>NC_038048.1:18560244-19760244 GCF_002211085.1 Panicum hallii | reverse complement strand
ACCGGCCGCGGTCGCCGCCGCGACCGGCGCCGACACGCGCCTCCTCTCCTTTCTCTTTCTCTCTCCTTTTTCTTTCCCTCTTCCATTTCTTTTCTTCTCTTTTTCCCTCTTTTTCTCTTCTCTTTCCCCTTTTCTTCTTTCTCCTTCCTTCTTTCTTTTCCTTTCCTTCCCTCTTTCTCTTCCCCTCCTGGTTTCCCCTGCCGCACGCCCGCACGCCGCCCAGGCCGAGCACCTGCGCCACCCCGGCCGTGCCGCGCGCACGCGCCCGCCCTGCGTGCTCCGCGTGCCCCGCGTGGCCGCGCGCCACGGCGTGCGCCGCGCCGTGCCCGCGTCCCGCTCTGGCCCGCGCCCCGCCGCGCCGCACGCGCACGCGCCCGCCCGACCCCGCGACGCCGCGCCGCCCGCCGCTGCCGCACCTGCTCCGACGCGCCGCCCGCTGCTGCCGCACACCACCGTCCTCCTGTACCCACCCCGCACGCCACGCCACGACGAGAGCGCGCGGACAAACGCCATTACGGCGCCCCGCACCGCTCGCCGGCTCCCCCTCACCGGCCACCACCCCTCCGCTGCCCCGGCCGCCTATAAAAGGGGCCGAGGAGCACCCCCGGCACCCCACGACCGCCGCCCCACGACCGGCCCCTCGCCTCCACCGCCCTAGCGCCGCCACCGTACGCCCCACCACCGGCCGCCGCCCCTCACCGTGGACCCGCTCCCTCACCACGCCCCAAGCCGAGGTGAGGCCGGGAACTAGTTCCCCGTGCCCCCCTCCCTCTCATCCCCCATTCCCCCGAGCCGCCCATGGCCCGGCCGGCCGGATTTGGCCGCCGCCGGCGCCTCCCCCCCCTCCTCTGTTTTGCACGGGGAAGAAGGGGAGAGAAGGGGCCTTTTGCCCGAAGCCCCCTCCTTTTTCCTGTAATACCCCAAAGGAACCCCCCCCTCCTCTAGATGCCCCCCTTTTTTTGCTAAAAGGACCCTACTCTTTCTAGTATTTCGAACCAAACCCCTCGATTACGTAAACCTAAATACACTCGACACCTTTCAGCGTACACTGAGTGTTTCTAGGATTCGCAAATAAGTCCTTGTCCTTTCCGTATAGTTACGAATATACCCCTAGACCCCCGTTTAAGCCCTGAAACCACCTTTAGCGCGTCATTTTATGTGCGAAACGACCTCCGATCAACCCGAAACTTTACCACGCCCTTTCTAGTATAGTTTTAGTCATGCCATTAAGAAACCACCCAAAAATATTACCCCTACCTCCGTGACTAAATTATTTCCGATTCAAGCCCAACGATAAAAGCTTTTAGTTCTTTCGCTTGATTGTGTGCCTGTTTGTTTGCGTCGTAGGACACGGAGTGAACGACGAGGTTCCCGACCGCGACCAAGCAACTGAGGACCAGTACTGCGACCCCGAACCCGAAGGACAGCGTTTCGATCAGGACTTCCCGCAAGGGTTTGATGATGGCAAGTTCAATTCCGCCCTTTGAAGCATGTTTCTGTCCTAGTTTTTATAAACACAACCCAGTGGCCTGTTTTATAAAATTGCATGGTTTTGCGTGCTGAAAACATGGTAGGATAGCCACCCTTGTTTGAGATAACCCTACCTTGACCACCTGATTTTATAAAGAAAATGTGTGTGTGTGGGAAGGGATACAATGTGGTTTTGAAAGACGAGTTAGACGGGATGGATGGCATTTCTGTGTGAATTGCCGTTGGTGTGCTCGTACCTGTGTGGTTGAGCGAGGAAGGGAGATATCCATCCTGTCACCCCTAAGGACCGAGTTGATGTGACATCTCACCTAGCTTCTTGTCGTGCGAACCACTTGACCGTTGTATGGGCAACGGCTTGGCCTAACCCCACTAGTTGGTCTGATAGCCACCAGGAGTGCTGGGAGCAACGGGTGATCAAGGAGACGGGATAAGCTCTGTGTGACTTATGCCCCGGTTAAACCTCGGTGTTAGGTCGAATGACCCCTTGATTGATCCCGTGGTGGCTAGTCAGGTCTAGCTAAGGTGGGTAAGGGCTTCGATGGGATCTGCACCGGCACTAAGGTGTTCGTGCTGTGGTACCCCACCTGTGGGTAAAGTTGCACACCTCTGCAGAGTTGAAAATCTATTCGAATAGCCGTGCCCACGGTATTGGGTAAGTTACGGTGTGGTCACATAACTAGTGTTTATCTTGGGAATGGATGGGCTAGTGTGAGTTGTTTGGAAAAGTGTCCGGCAGTTGTGCCGTGTGCTACGGCGGACGGGGAGTCCGGTAGCAGTTTAAAACTGAGATCCTGTGTGGATCAACATCGTGTGCTCCTTGGTATTGGAAAAACTTGTTTTGAAAAGTGTTTTCAAAATGAACCCCTGCATATAACCGGGTTTTTCCGCAAACAAACCCTAACCGTACCCTTGGATTGTCCTTTGCATTAATTTCTATACCCCCCCCGTGGGTGTGATTGGACTTGCTGAGTACGTTTGTACTCACCCCATTCCTATTTTTACAGTGGAAGACCCAGACTACGTCCCCGAAGACAACGAGTAGGGTTTCGTCCTGCACCCAGTCTTGCCTGTGGTTGAGGCCACCGTTGGATTCCGCATGGCGCAAGACTCGGATGATTCTCTTTTCGTAGCTAGTGTAGTAGTGTGGGTTCTGGTTGTAATCCTCGCGATAGTGGCGCTTCACTGCCCATTACCGCGTAGAGTTGTACGGTGATGTACCATCTGATGTAATAAAAAGTGTTATCAGCCTCCTGGGACTGATAAACCAACACTTTTAAGTCTTCCCTGATGGGGGGACGCTTCACCCTAACTCCAACGAGCTGACTTTGTCTAGTGCCTTCCGCCCGTTCGAGGACACCAAGGCGATCGGTGTCAACCCCGACGACCCGACCAAGACCGTGCAGATCAGGGCCCAGCTTCCGACCAAATAGGAAAGCGCGCTCGTCGACTTCCTATGCGCCAATTGTGATGCCTTTGCATGGAAGCCCTTTGACATGCCAGGCATTCCAAGGGAGGTTGCCGAGCACGAGCTTCACATCAAGCCGGGTTCCAAACCCGTGCACCAACACCTACGCTGCTTCGATGACGAGAGGCGCATGGCCATAGGTGAGGAGATCGCCAAGCTCCTGGCAGTCGGTTTGTTAAGGAAGTGTACCACTCCGACTGGCTTGCCAACCCCGTCCTTGTAAAAAAGAAGAATGGGAAATGGAGAATGTGTGTTGAATATACTGGCCTTAACAAGGCATGATGCAAGGATCCTTTTCCTTTCCCGCGTATAGACCAAATAGTCGATTCCATATCAGGATGCGAAATCCTCTCTTTTCTGGATGCCTACTCAGGCTATCACCAGATTCCGATGAAAGAGTCCGACCAGCTCTCTACCTCTTTTATCACCTCAGTCGGCACGTACTGCTACCTCACCATGTTGTTCGGCCTGAAAAATGCTGGTGCCACCTACCAGCATTGCATGCAGAAGTGTTTTGCAGATCAAATCAACCTGCCTCGGTAACCGACCAGCACGAGCCACCGAAGCCCACGGTCGCCATCCGACATAGTGGTGAAAGCACCTCACGCGGGAGATCTGATTGCCACGCTAGACGCCACGTTCACTAACCTCCGAAGGTTTAGCGTCAAATTGAATCCTGAAAAATGCATTTTCGGGGTTCCAAAGGGGAAGCTACTCAGGTACATAGTGTCCGAGCGCGGCATCAAGGCCAACCCCGAAAAGATCACAGCCATCACCCGGATGGGCCCCATCCACAAAATGAAAGGTGTGCAGTGGCTCACCGGCTGTTTGCCCGCCCTGAGTCGGTTCATCTCACGACTAGGCGAGCTGGGAATGCCCCTGTACAAACTCAAGAAGTCGGACATGTTTGTCTAGATGGAAGAGGCCCAGCAGGCTTTGGACAACCTCAAGACATTACTAACCTCAACTCCAGTCCTCGTCGCACCTGAGCGACAAGAGCCCCTCCTGCTCTACCTTGCAGCAATCACCCATGTGGTCAGCACCGCTCTTGTGGTCGAAAGTGAAGAGTCAGGCCATGTGCTAAAGGTCCAACGACCGGTGTACTTCGTTAGCAAAGTACTCATCGAGACCAAAGCCTGCTACAAGCAGGTGCAGAGGCTTTTATACGCCATGCTCATGGCAACTAAGAAGCTGCAGCATTACTTCACTGACCACGAGGTTACCGTCGTCACCTCGTTCCCACTCGGCGAGGTCGTCCATAGCCGTGACGCTACGTGACGCATCTCCAAATGGGTGCTCGAGCTCATGGGCTATGATATCAAGTACGTCCCCCACACCGCCATCAAGTCGCATGCCCTGGCCGACTTCGTCGCCAAGGGGACCGAGGTCCATACCCCAACTCCGGACATCACCCACTAGTACTGGACCCTATACTTCGATGGGTTGGTCATGGGACTCGGCGCGGGGGCCGGCGTGGTGCTAATCTTGCCCGAGGGGAACAGTCTTCACTACGCCATCCGCCTCCACTTCCCAGCTTCGAACAACTTTGCCGAATACGAGGGCCTTATCAATGGCCTCTGCATTGTTATCAAGCTCGAGGCCACTCGGCTCTATGCCTATGGTGACTCTAAGCTGGTAGTGGACCAAGTCATGAAGGAGTCCAACTGTGAAAGCTCCCTCATGAACGCGTACTGCCTGGAGGTGCGCAAACAGGAGGACAAGTTCCAAGGAATCGAGTTGCATCATGTCCCGCGGAAGGACAACAATGATGTTGATGCACTCGCTAAGATGGCAGCCTAGCGGGATCCCGCCCCTAGTGGGGTCTTTGTCAACAACCTCCACGCACCTTCGATCTGCGTTAAGCCAGACCCGCCTTCAGGGCCGTCCGACCTAGTACCGGTGGGCCCAGCTGGGTCTCCCCCGAACAGATGACCCCTAACCAAGCGCTTGGGGGCCTCAACTGCCTTGCCATGGAGGTCGCGACTTCCGCAGTCGACGCAGCGGTAACCGACCCCGACTTGAGGGCGCCTCTTTTGGCCTACATCCTTGACAAGGTCCTCCCACCCGATAGAACCCGAGGTGCGAAGGATCGCCTGGCACGCTAAGACGTTCATCACCATCGATGGAGAGCTATACAAGCGTAACCTGTCGCCTGTAGGGATGCTCATGAAATGCATCCCGACCCAACAAGGCAAGGAACTCCTCTTGGAGATCCACGCTGGCATCTATCGGCATCATGCAGCCCCGCGGTCGCTGGTCGGCAAGGCCTTTCGCTAGGGTTTTTACTGGCTGACTGTACTGCGCGACATGGAAGAAGTCATCTGCACGTGCAAGGGGTGCCAATTCTACGCCCGACAGATCTACCTGCCAGCGCAGGTGCTTTAGACCATTCCCCTCACATGGCCATTTGCAGTCTGGGGTCTCGACATGGTCGGGCCTCTCAAGAAAGCTCCTGGCGGATTCACCCGCCTGCTTCTCACGGTGGACAAGTACACCAAATGGATTGAGGCAAAACCAATCATCAATCCTATCTCCCCAAGAAGCTGTCAAGTTTTTTCTTGAGATCGTCTACTGGTTTGGTGTGCCCAACACCATCATCACGGATAATGGGACCAACTTCATGACAGGTATGGGATTGAGATTGACTAGGTGTCAGTCGGACACCCTCGCACTAATGGGCAGGTAGAAAGGGCGAATGGCATGGTCCTCCAAGGACTCAAGCCTCGCATCTTCAACCAACTCAACAGGTTTGCTGGCCGGTGGGTCTAGGAGCTCCTAGCCATCCTCTGGAGCCTGAGGACAACTCTCAATCAGTCCATAGGATTCACCCCTGTTCTTCCTAACTTACAGGACGGAAGCCGTCTTACCCTCCGACTTAGACCATGGCGCCCAAGGGTCAAGGCCTTTGACCCTGATCAAACCACAGAGCCTCAGTAGGACATAGTCGACTTGTTGGACGAGACCCTGGTCCGCTCGGCAAGCTACTAGTAGACACTTTGCAGGTACCATGAGAGGAAGATCTGGGGCAGAAACCTCGAAGTTGGCGACTTGGTGATGAGGAGAGCACAGTTGACCAAGGACAAGCACAAGCTCACTCCGCCCTGTGAAGGACTGTACACGATCGAGGAGGTTGTCTGGCCAGGAACCTACCGATTGAAGGACAACAACGGCAACATCCTTACCAACACTTGGAACATTGAGCAGTTATGTCGCTTCTTCCCCTAAATTCAGTCCTTTCATACGCTTTTGTTCAAATGATGACTCCTACAGCGCCCTGGCCCAAGCACTCTTAGCCCGGGTCGCTCGGGGCCCCCATGGGCGTACACCGCCACGCGCACCATTACCCCCTCTTTCGTTCTAAAACTCACGCACAGAAAGCAACCTATTTTCGCCCGAATGAAAAGGTGACCTGTTCCTCCAGCGCTACCTAAGTGATTTCTGTTGGGCCACCTAACCTACCGAGCCCTCGTCACAACCTACGGCGAATTATCAGTTGACGCCACTCGGGCAAGCCCCAAGCTACACGCTGCAGCCTACGCTTAGCGAGCAGGTTCGAAAGGGAAAGTGCGAAGGCAAAAAATCACTCTAGGAAACAAAGGGATACGGGCGGGATACGCTTTTGAAACATCATTAAAATAAACATCAGCTAAAGTAACTGCAAACACTTGTTTTTTCACCTTGCATCGCAGCCCTTCTTGTTTTCATCTAGCGATACCTATTGCTGCATACACCAGAGATGCTTTGCCCTAGGTTGTTTGCTTGTTGAGACACTTTGCTCAGCTGCATTTCTGCGTTGGAGGATAGGGACGCTTTGCCCTAGCCTCACCGACGTGTTCTGCCTTGTTTTTGCCCTCCAAAAACCCTGATTCGGAGGCCCTTCCTTAAAATAGACATAACTTTTCGCTGGTAACTCGGATTGGGGCAAAAAATGTTTTGAAATCATGTGAAATTTAATTTTGCATCCAACCCGTGACCCGGGAAACCCGGTCAGAGCAAAAATAGAATCCCAAAATTCACTTTCTAAATGGGAGATCTCAAGCTCCAAATTTGCTGCATGCTTTTCAGAGAACGTGCCTGATTTTCTGTAGACCACATCTTAACTTTGATCAGGCTGAAAATTTTTGTGCTTCCATCCCATGTGTTTCCTATTCGGAGAAAAATATAAAAAAATAGTTGAAAAAATAAAAAAAAACGTTGCAAAAAAACAATGACAAGAGGAAAAATCAGGGAAATAAATAAAAACATGCATGAGTTGCTGGTTGCTTGTTCTTTGAGTTCTGTCCATCGTTCTTTGTTCCAACTTGTTATGATATGCCTAGTGATATATCTTAGCCAGCAACGGTGACTAGTACTTTGGATACTTATTGAACTTTGGATACTATCCAAGTTACACATATACTTCTGTCAGTGCAGGTTCGCCTTGCAACTGTTATACTCAAGCTTGACAACAGATTGTACCGCCCTGCTGGATTTGGTAAGAACACTTGCAAGATGGTAGTAAGCTGCTTGAGCTATTGCACTCCGCCTTCACTACCACCCGATAGCTGTTAGTTGATAGGAATAATACTTTGTTGTTATCTTTTGCTGTCTTCTAACCATATCAGGAGGATCAGGGAAAGAAGTGGAGTCCCCTTCGAACTTCAATGAGTGTGTGTCAAAGGATGAGCTTACAAGGCTTCTTGATGACCAACGCACCTACATCAATGAGAAGTTTAAGGAGATGATGCAAAATGTTAACAATCTGGTCACTCGGATTGTACATGTTGAACAACGACCTCCTCCACGTCGGCCCTGACATCAACCACTGGAGGGTGAGGAGGAAGAGGATGATGATACTGACCTTGATGCTGACCATCTTCGGCGCAATCGTCATGGTATAGGAGGTAACCGTAATCATGGTAATAATGATCCTTTTGCTAAAACAAAGTTTATCATAATTTTTTTGCTGGTAATGCTGATCCTGAGGCTTACTTAGATTGGGAACTTGCTGTTGAACAAAAATTTAATTCTCATTTGGTTCTTGCTGAGCATAGAGTTAGACTTGCTGTACTAGTTTTGCTCTATTTTGGTGGAATGATCTTTGCACTACGCATAACAATGTTGTACCTTAGACTTGGAATGCTTTAAAACAACATATGAAATCTTGCTTTGTGCCTCCTTAGTATCAACGTGATTGCGTTTAAAGTTGCAAACTTTAAATCAGGGTGATAAAGGGGTACAGGAATATTATCAGGAGCTAATCATTGCTTTAGCACATTGTAATATACATGAGGATGATCAGGATACTTGTACTCGATTTTTTACATCGTGATATACAGGATATCCTTGATTTTAAAGAATGGACCAGGTTTAGCCAATTGTATCATCTTGCTCTTAAGGCTGAAAGAGAAGTACAGGGAGGACGACAACAGCAGAATTTTAGGTCCAACCCTGTAAGATCTTTTCCATAGCGTTCCGGCTACTACACCTACTTCCTGAGGTAAGTAATGTGTCTTCTGTGTAGTCCCAACAGCCGAAGAAGGTTGTTTATACTGGTGCTTCATCAAGCCGCTCCACCAACATCATGTGCCACCGCTGCAAGGGCATGAGACACGTCATGAAGGATTGCCCGAGTCGTCGTGCATTCATTGCTACCAATTATGGAGGGTATGTAAGTGCTAGTGATGTTGAAGATGATTTGACTCTTGCTGCTAACCATGTTGCAGATTCCGAGAGCAAAGAAGAGGCCATTGATCCTATGACTGCTGCTGCGGGCTACAAATCTCTTCTTGTGCAGCGTGTGTTGAGTACATAGCTTGGGCACGAGCCGGAGAAGCTACAACACTATAATTTGTTCAACATGTTCCTTATTGTCAACGATTGTTGTGTTCGTACAATAATTGATAGTGGGAGCTACAATAACTTGGTTAGTTTGGATTTGATAAAAAAGCTTGGCTTGACCACACGTGCTCATCCCAAACCTTATCACCTCGAATGGTTTAACAATAGTGGTAAGGCAAAGGTAACTCGATTAGTAAGAATACACTTTTTCATAGGTTCATATCATGATTATGCTGATTTTGATGTTGTACCTATGCAAGCATGTTCGCTTTTATTAGGTCATCCATGGGAATATGATACTGATGCTTTACACCATGGTAGAACTAATACATATACTTTGATGCATAAGGGCAAGAAAATTGCTTTACTTCCTTTAACACCTGCTAAAATTGTACAACATGACAAAGAGCTTGCTGAAATTTCTAATAATGATCATGCTTTCGACTCATCTGGTGTTACATCCAAGGATATTATGGGGATGGGAGGTGCTTTGCTTGCTAAAACATCTCTGGATGCTGAAAATTTTGTTGATGGTGCACCATACCGTATCATGCTTTGCAGACACATTTCGTTTCACATGATCCTCCTCTTATGTCTAGCAAATTGCGTGCTGCTATCACTAACCTTTTGCAAGAGTTTGATGGTGGGATGAAGTTGAGGACGACTCCAATTCAAGAAAGGGAGGATGATGAGGACATCACCATGCTGGATACACTCGAGATTTGGTCTTCTACGAGTTACAAGTCATCATCAACTTGGTCTTCACGTTTGAGATTTGGTACTATTCACCATCAGTCCCTGCGCACCAACTCCGTCCATTGACATCGTCACCCGTACCTCTTCGTCTCCTGCTTATGACTACTTTCTCAATAAGTACGACTACTCAATGCCTCGATCGATTACTTTCTGAAGCTTGATCGACTACTTCAACAACTCATACGACTACTTCCGACTACTTCAACAACTCATACAACTACTTTCTACTACTTCAACAACTCGTAAGACTACTTCAACAACTCGTACGACTACTTCTTATGTGACCATGACAAGGTGCTACATCACATATTTTGGGCCAAGTCGGCCTTGTATCGTGTCGGGCCTTAAGCCCAGGTTGAGGATGCCCCCACCTGGTCGCCCTCAACCTAGGATGTTCCCCTTTCAATATAAACTCAGTAGCAGCTGCCACATTAGGGTTTGTGTTTTGTTTAGTTCTAGTTTTCCATCGAGAAATAGATCTATTTCATTGTAACGTTGAGTACTTTTGCTGTGAATCAGGGCCCCGTTCTTGTTCTACACCACTATAGCGATTAGTCTTTTTGTGATCAGAACTTGAACCCCATCTAGTTCTTGCTTCATATACATCTACAATTTCAGATTGCGAGTTTACCCTTTATTGCTTGTGTTCTTCGATTCGCTTGCAGGAAAGCCTTCTTGGCGAGGTCAATCAAATTGTGTTTGGTTGATAACCAACGAAGCAGTGGTGTAACGATTGCAGGCATTTGAATTGTGACTGATTAGAAACCCGGATCGCTAACGTCATGACTACACCAATCGAATTTGCCATATCTATTGGAAGATCGGGCCAGTGCTACGTCAAGAAGTCTAAAGCAACTGGAGATAACTATGCTGACAACAGCTATATTTGTGTCACTGCTTGCTTTGTTGATGCTGATTGGAACATGCATAGAAGAGTTGTGGGATTCAAGCTCTTGCAATTTACTGATGATGCCCCTTCTGTTGCTGAAACTATAGCATCGTGCATTCATGATTTGGATGTTGAGAAGAAGGTCGTGAGCATTACTTTTGATAATACTTTAGATGATGTTTCTGTGGTTAGTTCACTTAAGACACTTCTGCATGATGAGGGCAAATTATTGTGTGATGGTGAATTATGTCGTGTACACTGTTGCATGGATATCCTGAGTTCAGTTGTGAAAGCTGGTCTAGAGCTGATTGCTGATGTTATTGAGAAGATTTGTCAGGGAATTCATTATATCAATCATGCTTATGTAAGAAAGGATAAGTTCTATCAATTTGCTAAAGACATGTTTCATTTGGATATTAATATTTAGTTACATGCTGACATTGTTGTTTACCGGGACCTGACTTACAAAATGCTTGGATGTGCCTTGCATTACATGGATGCTTTAAACCATTTTGCATCAACAGATGAAACCTTTCTAGGCCACTTTCATCTTTGTGATGAAGAGTGGAACAAGGTAGCAACCATGGAAAAGTTTCTAAAGGTACTTTATGACATAACTTGCACTTTCTTAAGCAAACAGTCCAAAACTGCCAGTTTATACTTTCTTGGAGTATATAAAGTCTACCGACTGCTGGACATGACAAAAGGGCAAGAGAACTTCATGTCTGCTATGGTGGAAGATATAAAAGCCAAGTTTGATGTGTATTGGTCAAAGTATAGCCTAATTGTTGCTTGTGCAGTTGTTCTCGATCCTCGTTACAAGCTCAACTTAGTCAGCTATTGTTTTAGGAAGATATATGGCAATGCTGATGCTAGCCAACATACCACTAGAGTTGTTGCATTGCTTAACAGATTATTTACTGAATATCAAAAGTCTTCCTGTTCATCTTCAGTTGAGACAAATCTTCTCGAATGCCATATAAAGGATGACTTGTTTGATGATTATTCTCCACCAAAAGAAATATCAGAGTTAGATTGGTATTTGGAATCACCAGTGATGGATCTAAATGTTGATTTGGATATCTTGAAGTTCCGGAGTGACATGTCTAATTGTTACACTAACCTTGCAAACTTGGCCCGTGACATCCTTGTCATTCCTGTCTCTACTGTTGCTACTAAATCTGCATTCATGATGGGGGGGAAAATCTTGAATCGTGGTCGAAGTGGACTTAGTCCATACTTACTTGAGATGGTGATTTGTCTCCATGACTGGACATGTCCAAAAGACAGAAATGCTATTGCATTATACTTTGTAAATCTGATGATTTGTATTGATGTACTTATGTAAACTTTATTACTTATTTTTGATAGAGATGCATATAATGTACTTCTATCTGTTGTAATTCATAGGAATCGCTGTATCTGCTATAGAGGAGTACTGTACTGATGATGAGAAGGAAGAAGAGGATGACGAAGTGGAGGATAAAGAAGACTCTGACGATAACAAGAACAACGGAGCTCACGGTGTTGGTGGTGACTAGAATGTTAGGCTGCAACTGAAACCTCTTATTTCAGTTACTACATAGTAGTATTCAGTTATTCCTCGTGGGCTACATGACATATCCCGGTGTTTGCTCCTTGGTTGCCATAATTACATGCTCTGATGTCGGAGATCTGAAGGTACTCATTGCCATGTCATCATTTTACCAATGCATTCTGTGTTATATAAGTTATAGATGCCAATCCTTATGTTTGAATCTTTTGTTTACTTGCACTCTGGAGCTGTTGTCGTTAGAACATGGATGACCTGCAATAACAGGATGTTGTCACCATCGTTTATCCTACTTATTTTGTAACTGGAAGTTGGAAATGCCTGACTGAAATGGCTGGCAACATCTGGTGGTGTCTCTAGTGTTACTTGTAGATATAGTGCTGTTTGGTACCTTTTGTCACGATCTGTATGCTTTGCAGCAGACCATGTTGTTGAGCCTGGAATTTTGTTGTTCGCTCTTATGCATTCTTGCTTGAGGTCACGCGGAAAAACCATAAGATTCATGGTCTCGGTGCACAGGAGATTCTGCGCGTGACCCTCATCTGAACGACCGTTGAGCTGATTGCAACCATGTGCCTCACTTCATTCACCCTGAGGCCTGAGCCATTGCGGTGGTGCGATGTCACCAAGCTTTTGTGCCTGGTTGTAGCTGCTGCCCCGGCAACATGGGTGCACGCCATGGAGAAATTGGATGCCCCTGGAGACGGGGATGGTATACTCCCTGCCTACGCGCTGGTGAGGGATCATGCTAGCTATGACCATCGTGACACGCTCGCTTTCATGATTCAGAAGGGGGTACGGGATAAAGTGTGCTAACTCTCACGAGCTAATTCATTCATCAAGAGTGAAGCTTCCAGTTTCACAATTCATAGTAGCTTTTTTTTTAATTATGTTACCAAATAAGAACTTGTTTCGGCTCATGTCTTAGCGCTGAAATGCTGAATGACAAGCAGCAATTTCCCTGGATTCGAGCGATTTGGTGCCCTTTGCCTCCTAGTTTCAGTCCCTGCAGAGTGAAATTAAGATTCGTAGGGGATTTTTCTTGATCTCTCCCACCACTCCTCGATTCCAAACAAGCGGAGCTCGAGTAAATCCTCTCTGATCGATCCGTGCAGGAGGCGATTCAGCCATGGTGGTGGTTACGAGGGCCGCCAAGAGGAGGATGTTGGAGGAAGACGGCGGCCGTACTAGCCAACAAGGCGAAGACCTCATCAGCCTCCTCCCGGACGCCATCCTCGGCGCAATCATCACGCTGCTCCTCCTCAACCTTAACCTCAACCTCAAGGCCCGCGTCGTCACCGGCAGTGAAGAGGAGGTGAGGACCTCGGGATTCGTCTCTCGCACCCTCTCTGCCCTGTGCCGCCCGCCGCTTGTCGCTCAGCTGGTACTGCCGTGACGACGGCCTCTTCCCCACTCTCGACTCCTGGCTCCGGCTGCCCCTCATCGGTGGCCTCCATGAGCTCGAGCTGTTCTACTACTCCGTTGGAACTGAGGACCCTAGTAGCCCTCCGCTGGCGCCGTCCACATTCCGCTGCTCGGCGACGCTCCGGGTCCTCACACTCTGCTCTAGCGACGAGGTGCTGCGGTTGCCGCCTGCAGAGATCGTCAGCACACTCCATTTCCCTTGCATCAAGCAGCTCACCCTCAAGAGGGTCCACATAGCTGAGAACTCCCTTCATGGAATTCTGTTCAGATGCCCTGTCCTGGAGAGCTTGCTCCTCTGCTTGAACACTGGTTGTCGTTGTCTACGTATTAGCTCCGCTACCCTTCAGAGCTTTGGCGTGTCCAATGGTTGGTATGAAGAAGAGGAGAGGCTGGAAGAAGTCATTGTTGATAATGTGCCGCTGCTAGAAAGGCTCATTCCGCGGAAAGTATCAGGTGAAATGGTGATCCGAGTAATTCAGGCTCCAAAACTGAAAGTACTGGGCTATCTACGAGATTACATCTCCACTATTCAGCTCGGCCCCATAGTTTTCTAGGTAACCAGAATCTTCAGCCCTGAATCTTCGTGAATATGTCCTTATGTTCATTTGTTTATTTAACATCACATGCTTACTTCAGAAAATGATGCCCCTTAGCCTGTCCACTGTGGCCCGTACCATGAAGACTTCGGCTCTGTACATTAGTCCTGATGTGGGTGTTGTTATTGGTTTATTGAAATGCTTTCCGTGTGTTGAGACATTATACTTCGAGGTGAGAACTTTTATATTTTCCTAATCGTACAATGAATCATTTTATTCTCCAGCTATACTATTCTGTCAGTCTTGTAGTTGAAGGTCAGTTATGACTGTTTGTTTCAACCATTTTATTTCCTTTTCAGTCACATAGTCCGCGAAACATCAATAACACGCCACGCTCTGATCAGCTAGAATGCCTTGATCACCATCTCAAGAAGTTGGTGGTTACATCTTATGCTGGAACGGAGTCAGAAGTGAACTTCATAAAGTTCTTTATCTTGAATGCCAAAGTGCTAGAATTTATGAAGATTGTAACCCATGGCAGTGGCCCTTATTCTACTCAGGAACTGCATCTGGAAGCTAGAGCGTCACGTGGTGCTGAAATTGTTTTTGAATCTGATATTGAGTCTTGCAGTATGGTACACATCAATCACATCCATGATATGGCTATGGATGATCCCTTTGATTTATCATTATGTAGATGTGAGAATGATCCAATTTGGGATATGGTCTAGATAGGCCACTTTTATTTGAAGTTGATTGTGAGTCCATGAGGTGTATTACGCACAAATCAAATCCATGATTTGGCCATGGTGTCTGAAAATATACCTCTCTTGCCATCTTCCATTGTGGGCTTTAACCAGCAAGTTGTAAGCGTCCTGCAGTAGCAGTGGAGGCTGACAAGGTCAGCTGGCTGATCCTTTTTGACATATGTCATTCTGCTGATACCATCGTTGATCTATTCTGAGGTCACTCATGCGTAGTTTTTTTTCGTGTGTCTTGGATCCAAATTTGAATTTTTTTGTCATAGTTGTCATGTTTGGGATTAGTCACCATATCGTAAGCATCTTTTGTTCTGTTGTGATGTCTATATGTCTGTAACACCCTAAATTTTGCAAAGTACAAAAATAAATCGAATAACATGATAGGTTAAAGGGTTACAAGATTTTGATAAACAATTTTCTTAAAGTATAAAAATAAATATAGGAAAGTCATATGTTTGTGCATCTCATGCTCTTGCATTGATATTTTGGTTGTCTCCCTTTTGAATTCAAATTTCAGTTTTAAACTCAAGAGTCTTTGATTTGTTTGTCTCCTTTTTCCCCCCCCCCCTCCCTCTCTTCTCCTTTGGGCCCAGCCCAGCTGGCCACCCCCTCCTCTCTCTTCTTTCCCCTGCAGCCCGGCCTGCGCTTCCCTCTTCTCTCTCTCCTTTCTTTCCTCTTCCCCGGCCCAGTCAGCCGCGGCCCTCTCCTTTCCCTCTCTTTTCTTTCCCCTGCGCGCGCACGGCCGCCAGCTTCTCCCCCAGCCCATTGGCGCGTCCGCTCTTCCGCGCTCCCTCCCCATCCTCTCTCTGTCTCGCGGGCCCCACCTGTCGGGCGTCCCCTTCCCTGCGCCCGACCGGGACTCGGGTTCGAGTCCGGCTCGCCCGCGAGATCTCCGCCCCGCCGTGTCCCCCTCGGGCCCGCACGTCCAGGCATTCCGCGGCGCCCCTACTTAAGCCGCCGCCCCTGTGCCCTATCCTCCACGCCGCAGCCGCTGTTTTTCCGCCCTCAAAACCCTAACACCCGAGCCGCCGCCGCCATTGCCGCCTGGCTCGGGAGCTTGCCGCACCGCCGCCTCGCTGCACCCCGTCGACGCCCAAGCGCTCCAGAAGATTCCCTTGGTAGTAAGGGCGCTCGCCACCGGTTTCCTTTCCCCTCCCCGGCCTTCCCCATGCCCGTGCAGCGATCCCCGACGGGCCGCGCCGCCTCTCGCCGCCGGCAGTCGTCCACGGTTGTCCTCGCCCCTTCCAAGTGCTCCAATTGGAACCCCCGCGTCGCGAGCCAGCTTCCCGTCCAACCCGCGCGCGAAACCGAGGCTGGGAGCGCGTGATCGCGCATCTCCAGCGAAGCGCCGCCGTCCCCACCTCGCCGCCGGCACCTCCCGCCGCCGCCCGAGCCGCTCGCCTCTCTCTGGCCGTTGGATCTAGATCCAACGGCTCAGACCCGTTTAGCCCGCGGGTCAATCAGACCCAGTACCGGTCAACCGTGCCGCTTTTGCGCTATAGCCCTTAAGTTTCCCCGGAATTAACCCGCACTCCACCTCAGCTCAAAAGTAATCGCGTTTTAGTCCTTTTTCTTCTGTTTAGACCCCTGTAGTTTTCCAAAATAGAACCCGCCGTCCAGTATCCCTCGGTTTTGCGTTCTAACCCCTCTATCTAGGGTTTAATTTCGATCTAGCCCTTGGATTCTTTGTTTTAGGTCCTTTTAGATCCAAATCTTTCGCAGATAAGCCCTTGGAACCCTGTTTTAGCCCTAACTTCTCCGTTTTAACTCCGATTTCATCGATTCTTGCGCTCACGCGATCCTTACGACTTATACAATGTTTTTAAAATATTATTGTTCTATTTATATTGATTGGTGTACTGTTTCTTATTATTTGCACTTGTTTGCCTGTATGTGCTTGTGTGCGATGTTAGACGGTGCGCAGTTCGAGGATCCGCAGGGCCAAGACTTTGAAGAATTTTCTGAGCAGCTGCAGTTTGCTAACGAAGGCAAGTGGTCCTTGATCATATTTCAGTCCTAATAATATCACAATCATACCTTTACTTTTATGCATGCATGTGTCTAGAATATGATGGAACCCAATTAAGGATATGACTAGATTCTATTTAACTTCCTTGTTTAAACCTGGGTTGTTTATTTATGTTATAGCTACGCTAGTTGCTTATAAGTAGATTTTGGATGGTTGGAAATCATGTTACCTCCTGTATCCTTCATGTCCTTTGGAATATTGTTTGGTGATAAATAAGATTATTGAATGAATTGGAACATGGAGAACCACCCAGGAAAACAGTACAACCACAGTACTACATGGCTCTGGTCTTGACTAATTAATTAGAAACTCTAGCTTATGATGATCTTACCGAAAGGGCAAGAGGGGTTGCATCGTCGGGGTATAGCTTGGTGTCGGTGTTTAACCGGCTGCCCACCGTGGGATATACCCAAGGTGGTAAGTTTTGGGTGAGGAGACGCCGAGATCAGGAACTCGAAGGTGCAAGGAACACAAGACTTAGACAGGTTCGGGCCGCACGGAGCGTAACACCCTACGTCCTGTATGGCTTGTATTGCCTTCTGTATAGAATGACCTAATGATCTTCTGTTTTTTAGGGGGGTCCCTGACCTCCCTTATATATCCGAGAGGCCAGGGTTACAAAGATGCTAACCAACCCCCTCCGAGGGATCACACCCAAACTGATCTCGAGTAGATCCTCTCCGTGTTGGTTAACTCTATCTCCTATTTAAACGGGATAAACAAGAGATAAACAAAACAAATAAGAGACAAGACGGGCTTAATCTCTTAAACTTCGTAACGTGCCCAGCCCGGTGGCCCCGGGTCTGACAAGCCCCCGAGCTCTTCGTAGCTGAGCACTGCAGGCTTATCGAGTACTTTCGAAGCAGTCTTCGACTTCTTCCTGACGATTCGTCCTGAAGTCCTTCTTCGAGTACTTGCTTGGCTGCATCGAAGCTATGAGGTGCTCATGCCCCAAATTTTATTTCTGATATGGCGTGCGATTGCAAAATCGCACTCCATATGGAGTAGCCCCCGAGCCTTAGGTTGAATCGGAGAATCAGGTTGGGGATCCCGCTTGTCAGTAGTCTTCCTTACCCTTCAAAGAAATTTGAAAAATAAGTAGTCGATGCCACGTACCCCGCAGCCCCCGAGCCTTGAATCCAAATCCCACAAAGTTTGGAGATAAGGGTCCAAAAATCGTGGCATACAGGCTAAACAATGACACGTTAACGAGGAAAACAAAGGGACGGTACAAATGATGTAACTAGACCAAAGATTCGAAAAAACCCCTTTTTCCGGGCTTATTAGCCCTGAAAAAAATGATTAATCAAATATGCCATCTAATCAAATCACCAAATGACCCCTCATCTTCGGATTAGTCCATGAAACGGCGCTTGACCTTCAGAACAGTAATTTTCCCCCACTCCGCTGGTTATTTAACCCCGCGATAACTGGAGGGAAAAACCACGCTTTCAATCTGCATTCCATCGAGAACCACCAAATTCCCCAATCCAAACCAAGCGCCGCCGCCTTCCCCCAAGAAGAGCTCCCACCCGACCTCCCCGCCCCTCTCCCCGCAGCCCCGAGCATCTCGTGGCCGGCGCATCGGAGATGACGTCCAAGAAGTCGGAGATCGAGGGAGTGAAGAAGGATGCGGAACCAACAACCGCGGAGTGGACACACAGTAAGTGCTCCCTCAACAATCTGAAAAAACTTGTTTCCGAGGGGTTGCTGCAAGAGAAAAATCTCGTCAACTGGCGCCCCTCTTTCCGTGAACCGTTCCCCATGGAGAATGTCGACGAAATCGTCACATTCTACCATTTTGCCGAACGGGGATTGGCCCTCCCCACTTGTTCTTTCTTCCGTGGCCTTCTTTACTACTACGGGCTTGAGCTCCATCACCTCAACCCGAATTCCATCTGCCACATCTCCATTTTCATCCACTTTTGTGAAGCATTTCTCGGAATTGAGCCCCACTGGGATCTATTCCGCTTCCTTTTCCGCTTGAAACCCCAACCGACCACGAAAAAACTCGCTGTGGTAGGGGGCGCCGGCATCCAACTGCGACAGCAGGCCGGCGAAAAATACCTTGCATATAAATTCCCCTCCAACCTTCCTGGGTGGAAATCCCTCTGGTTCTACATCGAGAACCATGCGCCCCCCTGCCGACGAAGTCGAGCAAACCGCCCGTGGTGAGGGGGGAATGGAACCTTGAACCCTCCGGTATGGAAATGATCCAAGTCAAGGAGCTGCTGGAGGCCATCGACGCACTGAAGAGGGAGGGGGTGACCGGCGCCTCCGTCATGTTCTCCTTTTACAAGCGCCGCGTCCAACCCATCCAACAGAGATGTTGCCTGGGCTTCGAGTACACCGGCCCTGCTGGACCCTTCTCGCATGTGCACAGAAGAGGTGCCAGATGAGGTCGCGCTCCAGCGGGTTCAGCGGGTGCTGCTGGACGTGAACGCCGTGCCGTACGTGCCCACCCTGTACTCCGCGCAACATCCGCCCCCGCCGGTAAGTGCTCGACTTCTTGTTGCCGAAGAAATCGACTACTGCGCCGATACTGAACTGAGGGACTTTCCGCAGGGACACTCGGAACTGTACTGCAGCTACCCGCCGCAGCCGGACCTCCCCCGAGCGTATCACCTCCTTCCTTCTGCAGTTACGGCGGCCAAGAGAGCTCGCCTTGCTGCGATCCAGAACCGCAACGATGCCACCGAACGCGGGGTCTCGCCAGCGGGGGAAGAAGCCGAGGGAGGCCCGCGCCCTGTTGCCGCCGTTGCCACCAAGGCGACTCGCCGTGCTGCAGTTCAAGGCAGCAGCGAGTCCACCGGGTGCGTGGGCTCGCAGGCGAGTGAAGGGACCGTGGAGGAACCGCACGGGGACAACTCCTCCGATCAGAGCGTGGAGTTGACCGACGCTCTGCCACCGGTGCCAAAGGGCCAGCGCCAGGTGCGCAAACGCAAGGCTCAAGAAGTCAAGTCCTCCAGGTACGGAATTACTGTGTTGGCCAATTCCAAAGTTTCCATGGTGCTGAGAACTGACAGCGTCCCCTTGCAGCCTCCCTGCTTCGCCGCCCGTGATGGAGCCCGAAGGGGTGGAGGCGGGCCCTTCTGCCGCCACGACGGTGACCATCGCCGTGTCGGGGACCCCTCCATCGGCCGATCGGACCCCTCCGTCCGCGGCGGGCGTCCCCCGTCGGGCCTGGCGGGTGAAGAAGGCTGCCAAGAAGAAGTCGACACTGTGAGTTTTGCTTCGATCGCTTGAAAAGCTTGGCCGCGCCTGCGTGAATAACCATGTTGTCGATGTCACCAGGGCTGCAAGTGCGGTGCGACTCCAGCTGGAACCGGGCAGGGCTGCGGCGCCTGCCTCAGCTGCAGCAGCCCCCGAGCCCTCGGCGCCTGGGGGACCTGTACTCGCAGAGGCGGCCCCTGAAGCGGATGCGGGGCTCCCCGACTTGCCACCTCCCGAGTCCCAACAAGGTGGGGCCGGGCCCGGTGGCGATGAACAAGTCGTGGCCCCGGAAGCGGATGCGGGGCTCCCCGACTCACCGCCTCCCGGGTCCAGGCAAGAGGGAGCCGGGCCCAGTGGCGGGGAACAAGTCGTGGCCCCTGGTGCCGCTCCTACCGGTGGTACAGGTACGCGCTTACCCGCCCGCGGCTTGATGCCAGGGTCCGAGGGCAATATGGTGACTACTTCATATGCTTGCAGGTGTCCAGCCGCCGCCGTCCGGGGATGCCGCCGGGCCCTCGGAGAGTCCCCGTGAGGTGCTGAGGACCGGGCCAGGGTACCAGAACATCATCACCACCGACCTGGTGGATGATCTTCTGCTAACGGCCGAGAACCTGGAGACCTTCAAGAGCACCTTCAAGGAGTTATACAACTTCTCCATGGTAGTACTCGCGTAAAGTTCCGGGTGTGTGCATTGGTGAGTTGTTTAGTACTCATTCTCCTCCTTTGGCGCAGCATGTGATTACCAAATCCCAGAAGAAGTCGGAGAAACTCCGCGCGGTTGTGAGCGACGCGCGGGAGTTAGGTGCCCTGCACAAGCGCATCTCCGAGGAGAAGACGAAGAACTGCTATCTGCAGCGCGAGCTGGACATGCTGAAGCATGAAAGGACTCGAGAGACCTGGCTGCTCAAGAATGACCTGAAGAACCTTGAAGCGGCCAACTCCGAGCTCCACCAACGGGTCAAGGAGCAACAAGCAGAGTACCAGGAGCAGCTCAAGGCGGAAAAGAAGGCGCACCAAGGTAGGCCCCCGCTTCCCTCGAGTACTTTTCCTTAGTGATTTCACTTGCTTGCTGAAACATCTTCACCACAGAGCTTAGGAAAGTAATAAAACACAAAGAGGAGCTGCTTACTGACGTGAAGAATATGCTGTATCGTCGTACAGATGAAGTCGAAAGGCTGCAGAAGGTGATCGACGACACTGAACGGCAGTTCGTCGACTGCCTTCAGCAAGTCAAAAGCTGGGCGAGAGGGACGAGCAGCGGCGCAAGGAGCTGGAGGACCTCCAGGGAGCCGCCCAGGAACTGGTGGACATGGTGGACCCGCCCGAAGAAGGCGAGGCCGGCCCGCGGCCCCTGCTGGGACGGCTCCGTGAAGCCCCGAAAAAGATGCTCAAGTTCTTATCCGAAGCTCCAGTCGCTTGCGTAAGCAACGCCCTTGCGTACGTCAAGTCCTTCGTGCCGACCGCGCAGCTGAGCATCTTCGCGCAAGGGATGGCGGCGGACTGCTCGGACGAGCTGTTCGAGGAGTACCTGCAAGAGGCCCAACCTGTAGCAGAACAGATTGTACACAATGTACTGCAGGATTAGGGTGTATGAGACACTTAATCATTCTCTTATGTAAATGCTTCCCTTGACACCTCTACGTATTTGCGTGTCTTAGCTGAATTGGGATCCAGGCTTACAAGACTCAAGTAGAGACGCGTCCTTGGGTGCAACGACCCGAAGGGCAGCTAGAATTCGTCTAACAGAGTAGCCACAACTCGATCGAGCGGGTCTAGACCTGTTAGGGAAGAACGCGAGCATCGTCGCGGGGGTGCCGTGCGTAGGGCGAAAAGTTAGGACTAGCTCGAGTGCGGTGACTCTGATTGTAGTCGAAAACGCTCGTGCTTATGAGCGTGCTCCATAAGCTGGGTGAGACCCGGGCGGACGGATCGAGCTTGTTAGGAGCAGGTGCGGTCGTTGCCGCGTTTTGGCCATTCTTTTGGCAAAAACATGACTGTTCTGAGTGCAGCCACTCATGATGTAGTCGAGGTGGCTCTTTATGCGAGCCTTTCCAACGCGCTATTTTTTAGCCAGTCGAGCGGATCAACTGAGTTGGACAAGGGGCGACTTCAGTCGCGTGCGACCACCTAAGGTCGTGGCGGAACGCGATATATCGAGGAGTTTTAGCCGGAGCGGATGGTTCGACAAAAAATGAAGTCGATAAGTTGTGAATGTAGTCATAACTTTATTCACGACAAGTAGCCAGCTTACACGAGAGTTTTGCCCGTGGCTATGGCTGTTGTCGCCGGAGAAGGAGTGTTCAACCCGAATATTGTGGCTCGAAGCCTCTAATATGAATCGAGGAAAGGAGATCTTCAAGCCCCCGGGGAATTCGGATATCACCGGGCATTTGCTTACGGGTAGAACTTACGCAGGTGTTTGACGTTCCAGGAATTTGGGATGTCCTGGCCTTCGGGGCACTGTAGTCGATACGACCCTGGCCGTGTGACCTGCTTGACGACGAACGGGCCCTCCCACCTTGAGTTGAGCTTGTGTAGGCCAGATTCGTCCTGGATACGACGCAAGACCAAGTCGCCAACACTGAATGACCGCTCCTTGACGTTGCGATCATGGTATCGGCGGATCCCCTGTAGGTACCGGGCTGACTGGACAAGAGCGGTGCAACGAGCTTCCTCTACAGAGTCGAGCTCTAACTGCCGCGCCTCGTCCGCCTCGCCTTCATTGTACATTTCGACCCTCGGGGACTTCCACATGATATCGGCTGGTAAAATGGCTTCGGATCCATATACGAGGAAGAAAGGTGTTTGGCCTGTGGCTTTGGACGGCTGAGTCCGAAGCCCCCAGACTACATGCGGCAGCTCGTGTACCCATTTTCCTCCCTTCTTGCTGTTCTCGTCATATAGCCGCTTCTTGAGGCCGTCGATTATCAAGCCGTTCGCCCGCTCGACTTGTCCATTGGCCCGCGGGTGAGCAACTGAGACATACTTGACTGCGATGCAGGCATTCTCGCAGAATTCCCAGAACTGGTTGGCCGTGAAATTTGACCCCAAGTCCGTGATGATGGTGTTGGGAAAACCAAAACGGTACAAGATATCTGAGATGAAATCAACAACCCGGTCTGGCGTGAGCTTGGCGATTGGCTTGTACTCGATCCACTTCGTAAACTTGTCGATAGCCACCAGCACGTGGGTAAAACCGCCTAGCGCCGTCGTGAAGGGCCCGGTCATGTCGAGACTCCAACAAGCGAACGGCCAAGATGGCGGTATAGTGATGAGGCTATGGGCCGGAACATGTGTCTGTTTGCCGAAGAATTGACAATTTTGGTACCTGCGCACGAGATCCTCCGCGTCGGTGACTGCGGTGGGCCACCAGAAACCAGTCCTGTACGCTTTCCCAACCAGCGTTCTTGATGCCGCATGGTTGCCGCAGACGCCTTCGTGAATCTCCCGCAGTATGTCGTGACCGTCCTCCTTCGTGACGCACTTCATGAGAACTCCTGACCGAGCGCCACGCCTGTAGAGCTTGCCTTTGACCAGGGCGAAGCCCTTGCTCCTTCGCGATATCCGTGCCGCTTCTGCGCTCTTGGCGTCGATTCCCGCCGGTAGCCGTTGGTCTTGAATGAAGTCGATAAAGGCCGCTCGCCAATCCTCCCCCAGCATCAGAACCTCTCGGTCGGGTTGTTGGGGACCCGAGTCGATGGTTACCGGCGGAGAAGGCTTGATGGATGGCTGAGCGAGCTCCTGGATGAAGACTCCCGGTGGGACTTGAGCGCGTGTTGACCCCAGTTTGGACAGGATATCTGCACCAACGTTGTGTTCTCGTAGCACATGGTGGACCTCCAAGCCGGAGAACTTGCTTTCCAGCTTGCGCACTTCCTGAACGTATGCCTCCATTGTCTCCTTGTTGCAATCCCATTCCTTATTTACCTGCTGAACGACAAGAAGAGAGTCGCCATATACAAGTAGTCGCTTGATCCCTAGTGATATCACCAAACGAAGCCCGTGAAGCAAGGCTTCATACTCGGCTTCATTGTTGGATACCGCCCACAGGATCTGAAGGACGTATTTCAACTGCTCACCTCGTGGGGAGATAAGCAAGACACCAGCACCCCCGCCGTCGAGCTTGAGGGATCCATCAAAATACATGGTCCAGTGCTCTGGCTTGTCCACTGGGGTTGGGACTTGATTCTCCCTCCATTCAGCCATGAAATCGACTAGAGCCTGTGACTTGATTGCAGTGCGTGGCTTGAAGTCGATTGACAGAGCCCCCAGTTCCACTGCCCACTTAGATATGCGTCCCGTGGCATCTTGATTATGAAGAATATCCGCCAGCGGGAAATCCGTAACCACAGTGATCTTGTAGTCGTCGAAGTAATGGCGCAACTTCCTTGATGTGATTAAAATTGCATATAAGAGCTTTTGAACTGCTGGGTACCGTACCTTTGACTCGGAGAGGACCTCGCTGACGAAGTAGACGGGCCTCTGCACTCCAAACGCATGGCCTTCTTCGCCTCGCTCGACTACAATAGCGCTGCTGACAACATGGGTTGTTGCCGCAATGTAGAGTAGTAGATCCTCTTTTGGTAGCGGAGCGGTGAGGATCGGAGGCGACTGGAGATGAATTTTCAGGTCTTGTAGGGCCCGCTCGGCCTCCTCCGTCCATTGGAATCTGTCTTGGCGTTTTAGGAGCTTGAAGAAAGGTAGTCCTCTCTCCCCGAGTCGGGAGATGAACCTGTTCAAGGCCGCCATACAACCTGTCAGCTTCTGCACATCCTTGACTGTGGCCGGAGCCTCCATATCAGTGATGGCCGTGATCTTTACAGGGTTGGCTTCGATGCCCCGGTTGCTGACAATGAACCCGAGCAGTTTCCCTGAAGGTACTCCAAAAACGCATTTGGTGGGATTGAGTTTCCACCGATATCTGCGTAGACTGCTAAAAGTTTCTTCCAGATCTGTGATCAAGTTATCGGACTCCCTGGTCTTGATGACCACGTCGTCCACGTAGGCCTCGACGTTCCGGTGCAACTGATCCGCGAAACACATCTGGATCGCGCGTTGGTAAGTTGCTCCCGCATTCTTCAACCTGAAGGACATTGTTTTGTAAGCGTAGGTCCCGTACGGGGTGATGAAGGCAGTCTTGATTTGGTCCTCCTCCTTAAGCGCGATCTGGTGATAGCCTGAGTAACAATCGAGGAAACAAAGAAGGACGCAGCCGGCTGTTGAGTCGACAACTTGGTCAATACGCGGCAGCCCAAAATGATCTTTTGGGCAATGCTTGTTGAGATCAGTGTAGTCGACACACATTCTCCATTCATTATTTTTTTTCTTTACAAGAACGGGATTCGCTACCCACTCTGGATGGATTACTTCTTTAATGAATCCAGCCGCGAGAAGTTTAGCGATCTCTCGTTTGATGGCCTCACGCTTGTCGTGGGCAAACCTCCGGAGGCGTTGCTTTTTGGGCGTGGCCTTCGGGTCTACATTCAAAGCATGCTCGATCAACTCCCTGGGCACCCCTGGCATGTCCGCAGGTTTCCATGCGAATATGTCTCGGTTAGCCCGAAGAAAGCTGACGAGCGCGAGTTCCTATTTGTCGCCTAAGCCCGCGCCAATGACGGCGGTCTTAGACGAATCTCCCTCCTGGAGTTGGATCGACTTGAGGGCCACGCCATCAGTCGACTGGATGCTCGACTTGCTGGCCTTCTTAGAGGGAATTTCCAGCCCAGACTGGGAAAGCTGCTGCGCGGCCGCGAGTACTTCTCCCGAAGCATCTGGCACACGAGTAGTCGAAGCATATTGGATCGCCTCCTGGTTGCAGTCATATGACTTCTTCAAGTCGCCACGGAGGGTGAGAACTCCACCGAGCCCTGGCATCTTAAGAAGCAGATAAACATAGTGCGGCACTGCCATGAACTTAGCTAGTGCCGGACGACCCAATATTGCATGGTAAGAGGAATCAAAAGTAGCCACCTCAAACTTGATAAACTCGGTATGATAATTCTCCCGCGTGCCAAAGGTGACTGGGAGGACCACCGTGCCAAGCGGGTGCGCCGCATTACCTGGGACGATCCCGTAGAAGGGAGACTTGCTGGGCACCAGCATATCCTTGAAATCCAGGCCCATCTTCTTCAAAGTACTGACGAAGATGAGATTGAGCCCGCTTCCGCCATCGATGAGGACCTTGGTGAGCTTGACCTCCGCCACCACGGGATCCAGAACCAATGGGAACTTACCGGGCTCCGAGAAGCTCGTCCATTGATCGTCGTGAGAGAACGAGATGGGGACCTCCGACCAACGGAGCGGCCGTGGTACCGCCGGCTCGACGGACAAGATTTCACGAAGAAGCAGCTTCTGGTCCCTCCTGGAACCGAAATCCTCATCACCGCCGAAGATAACGTTGACGACCTTCGAGGCATCCTGAAACTTCGGATTACGCCCCTGGTCGTCGTGATCATCATCCTCGGGTTCTTTGTCGGCAGGCTTCTTATTCTTCTTTCCACCACCGGTGTTACTGAACGTCCTCCGAAGGTGGTAGCAGTCAATGGCGGCGTGGCTAGCGCCCGGATGCCATGGGCACTTCTTCTGCAGGAGCTTCTCGAACTCCTCCTGCGTCGTCGACTTCTTGCCCCGCGAAGGACGATCGATAGCCGCAATAACATTATCTGGCTTTCGTTTTCGGAGTGAACCCGAAAAGTCCCGCTGGCTTGTGTCATTGCGGTTGTCGTTTGAGCGCCGCAAATTATTATCTTGACGCCGCGGGAACCGCTCCCGCATCTTCTCCTCTTGTTCGGACCAATCGTGCATCATGTCACGAAGGCCCGCAACAGTCTTTGGCCTGTTCCGCCCGAAATCCCTGTAGATGCTGGGGTCGGTGATGCCGTTGTAGAAACAGTCGATGATGTCTTCTTCCGAGATGTTCGCGATAGTGGCGCGGACGTCGAAGAAGCGACGCGTGTAGGATCGCAGGAGCTCGTTGCGTTCTTGCTTGCACTGGGCAAGATCGTGTCGAGTTCCTGCACGAGCGATCACTCCCTGGAAATTGTCGATGAAGACTTTCTTAAGCCGTTCCCAGGAGTCGATTGTGTTGCTGCCGAGGCTCTCCAGCCAAGTGAGCGGCGCAGGGTCCAAAGCCATCGGGAAGTAGACGACTTTGGTGATATTTGAGCCCCCTGCGACGTCAATGGCCGTAGAGTAGCAACGAAGCCACTGCTGGGGAGCCTGCTTGCCGTCGTACTTGGTGATGCCGATCGGCTTGAAGCCCTCCGGGTACTTGTAGCTGCTGAAACGAGCGGAAAAAGCAGGAAATCGATCGCTACAATCAGTACCTTCATTCTCGACTTCTTCACGGGTCTTGCGCCTGGAAGAAATCATGGTGCGCGCATCGCGGCCTTCATTGATGTGTTGACGCAGATCCTCCGGAGGGAGTCGATGATGGGCTTGTCGTGGCTGACCCCCTTGCGGTGGCTGCTGCCTCCCGCCAGGGGTCTGGCTCCCGCAAGCGTTGTCGTTGCTGGGTTGACGTCGAGGACAGCCGCCGGCCGCTCGGCTGTGGTTCTGACTTCGACTTTCACCCACACGCTCCTCCCTGATGGTAAGCGCAGGGTTGTGTTGATCCAACTGGATCCAAGCCCTCTGCGCGTACAAGAGTGCTTGACGTACCTCCGGGTCATGGCTGCGCTCGAGGATAGCCGTAACCCTGGCGATGTTGGCCACCGGAGTCCGAAACCCCCGTTCGCTGACGGCGGCGAACTCAGGATCGAGCTCACGATGCATAGATCTCCTACGCTCGTTGGCCCTCCTCCGCCGGATTGTGCGGGCCCTATTTCTGGCCCTCCGCGCTTCACGATCGGCGTCGTTTTCGTCGCCGACGTTGGCTGTGATCTCATCCTCGGAGATCGCTTCAAAGTTGTCGATGGGAAAATCCCCATCGTCCTCGCCTTCTTCGGCCATCAGCACCTGGCGGGATGAAAGCTCATGAGAACTTTCGTCGACTAGTTCGGTCGACCCCTCAGCCTCGGTGGCCAACGGCCTGCCTTCTTGAAAAGGCAAGGGCTCGAGGTGGGCCACGAGTCGGCCCTCTGCCTCGAGTAGTTTGGGGGGCGTCATGCCCCTCCAGTACACCACGTGCCCCTCCGGCAGGGGGGTGACCACCAGATCACCGGTACCGGGACAACCCGAAGCCCCCCGACACGCGGTGGCCTCAAGCTTTTCGGTCTGGAGTAACAAGTCCAGGTCCTTCTCAGACATGGAGAAGGACCCAGAGTCGTGAGCCTCCTGAATGTTAGTGGCCAAATCGCACAAACCGAGTTGATATCGGCTGTGCTGGTCCCTAGATTGGAACGAATCCAAACCAGGGGGAGTTGACACAATACCAGAAGAAGTCGAAGCTGGATCGGACTCCAACTCGATCTATGCTGCGGAAGCGTGGAGCGGCAAGTTGTCGAGCCCGTCGACGAACTTGTCAAGGTTGCTGCGGAGATCCGCAGCGGAGGTTTTTGGCTTCATGTCGACGAGGAATCGCCGGAAACTGCCCGCACCATCTGCGATGCAGACCCATGAACCAAAAACGAACGTCGTGCCCTGAGAGGGAACTGATCTGATGAATCCGAACGATGCCATCGAGCTCGCCGTTGGATCTTCGACGTGCACCCCTACCTAGCGCGCCAGCTGTCGGTGTTTAACCGGCTGCCCACCGTGGGATATACCCAAGGTGGTAAGTTTTGGGTGAGGAGACGCCGAGATCAGGAACTCGAAGGTGCAAGGAACACAAGACTTAGACAGGTTCGGGCCGCACGGAGCGTAACACCCTACGTCCTGTATGGCTTGTATTGCCTTCTGTATAGAATGACCTAATGATCTTCTGTTTTTAGGGGGGTCCCTGACCTCCCTTATATATCCGAGAGGCCAGGGTTACAAAGATGCTAACCAACCCCCTCCGAGGGATCACACCCAAACTGATCTCGAGTAGATCCTCTCCGTATTGGTTAACTCTATCTCCTATTTAAACGGGATAAACAAGAGATAAACAAAATAAATAAGAGACAAGACGGGCTTAATCTCTTAAACTTCGTAACGTGCCCAGCCCGGTGGCCCCGGGTCTGACACTTGGCCCTCTTGAGGGTGTGATATGATTCTGGGTAAGGCGTCCGCCTCATTAGGGGAAGTTATGACCGCTTTAACTTGAAACCTTAGTGCATTGTCATAAGTTAGTGAATCTTTGTAAAGGCCTCGTAGTGAATCCCTGCCACTCACCTTGGAAGTGTTTAAGGGCCTTGCAAACCCGGGCATCAAGGGAAACACGAGCTGTGGGTAAAGTGTACAACCTCTGCAGAGTGAAAACTGATATATCAGCCGTGCTCACGGTTAAGAGCGGCTTGGACCCTCACATGATAATTGAACTTGAAGATGATTTAAGTTGTTGTTCTTTATTGTTGTCATTGTTTATTTAATCAATCTTTTATATAAGGGTTGGTATAAACCTAAACTTAGTTAATGCTTGTTAAATGAAACTTGACCAACTAAAATGCTTATCGCAGTCAAACCATGTCAGCTTATCCTTGATCTGGCCTTGCATGTCATATAATTTACTCCACTTGCTGAGTACCAACCATAAGTATACTCACGCTTGCTTTATTAAAACCAATGCTGCTCAGAACAAGATAATTGTCCGGAGTTCCCTGAAGATGTTGGAGATTTCTAGGCGTATGTCTCCCAGTCAACTGCCTGTGAAGTTGAAGTCCGCTGCTATTTATCGACGTTTGTTTATTCGTTAAGATTAAGACTGTCGGTCATGTAATAAAGTATTATTATACTCTTTATCGTTAATGCATTGCTTCGGGTATTCGCTTGTGACGTCTATTGTATGTGCGGAACTTGATCCTGACGCACATATAGGATGCATTCGGTTATTTTTCTTAAACCGGGTGTGACAATGTCTACAGCCTAAAGTGTTTTTTATTGTCGATTTTTGATGTGCTATGGATGTGGATTTCACATGGTTAGAACGTATCCTGTTCTCATTTATATCTATAGTGGTACTTCTATACTATTCTACGCCATGGTCCTCAAGGCGGTAAGGTGGGACAACGCCTTACTAACATATTAATCAAATATGAGGAGAGCATGGGCTGTCTCACGCAACTGATATTGTGTAAGTGACGACAGAACTGATATTAGGTGTATCATCCAACAGATTATTGTATCCTACTGTGATAGTAGTGGCTGACAAGGTAATGGTTTACCCTTTGGACATGTCATTATGCAGCTGCCATGACATTGATTTACACTGCCGGGTTATATTTTCTCAACATTCTTTTGGTTAAGTCCAAGGGTGAACTGTTTTGTCATAATTGTATTGTTTTGGGATTAGCTTTGATAGATCATTCCTATTGTAAACAAACATTGTTCCATGGCCCATCTTCTTAGCTGCTGAGCTGAAGTATAAATTTCACGTGTTGTTTGCTTGAACATGCAGAGAGCGGTGTACCATTTCATTAAAAAAATATCATGTGTTTTTACCACATTCTTTTAGCATGGCATGCATCATGCATATGTATGTGCTTTCTAATCCCAATTAACTCATTCAAGACCAAAGATAAAGTGCTGTTCAGGCTACTATTTATCAATTTCACCTTTATCTAGGTTGTTTAGTCAGACTATGGCAATTCTAGTTTGTTGATAAGTTATGTGGTCTGACATTTACCAAAATATGGAATACAAGGACAGCAACATCATCTTATCATCCAATTTATGCAGCATTTTGGTGAAATTTAAAAGGGGAAAACCATGTTTGATTTGAGTGGCAATGTCATTTATCGCTAAAGCTGCTAGTATGATATGCCTTCTTTCTGCTTGACAAGACTGTAAGCCTTTGAACGCAAGAAAAGAAATAAGAACATTTTGGTCTTATTCTGAAAGCCAAATTTTGGAACAAATAAAAAGCAGGAATTTCAACAAATTTGATTATTACGGGAGAAATGGATTTGAGTCTGTTAGGATAAAATGGGTCAGATATTCTTCTAGAACGGCTTGTTCTATTAGTGATGACAGATCCTTTGGACATGTCATTTTACAAAATCCATGGCATTGATTGACATTATCATGCCATATTCTTCTCATTTTTTTTTGAGTCCGAGGTTGAAACATATTTGGGGATAGACCCTTTCTATTGTGAACAAGCTTTATTCCATTGTGTATCATTTTAGCTACCTAACTGGAGTATAAAATCTCACGTGGATTTACTACATTCTTATTTACAGACTTGGGCAATTCTAGTTTGTTGATAAATGAATGATATTTACAAAATATGGAATAAAACAACAATGACATCTTATCATCCAATTTATGCAGCATTTTGGTGCAAATTTGATGTCTTTTATTCGTTTCAGATGGCAGATGCATATATTGCTAGACACGCTAATGCGCTATGCATATTTCTTCTTGGCAAGATTCTTAAAGCCTTTAAATGCAAGAAAAGAAATGCGGACATTTTGGCCTTATTCAGGAAGCCCAATTTGTGAGAACAAGTGAAATATCTGTTCAGGTTACAACATTTATTATAAGTTGGTATGTAGTTTGTACCATATTACACTGAAATATCTGTTCAGGTGACAACAAAAACCTTCTGGTGGTTCCTTTTGGATTAAATGATTGATGAAAAAAGTTCGTTGGATTTGATATTATCGGAAGCTTTCCTTTATTCGATAAAGAAATTTATTAAATTGAAGTTTTTTTACATCGAATTGATACAAATTTTTGCCGGTTGTTGGGTGGAGGAGAGGAGCCTAGTCCTTTATTTAATTCATACATATATCAACACGGTGATATTATCTCTATTCTACATTATTTATTGTACCATCCTTGTTTAGCTTCCAAGGAGAGCCATGAGGAAGCTCCTGTAGTCACCCGAGGTTTCCTTGGCAATGACTTGCTCCAAGGTAACAGAGGACCTCTTCTGGAACGCGTCGCTGATGCCCTCCATGTCTTTCTCGGCGTGCATCACGACCACCCGGGTTAGGGTATCCTCATCAGTCCCTGCTTCGCGTGTAGCATTCCTCAGAACCTGCTTGCAGATGGCAGGGGTATACCCCACGAGATCAGTTCAAGATCAGTCCAGTACCTGTTTATTTCGTTTTTGTGTCGTTATCGTTGACACCTCACCTTGGCAAAGTATTTGTTTGCATCTGCAATGCACCTCACTGTGGTTCGCAGAGCGCGCAAGTAGCATGTCGAATCAGTTGCATGTAGCAGTGCCTGGAGATACCGAAATGGTTTGATCATCTGATTTGGTATAAAGCATGAGATCTTTAAATTTAAAGACGAGGTATTTTTTGGCCTGACCTTGGTGATGCTGCTGCTGTGCTCATCTTTAAAGCAGCTGAATGTGGCTTTGAGCTGTGCTTTGCTCCTAGTACCCACGATCCTGATGAGCTCCTCATGATCAATTGTGCCATTTCGTACAGCCTCATGGACAATCTTCGCCTCTGATTTTGCTAACCCCATGTTTACATCGTTGCCATCGTACCTGTAGGTGCTCACTAGGGCGAGCAAAAGCTGAAGGAGACAAGGACAGATTAGCCTGTAAATCAAACCAGGATGACGAGCGTAAGAAAATAATGAAGAGCAGCTGTGCATACACTGCGAAGATTTCCCGTGGTGCAAGCAGCGACATCTTCTTCCAGGGAGCACTTGTAGAGAACATGGTAGGCCTTCTTCACTTGTATAAGTTCCGCAGGCGAGTTAGTGCCAGCGATCTCGATGATGACTGGGTACTCCTCCTGGATGCATTTCATCGCAGCGTTCGCCATCACAGCCTGCCTCTCATCAGGGTCAAGTATCCAGTGGCACATTGCTCTCTGGACAGTAGCCAATGGCACTAGTGGTCAGATGAACTGACAAAAGGCTCATCAGGAAAAATATGCAAACTAATCTGAACAAAAGCTAATCAGGAAAATGCAAACGTAATTTGGGCCACCTCAAAATCTCCGGAGAGCTCTGACTGCAGGCGCTGCAGTAGGCTCTCGTTGTACATCTGTTCATAGGTCAAAGTAATCTGTTTCCTCTGAGTGGCATCACGCCGAGCTAAGATGGCTATAACTGCCTGTTCGTCCGTGCCCCATCCTGGACCACAAAATAGTCTGCAAAGGTCATTGACTCATTGGCAATGTTCCTTAAACATGTTCGAAACATTATATTCTAGACAATGTTTTTTGTTTTGACTCTTTTCTGCATAAATGAAATCTGAAGCAAATATTTGAATAGCTCACAATAGAGTCAGGAACAATAACCTTGGAAAGCCTTCAAGAGAGCCGCCGCATCTTCAGCGGGAGAAGGGACAACTTGAGAAACAGTATTTGTTGCCATCTTTCACGTTGTTCCGTGTTCCCTCTCCTTTTCTCCAGATTGGTTTTGTTAAGCACAGCAACTCCCCGTGGTATTTATAGAGATCATGTCTGCATCTAACCATGTGCTAGTGGGCATTGAATTAAAACACTAGAGAAACTTCAGGGTAATCTAGCGTTACTCCGTTTACTCAGTAAGTTTTAACTACGTGAGTTTCGAAATTTAATGCGGCATCAAAGAAATAACTCCTCAGATGGGGCATCTTTGGGGGGGAAAAAAATCTACTACAACGACGCCCCTCCTCAGATGGGACTATTAGTTTTGGCCTCCAGTTGTTATTCATATTTGTGACACGCTTTCTTCACAAAACAATATTTGCGACACGCTTATTGTTTGACATCTCACTGTCACCTGTAATCCTGTGCTTATATCCCTTTATTTCGTTTTTGGTTTAGTTTAGTCAATGCATGGCCTCTCTTAATAGTTTAATATGACTATACGAGTGCCCTACACTAAACATGCAACGTTGTCCTCAACGGCGAGCATGATATGCAAGGCATGCTGTTTAGGCTCGGCAGGACAACAAGGGCATCTCAACTGCCATAGAAAAACAATTAGAATTTGTAAAGACGGTAAAGGGAAAATGATAATAGTATTGTTTTGAATGGAATGTGGTTAACTAACTCTGCCTACACCCCTGAAGTATATGGGACGGCTTGAACGTGCCTAATAGCTAAGGGTGAACACACCAAAGGTTCCTAACAAACAAGATATAGCCAAATTACAGTGGATCTCAAAAGAGCATAGAAACTTGTGGTTTCTATGTGACAACCCACCTTTTTAAGAGTAAATATTAACCCTAAAAAACTAGGGGTAAAGATAAGAAAAAGAGAAAAGAAAAGAGAAAGAAGAGAAGAGAGGTCAAACTTGGTCAAATTTGGTAAAAAATCATCCAAATTTGAAAAATTGAAGTGGAAAACTGAAGGAAGAGTGTCATACAGAAGAATAAGTCAAAATATGATCAAATGTGAAGTTTGAGATTCAAATTCAAAACAAAAGAGGTTGAATTGGTTCAAATATGTAAAGTATTAATATGGTTGATTAGCCATCTTGAGCATCCTTTAATTTGAAATATGGTTACAGAAGTCAAGTTTTGGTCAACATGAAAAATATATTACAAGATGAGTAATTAAAATGGAATGAAGTTTGAAGCATGTGAAAAATGTTTTGGACATGTTTGAAACCCTCAAAAATGGAAAGAAATGTTGTTTGAGTGAAAACATAGAAAAAATGGGCAGTGCTGAATTACCCAATTTGGGAGCTTATAATATTGGATTTTATGTGTGAACTTTGGACAACAAGAGCATTATTTTACATAGGGATGTTTGGGGTACTCAAATGTGCCATTTATTCATCTGGAAATATTGGGCAAGGTGTTTAAATTTAAATTCAAATAAGCCGGTTCAAACAAAAAAGCTGAAATTCTGAAGAACTCTGAAAACAGTTAAAACCCTAATGTTCAGAGAAATTTTGTATTAAATCTGTGCAGAATTAGAGGACGTGTAAAGGATGAATACTGGAGAGGGATATCCCCTCTACAACTTTGCTTTTGGCCGATTTCAATGTTCATATGTGAAATTCGGTGAAACTTGAAGTCAAAGTCTCGGGTTCAAAGAGAAAGGGGTAGTGCATCGCGATTCAAAGCTGAATTCATCCTTATTCCGCAGCCTCTCCACCGCCGAAGTTTGATGGTAAAATTTGAGTGATCCACGTATCAACTGGTCATGAGGATAGCAGCAAGTTACCAAGCAGGAGGTGGAGGATGCCGGGGCGGGAAGATTTTGAATAAATACCGCGCCCTCAACTGCCTGCTTCCTCCTCCCACCATTTCTATTCGACGCCATCCGAGCTCGGTCATCGAAGAATCTCATCGCCGTTGAGCCACCACCGTCCAATTCCTTGCACCCAGCCTCCTCAGCAGCACACTGTCTCGTTTGAGCCGTCCCTGAGCGAAGCCAGCAGCTGCAGTCCCTTCTTTGCCGTCGTCTTCAACCTACGCCGCCGCATCTGCAGGGGTAGGTTGCTGGTGAGGCCAACCTTCCCGGCCTTCTTAGCTCGCTCTGAGGGGACCTACAGCACCGCAAGTGCACGTAGAAGCTTAGGGTGCCGCGTGTTGTCGTGGGGCATGTCGAGGTAGGCCGAGACGTAGGCGCTGCTGTGTTCCCGTTCCCTTGCCGCGGCCATGGGTGCCGCCGTGGAGCTCGGTGCTCCGGCCGTCCAAGGCCCTGGTCAAGGAGCGCAGCGCGTTCAGCAAGTTGAGGAGAAGCTATAGGTGTCATATGTGGTCGCATTATAAAAAATGAGTTGTAACAATGTTCCATTTTTTCTAAGCGCGGATCAAAATGTAATCTGTTCCTACAAAAATAGTGCGGCTATCGTAGCAGCTGATCCACTCTTGAAAATGAATTTTTAGGGCGGCTAAAGATTGCGGATTGCATTTTCAGGGGCGGGTGGCGCCATCACCCGTCCCTAAAAATGAGGCCCCTTTCAAGGGTGGATGATGACGCCACCCATTCCTATAAATGGATCTTTAGAGGTGCGTGACGCCTTCATCCACCCCTGAAAATACCCATAAAATTTTGGGTGCTCTTCTTCCTCCTCTGATAGCACAGTGTTTGTTCGGAGGAGGTGCTGCCTGAAAATCCAAAAATAGGAAAAAGGGAAGGGAAGGTTTTAAACTTGATTTACTTCGAGCTAGGGGCTCTAGGGGTAAGTTGATGCTAATTCTATATCTTTTTTAAGCTTTTTGGATAGTTTTAAGATTCAAATGGATCTCTATTACCTCTAGATCTAGATCTCCATGGTGTGGATTTGCCATTTTGGGCTCCATTCTGCTTAAATTTTTGGATGAAGTTAGATTATTTTAGTAGGAGAACAAGATTATGTAATGGCTCAATCTTTATATTTTAGCCTTATTCCTAAGTAAACAAATTTCTAGATCTATGGAGGAGAGCGCAGAAGCTTTATTTTTTTATATTTACACAAATGCATGATAGTTATTTCCAACAAAATTTAGTTGTTCAATAATAGGTTGGATTTTGATTTTTTATAGTTTTTACATGTTAAATTGACTTTTTCCAATATATACGCATATATAAAAATATATGTATGGCTATTTGCGGCTCTATTTGCCTCAAACTTTTGAATGAAGTTATATTATTTTAGTAGGAGAACCATATTTGCACACATGCATATCTAGGCGTATATAAAGGTATATATTTGTTGATGTTCAGAGATGGATAGGACATGGATGTACAAAGCACGAAGGGCAGATGCTTATTTATGTGGAGAACATACTAAATTCATTCAAGCTGCGGAAAACCATGCAAGAAATGAGAAGACACAGAGGATACTATGCCCGTGCAAAACATACAAGAATATGAGAGTATTCAGCGACACAACTACAATCAAATCGCATGTGTTGGTGGATCGTTTTGTTGAGAATTACATGATCTGGACGTATCATGGCGAGAAAGCACCCCCTCCGACGGAGAATACACTCAATGAAATGATAGAAGACGTCGAGTTTGATAGATTGTTTGATGCTTATGATGAATTTTGTGCTGATGTCAGGGATGATGATGGTGATTGTGTCGACGAGGGGCCCATCGATGGTGGTAGTGATGATGGTAGTGACGATGATCTTGATGATGGTGATTTTCTTAGCTAGTTGTTGCGCCAGACCAAAGCAGAGCTATTGGTAGGTACTACAAGGGGGTTAGCAAACTTCGAGATGGTGAAAAAAGTAGCGGAGGAAAATATATACAAGCGATCAAAGGAATGTCCAAAATACTGGACCGTGCTTCGTTTTATACTTGAGCTGTTGATTCTAAAGGCAAAGCATAGTTGGTCAGATAGTAGTTTCAATGATCTCCTTCGTATGTTGCTTGGTTGTTTCCAAAGCCAAATAAAGTGTCCACCAACACCTATCGAGCAAAGAAGCTTGTCAGTCCGTTCACGATAGGTGTGGAAAGAATTCATGCATGTCCAAATCATTGTATTTTGTATCATAGGGATACTTTTAAAGACTTGGACAAATGCCCTGTTTGTTTTGCCGGTCGATACAAAAATAATGCCAAGGGCCAGGTGATGGGAATAAAAGGAAGAGGAAGGGTGCAAGGAATAGTGTTATCTCTATTGAGCGAGTAGACACTATTTTAGGCATTTCTGAGAAGTGGAGCAGAATTCCTGCCATGGTTATGTGGTACCTTCCAGTTGCCGACCGCCTGAGGCGTTTCTTCTCCAACCCAAAGGATGCTGAACTGATGCGGTGGTGGGATTCGGATAAGCGCAAGAAGGGCGACAGAAAGCTCCAACATCCAGGTGATGCTCGCCAATGGAAGAAGTTCGATGAGCAGTATTATCGGGAATTTGGAAAGGACCCAAGGAATGTTCGGTTTGGTTGAGTACAGATGGAATGAATCCGTTCGGTGATATAACTAGCACTCACAGCACATGGCCAGTGATCTTAACGATGTACAACCTGCCTACATGGTTGTGCTAGAAGAGAAAGTACCTTTTGCTATTGATCCTTATACAAGGCCCCAAGCATCCTGGCATCGATATTGATGTTTTTCTTGAGCCTCTGGTACAAGAGATGGAAACTCTATGGAAGGAGGCTATCAATATCATTGATGGTTTTACATGGCAGCCTTTAATCTAAGAGCCATTATCTTCGTCACCATCCATGATTACCAAGCTTTGTTTGTCCTTTCAGGACATGTGAAAGGTAGGACGGGATGCACGGTCTGCGTGGGTGACACCATATCATCTTTCCGAGAAGGTTTTAGAAAGGTAGATTACTTTGGGTACAAGCACTTCTTGGTGGAAGGATATCGGTACCAAAGTAAGAATTTGTACAAGTTTTTTGATGGCAAGTCTAAGTTACATTCTGGTCCAGTAAAATGAGACGGGCACTATGTTTTCGAAATGGTCAGGACCATCCAAGTCACCTATGGGAAGATGACGAATGATGGGAAGAAGAGAAATAGAGATAAGGCACCTATCGAAGGCATACCATTCAAGAAACAGTCCATCTTCTACAAGTACTTGCCGTATTGGGCGGATCTAGGGGACCGCCATGCAATCGGTGGTATGCACCTAAAGAAGAATGCGTTTGGTAACACAATTGGGCTGCTTCTGGAGATATTAGCCAAGACAAAGGATACCTTGAAATCACGTCAACACCTGGTAGCCATGAAGATAAGAGAAGATCTTCACCCTGTGGATAAAGGGAATGGAAGATATGAACTTCCCCCGGCTAGCTACAACTTGACACATGATGAGAAGAAGGCAACATGCGAGAGCTTATGGGGAGCAGAGTCCCAAGTTGTTTCTCATCCAACATAAGGAAACTAGTTTCGATGAAAGACCTCTTGCAGTACGGCTATAACTATCTCAATTGTCATGTGTTGCTGATGGTGTTCCTCCCTATTGCAATCAGAGCGATCAAGCCAGTATACATAAAGATGGTAATCACCCAGTTGTATTACTTCTTTAACAAGATTTCTCAAAAGGTGATCGACGAAGATGAATTGCATGATCTCCAAGAATTTATCGGGGAGACTATAGCACAGCTCAAGATGTGCTTCCCTCCTGGATTTTTTTGATATAACGGAATACCTAATGATTCATATGGTTGACCAAATAAGGGCAGTTGGTCCACTTTACCTACATGAAATGTGGACGTATGAGCGTTTCATGTCCATTCTAACCCGGTACATATTGAATCGCGCATACCCTGAGGGGTCCATGATAGAGGGATATAGTACTGAGGAAATTATCAAGTGTTGCCTAGGTTACCTAAATGATAAAGTAGGTATTGGTTTGCCCGTTCCACGCTTTTTGGGGAAGTTGGAAGGGGTTGGCACAGTTGGGAGAAAAACCTTCATTGACAAGGATTTCAAAGGTGTGCTACAAGCACACTATAGCATCTTGTAGCACCTCACGATAATGACGCCTTTAGTCGATGAACACTTGAGCATGATTCATGCAGAAAGTAATGGTCACTTGGATGATTGGATCATGAGAGAGCACAAGCGTTGATTGACTGCATGGTTGAAAGGCTTGGATCTACCAGATGGGGAGACCGTGGAAGAACAAACTATCAAAAGATTAGCAGCTGGCCCATCTAGCTAGATCACATCATGGCAAGGGTATAATATTAATGGATATCTATTTTATACTGCCGCAAAGGATAAGCAGACCGTGTCTCAGAATAACGGTTTTCGTATTGAGGCCTTAGACGAGAGAACAGGCCAACGTACCACATACTATGGCATCATAAATGATATATGGAAAGTGCACTATGGTTCCAATATAAAATTCCCAATCTTTCGGCATCATTGGGTCAAACCCCCAAGAGGTGTTGAGGTGGACGGCTATGGGCTCATGATTATTGACCTCAACAATGTCGGTTACAAAGATGATCCATGGGTACTTGCTTCACAGGTCGTACAGGTACTATACATAGCTGATCCCGCAAAGAAGACAAAGCATGTTGTCATCCATGGAAAACCAAATACCATAGGAGTTGATGGTATCGACGATGTGGAAGAATATAATCAATATGATGAAATGAACCTGTTCAAAGAACTGCCACAGAAGATGAGAATTGTAGAAGCAAGCATAAGAAAAGACGACAAGCCATGGGTACGCAAGGACGGAGAACCACGAATTGTTACCGCTTAAATATGTAGCTAGTAAAATATTTTTGGATTCATATATTCTCTCTAATATCGCGTGCATCAATGTATTCTGAATGAATTATGTATATGAGACCTAGTAAACTATTTTAATGTTCTAGCCTCATTAGTTTTTGATGAATTTCCTATATCCATATAGGAGAGAGAAGTATATGCTTCTTGTAGTTGTATTTGATAAAACACTCACACACTACAAAATAAATCAAAATAAAAAAATCATTATATACGCTGAAATATGGTTATCATATTTTTTTCTAGTTCTATAGGTCACAATATTCTTAGGGTACAAATTTCACTTTTTATTTGATGTGTTTTGCTATTTTTCTTAAATTAAATGGATTTACGGAAAAAAAATTTGAAAACTATCTTTAGGGGCGGGTGACGTCCCCACCCGCCCCCACAAATCGATTTGTAGGGGCGGGTGGGGGCGTCACCCGCCCCTACAAATGCCCTTATATATATAGAAGAGGGAAGGCGGGACTTAGCAAAATTTCCCATTTTGATTCGGATGCCGGACCTCGTCTCCGCTCCGCCATCGCGCCCGCCTCCCTTTCGGCCCTCAAAATGGAGACCTCGAAGTCCCCGTAGAGCTGAAACCTCTCCTTGATCTCAGGCCATCGAGAAACGCTTGCGAAGAAAGATCTAGCACCTTTTCCAACTGGCACTTCAACTCGCTGTCCATGTCCTATACCTTTTCTTTCAAATGACTAGGCGTGATTAGTCTCTTAGACGGTTTAAAAACCACACTAATTGGATTGTTCCAGCTGACACTTCGCCGACTGGCCTAGTAGGTAAAAGAGGAATAAGAATAGCAATGCCTCCAAATAACACTCAAGAGAAACTCCACCTAGAACGTACCAGTCAGCACTTCGTTATTGTCGACCGCGCGGATCATCATAAGCAACAAAGTAGCAAATACGCGTCCGCGCCGGCACCCCTCCACGCGTGCCCCACCACCTCCCTGCATGCGCAGGCCTCCTCCATCCTGCTCGGCGTAGCCGGTGCCCGAGTTCCCTCTGGCGCCACCTCCCCGCACTGCCGGCACCCCCAGCCCTCCCCTGTGCGTAGGCCTCCTCCGCCGTGGCCTAGCCGGTGCTCGAGCTCCCGCGGGCCGAGCTCCCCGCACTGCCACCTCTCCTGCGCATCCTCCTCTCCGCGCCGCCACCTCCCCACGCCGTCGCCGCGTTACAACGCAGATCTATGGCACCCACCGCCCCCTCTTGCCCGCCGTGCACACCCCCACCTCGCCGGTGCGTGAGCTCACACCGGCACACGAGCTCCTCCTTGACCGTGTGCGCAGCCCCCTCCTCCTCCCCTCGATGGTGGCCATCCCCTCCTCCCTCCTCCCCCTCTCCTCCATGGCGCCCGAGCTCCTGCAAGGTTCTTCTTTTTATTTTTTCAGTCAATGATTGTATTCATGTATATGAGGACTAGTGAATAAAAATTTGAACTATTGAGAATATGAATTAGAAAAAGAATTATTTTTTTTAGTAAGTGAATTAGTGAATATGAGTTAGTGAATTAGTGAAAGTGTTAGTGAATGTGAGTTATTTTTTTGGACTTGTTGATCATTGAAATTAGTGAAATTATCAATGCACACACACACACACTCTCTCTCTCTCTCTTACACACACTCAGAGACATTAATGAATGTGAAACAGGTAGTGACTTATTGAACTACTGAATGTATTTTTGATATTTGAAAAGTGAATGTGAATTCATTTGATTAGTCAGTGTAATCTTGTTGTGAAAGTATGAGGTGTGTCTATTAACTTTCGTATTCATGTCAACTCATAAATATTTCCTTTCTTATATTAATCTTGTTGTTATGTTTCTATTCATAATTGTATTCAGATATATTTCTATTCAAATTTTGTATTCAAATATGATTCTATTGAAACTTTTTATTCAAATATGTTCCTATTTAAATATGTAGAACTCGTAAATGGATCAACCGTTGTCATCATCCCTGCAAAGGGAGGATGCAGCACCGCAGATGGACAAAGTTGAGCAAATTTCTTCCTAGATGGCAGGGGATGATGAGGCCGGCGTTGTTGCCCAATCTGGAGACGATGATGCCGATGACGGTGTCCAATCTGATGACAATGAAGGTCCTGGGCTTGGGCACGGGGCTTGGGTAGAAGGTCTGCGGCAGGATCCATTAGATCCACACCCTTTTCCTCCAAGAGAAAGACGTTCATGGTCAGAGTTGGATCCAGATTATGAACCTTATCCAAGTCAGGTAATGACTACGCGATTAATTACAACCTAGCATTTACTATAGATTGTCATATACACTATGTGATGACTTGCCGAATTGTATGATCTGTGTAGGCGCCTCGGATAGAAAGGCGTAAATTGTCATCGCAGGTTTGCCAGTCGAGGGCGGTATCTGCTCCGGCGGGGCTACCGCGACGGTCACCATCAAACTGCGGTTAGCAGGAGGCAGCGATCGTTCCGGCGTAGCCTCAGTAGTACCACTTGACGGGTCCACTGCAATGGTGGGCACGCCTTGTCCCCTTGCAATATCATCCCTGACCACTTCTTCATCTGTACCCCTGGTATGTTTGGGGTTCGGGGAGCTACCGACAAAAATCAAGAAGAAGGGTGAAACTCAAACAAAAAATGCCCAAGCGAAAGTAGAAAAGTACTCGGGATGCAATGACATGCACTCACCTGGACATTCCAACGTCATCCCTAGCTGGTGAGGTGCTCGCCTTGCGCTTCCATGGCATACCCGGTTTTAAGGACAAAACCGAATGCGTAACTATATATATACCAGGATTGAGTTTCATACATATAGTGACTTCAACAGTGAATAATCAGTAATAGTATCACGAAAAGAGAACTAAAAGACTATAAAGATTATTAGAGATATACAACTTGTTCTAGAAGCAAATGCTTTAACTTCACAAGCAATCGATCGGGGGTTGCGTAGGCCTAGAACTCAGCATCATCTTCAAGAGACTTCACATCAACTTTGTCTTCTGAGCAGCAATTATAACAAGTGTGAGTACACTTATGGTTGGTACTCAAAAAGTGTTGGGAATTATATGATATGAAGGCCAAAAGCAAGAAAAGGCTGACTGGCTTACTGCGATAAACAATTTTAGTTGGTCAAATTTTATTAGCACCTGATTACTAAGGTATAAGTATATACCAACCCACATTAAAAGAAAGAGAATAGATATAGCATAAGCATAACCATAACCATAAGCAATGCTCCGCTGAGCATATCCCAGAAAGACGCAATCCAATATCTTAGGTCCCAACTTGCGTTTCTTTGGAATGGGCACATTTACTTTTTGCCAAGCATCCCCAAGTGTGCAATAAGAAAGCAATGGTTTTCTCCCAGTCCACATCTCATATGGTGTTTGATCTTTATTCTTGTTTGGAACTCTATTCAGGACATGACATGAAGTCAACAGGCCTCCCCCCACCATGCCTTGGATAAACCAACAGTGTCCAACATGGTATTAACCAAGTCAGTCAGGGTGCAGTTTTCCACTCAGCAATCCCATTTGATTCGGGTGAATAGGGACGCGTCCTCTTATGAATAATACCTCACAGAATTTATCAAAGATTTTGGAGAAATACTCACCACCACAATCAGACTTTAGACGTTTGATCTTTCTCTCTAGTTGATTTTCAACTTCTACTTTATTGATTTTAAAGTAGTTGAATGCTTCATTTTTAGTTTGTAACAAATAAACATAGCAAAATCTAGTCGCATCATCAATTAACGTCATGAAATATTTCTTTCCACCTTTTGTTAACACACCATTCATCTCGCAGATATCAGAATGTATGAGTTCTAGAGGTGCCAAATTCCTCTCCTCAGCTGACTTGTGAGGTTTTTGAGGTTGCTTCGATTGCACACAGCCATGGCACTTAGAACCTTTGGCAATGGTGAAACTCTAAATTAAACACATGCTGCAAAGCCGAGACACTAAACCAAAATTAATGAGACATAAACAAGAATGCCAAACACTTGTATCATCATTAACGCCGCCACAAATATGGTTCATTGACTTATTACAAAATTCATCAAGGGAAAAGCAGAACAAGCCTCCGCTATCATAGCCTTTACCAACGAATTGTCCATGCTTAGACACTACTAATTTATTGGACTCTAAAACTACCTTAAAACCATCCCTACGCAGAAGGGAGCCGCTCATGAGATTCTGGTTGATAGAATGGACATCATGCACGTTCTTCAGTTGCGCAATCTTTCCCGAAGTAAACTTAAGATCTACCATGCCAACACCATGAACAGAAGCATGTGACCCGTTACCCATTAGGACGGAAGAACCCCGAGCGACCCAGTAAGAAGAATACATAGAGATGTCAGCACACACATGAACATTAGCACCCATATCAAGCCCCCAGCTAGTAGATTGAAATATTGGAAAAACAGTAGGTAAATTATCGTACCCATCTCCAGTGTTGCTCGCGGTTACCGTGTTGACATTCTTGGATCTAAATCTATTGCTAACCTTTTCCTTGCGATCTGCACAGTTTGGACAGTCCCTTGCGAAGTGTCCCTCATGACCACACGTGAAGCAAGCTCCTTTAGCATTTGTAGTCTTCTTCGTTTTGAAGGTAGTAGTCTTGACAGGCTTGTTGGCAACCTTCCCTTTGCTCTTGCTGTGTGGGTAGTTCTTCTGCACTATGTTGACGCTGGAGTGAGCCTCACCTCCTTTCTTAGAAGCATCCTTAGCCCAAGCCTTCTCCTCAACATCAAGAGATGCTATTAGGTTTTCAACTGATATTTCTTGACTCTTATGTTTCAGAGCGGTGGTGAAGTTCCTCCATGAGGAGGGCAACTTTGCAATCATGCACCCAGCCACAAACTTGTCAGGTTAAAGGACACTTCAGGAGTTCGAGTTCCTTCACAAGGATTTGTATCTCATGAGCCTGCTCTACCACAGAACGGTTGTTGACCATCCTGAAGTCATGAAAGCTCTCCATGGTATATAGTTCACTGCCAGCATCAGTCGCATCATACTTTGCAACCAATGCATCCCACAGCTCTTTCGCATCTGTTATGTGCATGTACACATCAACCAGACGATCAGCAAGAACACTTATAACGCAGCCCATGAACAGATTGTTGGCATATGTGAACTTCTTCCTATCCTCAGGAGAATGTTCACCTGATGGTATGCCAACCCTTGCTTCCCATGCATACATTACAGTTAGCTAGAGACGGACCTTGACTTGCCATCTCTTAAAGTGCACACCAAAAAACTTAGTGCATCAGCAAAACTAGCCATCATAAAATCAACGGATTGCCTATAATAAGGTTATTGGATTGTTGAGAATATAGGCAAACGCAGTATTATAATTCCATATGAAATTTCGTATGATATAAATCATGATAGATCTAACATACTAGACAGCATAAATAGCATAGCTAGGATTTCAGGATACATGCTTAAGAGGCAGATCAGATCACAGATTACGTATTGAGGCTTGGTTGGAGGGTTGACGACAACTAAGCACCGCTGCTGGAGATGACGAAGGCAGTTGGCCCATGAGGCGACGGAGTTGGTGGAAGACACACCATGGTGAAGAGCTTGAGCAGTCGCGTGAAGCGCTTCCCAAAAATCTTATTCGCCTTTTGCTGGTGCAGGATCCCAAAGGCATAGGGTTCCGGAGACCTGCTCTCTCGTTTGTCGATGCACGCGCGGTGCTTGGGATGAGGAAGGCTATGGTGGTGGCGCAGAAGCGAGAAGAGGCAAAACCCTAGCTTGTTTAGATGTGTTTTCTGGTGGAGGCCGATGGGTCATATATATAGGGAAGTCAGGCCGCGTTAGCGATCTAAACCGATTAGGTTTAGGGTTTATGTTTCCATATCCCGTAGACTTAGAGCTGATAGAACCCGCTTAGGTTTGTTCCTGAAGTTTCGATGAGAGTGGAGGATAACTCAATTTGTGGATGATCGACGCTGTGTGCCCGACTACAACACCACAACCTTGAACCTGCAAGCAAATCAAAGAACAAGTAAGAATAAGTGGACAAGCAAACAGGCCTTGCCCAAGCGATAAATCTATTACACACGAAGTTGGGGTTCTGAATCAAGCAAATGGATGGTCTAATCGACACACGCGCTCACCAAGAAATAGCAGAAGCTAAACTTACAACAAAACAAAACCCCCCTCACAAATGGTGGTTTATTTATAAGGAGGCTGCTACCAGGACGTCCTGGATGAGCCATCCAAACCCTAGGACGCTAAAACAAGGCCCAAAAGCCCAACAACTAGGGTTGTGTTCAGACTAGAGGTCTCCGGAGTAAAGGCTAGTCTGAACTGAAATGAATTTACCTGAGAATTAGGCATGCTAAGCTTGATCTCTAGTTATGCAACCATGTTGTCCTTATTGTCCCATAGATGTGGTTGTATATAGGGGTAAGGGATGTCCACATCCAGAGCCCAAGCTGCACTCCCGGAAGGTGAGGGGCCAGATTTTGGCGGACCATTCACGCAGGTGCCCTGTGCCCAGCGTGGCAGGGCATGCACGCATATGGTCTTTCTATTCTCTCCCCCATCATATAGCTTGGAGGGATGGAGACGACCTCCATATTTATATTGGTCATCACACTCCTCCACTAGTAAGGTGGAACTAAAGTTTGCACCATTTTCTTTTGCACACATGGGTCTTTACGGGTCTTTGAGATTGATAGGAATTCTGCAATTTCCAATCGGCCCATTAATTCCCGCATCTTCTTCCTTGCTCGATCTAGTGTGAGCGAACCCTTTAAGAATACAGATTACTTTTTATTGAACGTCTATTTACGTGGAACATTAGCTAGGAATGATGGGACAATTTAATCAACATGTATTGTATGTATATTGGGCACGTATCCGCTGCAAACCACAATTTCGTGCAAACTCCGTGCAAACCAACTAACAAAAGTTATAAAAAATTCTCAAAAAAATTATAGATGTACTTCGTTGCCTACTCGACCACTCTATAAAATTTCAAGTTCAAATTCATCATATATTAAGAGATACAAAAAAGAGAAAAATTCTGAGATACAAAAAAAGAAAATTCTACTAAATTTTCTCTTTTTTGTATCTCTTAAAGTATGATGAATTTGAACTTGAAATTTTATAGAGTGGTCGAGTAGGAAACGAAGTACATCTATAATTTTTTTGAGAATTTTTTATAACTTTTGTTAGTTGGTTTGCACGGAGTTTGCACGAAATTGTGGTTTGCAGCGGATACGTTGCCATGTATATTAGCCATGTCATTCCACACATGATCTTGACAACCTTGCTCCTCACATCCGGTATGAGTTCTTGGATAAATCGAGGATCCACTTGGTTTAATCTTACTACTTAAGGTTTGAAAAAAAATTAAAAAGTCGATCAAGAAACAAGAAAGTTGATAGCCACTAATTCTTGTTTCACCTGCCAGCTTCCGTACATTCAATTATGCCGTACCATATTTTGTTCTATTTTGGGTACTCTCTAATGCTACATTTTGCCAACTCGACTTACATAAATTTATGTTTTTATGCACATCTCAAGAAGTTTCTCCATGTGACCTTTACGTGTGGTCCGTACCAGCATTATGTTAACACTTGTGATGGGATGGATGGACTCTATAGGTCATGTCATGCTTCTCCGGAGATAACCAAGCTATTAAACTAGCAAATAAAACTGTACTGGAAGAACAGGTAGCTAGTGGCAGGAAAGCTCTGGTTGGAAATACTGGAGAACACCTTAATTCAGGCTCCTACCGACCACCCTTACAGAGGTTTCGAACAGTAAGGTCCCAAACAAAACTGCTTAACGATTGCAGTCCCATTTCACATACAGAAATTTGCATGGGTATATGGATGCAAGCTGCCATCGATGTGTGCTTCACTACTAAATCTCCTTCTGACTACGTTATCACACACATTGGACTATTGGAGTATATATGTTTATATAAACACACCAAGAATTATTTTCTGTTTGTGATCGTCTTATGTTCGGTCAGTACTTCTATCAAGTCAACAACTATATATGGGTGTACATTACTGCATATTCAAAGTAACAAACTACAGACTTTTTTCGTTTTTAGAAAACGGAGAAGTTCCAGGCACCGCATCCGCACACAGCTATAACAGGACAGCTATTTATGACTAGCCCATTTTTGAGCAAAAGATTAAAGACAGCAGAACCAAATCGTCATAGTCAACAGAACTCTGAATCTGCAGGTTAAAGATAGTGAAGAACACCATAGTTCACGTCCTTACAGGCCACCCTTGGGCCTTGGTACAACCAGTTCACCAGAAAAAAAATAAACAATACCTGGCCCCCACCAGCGCAATGAATCCGGCCGGGCCCATTTCAGAGATTTCTAACATAAGTATCATTCAATATGTTAACAACACAGGACACTGTCTACAACGTTACAGCGATATACAAGCTCCAGGTTACCAACGAATGGAACACGGCTCCTGCGTGCCCAACAAACCAAACCACCAGAATGCTGCCACAGTTTAGCAAAGAGAACCAGCTAATAAATGCTGACAAAGACCAATAGGCTTTTAATCTAGCTAGTTTCAAAGATCGATAACCTACGTTAAGTTCAACGACCAACATGGCAATTCTACTTTGTGAAATAACAGTCCAGTACATTGATTATTACTACGAAGTTTGTACGGTTCAATAGTCCGGTCGTAAATCCTCGATCTTACCTACCAACGCAAGGGGGGAAATCTAAAAAGAAAACACTAAGCTAGATCAAGAAACGAGATAACGTGGCTCCGTACCTAATCCTAGTCACCTTGTGTCGTCCGTACTCCGATGAGATGCTTTCGTACGCCTATATTATTTAAGGAAAAAAACTACTCCGATGAGATGCTCTGGCCACTCTGTCACCAATGCTGCCAACTCACAAATTCGATAAATTCTATGACTTGTTATAGTATACTCTGAGAATCCTCTATATGATCTTGTTGCGTGTGGGTCCGCTGGCTCTTGCATTATATATGTTAACAACTACCTAACAACAGTTGATCAGGGATAGAAAAAAAAACTGCAGAATCGATGGAATAATGGAAGCACAGCTAGCTAGTTGTACAAGACGTACAGCTAGTTGACTCATTCCTCAGCAAAAGAATACACAAGAATAGAACCGATATTCATCACAGTCCACATAGCTCCAACTCTCCAGCTTCCGAAAGAAAAGAAAATGCTCACTTCTATACAAGGCTACAGCTATGCAAGCCGGTTCCAAACAACAATATAAGGGAGCCCCAAGTGCTCACATGCTTTGATCCATCCTCTCCTATCACCTTCTTCCTAGCTGCCGTATTGGTTGTGCAACGGCCACGCCAAGAACACTTCACTTCTTCCATCCCTACTCTCCAGTCATGATGACCATGGGATACTTCTGGGCGCCGAGGCGGCTGTACGGGAGGAAGTGCTCGGACAGGGAACTCAACGTCAACGGTGAAAGCCTGCACGCCGGCCTGTTCATGGACCCCGCGCCGGACGAGGTGCCCAAGGGGTACTTCGCGGTGTACGTCGGCGCGGCGGCAAGGCGGTTCGTGGTGCCGACGAGCTACCTCCGCCAGCCGGCGTTCCGGGAGCTGATGGAGCGCGCGGCCGAGGAGTTTGGCTTCAACCAGGCCGGCGGTCTCCGCATCCCCTGCCGGGAGGAGGATTTCCAGGCCACGGTCGCCGCACTCGAGGTGCGGCGCCGTTGGCGACGGCCGAGGAGCGGGGGCAAGATGAACGCGGCGGTCAAGGCTTGGTAGATCGACATGCTGATTTCAGATGTAGGAGAACACATTTCTTTTGGTTCTTTGGTATTGTAGAGCAGTGCATGCTGCAGTATATAAATGTTACGACATGGTAATCCTGTTCTGTATGGAATGTGAAACTAGCATGGCATGAAAGAAGAGAACAGATTTTGGAAAGTCTGGATCTGTACATTCTTGTGACAGGCAGTCACAGGAAAATTTAGCTAGAGAACACTTGGTTCCCTCTTCCCTGTGTGCTAGTTTTGCAAAGGCTATAACCCGTTTCCGTTTTCCTTTTCCTCTCTTTTTGAAAACGTTAGCTCCTGCTACCTGATCGAGTCGCTCAGGCGCCGGGTACACCTCTACTGGATATCCGAAGCTAACGTCCCTTGAACCATAAACCTTGCCGGTAGCGGGTGAAATCAAACAACCTTTATACTAATTAAAATTACAAACATTTTTCAGTCAACTATCTTGTATGTAACTCTACAGCCTCGTTGAAACATACATGAGCAGAAAAAGCTGCTTTCTGTTCTTCCATGAACTCTGCTGTTTCTATGTAGCCTGTTTCAATTAACCACTGTCAGTTAGTTGTTCACATAATGCAAGAAGGGACCCACACATCGAGAAAGCTGTGACACCCTAAAATTTTACCTTTGAAAGTGTTTAGCTTAATTCTATAATTTTCGTGATTCAATAGGAATAATTTTGGAATATTTAAAACTCATCATAAGCTCAAACTTGAATTGTTGCATACATGTTGGTACATATCTTATTTTTGTTTGATTGTGTTGCGTTCTAAAAACTTTTCAGAATTTTTCCTAATTTTTTAGACATTAATTCTATTTTCTATGATTTTATTTTATTTTATTTGCACCAGAAACTATTTTTCTTTTTTTCCTTTTTTCTTTTTTTCTCCTCCTTTTTATTTCTCACCTCGGCGGCCGGCCACCTTTTCCCCGCCGGCCCAATTCCCCTTTTCCCTCCTCTTTTCTTTTCTCCACGGGCCAAACTCTATTCTTCTCTCCTTCTTTTTCCGTTCCGCCCGATGTGGCCCATTCCACACCCCTCCATCCTCACCCTCTCTCCACGCCACCAACAAGGGGGCCCCACCTATCGGGGCCTTGCCCTACCCGAGCCGGGGTTGGACTCAGGTTCGACCTGAGCTCCCCTCGGGCCCATAGGGCGCGCACGCCGAGGGCCACACGGCCACCCACGCGGCCCCCTTTACTGTAGTGCGCCCCGGCCCCACGTCCCCCACCCGCGCCGCCTTTGCCTTAGCCTCACAGAGCGTGCGCATGCCCTCCCACTGTTTCGTCCGGGCGCCGCCACAGTCGAATCCTGCCGCCTGAGCCCTCTCCAACCTCCAACCGGCCGCACGGGCACCGTGAGCTCCTCCCCTCCTTTTCCCCCGGTTCTGCCCCTTCCCGCATGTTAGCACACTCGCCGGACAGCCAGCCGCCACCGTTGCCTCCCACGCCCCATTGCGCACCTAGATGAGTTCCCCTCGCCACGCCCTTGCTCCTCGGCCCTTCAGTGCATTTTTTGGCGCACCGTAGCGCCAAACCGGCATCACGCCAGTGAGCTCCCACACGGCACGGCGGCGCCGCCGGGTCAGGTGCCAGCGCCGCACCTGGGCAGCCTCGCCCGAGTCCTCAACCTGGAATTTTTGCGAAAAACCACCTACACTTCCTTGAAATCAACCCGCACTCCTAGCTAGTTCAAAATTATTTATGTTTTGGTCATGTTTCTTTCGGAAAACCCCCTAAACTCTTCCAAAATAGAACCCGCCATCCTTTTTAGTGTTTTAGCGTGTTAGCCCTCGTATTTTTATAAAATTCAGTTTTAGCCCTTGATTTCTTTCTGTTTAACCCTTTTTGGTAGCTTTTCTGGCATTTAAGTCCCTGCGGAGCTATTTTTAGCATATCTTTAGCGTTTTAAATCCGTTTTAAGCGTTCTTGGTACTGTTTTGATCGTTTTAACACATAGAACTAGTTTCTAAGCCTTTTGCCTCTATTTTACAATGATTGGCCCACTGTTTTAATTTGTTTTCCTTATTTTCTTGTATGTACTTGTGTGCTTTTGATTGTTCATGGCGAGTAGACGAGGAGCCGTTCGAGAACTTCCAAGAGCAAAATTTCGAGGTGATTGAGCAGCAACAAGAGGCTGAAGGCAAGTATATTCCTTAATCATACTGTCATCCTAATAATCTTTATTTATTTTATGCTTGCAAGCAGTAACTTGACAGGTTCTTATCTCATCCATATTGTTTAAATAAATGGGTAGTTTACTTAGTTGCTAAACTATAGTGATAGTGCAACCGCAAGAACTACATGGCTCTGGTCTTAGCTAAGTAATTAAATATCTCTAGCTTGTTGGTGGTCGTTTCAACGTAAGATGGGGACTGTGATTAGGTGTTCGCTGCCTGCCAAGAGTGTATGCATGGCTATGGTCAGGCTTTGAGGGAGGTTCACTCATGCAACGGCTAAAACCTTAGCGGGCCACTGATTTGTTGGAGTATCTTTAGAAAGGCTTCATAGTGAATCCCTGCCACTCATCTTAGAAGTATTTAAGGCCTTGCAAACCCAGGCATTAAGGGACACACGACTTGTGGGTAAGTGTACAACCTCGCAGAGTGTGAAACTGATATATCAACCGTGCTCACGGTCAAGAGCGGCTCGGACCCTCACATGACTTAATTAAATGGAACATTTTTTATTCAGTTGTTTAATGCTTTGAAGCTTATTTATTACTCAGTTATCTTAATTTTTCATATATGTGGGCAATATTCACATATGCTTAGTAAATAGGTTGTTTAATGTTCAACTCTGCTTTATTCAGCCAACTTTTATCCTTGTGTAAGTCTTGCATGTCATTTATTTCCTAATATACTTAGTGAGTACCAACCATAAGTGTACCCACTCTTGCTAAATAACGTTGCTTAGAACAAGATCAGTTTGAGGAGTTCCCAGAGGATATTCAGGAGTACTAGGCATATGTTCCCCCGTCAGCTGCTTCTAGAGTTTTGGTCATTCCGTTGCCAGAATAAATGCGATATTGAAAAGCTTATTTATTTTATATTCATGAACTCTATTTGGTTTGTAATAATATAACTACGTGTAAGGATCGATGGACCAAGAGGGAGGGTGAATTGGGCCTTTTTCAATTTCTAAAACAAAGTAAAGCAACCTTAACCTATGCAATGCTAGTAAGGCACCAATTCACCAACCGGATAACTAAGCTACCTACACAAGCTAAGAGAGATAAAAAGAGAAGTAAAGCCTAGCAAGGTAGAGCAAAGTTATGATCTCTAAGTCAAGCACATGAATAAATTGCATGAAAGAAAATGCTTGAATAAAGAGAGTGGACAAGAGACGACCGGATTTTTTCCCGTGGTATCGATGTGTTGGCACACACCCCTAATCCACGTTGTGACACTCACAAAGAGACTTGTCACCTCCCAAGTCACCGAGACGAGGGCGCTCACTAAGAGTCTCCGTTCACCATTCCGGCGTGGTGGAGATCAAGCCACGTACAATCTTCTTCTCCGGGCTCCCACAATCCTTGGCAAGCTCCGCGAGAAACACCTCGATCACCAAGATCGCCTAGGTGATGCCAATCACCAAGAGTAACAAGCTAAGGCCTTCACTTGAGCAAGAACCGATCACCAAGAACGGATGCAAACAAGCTTCTCTCTACTCAAGTCCTTAATCTTGCTTCTTGATTGATTGAATGAACAAGTCTGTGAAATGATGAAGCTCAAGGTGGCTCTTGACTATAGTATGAGTGTTTGGATGTTGCCTGGTGTCAAGAGTAGCAAAATGACCCATTGGAGGGGTATATATAGGCAGCTCACACGAATAGAGCCGTTGGAGAAAAGCTGCCAGAAAACTGCGTAGCGCCGGTTAATCCGACGTACCTCCAATAGTCATCGTCGGTTTAACCGATGAATGTAAACTGCCCCTTCTGAAAACTAGCCGTTACAACTTGAGCAGATTAATCGACGTATCATCGGTTTAACCGGTGAGTGTAGTTGTCCACTGCCTCTGGACAACTACACCGACGTTAACTCAAACCTGTCGTCGGTTTAACCGGTGAGTACAACTTCTGAAATCCTTGGAAAAACCATCTTACTGGTCAATTGCACCGACGTCCCATTTCAAACATCGTCCGTTTAACCGGTGTATAGAGCTTGAAATACCTAGAAAAACCAACTCTGGACTAATGCACCAACGTTAAATTCAAACATGTCGGTTTAACCGGTGTATTGACTTGTCCAGACTCTGCTGACTTCGTTTAACCGACGTATAGAAAATCGAGAGCGTCGGTTAAACCGGTGTTAAAGATTTTTTTTCTGATTTTGCCTTTTCTGATTTGAGTCTTGAATGAAATCCAAATATTCTTGAGATATAAGTTGAGAACCACTTATTTGAACTTCTAGAAACCTGAGTGACCATCGTGTGCATCCATTTTCAAATGACCATGTCCATGCTCAAGTTACTTAGCCTTAACCCCTCTTAATAGTGCGATCACTACAAAACTATAAAACCTATACTAACCTAAGTGTCCTTCTCAACCTTATGACACTTAGGACTAGAAAGATCCTTAGTATTGACATATAATTGAGTTGAATGCCGAGATCGCCTTTTTGAATAACGAAAATTAGGGGCCTCTTTTGACTTATGACCAAATGAGCGATAATGATCTATTAAGCTGCACAAACTCATTAGTCACAATAATGGTTGTCATTAATCACCGAAACATACCTTGAGGGCCTAGATGCTTACACTACGATACTTTATGACATTGCTTCTTTTATTCACTTTTATCATCATATATGTATAATTTTGATCCTGGCACACATATGATTTATCGCTAGATTTGTTACTTTAAAATCAAGTGTGACAAAGTGGTATCAGAGCCGTGTTGACTGTAGGACGTCAACCTAGCTAGAAATAGTTATTTTTTAACCATACTTTGAGTTGTTTGAGCTTATTCTTGTTCTTGAGTAATTAATCCTAGTCTATTGGTCATTTATCTCCTCCTTGTCGCTAATATTGATTATTTATTATGACCTTGTGTTGTTTATTATATCTAACTAATTGCACTATTTTCTGTTCTATTTATTTTGCTAACCTCTCTAACGATTCATCTATAGATGGTTCTCACTAGACAAGCCGCACGTTTGAGCAGCAGCCCACCTTCCGCACCTGAACCTGCACCTAAACCTGTACATGCACCTATACCTGCACCTGAACCTACTGCGCCTGCACCTGCACATGTACTTGAGGATGTACCACAAGTGGAGGAGCAAGAAGAAGAACCCATGGAGGCAGAATGGGAAGATGCTAAAGTTGAAGAAGTGCATGTGGTGGATGATGAAGCTGATGAAGTGCAAGCTGAAGAGGTACAAGCGGAAGCTGGACAAGAAGATGCACCTGGAGTTGAAGCTGTCCCACCACCACCGTTGCCACCAGAGAGATGGACCGTGAGGGTTCGCCAGGCTCGAGGACTCTGCTACTTTGCCAGGATGCTTCGCATGCTGTTCTACCGCCTTCACATGGTGGTGGAGATCAAGTATGTGGGAGTTCACAGGACTCACCTGAGGTATCCGGTTGAGTGGCTGGTGTCAGCACACATCCGTGCACCAGACTGAGTATAGAGGAATAGTGGACCTAGTAGTGCACCGTGCCTTAGTAGCCAGAGCCACCTTCGAGGCTAGGATCAGTGATGCAGCTAGCCAGGCTCTCTCTGTGTTGTGCCATCACGGAGGAGCCGACCTGGACAACTCTCCATGGAGGCACTTCCCTCGATGCCTTGAAGGAGAGATGAGGAGCGTCATCGTGGGAGTGCAAAACTTCCTGAACACTAGGTTGGTCGCTTTGGTTGGAATCACCGCTGCGCTTCACACTCAGATGGAGTGCACTGCCGTGGAGCTTTAGAAAGTCCGCAGCCAGCTGGTGGCCACCAGAAGGGAGAATAAGCACTCAGAGCTACACTTCAGGGAGTAGATCCAGCTATTGAGGCGCAAGACACTGCAGATCATTGGATCGCGTACTCACCACCCCGCAAGAGGACTAACTTTAGCCCTCAACACCCCACCACCACTGTCCTACCTTAGGAGGAATACCTATGCCAGTAGTTACACATCTATCGTCGCTTAGTGTTAGTCGATTCGCTTGAGAGTCTTGTGTCTTGAACTATAGCTTGGTGTGCTTGAGATGCTTGTTTTTATGTCATTGGTGTGATTTGGTTCTTTATAATGACTGTGATGTGTTGCGGAGTGATTGCCACAACGACATCAATTTGGTTATAATATTAATTAGTGTCGAGTCATATATCTAGTGAATCTTCAACTTATTATCGCAGTTATCATATCAAACATATCATACTGTCATCTTTATCCATCTCATTCATATCCATCAATTTCTTAGTTCTATCTTTCTAAATATCACTTATATTTCTCATATCTATGTTATCTATGCCTTGATCATGTATGTCTGTCTCTATCTGTTGGATCTATTATTGCTCTTGAATTATTAGATTATTTATGTTAGAATAGTTTTTAGTTCTTAACTGTCAATAACTCTTATCTTGGTAGGTTGATGTCCTTCACTATATCCTTGCTACCTTTGCCTCATGAATCAACTCTCTATCTATCTTAAATTCTCTCTTTATCTATCTTGTCCTAAGCAAATGGATGCTGGAGGCAGAGGCAGAGGCAGAGGCAGGGGTAGAGGCAGAGGCAGAGGCAGAGGTAGAGGAAACCCAGGAGGTGACCCAATTCCAGAGAACAATCCTCCTCCGCCTCCGCCACCACCACAGTTCGACATGGTGCAGCTCATGGCCAGGCAGACTCAGATCTTGCAAGGGATTGCAGCAACCATGGCCAACATCTAGGCTCAGCATAACTAGACGCCAACACCACCACCGCCTCAGTTGAGGGACAAGCACATGGAGTTCATGAGCCACAAGACCCCTACATACTCCCACTCTGCTGATCCACTTCAAGCTGATGACTAGCTCAAGGCAGTAGAGAAAATGTTGGATATTGCTTAGTGCAATGACAGGGAGAAGGTTATGTATGCTTCAGGCAGACTTGAGGGATCTGCAACTGATTGGTGGGACTCATACACTGGTGCTCATGCTAATCCTGCCACCATCACCTAGTTAGAGTTCAAGAATCACTTCAGATCTCACCATATCCCAGCTGGAGTGATCAAGCTCAAGAAAAAGGAGTTCCTCAGCTGGAAACAAGGCAGCATGTATGTGAGTGAGTACTGTGACAAATTCATTCAGCTGTCGTGGTATGCACTTGAGGATGTGGCCAATGATGAAAAGAAGCAGGAGCTGTTCTTGGAAGGTCCAAATGGAGGACTGCAGTATCAGCTGGTTGCTCACACCTTCCCTACTTTCCAGCAGATGGTGGACAAGGCACTTGTGGTGGAGCAGAAGCGTCATGAGCTGGATGAGAGGAAGAGGAAGTTCAACAGCACTGGATAGTCTAGTAGCAACACTCGCCCCCACTTACCATGCCAAAGGGACCTTAGCAGCATCCTAGGATGCAGCAAGCGCAGAATCAATTTCAACGCCACAACCAGATTCAGGATCATTACCAGCGCCCCAATCAGATGGGCCAACATCCCAACTTTCCACAGAACCGCCAGAACCTGCCATCTGGTCCTCAGATGAAGACTAGCACCCCTAGCACTCCTATGGGAAAGGGATGCTTCCACTATGGTGAGACAAGCCACTTCGCTAATGCCTGCCCGAAGAAGTCTGCACAGAACACCTCAGGACAGTTCAACAACAATGGGCAGAGGCAAAACCAGCAGTAAGGTCGCAATGGGAACCAGAACCAGCAGGCCAATAGAGGACAACTGAACTATGCACATGGACAAGTGAACCATGTGTCTGCTGAGAGCGCTCAGGAAGCTCAGGATGTGGTGCTTGGTATGTTTCTTGTCAACTCAGCCTCTGCTTCAGTTTTATTTGATTCTAGTGCATCACATTCTTTCATTACTGCTCAATATGTAGCAAAACATAGTATACCCATGTGTTCCATGAGAAACCCCATGATAGTTAGTTCACCTGGTGGAGGAATGCAAGCTGCTTATATATGTCCTAAAGTGAATCTAAAAATATTGGGGGTAGTATTCCTAGCTAACTTAATTGTTCTGGACTCAAGTGGGATTGATGTGATACTAGGTATGAATCGGTTGAGCAAATGTGATGGGGTAATTCAGTGTGCCAAGAGATCAGTGCTTCTGACTAGGCCACAAGGAGACATAATTGAATTTGTTGCAACATTACCATCAATGGCAAATTGTGTAGTTAATCAGCTAGAAGGGTCAAGATTGGAGGATATCAGAATTATGTGTGAGTTTCCAGATGTCTTTCCTGATGATCTGCCAGGTATGCCACCAGATCAAGACATTGAATTTGTGATTGAGCTTTTACGTGGAACTGCACCTATATCTAAGAGACCTTATAGAATGGTTGTTAATGAACTAGAAGAACTTAAGAAACAATTGAAAGATTTATTGGATAAGGATTTTATCCATCCTAGTTCTTCACCTTGGAGTGCACCTGTTATATTTGTGGAGAAGAAGGATGGTACTCAGAGGATGTGTGTGGACTATAGACTACTTAATAAGGTAATGATTAAGAATAAGTATCCCTTGCCTCGGATTGAAGATTTATTTGATTAGCATAGAGGAGCCATAATATTCTTTAAGATAGACTTGAGGTTAGGTTATCATTAATTGAAAATCAGGCCTTCTAATATTGAGAAAACAGGTTTCACTACTAGATATGTGTTGTATGAGTACACAGTTGTCTTTTGAGTTGACAATGCTCCAGCTTACTTCATATACTTGATGAATAAGGTCTTTATGAAATATCTTGACAAGTTTGTGGTGGTATTCATTGATGATATTCTGATATATTCCAAGAACGACGAAGAACATGAGGAGCATCTGAGACTAGTGTTGCAGAAGCTGAAGGAACATAAGTTGTATGGTAAGTTGAGCAAGTGTTAGTTCTGTTTGAATAAACTGTCTCTTGTTGGTCATGTTATCACTGATGGAAGAATTGCAGTGGATCCAGTGAAGGTCAGAGATGTGTTGAACTGGGAGCCACCTCAGATGGTGTCAGAAATCCGGAGTTTATAATGGCTTGCTGGATATTATCGCAGATTCATAGAGAATTTCTCCAATATTGCTAAACCTCTTACAACACTTCTTGAGAAAGGAAAAGATTTCAAGTGGACCGATGCTTGTTAGAATAGCTTTGAGAAATTAAAGAAGAGACTGACCACTGCACCAGTGCTAGCTATGCGAGATATTCACAAGAACTTTGATATATATTGTGATGCTTCTCGTCAGGGTCTGGGTTGTGTGCTTATGCAAGAGGGTAGGGCTATAGCTTATTCTTCCAGGCAGTTGAGGAAATATGAGTAGAACTATCCAACACATGATCTAGAACTGGCAGTTGTGATACACACACTCAAGATCTCGAGGCATTATGTTCTAGAAAATAGATGTGAGATTTATATTGATTATAAGAGTTTGAAATACATCTTCACCCAAAATGGTCTTAACCTCAGACAGCGAAGATGGTTGGAACTGATCAAGGATTATAATTTGGAAATTCATTGTCACCTAGGAAAGGCAAATATGGTGGCAGATGCTTTGAGCAGGAAGAGTCATGTCAATGTGGTGCTAGCTTATCCTTTGGAGTTGTGCAGAGAGTTCGAGCAACTCAACCTTGGGATAGTGTGCCATACAGAAGGAATGACTCTGAAAATTGAGTCAACACTGGAACAGGACATCAGTAAGGGACAGCTTGAGGATGAAAAAATAAAGAAAATCAGAGAGCTCATGAAGGAAGGCAAGGCCCCAGACTTTATAGAAGATGCTCAAGGGACAATTTAGTTTAAGAAAAGGATTTGTGTGCCTGATATAGAGCCAATCAAAAAAATGATATTGAGAGAAGCCCATATGATTCAGCTTATTCGATCCATCCAGGAAGTTCCAAGATGTACCAGGACTTGAAACAATTATATTGGTGGTATGGCATGGCATGAAGAGAGATGTGGCTTCACACATGGCTTTGTGTGACATTTGTTAGGGAGTCAAGGCAGAACATCAGAAGCCAGCCAGTTTACTTCCGCCATTATAGATTCCGGTATGGAACCGTATGCACTTTATTGTGGGATTGCCTCACACTCAGGGTAGATATGATTCTATATGGGTAATTGTGGATTGTTTGAGTAAAGTGGCTCATTTTATTCCTGTGAAGACTACATACTCTAGTGCCAGGCTAGCAGAGCTGTATATATTCAGAATTGTGTGTTTGCATGGTGTGCCTAAGAAGATAGTCTTAGATAGAGGTACTCAATTCACTTCTCACTTTTGGCATAAATTACATGAGAGTATGGATACACGATTGAAGTTCAGTTTAGCTTATCATCCTTAGACTGATGGTGAGATAGAAAGAACCAATCAGATTTTGGAGGACATGTTGAGAGCTTGTGCCTTGATGTATGGAACTAGTTGGGACAAGAGTTTGTCATATGCTGAGTTCTCATAATACAACAGTTTCCAAGCAAGTCTAAAGATGTTGCCCTTTTAAGCTTTGTATGGCAGAAAGTGCAGAACACCTTTACATTGGAGTGAATTTTTTGAAAGTCAAGTGCTTGGGCCAGAAATTCTAAAAGAAGCAGAGCAGCAAGTCCAGGTCATCAGATAGAACCTGAGGACACCACAATCAAGGCAAAAGAGTTATGCAGACACCAGACGTCGAGAATTGGAATTTGAGGTTGGTGATTATGTCTATTTGAAGGTTTCGCCAATTCGAGGTCTTAGCAGGTTCAAAGTCAAGGGAAAGCTGTCACCCAGGTACATTGGGCTATTTTAGGTACTCGAGAGAGGAGGTGAGGTAGCATACAAATTGGAGTTGCCAGCCCGACTCTCGGATGTGCATGATGTGTTTCATATCTATCAGTTGAAGAAGTGTTTGCGAGTGCCCGAAGAATAGCTACCGTTGGATGAACTTAATGTGCAGGATGATCTGACTTATATGGAGTATCCAACCAAAATCATTGAGATAGGAGAAAGAGTTACCAGGAATAAGGTCATCAAGATGTGCAAGGTTCAGTGGAGTCATCACTCAGAAGATGAGACAACGTTCAGTGGAGTCATCACTCAGAAGATGGGAACGAGAGAATGAATTGAAGGCCGAATTCCCCCAACTTTTATCAAATCCATCTGAATCTCGAGAACGAGATTCACTTTATGGGGGTAGGTTTGTAACACCCTAAAGTTTTACCTTTGAAAGTGTTTAGCTTGGTTCTATAATTTTCGTGCTTCAATAGGAATAATTTTGGAATATTTAAAACTCACCATAGGCTCAAACTTAAATTTTTGCATACATGCCGGTGTATATCTTATTTTGTTTGATTGTGTTGTGTTCTAAAAGCTTTCTAGAATTTTCCTGATTTTTGTAGGAATTAATTCTATTTTCTATGATTGTATTTCGCTTTTTGGACACCAGAAATTCTTTTTCTTTTCCTTTTTCCCTTTTCTTCTTTTTGTGCTCCTTTTTATTTCTCACGTGGACTGCCGGCCACCTTTTCCCCCGCCGGCCCAATTCCCCTCCCCCCTCTTTTCTTTTCTCCGCGGGCCAAACTCTCTTCTCTCTCTCCTTTTTTCTTTCTGTTTGGCTCGATCCGGCCCATCCCGCACCCCGCCATCCTCGCCCTCTCTCCACGCCACCGACACGGGGGCCCACTTGTCGTGGCCTTCCCCTACACCGAGCTGGGGTCAGACTCGGGTCCGACTCGAGCTCCCCCAGGCCCACAACGGCGCACATGACGAGGGCCACACGGCTACCCGTGGCCCCCTTTTATGCCATGCGCCCCGGCCCCGCGTCCCCCACCCGCGCGGCCTTTGCCCTTGCCTCATAGAGCAGGCACGTGCCCTTCCGTTATTTCGCCCAAGCGCTGTCGCCATCAAATCCTGCCGCTTGAGCCCTCTCCGACCTCACCACCGGCCGCACGGGCTTCGCCGTGAGCTCCTCCCCTCCTTTTTCCCCGGTTCCGCCCCTTCCCACATGTTACCACGCTCGCCAGACCCCCACAACAGCAGGTCGCTGTTGCCGCCCGCCACCGTTGCCTCCTGCACCCCACGGTGCACCTAGATGAGTTCCCCTTGCCGCGCCCTTGCTCCTCGGCTCTTCGGTGCAATTTTTAGTGCGCCGTAGCGGCCGAACCGGCGCCACGTCGATGAACCCCTGCCACACGGCACAGCGGCGCCGCCATGCCAATTGCCAGTGCCGCTGCCTCGGGAGCCTCACCCGCTGCCACCGTTCGATCCGCGGCCGACGACCCGGATCGCTCGTACCCCGGTCAACCCGAGTCCCCTGCCGGTCAGCCTAGCATTTCTGCAAAACCCCCTGCACTTTCTTGAAATCAACCTGCATTCCTAGCTACTTCAAAATTATTTATGTTTCAGTCCGATTTCTTTCGAAACCCCCCCTAAACTCTTCCAAAATAGAACGTGCCGTCCTTTTTAGTGTTTTAGCGCGTTAGCCCTCATGTTTTTAATAGGTTTTAGCCCTTGGTTTCTTTCTGTTTAACCCTTTTTGGTAGTTTTTCTCACGTTTAAGTCCCTGCAGAGCTATGTAGCATATCTTTAGTGCTTTAAATCTATTTTAAGCGTTCTTGTCACTGTTTTGATCATTGTAACACGTAGAACTAGTTTCTAAGCCTTTTGCCTCTATTTTACAATGATTGGTGTACTGTTTTAATTTGTTTTCCTTATTTTCTTGTATTACTCCTGTGCTTTTGATTGTTCGTGGTGAGTAGACAAGGAGCCGTTCGAGAACTTCCAAGAGCAAGATTTCATGGTGACCGAGAAGCAGTAAGAAGTTGAGGGCAAGTATATTCCTTGATCATACTTTCATCCTAATAATCTTTATTTATTTTACTCTTGTATGCATTAACTTGATAGGTTCCTATCTCATCCTTATTGTTTATCCACATCCTTTAAAGCCGGGTAATGTGTTTAAATAAATGGATAGTTTGCTTAGCTGCTAAACTATAGTGATGGGTGGTTTATGAAAACAATGTTGATTCATGATTTACCTCTTTTGGAAACACTATGATGAATTGATGATAATAATTAATTTAAACCATGGAGCGACCATTCGGGAAAACAGTGCAACCATAAGAACTACGTGGCTCTGGTCTTAGCTAACTAATTAGATGTCTCTATCTTGTTGGTGGTCGTTTCAACACAAGAGGGGGGACTGTGATGAGGTGTTCGCTGTCTACCAAGGGTGTACGCATGACTATGGTCAGGCCTTGGGGAGTTTCACTCACACAACGGCTGAAACCTTAGCAGACCACTGACTTGTTGGAGCATCTTTGGAAAGGCTTCGTAGTGAATCTCTGCCATTCACCTCAGAAGTATTTAAGGCCTTGCAAATCCGGGCATTAAGCGAGACACGACTTAGACATGACTTGTGGATAAAGTGTATAACCTCGCAGATTGTAAAACTGATATATTAGTTATGCTCACGGTCAAGAGTGTCTCGGACCCTCATATGACTTAATTAGATGGAACCTGTGTTTTATTCGGTTGTTTAATGCTTTGAAGCTTATTTATTACTCAGTTATCTTTGTTTTTCATAAATGTGGACAATATTCACTTAAGCTTTAGGTTGTTTAATGTTCAACTCCACTTTATTCAGCCAACCTTTATCCTTGTGTAAGTCTTGCATGTCATTTATTTCCTAATATACCTACTCAGTATCAAACATAAGTGTACTTACTCTTGCTAAACTATGCTGCTTAGAACAAGATCAGTTTGAGGAGTTTCTAGAGGATATTCAAGAGTACTAGGTGTATGTTCCCCAGTTAGCTACCTGTGGAGTTTTGGTCGTTCCACTACGAGAATAAATGCGATTTTGGAACGCTTATTTATTTTATATTTATGAACTCTGTTTGGCTTGTAATAATATGACTATGGTACTTTATAATATTGCTTCTGTTATTCGCTTTTATCGTAGTACGTGTGTAATTTTGATCCTAGCGCGGCGTATATATGATTTGTCGCTCGATTTGTTACTTCAAAATCGGGTGTGACAAAAGCTCTTAGAGCCTATAATAAAAAACACAAAACATAAAAATTATCGAACTCGCGAGTCAGCAACGCTAGCGACAGAGTGGCCAGAAGCTCAGAACAGATGAAATGGTATGAAAGGAGTATTTTCCGCAGATAGAGAGTACGTAAGCATCTCACGGAGTACGACTGACACTAGGATTAGGTGGCTAGACAATTTCTTATTGAAACGCTAATTTTGGTATTCTGCCGGGAACATAGGCCAGCTGGACAGTACCTTATTTTATGACGAGCCTTCTCGATATCAAGGGCAATGTCGTGAATGCTAGGCTTTGCCTTCCTATTTCTATTTGAGTGTACTTCTAAGATGTCATTATTGAACTTTGTGACGATAGATCATAGTGAGATAACGTAATTAGCTAGATTTATTTTTATTTTATTAGTAAATTATGGTAGGGATTATCAAATTTATATATATGGTATACATGGACGGATCCAAAGAGTAGATAGGGTGGGCCACGGGCCACCTAAGAATCTGCCCAATGAGAAACTACACAGGGATTTTGGTCCGAGATGAAGTGTTGCAGAATCATGACTGCAAATTTGTATTGATAGCATCTATTTCTAGGCGGGTAGAAAATAGAAATAAGGGATGTTGTACTGCAAGATTGTGATATTTAAAAAATTTATCTTGTTGGACCGTCCTAGATTTCTATTCTAGATCCACCGCCGCTTGTATACATTCAAAAGGCTCACCATAGCATGCATGCTTCGCTCTTACTCCTTTTGGAATCATTGTTCTTGGCATCGATCACTTCTTCCATCCATAAGTTCGTACTTTATTTCCTAGCCTATTGATTGGGACCAGTAGATTTGATGTTCCCATGAGAACATTTCTCCTTGCACAACTGCTCTTGGATTTTCATCATGAAGATCACTGTATATCATAGTCGTTCTGTTAGAAAATCAGTATTAACTTATTTGGTTCAGCATGCGACTGAACGACTACAGTTTAGAAAAGTATACTTTTCACTAAGAAAACATGGGCCTGATTATTGATCAGGCAAAACTACCAAAATTCAGCCAACCAGCTGCAGCATGCAGCCCTGCAGCACTTGCTTGGAGCGTCCTCCTTCCCAACGCAGCCTTTGTTACCCGTCAGTTCAACTTGTCGATGCAACGTCGACAGTAAGCTCCACAAGCCGCTGCTGCCCTGTATTCCTCTGCTCCAAATACTACTTTGGCTTGTTTGTACCTTGGCCGAGTTCCATCACTTGCACAATCCTTCTCCATATCTCCGGCAAATAATGTATCGGCATCCCAAACCTCAGCAGCGTAAGGTGAGCACACAAAAATTTTAGCAGATGACATAGCACTTCCAGAAAAGATAAGAATCCCAACCATCTACCTATCTCTGAAGCGTGTAGAGGACAAATTCAATGACCCTGACTCTATAACATAACAGTTAGGATCGTTCGGTTATTGCTATGATCTTACTATTGCACAATTCAAGCCCTGTCTACTAGTCTCGATCTTACCAATCATGACAAAAAGGCCAATCTTGACATAAAGAAACTGAGATCAAGGAGATCTTCTATGAAACCAAGAATGGTACGGCCTTTGTTTAGCGGACACGACAAAAGTAATCAGGTCAAGAAGCAAGAAAGTGGCCGGCTACCCAATCATATATATTTTGATCCGTACTTGATATGTGATGTCATACTTTCCATCCATACATCCAAGAAAAAAGAAACATTATTCCGTTCGTACCATTTCATCCTCTTCCAGCCACTATGTAATCTGTACAAGCCAAGTCACATGTTCAATAAATTAGACTGTGTTTAATTTTATACTCTTTGAGAATTTCTTGAACCAATCTTGCATGTATGAGAACTGTACAGCTTGCACAGCTAACTGATGTACTCATTCCTCAACTGAATGTAAAAGTATGTGTGTCGAATCTCCAGGTTAGATCATTTATTTGGTGCATATCTTATATAATCCCTGCTAATTGCTCTTTGATGCTGAGCTTGCTTTTGCAGCGTCTGATCAGCTCCACGCGTATCAGCAATAATAGTTACATGTGGGTCGTCTCTACACCTAGTGATGGTTCAAGAGTGGATTAAGCTAGCATATATATGCTGGCGATCGAGACATGTTTATTTGACAGTAAAACATATATATGCTGGCGATCTTATTGAGCAAGTTCATGCATTACATATGTCATGATCTTTGTAGAAGTCCATATAGTAGATCCGTTCTTAGCTTATAATCTCGATGCAACCGACAAAAATTAAAAAGACAAACTAATAAGCTTGACAGCATTGTTCTTTGAGATCCAAGAGGCTTTGTGCAATGTAGGTTTGCTTAGCTTGATCTAGGCATGTGTTGTTTGCAGGGAAAAGGAAATGGAACGTTATTCCTCCGTACTTCATGACGCACCTTCGTACCCTCCATCCAAGAACAAAAAAAAACTTATTTCATTCGTACCATTTTGTCCTCTTCCAATACTCTATCACATGCCAAGTACAATGTCAATAAATTTTATGGTGTTCAATATTCTACAATTTTTCTCTTTGTAATAATCTTGTTGCGTGTGGGTCCGTTCTTGCATTTTGTTGACATCATTCTAGCTAACAACGGTTGATCAGAAAATTAAAAGAACAGCTCACCAAAAACAGCAACCTAGTTGTTACAGGCTTACAGCTATTTGACTCAATTCCTCTAAAATAATGGCTAGCTATACAGCTGTACGAGCAACAATATAAGAGGAACCCAGTGGTCACATGCTTCGATCCCACCTCTCTTCTCTTCCTCTTCTCCTACTCGATCTTTGGCACCACGTAGCCAGTGCCAAGCTAAGAACTCTTCCTCAATCACCAAGAATCTTGTCCTTCCCTTTCATCCTCCAAATTCATACCATTTCATCGGTTGCCTCCAAGAAGGTTGCTAAGACTTGTCCTTGGAGCGAGAAGTCTTGGATTGTGGTGACAATGATGGCGATGGGTTACTTCCGGGCGCCGAGGAGGCTGTACGGGAGGAAGCCGGAGAGGGAGCAGCACCGGGAGAGCCTGAGCGCCGCCCTGCTCGTCGACGAAGGCGAGGCAGCGGCCGCGGCCGGCGCGGTGCCCAGGGGGTACTTCGCCGTGTACGTCGGCGCGGAGGCGCGGCGGTTCGTGGTGCCGACGAGCTACCTCAGCCAGCCGGTGTTCAGGGAGCTGATGGAGCGCGCCGCGGAGGAGTTCGGCTTCGACCAGGCCGGCGGGCTCCGCATCCCTTGCCGCGAGGAGGACTTCGAGGCCACCATCGCCGCGCTCGAGGAGTCGAGGCGCCGCGGCGGCGGCCGAGCGCGAGGAGCGGGCGCCGGACCAACGCGGTGGGCTCGTTGCAGCTAGTTTCATCTAGTCATGCATAGATGCATGTAGATCATCATGGAGATTGCAGGAATATAGAAGAGAAATTCTTTGGTTCTTTGGTATGATTGATAATTGATGAGCTGTAGATAGAATCTATGTGATGAGTAACACTGTTTTTGTCTAAATTACATTATAAAATGACATGAAATGGATGAAAAAAGAAGTTACATCCTCTTATTCCTCTGGTTAATCAAAAGATTTGGTCTTCAGTATGTACAGGAAGGATGAACATTGTTTCAGTCAGATGTTGTGCACGACTTGTGCAGCGGCATCTCAGTTCTATGCGAATGTCAATTATTGGTGATCAAGAGAATGAAATCCATGGAAGTTCTGTGCTGAGCAATAATACTTCTCGAGCTTGGAATCAGTGCATGTGGTCACGTGGATCATCTGAAAGCGATTATTCTGGACTCTGAAGCGAAGCATGATAGATGGCGCATGCATGTGGGATCGTGGTTAGAGACTAGTTTCCTTTTTTCTCCACACTGCAAGAAAGAAAAAAACTGCCTTTCACTCGCTGTTCGAAAATCATCCCTCTCGAAGAAAGTTCTATGGAATGAAGGCACTGACTAACTTTACTGTTGTAATTCTTGGAAGAACACACAATTGTCTTGCACTCTAGAAGATCAGTTGTATTGAAGGATCTTAGTATAGATGCTGCAGGCAGGAAACAAGTAGGGCAGTTAAGGTTCAAGATTGTGTCTCTGTCAGAATGCACGTGCAAACGGTTTACTTGATATATATTTAGTATTGTCTAGCTGAGCTCCATCCATGTGCAAGTGCAACTGTACGACGTCAATTCTTCTCTTTAAAACTACTCATACGTGTTAACAATACAATTCCAAGAGGCCAAGCTATGCTATTTTTGTATTAATAAGAAGGCAACAATTAAAATCCAGGTACAACACTACAGCATGTACGTCAAGTAGTAACAATTACGGTGCTACATCAAGGCAACAACCACCTCAACTCCTTTGCACCGCACACTGGGCGAGCTCTTGTCTAGTATGGATTATTGAATGAGGTAAACAAAGAAACTGTGCATGTTCGATATGTTCCACAAAGAATTTAACCAAGAGAAATTCAAAAATGAAGCATTCACTTCCATGAATTATTCAAATGGTTATTTTAGCATCATTTGAATAACTTCAGTGGAAACATCCATCTTATAAGAGTAAAATATATGAATGAGCATTGTAGTTGGCCTGACTATACAAATATGGTCATTATTAGATCCTTAATCATACATATTTGGATGACATGGATTAAATTTGACTATGTTTGATCATCCAATGTGGCTAAAATGTGGCATGTACATAGTCTTTAGTTTTTTGGGCAACATGTATAATTAATGAGCGAAAGGGTTTTAGCCCAGTTGGTGGATGACCAGTTGTGGTCTCACCAGGTAGGAAGTTTGACTCCCATTTCGCGCAAAACAAATCTCCTCACCTATTCCCATCTCAAAGCACAGTTGGGGCCCGGCCTTCTCGCGGACGACGGACTACGCGCGAGAAGGTGTTCTTAATATAATGCCGTGGGGTGGTCTTTCCCTCCGCAGGTCAAGTTTTCTATATTATAATTAATGAATAGTTACATGTCCAAAGATCCTAACCACGCTGGTAGCTGGATGGTTAATTAATCCCTTACTCATTTTTCATGGAGCTCTAATATTAATTCTCAACAACTTCTGGCCGTTAGTCCTCTATTACTAGAAAACTTTAGCTCAACAAGGGGATCGAAGATTGAGAATACACCCAAGCAGGACTCATTGGCATCAAAGGATTTAACCATGTTTAGGCCCGGAGCTGGTGAGCTTCACTGGCAAAGCAAGCTTGATCTGCAGGCTTGCGGTGATGTGATGAGCAAGCTAGAGTTGATGATTTGTGCATGGTGCACTGGTTGTGCTAGGAAATTAAACAACATCTTCGCGCATTAACCACCTTATTCTTGTGACATGAACAATGCAGTCTTAAAAAACAATCGTAAAATGTGTCCCATTTTTCATATTCTAGCGTGTGAAAGTAAAGTTTGGTTGATTCAATCATCATGTGAAATTGTCTTGTCACCAAGTTTCTAGATGGATGAGCCATTGCTCTCTATTTAGAATTATTAGAAGGGGCAATAAAAGATTATTATAGGTGGAACAACCACGGGCAGGAGGGGTATAAATGAAAGGTCTTGTTGCGATTTGGCCACCAGCAGACATACATACACTACATCATATAAATGATGTGCATACACTACAGCATACAAATACGTAGAATTAAGGTCCAATGACCGTATCATTACAGTGGGACAAGCTTAATGACCATAATTTATATTTTTCTATGTATGATAACCAAATTGTTATGCATTGACAAATATAATGACCATTCATGCATTTTACTCATCTTATAATCCTCAACGATGGGTTAACCCCACTTTTCAACCTCAATTATGACACTACTAGGATCCTAATATTAGCCGAGCGTACTTAAACGTTGGCCATTACTTTAAACGCTCGGAAATCACAATGGCCGACTGTAAACCGTCGGCGACTTCCCCTCGGCGACTCTTTGTCGGGCATTGAACCAATTTGCGAGCTGTGGTTGGCCACAAGATTACCTACCGTGAAAGCCTGACAGTTCACCCTCAGTCATTTACTAGCCACGCTAACAGAACTGCTGGTCGCCCATACAATTCCCTACCAGGTGACTACTCTTGGGCATTTTATTTTTTTATTATATTTTGATTCCTATTCAAATTATTTTTCATTCAGTTCTGGTTGTGCTCTCATGTACAACTCTTGCCAAAATTCCAAATATTTATAATATGATAATTTTGAAACGGGGTCTATCAAAGGAAGACATCGTTTAACCTCTTATCATCAGTTTTGATTAATTAATTATATATATGCCTCACGGGTATGCTGGTACACATTTAGCTAAACAAAAAAAATGAAAATCGTTACATATATACTCTGGTAGGCTTACATTAGCTAAACAAAAAGAATCTAACAATCGTTACATATACTAAGTGGATGGTCACACTGCATATCCAAATCTAACATAAGAGGAACAAGTAATCCAATTGTATGCTATCTACAAGTCTTCATTCAGCCTTCATGCATTGCCATAATCATTGCAGCTCCCAGACCTCGATCCTAATACCCTTGCATGTTCAATCTTAATCCTATTTGACAACAAATCTGAATCATAAAAATACAAATAGATTAGAACAAATAGGATTGGATTGCAAACGTATCACGGAATTACAGGGGGAAAAGGCAGCATTGTCCAATTGTCCAAACTAAGGAAAAAAGATAAGGTGAGATTACGAGGGACAAGAAGCAGATCCATTGCCTATGAAATTATGAAAGAGTCGTACCTGCAAACTTCCAGATTAAATAGTACCTGAAACAATCGATCGGAGGCTCGGAGAACGCCGGCCATCGGGCGCGCGATGCGTGAATCATGAGTGATTGCAGGATCCACACGGCGGCGCGGTTGCCACTGGAGCCCCTCTTGTGGCGGAGACAGCAGGTTAGGCCCCGAAGGCTGCAGGCGATCGGCTCCTCGGTTCTTCTAGCAGTTGGATGTTGCAGCTCGTAGAACGTAATCGCGACAGTCTCGAGCAGAACAAGATGCGATCTGGTTTCTGAATTTGGATTGCCGGCTAGGGTTCTGGATATGTTAATTTATACCTGGCTATCATAGATTGGATGACTGCGATATAGCTACAAGATCTGACGATGTCGGGTGCTTTAATTAGGACGTGGGATAAAAATATCAGGAAAGGCGCGGTGCAGTTACCAAAAAAATGCAAGTCTAATCCATATTGCCGGCTAGGGCAAGTACAACGGTCGTCGAGACCCGTAGACATGCAATGAAATTTTGTAGAAATCCCCCTTTGCGACTGCAGTAAACGCGCCCTTGTCGTCTCGTTCGTCTACGGGCGGAGCGCGTGCTCCGAGGCCGGAGCGACGACTCGGAGCCCGTTGTAGGAGCTGCTGCGGGGAGACGCCGGAAGCTCGGATCCACCGCGCGCTGGGGGAATTTCCTCTCTAGGAGGTCAATTCCGGCGGCCTGCCTGCTTGTGGCGGAACTGCCTTTTTTTGAACGGCGGCGGACTGAGAAAGAAGATGATCGGAATTTGGTGCTCCCATGGTAGATTCAACTCGGGAACAACTCAAACGGGTCGCTAATGGTGTGGTGAGGCTATGTGTTCAAGGAATTTAAAGGAGGGCAAGCAACCACGGCGAATTTCACCGGAGAAGACAGCTCGTGCAAAGGGGGAGAATGACGGGAGGTTGAATTAGCACTGCCCCAGGATTGGCCACCTCATGCTAGTGCTTGGTGTGTTGTCCTCCTTCATGTAGGATGCGTGGAGTGCTTTGAATTTACACGGGAACCGACTGACGATGCCGGCCATGGATAAGCTCGAGCTGCCCTGTTTTCTGTTGTGTTCTGCTCCTTTCTTTTCTGAACCCGTGACTTCAGGCCCAAAGATCTCCAAAATTTGTGTATGAACTTTGAAATCGGCCAATAGGAGATTTGTAGAATTCATATTCCTCTTCAATTTTTGTTACAGACATATGGCTTAATTCAACCTATATCTTGCTCAAAAAGGGCTCTGAATACGTCGGACTTAGTGTGCATTTTCTGAATTTGAGTTGCACTCTCTCTGAACCCGAAACTTGCAGCCCTTGGATCTCCAAATTTCACATGTAAACATAAAAAACGCTCAACATAAAAGTTGTAGAACTGACATTTGGCTACATTTTTCCTTTCAAGCACATCCTCAAATTTGGCCTCTAACAGCAGAGCTCGAATTATTTGAATGTATTGTGTGTTGTCTCGTGTATATAACAAAATGGCTACAAAGATCAAATATGTACCAGATCATCATGAGTTTGTGTGTTAAAGGATGAATTAATTACTCTGCAGACAGCCAAATAGACAACACATTGTACAAGCTGTCTGTTCAGCTGTCTATTTGTGACAAAAATACAGCAGCTGTCTGCACTGTTGTACTTGTGATATTTCTGAGTACACGAGCATACAAGCTTGCCGACTGGGATTAATTTACAGCCCTCGGCAACTTAAAAGGATTCCCAACGGTGCCAAGAAAAACAGTCAGCCACAAATATAACTATTGGTCATTCATCAAATACCCGAAGGTGTTTAGATTTACAGTCGGACATTTAAAAACCGTTGGCCATTCGTAGTTTTACTGAGGGGCGGTCGGTAAACAATAAAAACAGTAGGCTAAAGTTAGGATTCCAGTAGTGTATGAAACCGTTCACTTTTTAATGTCCACCATCAGAATTTTTCACTTTTCCAACCTTGACTTAAATTGTTGACGTTTCGTAGCGCCGATTAGTTCGGGCGTGTGTTTGCTCGTATGTCTTGGTTGGATCATGTTCCCAAGCTCGAGGGCTCAAAGTTTGTAATAGGGGTTGCAAACGAGTAAGGAGCAAGAGTTCGAATAAAACCCCTGCTTGGATTGCTATGTGGAAAGTATCTAGTAGAGTTTCGACAGAGAGCTAGAGTGTGTCCTGCTCCTCCGTTTTATACTTTCAAAGGAGGGCAGGGGACAGGAAAATAGATCTCAAGGCAGGCACCGCTCGTCATTCCCTAGATGATGCTTCCCTTATCATCTAGTGGTTGTCCGGATGCGGTTCACCCCGTGCTGGTCTACCCTCGACTGTGTGGTCCTGACCTGTTAGTCGATCCGACCACTTGGGAGGATGGTTGGATTCTTCCGTGGAAGTACTGGAAATGTTATAGTCAAGTGCTGATCCTATACTTGTGGTATAGATCCTCGACACAAATTTACAGTGGGTTTGTTTGACATTGTGTTGAAGTAGCAACATGACCAACTGCTATGCTAAATATAATACGAATTTTAGGATATATAAATCCCGAACAACAATGCTGTTGAGAACCCATTCTTGATCAGAATATGCAGATTAGGGCTATACTGTTGATCCAGGCTTCCAAGCTCTTATTGAAGGGAAACTATGCCGTGATATTTTTCACGTGAGAGCTCAGTTCTTTGACTTTCTGGATCCCAACTCAAGCAAGGTTAAAATTCCATATGAATGGTCAGAGTTCTTCACACATCTTCCCTTATCCCCAACTCATTTTGATTGGGCCAAGAATTTTTCTTTTATCAAAGGGCTGGGATTTCTTTCTTCTTCCGTATTTAAATCACCCACTCTAGCTTTTTCTCCCATTCTTGCTTCCTCTTCCGTATTTAAATAATCACCCACTCTAGTTTATTATCTACCAGCTAAATACCACACTTATTCTCTGAAAGTGCACACCTAATTTTGGTGAATTAATGACAATCTAATTAAAGTGTTAACGAGTTCTAACAAGTTTATTTGAGAATCAGAACAACTTGTATATGAAAGAAAAAAGAAAATGATGATTGGCGACCTCCCATTCTTAATAGTGGAGACAAAGACGACACTCGAAATCAAGATGATGTTTAAATTCATTTTATTTTTGAAATTAAGTTTAGGAAAGCCGTACTATCAAGGGGATCCATGTTGATGTCTTGGAAGTGTCTCAAAGCTCAAATAATTACCCATACACCAACAGTCACCAACACAAATCGAAATAATCAAATTCCATATGCTATAACTGGACTGGTCGTCCAAGAATTTTTGATAGTCGACCAGGTCGAGTCTCTATTTGGAACCCACCTAGAATTTCTCAATGGGTTTTGGACATGGTCGACCGGACCTGGGCGCCAATACTATAATGGTCACATTCTAGGGCTGCAGGTATATATAACCCTTCATACCCTTCCTCATAACTCTCTTAGCTCTCCCTCACCAACCTTGAGTCAAACTCATTCCTAGCATTCCTTCCTCCTTCCTTGCTCCACTTTTGAGCTAATATAATCTTGCAAAGGTTCAGATTTGTGGAGAGGATTTGGAGAGCTCTTGGTGAGAGCCTTGAGTGAGCTTCATTCCCATCTCTTGAGCTTTGGGGAATTTCATTAAGCATCACGATTTGGATTTGTTACTCTTGGAGCTACTCCTAGACGGTAGGCGTGACCGGTTAGCATTCAACTCATCTGGATTGCCTCAGTACATTTGTATTACCCATCCTCGTAAAGGATTTCATATTAAGCATCTCAACTTTGATCTTTGTGGTCGGTTGGGAGAGGAAGCTCTTTGTGAGCACCTCAACAGAGATATAGCTTCCTTCGTGGGAGAGAACTTCAAATCTAAATCTTATATCTCCTTGTGTTCTTATGTTCTTCAAGTTCTTGCTGGACTGTGGTTTGACCTACTTGTTGTGAGTGTTTTAGGCACAAGTGTTCCACGGATCTAGGAATCAAGTTTCATTGGCTAATTATTAAGTTAAATTCGAAACTAGTAACAAACTTTAGTAAATCATGTCCAGGTTTGGTCGACCAGGTTTCAGAACCTTGGCCCACCAAAGTTGTGAAGATTTCACTGGTTACTTTCCTCCGCTTTATTTTTTATTAATTTTTAGATTAGCCTATTCACCCCCCACCCTCTAGGCGACATCATGGGACCTTTCATTCTCTATCATGCAGTGGAAATCAGGACTCCTTGTAGGCCATTGGAGAGGATTTGCTGGTCACTACTACCCTTCCCTCTTCACCAAGCCCAGTAGTAGTTCAAAAAGTGAGAAGAAAGAAGCTCAAAACTGATACCATTTTAGTGGAATCAGACTCCAGAAGAATAAGCCTCAGGGTTAAAAAGCAGAACAAAGGCTTCGAGAAAAATACCTGCAATGAGAAAAACTATATTGCCTGCAGGGAGGAACCCCCCAACTTTCACCCACAATGGTGAAAAACTTGGGGATCACCTTCTGCAACATGAGCTCAGAGGTAGTTAATGATGCAACAATCATGAAAAGCACCAAGGTGAAGAAAAAGACTTTCAAGAGACAAGAAACCAAACTAGCAGTCCCTTAGAGCATCTCTAAGAGCCTGGCTAAAACATTCCGGTTCGCTAACTATAGAAAATATCCAGTCAAAACCGGATCCAACAGAGCCTCCTTCCTCTCTATTTTCTCTCTCTCGATATCCCATCGCCCTCGCTCTGCATCTTTGCCGAGCTCATGCGGGTCGCCATTGCCCTCCTCCAGTGCACACGTCCCACTTCCCACGTGCCCCTCCCTTCCCAGCGCACGCCCCTCTCCGTTCCCCGCACAAAATCACCACCTGCACGGTCAAATCGCATCTACAAATCATCGCCCCAAGCACCAAATCACCACAGCTAGGGTTGAATCTCACCGTCTGCCCTAGTCGCCATGTACAGGCCGCCTCATCCCTATGCTACTACGGGTGGACGAACTGGAGTCAAAGAAACTGTTGGATGGACTTCTCTCATCCCTCAATTCGCACAAGGAATCGAGGATCCGGAGATCAGTCATTCTAAGGCAGGAACGGATGTCATCGGGGTCGGATTGATGCACAATCGGGTGGTTCCTCCCATAGGCCTTGATGGCCGGATGCCGCAAGATCTGTTGTCATCTGAAGAAGTGGCCATCTGCAACTTGAGTAGTGGTGAGTTGAGATTCAGCACTGTTCTGTTTCATTGCTTGACAGCAACAATTTAGGCTAAAGATGAAGTAGCTGTTCAGGTTACTACCATGAAGTACCTAGGTGTTCAATTTAGCAATAATATAGGCTGCAATTATGTTACTACCATGAAGTTACAAGTTTGCTACCTGTACCAGTACTGCAAACTCTCAGTATGGTTGTGAATTCAGTCACATACATGCTTCACATACATGCTTCAGTCACATACAAATTCAGTCACATACATGGTTGTGATATGTTCATGCTTCAGTTGTGCCTGAATTCAGTCACAAGGTAGGCCATACATGCTTATCACAGTTTTCCCATGCTGCTTGATATTTTTATTGGGAGAATCTGTTCAGATGAATCTGTTTGGCATAGTTAAAAAATTCAGACATGTTGTACAACTAATTGTTGTAGTACATTGGGCCTTTTTTATTGTAATCTCTGTGAACATTGGTGGATGAGTAATTATTGCGGTCACTTCTACCAATTGTTGCTATGGATTCAGGGTCATATTTCACAGACCTCCTAGTGAATGATGTAGAAGAATCTCAGGATCTCCCACCTCCTAGTCAAACAACCAATGGTCATGCTCCTGCAGCAGCCAAAGGATCTCAGGGAAGAAGCAAAAATTTCAGAGATGAGGAGGACATACTTCTTGTGTCAGCTTGGCTAAATGTGGGCATGGATGCTATTCAAGGAATTGATCAACCACTCGGGATATATTGGAGAAGAATTCATGAATATTTCAATGCTAACAAGACGTTCGAGTCAGATTGTACACAAGATTCTTTAATGAATCGTTGGTCTATTATACAACATGCTGTGAATCTTTTTTGTGGATGTTTGCCCAGGATTGAGACTAGAAACCATAGTGGTTGGTCAGTTGAAAACATAATTTTTTTCATGTATGCTCATTTGTTACGTCTTCATTTTCATGTACACATTTCTGTATTGAATCTAAAGATTACAAATGCATGCGCGTTGTTGAAGGCCGAAGACAATAAGCAAAAGAAATTTGCCTACATGCATTGCTGGAAAATTCTAAAGGACAAGCCCAAGTGGTTGGAAAGGTGCAAGCAAATTGGAACTGCAAGAACAGCAAGTAGTAAGAAACAAAAGATAGTGGCAAATCCATCTCCTTCATCTGCCCCTGCTAATGCCACTACTGATACTAATCCATCAGAAGGTGGTTCGGGAAGACCTAAAGGAAAGAAGAAGAAGAAACAGAAGCTATGGCAACGTTCGACCATCGAAGCATTGGACTATCTAATGTCAAAGATGAAAGAATCTGATGTTGAGAAAGATTTGAAGAAACAAGAGAGGTGCAACAAAGCCTTTGCTCTGTAGGAAGAAAGGATCAAATTGGAGAAAGAAAAATTTTAGTTCCAAAGGGAGTTGGAAGAGGAGAGAATTATTACTCTAGATTTGAGCACTAAGAACTACAAACAGCAGCAATACTATGAAGGGCGCCAGAATGAGATTCTTGCAAGACGATTCAATTGCAAGAGTTTGTCTAGTTTTCTTTATTAAAAACAAAATAGTTATTTCTATTTGAGTTATGTTTGCTGTGAGATATGTTCCTATCATTTGCTACATTCTATCATTTTCAGTTCAGCTACATGAGATATATTTCTATCATTTTCAGTTCAGCTGCATAAGATGTATTTATTTCATTTTCAATGCAAACAGTACATGACCAAAATATAATTATTACATGAACAATGTATCATGTTCAATTGGAGGAAATACAAATATCAAAAGTAATCAATCTTGTATAAATCTGGATGGTATTGTCACAAGTGCTCGATCAAGTCTACCTGAAGCTGAGTGTGAGTTTCCTTGTTCTTGTAATTTTTCATGAAAGCATCAAGTTCCAGTGCTTCATTAATGTCACATTCTCCCATGTCATCGTAGTTGCAATCATATTCTCCAATGTACAAATCTCTCTCATCTTCAACAATCATGCTATGCCTTATGGTGCAAGCCATCATAATATCTCCAAGCGTGTCTTCATCCCACAAACGAGCCGGCCCACGAACAGTAGCAAAGTGAGATTGTAGAACCTCAAATGCTTGTTCAACATCCTTTCTACACGCTTCCTGTGCCTTAGCAAAATATTTCTTCTTATTACCTCGTGGCACTGGAATGGTCTTCACAAAAGTTTCCCATGATGGATATATGCCATCTGCTAGATAATAACCTATGGAATAATCATGTCCATTGATGTTGTAAGCCTCCTCAACAAGCCTTGCAAATATAGGAGATCTTTGAAGCACGTCGATGTCATTGTGGGAACCCGACATTGTCGGTGTTTTACCGCCAAACCCATCGAGGGGTACCTGTTATCGCTATAATTTAGACAGGTCGGAAGTGGGCCGTGGAGCAAGATGGATTTGAAGGATAATTATAATGGGCTTGCGAATCAGACCCTGTGCAGATGTTTTGGGCCCAGGGAGGCCGTGTATCTAGGTAGGTATGCTTAAACAGTTTAGATAGAGATAGTTAAGATTTGTGTCGTGTTTGGTTAGGGTTGGTTAAGAAAGGAAAGTCTACGGACTATAAATATGTATCATGGGTAAACAATAAAAGGATCAATCATTCATCAACAACTCTTGGTGCATCGCCTCCCCTGTTCTAGGGTTTCTCGGGTAAGTGTCGTGCAGCCCCGGTCACGTCCTGCGTGATCGGGGCAGCGTTGTCCTTACTTGTTTACATTTGTGTTTCTCGTTCTGAAGCATTGTTGATGGCGAGTAGCACTAGTTATCTCAACGCGTGTAGAACAACGATTAGTTTTTTCTAGGTTTTAATTATGTTCTGTTCGTTATCTATAAGCGTTTAGCTGTTATCGTATTCAAGTTTGGGTACGAGGGCAGCATCTTGCTCTGTTCTTATTTAGTAGATCCAATCTATCATGGTTAGTCTTTGATCATCAGAGATTTAGTTTAATATCTGTGTAATTAGGCCCTACAAACGAGTTGAAAGTTCCGGCAGTATGATTGGTATCTTGTAATAGCTTAGAGAGGGATTGTTCTGGGAATCGGCTTTCGGGTTGGTTGTTAGGCCTGTGTTTAGGTTGTTGCGTTGCTGCCCTTTTGTATCTGTTAGGCTCAATTATGTGTAGGATGTTCCGATTACGCAGTGAGAGCTTTAACCATCGTAGATTGGATTAGCTTGATGTTTATAGAGTGAAGTTTGTACTGTTATCGGATATATTTGCCTTATTCATAGATCCGATCCGATATTGAACACAATCGGCTCTTTACAGCCGATACCGGGAAGCATCTGATGAGCCGATTACGTCTCGGACTAATGTTTACATGTGTCTGTGCATGCAGGAAACTAATACATAACACCTTTCTGATCAGGTACAGGGTCAGGTGGCACACCTAGCGACTCCAAGCCAGGGCGTGTGCCAGATCTCGGGCCGTTGACCGAGGGACCGGAGCCCACCAGCAGTCCCGGGAGCCTCCCGGCTCCTCGTGTTGCCTGTCGCTGATTGCCGGCGGGTTTTGATCGGCAACACATTCTGGCACGCCTGGTGGGACCATCATCGCCATCTTCATCATCTTCATCGACTTCATCATCTTCTTTGACTCCATCAGTTATTGTTAACAGGATGGCAAGGGATGAACCGATCACCTACGAGGAGCTATCTGCCGAGCATAAGCAGAGATATGATGAGATTAAGGCTTAATTCGAAGCCGACCTCATCAGCCTCTTTCGAGAGGACTCGCCACTACGGTGTCAGGTGGAAGGGGTTTTCACCTGAAGGTGCCCTTGATGGAGTGGATCTGTCCACCCTATCTGAGGACCGTACCAGAGCTCTATGGCAAGAAGTAAACTATGTGGTGGCTCACTCGTTGCACCGACATTCTAAGAGCTTGGTTAACGCTTTCGAGCGTGTTGCCCTGCGTGTGGTCCAAGAAATTATGAAGCATCAGCATTCTCCAACGGGACCTACCTTGGGGAGTTATAAAGGGGAATTACCGTTTCAAACTAGACCACCACTGCCTTATGCGCTTGCAGCTGCGGAATCGCATGGTTCTCCGGCTTATGTGGTTTATAAGGTGGGAGGTGATCCCATGGATAACTAGTTCTTCAGCGAGCCACCCAGGAAGATCCCGCATGGCTACATGTGTGCTTATATACCGGATAGCAGTAATCCGGTACATTCAGCACAGAAGGCAGCTGGAGGAGTTTCTGGAGTGGATGTAGACGAGCAAGCGTGGCTAGCAGCCTATGCCACCGAGCCGAGTCACGATAGTGTGCACTCGGCCCCAGGATCACAGACGACGGAGCAGATCAGTGCCATTCTGAGAGATCAGTTTGGCATCTTACCAAAGAGGAGAGCGATCGGCTATACTAAGCCGTATCCAAGTGATTACAATCTAATTCCCCTGCCGCCTAAGTATCGGCTTCCTGAGTTTACCAAATTCAGTGGAGCGGAAGGTTCTAGCTCTATTGAGCACGTGAGCCGATACTTGGCGCAACTAGGGATGATCTCGGTATCGGATCCTTTGCGAGTAAGATTTTTCTCGCAATTGCTCACAGGGCCAGCCTTTGGGTGGTACACGTCATTAGGCCCTGATTCTATCCGTACTTGGAAGCAGCTGGAGGAGCAGTTCCACATTCAGTATCATTCGGAAGCTGCAGAAGCAGGAATTGCTGATTTAGCGCAAGTGCGGCAGAAGTGTGGGGAAACCATGGCGGAATTTATCCGAGCTTCAGGGAAGTAAAGAACCGATGCTACTCGACACGGATTTTAGAGAAGGAGGCAGTCGAGTTGGCATCTTTGGGGTTACTGAAGCCGATCAGAGATCTGGCTTTCTAGTTGGAGTTTACCTCTTTGGCGCATTTGGTGCAGAAGCTGACAACGCTCGAGCAGCGCCATCCCGAGCTATATCAAGATAAGTTTAAGCGTCAAGTGGTGGTGGTTGATGCAGAGGAAGCCGAATACTCCGGGGAAGAGCAAGAGGTGGCAGTCGCAGAATGGACTCGGGGAGCAAACCCTGTGTCCTGCAAATGAGTGAAGCAAACAGGGCCTGCGAAAGGATTTGACTTCAACGTGGGCAAAGTTGAACAGATCTTTGATCTGTTGTTAAAAGAGAAACAGTTGAAGTTTCCGAAAGGATATAAACCTCCTACGGCGCAGGAGCTGAAGGGAAGATCAAATTGCAAGTGGCACGACTCTTTCACCCACAGCACAAGCGACTGCAAGGAGCTCCGTCAGCAAATTCAATCGGCTATCGAGCAAGGCCGATTAATCTTGGGCCAAACCGCAATGAAGGTCGATACCCAGCCCTTCCCTGGTGTAAACATGGTGGAGGGTTATGACCGGTTTGCAAGACGGCAGCTGGATTTTGCACTCGGCATCAACATGGCGGGGTTAACGTCATGCCGCCAAACCAAGAATAAAGAGGCTGATCCTAGCGAACGGCCCCAAAAAGAAGAAAAGGGTCATGTCATAGAAGAACAAGTGAGGCATGTCAGGCATCAGTGGCCAACCTCTTCTGATCTTCTCAGGAAGTACGAGTACCAGTACCAACAGCATCTCCAGCGAGAATCAGAGAAAGAAGAGTACGAGCGTCGCACTGGGAAACGTTTGAAGAAGCATGAAGACGCGCGTGATCACTGGTATTGCCCGTTTTTCAGGTATTGTTGGGATTCTGGTATGAGTTGATTACCTACTATTAGAGACTGCCCAGAATGTGGACCCAGGAGACTAGATGTAGAGTGTAACACTCTAAATTTCCAAACTAGAGGTTTACATTAAACTTGGTTAGTTGATATTTAGAATTCACAATATTTAATTTAAACCCTTTTGAATTTAGAATGGTTATAGTTAATTAAAAGTATTTTTATTTGTCTATAAAAATAAATATAAGGAGATATAGGGTTTGTGCATTTCATGCCTCATTGCATTGTTTTAGTGTTTGCTTTTCTTTTGAATTTAAACTTCAAACTCAAACTCATTTGCATTTGGATAGCATATAAAATTTCCCCCTCTTTCTTCCCCTTGGGCCCAGCCCACCTGGCCTACTCCCTTCCCCTTCTCTTTCTTTCCTTTTCCCCCTTCGCAGCCGGCCCACGGCCTTCTCTCTCTCCCTCTCCCCTTCTCTCCTTTCCTCCCCGCACGTGGCCCACCAGCGCGGCCCGGCCGTTTTTCCCTCGGCCCACCCGCCGAGCGCGCCCCTCCCTTTCCTTCTCTCCCTCTCGCGCTGACAGGCGGGGCCCGTCTATCAGGTTTCCCCTTCCCCGCGCCCAACTTGGACTCAGGTCCGAGTCCGGCTCGTCCCCGCGCTTTCTCCGCCACCTCCGCCGTCTCCGTCTCGAGCCCGCACGCCCAGGCGCCTCCGCGGCCCCCCTATAAGTGCTGCATGAACCCTAGGGGTTTTTCCCCAAGCCGCAGCCGTCTCGCACCCCTAAACCCTAGCCTCTGACCTCCCGCTCCGCCGCCGCCTTGCCGAGCTCGGCCGCTCGCCGCGCCGCCGCTCGCCGTCGAACGACCGCCCCTGGAGCACCACGTGGTGGTGAGAACCCTCACCGGTCCTCTTTTCCCTCCCCCGTGGCTTCCCCGTGGCCGCACGAGCTCGCCAGAGTCCCCGAGCCGCCGCCCGCCATCGCACCGCCGCCACGGCCGATTTGGTCACCTCCAACCGCCCTAGATCGATTCCCCGTGTCCCCCTCTATCTCCCCATCCAGATCCGAGCCGAAACCGAGCCGGGAAACGCGTTATCGCGTGAAGTCCGGTGAAGCACCGCCGCTTGCCACCGCCAGACCCTCGCCGCCGGCGCTCCGCGCCGCCGCCCCGAAGCCCCGCCGTCCCTAACCATCGGATCTAGATCCGTCGGCTCAAAACCGATCCAGACTCGAGTCAAACCAATCTAATACCGGTCAACCCATGGCTTTTTTGCGAGTTGGCCCCTTATTTTTCTGGAAATCAACCCGCACTCCGCCGTAGTTCAAAAGTATTTGCGATTAGGTCTTGTTTCTTCTGTTTAGACCCCTGTAGTTTTCCAAAATAAAACCCACCATCCAATATCCCTCTGTTTTATGTTCTAACCCCTCTGTCTAGGGTTTAATTACAATCTAGCCCTCGGTTTCTTCTGACAGAGCCCTTTTAGATTCAAAACTATCACAAATAGGCCCCTGGAACTATGTTTTAGCCCTAATTTTTTCGTTTTTAACTCCGATTTCACCAATTCTTGCGCTCGTGCGATCCTTGTAGCATAAGCAGTAACTTTTTAAGGTTATTTTGTTCTGTTTTTATTGATTGGTGTACTGTTCTTATTTTATTTTATTTGTTTGATTGTATGTGCTTGTGTGTCGTGATAGACAGTGCACAGTTCGAGGATCTGCAGGGCCAAGACTTTGAAGACGTTCTCGAGCAGCAGCAGTTCTTTGAAGAAGGCAAGTGGTCCTTGATCATATTCCGGTCCTAATCAATTACAATTACACACATTTACTTTATATGCATGCATGTGTCTAGAATATGATGGATCCCAAATTAAGGATATGCCTAGTCTGATTTAAACTTCCTTGATTAACCTGGGTTATTCTCTTTATGATGTAGCTACGCTAGTTGCAAATACTTAGAACTTAGTAGGTTAACCTGAAAGTCATGCTACATTGGTCTACTCATGTTCTGGGATACTTTTATGGTGATAATTAAGATCATTGCATTAATTGGAACATGGAGAACCACCCAGGAAAACAGTGCAACCACAATACTATATGGCTCTGGTCTTGGCTAATTAATTAGAAACTTTGGCTTGTGACAATCTTACCGAAAGGGCAAGAGGGGTTGCATCGACGGGGTATAACTCGGTCCTCTTGAGGCACATGGCTATGTGATCCTTGGCTAAGGTATTTCCTCATTAGGGAGGGTTATGACCGCTTTGACTTGAAACCTTAGCGGGTTGTCATAAGTTAGGGAATCTTTGTAAAGGCCTCGTAGTGAATCCCTGCCACTCACCTTGAAAGTGTTTAAGGGCCTTGCAAACCCGGGCATCAAGGGAAACGCGAATTGTGGGTAAAGTGTACAACCTCTGCAGAGTGAAAACTGATATATCAGCCGTGCTCACGGTTAAGGGCGGCTTGGACCCTCACATGATAATTAAACTTAAAGATGATCTAAATTGTAGGTTCTGTTTATTTATCTCTGTGATATAGATTGATTCACCTCAGATAGTTTGTTTAAGGGTTGGTATTTACTTACACCTAGTTAAGCATGCTTAATAAAACTTGATCAACTAAAATTGCTTACCGCAGTTACACCGTGTCAGCTTTTCCTTGATTTGGCCTTGCATGTCATATTATTCCCTCCACTTGCTGAGTACCAACCATAAATGTACTCACGCTTGCTTTATTAAAACCAATGCTGCTCACAACAAGATAATTGTCCGGAGTTTCCTGAAGATATTGGAGATTTCTAGGCGTATGTCTCCCAATCAACTACCTGTGAAGATGAAGTCCTCTGCTAGAATAAACGTTTATTCATTCGTTAAAGATTAAGACTGTCGGTCATGTAATAAAGCACTATTATACTCTATTTCGTTATGATATTGATGTTGTAATCACTTGTGACGTCTATCATATGTGTGGAACTTGATCCTGGCGCACATATGAGATGCATTCGGTTGTCCTTCTTAAACTGGGTGTGACACAGAGGGGGGTCTCAATTTTCCAGCGTTTGGGGTGTGTTCCAACTCAACAAGGGCAAGTTCGATCGCCACAAAGGAAGATGGACTTTGATGAAGAAGGAGACAAGTATCATCGATCGCGATGGTGCCCTGATGGACTCAATCGTTCTCAGAAGCGCAGAGTTCAGCGGTTGCGTAGCCTGGAAGAAGCTGAAGCTAAATATATCGAGTCATTAAGGAAAGCGCGTCCGGATTTGGCAGAATAGGTCCATCGTGTGCAGAAAAAGGAATCACGCCCTCCCAAAAAGGAGTGGCGACCCAAATCTACAAGAGCCGATGTGAAGATATCGGCTTATACGCATATGGTATTTGTGCTCCCAGCAGAATTCCACGCTCGAATCCATGAAGAGTCATCAGTTGCCCAGCTTGATTTGGGACCCCATCCAGTAATATTTGAGAAGCCGCAAGCTAAAAGTTACAAGCATTTGAAGGCTTTGTATCTTAAGGGGTACATAAACGGCCAGCCCTTTAACAAAATGTTGGTGGACACAGGAGCGGCAGTTAATATTATGCCATACTCAGTTCTGCGTCGCTTGGGTCGATCCACTGAAGATTTGATCCAGACTAATGTCACGCTAAGTGACTTTAACGGGCAGACTTCAGAAGCTCAAGGCGTCCTCAGTGTGGATCTAACCATCGGAAATAAAACCATCCCGACCTCTTTCTTCATCATTAATAGCAAGAGCACATACAATATCCTACGTGGTAGGGATTGGATTCATACCAACTGTTGCATCCCCTCCGTAATGCATCAGTGTTTGATCCAGTGGGACGGAGATGAGGTAGAGGTGGTTCATGCAGATGATTCGATTGAGATTTCACATGCTGCTATGAGCATCTGGGATGCAGAAGACCAGGAGCTGATCTCAGGGATGAGTCTGGAAGGCTGGGATCGCAGTGAAGCTACAAAAAACAGGGTGAGGCTGGTCTTATCCACTGGCCTTATAGAATAGAAGAGTTGCAAGGAACAAGCTGCTCTAGCGTACTTGTGGAGGCCGATTCCCGCAATCGGCCCCCAAAAATGAAATATAAACTTTTGATGTCAAGTACTTTACATAGTCATAGCCATTACAGAAAGGCTCGCTTTGATAGCCAGCCTTATTCTTTTTGTAAAAACTCGAAAGATGATGAAATACATGGAGCGGCCGATCTCGACGATCGGCCAAAATTCTTTTTACCATCTTCTTTTTCCATCTACAACGTCGACTTAACAGATGATGGGAAACTAGGATATGGGTTCACGTCGGCTGACGAGCTCGAAGAAATAGATATTGGTCCTGAGGATAAGCCACGGTCAACGTTCGTCAGTAAGAAATTACATTCATGTTTGCAAGAGCCGATGATAGCTTTATTAAAAGAATATGCCGATTGCTTCACCTGGAATTACACAGAGATGCCTGGGTTGGACAGGCGCATAGTTGAGCATCGGCTCCCTCTCAAAAGTGGATTTCGACCGTTCCAGCAGCGAGCATGACAGATGAAGGCCGAGGTCCTTGTCGAAGTGAAAAAAGAGGTGGAGAAAATGTTAGAAGCAGGATTCATCAGGCCTTGCAGGTATGCTGAGTGGATTTCAAGTGTTGTACCTGTACAGAAGAAGGACGGCCGATGGCGAGTTTGCGTGGACTTTAGAGACCTCAACAGGGCTACTCCGAAGGATGAGTACCCAACGCCTGTTGCAGAGACACTGATCAATGTGGCTGCTGGTCACAAAATCTTAAGTTTCATGGATGGTAACGCTGGTTATAACCAGATTTTTATAGCCCCCGAGGATGTACACAAAACCGCATTCAGAGTGCCTAGAGCGGTGGGTCTGTTCGAGTATGTGGTCATGACTTTTGGTTTGAAGAATGCTGGCACTATATATCAGCGTGCCATGAACTACATTTTCCATGACCTGATCGGTAAATTGGTGGAAATTTACATTGATGATGTCGTGGTGAAGTCCGCATCGGTTGAAGGACACTTGGAGGACTTACAACAGGTTCTGGAATGAACTAGAAGGTTTGGGCTTAGGATGAATCTGAAGAAGTGTGCTTTTGGCGTGTCGGCTGGACAATTTTTGGGTTTTCTGGTTCATGAAAGAGGGATCGAGATTGGCCTAAAAAGTCAAGAAGCGTATGCACCATGGTGCCACCTACTACGAAGAGGGAGCTCCAGCAACTTATTGGCAAGATCAACTTTGTTTGGAGGTTTATTTCTAATCTTTCTGGGCGAATCGAACCTTTTATGAAGTTGGTGAAAATCAAAGCCAATGAAGAATTTTGCTGGGGGGCAGAGCAGCAACAAGCATTTGAAGAGATTAAGGAGTATTTATCAGAACCACCTGTGCTGGTTCCACCCCAACAAGATAAACCATTTTATGTGTACTTGTCAGTTGGTGACACTTCCATTGCATCGGTAATAATACAAGTGCATGACAATAAAGAGAGGGTTGTATTCTACCTCAGCAGAAGGATGCTGGACGCGGAGACAAGGTATCCCGATATCGAAAAGTTATGCCTTTGCTTTTTTTTTACATGCACCAAGCTTCGTCACATCCTACTATCAGCCGAAGTAATTATTATCTGCAAATTGGATGTCATAAAACATATGCTATCGGCTCCTGTGTTGAAAGGCCGATTAGGAAAATGGATGTTTGTGTTGTCAGAGTTTGATATCCGATATCAACCCGCGAAGGCGGTCAAAGGGCAAGCCTTAGCGGATCTTATTGCTGAGAGGGTCAATACCAATATAGCAGCGCTTTCTATACGAGCTTGGGCTATGTACTTCGACGGGTCAGTTTGTGGAGATGGATGTGGCATAGGTGTGGCAGAACCGCCTGAATTATTCCGGCTCAAGTGCGCTAATGATCACCGTACAATTGCAATCAGCTTAACGCATTTCAAACGGAACAATCCCTTGGTCTGTCGGGTCTCCGCCCGATACAACCACGGTTCAACAGGATCGAAGCAGGTTTACCTCGCACGAAGGCGAGTTCACATCACAGAATAGCTCGTCAACTTTTAATTTACAGCCATACATACATTATTACAAGCCGAGTTCAAATATAAGTAAACTTATACAAACAGTGTTCAAACTGACAAGCGTAACAGCTTGTCCAAACTCACAGCGGAAAGAAAAGTTTACGCGACTACACACGCCGCAAAGGCGGACACCAAGCTTAGCCCTGGGGCTGGTGTCACTCCGGAGGGTCACTACCGGCCGGGGACGGGTCCCACTCCACGGACCAGCTACAAGGAACGGACGTTGGCCACACAAGGTTGTCCGTGGGATTTTCGAAGGTCATACCTGAAACAGATATTGGCAAGGCTGAGTATTCTAATACTCAGCAAGGCTTACCCGAGTTTGGGTATACTTTAACCCGTAACTAGACTCATGAAGGCATTGCAAGGGTTCTGGTTTATTTTTAGCTGAGGAGCGACTAAGTGTATATCTATTTCCAAATTTTAGCTTTCAGATTCTAGCTTGTCTAACCATTCTAGGTAAGCACCTATACTAAGCAAGCAAGATATAGATTATCATCCATCAAGATTAATTCATCATCAATTACACTTTTTACTCGATGTGGCAGAAGGAATAAGCAGTCTCAATCCTCGTGAGAGGCGGACGATCCGAATCGTATTTAACCTTGCAAGGTAAACCTAACACACACGCTTGGAATACCAACAGGGCGTTCCGAAGCAACCGTTTCCCTCATATTCCGGGTTATGGATCGGGGCCACCACAAGCGACAGCAGGACCGTACGCACACCAATTGTGCAGGACATACGTCTGTAGCGCGACTAAAAAACCCGTATTCCTGTCTGCCACGCAGAACGTACTCCCACACGTCGGTGCGTGTAAACATAAAATAAAAGTCGAGTGGTGGAGACGCGTTCCATTTGCCGGGCCAATCGGGTACTAGGCTTACCGCTTACCATATTTCACGGTATGTGGCTAGTACTTTCAAACGCTTAGCCACCACTACCACACATTTCGACCTTAAAACTTTTATCAAAACAGACAGGGTAATTCCTCAGGTCATGATACAGCACATGACCCTGTCCATCATCCTTATAGTGGTTGAAGAATTGTAAACAAGCAACTCCTATATCGCACGAGTGACAGGAAATCACCCGACTTTTACCGGTCCTGATTAGCAGAGCATCTATGCGATAAGGACTCGGGTACATTACATTGGATTCCTAAGATCTTATGCAACTAGGGTTTCATTTCAACTCCTAGACGTAATGCATAGATAGATATAAACATTATAAGTTGCAGTGTAGATAAAGTAGGGGTTATGTCCGGGGCTTGCCTTCTTGAGTGGGGTTGGGGGCAGGAGTGTCAGAGGCTTCCGAACTTGAGTTCGGGGCTTCAGTTAGTCCCTCGACGATTTGCGCTGGGTATTCTGAAAAGCCTTGGTTTTGTCCTAAGACCAACTCGTAGTCCCCATCGTCGAGCGTCATTGATTCTATATGAGATGCAATAAATTAAGTAAGGTAAGATTTAAATTTAAGATCTTATATTTCAAATGTTATAACTCACCAAGTTATCACACAAAAGCTCATAAAAGAGATTTTAGGTTTAAAACACTATCTATAAAGGAATCATAAAGATATTGCTGAATTCGTTGCAAACAAGAACTGAAATATTTAAATTTGAATTTGAAGTTAAACCTAAATTTAATTTCAAAACTTTAAATAAAAGATCATAAGGTTTTGGAAATTTAATTATACATCAAACATTAACACATTAGAGAATGACAATAGATCTTAATTAGAAAGGGTTATACAACATGTTTAGTTAATATTTCAAATTCGAATGTCCAAATTAAAAGAAGTTAAGTTTAAAACAATTTGAGTTTGAAATTTTAACACAAGGTTACATATAGTTTATAAAACATACATGCCAAAATTCATAAGCAACAAAACAAAAAATATAAAAGTTAAGTATAAACTACTCCTTAATCTTAGGTTTAAAATAGAGGTAAAAGTATTTCGTTTCAAATTAAACTTCATTAACAAAAGTTATAGGGTTTGGAATCTAGTTTCCAACAAAATTAAGTTTGCCATTTTTGGATTTTTCTGTGAATTGCTACAAATTTTGCAAGACAGAAAATACACTCACATGAAATAACAAACACTCTTACACATAGGTCCTTAACACTACTATTTCCCTGAGTCTTATAGCTTGCAAATAGCCCCCTGGGCTTTTGCTCCTTCTAACCCGAGATCCCTGTCGGTCCAATACAGAGGTGGCGAGGTTTGACCGGCGTGTACTGGTGACGGCGATCACCGGCGGTGGAATTGAAGGGGTGGGGAAGCATCAGTGACTCTTTGCGCACCTGAGGACGCTTGGAATTGGAGTGGGGTGGCTAGCAGTGGCGGCACGGTAGAGGCAGGCGGCCGGCGATGGAGGTGAGTGGTGGGAGCAGCGATCCAGTGGTCAGAGGCGGCGTGGGATAGGCCGGAAAGCTTCACTAGAGCACAGAGAAGCCGGCCATGGGGTCCTGATGGCGCGAGGGTGACCGAGGTGGCCGGCCCACGGCGGGTAGGAGGCGGTGGCGGGCGGCACTGGTCGGGAAGGTTCCTCGGCCGGGATTGAGAGGCGGCCGGGGGCTGGGAAGCACCGGCAAGTACCGGGGAAGCCTCTGGAGGGATCAGTGCGGGCAATAGTGGCCTGGACGTGGCTGCCCACGATGACCCAGAGTTCAACGGAGGAACGGTTTGGGCGGCGGACGCGAAGGGGGCTCGGAGTGGGTTCGGCAAGCGAATTAGCGGGGCAAACGAAGCGAGTGTGAGTTGCTGGTGCTACTGAGCAGAAGAGAGGGAGGGATAAGGCGAGCCTGCGTGGGAATTGCGGCGGCGGCAGAGGCGCCGGCGGGCGGTGCTGGCGGTACTGCAGGCGGCGTGGCACTCGGGCAAGACGCCAGCAGAGGAAGTTAGAGCGGTGGAGGGACGGTGGAGTGACGCGTGGGCAAGGGAGGAGCAGGAGGTGGACGGCGGCGGCCAGGAACGGTGCTCTGCGCCGGCGGCAGGGGGAACCAGAAGCGCAGAGCAGAGGAGCAGAGGCTCAGGGAGGAAGAAGGGGGAAGAATGAAGCCGAGGACTATTTTGCAAAACCAAAGAAACACAGGGACTTTACTGAAAAGAGCTTATAACTTTTAAACCAGTGCTCAAATGGAGATGGTCCAAAAAGCAAAAGTGCAGAGTTTTTCAAACTCTACAACTTCTCTTTAAGGTTCATCTGCAGTTGAGCAACAGTTTTGAAGATACTTTAAACTTAGTAATATTTTCAAACTTTACGTAAATCCTATAGATAAAACTACCTTTACACATATACCCAAGGGTAATTTCTCATATTTTTGCAAGTTAACCACAAGTTACCATCTTTTGCAAAACAGCCCTCATGCTTTTAAACTTTTCCCTCCATATCCACCCATTTTGCATAAAAGGACCTCTAGTTAAAAGTAATTATATAAACAACACTTTCCCTTAGCATTGCACATATTAAACACACCTTTGCCATACTTTGCACATAAAAACATACCAAAACTCTAGGGTGTGACCATGCTATTTACCTGAGTGTCACAATAGGTATCCTGCTGGTATCACCTCGGGGGGCAACGTATTCTTTTTCAATCAGATTGTGTACTACTTGCACCAATAATCTTGCAGAATATGAGGCGGCGCATAAAGGTATGGAGTTGCTTCTTGAGGCTGGAGCTAAAGCGGTAGAAGTTTTTGGGGATTCGAAATTGGTGATCTCTCAACTCACAGAGGAATACAGGTGTGAAAGTGAACTACTCTTTCCATTGTGGGTGCAATGTCAAGAACTGATAGCTCAATTCAGGTACATAAATTTCTATTGGATACCTAGGGCTCAGAATTTGGAGGCCAATGATTTGGCACAACTGGCTTCAGGGTATAAAGCCGACGGATCTAATCATCAGGTGCACCTACTGGACCAGGGGGATTGGAGAGCCGATATCTTCAATTACTTGAAGGATTCGGCTCGAGGGGCACCCAAGAGGATACGTTATAAAGCTATGAGATATGTCCTAATAGGGGACGACAAGTTCTACAGGACTTTGGAAGGGCTGTTGCTTAAATGCCTGGGGCCGGTTGAGTCCAATCAGCTCTTACATGAAGTCCATGAAGGAACCCGCGGGACTCATCAATCGGCTCACAAAATGAAGTGGCTGATTAGGCGGTCAGGGTACTATTGGCCCACCATGCTTGAGGATTGTTTTAAATATTATAAAGGATGCCAAGCATATCAGAGGTTTGGGAAGATTCAGATGGTACCAGCGTTAGTGATGAACCCCATTATTAAACCATGGCTGTTCAGAGGCTGGGGCATGGACATGATCGGCAAAATTAATCCTCCATCCAGCAAAGGCCACCAGTTCATTTTGGCCATCACGGATTACTTCACCAAGTGGGTAGAAGCAATTCCTATGAAATCAGTGGCATCCAGAGATGTTATTTAGTTTGTCAAGGAACATGTCGTTCATAGATTCGGGATCCCTCAGACCATTACAATAGATGGAGGCTCGGTCTTTATTTCAGAGGAATTCAAGAAGTTTGCCGCCGACATGGGCATCAAGTTGATCAGGTCATCTCCATATTATGCCCAGGCAAATGGACAAGCTGAAGCATCTAATCAGAGCCTCATCAAGTTGATTAAGAGGAAGATTGATGAGTACCCTAGACGTTGGCATGAGGTCTTATCAGAGGCATTGTGGGCATACCGTATATCTTGTCATGTGGTGACGAAAACTTCCCCTTATCACTTAGTCTATGGGCAGGAGGCTGTGTTACCATGGGAAATTATGGCCGGATCAAGGCACGTAGAGTTCCAGAATGATTTAACAGCTGAAGAATATGCTACTCTGATGAATGACAATGTTGAGGACCTCACGGAGCTCAGGCTTTGGTCACTTGAGAAGATCAAGGAAAATAAGTGTGGTAGAACCAACATGCATTACACTGGCTCAAGTACGCAAGTCCTCTTTCAAGGGCTTCAATCGTACTTCAAACAGTGTAACTCCTTGGCCTGTCGGGTAACGTCCCGATAAACCACTGAAAGCAGGATCGAACAAGATACCTCGCACAAAGGCGAGTCCAGAGATACAATCGCCATCATATTTTACATCACAGGCACTTATATTACAAGAGTTTCTAGAAGTAGCATAGGTTCCAAACTGATAGAAATTATTACAAACCAGTTTAAGGATTCAAGTTCACGGCAGCGGAATTTAAAATACGACAACTATACATGTCGCCAGTACGGACATCATGCTAAGCCCTGGCATGACATCACTCGGTATGATCAATGTTGGCCGGGGATGGGTCCCATTCCACGGACCAACCATCAGGAAGAGCATAGGGCCATGGCATGGTAAGAGTAGGGTCTTCAGAGACATTACCTGAAATAAAGTTATATTGCAAGACTGAGTACTCTAATACTCAGCAAGGCTTACCCATTTCATGGTATACTTAGCCATGTAACTAGACTTATGAAGGCTTATAATGGTTCTGGGTTGAATTTCAGCTGAAAAGCAACAAAGAGTAGATCATTAATTTCAAATTTTAGCTTTCAGGTTCTAGTTGATTATTCATTCTAAGTAAGCAACTATAGCTACTCAAACATGGTAGAACTTTCTCAACAAACATCATCTTTCATCATCCTTAAGTTGCTCTTATTACTCTATGTGGTGGAAGTATTAAGCAGTCTCAATCTCCGCGAGAAACGAACTATTCTAAATCGAATCTCAACCCTTGCAATGTAAACCTAACTCACACGCTTGGTACACCGACAGGTCGTTCCGAAGCAACCGTTTGCCTTTGATTCCGGGTCATGGAACAATGCCACCACAAGCGACTGCAGGACCATACGCACATCCGATGTGAAGGACATATGTTTACAGTGTGACTGTATGATCGTATTCCCGTCTGCTCTGCAGAACGTACTCCCACATGTCGGTGCGTGTAAATAAACAATAAAAGTCGAGTGGTGGGGGACGGGTCCACTTCCCGGGCCGATTGGTTACTAGGCTTACCGCTTACCATATTTCACGGCATGTGGCTAGTACTTTCAAACGCTTAACCACCACTACCACACACTACAATCTTAACCAAATTCATCAACACAGATGGGGTATCATTCCTTTCCATGATACTGCATGTAACCCCGTCCGTCATCCTTATAGTGATTGCAGGATTGTAAGCAACCAATTCCTATATCGCACGAGTGACAGGAAATCACCTGGCTTCTGCCGGTCCTATTAGCATAGCAGCTATTCGGACTCAAGTTCTAGTATTCAGTATATTGGTTTCTAGGGATATGCAACAAGGGTTTCCAGATAACTCCTAAGAACTTAATGCACAAGTAGATATATAAATGTAGATTGCAGTATAAATAAAGTAGTGGGTTTATGTCCGGAGCTTGCCTTCACTGGAGAGGCTGGGGTCAGAGACGTTAATAAATTCTTCCGAACTCGGGTTCGGGGATTCAGTTAAATCTCCGACGACGTTCTCAGGGTCTTCAGAAATTTCCACTTCAGGCTCCGGCAGGATCTGATAATCTCAGTCGGCGAGAAGCGTTGAGTCTACATGTGATGTAAACGATGCAGTTTAGAAGATGCATAGACTTTTATTCTATTTCACAATAAAGTTGCAATCCAACGAAAATATAGTTCACTCATCAAACATATCATTCACTCTTCTACTGGGCAGTCATTTATCGAGTATAAACTAACCTAGTTAGCTACACTAAATAACATATTTTATTTTTACAGATCAAACTACTATAGTACTAGGGTTGAAACTTTTATTAATAATAGATAAGGCTATATCTAAGCTACTGTAAATTTATCAAGATTTTATCTTCACAGAATTCATGCCACAAGAATAAACAACAACAGTATTAACATATTAAGAATTATTTATAACTGTAGATATACACAAGATCTTGTTGTGAAATTTTGCGAACAGGTTACACTACTCAAAGGCATCATTCTACTTAATTTTCATAATTTTTCATGAACTAGAACTATTGTTCTTGGATTTCCTTTGAATCTAAGCTTAAATTCATTACTGAAGTTACACTAGGGTTCTGACTCTCAAACTTTTATGTTGGATTATACATGCTTAAACAAAGCTAACGTAAAATTTTCAGCTATAAACATGAAGAGATGCATTTGGAATTAAATCATTAAACTCTTATCAACATAAAGCAAAGTTATCTAAACATCCTAGCTAGAGGGCTGTGCTGGGCCTTCAAAATTTACACAGCTCTACTTATGGCATATACATCTCATGTTTCAAATTTGAGCCTCAGCACTGCTATGGATCAAAACATTTAATTAAAGTACCCATTATCTACTACTTAAATTGCAGTACAAAACACACATATTCATCTCATGATCACAATACAAAAGTTGTAGTATTTAACACAAGGATTCAAACCCAACTAGTTTGACATTTTTCTAAATTTTCTACAATTTTCTACATATTTTTGAAGTTCACAGCTTTTGAATGGAGGCGGCTCTATAACTTTGCAGGGATACCCTTGGAACTTTTCAAATCCTTTCAATCAGGCCCTTGGCTCGTCGGGGAAGAAGGGTAGGAACATCGCCGGCCAAATTCTGGCGAGGGAAGCGATGGGGGGTGGAGAAGGACTGGCCCACGAGCATCAGGAGCTCAAGGCGTGTCCAGGGGGGCTTGGGAGGAAGAGGGGGTGGCCGGAGGTGGGGTTCCCACGGCGGCCGAGGCGGCGGCGAGGAGGAGCTCGTCGGCGAGGGGCTTCCCGGCGAGGAAGGCGGCCAAGCTCTGGTCTATTAGCTGCAGCAGGAGGTGAGGGAGCTACTGGGGTGGCTGGATTGAACAGAGAAGGGGCGGAGGGAGGGGTTCGACGGCAACAGGAGCTCACCGGAGAGGAGGGGAACGACGGCGACCGGGCTCCGATGAAGGATTGGCGTCGGGGTGGGATCGTAGTGTGGCAGAACCACCTGAATTATTCCGGCTCAAGTGTGCTAATCATCCTTACACAGCCGATATTAACTCAACGCACTTCAAACGGAACAATCCATTGGTCTGTCGGGTCTCCGCCCGACACAACCACGGTTCAACAGGATCGAAGCAGGTTTACCTCGCACGAAGGCGAGTTCACAATCACCGCACAGCTCATTAACTTTTAATTAACAGAAACGCAAACATTATTACAACCCTTTTCAAACTTAATGTAAATTTATACAAACAGTGTTTAAAACGATAAGCTAAATAGCTTGTCCAGGTTTACAGCGGAAGAAAAATAAACACGGGACTAGACACGTCGTGAAGGTTGACACCATGCTCAGCCCAAGGCCTGGTGTCACTCAAGAGGGTCACTGCCAGCCGGGGACGGGTCCCACTCCACGGACCAGCCATACGGAACAGAAGTTGGCCATGCAGAGCTATCCGTGGGGTTCTCAAATGTTATACCTGAAAAATTCACTAGCAAGACTGAGTATACTAATACTCAGCAAGGCTTACCCGAGATTAGGGTATACTTTGCCCATAACTAGACTCATGAAGGCTTGAAATGGTTCTAGGTTTAATTTCAACTAAAATGCAACAAAGAATATGAACTAACTTTTCATATTTGAGCTGGCAGATTCTAGTTTCTTTAATCATTCTAGGTAAGCACCTATCTAGGCAAGCAAGGTAGAGATTAACATTCATCCCAATTATTCCATAATGATTACTGTTCTTACTCTATGTGGCAGAAGGAATAAGCAGTCTCAATTTCCGCGCGAGACGGACGATTCTGAATCGAATTTCAAACCTTGCAAGGGTAAACCTAACTCACACACTTGGAACATCCAAGGATCGTTCCGAAGCAACCGTTTCCCTCATATTTCGGGTTATGGATCAGGGCCACCACAAGCGACTGCAGGACCGTACGCACAACAATTGTGCAGGACATACGTTTGTAGCGTGACTACATGATCGTACTCCTGTCTGCTATGCAGAACGTACTCCCACACATTGGTGCGTGTATACAACAGAAATTAAAATATCGAATGGTGGAGACATGTCCATTTTCTGGACCACTCAGGTACTAGGCTTACCGCTTTACCATATTTCATGGTATGTGGTTAGTACTTTCAAACGCTTAGCCACCACTACCACATACTGCGGCCTTATCAACTTTTAACAACACAGATGAGGTAAACCTCCAAGTCATGATATTGCTCATGACCCCGTCCATGATCCTTATAGTGATTGCAGAATAGTAAACATTCAACTCCTATATCGCGCGAGTGACAGGAAATCACTCGACTTTTGCCAGTCCTATTAGCAAAGCATCTATGCGATAAGGACTCAGGTACAATACATTGGTTCCTAGTATCAATGCATCTAGGGTTCCATTTCAACTCCTAGACTTAATGCAAGATAGAATATATAAGTATAAAATTGTAGTAAATTGAAATACTGAGTCATGCACCGGGGCTTGCCTTGTTGAGTGGGGTTGGGGGCAGGAGTATCAAAGATTTCCGAACTTGGGTCCGGAGCTTCAGTTAGAGTCTCTACGATGTTTATCGGGTCTTTAGAAGACCCTTGGTCTTGTTCCAGGACTAGCTCGCAGTCTCCGTCGTCGAGCGTCGTCGATTCTACATGGTATGCAATGATTTAAGTGCGATGGTGTTTGAGTTAAAGATTTTATTTCACGATAAAGTTGCAATCCAATAAATTAATGAACATAAACTCATGTAACAAGGGGGTGGGGTTCCAAACTACCATCTATACTTAGGTTATGTCATTTTAATGGAATTACTTTGAGGTAATTCGACCAGTTTGATTTTTATTTTGAAAACCATAAAGATTCTGACCTTGAATTTTTGTGGAAAAGTTTATTTTCAATAAATAAGTTTATGGTAAATTTTTCATAATTTTCTGGAAACAGAAACTAAAACATTTGAATTTGAATTCAAACTTCAAGTCTAAATTCAAATCCTGAGTAAATAGAATTATAAATTCTTACAAATTTAATTATGAACTCATTATCAACACATCACGTTATGGTAAAAATATCTAAACAAATAAACCTTAGGAACATGCTTAATTAAATTCAAACCATGTTTAATTTGATTTGCAAAAGTTTAAAATAATTTAAACTACAGAGCAATACTAAGCTTGAAATTTTTACATAAGTTCACTCATGACCTAAAGAAGCTACATACCAAAAATTACAAAAGAATAAGCTAGTATGCAAAAGTTATGCATAAGATACCCTTTTACTTTAAATTTGAAATAAATCAAAAAGCATTTAGTTTCAAACCAAACTTTATTAACAAAAGTTGTAGATTTACATTTCTAGATTCAAACAAAACTAGTTTGGTAATTTTTGGATATTTCTACACATTCCTATGAATTTTACAATCTGACAGCTAACACTAAACTAGAGACTTGCAAAGAGGCCCTCGGTTACTTGCACAGAGACCCCTAGAATAGGAAAAGAAATCACAGATACGCCATTGCTGGCTCTCGACGGCGATCGGCAGTTCTGTCCACGGCGATCTTGCCGACGGTGAGGGTTTGGCCAGGGAAGAACCGGTGCTATGTGGCCTATAGGAGCTACTGGTCACGATGGTAGGTGATGTGCTCGACGAGCAACGGTGGAGCAAGGCTGGCGATGAGAGATGGCGGCGGCCGTGGCAGCGCTTCATCGTTCCCGGTGAGGGGTCGGTGAACGTAGGCAGATAGGGTGCACATGGGCTTCGCGGGAGTGCGGGGATGCTTTCCCGTGCCCAATTTGGTCAGAGATGGGTCAGAAGGTGGCGGTCGACGGTGGGGTGGCTCGGGTTCTTACCGGCGGCAATGGCGGCACGGCGTTCTGCGAGCTGGGATGCCGAAGGGTGGTGGGGAACTAGTCGAGGAGCTTCTACGTGATGATGTGGTGCTGACGAGGTGCTCGGCCGGGGCTAGGAGGTGGTGGATCGGCGGGTCGACAGGAGGCCGAACGGCGGCGGAGCTGGGAGCTCACCGGCGCTGTGGGGAACAGCACTCGGGTGCGAGAAAACGGAATTGGGTGGGTCGATGAGTTGCAGGGAGTCACGGTGGTGCTCTAGGAGCACTGGATCGGGGTCCGAGGGGGTGTGGGCGGCTGACGACGGTGGCCAGGAGGCGCGGTGGAGGTCCGGTGAGGCGCAGGGTCGGGAGAAAGGAATGGCGGCCAAATTGTGGTTGCAGGAGCAAAAAGAGGATGCATATAGAGCTCCAGACGTGCCTTAAGCCACTAAAAAGAACACAGCGGGCGACAGGCAGTGTTAGGGATCGACGGCGTGCGTGGCGACCGCGGCGGAGCTCGAGTGGCGGTGGGGCTAGCGTGGCGCGCGCAGAGGACGGCAGCGGGGAGGAGTAAGGCGGCGGTCAGCCAAGGAGCGACGCGTGGGTCGGTAGAGAGCAGGAGGTGGCGCTGGGTTGCAACGACGGCGAGCAGTGGTGAGGGGCGGCTCAGGCAGACGGCCGGGCGTCGTGGCACGGCGAGGAAGGGCCAACGCAGCTCGGGGAAACGGTGGCACTGGGCTGAGGCGGCACGTGGCTCGGCTCTAAGCAGCGCAGGGGGCGGCGGTGCGCGGCACATGGCCGGCAGGAGCAGCGGCGGCGCGCGGGCAGAGAAACAGAGGAGGTCGGGCTGGAGGAGGAAGACAAGGACCAGTCTGTGATTCTCCGAAAATACAAGGACCTCACTGTAATGTATGAGTAACTTTCAAACCAGAGCTCAAATGGAAATGGGCCCAAAAGCAAAAGTGTAGGGTTTATCCAAATCTACAACTTTGCTTTAAGATTTATTTGCAGAAGAGCAACAAATTTGAAATTACTATAAAACTTAGCAAAGTTTCAATACTTTATATAAATCCTATTTAAAAACTACACTACATATATATCCTATGTGTAGTTTCACCTATATTTGCGATTTAAACTCAAGTTTTTGACTTTTGCAAAGCAACCCTCATACATTTAAGTTCTACCTTCCACACTTACCCATTTAACACTAAAGGACCTTTATTAATTTATAATTATATAAACAACCCTTTTTCCTTATCATTTAAATTTTTAACCATACTTTCCCCACATTTTGCACACAACATCATACTAAAATTTAGGGTGTGACAATACTAAGTACCTGAGTGTCACAGCCTTCCTCCCTAAAAAGAATCTCGTCCCGAGATTCCGGAACAGAATGAAATTGGATGATCAAGTTTGGAGGTTGGCTTGAAAGAAGTCTGGAAAATTATGCCGAAGATAAGATTCGGTTTCCCATGTTGCTTCTTCTTCTGTATGATGGTTCCACTGAATCTTGAACATCCTAATGGTTTCTCTTCTAGTGCTTCTTTCTTTGGTGTCTAATACTCTAATTGGATGTTCGGTATAGGTTAGATCAGGTTCGATTTTGATGGTTTGGGGATCGATGATCTCGGTAGGAACTTTGACACACTTCCTAAGTTGAGACATATGGAAGATATCATGGATGGCCGTTAGTTGAGTAGGAAGTTGAAGACGGTAAGCTACGGGTCCACAGATTTCAAGGATTTCAAAGGGTCCGACATAACGAGGAGCAAGTTTACCTTTTACGCCGAACCTTTGAACACCTCGGTAGGAGATACTCGAAGATAGACAAAGTCTCCGACTTGAAACTGTAATGATCTTCTTCGTATGTCAGCGTAGCTTTTCTGTCGAGATTGGGCTACCTTTAAATTGTTTTGAATAGTCTTCACCTTTTCCTCTGCTTCAGTGACAAGGTCTGGTCCAAAGATTTTATGTTCGCCGGTTTGTGACCAACTTAAGGGAGTTCGGCATCGGCAACCATACAATGCTTCAAACGGAGCCATCTTAATGCTTGTCTGATAACTATTGTTGTAAGAAAATTCTGCCAATGACAGGCATTTGTCCCAGTTCTTGTTATATTGAAGGACACAGACTTTAAGCATATCTTCCAAAATCTGATTTACTCTTTCAGTCTGTCCGTCTGTCTGAGGGTGATATGCGGAGCTTCGAATTAACTTAGTCCCAAGAGCTTGTTGAAGTTGCTCCCAAAACCAAGCGATAAATTGTGCTCCACGATCAGAAATGATAACCTTGGGTACCCCATGAAGACGAATGATTTGATCCAAATAGATCTCGGCATACTTTTTGGCATTATACGTAGTATGCACGGGAAGGAAATGTGCAGTCTTGGTCAATCGATCAATGATTACCCAAATGGACTCATGCCTTAGAGAAGTGTTGGGTAAGCCAACAATAAAGTCCATAATGATATCCTCCCACTTCCAAGAGGGAATAGATAGAGGTTGAAGAATACCAGCAGTTTTTAGATGACTGGTTTTGACTCTTTGGCAGATATCACATTCTGAGACATACTTGGCAATTTTTCGTTTCATACGAGTCCACCAGAAGTTTTTTTTCAGATCCTGGTACATCTTCGTACTGCCAGGGTGCATAGAGAATTTAGATAGGTGGGCCTCATCCAATATCTGTTTACGGAGCTTATGGTCCTTGGGTACAACGATACGTTCGTTGAACCATAAAAATCCTTCTGGATCTACTCGGAAGCACTTATACTTCCCTTCTCCTTGTGTTATCTTCTGCTTAATGATTCTGACCCCTTTATTGCGCTGTTGAGCTAGAACAATGCTATCCCTAAGCGTGGCTTCAACTGAGAGATGGTTCAAGTCACCTTCGGGAATGATTTCTAGATTAAGCTTTCTCATTTCCCAACAAAGAGTCTCATTGAAAGCTTCTACAGATAAACAAGAGCAATGTGCTTTGCGACTAAGTGCATCCGCAACGACATTGGCCTTGCCTGGATGATAGTATACTTCCAAATCATAATCTTTGATAAGCTCTAGCCAGCTTCTTTGCCTCATATTCAGATCTGCTTGTGTGAAGATGTACATGAGGCTTTTATGGTCACTATAAATATGACACTTCGTACCCATCAGATGATGTCTCCAGATCTTCAGGGCATGAATGACAGCTGCGAGTTCAAGATCATGGGTAGGGTAGTTCTGTTCATGAATCCCGAGTGCTCGTGATGCATATGCAATTACTCGGTTGTCTTGCATAAGCACACAACCAAGTCCGGTTCCTGAAGCATCACAATAGATGTCGAAGGGTTTTGACACATCTGGTTGAGCTAGGATTGGGGCAATTGTAAGATGGTCTCGGAGAGTGTGGAATGCATCTTTGCATTTTTGATCCCAGGAGAATTTAACACCTTTCTTTAGTAGTTCGGTCATAGGTTTGGCTATTCTGGAGAAGTCAGGAATGAAACGACAATAATAGCCAGCTAGACCAAGAAAACTACGGATCTGATGGACTGATGTTGGAGGTTTCCAATCCATCACTTCTTGTACTTTATTGGGGTCAACAGATATACCATCACTAGAGATAGTATGGCCCACAAACTTCACAGTATCTAACCAGAACTCGCATTTGGAGAATTTGGCATACAAGTGGTGGTCTCTTAATCGCTGAAGAATAACATGAAGATGTTTTGCATGATCTTCTGGATTTTTAGAGTAGATCAGAATATCATCAATAAAGACCACAACAAATTTGTCGAGTTCTTGCATGAAGACAGAATTCATGAGATACATGAAATATGCTGGAGCATTGGTGAGACCAAATGACATAACCAGATATTCGTAGAGTCCATATCTTGTAGAGAAGGCTGTTTTTGGAATGTCACTCGGCCTGATCTTAATTTGATGATAACCGGAACGAAGATCAATCTTAGAGAATACCTTAGCTCCGGCTAACTGATCGAAGAGAATGTCAATACGGGGTAGAGGATACTTGTTTTTAATAGTTACCGCATTGAGAGGGCGATAGTCTACACATAGCCTTAAGCTATTGTCTTTCTTCTTCACAAATAAGGCTGGGCAACCCCATGGTGATGCACTCGGACGAATGAAACCCTTATCAAGGAGGTTTTAGAGTTGGATTTTTAACTCGGCAAGTTCATTGGGTGGCATACGATAGGGTCTCTTAGAGATAGGGATTGTGCCGGGTTGGAGTTCTTTGATAAACTCAATTTCTCGGTCCGGGGGCATTCCAGACAAATTGTCTGGAAAGACGTCTGGGTATTCATAAACGATAGGGATATCCTTTAGTTTGATCCCTGTTGCAGCATAGGTGCAAGAATTGATGTACTCCCGTTGTGGAAGATAGAGAATGGTAGGTTCGTGCTCAGGTGAACCTATCTCCACGGTTTGGGAGGAGATATCTAATGACACTTGGTGCCGGGTCATCCAATTCATACCTAAGAGGACATCCATTCCTTCTAGGTCCAATAACAGTAAATCTGTCCTCATCAGATTTCTACCCATTTGAATTGGCACGCTTCTACAAACTTGGTTTGAGGAAATTTTACCGCCAGGAGTTGCTATTATATAGGCCCCATTAGTAGGATAAAGATCCAAGCCTAATTTAGTCCCACATTTTGTACTGATAAAACTATGGGTGGCACTAGAGTCAAAAAGAACAATCACGGGTTGATGGTTGATAGATAAAGTACTCGTCATTATTGGTGTCCCCTCGGGGAGTTCGGAGAGAGTGGTGAGGTTCACCCTTCCCTGGCAGACTTGGACCACTTGCTTCTTGCCCTTGCCCTTGCTAATTGGGTTGGGTGTTTGCCCTTGGAAGGATCTTCTAGGTTGAGGACAATCCTTGATAAAGTGGGACGGGCCGCCGCAGTTGAAACAATGATAGTTGTTGTTTCCTTGGTTGACGGGCGGAAAGCTCGGTCGCGGACCCTGTTGCTGCTGCTGCTGAGGTTGTGATGTCGGTGGTTGATGGAATCGTGTCTGCTGGGGTGGTCTAGCTACCCATCTGCCAGGCAAGTTACTTCGGGGTGGTGCTCGGTTAGCAGCGTTCTGAACCAACCGATACCTTGACGGTTGTGTAGCTGAAGGCCCCGTCGGTGTCTTCCTTGTCTTTTCTGCTCTGTGGGCTGAGATGCAGTCTTCCTGAGTGATGGCCATGTTAACCAATTCATTGAAATTATCGGCCCTTACCAAATTCAGTCGTTCTTTAAGTTTGGTGTTCAGGCCTCGGTGAAAATGATCTCGTTTGCGGGCATCATTGTCCGCATGATATCCCGCATACTGGCACAAGTGGTTAAAGACTTGTGCATATTGCAGGACGATGCGGGTTCCCTGAGTCAAATTCAGAAATTCATTGAGCTTTCGCTCAATGAGTCCTTCGGGGATATGGTGCGCTCGAAAAGCGGTCCAAAATTCATCCCAGGTGACGACATGACCGGCAGGCTGCATGGCATGATAATGATCCCACCAGATGCGGGCAGTGCCATGGAGTTGTTGGGCTGCAAAGAGTGCCTTGTTCTCATCTGAGCATGGGGCAGACAATAAGGCGAACTTGGACTCGATGGTGCGGAGCCAAGCGTCAGCGTCAAGAGGCACGTCCGCCTTATGGAACAGTGGAGGCTGGGTACTGAGGAAGTCTTAATAACTGGCCGATGGTGGTTCATCTCGGCCTCGGAACTGATGATGGAATTGGCTCATTTGAGCCTGCACAAGCTGATTGAGGAGTTCTGTTTGTCGGGCCATGACCTCGGCCAGATTTGGCGGGGCTGGTGGCGGTTGCTGGGAACCGCTGGCTTGATTGGGCCGAAAACCTTCCGGAGTTCCGCGAGTAGCTCCAACCATCTGAAACAAAAGAGATGTCCATGATTATCAAAATATTCTTACTCCTAGTTTCAGATGATACACAGTTGCCAAAAAGATATGTAACATGCTCCATTCAATCAACTCATTTCGGGTGCAAAGAGATTAAGTAAGATAGTAGAACACGGGGTTTGGATTACTATGCAAACACTGGTGGTCCTTACATCTTACATCAGCGCGCTTTAACTACTACAAGTCATTTCATAAGTACACATGCCACACATAATACAACAAGTGGCTCTAGATCTAGGTAGACTACTCACTACCTAAGTCACCCCTTTCTACACTAATTACAGCTAGGATGTCACTAACTCAAACGAAACTAAAAGTCATCGAAGTTGCCTACGGATGATTGACTACCGGAAGAGGAATGATGGGGACCAAAAACAGGATCTCCATGCTCAGAATCGAGGTCTGAAACTCCCTCAATTTCCTCTGGGTCTTCTTCTTCGGCCTCGGGTGCTGGTACAGCAGGAGGTGCTGGCTACTGTTGGAGTTCATTAATTTGGGCATGGGCATCATCAACCTCAAGGATGAGGTCGTGGATTTGTTCCTGGAGAAATTCAATGATCGTGTTGCGTTGGGTGATCATCGCATCACTCTCATTGATCTAGTCTTCCCGGTGAAGAATAGTCTCCTCCCGTGCGGCAATGATTCCCTCCTTTTCTATCACCAAGGCTTGAAGCTGCTCTATTTGGGTGACTTGTCGGTCAGTATTCCTGAAGTGACCTTGCGTGATACTGATCAACTGACCCATACCGCGACGTAGCAGAAGTTGATAATGATGCTGAACGTTCATGAACCGAATAGTACCCTGAAGCGCTTCTTTCGTTGAGCCTTCCAACCTGTGACTTTTAGGGACTACCCTGAGATTCCACTCAGGATTGTTGGGATCTGTTGTAGGGAATAGACCGATAGGCTGTCCTGCAACTTCCTTTGGATGCTGGTTGCAGAAAAGGTAGATGGCTTCCAGAGCTGCTCCCTCAATAGTATCGACTATACGATAGCCCACCACGTCAACTTTGATGGGCTGCCATTGGGAGCGGAAGGGATGTTGAGGAATAGTCATTCTGACTCGACATCGACGAACACCTTCTTCCTGATATTCCACTGCATCATACTGTGGGGGCTCGATATAGCAGAACGAACTTAAGGATTCCCAAAGAAGACGAGGAAAACACTCCCAGTGCAAGGCATTAGTGTGGAGATGCCCTGCAGGATCCCAAAAGACGTTGGAAGGGGCTGCCATCTGCAACAAGAATGCAAATGGTGAGACTTATTTACCCTGCTGAGAGCTCACAAGGTAAATGGAACAAGATAATCAATTCTGATAACAGCAAAGACTGGAAATCAGATGGATGTTTAAGGTTCTCAACCAAAGCTACCACAAGAATCCTATTAATCCACACTAAAGATTGACAACACTTTACCTGTCCTTAAGGAGCAATTCATTTAAATATTCATTTGTTTGATGATGGATTATGCATGCACATACTATTCGACCTCACAACCAAAAACAACTGCCGAATATGTTTGGACTTACGCGGTTAATTTCAGTGGCATAACACATACGTCTCTCTCCAATAACTAGTCGATAAGTCCTATCTGTCCTAACCTCTTAATCGTGGTTAGTATACCTGCAAAAGACCACATATATATAACATGAACCTTTCATGGCAGCACGACATGAAAGCGTCCCCAAACAGTACTGTTCGCTATAGAAACAGCATCTGCACCATTACCGCCGTACAGACAACGTTAATATACGTCGTTAAACAACATATTCACGGGGGTACCGCAAAATGCGGGGTATGAACAGTGATCGCCATACCCTGCGCCGAACCATATACTCCCAATATAATCAACCTAAGTTGATATATTGGCATTATCTCAAGTAGGCCACTGCTTGAGAAACAACGTTTGGTTCGCATCACCGATTGGAAGGCCAAGCTCCCTCAGTTGGCTGAGGATCCTTACCTTCTTACCTCACAATCGAAGGTGTTGTTACAGATAATAAAGTTGGGTTATGCATGAATTTAAGTTTTGACCAAAAATAGTGCTGCAAGTTAGAACCATCTATACATATATATATATTTATACATTAGCAGCCACCTGATAATTCCTATATAATTCCCTAGGGCTTTGCGTTCTAAGCACCATCCTTAACGAATCCAACGCACGTTGTAAATTCATTTGTTGGGCCAATTTTTATCCGGAAAACACTTTTTAAGAGCTGTTACAGATGTAAAAGTAAACCTACAGCTCTGATACCAGCTGTGGCAGAACCGCCTAAATTATTCCGGCTCAAGTGCGCTAATCATCGTTACACAGCCGATATTAACTCAACGCACTTCAAACGGAACAATCCATTGGTCTGTCGGGTCTCCGCCCGATACAACCACGGTTCAATAGGATCGAAGCAGGTTTACCTCGCACGAAGGTGAGTTCACAATCACAGCACAGCTCATTAACTTTTAATTAACAGAAATGCAAACATTATTACAAACCCTTTTCAAACTTAATGTAAATTTATACAAACAATGTTTAAAACGACAAGCTAAACAGCTTGTCCAGGTTTACAGCGGAAGAAAAGCAAACACGCGACTACACACATTGCGAAGGTTGACACCATGCTCAGCCCAAGACCTAGTGTCACTCAGGAGGGTCACTGCCAGCTAGGGACGGGTCCCACTCCACGGACTAGCCATACGGAACAGAGGTTGGCCATGCAGAGCTATCCGTGGGGTTCTCAAATGTTATACCTGAAAAATTCACTAGCAAGACTGAGTATACTAATACTCAGCAAGGCTTACCCGAGATTAGGGTATACTTTGCCCATAACTAGACTCATGAAGGCTTGAAACGGTTCTAGGTTTAATTTCAGCTGAAAAGCAACAAAGAATATGAACTAACTTTTCATATTTGAGCTGGCAGATTCTAGTTTCTTTAATCATTCTACGTAAGCACCTATCTAGGCAAGCAAGGTAGAGATTAACATTCATCCCAATTATTCCATAATGATTACTGTTCTTACTCTATGTGGCAGAAGGAATAAGCAGTCTCAATTTCCGCGTGAGACGGATGATTCTGAATCGAATTTCAAACCTTGCAAGGGTAAACCTAACTCACACACTTGGTACATCCAAGGATCGTTCCGAAGCAACCGTTTCCCTTATATTTCGGGTTATGGATCAGGGCCACCACAAGCGACTGCAGGACCGTACGCACACCAATTGTGCAGGACATACGTCTGTAGCGTGACTACATGATCGTACTCCTGTCTGCTATGCAGAACGTACTCCCACACATTGGTGCGTGTATACAACAGAAATTAAAATATCGAATGGTGGAGACATGTCCATTTTCTAGACCACTCAGGTACTAGGCTTACCGCTTTACCATATTTCATGGTATGTGGTTAGTACTTTCAAACGCTTAGCCACCACTACCACATACTGCGGCCTTATCAACTTTTAACAACACAGATGAGGTAAACCTCCAAGTCATGATATTGCTCATGACCCCGTCCATGATCCTTATAGTGATTGCAGAATAGTAAACATTCAACTCCTATATCGCGCGAGTGACAGGAAATCACTCGACTTTTGCCAGTCCTATTAGCAAAGCATCTATGCGATAAGGACTCAGGTACAATACATTGGTTCCTAGTATCAATGCATCTAGAGTTCCATTTCAACTCCTAGACTTAATGCAAGATAGAATATATAAGTATAAAATTGTAGTAAATTGAAATACTGAGTCATGCACCGGGGCTTGCCTTGTTGAGTGGGGTTGGGGGCAGGAGTGTCAAAGATTTCCGAACTTGGGTCCGGAGCTTCAGTTAGAGTCTCAGCGACGTTTATCGGGTCTTTAGAAAACCCTTGGTCTTGTTCCAGGACTAGCTCGCGACGTTTATCAGTTAGAGTGAAGTTTGTACTGTTATCGGATATATTTGCCTTATTCATAGATCCGATCCGGTATTGAACACAATCGGCTCTTTACAGCTGATACCGGGAAGCATCCGATGAGCCGATTACGGCTCGGACTAATGTTTACATGTGTCTGTGCATGCAGAAAACTAATACATAACACCTTCCTAATCAGGTACAGGGTCAGGTGGCACGCCTAGCGACTCCAAGCCAGGGCGTGTGCCGGATCTCGGGCCGTTGACCGAGGGACCGGGGCCCACCAGCAGTCCCGGGAGCCTCCCGACTCCTCGTGTTGCCTGTCGCTGCTCGCCGGCGGATGTTGATCGGCAACAGTATCCCCGAGGTGGAAGGTTGTAGGTAGGGTGTAGCCGAGATCAGGAACTCGAAGGTACAAGCAACACAAGGTTTAGATAGGTTCGGACCGCAATATGCGTAATACCCTACATTTTGTATGGTGGTTTGTATTGCCTTAGATTGGTTATGCTTTGGAGGGGGTCCCTAGCCACCCTTATATACTTTAGGGGATAGGGTTACATGGAATTCTAGCCCAATACTAGCTTAGGAGTCCTACCCGAGTACTACTTGAGTAGTTTATTTCTATACCGACTAGTTCTACTCGTATTTGAGTACTTTACAATAGATACAAGGTACGGGACATGCCTCATCCCTTATCTTAGAAATTATATGCCATATGCGCAGTCCCGTGGCCCCGAGTCTGAGACATTCCAAAGAAGGCATGCTATATCCAGAGATCTTTAGAAGCAACTGCTTCCAGTATAATTGTAGACTCCTTCTTATGTCCCCTGCACATACCGTGCCATGCAGTCGGATAATTTTTCCAGCTCCAATGCATACAATCTATGGACCCAAGCATACCAGGAAAACCTTTGCTCACTCCAATTGCATGTAATCTAGCTGTATCCTATTCATTAGGCAATCTCATGTACTCCAGTCCCAAAACCTCAACAACAGCTACGACAAACTTCCTCAAAGTTTCTAGAGCAGTATTCTCACCAATATTAATATACTCATCCAAAGCATCAACCACTACTCCATAAGCTAACCTCCAAAATGCTGCCACGACCTTCTATAGACAAGATAGTCCTTTCTCTTTGAAAGAAAGAAGTAGTCCTTCAATTTAGGACTTACCTCTTCAAAAGCTGGAGGAAGAGGCTTCAGTATCAATTCATTGAAATAAAAATCTGTATCATGATCTCTTATATAGAAAAGCGCCTTGGGGATGCACATGCACGCCTGAAGAGGGGTGTTCCACTTGCTGCAAACCAGGTGAATTACAGCCTGATATACAGAACACCTGAGTTGAATGGTGTGAAGGCAGCTTGTGAGGACGTCAGCATCACCATGATTGCCTATTCCCCAATATCTCAAGGTAGGATCCAGTCCCTTAATTTTCTACCCAATTATCCGATAGTATTGAACATGTTTAGTTTCCTGAATCTCATATCCTGCACTAACTTATATAGATATACAGGTGTTCTGACAAGGAAATGCACTCCAGAAAATCCCCCTACCGGTCCTCGAGCAAATACATACACTCCTGAGTTCCTCACCAAGGTCAGATTTCTGTAAATTTGAGCTAGCTAAGTTGCATTGACACACAGCTTCAATCTCTGTAATTCAACGTTGTTGTCTGAAATCTGAAGATGCTTCATGTCTTATGTCTATACAGCTCCAACCACTTATGAGCAGGATCAAAGAGATTGGACCAAGCTATGGCAAGAGTCCAACCCAGGTGCTTCACCTACAAAAGATTAGAACATCTCCGAATCAAAGTCACTGAGATCATAATAAGTTGTATGAACATGTTTGATCTTCCCTCTGCTACTCTGTTTTCAGGTGTCTCTGAATTGGCTGACATGCGAGGAGAACGTGGTGCCGATCCCCAGGGCCAAGAATGCCAGCCAGGCCAAGGAGTTCGCCGGCGCGCTCAGGTGGAGCTTGACCAGCGTCCGGTGACAAGGTCGAAGAGCTCCAGACTCTGGCGCGCGAGATCAAGGGCATCAAGATGCCCATTGAAGAGTCATAAATTTTCTGCATTTCACCCTCCAATGGTATATCGCTGATAGGAGATTAACGTTTTTAAAAGAGAAAAATATGCTAAGATGCAGAAATGAACCAGAAGTTGCAGCATGTGTAAGTAGAAAATGGTATAGCTGCCAATGATTCTCAATTTCTCATGCCTAAACACTGTAGATATGTAATGTAAGTATGTAACATACTGTTCATTTGCCAAAAGGAGGGTACAGGGGTGCAACGTGTGTGCATTCGTGATGGCTACGACGATAAAACTAAATATAAAACACACATGCACAAATGCCATTAATGATTCATGTCAAGTGCTCTCAAGATGAAAACTAGTGCTCAGTGCAACCAATCCTAAACACCCTAAACCCTGAAGCAATCCTTAAACCCCAATAATAAATTGAAATGCCTTAAGCGTGGAATGATGTCACTAAATATGATGCCGATCTAACCGCATTTGAGCATCAGGTCATTAGACAATCGGCAATTTTCACCTGTCCTCTCTTCTCAAGTTGTGTGTGTTCTTTGTGTTGCTAAGTCTCCTCTAGTACCTAATAAAAATATAAGTGGTATTAACACCACCTTTTTCTATAGAGAGTGTCTAGGAAAATATAGGCTTCAATTTAACAAACACATCTTATCGGTTCCGGAAATGGCCAGCAGCTAAACCTAGTCGAAGTGTGTATCGTGCGTCGTATCGGAGGTGACCTAGCACACAATGACTTAAGATTTATACTGGTTCAGGCAAACGTGCCCTACGTCAAGTCGGGGGTCGGTCGGATGTATTGCTTGAGCCCATGTGCTCGTGAGAGTTAGGAAGTTACAAGCTTTCGAGTGGAGGATAAATCTTTTGGATTTCGCTCTAGCACCCTTTTCTAGGCGGCTGACCCTCCCTTTTATAGCCCAAGGGGGGTGTGGCAGAACCGCTCGAATTATTCCGGCTCAAGTGCGCTATTGATCGCCGTACAACTGCAATCAGCTTAACGCACTTTAAACGGAACAATCCTTTGGTCTGTCGGGTCTCCGCCCGATTCAACCACGGTTCAGCAGGATCGAAGCAGGTTTATCTCGCACGAAGGCGAGTTCACATCACAGAATAGCTCATCAACTTTTAATTTACAACCATACAGCATTATTACAACCGAGTTTCAAAGATAAGTAAACTTATACATAACCATGTTCAACTGACAAGCATAACAGCTTGTCTAAACTCACAGCGGAAGAAAAAAGTTTTACGCGACTACACACGTCGCGAAGACGGACGCCAAGCTTAGCCCAGGGCCTGGTGTCACTCCGAAGGGTCTGTGCCGGCCGGGGACGGGTCCCACTCCACGGACCAGCCAAACGGAACGGACGTTGGCCACCCAAGGTTGTCCGTGGGGTTCTCGTAGGTTATACCTGAAACAGATATTAGCAAGGCTGAGTATCCTAATACTCAGCAAGGCTTACCCGGGGCTGGGTATACTTAGCCCGTAACTAGACCCATGCAGGCTTTGTACGGCTCTGGGTTTATTTTCAGTTGAAAAGTAACAAAGAGTATGTACTATTTTCAAGTTTTAGCTTTCATCTTCTAGTTGAGTAATTATTCTAGATTAGCACCTACACTAAGCAAGCAAGGTAGTGATTATCATTCAACAAGATTATCTATCATTAGTTCCATTTCTTACTCAATGTGGCAGAAGTGATAAGCAATCTCAAGCTTCGTGAGAGGCGGACGATTCGAATCGAATTAAACCTTGCAAGGTAAACCTAACACACACGCTTGGGATTACCGGCAGGGCTTTCCGAAGCAACCGTTTACCTTTCATTCCGACTCGTGGGCAGGCCACCACAAGCGACTTGCAGGACCGTACGCACATCACTCGTGCAGGACATACGTCTGTAGCGCGACTACAAAACCCGTATTCCTGTCTGCCATGCAGAACGTACTCCCACAGGTCGGTGCGTGTAAACATAACAATAAGATCGAGTGGTGGAAATATACCCACTTGCCGGGCCGATCGGTTACTAGGCTTACCGCTTTACACCATTTCACGGCATGTGGCTAGTACTGTTCAATCGCTTAGCCACCACTACCAAACATTTCGGCCTTAAAACTTTTATCAAAACAGACAGGGTAAACTTCCAGGTCATGATACAGCACATGACCCTGTCCGTTATCCTTATAGTGGTTGCAGTAATGTAAACATGCAACTCCTATATCGCGCGAGTGACAGGAAATCACCCGACTTCTACCGGTCCTATTAGCGGAGCATCTATCCGATAAGGACTCGGGAGCATTACATTGGATTCCTAAGATTTATGCATCTAGGGTTTCACCTCAATTCCTAGACCTAATGCAAGATATAATATAGATAGACATAGATTACAGTGTAAATAAAGTAGTGGGATATGTCCGGGGCTTGCCTTCTGGAATGGGGGTGAGGGTAGGAGTGTCAGAGGTTTCCGAACTCGGGTTCGGAGCTTCAGTTAGCCCTTCGACGACTTGTGCTGAATCTTCTGGAAAGCCTTGGTCTTGCCCTAAGACCAGTTCGTAATCTCCGTCGTCGAGTGTCATTGATTCTATATGAGATGCAACAAAGTTAATAAGGTGAAATTTAAATTTAGAAATCCACATTTCAAGTATTATAACCCATCCAAATAGCACACAAACATGCATAGAATAAAGAGGGTTTAGTTTTGAAACACTATTTATAAGATATGGTAGAATTTTATTGTAATATAAATTAAATATTTGGATCAAATTTGAAATAAACTAAAATTTGATTTCAAAACTTTAAACAAAAGATCATAGAAATTTGATTATCTATTAGCATTATAAAACATTACATTAGTGAATACTAAAAGATTCCAACTAGAAAAGGTTATACATTAGGTTTATTTTAAATTGGAAAGTTTCATAATAAAAGGGGTTAAGTTTAAATTAAAGTTAAGTTTGCAATCTTGCACAAAGTTACCTAGAGCTCATGAAATATTTAGGTCAAACTTTATAAGTAATCAAGTATTGAATATCAAGGTTACGCATAAGTCATTCCCTAATCTTAGGTTTAATAATGAGAATAAAAGTAAATTGTTTCACACTAAACTTTATTAACCAAAGTTATAGAATTTGAAATCTAGTTTCTAACAAAACTAGTTTTGTCATTTTAGGATTTTTCTGTGATTTGTTACAAATTTAACAAGACAGGTAAAGCTCCCACATAAAATAACAGACTCTCTTTACACATCAGCCCTTAACATTTTGCAGAAAGCCCCCTGGGCTTTTGCTTCTTCTAACCCGAGCTCCCTGACGGTCCAAAACAGAGGAGTGGCGGGGTTGACCGGCACGCACGGTCGACGGCGATCACCGGCGATGGAATCAAAGGGGGGGGAAGCATCCACAACCCTTCACGCACCTGGGAACCCTTGGGATTGGAGTAAGGGTGACCAGCAGTGGTAGTTCGACGGAGGCAGACGGCCGGCGGCGAAGGTGGAAGGCGGGAGCAAGGGTCCAGTGGTCGGGGGCGTTAAGGGTTAGGTCGGGGAGCTTCACTGGAGCATGGGGAAGCCGGTTGTAGAGTCCTAAAGGCAGGAGGGTGGCTGAGACGGCCGGCCCACGGTGGGCAGATGGCGGCGGCGGGCGGCGCTGGTCGAGGCAGCTCCTCGGCCGGAATTGAGGGGCGGCTAAGGGCTGAGGAGCACCGGTGGGCACTGGGGAAACTCCCGGAGGGCTCGGTGCAGGCGGTGGTGGCTTGGGTGTGGCGGCCCACGGTGACCCGATGCTCACCGGAGGAATGGGTTGGGCGGCAAAGGTGGGAGGAGCTCGGCACAAGCTGGGCAGGTAAATTTTCTGGGCAAATGGAACAAGGGGAGTCTACTGATGCTACTGAACCAAAGAGAGGGGGAAATAAGGCCGGCTTGCGGAGGAATTGCGGCGGCGGCAGGAGAGGCGCCGGCGGCGGTGCGGCAGTGCCGCAGGCGCCGTGGCGCGCGGGCAGGACGCCAGCAGGGGGGGGTAGAGCGGTGGCCGAGCGGAGGGGCGACGCGTGGATGGGGCAGACGCAGGAGATGGCCGGCGGTGACCAAATTCCGGGCACTGTGCCGGCGGCAGGAGCCTCAGAGCAGAACAGAGGAGCAGAGCGCAGGGAGGAAGAAGGGGGTGAACTGACTCAGGGACTGATCTGTCATTTCAGAGAAAGGCAGGGGCCTCACTGAAAAGGGCTTGTAACTTTTAAACCAATGCTCAAATGAAGATGGTCCAAAAATCAAAAGTGCATGGTTTTTCAAACTCTACAACTTCTCTTTAAGGTTCATCTACATTTGAGCAATAGTTTTGGAAGTAAAATAGACTTAGTAATAATTTCATATTTTATGTAAATCCCTAAGTAAAATTACTTTTACACATACACCCTATGGTAATTTCATACATATTTTGAAATTTAACCACTGATATTACTTTTTGCAAAATAACCCTTATGCTTTTAAACTTTTCCCTCATTCCCCATCCATTTTGCATAAAAGGACCTTTAATTAATATTAATTACATAAACATCCTTTATTTCATAGCCTTGCATACATAAAGTATATTTTTGCCAAACTTTGAACATACAAGCATGCTTAAAATCTAAGGTATAACCTAACTAATTACCTGAATGTCACAGGGGGTCCTCCTTACAGGGGCCTAAGTGTAGAGAAAGAGAGAGAAAGAGAGAGTTCCTTGCCCCTGCGATCGGACTCGTCAACCCTGTCAATCAGAGTCCTCGGGCGGCCATCGTCCACATCCCGAGTCGCAGAGTGGCCATCCTGTTCTGTCCCTGTGCGTCATACTTCGCCAGTCGGAGGGGCAGGCGTGCGCTGATAAGCCGGTATGGCAGTCATGCTCCATTCTCAACGTTACGCCCCGTCATTCCGCCATGATGGATGTGTGCCCTCTGCGTCGTGATGATGTCATTGTGTTCTGTCCACTCAGAAGGACGGTTTGGTGAAAAGTGCCTCCCCGCTGTGGCAGCGAGGGGCACTGCAATCCCCGTGGGGGGGAGTGGTTGGCCTGTACGGCTAGTTGACTCCGGCGTGCATCCTTATCCGCCACACCTGCTCCCAGGGCCCGCCAGTACGCAGGTCCAGCTGTCCACGGCCTCACCGGTCGGGTATAGCGACATGCGTAAGGCGGAACCTGGTCGGGGGACCTCAGTCGGAGCCGTGGTACGGACCTAGTCCCCGATCATCTCCAAGGTCGAGGACGCAAGCCATGCTTTTCCCAATCGGCCGGTCGGTCAGGATCATGGGCCTGGGCTGCCTGGATGAAGCTGCGTCCCTCGAAGATGGGCATTCATTCCGGGTCCTGCGTTTGGGCTAGTCTGAATGTCAGCAGGAGGTGGGTCCGCTAGGGATCCCGGGTCCCTGGACCGTCAGAGGTCCCCGAGCGGCTTTACAATTTGTTTAATTGTGAAAGTGCTTTTTCTCACCGCGCCATGTTTCAGCTCTGAGTCAGTAGTCACATCATGTTGTCCAAATCATAGGGAGGCACAGCGTGTGATGATTTACCCTTTTATGACCGTGGGTCAATTGGTGGTTGCTCATGTCTGTACGCAAAATGAAGACGCGGCAGCGGCAGCGGCAGCGGCCGTCGGCTCTCGACGCGGAATCACGAGGCCTGCCTGAGGCGGTGTGGGTATTCAGTCGGTGGTAGATGGACTACTCACTATCATCTACATTTGAGCAATAGTTTTGGAAGTAAAATAGACTTAGTAATAATTTCATATTTTATGTAAATCCCTAAGTAAAATTACTTTTACACATACACCCTATGGTAATTTCATACATATTTTGAAATTTAACCACTGATATTACTTTTTGCAAAATAACCCTTATGCTTTTAAACTTTTCCCTCATTCCCCATCCATTTTGCATAAAAGGACCTTTAATTAATATTAATTACATAAACATCCTTTATTTCATAGCCTTGCATACATAAAGTATATTTTTGCCAAACTTTGAACATACAAGCATGCTTAAAATCTAAGGTATAACCTAACTAATTACCTGAATGTCACAGCCTTCCCTCCTAAAAAGAATCTCGTCCCGAGATTCTGAAGCAGGATGGGACAAGAAGATCAAGCTCGAAGATTGGATTGGAAGAAATCGGGAAAGTTGTGTTGGAGATAAGATTCGGTTTCCCATGTTGCTTCTTCCTCTGTGTGATGGTTCCATTGAATCTTGTACATTCTAGTGGTCTCTCTTCTGGTACTTCTCTCTTTAGTGTCAAGGATTCTAATGGGATATTCCGTATAGGTCAGATCGGGTTCGATTTCGATAGCTTGGGAATCGATGATTTCGGTGGGGATCTTAACACACTTTCTGAGTTGGGATACATGAAAGATGTTATGGATGGCCGCTAATTGAGGTGGAAGTTGGAGACGGTAAGCTACGGGTCCACAGATTTCAAGGATTTTAAAAGGTCCGATGTATCGAGGAGCAAGTTTCCCTTTTACACCGAATCTTTGAATACCTCGAGTAGGAGATACTCGAAGATATACGAAGTCTCCGACGTGAAACTGTAATGGCCTTCTTCGTATATCTGCGTAGCTTTTCTGTCGGGATTGGGCGGCCTTTAGATTGTTCTGGATAAGCTTGACTTTATCTTCTGCTTCTACAACTAGATCAGGTCCAAAAATTTTACGCTCGCCGGTTTGTGACCAACTCAAAGGAGTCCGGCATCGGCGACCGTATAATGCTTCAAAAGGAGCCATCTTAATACTTGTCTGATAGCTATTGTTGTAAGAGAACTCTGCTAGTGACAAGTACTTATCCCAACTTTTGTCGAATTGGAGTACACAAGTTCTGAGCATATCTTCTAGAATTTGGTTTATTCGCTCAGTTTGCCCATCTGTCTGAGGATGGTAAGCAGAGCTTCGAATTAATTTAGTCCCAAGAGCATCATGAAGCTGTTCCCAGAACCTAGCAACAAATTGTGCTCCACGATCTGAAATGATCATTTTAGGTACTCCATGGAGTCGAATAATTTGATCTAGATAAATCTCGGCATACCTTTTGGCATTATATGTGGTATGCACGGGAAGGAAATGTGCAGTCTTGGTTAATCGATCAACGATTACCCAAATAGAGTCATGCTTCCGAGATGTGTTAGGTAAGCCAACAATAAAGTCCATACTGATATCCTCCCACTTCCATAAGGGAATAGTTAGGGGTTGAAGGATACCAGCAATCTTCAAATGACTGGCTTTGACTCTTTGGCAGATATCACATTCCGACACATATTTGGCAATTTCTCGTCTCATACGAGTCCACCAAAAGTTTTGTTTTAGATCCTGATACATCTTCGTACTGCCGGGGTGTATAGAAAATTTAGATAGATGGGCTTCATCCATTATTTGCTTTCGGAGTTTATGGTCTTTTGGTACAACAATACGCTCGTTGAACCATAAAACTCCTTCAGGATCTACTCGGAAGCATTTATACTTCCCTTCTCCTTGCATCAGCTTCTGTTTAATGGTTCTAATTCCTTTATTTCGCTGTTGTGCTAGAACAATGCTATCTCTGAGTGTGGCTTCAACCGAAATATGGTTTAAGTCACCTTGGGAAATGATCTCTAGGTTGAGTTTACTCATTTCCCAACAGAGAGTTTCGTCGAATGCTTCAATGGATAGGCAAGAACAATGTGCTTTGCGACTAAGGGCATCTGCAACGACATTGGCCTTGCCCGGATGATAATGCACTTCCAAGTCATAATCCTTGATAAGTTCTAGCCAGCGCCTTTGCCTCATATTTAAATCTGCCTGAGTAAAGATGTACTTGAGGCTTTTATGATCAGTGTAGATATGGCATTTTGTACCCATTAGATGGTGTCTCCAGATCTTTAGGGCATGAATAACAGCCGCAAGTTCGAGATCATGAGTAGGGTAGTTTTGTTCATGAACCCTAAGTGCTCGTGATGCATATGCGATGACTCGGTTGTCTTGCATAAGTACACAACCAAGTCCAGTTCCTGATGCATCACAATAGATGTCAAAAGGTTTTGAGACATCCGGTTGAGCTAAGACTGTTGCAGTCGTAAGATGATTTCTGAGAGTATGAAATGCATCTTCGCATTTTTGATCCCAGGAAAATTTTACACCTTTCTTTAATAGTTCGGTCATAGGTTTGGCTATTCTGGAAAAATCAGGAATAAAACGGCGATAGTAGCCAGCTAAACCGAGAAAACTACGAATTTGATGGACGGAGGTTGGGGGTTTCCAATCCATCACTTCTTGTACTTTACTGGGATCGACGGATATTCCGTCACCAGAAATAGTATGGCCCAGGAATTTGACTATATATAGCCAAAATTCACATTTAGAGAATTTGGCATATAGGTGGTGGTCTCTTAATCGCTGAAGGATGACATGGAGATGCTTAACATGATCTTCTGGAGTTTTAGAATAGATCAAGATGTCATCAATGAAGACCACGACAAACTTGTCGAGCTCTTGCATGAAAATAGAATTCATGAGGTACATGAAATAGGCTGGGGCATTAGTGAGACCAAACGACATGACAAGATACTCGTATAGACCATACCGAGTGGAGAAGGCTGTTTTTGGAACATCACTGGGCCGAATCTTAATTTGGTGGTAGCCGGAACGAAGATCTATTTTAGAAAACACCTTAGCTCCGGCTAACTGATCAAAGAGGATATCAATGCGGGGTAGAGGGTACTTATTTTTGATAGTCACCGCATTGAGAGGACGGTAATCGACACACAGCCTTAGGCTATTGTCTTTCTTTTTCACAAATAAGGCTGGACAACCCCATGGTGATGCACTTGGACGAATGAAGCCTTTGTCTAAGAGATCTTGGAGTTGGGTTTTTAATTCAACCAACTCATTAGGAGGCATACGGTAAGGTCTCTTAGAGATAGGGGCTGTACCAGGTTGGAGTTCTATAATGAACTCGATATCTCTATCTGGTGGCATCCCAGGTAAATCGTCTGGGAAGACATCGGGATACTCACAGACGATAGGGATATCATTTAACTGGACCCCAGTGGTAGCATAAGTACAAGGGGTGAAGTGTTGCTGTTGTGGAAGATAGAGAATGGTTGACTCACTCTCAGGTGAATTTATTTCTATAGTTCGGGAAGGAATATCTAAGGACACATGATACTGGGTCATCCAATTCATACCCAAAAGAACATCCATCCCCTTTAGGTCCAAAACTAATAGATCGGTTCTGGTTAGATGGCTACCCAGTTGAATCGGTACCTTTCTACAGATTTGATTAGACAGAGTCTTACCACCTGGGGTTATAATTCTATAAGCTTCATTTATATCACAAATTTCCAAACCCACTCTAGCCCCACAATCTATACTGATAAAACTATGAGTGGCACCAGTATCAAAAAGAGCAATAACGGGGTGATAGTTGATAGAAAATGTACCCGTCATTATCGGTGCCCCTTCAGGAAGTTCGGAGAGTGTGGTGAGATTCACTCTCCCTTGTCGGACTTGCACCACTTGTCTCTTACCCTTGCCCTTGTAGTTTGGATTAGATGTTTGCCCTTGGAATGATTTCCTAGGTTGAGGGCAATCCTTAATGAAATGGGACAGGCTTCCGCAATTGAAACAACGATTATTGTTGTTTCCGGGAGTAGCTGGCGGAAAGCTCGGCCGCAGACCCTGTTGGGGTTGTTGTCGAGTTTGGGGCAGAGGTGGTCGGTTGAATTGCACTTGCTGGGGAGGTCGGGCTACCCATCTACCAAGTAAATTGCCTCGAGGCGGAGCTCGAGGAGCATTGCTTGGAACCAACCGATACCGTGGCGACTGTGGAGTTGCAGGCCCTGTGGGTGCTTTTCGTTTCTTTTCCGCCCTGTGGGCGGCAATGCAGTCTTCTTGAGTTATGGCCATATTGACCAACTCATTGAAATCATTGGCCTTTACTAGATTCAGCCATTCCTTGAGCTTGGTGTTTAGGCCTCGACGGAAACGATCACATTTGCGGGCATCTGTGTCCGCATGTGATCCCGCATACTGGCACAGGTGATTGAAAACCTGTGCATACTGTGTAACCGTACGGGTACCTTGGGTCAGGCTTAGAAATTCATTGAGCTTCCGCTCAATGAGTCCTGCTGGTATATGATGTGCGCGGAAGGCAGTCCGAAACTCATCCCAAATGACCACGTGTTCGGCGGGTTGCATTGCATGAAACTGATCCCACCAAAGACGTGCATGGCCTCGAAGTTGTTGGGCTGCGAAGAGCACCTTGTTCTCCTCTGAACATGGAGCTGACAGTAAAGCGAATTTGGACTCAATAGTCCGCAACCAGGCATCCGCATCTAAAGGCTCCTCGGCCTTGTGGAATAAAGGAGGTTGGGTGCTGAGAAAGTCTGGATAATTGGCCGACAGAGGTTCACCTCGGCCTCGAGGTTGTTGCTGGAAATGGCCCATTTGAGCTTGCACAAGCTGATTCAAAAGCTCAGTTTGCCGAGCCATAACCTCGGCCAAGTTCGGAGGTGGCGGTGGTGGTTGCTGAGAACTACCAGGTTGTCCTGCCCGGAATCCTTCCGGGGTTCCTCGGGTAGCTCCAACCATCTGAAATAAAGGAGACATCCATTATCAACCATAATCTTACTCCAATTTCAGATAATATGCAATTTATCCAGCTGAAATGTAATGCATATGCTCCATTCAATCTACTTATAACAGGTACACAGATGTTGAGCAAGATAACCGAAACTCAGAACTTGGATTACTATAAAGATACTACTATCTTACATCAGTACACTCCCAAGGTTACAAACTTTTACCCAAAAGTACATGCCACATATACAACAAGTGGCTTTATAGCTAGATATTCTACACACTACTTATATTACATCTTATACATTTATTACATCTAAACCATCACCCTGTCAACCAAAACTAAAAGTCATCAAAATTGCCCACTGATGACTGGCTTCCAGAAGAGGAATGATGGGGACTAACGACAGGGTCTCCATGCTCAGAATCAAGTTCTGAGACTCCTTCAATCTCCTCTGGATCTTCTTCTTCAGCTTCAGGTGCTGCAGGTGCAACAGGAGGAATCGGGGGCTGCTGCAATTCTTCAATCTGAGCTTGAGCATCATCCACTGCAAGGATCAGATCTTGAACTTGTGCCTGTAGAAATTCAATAACAGTATCCCGCTGAGTGATTATGTGATCACTCTCGTTGATCTGATCTTCACGATGATGGATGGTCTCGTTTTGAGTAGCGATTATTCCATTCTTCTCAATTACCACTGCTTGAAGTTGGTCTGCCTGGGTGAAGTATCTGGCAGCGTCCCCGTGGAAACTTCGCGCAGCAGTAATCAGATGGCCTATCTCACGGCGTAGCAGCATGTGATAGTGGTATTGCACGCCCGTATAACGCCTCATTCCTTGCACTACTTCTTCTGGTGGACCTTCCAACCTATGACTTTCAGGAATTGTTCCGAGGTCTCGCTCTGCTTCACCAGGATCTGTTGTGGCAAACAAACCTATAGGTTGTCCTACAACTTCCTCGGGGTGTTGACTACAAAAAGCATAAATGGCTTCTAGGGCCGCTGCTTCAATGGCGTCCATAATTCTGTAGCCCGTCGTACTGATCTCAATAGGCTGCCATTGTGAACGGAAAGGATGCTGAGGTATACTCATCCTGACATAGGCCCTATGGATTCCGTCTTCCACATGTTCAACAGCATCGTACTGAGGGGGTTCTGTATAATGGAAAGCCTGCAAAGATTCCCATAGCAAGCGGGGAAAACCCTCCCAGTGAAGGGCATTAGTGTGGAGATGCCCTTCCGGATCCCAGAAAACATTGGAAGGTACTGCCATCTGCGACCAGGATGTAAATGGTAAAACTTGTTATCTTGTTAGAAGAACACAAGATAAACAGATCAAGATAACCAATTCTGTTAACAGCAAAGGCTGGAAATCGGATGGAAAACTAAGATCCCATATAAGATACCCAACTTAAAACTATCCTTAACTCTTCATTATCTCATTCCAAACAACATATCCATCATATATGAAATTCTTTTATTGACAAAGGATGCATGCACGCGCTACTCGCCCTCACAACCAAAACAACTGCCGAATATTTTCGGGCTTACGTGGTTAATTTCGGTGGCATAACCATACGTCTCTCACTATATATAACTAGTCGGTAAACCCTACGCGTCCTAATAGCGTGAACGTGGTTAGTGTACCTGCAGAAAAATACACATATTTATATAAATCTCATGAACCTTTCATGGCAGCACGACATGAAAGCGTCCCCAATCATTACTGCTCACTATAGAAACAGCATCTGTACAATTACCGCTGTACAGACAACGTTAACATACGTTATCGAAACAACGTATTCACGGGGGGTACCGCAAAATGCGGGGGTATGAACAGCGATCGCCATACCCTGCGCCGAACCATATACTCCCAATATAATCAACCTAAGTTGGTATATTGGCAGCATCTCAAGTAGGCCACTGCTTGAGAAACAGCGTTCGGTTCGCATCACCGACGGGAAGGCCAAGCTCCCTCAGTTGGCTGAGGATCCTTACCTTCTTACCTCCGTACGTAGATGTCGTTACAGGAAGTAAGGTTGGATTATGCAGGAATTTAAGTTTTGACAGAAAGTAGTGCTGCAAGTCAGATCTATCTATACATATATAGATACCATTAGCCACCTGATACTTTCCCATATAAACCCTTAGGGCTTTACGTTCTAAGTACAACCTTAACGGATCCAACGTATTTTGTAAACTCATTTGTTGGCAAACTTTTATCCAGAAAACACCTTTTAAGAGCTATTCTGGGTGTAAAGATAAACCTACAGCTCTGATACCAGCTGTGGCAGAACCGCTCGAATTATTCCGGCTCAAGTGCGCTATTGATCGCCGTACAACTGCAATCAGCTTAACGCACTTTAAACGGAACAATCCTTTGGTCTGTCGGGTCTCCGCCCGATTCAACCACGGTTCAGCAGGATCGAAGCAGGTTTATCTCGCACGAAGGCGAGTTCACATCACAGAATAGCTCATCAACTTTTAATTTACAACCATACAGCATTATTACAACCGAGTTTCAAAGATAAGTAAACTTATACATAACCATGTTCAACTGACAAGCATAACAGCTTGTCTAAACTCACAGCGGAAGAAAAAAGTTTTACGCGACTACACACGTCGCGAAGACGGACGCCAAGCTTAGCCCAGGGCCTGGTGTCACTCCGAAGGGTCTGTGCCGGCCGGGGACGGGTCCCACTCCACGGACCAGCCAAACGGAACGGACGTTGGCCACCCAAGGTTGTCCGTGGGGTTCTCGTAGGTTATACCTGAAACAGATATTAGCAAGGCTGAGTATCCTAATACTCAGCAAGGCTTACCCGGGGCTGGGTATACTTAGCCCGTAACTAGACCCATGCAGGCTTTGTACGGCTCTGGGTTTATTTTCAGCTGAAAAGTAACAAAGAGTATGTACTATTTTCAAGTTTTAGCTTTCATCTTCTAGTTGAGTAATTATTCTAGATTAGCACCTACACTAAGCAAGCAAGGTAGTGATTATCATTCAACAAGATTATCTATCATTAGTTCCATTTCTTACTCAATGTGGCAGAAGTGATAAGCAATCTCAAGCTTCGTGAGAGGCGGACGATTCGAATCGAATTAAACCTTGCAAGGTAAACCTAACACACACGCTTGGGATTACCGGCAGGGCTTTCCGAAGCAACCGTTTACCTTTCATTCCGACTCGTGGGCAGGCCACCACAAGCGACTTGCAGGACCGTACGCACATCACTCGTGCAGGACATACGTCTGTAGCGCGACTACAAAACCCGTATTCCTGTCTGCCATGCAGAACGTACTCCCACAGGTCGGTGCGTGTAAACATAACAATAAGATCGAGTGGTGGAAATATACCCACTTGCCGGGCCGATCGGTTACTAGGCTTACCGCTTTACACCATTTCACGGCATGTGGCTAGTACTGTTCAATCGCTTAGCCACCACTACCAAACATTTCGGCCTTAAAACTTTTATCAAAACAGATAGGGTAAACTTCCAGGTCATGATACAGCACATGACCCTGTCCGTTATCCTTATAGTGGTTGCAGTAATGTAAACATGCAACTCCTATATCGCGCGAGTGACAGGAAATCACCCGACTTCTACCGGTCCTATTAGCGGAGCATCTATCCGATAAGGACTCGGGAGCATTACATTGGATTCCTAAGATTTATGCATCTAGGGTTTCACCTCAATTCCTAGACCTAATGCAAGATATAATATAGATAGACATAGATTACAGTGTAAATAAAGTAGTGGGATATGTCCGGGGCTTGCCTTCTGGAATGGGGGTGAGGGTAGGAGTGTCAGAGGTTTCCGAACTCGGGTTCGGAGCTTCAGTTAGCCCTTCGACGACTTGTGCTGAATCTTCTGGAAAGCCTTGGTCTTGCCCTAAGACCAGTTCGTAATCTCCGTCGTCGAGTGTCGTTGATTCTATATGAGATGCAACAAAGTTAATAAGGTGAAATTTAAATTTAGAAATCCACATTTCAAGTATTATAACCCATCCAAATAGCACACAAACATGCATAGAATAAAGAGGGTTTAGTTTTGAAACACTATTTATAAGATATGGTAGAATTTTATTGTAATATAAATTAAATATTTGGATCAAATTTGAAATAAACTAAAATTTGATTTCAAAACTTTAAACAAAAGATCATAGAAATTTGATTATCTATTAGCATTATAAAACATTACATTAGTGAATACTAAAAGATTCCAACTAGAAAAGGTTATACATTAGGTTTATTTTAAATTGGAAAGTTTCATAATAAAAGGGGTTAAGTTTAAATTAAAGTTAAGTTTGCAATCTTGCACAAAGTTACCTAGAGCTCATGAAATATTTAGGTCAAACTTTATAAGTAATCAAGTATTGAATATCAAGGTTACGCATAAGTCATTCCCTAATCTTAGGTTTAATAATGAGAATAAAAGTAAATTGTTTCACACTAAACTTTATTAACCAAAGTTATAGAATTTGAAATCTAGTTTCTAACAAAACTAGTTTTGTCATTTTAGGATTTTTCTGTGATTTGTTACAAATTTAACAAGACAGGTAAAGCTCCCACATAAAATAACAGACTCTCTTTACACATCAGCCCTTAACATTTTGCAGAAAGCCCCCTGGGCTTTTGCTTCTTCTAACCCGAGCTCCCTGACGGTCCAAAACAGAGGAGTGGCGGGGTTGACCGGCACGCACGGTCGACGGCGATCACCGGCGATGGAATCAAAGGGGGGGGAAAGCATCCACAACCCTTCACGCACCTGGGAACCCTTGGGATTGGAGTAAGGGTGACCAGCAGTGGTAGTTCGACGGAGGCAGACGGCCGGCGGCGAAGGTGGAAGGCGGGAGCAAGGGTCCAGTGGTCGGGGGCGTTAAGGGTTAGGTCGGGGAGCTTCACTGGAGCATGGGGAAGCCGGTTGTAGAGTCCTAAAGGCAGGAGGGTGGCTGAGACGGCCGGCCCACGGTGGGCAGATGGCGGCGGCGGGCGGCGCTGGTCGAGGCAGCTCCTCGGCCGGAATTGAGGGGCGGCTAAGGGCTGAGGAGCACCGGTGGGCACTGGGGAAACTCCCGGAGGGCTCGGTGCAGGCGGTGGTGGCTTGGGTGTGGCGGCCCACGGTGACCCGATGCTCACCGGAGGAATGGGTTGGGCGGCAAAGGTGGGAGGAGCTCGGCACAAGCTGGGCAGGTAAATTTTCTGGGCAAATGGAACAAGGGGAGTCTACTGATGCTACTGAACCAAAGAGAGGGGGAAATAAGGCCGGCTTGCGGAGGAATTGCGGCGGCGGCAGGAGAGGCGCCGGCGGCGGTGCGGCAGTGCCGCAGGCGCCGTGGCGCGCGGGCAGGACGCCAGCAGGGGGGGGTAGAGCGGTGGCCGAGCGGAGGGGCGACGCGTGGATGGGGCAGACGCAGGAGATGGCCGGCGGTGACCAAATTCCGGGCACTGTGCCGGCGGCAGGAGCCTCAGAGCAGAACAGAGGAGCAGAGCGCAGGGAGGAAGAAGGGGGTGAACTGACTCAGGGACTGATCTGTCATTTCAGAGAAAGGCAGGGGCCTCACTGAAAAGGGCTTGTAACTTTTAAACCAATGCTCAAATGAAGATGGTCCAAAAATCAAAAGTGCATGGTTTTTCAAACTCTACAACTTCTCTTTAAGGTTCATCTACATTTGAGCAATAGTTTTGGAAGTAAAATAGACTTAGTAATAATTTCATATTTTATGTAAATCCCTAAGTAAAATTACTTTTACACATACACCCTATGGTAATTTCATACATATTTTGAAATTTAACCACTGATATTACTTTTTGCAAAATAACCCTTATGCTTTTAAACTTTTCCCTCATTCCCCATCCATTTTGCATAAAAGGACCTTTAATTAATATTAATTACATAAACATCCTTTATTTCATAGCCTTGCATACATAAAGTATATTTTTGCCAAACTTTGAACATACAAGCATGCTTAAAATCTAAGGTATAACCTAACTAATTACCTGAATGTCACAGGGGGTCCTCCTTACAGGGGCCTAAGTGTAGAGAAAGAGAGAGAAAGAGAGAGTTCCTTGCCCCTGCGATCGGACTCGTCAACCCTGTCAATCAGAGTCCTCGGGCGGCCATCGTCCACATCCCGAGTCGCAGAGTGGCCATCCTGTTCTGTCCCTGTGCGTCATACTTCGCCAGTCGGAGGGGCAGGCGTGCGCTGATAAGCCGGTATGGCAGTCATGCTCCATTCTCAACGTTACGCCCCGTCATTCCGCCATGATGGATGTGTGCCCTCTGCGTCGTGATGATGTCATTGTGTTCTGTCCACTCAGAAGGACGGTTTGGTGAAAAGTGCCTCCCCGCTGTGGCAGCGAGGGGCACTGCAATCCCCGTGGGGGGAGTGGTTGGCCTGTACGGCTAGTTGACTCCGGCGTGCATCCTTATCCGCCACACCTGCTCCCAGGGCCCGCCAGTACGCAGGTCCAGCTGTCCACGGCCTCACCGGTCGGGTATAGCGACATGCGTAAGGCGGAACCTGGTCGGGGGACCTCAGTCGGAGCCGTGGTACGGACCTAGTCCCCGATCATCTCCAAGGTCGAGGACGCAAGCCATGCTTTTCCCAATCGGCCGGTCGGTCAGGATCATGGGCCTGGGCTGCCTGGATGAAGCTGCGTCCCTCGAAGATGGGCATTCATTCCGGGTCCTGCGTTTGGGCTAGTCTGAATGTCAGCAGGAGGTGGGTCCGCTAGGGATCCCGGGTCCCTGGACCGTCAGAGGTCCCCGAGCGGCTTTACAATTTGTTTAATTGTGAAAGTGCTTTTTCTCACCGCGCCATGTTTCAGCTCTGAGTCAGTAGTCACATCATGTTGTCCAAATCATAGGGAGGCACAGCGTGTGATGATTTACCCTTTTATGACCGTGGGTCAATTGGTGGTTGCTCATGTCTGTACGCAAAATGAAGACGCGGCAGCGGCAGCGGCAGCGGCCGTCGGCTCTCGACGCGGAATCACGAGGCCTGCCTGAGGCGGTGTGGGTATTCAGTCGGTGGTAGATGGACTACTCACTATCATCCCCTGCCAAGACATCCTTGAGGGAGGGGTTGCAAGAAGAAGACTTGCAAGGAAGATGTTCCTCCATGTCTTCCTGTACTTGGAGCAGCCCTCCCAAGGTTACTAGCATTACCACCCTGGTGGCAGTAACGGATTTTTGTACCTTGTAATGGCCGTGGGCCGACTGTACTTTGTAATACTTATACGCCAGGAATAAAGCACATTTATCCCAGGGTGTATTGTATTTGCCGTGCCCGTCCGTGAGTCCGGTCGGGGGCTGGAATTTTGTCATCTTTTCCAAGTGGAAATGCAGTGCCCCGACTCGCTGCAACTTTGCTATGAAGGAGGGCGGTCGGGTCGATGGTGTCATGTGCGTATCTGTGGGGAGGTGGCCCCATCCGCTATCTCCGCGACCGGAGGGGTTGAACCGGCATCACTTGCCTCGATGGCTCGAGTGATGGGCTCGGTGAACTCCTAACGGATGTGCCAGGGTAAAATTTTGGGCGTCCGAGTGGAATTTGGGTCCGTCATTCGTGACGGGGTTAGCATAGCTTGTAGGTGGCATTCCACTGTTCCGCAACCCACCACCCGATAGATGTTCGAGTCATTCGACGAACTCAGATGGCACATTGGCCTCTCCTCGGTGGAGATTATCTAGGCATGGCTTGAGATCCGTATCAGACGATAAGGTTGAGATGACCCAGCCTGCTGCTTGAGCAGATCGAGCGAGCGCCGCTGGGGCTCGTCTGCGTTTTCTCCCCTGGCTCTATTTTGACGCAAGGTGGCCTCGAGTCCTCCGCGGACCGGCCTTTGAACCTCAGTCGATCGGGTTCTCGAATCAGGATCCATTAGCACAGTTCTATCAGCCGTGCCATTTTTGTTTTGGCAGTTTTAATGTTTTTCATGAATCGAACGATTAAATGCGATTATTGACTAGGGATTTGGCGTGTTGAGGCTTACTCGGGAGGTCGGTGCATTGCCCCATTTTTCGTGCCCTCATCGCGGTCGTGGTGGGCCACCGACCAACTCCGCGAACTCGGAGAGAGCTTGGTGCCGGTCACAACGGCGATTGCGGAGGCAACCACCGCGGAGTGGGTGAAGGCAGCTCGCCGAGCAGAGAGGGAAACAGCCCTGGGTAGCAGCGGCATCCAAGCAACAGAAGCCGGGTCGAGCGCCGCCTCAACTGCGTTGGCCCCTAGCCAGGGGGCTCCTCCAGTTGACCCTGCAGCGCAGCCCCTCCCGTCCACATCGTCAGCCAACATGGATGAGGTGCTGCAATAAAAAGCATTTGTCATGTAGTTAGCTTTCATTTCTAGAGCAGTTTGTGTGGGGGTCTTGAAGGGCCCCAGAGTGAATGTCTAAGTGCTTGTAATTGCTTTCATTTTATGGTTTTTGGGAAGCTGGTCCCGCTCGTATCCCTTTGTTTCCTGGAGTGATTTCTACCTTCACACTTTTCCTTTCGAACCTACTCATTAACCATAGGCTGCAGTGTGTAGCCGGGGGTTGGCCCGAGTGGCGTCAGCTACTAGTTCACTGTAGGTTGTGATGAGGGTTCGGTAGGTCCGGTGGCCCAACAAACATCGCTTAGGTTGCATCGAGAGAATGGGTCGCCCTTTTGCTTGGGCGAAAAAAGTTGCCTTTTTGTGCATGATTTACAAAAAGGAGAGAGGGGGTAACAGTGCATGTGGCGGTGTACCCCCGTGGGGCCCCTGAGCAACCCGGACTGAGAGTGCTCGAGCTGGGGTGCTATTGGAGCTGGCATTTGAATGAAAGCATGTGAAGGAACTGAATTTAGGGGAAGGAGCGACGTGACTGTTCAATGTTCCAAGTGCTGGTGAGGATGTTGCCGTCGCTTTCCTTCAATTGGTAGGTGCCTGGTCAGACCACCTCCAAAATCGTGTTACGGTCCTTCCTAGGGTGGAGTGAGCTTGTGCCTGTCCTTGGTTGATTGCGTCCTCCGCAGCACCAAATCATCAACTTCGAGGGTTCTTCCCCGGACCTTCCTCCCATGGTACCTGTGAAGGGTTTGCTGGTAGCAGGTAGAGCGAACCAGGGCCGTCTGTCGTGCCTCCTCCAATCAGGTTGACCACATCCTGCTGAGCTTCCGTGGCTCGGTCGGGGTCAAAGGCTTTGACCCTTGGGGCGCCATAGTCTAAGTCGGAGGGTAGCACAGCCTCGGGGTGAACCCTATGGATTGATTGGGAGTTGTCCTTATGCTCTGGAGAACATCTGGTAGTGAAATTTTTGAGCTGGTCAAAGACACGAGACTTGAGTCTTTGGAGGACCATGCCGTTCGCTCTTTCAACCTGTCCGTTGGTGTGTTGAGGCGACGTCGGTCGTCCTTCATCCTTTTCTCCTGCCTTAAGGAGGGGCCCTCACCCTGTCCTCCCGCTTGGCCTTGCCCTTGGCCCAACCGTCGGTGAAGACCTCCCTGACCGCCTCCTCGCCAGAGACATGGTTCTTGGCAATGTCCAGGAGCTCGCAGGTGGTGCCCTGCTTCCGGCAGCCGAGCTAGTGAATGAGGGACTTGCAGGTGGTCCCAGAGAGGAACGCGTTGACAACATCTGCATCAACGACGTCAAGGAGAGAATTGCATGGCTTGGAGAACCAGTGGATGTAGTCCCACAGGGACTCGCCAAGCTCCTGTTTGTAGCTCTTGAGATCCTAAGAGTTTCCAAAGTGCACGTACGTCCCCTTAGAAATTCCCAATGAAGACCAGTTTTAGCTCTGCCAAGCTACGGATGCTGTTGGGCGGTAAGAATTCGAGCCATGCTCGAACATACTCCCCAACACAGATGGGGAGGTACTGGATGATGAAGTAATCATCATCCACTCCTCCAGCGCGACAGGCAAGCCGGAAGTCTTCCAACCATACAGCGGGGTTCGTCTCCTCGGTGTACTTGGCGATGTTAGTGGGCGGTTGGAAGCACAGTGGGAATGGCACTTTCTAGATGCGACGACCCGGTGTACTTGGCGATGTTAGTGGGCGGTTGGAAGCGCGGTGGAAATGGCACTTTCTGGATGCGAGACCGAAGGCTGCGGGCCCAGGCCATCTGGACTGGGGCTTCGGCCGCCGTCCTGATCGCACGGTCAGCTGCCACACCTGGGGGGCGCCTCCTCGTGCTCCCTCTCGAGCTGGTGGACATCAGCCGCATCCATGGCAGCCCGGTCGACATTGGCACCACGCCAGGCCAGTTGTCGTGAGTGGATGATGTTGCGCGCGTTGTAATTAGGCCTGAGCCGGCCACACACCGGGTAGGGACGCAGCGCAGCCGCGGTGTCGCAACCCGCCTGGGGTGGACGCCCTTGCTACTGGTGGACTAAGGGGTTTGGCTGCTGTGAGCCTGACCCCCCCCCCCCCCCCCCCGCCGGACTGAACAGGAGGCCACGTGCCGGTGGCGTGACGCCGAGCTTTCCGCCTGCTGCTCGGCAGCACGCTCCACCAACGTCAGGATATTGCAGTGGAGCTCCTGGTGTTGAGCGTCCACAAGCTCGGGAAGGTCGTGCAGGACTATCACTGTGGCGGTGATGTTCTCCCGGCCCGCGCAAACTACGGGGGTCCTTTGGCATCTGCGACGATGGCCTGCTGGACTTGACGGGCGCGTGCCCACGCGCCGCCTACAACATTACAAGCATTTGGCTTGGAGTTGCGCTGGGGGTGCACCGACGCGGGCGGTGGCTGGTGTTGCCGCTGCTGATGTAAGTCCTCGCCATGCGCCTGAATGTTAGCCAAGGCCTACGCGCGCGGGTCTGGCAGGGTGTGCATATCCTCGATCTCCACCGGGATCGGCTGCCGCCCCTGCACATCTGCCATGACGCATTCCCGCAGCGCAGGAAAGCCAAGGGGAGACAGGTCGCCGACGCTTGACCCTTCGCTTAGGAGGTCATCATCGGAGAAGTGGTCATGGAACGAGAGGGGACCGTACCTCGTCATGCCCATGAACTCGATCACATGTGGGGGCTGCGTTAGGGCCCTCCGGAGTTCCGTGGCGTAAATGCTCGCGGCATTTGTGAGGCCAAACAGGGACCGACCACACGGTGAGCACGGTGGGGATAGCGGGGTCCCTCCAAAGAGCTTAGTGGAAGATGTTGCACAGCGGGAATAGGAGAAAGTCCACGTAACTTGCTAGGGGGTTGGCACCGAGCATGAGCTCGATGTGACACGCGAGTGGCTCAGTGTCGAGGTCAGCAAGCGGCCCGTTCGAGGGAGTGTCTCCCTCGAGCGACGTCAGAGGGGTGGCTTCCTTGTGGAGCCAAAGTGTGCTGAGATGATTGGCAACGAAGTCCAAGCTTCTGAAGCGGAAGGTCTGGAAGGGCGCGAAGATGGGAGGTGCCCACAGCCTAGTGCGTGGGGCCATGGGAAACTCCAACGAGCCAAAGCGAATCGTATCACACAGGCTCGTGAGGCTGGAGGTGTCAGATAGCCGGGACAGTGGACGCACGATGTCCTCCCCATGGACGGCGCCAAACTGTGGGTTCCAGCAATGGCCAGCAGCTAAACCTACTCGAAGTGTGTATCGTGCGTCGTGATCAGAGGTGGCCTAGCACACAATGACTCAAGATTTATACTGGTTCAGGCAAACGTGCCCTACGTCCAGTCGGGGGTCGGTCGGATGTATTGCTTGAGGCGAGGTGCTCGTGAGGGTTGGGGAGTTACAAGCTTTCGAGTGGAGGATGAATCTCATGGATTTCGGTCTGGCCCCCTTTTCTAGGTGGCCCACCCTCCCTTTTATAGTCCAAGGGGGGTCCTCCTTATAGGGGGACTAAGTATAGAGAAAGAGAGATAGAGAGAGTTCCTTGCCCCATCAATCGGGATCATCAACCCTATCAGTCGGAGTCCTCGGGCAGCCACCATCCATGTTCTGTGTCGTGGAGTGGCCGTCTTGTTCTGTCCCTGTGCGTCGTACTTCACCAATCGGAGAGGCAGGCGTGCGCTGATAAGCGCAGTATGGTAGTCACGCTCCGTCCTCAACATTACGCCCCATCATTCCGCCATAATTGAGGCGTGCCCGCCGCATCGTGATGATGTTGTTGTGTTCCGTCCACTCAGAAGGACGGTCAGGTGAAACAGTGCCTCCCCAATGTGGCAGCGAGGGGCACTGCAATCTCCGTGGGGGAGTGGTTGTCCTGTACGACAAGTTGACTCTGGCATGCATCCTTATCTGCCACACCCGCTCCCGGGGCCCACCAGTATGCAGGGTCCGGCTGTCCTCGGCCTCGCCGGTCGGGGATAGCGACAAACGTAAGGTGGAGCCTGGTCGGGTGACCTCAGTCAGAGCTGTGGTACGGACCCAGTCCCCGATCATCTCCTAGGTCGGAGACACGAGCGATGCTTTTCCCGACCGGCTGGTTGGTCGGGATCATGGGCCTGGGCGGCCTAGACGAAGCCGTGGCCCGCGAAGGTGGGTGTTTATTCTGGGTGCTTTTTTTGGGCTAGTATGAATGCTGAATTAAGATACTCTGTGAAGTATCTAAAGTCCATTATTGCAGTGACCGAGGGTTTGGTCTTCAGTGGAGACAGTAAAGTTGCTGGAAATTGCGGTGCCTGTCTCTCTGTGATTTTAGGTTGGGAGAAATTTGGAAGCCAAGAGAAGGTTGCGACCAGAGAATTTAAATGGTTTCGATTAATAATGGAGGAATTTGCTGTTGTCTTGACTGCTCCTTGTTTGACGTCCAAATCTTTCACCAGTCAGCAGAAGTTTGCAGCGAATCTAGCTGTTTCATTGCTTAGGCTGAGCCATGTACCAGATTGGCTAACATCGCTGTTTGATAGCCATCTGATATCTGGCATTGTGGCTAATCTTGCTGCTAGGAATGTTACTGCAGAAATTGTCAATCTCTTCAGTGAGCTCATGGCTAGGAAATATCTGACTCAAGAGCACATTGTTGCTCTACATAACTTGTTCCAGGTTTCTGTAATGCTCTTCGTAATCTTAAAATGTAGAGCATGGCATTGTATAGTTGTACAAGTAGGCTTACAGGATCATATCCTTTTGTTACTTCGTTCATAACATGATGCAGGTGTGCAGAAGGCAGGTCTATGAGGGAAGATCCAAGGTGCAAATGTTTGGGCAAAGTGTTAAAAAGGTTGCGAAGAGCAACGATGACATGCTCGCATTGCTCTTTGGCCTCATGCTGAACCAGAACACAGAATCTGGTGCAGTTCAATCGGAGCAGCAGACGCTCCTGCGAGCAATTGATCTGTTCTTCCAGGAGTCAAGCGGGAGAGAACAGCGTTAAATAAACGCCAACCAGCTTGTACAGATGTTGTTGAGGAAATCTGATTCTTCTTGCTCCACGTTTTCTGAACCAAATCGATGATATATTCCAAACGGGACAGCAATCCCTCTGTTCCTGAGAGGCTCCTCGATTTTCCTGCAAAAGAGGAGAAGCTTAGTAAGTTGTATGCATACAAAAGTTTTGGTGTAGTAGAGGAATGTACATGTGATGTGAATCGATAGGGTTGCAATCATTCTTCTGGCCTGAAACAGTAACAGCTATTAACTCGATTTTTATAAGCCGTATTCTTCTTTATATGCATGCGAGGACTGTATCGCCACGGTCGCTGAAGTATGAACTGATGATGATTCTTGGTAACGGACATTTTAATTCGAAGTTATTGCTGAAATTCTGGCTTTTCATCCCCTCACCATGTGAGCTTCCATTTCTTGGCTCAAACTGATTCGACAAATCGTGGCTATAGAAAATGGGTTAGACTCGGAAATCAGTACTACAATGATATCAGAGAAAATCTGAAAGGCCCACCCACATCAGGGTCAGCGCAGCAGAGCACGTTGCGAAGACCGGGGGCAACTGACCGGCCGCCACGCAGCCACTCTCCTCTTGGGACAGTGTGCGGGTGAATCAAAGAATCAAAGCCGCACGGCCGCGAGTTACGAGAAAGCTGAAAGCCGTTTGGTTGAAATAGCTATAAAACTGTAGATTTAGTAGGAAAAGGTCTATAATATCACTGGAAGGTCTGAGAGACTGCAGATATGCAAATTGGTTGTAAAACACTGTGTTGTTTATTGATCCACATGTAAATGACCATTTTAGAGAGGAGAACTTGATTTTTTAAAAAAATTTGCATCCACCATTATCATATGGTCCATGTATAATACAATCACAATGTTTTACAAGATATATGGTTCATATAATGGTGTCCACCATTAACATGTGATCCATATAGCTATCTTCCTCTCGTACTAACCAAAGCATCAGCTATCCTAGTACGGGTGGTATTTATGGTATCCTCATTCTCACCATCTGGACTCTCATCTTCTTATCTTCGAGCAGGGCCAAATGTCTTTTGTACTAGGTAGTCCTCATCAGCATCACATCTATCGAATAACCTATCATGCAAATTGCTCTCATAGATAAAATTATGCAATGCTATACAAGCAAAAATGATATGCTCTGAGTACGAGAGGTGTAACTTGGCATGTCCTTTTCAAAATACGCCACTTGTTCTTCAACACTCTGAAAACCCGCTCAATGACATTTCGAAGAGATGAATGCAAGAAATTGAACATCTCGTACTTCCCTTGAGGTGGACGCCCAAAACGAAGCCGAAATTCTGGAATATGGTATGTGCTTCCTTTGAAAGGGGCAAGATATCCTACTCGGTTCAGATAACCAGAGTCCACGAGATAATATTTTCCGGTAAAAGCAAATCAGCAAAGGCGGACAGCAATAGAACTATGGCTAACTAGTAACGCACAATATATATCTTCTGGAGGCACGGGAAATAAAGGAAAATTAGCTAAAGCATGATTGAGGATCCGTATGTCATGTGCAGAACCCGGCTAACCGGCAACCGCAAAGATAAACCTCATATCAAAGTCACAAACAGCTAGCACGTTTTGAGATGTATATCCATATCAACATGTATGGCTAACCACTTCCTCTGGTGGAATAGCAAGTTTAACATGTGATCCGTCTATAGCTCCAATAGCTCCTTTAAAATAAGACCAGAAACGGTCCTCTTTGACCCTTTCATGATCAGTAAAGAAATTTGGATCTCTAGACTTGATATTGTCCTTTGCTAACTTGCGCAAATAATTCAATACTTTATGAAAGTTCATGTGAACTGTCCACAATAACCTTTTAAAATGATTTTCAACCTGTAAAAATGATTTGAGTCCTCTGACGATCCACAGAAACATTGTCAATGACTCATTTGATGAAACATTGTGAGTTGAGGTCAAACCATAATTGAAGATGAGCAAATAAATGAAGTGCCATGAAACAATAAGTGCTCATTCGAAACATCCTATAAAAATACCTTGGATGACCCATGCAATTCATAACCCATTGCAGTCCAGTTTCTGATGTTTCCCTAGATTCTCCTTTGTGGAAATACTGCTCTGCCAGTTTCTGATGTTTCCCGATATTCTCCTTTGTGGAAATACTGCTCTGTGTACAGGTTCCCTATTTGACCAATAACAGCAGCCTGCTGTGAAAATTCAGCTAGAAGTAGTAATCCCTTGTGCCCCTTTTTTGCCACATCTTCCATGGTATCATCCATCTACATAAAAGCAAGGATATAAGCACACAATCCATTGTTGTCAGATAACATATGCACATAAATAAATATTTGGTCAGCAAGGACACAAGCACAAAAATAATTATTTGGGCAGCAAGGACACAATATTATTTGATAACAGATGGTCTCTCGGCAGAAGGAAATTATATTTTACGGTACAAACAACTAATGATTCTGAACAAAGGGAAATAAATAAATATTGGTTCACAGCACAACACTAGATAAATAAGTGAAAGGTTCTACGAATCTTCAGCAACTCCTTTTCATGCTCTCTCTCAAGCAGATCGAACCTTCATATTTCTAGAGAGCGAAAGACCTCCCTAAATTCAGGTTTGATGATCAGGAAGGTGGCTTTGTGCATTAGAGCATTTTTTTTCTTGCACCTACAATCTTTCACCATCTTCATGGCCTCTGCAATGCTTGGGACTGGATTGGTTGGAACAGCTGATGAAGCTTCAAAACTAGAAGAGATCTTATCTGCTGCAGTTTCTATCTTCAAACATGTGTTCTTGTATAATCAAAAGAATGGGCTCTTCTCATCCTTCTCTTCCATATAAGAAGACTGTTCCTTGCATTTCTTTTTTCCTGGCTTTGATTTCTTCAAAGCAGCCAGCTTGATATCATCAATGTCTTGAGTTTTTTTAACCTCAGTCACATCATCATCACTTGAATCATCTGAGGATACATCTCCAGGGCAGGAGGCATGAGCGTTAGTGACATGTATCTTATCAAACAATATATGCAGATCATTAAGGTGCTTCGGTCCTTGTTTTCTGAACCTCACATTGTTGCATTTGGTACCTTTCTTAGGATTATTGCACCTCTAAAATTAAATTAAATAAATTAAATTAACAAGCAACACAATATAAAAGCATGAAAAATGAATAATGAATGAAGTGCTTGCAGCAAGGTGTTCATCCCAATGTTGAGGGGGAGTTTGAGGTACCTGTAGATCAGGCAGGGGAGGCAGCAGGCAAGGGAGGCGGCCGGAGAGGGGCCCCGCCGGTGGGGAGAAGGCGTCAGGAAGGAGATGCGCAGGGGAGGCGGAAGGCATGCGTGGCTCCCCCTACTGCTTGCTCCCGCCCTTCTGCTTGCTCCCGGGCGGAGAGGGGCGCCGCCGGTGGGGAGGGTGGGATCTCACGCACCGTGTTAGGGAACAGCGGGGGGAGGCGGAGGGCGTGCGCGGCGCCCAAGGTCCTTTTGCTTACTCTTGAGCGAAGAGGAGGCGGTCGGAGAGGAGCGCTGCCAGTGAGGACGGCGGCCTAAGGTGGGGAGGGCAGCCGCCAGTGGTGCGCCACCGCCGGCCGGACCTAGAGAGCAGCGGAACCCTAGGAGTCGGGCTCTATGTTGGGAAATGGCAGAGGAAGTCGTGGAACAAAAAGAAACAAAGGGGTACCACTAACCGATGGCAAATTTCCTAGAAACATTGGTCCTCGCAGCAGCGCAAGCAGGTGCAAAGATGCTTTGCAAATTGCACTGCACCAAAGCAGGTGCGTTCGTCCAAAGCAGCTGCGGAACACACCCCTTTAGTCAGTGTTGAGCTTTTTGACAGCAGAAGCCGGTTGCGGAAGTCCAACCAAATGAAACCTAAGAACGTGCATCCTAATTCGTAAATTAGAAAGCTAAACTTGCCCAGAATCTCACAATACATAAACGTATTCATACAAAATCTATCTCACGTTATTTGCCACTACGGTGGACAAAACTGACGCCGGCAGCAAGATTAGGCCAGTTAATTGAGTGTGGTCAGAAGGAATGATGTGCATTTTACCACCAAAACATTTCCATACGACTAAACCCTGTTAGGACCTGCATTACAACATAGCTGCTCTACGGTCAATATAACCGAGAAGAAAACTGTACATGGATGGAGAAATTAAACCACCTAAGATGTACATTAAGCTAACAATGACGCTCTTCCCACGTCTCCGTGGGAAGGACAGATATAGGCATAGCCCTGTTTTTAAGCCTGCTATGCACTACCATACTGGTTGGACTACATCCTAAAATCCATCACGCAGACAGTGTTGTTCGAGAAACAGGCCGCGATCTTGCTGCCTTCCTTGTTCCAGCAAACTTCGAAGATGCCACCAGTCCCTCTGTAGGTCTTGAGGATCCTGCCTTCTTTCACAGACCAGATGTGTAGGCACTGATCCAGGGATCCACTCGCTAAGTATTCGCCATCAGGGCTAAATGCCACAGAATACACTGGTTGCCTGCAGCCATGCAAAAGTTATGTTCAATATGGTAAGCAAGCACAATAAATATCAGAATACTTCACTTTTCATGGTATCAATACCTATGGCCAGCCAAGCTGTACAGAAGGCGTCCTTGCTCAACTTCCCAAAGCTTGATAGTAGAATCAAAAGATGCGCTGCACATGAAACAAAAGTCAATCAATGCTGCTATGCAGGGGGTAAGAGGCAAGAAACCAACTCAAGGCAGCTGCATAATCCTACTTACATCTATAACAGTCATCTTATCTCTGTACATGAGCAATCAGCAGCAATATCAGACAATGTTCCAAATGCTAAACTGGTTGAAACTACATATAGTGCTGTACTTCTCAAAATAAACTCTTCAAATTTTGTTACCATTGACCATTCTTATGTGTGCCACGCATAAGATGCATGACAATTGATTGTAGAGAATAATGAGAATCACTAATAACCAACTTTGTAAAGGAAAACTGATTGACAATACTCAAACACTGTATTCATTATACCAGGGGTACATTAGATCTCTGCAACTGTTCACCTAGCTAAAAGCAGCAGTTCACCTAGCCAAAAGCAGCTGCTTACCTTGCCAAAAGCAGCTGCTGATTAGGATTGTTTGTTCCTGGGCCTGTTGGGCTCCACCGAATGGTGTATATTTCCTGCAAAATATAGTTCAGAAGATTATAGATAGTTATACAAGTTCAAGGAATCATAAAAGTAGAGGACAGATTTGGCATACCTTGGTATGCTCCTTAAAATCAAATACACACTTATCTTGCTTCATACTCCATATCTGCAAAGAGAAGCTATCAGAAATGGGACACAACTGTAAAAGCACACCCGCAAAGATAGGAGCTGTGAATCCATAGGTAAATAAATCAATTTCAGTGCTGCATCCGAAACATGTGGTGCACACCCGCAAGGAACCTATAGGTATGAGGTTTACACTCTACACAAAGCAACCAGTAAGCTAGACATCTAGAAACATTATATGTACTCAATTGCACATCTAAAAGGTACAGGAGATGAGATATACAGGTAGACATTACTCCAACAACATATTGTACCATTTAGCAGTCGAAGCCTGCATGACTAGAAAGAAACTTTCATTGTGCCCAATCATGCAGTGAACAAGGGAGACTACCTATTTGAGAAAAAAAACAAGGGAGACTACCTATTTGAGAAAAAAACAAGGGAGACTAGCATTTGTAGAAGTAAATGCACAACTTTATTTTAGAGAGAAGGAAATGGCTACATGTATGACTGAGTCTTCCAACTTGGCCGTACGACTAGTGTATCACACATCCTCATGAAGCCTTGATGGATCGCACAATGCACTAGTCATAAGTGAGTTGGAAGACTTAGTCATACGCATAGGATTTTGTAGAAAGAAATAGTACCTTAGCTGTCCAATCATCAGAACATGAAGCCAAAAAGGAACCAGTTGGATCCCACTTGATAGCATTCACTTCACTCTGGAAATGTGTAAATGCCACAATGAGGTCACACCGAATGCTACTTTCCAAAACTAGTATTACAGGTGCACTATATTTGTGTGCAAACAATGCCATGTCATATAATGAATTATCGATCAATAATCACATCCATTTAATATACCAGGAAGTATCAACAAACCATGTTGCACATTTTTTCAACTTTTAGGAATGACTTATATAGTATCTGATAACAAGAGAATTTTCAGTGCTACTTTTGGATTGTATAAATCATCCAAAAAGATACACATGAAAATAACACCATGCAGTTTAAAGCATGAATTTTAAGAATATAATCACTGAGAAAACAAACCTGATGACCAATAAATGATTTAACTGGACGCTGTTCCCCAATCTTGCAAACATAGATCATGCTATCAGTTGAGCATGTTGCAAAAGAGTTATTATTTCTCCAATCAACATCTAGTGTTGGAGCTACATGAAAACAGGTGCGAGTTAGCTTGGGTTTAATTCAATGCAAATACATCTATTGCAACAGAAAAGAATCATGAGTTAAAAACAAAAACATTCTGGCATGCCAATTGTACCTGAATGAAATTCAAACTGCTGCTTGCACTCCCATGTCTTTGTATCCCAAACAATAGCAGTTTTATCAACGCTTCCACTTAGGAGATAATCTCCTTTCTTATTCCATTTTAACGAAAATATGGGACCCTTGTGTTTGAACAGTGTCTGCTTCAGCTCTCCTGAAATTCATTCATCACAACGGAAGGATGAGACAAAAGAATAAGGGGAACAAAATATAGGCTGCATAACCTTATATGATTTCAACTGTTACAATAATTAAGTAACAATGAGTTCATGCAAGGAATTAAGTAACAATGAGTTCATGCCAGTTCCAGTTTTAGTGAAATTTAACATACACTGAATAAGAATAATAAGCAGTTGATCACCAGGCCCTTTCTTGAAGAAATTCAAGGCAAATCAAATAATTATGTGCAACTTACGTCAAACACAATAATCACACAATCACGACAGCCCCAAATTGTGAATCAGACTAACTTTAACATCAGAATGAAGAGCCAAAGGCAACAAAACATTGATAAAGAAACAGTAGTTCACCTACCATCTCTACTCCATATTCTTGCCTGCCCATCATAGGAGCCTGTAGCCAGTAGTGTACCTTCACCCTGGAAGGGATGGCAGCAAAACAGATAAGACGCATGGCATGTAATAGTAAGGAACCTAGATGAGAACGTAGTGTTTTGCATGGTGAACAAATAAACAAGTGGGCTACTAAAACAGGTGGCATAAATAGCATGGCTATGACATAGTTCCCCCGGTATCTTCACCCGCAAAACATATAATGGAAGAAAAATATGGGATATGAACAAAAATTTTCAGCAGGAAGAAACTCACATTCCAGTCAAGCGTGGTGACATCCTTGCTCTTCTCATTGGTCCGACCCTTAAAATGTTTCAAAACATGAACACCCGGAGGAGATGATTGCATGCTGGAACCACATGGACCATCCGGAATTGTCCAGATTCTAGCCGTCGAGTCTCCTGACCTAGCAAAGTTCCAAATAAGTACAATAAGTCAACAAAGAGTAGAAATAGACATAGGCAACTTTCTTGGTAAATATGAGGGGCTGCATACATACAAATTGCAATAAATAAAAGATGGGACAGGAGTAAATGAAGAGCAGTGCCAAGTTTTGAGAAGCCAGATTAGTGCAGAAATTTAAGTCCATTAATTTTTCGGAATAACATGTTATATGATACTGATTTTAGAAATATACCATTGATCTGACCTGATACATTTTAATAACACCAAAAGACCACACCGTTTAAAAATAAACAATTCCATCCACTTCAGTTGCAATTTTTTTTCTTTTCAGAATAGGAAGGTGAAATGCCTTCTTTGCTCTGGGGCCTCAGCATTTGAGAGGCCTAGAGCATTCAACCACACTGCCACATTGTTCCTACTGCTGATGCTACCTCACTAAAGCCCCCCAATCATGTGGCTGCTTTAGATCATCGTCAGCAACCTAAACCTGATATGCCCCCTTGGCAGCAGAGGATGGGAGACCATGGCAAGCGTCCCAGCGGTCCACGCATTGCGCCAGGAGAAGCACGCAAAGGGGAGTAGTCCATCCGCTCCGGCCAGAGCTGCTTGCCCAGCAACATCACTGGGAACAGGAGGCCAATAAAGAAGAGCGCAGCACAGACTGGTCGCTGGGGAGCTCCGCTGTGACTTACCCTGTGTGATGGACTATCCATGCTCACCGACCCACCCTAGAACATCAGCTGTGTCATCACCGCTGCCTAGGGAACATGCATGGTAAGAGGGAGGAGCAATGCCCTTCCGGCTGCCACCGCTCCGGAATCCATTGGTTAGAGAACAGTGGTGAATGGGTGCCTGGGAACAACTCTTCACTATTCGATGGAAAGGGAGAAGGGAAAAATGCCTTGATTCAAATGGAAAAGGCAGGGTCAAAAAGGTTCGAAATTCCAATGTTGACGTCAAAATTACAGTGGTATATTTCTAAACAGTGCGCAATTTCGATGGTATTAAAGTGTACCTGGGTATTTCGCAGTAGATTTCTAAAACAGGTACCTTGGATGTCAAAGAACCTTTTCCCTTAATTTTCGTATTGACGGGTAATGTTCAAGACACCAAGATGCATGGGAGACCAGAGGACTATTCACATTTTTTTGGCAACCGATGGAATGGTACTGTTTAGTATGCCAAAACATATCGCTACAGGAGCACAAAAAACAAAAACAAGAATACAAATGTCTATGCAATATAGCAGATAATAAGTACGCACCCTGAAGCTAGAAGAGAACCAGTTGGACTCCATGCACAAGCAAAAACCTAAAGAAATATAAAAGAAATAGTAAGAGGATATAACAAATTTCACTAATTTCTAAAGAGGCAAAAATATCTGCGTGCTAAAGGACCCTTCTAACCTCAGAACTGTGCCCTTCCAAAACAGTCACATCGGTGCTAGAAATCTCCTGAGCAGTTACACTTACATCCATTGGAGTAGGGCCTGCAGTATAAAGATGTAGTATAAACTGACATGGTGAAGGAAAGTAGTATACACAAAACCCAGTCTCCACACAAATAATTTCATAAGAATCTGTTAATCCTAGAATCATATTTCTCTTCTGTAGTTAATTAATATCAAGGTAGAGTTTGGTATAAAACTGTGACAAAATGAATCAATATAAATACAGGATTTGTTTGGTTGGGAGAAAATGTAACAGGATCAGTTGAAACTCTGCCTTTCTTCGACAGATTGCTAGTACTCACAACGTACCAACATCACACGCAACTAGAGAACTTGGTGGCAATCGAGAACAACGAGGACCGCAACAATACTAGTGGTGGTGGAAGTTGCAACCAAATCATTGTTGACGTCTGGGTACCACAGCAAAATCATGGATCAGCAGGGGCTCCGAAGGCCACTGACAGCGCGATGCAAAGCGTCAACTGGCAACAAAGGGGCATGCACATGGCAGCGGAGGCTGATTCACGTGGCAACGAGATGCCGCAGGCCGTTAGTGGCAGAATATGAGGCAGGGGGTTGGGCGGTCACAGAAGGGAGTAGAGCCATTCTGATTTTGGAAGGGTTTCAAGAAGTCGTATCAGTTTTTAGTGCAAGACATTTTGGCTGGTGATTGGTTTCTACTGGCCTGTTATCAGATCCCACGCGATCAGTTTAGGGTCCACCCAAACCAAATAAAAATGAACATAATCAAGTCGTGTTGTTATCTGATTACAGAGTGAAACAAATGAACCAAACAGCACCTAACTTCCCAATAAATTAAAGCACAGTATCTAAATTCAGTTGCATGCCCAAGTTTCTCAGAACAGATATAAAATAATATGTTGGTTAATATTGAGATTTGAGAAGATTAAGAAATGGGTTACTTCGAGCACTAATGAAGCTTAGAACATAGTTCTAGTCTTGTGTAATTTAACTAGAGCAATTCCTCTTCATATTCTTGCTACAGAAGACTCCAAATTTGTTTATGGCATCACAAGTTGACTGATAAAGACCAACTTGTCCAAAATGTGCAGGACATGAATAGACACTTACATAAGGAAATGTCCAAATACTCATCACATGTTCCGCATCAACTGGAAACTTGTTCATGTTGTAGCATAAAAAGTACTCATTTAACAAGCATCAAACATTCTCATATTAAGGAAAGATGCAAGCATACTCATTATTTGCTAAAAGTTGTGTAATCGAAAATGGTATCAGAAGGGTAATATAACAGGTAGTAATTAATCACCTCCGCCAGCAAGAGAATCTTCCTCATGCTTAACCTTATCAATACGCTCTGTATGCTGCTTTTCTTTCTCCTTTTCTTTCTCATGCTCCCTGTCTTTTTCAGATTTATCCTTCTCCCTCACCTGTTCTTTTTCTTTGTCATGGCGATCCCTCTCACGTTCGCCTCCAGGACGCCGTTCATGCTCCTCATTACGTTCTTTCTCTTTTCCCCTATCCTTCTCACGATCAGTTTGAGATCTCTCCCTTTTTCTTTTCTTCACAAGTTCTTGCAACTCTTCAACATCCTTTGTTATGATTTCAAGTGGTTCCAAAAGGGCAAAATCCTTCTCAATTTCTTCATCATTCTGAAACAAGAACAGTGGATGGCATCACATCAATTGGCAGTAGTAATAAATACTGAAAGGTAAACAGACTTACCTCTTCAGTATTTGCTTCCAGCTCTATGTACTGGAGGCCTTTCTGCACAATAGTGATAAGAGCACCAGGTGGAACAGCATTTCCATCAATGCCACCCTTATGGATCCCTGCTTCATACCCTAGAGTAAATGCTGCATGAATAAAACCTGGAGAGCAAAGAAATACTGTTATCGGTTAAAATTACACTATCTTGCTTAATATATGTTGGTGCGCAGATCTCCTGCCTATCCTTAGAAGAAAACTGGCAAGCATATTTTGAATAAGGGTGTAACAGATGGTGGGAACATATCGTCAAGAACCACAAGCACTAAAGAGCTGCAAATAGACTAGAGAATGAAAAAGGTGGGGTACAAATTTCAATGGAAGATCATGAAAAATAACATTCTTGTATTCTAGTTGGGGCAGTGAAGAACAGAGATCATAATGACAGAACCTCTGGAGCTAGGTTCTGACTATTGTCTGTATCTGGTTTCTTCATGTGAGGACTGTAGCAGCAAATTGGCCCGAGGCACAGGAAATAGCACTAAAACTGAATATTTCTAGAATTAGCAATGCAGCTCATTCCAAGAACTAACAAAAAAGTAGCCTTTTCAAGCACAATCAACATATTCCCCAACACTGTCCCAACCATTAAGTGGCCCTAAAAGGCATATGATAAAATTACCAGTTTCCCCAGAATTAACCATAAAATTCATTCCAAAAACCAACGAGAAAATCACCTTTTCAATCACAATCAACATATTCCCAAGCCTGTCTGTACCAGGATGTGACCCTAAAAGGCATCTGCTCCTATTACCATTCTTCCCTACCATAACCCTATTCTCCTACGCACTACAAGAGTGCACTGCAATTCATAGGCGGTCCTGCAGCATCAAATCCCCAAAAGCCCATAATGCATCATTGCAACATGAGACCATGCAAATTTCTCAGAATCAATCCGTGGGTGAAGAAACGAGTAGATGTCATAAGTAATAGCATTCCTGTTTTTCTAGTTGAGCCAAAAAAGACTGTTCGGAACTAGTAGAACAGTTCCTTCCAAGTTTTGGGCTACATCTCTAATTTCTGCATTTGAGGGCAGCAAGAGAAAGATGGCATCAAAAACCGGATTTTCCTTGAAGATACCATACCAATCACTCCCAAGAACTCGCAACGCGTAATCCCAAACCCGCCCCCAAGTCTAAAAGAAGTTGCCCTAAACCGCATCTGGCTCCGAACAACGTCCGGCCGTACGGATCCCTCAGCAGCGCAGAATCCGCCACAGCCCAACCGGGGGAACTAGGCGCCCCGCAGCAGCGAAGCCCCTAAACCCTAAATCCGCGCAAAAATGAGGAAAACTCTCTTGGCTCGAGCAACCCAGACGAGCGGGGAGGGAAGGGGCGGAAGGGGCGCACGCACCGGACTCCTGGAGGTAGCGGAAGACGAGGAAGTTGAGCTCCGCCGCCGTGAGCACGCCCATGGCCGGACGGCGCGGGCGCCGGCGAAGCGGAGGACGACGAGGAGACGGGCAGCCGCCGAGGGCGAGAATGACTGGGCTGATGCAGATGTGTGTGCTGTTAGCAGGGGTGGAAGTGTGAAAGCGTCTGGGCAGCGGGGCGGACGGCCAGGATTGCGCGGAGCGCAAGCGCAAGTGTAACCTACCTGATGGAAAACTATGGGTGGGCACAGAACCCGATATCCCAAGTCCGAACCTGAAATTTCCGAACCTGAATCCAAAATATTCGAAATTTGAAAAACCCGAAGTCAAATCGGTTATCAAGTCCAAGAATCCGAAATTATTTCGAGCAAATTGGCTTAAACACCCGGTACCCGAATTACCTGAAAAACCTGATATTAAAAAAATTACCCCAAATCCTGCCATGTGCTTGCAATCTCAGCCCAGCCAGCCCACGATCTCGTAGCTCCGCACAGCCCACCAAGACTAGAACGATATCTGTGTCAATGTGTCGTCCCGAGTCCTCTCTTCTCATCGTCAAAAAAACAAAATAAAAAACCTTCCGTCTCTCATATGTCCTCTCTCGATCTCTCTCTGGCTCTCCACAGCTAGCCATCGAGTGCCCTCGCGACGGCGCGACCTGCTGCTGTGAGGCATCTGCGCCTCCCGCTGCTGCGTCCCCACTGTCAGCGACACCAACCTCGCCCAGCTACCGCCACGACCGCGTCTATGCATGTCGGCGCGGCGCATGCACGCGCCATGCAGTACGCGATCACTGCACCCGCACATCTCGCCACGACGGGTGCGCCTCCGCGCGCGGCGGCCGTCACAACGGCCTAGAGATAACGCTGTACTCGAGTTGTAAATGTATAAAACCCAAACAGATCAATACACTTGACAGCAGTTGATCAACTCTCGTTTCTACACCTACCGATTCCTCGCATGCGGCCCCATGCTCGATCTGAGCATGATCGATTCAAATCCATGGCGTTGTCAACAGTGGCGGAGCCAGGATTTTTGTACAGGGTATGCCGGAACAAAATTTTCATATGCAATTCAGTAAAATGCATATATAGTTTTGTAAATAATTCGGTAAAAATTCGGTAAATAGCATATAAAGTCTTGCATTCAACAATACGTGCGAAAGTTGCATACATTAGAACAAAATATGGTCTAGAAAAGTGCGAAAGATGCATAAACAAGCTTACACATACCAAAAGACTATGTCTTCTTATTTGGCCTACGCTTCCTCAAGTCCATGAAAGTTTGAATTATGTCTTCTTCATCCACTTCAAAGAAAAAGTCCTTCTCAATGTATGTGACAAGACAATCATCCAAAAGACTATCACCCATCTTGTTTCTCAATTTAGATTTCACAAAAGTCAATGCAGAGAATGCCCTTTCAACACTTGCTGTTGCCACCGGTAAAAGCAATACCAATTTGAGAAGCAAGTACACAACATCATACACCTTATGTCTTTTTTTTTCAACAAGCTTAACTGAGAGATCAACAAGATTGTGTAGGTCTTTGAAGTCATCATCTTCTCTTAGGACATCAATAAAATTGTCAAGTTGGAAGTCCAGTTTTAGCAAGTCAGTGCTTGATATGTCATTAGGATAGAACTCAGCTAGTCTGCGTACCTTCTGTGCATCAAATGAAGCAAATGAGTTGGAAGGATCAAAGGCTGCCATACAAGAAAGCAACTCCATATTAACTTCATCAAACCGACTAGCAAGCTCTATGCTAATTTGATCAATGACCCCAATATATATTGCTCTTCTAAAGTGGTCATCATTATTTTGGTCATGAACAAACCGAACAGATCTTCCAAAAGGCACATAATTACTCTCCATAGCAGGAACTTGGACACCATGCTTGTTGCAAAATAAAATGACCCTATCAAGAAATTGATCCCAACCATGATTCCTTAAGTGTTCCATTCTTTTCTTTGCCGCTTTAACAAGTGTGATTGCATTAAGAATATCTTGCTCCCTTCTTTGCAAACACTCTGACAAATCATTTGTGTATCCAAGAATAGTAAACATTAAGTGTAAATAAAAAATAAAGTCAAATGACTCAAATGCACCAAGCATGGTATGTATCTTTGTCCAATCAGCTCTAACAGTAGTATCCTCTCCAAGAGTGAAAAGAACTTCACGGATTATAGGATACATAGTAATGATGTTGTATACAGCTTTGTAATGAGAGCTCCACCGAGTGTCACCGGGCCTAGCCAACCCCATCTCTTGATTTAATCCACTTCCAGTTTCAAGTTCACCACAATCAAGTGCTCTCATGAGATTCTCAATCCTAGCATCTCGAAGCATGCCGTGACGCTTACAAGAGACTCCAACAATATTCAGCAAGAGAGACACTTGATCAAAAAACCAAACACAGTCATTATTTCCCTTGGCAACAGCAACAAGAACTAGTTGGAGTTGATGTGCAAAGCAATGGATATAATAAGCAGAAGGTGACTCTTGCATAATCAATGTTTTCAGCCCTTTAATATCTCCTCTCATGTTGCTAGCCCCATCATAACCTTGACCACGAATTCGTGTCAAAGTCAAGCCATGACTAACAAGTAAAGCTTCAATTGCATCTTTAAGTGACAAAGAGGTAGTATCATCTATATGAACAACTCCAAGAAAGTGCTCACATGGCCTTCCCGAAGCATCAACATAACGCAAGCAAAGAGCTATATGTTCTTTATGTGATATATCACTACACTCATCTGCTAAAATTGCAAAGGGCTCTTCACCAAGGTCTCCAATTATTTTCTTTCTAGTTTCTATGGCACAACACTGAATAATCTGCTTTTGTATCATTGGGCTAGTCAAAGTGCAATTACTTGGAGCATTGTTCAGAACATACTTGTTCACCTCTTCACTATGTGCAGCAACAAATTTCAAAAGTTCAATGAAGTTACCTCTATTGCTAGACTCTGCACTTTCATCATGTCCACGGAATGCTAATCCTTGATGCAAAAGAAACTTCAAACATCGAAGTGAATAAGTCAGCCTTTTCTTATACAGATAACGATCCTCAGCACTCCACTTCTCAATTTTATCATCAATTGCTGCATCAGGATTCAGAAAACCAAAGTATTTCTCTTGGGCTGCCTTATGTGCCTTAGAACGTGCATGTTTCAAAAGTGCATTCTCTCCTATATTCCAGTTTTTCCAACCTTTCACAGTAAATGCATCAGTTCCCTTTCCCTTACTTTCTTTGTTTTTGAACAAGTAGCATACAAAGCAAAACACAGCATCTTTCTTCACACTATATTCAACCCAAGGAAAATTGTGAAACCACACAAAATTGAAATGACGTTCTCTATCTCCAATCCACCTTTTTGGAACTCATGTGCATATGGCTGAAATGGACCTCTAAGAATATATGCTCTTCGAATTGCATCATGATCATTAGCATGGAAACTTGCAATGGGTTGTCTTTCACCTGGATCATTTGGAAGACGACTCACGTCATAAGTTGGTGGAGCCGATGGTGGTAGCGGTGGTGGCGGTGGAGGTGGCGTAGGATTCACAATTTCTTCAATTACTCTCTCTTCCTCTTGCTCTTGAGTTGCCTCCGGAGGTGGTGGCGGTGGAGGTGGCATAGGATTCATATTTTCTTCAATTACTCTCTCTTGTTCTTGAGTTGCTTCCGGAGGTGGAATAGGATTCACATATTGCCTCTTTGCTGCATGCTTTCGAAAAAGAGATGCAATATCTCCATCCCTCTTCATAATTCAATCACTCTACAATCAAATGTCAAAATTCATAGTGCATCAGCCATAATGACGACTCTCAGGTAATTTACTTTCCTAGAATGGTTGCTGAAGTTTGGCGATTTCTAGAAATATCCATAATCTAAAATGAGAGAAAAGGAAAAAGGAAGGATGCAGTACAAATTTGGAAGCGCAAGTAGTGCACATATAACAACATAGTAAGTTAGTATTTTAGTAACCCAAAGTCATCATCACAGATTCACAGTATCACACATTGCCTAACGCCCTAACAATTCAAGATGTGCAGACTGCAGAGCAAGCAACTACTAAGTACTAGCTGACTACTATTACTAGAAATCTAGAATGCTTGGTAACAGTACTGCTTGGTAATACAAATACAAGCCAGAAAGACCCCCCCAAAGGACTACTTGGGCACCTAAGTACACAATACCTGGACTTGTCAGTTCTCACTGACAGACTGACTAGGAGTAACATAATAAGAAAATCTACGCATCGAGGTGCAATCAGTTAGATCTGAAATTCTGAATGAAGTGGGGGCAGTACTGAGTGGGGGACGAGACACGAGACGAGGGACGCACTTGCAGACTGCAGTGCGCACTTGGCGGAGCGACGGAGTGTCCGGCGAGGGCGACACGGAGGCGGAGGCGCGGACTGCGGAGCTTGGCGAGCAGGCGAGGCCGTCCGCCGACCGCCGTCAGTACTCGAGGACAGAGGACGCGGCAGGAGAAAGTGAGAAACGGACGGGCGGACGGCGCTGCAGGCTGCAGCCCGCAGGAGTGGAGGCTCTGGATCAGCTGGTGCCTTGGTGCCTTGGTGGGCTGGCCGGCTGGGCCGCTGAGGTGGTCCTTGGTGGGCTGGGCCTTAGAGTATGCCGCGGCCCACCTGGACCACCCTGCAGCTCCGCCACTGGTTGTCAAAGCTCACGGCCATAGGACTGCAGAGACAGGTCGACGACGTGTGCTGGGGGAGCTCCGGAGGCTTTCCATCGGTGGGGAAAGGGGCGCGCTGGTTCTCGACGAAGCAGTACCCCGCCGGTCGCCGAGCGAAGCTATACATGGCTCAAAGCGATGATAAAAAAACCATCACTCGCAAGCGGCCCAACAGGACGGCCCGTCGTCTTCCTCGTGATGCTCTCGAGCACCTCCGGATCCCGCACCTACCGTCCACCACTCAGCACCTCCCCCACCCCACCGACGCGGGCGGGCTAGATCCCGCCGAAGCTCCGCGCCGGTCGCCTCCTACCGCCACCTCCATCCGCCGCCGTCGTCCCTATTGACTCCCCCGCCTCGGCGCCGGCCCAACCGACGGTGCCCCCGCCGCCACGCCTCGCCACCCCCGCGACCCCCTCCTCCGCCGGGCCGCCCTTCCGCCGCCGGCCCTCCCTCTATGGCCGGCAGTGAGCAGCCACCCCCGGCAACCCCTAACCACGGAACCCTAATCTCGCCGGAGTTGGAGAAGAAGGAGGGATGGGGTCGAATTAATCTATTGGGCTGAATTGGGGCTGAATCTTCCAAGTGTTTTTCTTCAGACGATGGCTGTGGGATTTGTAGCACGGACGATATATAGTCTCCCAGCCGGTGTTTGCCGACACTACGAGGAGAGCCATCGATTTGTTGTTGAGGAGCTTCTCGGATATTTCGGGAATACCCGAATCCGAATCCGAATCCGAATGTCAGGTACCTGAATTGTTAGATTTCCCTTTTCTCGCGCAATTCTCGGGTTCTAATTTTTGAAATCCGAAACTTGAAAAACCCGATTACCCTACCCGAATTTCAGTTACCCGATTGCCCAGCCATAATGGAAACCAAACTAACCAGCAACGGAAACGCTGAAGATGGTAGCAGGCCGAAGCTTCTGGGCCGCAGATCAGCAGTCAGCCCACGTTAATTGAGGCGCATTACAGCCCGCAATCTCACTCAGTGAGTGAGGGATCAATAATGGGCTTGTATGTTTCCATTTTGATCAGACAGAGATTATTACGTGATAACAGTCCAATTTTCTATCCATCTTCCGCAAAAAATAGCTCACACATTTTCAGTATTTGAGATCCGTACTAAATCTGATGGAAGGTTAAGGTCCTTCAAAAATGGTTGCTTTTATTTGTGCGGGCGGGCATAAATCAATTTCTAATATAATTTTCTATTTGCGATTGCTTACTGTCCTGACAACACAAATAAGGATGGCAATGGTTCGGCTTTTGGTTGGATATCCGTGGGTTTCGGATCTAGCAAGTTTGGATTCGGGGATGATTCTCACCCACAGTTTTAAGGTTCGGGATCCTGAAACCTATCGGATTCGGTTTCAAGTTTGGTTTTTCACCCGTGGATACTCATTGAATATCTGTTTGGAATAAAAACTCATATTTTATAGTACACTAATAATAACTTTATTTACTTAGACTATTAAATTTATTCTAAGTTAACTCAGAAAATTATTAACTATTTATTGCCTCTTGTTTATACATGTGAATATTATATATATCGTGTACATACTATAAATACTTATTGCTCTTGCTATGTTGTCATACAAAGCGAGTTTCGGGTATCCAATTGGGTTTTGGATATCCGCGGTTTCGGTTTTGGGGATGAATTTTCACCCGAATCTGTGTTCGGGGCGGATTCGGATTTTAAGTTCGGTTTTAGGTGCCTACACACTCCACCCGATCCGAATCCGCCCCGTTGCAATTCTTAAACACAAATACATGTTATTAGTATTGCGGGTGGCAATTGTGAGTTTGTGACCGCCAACATAAGAAAAGAGATGCCAATACAAATCATTTTCGGTCCAGTGTTTTTTGCATGTACGGAGGGAGTGGGTGTAGCATGTCCACTTTGCACCTAGTTGGACGGGAAGTTTGTTGCCTAACATGCTTACGGATATGTAGTCTGAGTTTGAATTCAATAAAGAACCTGGTGCTTTGTGATCCAAAAGGGCCAAGCTCCCTGTTGTATGGCCACCAACGGAATCAAGAGCTACACATCGGAAATAAAACACGAGTGGAGGGATGCATTGCTGAGGCATTTTATCTTAAGGAGATCTCATACTACATGAGCACATATTTTGCAGAAGAAAATAATATTAATGCTCATATACCGCGCTACCACACCTCGCATGAGACACCGAGGAGCAATCTCAAGTTGTTTTAGTGAACTGGCAAGGCCGTCGGTGCTAGTTTGGTCTATAAAATGTGCATACAAGAATGGAACACTGCATTGTTGTATATGTGCACAAATATGGAGGAGATGGACAAATATTTCGTGTAAGTACCATCATACATCTCATATGTGATTCACGTTTAGCGATGTACTCGTGCTAAATAAATACTATGTAGGTTGTTTGATCAAGAACAATGGAGATATGCACGACAACCAACTGCTAAACAGCTTGAAACCTTATGGCGTGAGGGTTTACATGGTGGTCCCAATTTTGTCACATGGTTTAGAAAACATGTAAGCATTGCTACTCTAACTACCTTATTTATATAACTTGTTATGAGTTAACAAAATTTTAAAACTTGTAGCGCATGAAGGATAGAAGTGTCCATGATGATCTAAGACAGCTTTCACATGGAAGCACGACTGCAAGGAGTTATGGTTGTTATGACATAAATAGATTTCGGTTCCGTTTAACCAAGTTTGAAGCAAAAAATCCACATGCCGCCACAACAAATAGTGAAGTTGTGACCACCATGAGTGCCTCAGATGGTTCTATCATGGAGTATTTCGGTGTCATTCAGAATATAGTGGAGCTGAAGTTTGAAGGTTCAAAAGATTTAAGAGTTGTGTTCTTTTATTATGATTGATTCAATAATAAATTAGGTTCTGGGGTAAAACATAACAAAAAACTTGGTTTAGTGGAGGTGAACCATAAATTGAAGACTTTCTGGTTACAATCCATTTGTCCTCGCACATCAAGTTGAGATGGTCTATTATATGTCGTATCCATGCCGTTCGGAAAGTTTAGAACCATGGTGGATTGTTCAGAAAGTATGTTCTCCTGGTTGATTGCCTATTCCTGGAGATGAAGGTTATGATGAATGTGAGCTTGATCGTACTATTCCTGAAGTATTTCAGGAAGATGAGTGTAATGGACCCTTTGAAGTTGATATTGGGATGACACTTGACAGATTAGATGGTGACACCGGTGATATAATAGTTTCTGAGGTCCATAAGAAAAAACGGTCACATTGTGCAACCAAAGTAATGTTGACAACATATGAAACGAGGCGTGGTACTAGTCATGGTGACTCCATAACTGAAGAAGATGACCCCGAGGACTTTTAACATGTAATGTGATGTAAAAACTAGTTTTTCTTAGTAGTGTTTTATTTGCTAATTGTTGTATGAAATCTGTTATCTTCTATTTACCATTGCTTTATATGATATTAACTAACCATATTCCATTTTTTTCAGGATAAGGTCATTTGTGCACTCTCTGAAGGGAAAGAAGGATGCATCCTCATTTTCAAGGAGTCAGGCAAAGAAGAATGGTGACTGGATCTTCGGATAGGCCTTCTCTCTTTAGAGGCAGCAGTTCTCACTTAAGCCGAAGAAGTGCACTTCAGCGATGTCTAGACGAGGCTCAGCAATTAAGTCATATTAGTTTGCATGTGTAATTTAATTTCTGTAATCACACTAAATATCTACTTGTCTTTGAACAACAAGAATAGAAAGGTAGGGGTGCTGATGAGGAAGAATATGTCATGAATGTGGATGGCGATGGAGATGGAGGTGGAGAGGGAGATGGGTGCGAGGACAGAGAAGAGTGCGAGGATAGAGATGGAGATGCAGAGGAGGAGGAAGATGAGGAGGAAGAGGAGGATACTGCTGCTCAACTTGTATTCAGGTACTTATGATCATTTCATGAAAAATTTTATATGAGCTAGCTAACTAATACAATATATTTAGATTTAGAGGCAACAATGTGATGACTCCTGCAACAACCAATCCGGCAAATTACCGACAGATTAGGCTGTCGGTGTTTTACCGGCTGCTCACCGAGGGGTATACCCAAGAGGGTAAGTTTAGGTTGGGAGACACCGAGATTAGAAACTCGAAGGTGCAAGGAACACAAGATTTAGACAGATTCGGGCCGCGATGTGCGTAATACCCTACGTCCTGTATGGTGGTTTGTATTGCCTTGGGTGTAGATGTTCTGTTTTGAGGGGGTCCCTGCCCCCCTTATATATCCGGAGGATAGGGTTACATGAATCCTAGCCCAATACTAGCCAAGGAATCGTACTCGAGTACAAATTGAGTAGTTTCCTTCTGTACCGACTAGTCCTACTCTCATATGAGTAGAGGACAACATAAATAAGAGATAAGACAAGCCTTATCTCCTAATCCTGTTTAAACTACATTATGTACACAGTCCCATAGCTCCGGGTCTGACAAGACCCCGAGCTCTTCGTAGCTGAGTACTGCAGGCTTCTCGAGTACTTTCGAAGTAGTCTTTGGCTTTTTTTGAAGTTCCGTCTTAAAGTTCTTCTTCGAGTACTTTCTTGGCTGCATCGAAGCTATGAGGTGCTCATGCCCCGAATTAATTCTTTGGTATGGTGTGTGATTGAAAAATCGCACTCCATATGGAGTAGCCCCCGAGCCTTAGGTTGAATCGGAGAATCAGGCTGAGGGTCACATTAGTCTTGAATCTTTCTTGCTTACTTTTCAAATAAATTCAAAAAAATAAGTAGTCGATGCCACGTATCCCACAGCCCCCGAGCCTTGAATCAAAATTTCTCAGGTTTGGAAATAAGGATCCAAAGGACATAGCATGCAATGAAAAAATGTTCCTGTGATAAATAATTAGTGTGATGGTGCAAATGATGAAAACTAGATGTGGAATTCGAAAAACTCCTTTTTTCGAGACAATTAACCCTGAAAAAATGATTAATCGAATATTCTATCTAAAAATCCACCAAACGACCCCTCACCTTCGGAATATTCCCTGAGACGACTCCTGAACTTTGAAACAGTAAACCTATAACCGGCCGCTGGTTATTTAGTCCCGCGGTAACACCAGGTAAAATCCGTGCTTCCAATCTGCAATCCGCCAAGAAATTTCCAAATCCCCCAATCAGATCTGACTCCGCCTTCACCCCCTTGAAAAAGCCCTAATCTAGCCAAATCTCTCCGCCCCTTTCTCTGCAGCCCCCGAGCAACTCGTGGCGAGCAGATCTAGAAATGGCGCCCAAGAGATCCAACGAGAAGGATGGGAAGGGGAAGGAGTCGCAGCCCCCGTCTGGGGAATCGACTCACAGAAAGTGCTCCAACAATGATCTCATGAATCTTGTTTCCGAGGGTTTGCTTCAGGAAAAAAGTCTTGTCAACTGCGCTGTCAGACCCGAGGTCATGGGACTGTGTACATATCGTAGTTTAAACAGGCTTAAGAGATAAAGCTCTTCTTATCTCTTATTTATCTCATTTATCTCTTATTTATTCCGTATGAATAGGAGATAAAGCTAGTCGGTACAGAAGGAATCTACTCGAGTTGTATTCGGTTACGATTCCTTATCTAGTATTGGACTAGAATTCTTGTAACCTTGACCTCCTGGATATATAGGGGAGGGTAGGAATCCATTCAAAACACAACTTCTACACCCAAGGGAATACAAACCACCATACAGGACGTAGGGTATTACGCACCTCGCGGCCCGAACCTGTCTAAATCTTGTGTTCCTTGCACCTTTGAGTTCCTAATCTCAGCGTCTCCTCACCTAAACTTACCACCTTGGGTATACCCTTCGGTGGGCAGCCGGTAAAACACCGACAGCTGGCGCGCCAGGTAGGGGAGCGCATCGAAGATCCACCGGCGAACTCGATGGCATCTTTTCAATTCACCAGGTCAGTACCTTCTCAGGGTACAACTCTCGTTTTTGGCTCGTGGGTCTGCGTCGCAGATGGTGAGGGTGATTTTCGTCGTTTCCTCGTCGACATGAAGCCGAAAACCCCTGCGGCGTTTTCTCAAAGCAACCTCGACAAGTTCACCGATAATCTTGATGATTTGTCAATTCATGGGTTCGCGACGAGGATCGAGGGGAGTCTGCTTCCAGCACGACTTCATCTGGTGCTGCAACAACTTTCCTAGGGTTGGATTTGTTCCAATCTGAGGACTCGCGTAGCCGATCATGACTCGATCAACGCGATTTGGCCACTGATCTTCAGAAGGCCAACAGCTCCGAGTCCCTCTCCATATTGGAGGAGGACTTGGATTCTCTACTCCAAAAGCCAGAAGCCACCGCACGTCGGAGGGCTTCGGGTTGTTTTGGTGCCAACAGTCTGATGATCACCTCCACTCCGAAGGGGCGCTTCGTGCATTGGAAAGGCATGAGCCTTTCTGATCTACTCGAAGCTGAGGATCGACTTGTGGCACACCTCGAGCCTTTGCCTTTCCAGGAGGGCAGGCCATTAGCCACCATGTTGGAGGAGTCGACTGAACTAGTCGACGCGAGCTTTGATGAGCTCGCCTCTTGCCAGGTGCTGATGGCAGAAGAAGGCAAGGACGATGGCGATTTCCCCATCGTTGAATTCGATGTTGTATCTGAAGATGAGGTCACAGCCAACGCCGGCGATGAAAATGACGCCGATCGTGAGGCACGGAGGGCCAGGAATAGAGCCCGCACAATCCGGTGGAGGAGGGTCAACGAGCGTAGGTGATCTATGCATCGCGAGCTTGACCCTGAATTCGCCACCGTAAGCGAATGGGGCTTCAGGATTCCGGTGGCCAACATCACTAGGGTTACGGCCATACTCGAGCGCAGTAACGATCCGAATGGGCGTCAAGCACTTCTTTACATGTAGAGGGCCTGGATCCAGCTGGATCAGCAGAACCCGGCGTCTACCGTCAGGGAGGAGCGCGTTGGCGAGAGCCGGAGCCAGGCTCACAGCCGAACTGTCGGCGGTTGTCCTCGAGCTCAGCCCAGCCACAACAACGACAACGCTCGCGGGAGCCAGGCCCCTGGCGGGAGGCAGCAGTCAACTCTAGGGGGTAACCCGCGACAGGCCAATCATCGACCTCCTCCAGAAGACCTATGCCAGCACATCAATGAAGGCCGTGATGCGCGGTCCGTGATCAACTCCAGGCGCAAGATTCGCGAGGAAGTCGAGACCAAAGGTACTGACTGCAGCGACCATTTCCCAGCTTTCTCCGCACGGTTCAGCAGCTATAAGTACCCAGAGGGCTTCAAGCCGATCGGCATCACCAAGTACGATGGCAAGCAAGCTCCTCAGCAATGGCTACATTGCTACTCCACGGCCATTAAAGTCGCAGGGGGCTCCAACATCACCAAGGTCGTCTACTTCCCGATGGCTTTGGACCCTGCGCCGCTCACGTGGCTAGAGAGCCTCAGCAACCACTCGATCGACTCCTGAGAGCAGCTCAAGAAGGTCTTCATCGACAACTTCCAGGGGGCGATCGCTCGCGCAGGTACTCATCACGATCTTGCTCAGTGTAAACAGGAACGTAACGAGCTCTTGTGGTCCTACACACGTCGTTTCTTCGACGTTCGCGCTACCATCAGGAACATCTCGGAGGAAGACATCATCGACTGCTTCTACAACGGCATCACCGACCCAGGCATCTACAGAGACTTCGGGCGGAACATGCCGAAAACTGTTGCGGGCCTTCATGACATGATGCATGACTGGTCCGAACAGGAGGAGAAGATGCGGGAGCAGTTCCTGCAGCGCCAAGACAGCAATCTGTGGCGTCCAAATGACAACCACAATGATAAAAGCCAGCGGGACTATTCGGGTCCACCCCGAAAACGTAGGCCAGATGATCTCATCACGGCTGTGGACCGTCCTTCGTGAGGCAAGAAGTCGACGACGCAGGAGGAGTTGGAGAAGCTCCTGCAGAAGAAATGCCCGTGGCATCCAGGTGCCAATCACGCGGCCATTGACTATTACCACCTCCGGAGGACATTCAGCAACTCCGGTGGTGGCAAGAAGGACAAGAAGCCCATGGAAAAGAACCCGAAGATGATGACCAAGGGGACCAAGGGCACAACCCGAAGTTCGAGGATGCTTCAAAGACTGTCAACGTCATATTCAGGGGGGATGAAGACTTCGGTTCCAAGCGGGACCAGAAGCTGCTTCTCCGGGAGATCATATCCATCAAGCCGGCGGTATCACGACCACTCCGTTGGTCGGAGGTCCCCATCTCATTCTCCCACGACGATCAGTGGTAACGTGGCGCACCCACTTGGTATGGTAGTTCTTCCAGTCACCTTCGGCACGAGGGAGAACTACCGCACCGAGTTCATTAAATTTGAAGTGGCTAACTTCAAATCTTCTTATCATGCCAAACTGGGCCGTCCGGCACTCGCCAAATTCATGGCAGTGCCGCATTATGTTTATCTGCTTCTCAAGATGCCAGGACTAAGTGGAGTTCTCACTCTCCGAGGCGACTTGAAGAAGTCGTATGATTGCAATCAGGAGGTGATCCAGTATGCTTCGACTACTCGTGTGCCAGATGCTTCAGGGGAAGTATTTGCGGCCGCGCAGCAGCTCTCCCAGTCCGGGTTGGAGATCCCTTCGAGAAAAGCTAGCAAGTCGAGCATCCAATCGACTGACGACGTGGCCCTCAAGTCGATCCAGCTCCAGGAGGGTGACTCATCTAAGATCGCCGTCATCGGCGCGGACTTAGGTGAGAAATAGGAACTCGCGCTTGTCAGTTTTCTTCAGGCTAACCAAGACATATTCATGTGGAAACTAGCAGACATGCCAGGGGTGCCCAGGGAACTGATCGAGCATAGTCTGAATGTACACCCACAGGCCGTGCCCAAAAAGCAACGCTTGCGAAGGTTTGCTCACGACAAGCGTGAGGCAATTAAACGGGAAATAGCTAAACTCCTCGCGGCTGGATTCATTAAAGAAGTAATCTATCTAGAGTGGGTAGCTAATCCCGTCCTTGTAAAGAAAAAGAATAATGAATGGAGAATGTGCGTTGATTACACCGATCTCAACAAGCATTGCCGAAGGATCACTTTGGGCTACCGCGCATTGATCAAGTCATCGACTCGACGGCGGGTTGTGTTCTGCTCTGCTTCCTCGATTATTACTCAGGATATCACCAGATTGCGCTCAAGGAGGAAGATCAAATCAAGACCGCGTTCATCACCCCGTACGGGACATAGGCTTACAAAACTATGTCCTTCGGGTTGAAAAACGCAGGAGCAACCTACCAGCGTACGATCCAGATGTGCTTTACTGATCAGCTGCATGGGAACGTTGAAGCCTACGTGGATGACGTGGTCATCAAGACCAGGAATTCCGAAGACTTGATCGCAGACTTGGAAGAGATGTTCAGCATCCTGTGTAGATTTTGGTGGAAGCTCAATCCAACAAAATGCATTTTCGGAGTACCATCAGGGAAATTGCTCGGGTTCATCATCAGCAACCGAGGAATTGAAGACAATCCTGTGAAGATCACGGCCATCACTGATATGGAGGCTCCGGCCACAATCAAAGATGTGCAGAAGCTAACAGGATGTATGGCAGCCCTGAACAGGTTAATCTCCCGACTCAGGGAGAGAGGACTACCCTTCTTCAAGCTCCTGAAACGCCAAGATAAGTTCCAATGGACGGAGGAGGCCGAGCGGACCCTGCAAGATCTGAAACATCACCTTCAGTCTCCGCCGGTCCTTACAGCACCATTGCCGGGCGAAGATCTGCTACTCTACATCGCGGCAACAACTCACGTTGTCAGCAGTGCTATTGTAGTCGAGCGAGGCGAAGAAGGCCATGCATTTGGAGTGCAGAGGCCTGTATATTTCATCAGCGAGGTACTCTCCGAATCCAAGGTACGATACCCGGCAGTTCAGAAACTTTTATATGCTATTCTGATTGCATCAAGAAAGTTGCGCCATTATTTCAATGAGTACAAGATCACTGTGATTATGGATTTACCTTTGGCGGATATTCTTCATAATCAAGATGCCACGGGGCGTATATCAAAGTGGGCAGTGGAACTGGGGGCTTTGTCAATCGACTTCAAGCCACGTACTACAATCAAGTCTCAAGCTCTAGTTGATTTTATGGCTGAGTGGAGAGAATCAAATCCCAACTCCAATCGACAAGCCAGAGCATTGGACCATGTATTTCGATGGATCTCTCAAGCTTGACGGTGGCGGCGTTGGGGTCCTATTTATTTCTCCATGGGGTGAACAGTTGAAGTATGTCCTTCAGATCCTTTGGGAGGTATCCAATAATGAAGCCGAGTATGAAACCTTGCTTCACGGGCTAAGTTTGGCGATATCACTAGGGATCAAGCGACTACTTGTATATGACGATTCTCTTCTTGTCGTTCAGCAAGTCAACAAAGAGTGGGACTGCAACAAGGAGACGATGGACGCCTATGTACAAGAAGTGCGCAAGCTGGAGAATAAATTTTCCGTCTTGGAGGTTCATCATGTGGTACAGGAGCATAACGTTGGTGTGGATATACTGTCCAAGCTAGGATCTACCCGCGCACAGGTTCCAGCGGGAGTTTCATCCAGGAGCTAAAACAGCCATCCATTAAGTCCTCACCTCAGGTAACCACTGATGATGGCCTTCAACAGCCTGATCGGGAGGTTATGATGCTTGGAGAGGACTGGAGAGAGGCTTATATAGACTTCATCCGGGGATAGACGTCAGAAGCGCAGAGGCAGCTCGTGTCATGCGCAGAAGCAAGGGTTTCGCCTTAGTCGACAGCAAGCTCTACCGGCGTGGCGCATGATCAGGGGTGCTCATGAAGTGCGTCACGAAAGAAGATGGTTACGACATACTGTGGGAGATACATGAGGGCGTTTGCGGCAACCACGTAGCTTCAAGAACGCTGGTGAGAAAAGCATACAGAGCTGGTTTCTGGTGGCACACTGCGGTGTCTGATGCTGAGGACCTCGTGCGGAGATGCCAAAACTGCCAATTCTTTGGCAAGCAATCTCATGTCCCGGCTCACAGTCTCATCAACATACCGCTATCCTGGCCGTTTGCTTGCTGGAGCCTAGATATGATTGGGCCCTTCACAATGGCGCCTGGCGGTTTCACTCATGTATTGGTGGCTATCGACAAGTTTACCAAGTGGATCGAGTACATGCCGATAGCCAAGCTCACACCAGATCGAGTTGTTGATTTCATATCTGATATCTTGCATCGCTTCGGCTTCCCGAATACCATCATCACGGACCTGGGATCAAACTTCACGGCTAACCAGTTCTGGGAGTTCTGTAAAAATGCGTGCATCAAGGTCAAATGTATCTCTGTTGCACACCCAAGGGCCAATGGTCAAGTCGAAAGGGCGAACGACATGATAATTGAGGGCCTCAAGAAAAGACTTTATAATGAAAACAGCAATAAAGGAGGAAAGTGGATACACGAGTTGCCACATGTCATCTGGGGGCTTTGGACTCAGCCGTCCAAAGCCACACGACAAACTCCGTTCTTCCTCATCTACGGCTCTGAAGCTAACTTACCGGCCGACATCATGTGGAAATCCCCACGGGTTGAAATGTACAATGAAGGCGAGGCGGACGAAGCGAGGCAGTTAGAGCTCGATTCTATCGAAGAGGCTTGCTGCACCGCTCTTGTTCAGTTAGCTCAATACCTATAGGGGATTTGACGATATCACGATCGCAACATGAGGGAACGGTCATTCAGCATAGGTGACTTGGTCCTACGTCGCATCCAAGATGAGTCCGGCCTACACAAGCTCAACTCAAGGTGGGACGGTCCGTTCATCGTCAAGCAGGTTACAAGATCGGGGTCGTATCGCCTACAATATCCTGAGGGCCAAGATGTTCCGAACTCTTGGAACATTCAGAACCTGCGCAAGTTCTACCCATGAGAAAATGTTCGAAGATAGCTGATCTCCGGGCGCTCAGGTGGTCTTTTCCTTCCGAATCAATTTGGAGGCTATGTGTCATAAGATTCGGATTATAAATTTCTCTGTGAACACACGGAGGCTACAGCCACGTGCATGTTTTATATAAATCGACTTCTTGTCATGAGTTTTATGGAGTCTACGGCCATGTTCATGATACATCGACTTCTTGTCATGAGTTTGACGGAGGCTGCGGCCACGTCCACGCTTTATCGACTTCTTTTCGCGAGTTTGACGGAGGCTACGGCCACGTCCATGCTTTATCGACTTCTCACCATGACCTTTGATGGTTGTTTGCGATGATGATCGCATTTTCCCCAACAAGGTCGATACGTTCGATTGGTTTATACCTAACTTGTTGGATGGGCTCGCATAAGGAGCTATGTCAATTACGCCCAGAGTCGTTGCACTCGGGGCAATTTCGACTCCTTGCCGGAAGCACGACAGCTGCGCGACGATGCTCGCGTTCTTTCCCAACAAATTCGATCCACTCGATTGGTTTATACCTAACTTGTTGGACGCGCTCACATAAGGAGCGATTTCGACTACACCCAGAGTCGTTGCACCCGGGGTAGTTTCATTTTTCTTGCCATAAGCACAGCAGTCCCGCGACGATGCTCACGTTCTTTCCTAACTAGTTAGGCCCGCGCGATCGGGTTGTATCTAACTTGGGGGATGGTTTCCTACTCGGAGCTGCTATGGCTACTTCCAGGGTCGCTGCACCTGGGGCAGTGTCTACTATTTAGCCTTTAAGCCTGGATGACAATTCAGCTAAGGCACATACAAGTAGAGACATCAAATAAAACATATATACAAGCAAACAAGTACTTGTTTTTACATTCTACTCTTGCAGTACATTTTCCACTATCTGTTCTGCTACATGTTGGGCTTCTTGGAGGTACTCATTGAATTGGTCTTCGGTGCACTCCGCAGCCACTTCCTGAGCAAATGTCTCTAGTTGAGCCTTCAGCCAAAAGGATTTTACAAAGGCGAGGGTGTGGCCGACACACGCGACCGGGGCTTCTGAGAGGAACTTGACGACCTTCTGCGGCGCTCCGTGAAGTTGCTTCAGCAAGGGCTGCTCGCCTGCTTCGCCTTCTTCTGGTGGATCCACCATGTCCACCAGCTCCTGGGCGGACCCCCTGAGGTCTTCCAGCTACTTTTGCCGCCGCTCATCCTTCTCGCTCAGCGTCTTGATCTGCTGAAGGCTGCCGATGAACTGTTGTTCGGTGTCGGTGATGACCTTCTGCAGTCTCTTGATGTCATCTGTACAGCGATACAGCATATTCTTCACGTCAGTAAGCAGCTCTTCTTTATGTGTTAAGATTTTCCTAAGCTCTGCGGTGAAGATATTTTCAGAATTTAAGACAAATTGCTAAGTGGAAGCACTCGAGGGAAGAAAGGGCTTGCCTTGGTGTGCTTTCTTTTGTTCTTTGAGCTGCTCCTGGTGCGCCTTCTTTTGACCCTCGAGTTGTTCCTGGAGCTCGGAGTTGGCCCTTTCGAGATTCCGTAGATCATTCTTGAGGAGCCATGTCTCCCGAGTCCGCTCTACCTTCAACTTGTCAAGTTCTCTCCGGAGATAGATATTCTTCGTCAGCTCCTCGGATATGCGCTTGTCCTTGGCAACAAGCTCCTGGTGACCACTCACGACTATTTTCAATTTCTCGGATTTCTTCTGTGAGTGTGTGATCACGTTCTGCATAAAGGGAGAGATTAAGACAAGCCATTCGACAACGCATATAAGCAGAAGAGTTGTCACGTCTTACCATGGCAAAATCGTACAACTCTTTGTAGGCCTTCTTGAAGGTTTTTATGTTATTGGCCGTCAGCATTGGATCATCCACCAGATCTGTGGTGATGACATTCTGGTACCCGGGCCCGGCCATCAGCAGTTCTCCAGGATTTGAGGTCCCCGCGGCTTCTTCAGAAGGAGATTGCTGGGCACCTGCAAGTCAGGATGCATTCAGTACATAATGCCTGGGGTCTAAGCAGCCAGCCGGGGGTGGTTAGATGCTTACCTGTGCCATCCGCAGGAGCGGTGTCAAGGGCCTTGACTTGTTCCTCACCACCAGCCCTGGCTTCGGCTTGTTGTGGCTCGGGGGGTGGCAGGTCGGGCAGCATCGTGTCTGCCTTGGGGCTGGCTCCTAGGGCGTGGGCTCCTCTTGGGCTGCTGGCTCGGGGGCTGGAGTAGTCACGGCCGGTCTCGGCTTGTGCTTCACGGCGCTTGCAGACCTAATGAAGTCGAGTCAGTTATACAATTACAAGTCGAAAAGAGCAGAATGTTCATTCTGCAGCAAGATGCAAACTTACAGCGCAGACTTCTTCATGATAGCCTGTTTCACCCTCATAGTCCGTCGCGTTTTGGTAGCGATACCCGTTGCTGGCGGCGGGGTTATACCAGCTGGTGGTGTGGTGCCCGCCACGGCAACGGTTACCACTCCTATCGCAGAAGCAGAAGGAGCTGATCCCACCTCTTCGCGCTCGAACTCGGGAGGAGAAGCAGAAGGACTGCAAACGGATACTGTCAGCAGGCAATAATACTGTTATTTGGTGATTCAACAAGGCAGCAAACTCATACCTGGAAGACTCGACTACTTGTGCTTTCCTCTTGCGCACAACCCGACGACTCTGCGGGACCGAAGGCAGAGTTCCGGTCAACTCCACGGCTGGTCCGGGGGAGTTGTCCCTCCTCGCCTCCCCCTCGGTTTCCTTCTCCGCCAGGGGGCTCCCGCCCTCTGTGGACTCGCTGCTATGCAGAGCCTTGGCTACTCGAGCCCTCTTTGCTTCGGCAGCTGCGCTGGGGAGAAGGTGGTCCGGTCGCGGGATGTCGGGCTATGGAGGGTAGCTCCGATACAGTTCTGTGTGCCCCTGCAGAAGGTTTTCAGTTAGCAGTGGCAGAATAGAGTTTGTTTTCAACATAAAGTAGTCGAATACTTACCGGCTTCAGAGGATTTTGTGATGAAAACAGCTGCAGGATGTAGGGGACTGCGTCTACATCCAGTAGCACCTGCCTAACCCGGGTGAGTACAGCTTCGTCCATCAGCTCCTCTGCGCACATGCGAGACGGATCTTCAGCGCCCTTGTACTCAAATCCAAGTATATGGCGTTGCTGGATTGGCTGGACTCGGCGCTTGAAGAAGGAGAACATAGCGGACATGCCGGTCACTCCCATTAGCTTATGAGCTGCTATGGTGTCTAGCAATTCCCCAACTTGATCCATGTCCCCCTTGGGAAGCTCGATATTCCACTTCGGCCTCATAATAGGTGGTCTATTTGATTTTTCTGGGAGTTGGGGGGCATGATTTTCGATATAAAACCAGTGATTTTTCCACCCGGGAATGTTGGAGGGGAATTTGTACGTAAGGTACTTGTCGTCGGCCTGTTGTCTAAGTTGGATGCCGGCGCCCCCTGCAACAGATGGATTCTTGGAGGTGGGTTGTGGTTTCACCCGGAAGAGGAAGCGGAAAAGATCCCAATGGGGTTCGATTCCGAGGAAGGCTTCACAGAAATGAATGAAGATTGAGATGTGGCAAATGGAATTCGGGTTGAGATGATGGAGCTCAAGCCCGTAGTAGTAAAGAAGGCCACGGAAAAAAGAGCAAGAGGGGATGGCCAAACCCCGTTCAGCAAAATGGTAGAATGTGACGATTTCGTCTACATTCTCCATGGGGAAAGGTTCACAAAATGAAGGGCACTAATTGATAAGATTCTTATCTTGGAGTAATCCTTCGGAAACAAGCTTATTGAGGTCATTGAGGGAGCACTTACTGTGTGTCCACTCCCGGACGGTGGCTGCGCCTCCTTCTTCTTCTTCCCATATTTCTCTGATCTCTTGGGCGCCATCTCTGGATCCGCTCGCCACAAGTTGCTCGGGGGCTGCGCGGAGAGGGGCGGGGAGATTTGGGAGGATTGGGGTTCTTCAAGAGGATGAAGGCGGAGCGCGGCTCTGTTTGGGAGATTTTGGCGGCTCTTGGCAAATTGCATATTGGAAGCACAATTTTTACTCGATGTTACCGTGGGGTTAAATAACCTGTGGTTGGGTACAGTTTTCCTGCTTTGAAGCTGAAGAGTCATTTCAGGGAATATTCGGAAGTTGAGGGGTCATTTGATGGATTGTTTAGATAAAATATTCGATTAATCATTTTTTCAGGGTTAATTGTCTCGAAAAAAGGGGTTTTTCGAATTCCAGATCTAACTTCCATCATTTGTACCATCATATCAGTACTTTACTATATGGACATTTTTACATTGCGTGCCACAATTTTTAGATCCTTATTTCCAAACCTGAGAGATTTGGATTCAAGGCTCGGGGGCTGCAGGATATGTGGCATCGACTACTTATTTTTTCGAATTTATTTGAAAAAGTAAGTAAGGAAGATTCAAGACTAATGTGACCCTCAGCCTGATTCTCCGATTCAACCTAAGGCTCGCGGGCTACTCCATATGGAGTGCGATTTTTCAATCGCACACCATACAAAGAAGTAATTCGGGGCATGAGCACCTCATAGCTTCGATGCAGCCAAGTAAGTACTCGAAGAAGAACTTCAAGACAGAGCTTCAAAAGAAGCCAAAGACTACTTCAAAAGTACTCGAGAAGCCTGCAGTACTTAGCTACGAAGAGCTCGGGGGCTTGTCAGACCCGGGGTCACGGGACTGTGTACATAACATAGTTTAAACAGGCTTAAGAGGTAAAGCCCGTCTTATCTCTTATTTATCTTATTTATCTCTTATTTATTCCGTATGAATAGGAGATAAAGCTAGTTGGTACAGAAGGAATCTACTAGAGTTGTATTCGGTTATGATTACTTATCTAGTATTGGACTAGGATTCTTGTAACCCTAACCTCCCGGATATATAAGGGAGGGCAGGGACCCATTCAAAACATAACTTCTACACCTAAGGGAATACAAACCACCATACAGGACGTAGTGTATTATGCACCTCGCGGCCTGAACCTGTCTAAATCTTGTGTTCCTTGCACCTTCGAGTTCCTGATCTCGACGTCTCCTCATCTAAACTTACCACTTTAGGTATACCCTTCGGTGGGCAGCCGGTAAAACACCGACATGCGCCCCTCTTTTTGCGAACCAGTTCCTATGGAAAATGTGGACGAAATCGTCACAATTTACCATTTTGCCGAACGGGGTCTGGCCCTCCCCTCTTGCTCTTTCTTCCGGGGCCTTCTTTACTACTACGGGCTTGAGCTCCATCACCTTAATCCAAATTTGATTTGCCACATTGCCATCTTAATTCACTTTTGTGAAGCTTTTCTTGGAATTGAACTCCACTGGGATCTGTTTTGATTTCTTTTCCGAGTAAAGCCACAACCCACCTCCAAAAATCCATCCGTTGTAGGGGGCGTCGGCATCCAGCTTAGACAGGAAGCCGGCGATAAATACCTTTCCTATAAATTCCCCTCCAACATTCCCGGATGGAAAAATCATTGGTTCTACATCGAAAATCATGCCCCCCAACTCCCAGAAAGGTCAAATAAACCGCCTGTTGTAAGGCCGGAATGGAATATCGAACTTTCCAGGGGGGACATGGATCAAGTCGATGAGTTTCTAGACACCATAGCAGCTCATAAGGAAATGGGAGTAACTGGCGCATCCGTAATGATGTCCTTCTTCAAACGCCGGATCCAGCCGGTCCAACAATGTCATACTCTAGGCTTCAAGTACATGGGCGCTAAAGATCCATCTCGAATGTGCGCAGAGGAGCTGACGGACGAAGCTGCACTCATCTAAGTCAAGCGAGTGCTGATGGACGTGAACATAGTTCCCTACGTCCCAGGGTTGTTTTCTGCACAGACTCCTCCAAAACTGGAAAGTGTTCGACTAGTTTCAAAATAAATTCTATTGCGCTGCAACCGCTAAACGAAAATCCTTTGCAGGGACACATAGAGTTGTAGCAGAGCTATCCACCACAACCCGACATCCCCCGACCAGACCACCTTCTTCCCAGCACCGTGGCAGAAGCAAAAAAGGCTCAAGCATCCAAAGCTCAACCAAGCGACGAAACAACCGAAAGCGAGAGCCCCCTGGCAAAAAGGGAAACAGAAGGGAAGGCGAGAAGGAACAACTCCCCTGGACCATCCGTGGAGTTGACCAAAACTCTGCCTTTGGTCCCACAGGGTCGTCGGGTAGTGCGCAAACGGAAAGCGCATGTAGTTGAATCCTCCAGGTATGAAGTTGTTGCCTTGTTGAATTGTCAAATATCGGAATTGTTGCATGCTAACACTGTCTTTTTTGCAGTCCTTCTGCTTCTTCTCCCGACCCAAGCGCCAAGAGGTGGTCGAGACTAGACTCGGTGGGAATGATGTTCCAGTAGATGAAGCCGCAGAAACTGCTAGGACGGACCCATCGACTACTTCAGCAGGGACGGTTACCATCACTGTGGCGGGCACCGCGCAATTAGCTGGTGTGACCCCACCACCGGCAATGAGTACTGAGGTTGAAATACCTCGGGCCTTAAGAATAAAGAAATCTGTCATGAAGAAATCTTCACTGTAAGTGTAGATCTTTCGTGCATAATGCATATCCTGTTCTTTTCGACTTGTGTAGTAATATAACTGATCCTACTTCATTAGGTCTGTAACTGACATGAGGTATAAGCCAAAGCCCACCACGGCTACTCCAACCCCCGAGCTGCCAGCCCCTGAGGAGCCAGCCCCCGAGGAACCAGCCCCTGAGGAAGACACGACACTGCCCGACCCAACACCCCCCGAGCCCCAGCAACCCGAAGCCAAAGCTGGTGGTGAAGAACAAGTCGAGGCCACTGATGCCACTCGTGCAGATGACACAAGTAAGCGTCTGACCTCCCATGGTTAATTGCTTAGACCACAAACAACATGTACTGAGCGCGTCCTGACTTGAAGGTGCCCAACAACCATCTGCAGAAGAAGTTGCAGGGACCTCAAGGAGCCCTGGAGATCTGCTGGTGGCCAAACGCGGATACCAGAGCATCATCACCATAGATCTAGTGGATAATCCGATCCTGACGGACAACAACATACGATACTTCAAGAAGATCTCCAAAGAGATGTACAATTTTACCCTGGTAAGGCATGATTACTCTTCTGCCATTATACGTTGTCGAGTTGCTTGTCTTAATCTTTCCCCTTATGCTGGATGTGATCAAGCTCTCACAACAGAAATCCAAAAGACTGAAGGCAGTCGTGAGTGGCCACCAGGAGCTCGTTGCAAAGGAAAAACGCATATCAGAAGAGCTGATGAAGAACATATATCTTCAGAGAGTGCTCGACAAGCTGAAGCTGGAGCGGACGCGAGAAACGTGGCTCCTCAAGAACAATCTCCGCAATCTTGAGAAGGCCAACTCCAAGCTCCAGGAACAACTCAAAGAACAGAAGAAGGCACACCAAGGCAAGCTCTTTCTTCCCTCGAGTACTTTCACTTAACAATTTATTTTGAATTCTAAAAATATCTTCACCGCAGAGCTTAGGAAAATCTTAACATATAAAGAAGAGCTGCTTACTGACATGAAGAATATGCTGTATCGCTGTACATATGACATCGAGAGGCTGCAGAAGGTAATCGCCGATACTGAACAACAGTTCGGCGACTGCCTTTAGCAGATCAAGACGCTGGGCGTAGAGAAGGAGCAGCGATAAAAGGAGCTGGAGGATCTCAAGGGAGCCACCCAAAAGCTTGTGGATATGGTGGACCCACAAGAAGGAGGCGAAGCAGACGGGTGGTCTTTGCTGGAGCGTCTCTTCGGAGCACCGCAGAAGGTCCTCAGCTTCCTTAGCGAAGCCCCCATCGCGTGTGTCAGCCATGCTCTTAGCTTCGTAAAGTCCTTTTGGCCAGAGGCTCGACTAGAGGCATTCGCGCAGGGTGTGGCTGTAGAATGCTCTGAAGAACAATTCAACGAGTACCTCCAAGAAGCCCAACATATTTGTCTCTGATGTCTCCACTTGTATGTGCCTTATGACTTCTGAATTGTCATCCAAGTTCGAAGTCTAAGTAGTAGACACTACCCCGGGTGCAGCGACCCTGGAAGTAGTCGAAGTAGCTCCGAGTAGGAACCCATCTAACAAGTTAGATATAACCCGATCGAGCAGGTCTAACCAGTTAGGAAAGAATGCGAGCATCGTCGCGTGACTACCGTGCTTATGGCGAGAAGTTGAAACTACCCCGAGTGCAATGACTCTGGGCGTAGTCGAACGGATCTAACTTGTTGGGAAAAACGCGATCCTCGTCGCAAACGACTATCAAAGCTCATGGCAAGAAGTCGATTCGTATAAAACATGAACGTGGCCGTAGCCTCCGTCAAAACTCATGGCAAAAAGTCGATTCATATAAAACATGAATATGGCCGTAGCCTCCATCAAAACTCATGGCAAGAAGTCGATTCATATAAAACATGAACGTGGCTACAGCCTCCATATGTTAACAGAAAAATTTACATTCCGATTCATATAAAACATGAATATGGCCGTAGCCTCCGTCAAAACTCATGGTAAGAAGTCGATTCATATAAAACATGAACGTGGCTACAGCCTCCGTATGTTAACAGAAAAATTTACATTCCGAATTTTGTGACGCGTAGCCTCCAAATTGATTCGGAAGAAAAAGGCCGCCTAGGCGCCCGGAGAACAGCTATCCCCGCATGTCTTCTCATGGGTAGAACTTGCATAGGTTCTGAACGTTCCAAGAATTTGGGACGTCTTAGCCCTCAGGGTATTGTATTCGATACGACCCCGGTCTTGTAACCTGCTTGACGACGAACGGTCCTTCCCACCTCGAGTTGAGCTTGTGTAGACCGGACTAGTCTTGGATGCGGTGTAGGACCAAATCGCCTATATTGAACGACCGTTCCCTCACGTTGCAATCATGATATCGCCGGATCCCCTGTAGGTATCGTGGTGACTGAACAAGAGCGGTGCAACGAGCCTCTTCGATAGAGTCGAGCTCTAACTGCCTTGCTTCGTCTGCCTCGCCTTTATTGTACATTTCAACCCTTGGGGATTTCCACATGATGTCGGCCGATAAGATAGCTTCAGAGCCGTAGACAAGGAAGAATGGTGTTTGTCCTGTGGCTTTGGACGGCTGAGTCCTGAGCCCCCAGACGACATGTGGCAACTCGTGTATCCACTTTCCTCCTTTCTTGCTATTTTCATCATAGATCTCTTCTTGAGGCCCTCGATTATCATGCTGTTCGCCCTCTAGACTTGACCATTGGCCCTTGGGTGTGCAACAGAGATATATTTGACCTCGATGCACGCATTTTCATAGAACTCCAAGAAATTTTATCCCAGGCCCGTGATTATGGTGTTTGGAAAACCGAAGCGATGCAAGATATCAGAGATGAAATCAACGACTCGATTTGGTGTGAGCTTGGTTATCGGTTTGTACTTGATCCACTTGGTAAACTTCTCGATGGCCACCAATACATGGGTGAAACCGCCTGGCGCCGTTGTGAAGGGCCCAATCATATCGAGGCTCCAGCAAGCAAATGGCTAAGATGACGGTATGGTGATGAGACTGTGAGCTAGGACGTGAGATTGCTTGCTAAAGAATTGACAGTTTTGCCATCTCCGCACGAGGTCCTCAGCATCGGAAACCGCCGTGGGCCACCAGAAACCAGCTCTATATGCTTTCCCCACTAGCGTTCTTGAAGCTGCGTAGTTGCCGCAAACGCCCTCGTGAATCACCCGCAGTATATCGTAACCGTCTTCTCCCGTGACGCAGTTCATGAGTACACCTGATTGTGCGCCACTCCGGTAGAGTTTATTGTCAACTAGGATGAAACCTTTGCTTCTGCGCATGACACAAACTGCCTCTGCGCTTTTTGCATCCATCCCTGCTAGTAGTCTTTGGTCCCGGATGAAGTCGATATAAGCCTCTCTCCGGTCCTCTCCAAGCATCATAACCTCCCGATTGGGCTGAAGAATGCTAGCTGTGACATCCAGGTAATAAGATTCATAAAAATTAAACCTTGGATGTAATAGACATAGATGTTAAGGGTGTATTTGAAAATTTTTATGCATTGCAAGTCTTTATGTGCAAGGTGTGTGTTTTGGGTATGATCATAAGGAGAAATAAGCCCTTAAGTAAGGACAAGGGCCTATGTGTAAAAATACAGGTTATAGGGTCTTTTGTGTAAAAGTTGAGGAGTAAAAGTAACTTTCATGCTTACTTAGGGACTTATTTGTAAAAATTATTTGTCATCATGGCATTCTATGAATATTTGCAAATATGTCAAAAATTTAATCAAAATCTTGTTTGGTAAGAACAGGAGTAATTTAAATTTTACTTAATTCAAAACTTAACAAGTAATGCTGCAAACTTTGGGTTTTTGAATTTGAGTCCTAAAACAAATTTGTAGAGTTTGAAAAACTCTACAACTTTCATTTTGGGACTTTTCTCATTTGATCCTTGGATCAATGGGAATTTTTAGTTTACAAGCAGACCCCTGAGCTTTCAATGTTTTGCAAATCAGTCCCTGGCTTCTTTTCCCCTTCTTCTTCCTCTGCACCCCCTCTGCTCTCCCCCGCTTCACCTCTGGCGCCGGCGACAGAACACCTCCCCTGGCCCTGCCCCGCCCTGCCTCACCGCCGTTCGACTCCTGCTGCCCTCCCCCACGTGTCGCCCTAGCCCTGGCCGCCACCGTAGCTCCTCCCCGCTGTCCCCTTCTCTGCGCGCCACGGTGCCCTCGGGTGCTTGCCGGCCGCCACCTCGCCGCCGCAATCCAGAACCCAGCCGTAGCCCTCCCTTTCTCCACTCTTCTTCCTCTCTTCTGTGAGCTAGTGCCGCTACAAACCTGGTCACATTTTCCCTTTTCTTCCAACTGCAGTGCCTCTTCTCCTCCACGCGACACCGAACCACCGCTGCCGCTCCCCGCCGCAATTCCTCCTCACCGCGCCACCCCATCCCAATTGAAGCGTCCCCCCCATCCGGGAGGACTTAAAAGTGTTACTTTATCAGTCCCAGGAGGCTGATAACACTTTTATTACATCAGATGGTACATCACCGTACAACTCTTCGCGGTAATGGGCAGTGAAGCGCCACTATCGCGAGGATTACAACAAAAACCCATACTACTACACTAACTACGAACAGGGGATCATCAGAGTCTTGCTCCATGCGGAGCTCCAACGGTGACCTCACCCACAGGCAAGACTGGGTGTAGGACGGAACCCTACTCGACGTCTTCGGGAATATAGTCGGGATCTTCCACTGTAAAAATAAGAATGGGGTGAGTACGAACGTACTCAGCAAGTCCAATCACACCCACGGAAGGGGGGGGGGCGGTATAATAGAATTTAATGCACAGGATAATCCAAGGATAAGGTTACGGTTCATTTGCGGAAAACACAGTTATATGCAGGGGTTCGTTTTAAAAGCACTTTTCAAAACAGGTTTTCTTATACCAAGGAGCACACAGTGTTGATCCACACAGGATCCAAGTTTGAAAATGCTACCGGACTCCCCGTCCGCCGTAGCTCACGGCACAACTGCCGGACACCTTCCAAACGACTCACACCAGCCCAATCATTCCTAGAGAGAAACGCTAGTTATGTGACCACACCGTAACTTGCCCAATACCGTGGGCACGGCTATTCGAATAGATTTTCAACTCTGCAGAGGTGTGCAACTTTACCCACAGGTGGGGTACCACAGCACGAACACCTTAGTGCCGGTGCAGATCCCATCAAAGCCCTTACCCACCTTAGCTAGACCTGACTAGCCACCACGGGATCTATCAAGGGGTCATTCGACCTATCACCGAGGTTTAACCGGGGCATAAGTCACACAGAGCTTATCCCGTCTCCTTGATCACCCGTTGCTCCCAGCTCTCCTGATGGCTATCAGACTAACTAGTGGGGTTAGGCCAAGCCGTTGCCCATACAACGGTCAAGTGGTTTGCACGACAGGAAGCTAGGTGAGACGACACATCAACTCGGTCCTTAGGGGTGACAAGATGGATATCTCCCCTTCACGCTCAACCACACAGGTACGAGCACTCCAACGGCAATTCACACAGAAATGCCATCCATCCCGTCTAACTCACTTTTCAAAACCACATTTTATCCCTTCCCACACGCACACACACTTTCTTTGCAAAACCAGGTGGTCAAGGTATGGTTGTCACAACAAGAGTGGCTATCCTACCATGGTTACGGCACGCAAAACCATGCAATTTTATAAAACAGGCCATCGGGTTGTGTTTTTTAAAAATTAGGACAAAACATGCATCAAAGGGCGGAATTGAACTTGCCATCGTCAAATCCTTGCGGGAAGTCCTGATCGAAGCACTGTCCTTCGGGTTCGGGGTCGCAGAACTGGTCCTCGTTCACTTGATCGCAGTCGGGACCTTCCTCGTTCACTCCGTCTCCTAAGACGTAAACAAACAGGCACACGATCAAGCGAACGAACTAAAAGCTTTTACCGATAGGCTTGAATCGGAAATAATTTAGTTACGGAGGTAGGGGCAATATTTTTGGGTAATTTCTGTATAGCGTGCTTAGAACTGTACTAGAAAGGGCGTGGTAAAGTTTTAGGTCAATCAGAGGTCGTTTCGCACATAAAATGACGAGGTAAAGGAAGGTCTATGGGTTAAACAGGGTTACCGGGGGCTCATTTGCAAGTTTCTGTAAAGAGGGAGGGCTTATTTGTAAATCCTAGAAATATTAGGGGGCAGTGAAAAGTGTGAGGGGTCTATTTGGAAATAATAATATAGGGTGGAGGGATTAGATTTGAAAAGAAATAGTAACCAGGGGCTTTTCTGCAAGTTTTACAAAGGTGGGAGGGCTCTTAACAAAATGGGAAAAAGGGGAGGGGCTAGGGGGCAAAATGCCCCTTTCTTCTTCCTCGTGCCCGCAAGAACAGAGGAGGGAGGGGGAGGGCTCGGCGCCGGCTCGATCCGGGCGGCCGGGGCTCGGGCGGCTCGGGCGCGTGGGGGGAAAGGGAGAGGGAGGCAAGGGGGTTCGATTCTCGGCCTTACCTCGGGCCGGGGCGGCGTGAGGCGGCGGGCCGGCGGTGGCAAGCGGCAGCGGCTCGGGAGCTCGGCGGGGGCAGCGGTGGAGCGCGGGGGAGAGGCAGGGGCGGCGGTGGAGGCTTGTGGGGGGTGAGAGGCCGCGGCCGGCCTACTTATAGGCGGCCGAGTGGCACGGGGAGGCGATGGCCGGCGGGGCGGCTCCACGGGCGGCCATTAATGGCGCCCGTGGCTTGCGGCGGGGGCGCGGCCGTGCACAGCCGTGCACGTGGGGGGGCCGGGCGGCGGTGTGCGGGCACAGGGGCGGCACGGCGGGCGAGGCGGCACAGCGGCGGGGGCGCGGCGAGTGCGGGCGGGGCAGGGCGGCGGCGTGTGCGCCACGGCGGCCGAGCGGCCGCGCGCGTGCGCCAGCGACGGGCGGCACGGCGGGCGGCGCGGCACGTGGTGCACGCGCGGGTACGGGCGGCCGGGCGCAGGCGCGCGCGAGGGGAGGGGGGGGGCCGGTGACCGGCGCGGCGGGTGCGGCCAGGCACGCGCGCGGGAGCAGGGGCTCGGGAGCGGGGAACAGGGAGGAAGAAAGAAGGAGGGAGAAGGGAGAAAAGGGGAAAAAGAAGAGAAAAGAAAAGGGGAAAAAGGTGGGGAAGGAAAAAGGGAAAATAGGAAAAAGGAGAAAGGAAAAAAAGAAAAGAAAAGGGGAAGGAAATAATGAAAAAGGGAGGGATTGACGCGCGCCGGCGGGATTCGCGGCGGCGACCGCGCGGCGGAACTCGCGGCGGTGACCGCGGCTGGTCGGCCACGCGCGCGCGGCGTTCGCGTGCGGAACGAGGAAAAAGATGGCGTGACTGCGGTTGGATTCGGTTGCCGGTTTCGGGTCTCGGAAAAAAATTAACAGGGGGGTTTTAGGGTTTTGGCGAAACGAAGATTTAGCGCGTAAACCCTGGGTTAGATTTTCGGGATGTCACAAACCTACCCCACTTAAAATGAATCTCGTCCTCGAGATTCGGCTGGCTTCTAAACAGGTGGGGAAACTCCTTCTTCAGGGCATCTTCAAGTTCCCATGTCGCTTCTTCCACCCCATGCCTACTCCACTGAACTCTGCAAATCCGCACTTCGGAGTTCCTCGTTCTTCTGGTGACAGTGTCCAAAATTTTTACCGGTATTTCCTGGTATCGCAGATCCGGCTGTAGGTCTATTGCTTCTATTGGTACATGTTCTTCCTCGGGTACTCTCAAACACCTTCTTAATTGCGAGACATGAAATACCGGGTGTACGTCCGACATCTCTTCCGGCAGTTGCAACCGATATGCTACGGCTCCGACTTTCTTTAGGACTTGGTACGGCCCGATGTATCGAGGGGCTAATTTTCCTTGCACTTGAAATCTTCGCGTCCCTCGAATAGGCGAGACCTTGAGATAAACAAACTCGCCTGGGTTAAAACTTATTTCTCGCCTTTTCTTGTCCGCGTAGTTCTTTTGCCGGGACTGAGCTGCTTTCAGTTTCTCGCGGATCTCCGCTACTTTTTCTTCTGCCTCTTTTATAAAGTCGGGTCCTTCTAGGGCACGCTCTCCTACCTCCGACCACATTAGGGGAGTTTTGCACTTCCTACCATAGAGGGCTTCGAACGGGGACATGCCTAGGCTGGCTTGGTAACCGTTGTTATACGAGAATTCCGCATACGACAGACTTTGTTCCCAATCTTTCCCGTAGGTTAGGACACACGCTCTCAGCATATCTTCCAGAATCTGATTCACCCTCTCGGTTTGACCATCCGTCAGCGGGTGATAAGCCGAGCTGAAGTCCAGCTTTGTACCCATGGATCGGTGCAAGCTTTTCCAAAACCTAGAGGTGAATTGGGTCCCTCTGTCTGAGACAATCCTACTAGGCACTCCATGTAGCTTTACTATGTTTTCTATATAGAGTTTTGCCAGCTTCTCTCCACCGTAATTGGTTCGTACTGGTATGAAATGAGCCGATTTAGTGAGTCGATCCACAATTACCCATATGGAATCGTGTCCCTTCTGTGTTCGGGGTAATCCCACTACAAAGTCCATCCCTATCTCATCCCACTTCCATACCGGAATAGGCAAGGGTTGCAATAATCCTGCCGGCTTTTGATGCTCGGCCTTTATCCTCTGACAAATGTCACAATGAGCCACGAATCTTGCAATATCCGCCTTCATTCCGTTCCACCAATATTTTTGCTTTATGTCCATATACATTTTGGTGGATCCTGGGTGGATAGAGTAGGCCGAGTTATGGGCTTCATCCATGATTATCTGCCGAAAGTCTCCACTCCGGGGTACACAAATCCTATCCTCGTACCATAACGTGCCCTTATCGTCCACTCTGAAGCCTGGTGCTTTGTTCTCTCCAGTCTGTCTGCGGATCTTCACTAACTCCCGATCCGAGCTTTGGGCTCTTCTAATTCTATCCTCTAGGGTTGACTGGATGTTTAGTATATGGCTGGAACCTCGAGGAACAATGTGCACATTTAATCGTGCCATTTCCTCGCGCAGATGGCCGTCCTTAGGTCCATAGGATTTCCGGCTTAAGGCATCGGCTACTACGTTTGCTTTTCCGGGGTGATAATGGATTTCCAGATTATAGTCCTTGACTAACTCCAACCATCTTCTCTGCCTTAAGTTCAAATCGGGCTGGGTAAAGATATACTTCAGACTCTTGTGGTCGGTGTAAACCTCACACTTATTTCCGATCAGGTAATGTCTCCAAATCTTAAGGGCATGCACTACGGCTGCTAGTTCCAAATCATGGGTCGGGTAATTCTGCTCATGAGTCTTAAGTTGGCGGGAGGCATATGCAATGACTTTTTCGTCTTGCATCAGTACGCACCCTAATCCTTGTCGGGATGCATCACAATAAATGACAAAGTCCCGATGAATGTCCGGTAGGGTCAGCACTGGGGCGGTTGTCAGTCTTCGCTTCAATTCTTGAAAACTTCTTTCACAGGATTCTGTCCAAGCGAACTTTTTCTCCTTCTTAAGAAGTTCCGTCATGGGTCGGGCTATCTTAGAGAATCCCTCAATAAATCTCCGATAGTATCCGGCTAATCCAAGGAAACTTCTGATTTCACTTATGTTAGTCGGTTGCTGCCAATTGGATACGGCTTCAACCTTCTCTGGGTCCACTGCCACACCTTCCGCAGTCAGGATGTGACCGAGGAAAGTTACCTTTTCCAGCCAGAATTCACACTTGCTAAATTTGGCATATAGTTTATGTATCCTTAGTTTTTCCAGCACTACCCGCAAATGTTGCTCATGTTCCTGAACACTTTTGGAGTAGATAAGTATGTCGTCGATAAAGACTACGACAAACTTATCTAGCTCGTCCATAAATACCTTGTTCATGAGATTCATAAAATAGGCAGGGGCATTGGTTAGTCCAAAGGACATTACGGTGAACTCAAACTGCCCGTAGCGGGTGACGAAAGCTGTTTTAGGGATGTCACTTTCCTTAATCTTAAGCTGAAAATATCCTGACCTTAGATCGATCTTGGAAAAGTACTTGGCTCCTTTTAGCTGATCGAAAAGGTCATCAATCCTGGGGAGGGGGTACTTGTTCTTAATGGTAACCTCGTTCAGTGCTCGGTAGTCCACACACAACCTCATACTCCCATCTTTCTTCTTGACAAACAGCACTGGGGCTCCCCATGGCGACGAGCTTGGTCTGATGAAGCCAATCCTCTGCAGTTCTTCTAGTTGCTTCTTTAATTCTGTCAATTCAGAGGCCGCCATCCTATAGGGTCTCTTGGCTATCGGAGAGGTTCCGGGAATAAGGTCTATGACGAATTCTATATCCCTATCCGGCGGCATACCGGGAAGCTCTTCGGGAAATACATCTGGGTATTCGTTTACTACCGGGACTCCTTCTAAGGGCTTGGCTTCCATGCTAAATACCATTGGGTCATACTCACTATCCCGGGTACGGCAGATCACTTGTACTCCTTCGTGGTTGGTTAGGTGTACCACTTTATCAGTGCAGCCTATGAGACCATTGTGTCGGCTTAACCAATCCATCCCAAGGATCACGTCTATTCCCCCATGCTTAAGTACTACCAAATCTGCTAGAAAGTCTACCCCACTTAAATTGATCCTTACCCGTGGACAACCCAACTGACAATTAATGTCGCCTCCAGGCGTCCGGGTTAATAGGGGTGTTTTTAGTAATACTGTAGGCATTTTATGTTTCTCCACATAGCTCGAGGATATAAACGAGTGCGATGCTCCAGAATCAAATAGTACTGTTGCCAGGGCTGAGTTGACTAAGTACTCACCGAGCACTACGCCCTGAGCTTCTTGAGCCTCCTGCGCGTCGATGTGGTTGACGCGGGCTCGTCCAAATGATTGCTGCTTCACCTGCTGGCTGCCGTCGTTGTTGCGGACGGGCACTCGGTTGGCACCGGTCAGGGCCGGTCTGGGCGCATTCACCGTGTTGGAGAAGGCCGACGTGGCCGGCTTATTCTTGGCGTAGGGGCAATTGGCGATGAAGTGCCCCGTCTCACGGCAGTTGAAACAGGCCCTAACATTGTTGTTGTCGGAGGCGGCCAGACTTGTGTTGCTCTGCGGGGCCCTCATGGTATTCTGACTCTTGGGCTGTGCTTCAGAGGCTCGTGATCCAGTCACTTGGGACTGAGTCCTATACTGCATTGGGGCCTGAGATCTTGGTGTAGTGTAGTTGGAGTTCCTCGACTTTTGGAAGCGGTCCTGCTGGCGAGCCTTATTTTCCAAGAATTTGCGTTTATTGTCCTTTCTTTCTTCGGCCTTGGCCCTTTCTGTGAGGATGGCCTTGTTCATCAGGGTATTGAAGTCCGGATAGATCTGGGGAGTAAGCAAGGTCCGGAGCTCTGGGCTTAACCCTTTCTTGAACATGTCTTGCTTTTTATCGTCGTCGTTCACCTCTTCCGGCGCATATCGGGCCAATTCTATGAACCGGTGGGTGTATTCTTCCACTGTCATATTCCTTGTTGTAGTGCGCGGAATTCATCCGCCTTGCGCTTCATAGTGGCCGAAGGGATGTGGTAGCGGCGGAACTCCCTTACAAATTCTCCCCAGGTGATGGTAGAGGCATCTTCGGCTGCAGCACAATAGTTTTCCCACCAGGATAATGCCATTCCGGTGAGCTGGTGGGCTGCCAGAAGGACTTTATCCCGGTCCTGGCATTCGAATGGTTCGAGCTTCCTCTGAATTACTCGCAACCAGTCGTCAGCATCCAACGGGTTGCAGGATCCGGCGAAGGTTGGTGGCTTGGTCCTTAGAAAGGCCGTCAGCTTGTCGTTCATATTCTGCCCTCGCGGCTGCCGGTTAATGAGGGCATTCGCCAGAGTTTCCAGTATGAGGGTTTGGTTATGGATGATCTGCGCTAGGTCTCCGAGGGGTGGGGGTGGCGGTAGTTGTTCTCCTTCTTGACTTCCCCCTCGGTTCTGGCTTACTTCTTGCTCTCCTTGGGGAAGATCTTGTTCAACGGGCTGTGCTTCGACACTAGCGGCTACGGGGTTCCGGCCACGGGAGGCCCTCGCGACGTTCCGGGGGGTCACCTGTTGATCGGGGTTATGATTTTATGATGTTTAAGTTGTTTAATTCGTATATATAAGGCAGAATCTACCTTCTGCCGGTACCCCTATAAACAAGTAGCACACAACAAACCAGCACACAATCATCACAAGCACAAACCCTTTTATTACAGCAAGGGGGGTACAACTTGGGGGTACGACTAGGTCTCGTGCTACTCGGCCAGGGTCTTGTCTTAAGGGTACGGCGTAAACAGAAAGGCTGGGAAGGGGCATCACTGGGATGGCGTCGGTCACTCTACTTGCGTGGTGTGTCTTCTTCCGGGGCGGACAGGGTGAGAGGTTCTCGCTCGCCGTCTTTTGGGTTCCCATCAGTCAGGGGCTGTATTGCAGCATTCCCTTCGTCGGCGGCAGCAGAACTTCCAGGATTCTCGGGTGGGGCTCGTGTGCTCCCAAAGAGTGATCCCCACCCTATAACGGGTGTCCCGAGTAAAACATGGTCTTCCCCTATCGCCGGGACCGGTGTCCCACTTTGGGTCCAATCTTGCATACGTCGGTCTCGGGCCTGCCTGAGGCTCTCTTGGGCGACTGCTTCGCTACTGACCGCGGCTGCGGCTCTCACCTCGGCATGGGCGGCTCGGATCTGCTGTATCCTCACCGCGAGCTCTGCTTGCTCGGCTCGATGGGTCTGTTCCCTTAGAAGGTTGGCTTGCTCATCAAAGAGTTGGTCTAGGGCGGCTAGGTAAGTAGCCACTTGGTACAGGGGGCCTTCTTCATGGCGACGTCGCTCCAGGTTTCTCATGCGTGCTTCCCAGACTGGGGTTCTGATGGCCGGCGGAAAGAACTTCGCTGGTGCAGGGGCGAGGTGTTCTTCAAAAATCCGGCACAAATAACGGAGTGCTTTTCTGATGGCCAAGGGGTAGGTGTCTTGGTGTCTAAACCCTGTGGCGGTCGCCCGCCAGGGCTGGATGTCGGGGTAGCGGTTGCTCCTGGCGATGACCAGGATCACCCTGCAGCGGAGGGTACCATGGTGCTCGTACTCTCGGCTGTAGTACCTTGGGCGCTCCGTAACGCCAAGGTCCTCCAGGGTGTTGATCAAGAGGCTGGGGAATCCAGGTGCAGCTTGGCAATCGCCCTGGGTCCATCCTTCCTCAGCCATCTGAAACAGAAACAGGGTAAACAACCTGGTACAGGTGCAAAAGGGAGTAGATGATATTTATTATTACAACAAGGGTGGTACAGTTTTCATGGATACGTGGTCATTAGGGTAGGGTTTTTGCTAGGGGTGCTAATCCTATCATGGGGATTCCTCCTCGGTCCTGATAGAGCGCTTCTTTATTGGAAGAAACTGATCCATCTCATTTTCGGTCTGAGTACCCTTATCCCAATGGGTTTCCATGGGTTCTTCTTCTTCTTCCTCGATCCACCCACCTATTCCGTTGCGGTTCTCGTATTCTTGCATCTGGGCTTGGAGGGCGGCTAAGGAATACTCGGCGCTTGCGGCTCTTGTCCGTTGTTCCTCCAGCTCCTGGGTTAACTTTTCAATCCCATGGATCAGCTGCTTTAGTTGTGCCGCCTGTTCGCGGTAGAGTGCATCCAAACCAGTGAGGTAGATGGACAGGTGGGAGACCGTGTCTTCCAGGTCTTCTTCTTCTCGTCCAAGTCCCCTCATTCGGGCAATCCAAGTGCGCCCTCTTCCCTCAGCGGGTGGGAAAAATCCCATAGGAGTCCGCTGAAGGTGGTGCCTGTAGAGCATACGCAGTCGTCGCAGGGCTTTACGGGCGGCCTTTCGATAGGTGTCGGGGAAGCGGAAACCAGTGGTGGAGATGAACCAAGGGTCCACATCTGGGTAACGGGTGCTTTTCTCCACAAAAACCATTATGTCGCACCGAAGGGTGCCTCCAGCGATGTACTCACGGTAGGCATACTCCGGTGGTTCCATAACCCCGACGCGTTCCAGGCTGAGCAATAGTAACTTGGGGAGGCCGGGCTCTGCGTGGCAGATTCCGCTAACCCATCCATTGCCAGCCATCTGGAACAAGGCAAAGACCAGTGGTGAGTGTTTGTGCAGAAAATTTCTAAATCGGGACAAGTTCTAGGGCTTGAAAAGGGGTCTCGCTCCTAGGGTCACGTCCTACGGCCAGCCTACGGCTCTGATACCACCTGAAGCGTCCCCCCCATCCGGGAGGACTTAAAAGTGTTACTTTATCAGTCCCAGGAGGCTGATAACACTTTTATTACATCAGATGGTACATCACCGTACAACTCTTCGCGGTAATGGGCAGTGAAGCGCCACTATCGCGAGGATTACAACAAAAACCCATACTACTACACTAACTACGAACAGGGGATCATCAGAGTCTTGCTCCATGCGGAGCTCCAACGGTGACCTCACCCACAGGCAAGACTGGGTGTAGGACGGAACCCTACTCGACGTCTTCGGGAATATAGTCGGGATCTTCCACTGTAAAAATAAGAATGGGGTGAGTACGAACGTACTCAGCAAGTCCAATCACACCCACGGAAGGGGGGGGGCGGTATAATAGAATTTAATGCACAGGATAATCCAAGGATAAGGTTACGGTTCATTTGCGGAAAACACAGTTATATGCAGGGGTTCGTTTTAAAAGCACTTTTCAAAACAGGTTTTCTTATACCAAGGAGCACACAGTGTTGATCCACACAGGATCCAAGTTTGAAAATGCTACCGGACTCCCCGTCCGCCGTAGCTCACGGCACAACTGCCGGACACCTTCCAAACGACTCACACCAGCCCAATCATTCCTAGAGAGAAACGCTAGTTATGTGACCACACCGTAACTTGCCCAATACCGTGGGCACGGCTATTCGAATAGATTTTCAACTCTGCAGAGGTGTGCAACTTTACCCACAGGTGGGGTACCACAGCACGAACACCTTAGTGCCGGTGCAGATCCCATCAAAGCCCTTACCCACCTTAGCTAGACCTGACTAGCCACCACGGGATCTATCAAGGGGTCATTCGACCTATCACCGAGGTTTAACCGGGGCATAAGTCACACAGAGCTTATCCCGTCTCCTTGATCACCCGTTGCTCCCAGCTCTCCTGATGGCTATCAGACTAACTAGTGGGGTTAGGCCAAGCCGTTGCCCATACAACGGTCAAGTGGTTTGCACGACAGGAAGCTAGGTGAGACGACACATCAACTCGGTCCTTAGGGGTGACAAGATGGATATCTCCCCTTCACGCTCAACCACACAGGTACGAGCACTCCAACGGCAATTCACACAGAAATGCCATCCATCCCGTCTAACTCACTTTTCAAAACCACATTTTATCCCTTCCCACACGCACACACACTTTCTTTGCAAAACCAGGTGGTCAAGGTATGGTTGTCACAACAAGAGTGGCTATCCTACCATGGTTACGGCACGCAAAACCATGCAATTTTATAAAACAGGCCATCGGGTTGTGTTTTTTAAAAATTAGGACAAAACATGCATCAAAGGGCGGAATTGAACTTGCCATCGTCAAATCCTTGCGGGAAGTCCTGATCGAAGCACTGTCCTTCGGGTTCGGGGTCGCAGAACTGGTCCTCGTTCACTTGATCGCAGTCGGGACCTTCCTCGTTCACTCCGTCTCCTAAGACGTAAACAAACAGGCACACGATCAAGCGAACGAACTAAAAGCTTTTACCGATAGGCTTGAATCGGAAATAATTTAGTTACGGAGGTAGGGGCAATATTTTTGGGTAATTTCTGTATAGCGTGCTTAGAACTGTACTAGAAAGGGCGTGGTAAAGTTTCAGGTCAATCAGAGGTCGTTTCGCACATAAAATGACGAGGTAAAGGAAGGTCTATGGGTTAAACAGGGTTACCGGGGGCTCATTTGCAAGTTTCTGTAAAGAGGGAGGGCTTATTTGTAAATCCTAGAAATATTAGGGGGCAGTGAAAAGTGTGAGGGGTCTATTTGGAAATAATAATATAGGGTGGAGGGATTAGATTTGAAAAGAAATAGTAACCAGGGGCTTTTCTGCAAGTTTTACAAAGGTGGGAGGGCTCTTAACAAAATGGGAAAAAGGGGAGGGGCTAGGGGGCAAAATGCCCCTTTCTTCTTCCTCGTGCCCGCAAGAACAGAGGAGGGAGGGGGAGGGCTCGGCGCCGGCTCGATCCGGGCGGCCGGGGCTCGGGCGGCTCGGGCGCGTGGGGGGAAAGGGAGAGGGAGGCAAGGGGGTTCGATTCCCGGCCTTACCTCGGGCCGGGGCGGCGTGAGGCGGCGGGCCGGCGGTGGCAAGCGGCAGCGGCTCGGGAGCTCGGCGGGGGCAGCGGTGGAGCGCGGGGGAGAGGCAGGGGCGGCGGTGGAGGCTTGTGGGGGTGAGAGGCCGCGGCCGGCCTACTTATAGGCGGCCGAGCGGCACGGGGAGGCGGTGGCCGGCGGGGCGGCTCCACGGGCGGCCATTAATGGCGCCCGTGGCTTGCGGCGGGGGCGCGGCCGTGCACAGCCGTGCACGTGGGGGGGCCGGGCGGCGGTGTGCGGGCACAGGGGCGGCGCGGCGGGCGAGGCGGCACAGCGGCGGGGGCGCGGCGAGTGCGGGCGGGGCAGGGCGGCGGCGTGTGCGCCACGGCGGCCGTGCGGCCGCGCGCGTGCGCCAGCGACGGGCGGCACGGCGGGCGGCACGGCACGTGGTGCACGCGCGGGTACGGGCGGCACGGCGGGCGGCGCGGCACGTGGTGCACGCGCGGGTACGGGCGGCCGGGCACAGGCGCGCGCGAGGGGAGGGGGGGGGCCGGTGACCGGCGCGGCGGGTGCGGCCAGGCACGCGCGCGGGAGCAGGGGGTCGGGAGCGGGGAACAGGGAGGAAGAAAGAAGGAGGGAGATGGGAGAAAAGGGGAAAAAGAAGAGAAAAGAAAAGGGGAAAAAGGTGGGGAAGGAAAAAGGGAAAATAGGAAAAAGGAGAAAGGAAAAAAAGAAAAGAAAAGGGGAAGGAAATAATGAAAAAGGGAGGGATTGACGCGTGCCGGCGGGATTCGCGGCGGCGACCGCGCGGCGGAACTCGCGGCGGTGACCGCGGCTGGTCGGCCACGCGCGCGCGGCGTTCGCGTGCGGAACGAGGAAAAAGATGGCGTGACTGCGGTTGGATTCGGTTGCCGGTTTCGGGTCTCGGAAAAAAATTAGGGTTTCAGGGGGGTTTTAGGGTTTTGGCGAAACGAAGATTTAGCGCGTAAACCCTGGGTTAGATTTTCGGGATGTCACACCAATTCCTTTGGCCAGTTGCTTCGCCACCTCCTCCACTAGCCCCTGACCAAAGCTGATCCAACTCCGGCCCTTCCCTTCGCCAGAATTGCTTCCACACCGAGCCGCCGCTCGCCGGAGCCATTCGAGCTCACCCCGTCGTCGACATCCTTCTCCGCTTGACCTCCAGCCCGACCAGGTACCCAAATCGTTTCCCCGTGGCCTGCTGGTGCTCATGCGCGTCTCCCCTACTCGTGTTCGCCGGTCCTTCGTCGGGAACGCCGGTGACCCGAACACGGCCGCCGCCCCTCTCCGTCGCCGGCCGTGCTCCACTGCCGTTCAGTCTGCGCCATCTTCGCCAAACCATTCCCTGGATCCCGTGGATCGTGCTAGGCCTACCCCTTTCCTCCATAGAGCTCGCCGCCGGCGAGAACGCAGGTGACCCGACCGGCCGGCCATCGTCAACGTTGAGCAAGGGTACATCTGTAATTAGAAAACCTTTTCCAGGGGCCTGGACGCAAAAGTACCGAGACCCCCCCCCTAAGTGTTTGTTATTTCATGTGGTGTGCTTGTGCTGTCTTGTAAAATGTATAACAAATCATAGGAAATTCCAAAATTAGCAAAACTTGTTTTGTTAGAAACTAGATTATGAACTCTATAATTTTCGTTAAAAGAGTTTGATATGAAACCAAATATTTTTGAATCTATTTCAAATTTGAAACATGGGAGTATAAAGTCCTTAATTCCTACATGTTGACCTTGTTGTTTGTGATTTTGGTATGCAAATTTCTATAGATGATATATAAGTGATGTAAAATTTCCAAATCTAAACTCATGTTATAATTTAAATTCTTTTTGGTTAACCATTCCAAATTATTTTGAACTAGAATTAGCTAAACATACCTTGTAAAATTTAGCTAATTAGATCTCTTGATCATGAATTATTAAGTGATCTATGTTTAAGTATTCAAAATTTTATAACACTCCTTACTCAAAGTTTAAATTCAAATTTAAATTTGAATTTAACCCTAATATATGTTTTAATACTTATCTTGAATTAATTCAATGATGTGGTTATAAGTTAAACATCAAGTATAAGTTTAGACTAAAATCTTCTTTGTTTAGGCATTTCTTGAAGTGTTAATCTTTTAAAACATAATTTTTGATGTGACTCAAATAAAAGAGTGCACTTTTCCTAATGTTATTTGTCTTGCATATCATGTAGAACCGTTTACCCTCGCCGACGGTGACTACGAGTTGATCGCGGACCAAGCCGAGGAAACTCCTGGAGATCCCGGAGACTCCGTCGAGAATCTAACTGAAGCTCCAAACCAAGGTTCGGAAGACCTCGATCCTACTGCCCTCAACCCTACTCAAGAAGGCAAGCTCCGGACATAAACCCTACTTTATTTACTCTATAATTTATATTATTATATCTATCTTTGCATTAAGTTCTTAGGAATTGCTTGAAACCCTAGTTGCATTCTCCTAGAAACCAATGTATTGAATACTAGCACTTGAGTCCGGCTAGCTGCTATGCTAATAGGGCTGGTAGAAGTCGGGTGATTTCCTGTCACTCACGCGATATAGGAGTTGTAATGCTTACATTTCTGTTATCACTATAAGGATGCCGGACGGAAGTTTTGTGAGGTATCATGGTTGAGGTGATACCCCGTCTGTGTTATTAAATTTGATAAGGTCGCAGCGTGTGGTGATCGGGGTTAAGCGTTTGAAAGTACTAACCACGTGCCGTGAAATATGGTAAGCGGTAAGCCTAGTAGCCAATTGGCCCGAGTAGTGGACATACCTCCCACCACTCGTCTTGCTTCTTCTGGTTACTTATGTTCGACGTGTGGGAATACGTGTTGCAAGGGCAACCAGGAGTACGGGTTTTGTAGTCGCGCTACAGACGTACATCCTGCACTTTGGAAGTGCGTATGGTCCTGCAGTCGCTTGTGGTGGATTTGATCCACGAGTCGGAATGAAAGGTAAACGGTTGCTTCGGAACAACCTTGTGGTGTTCCAAGCGTGTGAGTTAGGTTTACCTTGCAAGCTTAAATTCGATTTAGAATCGTCCGCTTTCACGATGGTTGAGACTGCTTAATCCCTTTGTCACATTGAGTAATAAGAGCAATCATATTATGATTATCAAAAGTAATGAATGATCAAAGATTATACCATGTTTGTATAGATTTAGATGCTCACCTAGAATGAATATTCAATTAGAACTTCAAAGCTAAAAGATGAAAATAAGGATCCACTCTTAGTTGCTTTTCCGCTGAAAATTTTACCCCATGACCATTACCAAATTTCATGAGTCTAGTTATATGGCTATGTATACCAACACCGGGTAAGTCTTGCTGAGTATTAGAATACTCAGCCTTGCTTTGTAACTTTTGTTCAGGTAATGCTCCTGCTGACCCAGCTCTACCTGTACCGTGGCCCTACCCTCTGCCTGATGGTTGGTCCGTGGAGTGGGACCCATCCTCGGCCAACCCGGACCCCTCCGAGTGATGTCATGCGAGGGCAAACATGACATCTGTACTGACGACGTGTACTATACCGTACTTTAAATTCCGCTGTTAACCTAAAACTTATACCGGTTTGTAATAATTCCCTGGATGGGAAGGTGATTTACTTTTAAACACTTCTATAATTTAACTGCCTGTGATGTAAAATGTGACGGCCTTTGTATCTCTGGACTCGCCTTCGTGCGGGATACCTTGTTGTGATCCTGCTTCCGGTGGTTTATCGGGACGTTACCCGACAGGCCAAAGGATTATACCGTTTGAAGCACGCCGAAGCCCGCTTAGGTGGACTCACGTACTTGAGCCGGTGTAATTCAGATTGGTTCTGCCACACCAGCATCGGTGGTTACATGAGGTGAGGGCTTGATGGATGGATGCTTTAACTCCTGGATGAAAACTCCTGCTGGAATCTATGCACGGGTGGATCCCAGCTTGGACAGTATATCTGTGCCAACATTATGCTCCCGTACCACATGATGAACCTCCAGGCCAGAAAATTTATTTTCCAGCTTGCGCACTTCTTGTACATAAGCGTCCATCGTCTCTTTGTTGCAGTCCCACTCTTTGTTGACTTGCTGAATGACTAGAAGTGAATCACCGTATACAAGAGGTCACTTGATGCCTAGAGATATTGCCAAACATAGCCCGTGAAGCAGTGCTTCATACTCGGCTTCATTATTGGATATCTCCCAAAGAATCTGGAGGACATACTTCAGTTGTTCGCCTCTTGGAGAAATAAATAGGACTCCAGCGCCGCCGCCATCGAGCTTAAGAGACCCATCAAAGTACATGGTCCAGTGGTCTGGCTTGTCGACTGGAGTTGGAATTTGATTCTCTCTCCACTCAGCCAAAAAATCGACTAGAGCTTGAGACTTGATTACAGTGTGTGGCTTGAAGTTGATTGACAAAGCCCCCAGTTCCACTGCCCACTTTGATATACGACCCGTGGCATCTTGATTATGGAGAATATCCGCCAACGGAAAATCCGTAATCACAGTGATCTTGTACTCATCGAAGTAATGGTGCAACTTTCTTGATGTAATCAGAATTGCATATAAGAGTTTCTGAACTGCCAGGTATCATACCTTGGATTCGGAGAGTACCTCGCTGACGAAGTACACGGGCCTCTGCACTCCAAACGCATAGCCTTCCTTGCTGCGCTCGACTACAATGGCACTGCTGACAACATAAGTTGTCACCGCGATGTAGAGTAGTAGATCTTCTCTTAGCAATGGTGCTGTAAGGACTGGAGGAGACTGAAGGTGATGTTTCAGATCTTGCAAGGCTCGCTCAGCCTCCTCCGTCCACTGGAACTTGTCTTGGCGTTTCAGGAGCTTGAAGAAGGGTAGTCCTCTCTCCCCGAGCTGGGAGATGAACCTGTTCAGGGCTGCCATACATCATGTTAGCTTCTGCACATCGTTGATTGTGGCTGGAGCCCCCATATCAGTGATGGCCAAAATCTTCATAGGATTGGCTTTAATTCCCCAGTTGCTGATGATGAACCCAAGCAATTTCCCTGATGGTACTCCGAAAATGCATTTAGTTGGGTTGAGCTTCCACCGAAACCTGCGTAGGTTGCTGAACATCTCTTCCAAGTCTACAATCAGGTCGTCGGGTTTCCTGATCTTGATGACCACATCATCCACGTAGGCTTCAACGTTCCGATGCAGCTAATTAGCAAAGCACATCTGAATCGTGCGCTGATAGGTTGCTCCTGCATTTTTCAACCCGAAAGATATAGTTTTGTAAGCGTACGTCCCAAACGGGTTGATGAACGCGGTTTTGATTTGATCTTCCTCCTTGAGCGCAATCTGGTGATACCCCGAATAGCAATCAAGGAAGCAGAGAAGTACACAACCCGCCGTCGAGTCGACAACTTGATCGATGCGCGGTAGCCCGAAGTGATCCTTCGGGCAATGCTTGTTGAGATCCGTGTAATCAACGCACATTCTCCATTCATTATTCTTTTTCCTTACAAGGACGGGATTAGCTACCCGCTCTGGATGGATTACTTCTTTAATGAATCTAGCCATGAGGAGTTTAGCTATTTCCCGTTTAATTGCCTCACGCTTGTTGTGAGCAAGCCTTCGATGGCGTTGCTTTTTGGGCACAGCCTGTGGGTGTACATTCAGACTATGCTCGATCAGTTCCCTGGGCACCCCTGGCATATCACTACACCACAACACAGTATTAGCGACAGGAGTCAGTTGGTAAAAGTGCACTAATAGTAATGGACAGTCTGTAGGTAAAACTTATCAATGGACGATCTGTCGGTGATTCCTATTTTAACGAGTGACGGTCCGTTGGTAAATGTATATATATTTACCAATGAATGATCTGTCGGTAAATCCTGATACTACATCGGGCAGTTAGTCGGTAAAAATAACAAATTTTAGCGCCAACTATTTCCGCGCGCGGGCTCGTGCGCCCGCCCAGAATGTTTTGGACCCTAACTCTGCTCTCTTGGGCTGAAAAAAACCCACTCCCGCCCCCTTCTGCTCGCCACACACCAGCAGGCAGCGCCGCCACCCATTCCCCCATCTCGCTTGCGCGCATCCCATCCCCGTCCGCTCGTGCGCGCCGTCGCTGGCCGCTCGTTGCGCGCGCTCCCTGCCCCTGTCCGCGTGACCCAGCCCCCCATCTCGCTCGCGCGCATCCCATCCCCGTCCGCTCGTGCGCCCCGTCGCCGGCGGCTCGTCGCGCGCGCTCCCTGCCCCCGTCCGCGTGACCCAGCCCCCATCTCCCTCGTGCGCAACCCATCCCCGTCCGCTCGCGCGCGCCGTTACCGGCCGCTCGTCGCGCGCGCTCCCTGCCCCCGTCTGGTCATCCTTGCTGCGTGCCGCCTCCGACCCACCCCAGCTCAGCCACGCCGTCGTGAAGGAGCACCTCGTTGGCTTCATCCTCCAGATCCCCTTGTAATCCTAGGTATTTCCCTCTATTTCTAGATCCCCTCATAATCCCAGGTATTTCCCTCTATTTCTCTTGTTCAGTGCTAGGATTTGGTAGGATCTATGGCGGATATAGCAGGTTTCCTGTGCAAATTGTTTGCTCTGTGTCTAATTGAGTGATTATTGTAGTTTAGTTTGTTTTCATTACATATATGGTCGAGCGCTTAGGGGGTAGGCAATGCTGAAAGATGGTAGTGCAGGCCTGTTCGATTGCTCTATTTCAGGATTAGTTTATGCTCAATTCTAGAAGGTGGTAGTAGAAATTGATGATGATGCATTGCTTATAGTAATAGGAGTTGGTGAATTCTGTATGATGTTGCGAGTGTTATGAACGATGACGAATAAACGATGAAAGTAAATAGATCAAACTGAAAGGGGACACGAGATTTAACGTGGAAAACCCAACCAATGCGGAAGGGAAAAACCACGGGCGCCAGCCAGCAAGAACTTCAATATATCAAGAGTTGGGTTACAACGCCGTGCGGCGGCTTACAGGAAGATTGTCATCAAGGAGAAACCCTAATCGGGTATATATCGCTCCGGCCCAAGCCTCCGGCGACGGGCCTCCGCTATGCTCCGTCACAAGTCGGCCTTTTATGTGCAACTGAATTTGGAACACAACTCAACAGCGAGTTGATTCATGATGCCATAGGATCCTTAGATTATTAGTACTTGGAGAGAATTCTGTGTGATTTATTTGATGATTCATTTGGTGGTTACATAAATGCAGTTTTGTGTGCTGATTTAGCCCGTCACTTCTGTACAATTTTGTGATAAGACTTGATTTCAGATATACACCCTTATTAGCTCAATGTTTGTTGATATTGTCGTATCCTTGCTGCTGAGGCCTTTTATTTTGAATCTTCTTATGGATCTATGTCTTGCTTCCTACTTTCAGTTTTTGAACCTATATCCTCCCCAACTGTGTTATCTAGAGGTGGCCGCCGCATTGCTGGCCTTCTGAAGTCCCATTAAGGTAATAAAGCTATGCCATTCGTTTTGATATAAAATGCTAATTAATTTGGTTGCAAGATATGATAATGCATGTACTACATATTTCCATCTTTCTTTCTCATGGTTAAATTTTTTTAGACTTATATTGAATTGCCTCTAGAACATTGTCAGCAGCTCGCACATCGTTTTGGAGCATCTGCAACACTCATAGCAGCCAATCTTTGTAGCTGAGAAGTTATTAAGTGAAGGAGCTTGTGTGTAACAGTAAGTTTTATTTCTCTCATGCCTATTACTGATTGTTGCATTGTCTTTCATGCTTACTGTTTGTCTGTGCTATCTGTTGTGCAATAGTTTAGTGTTAAAAGATATAATTTAGAAGTAGCTTCATCTCCATAAAGACGGATGGATAAAACCTGGATCAATAATGAGGCTAGGTACATCACAACTATTTCAAAGATGCGAAAGTGTTGTCAAGTTAATATGTGACTTAACTTAATAAATTGCATGTAGGCACACAAGGGCATATTTGCAAGGGGTGAACGGTTTTTTAGCTTATGCATTTACAAATTCAGCCGTAGGAGGAAAAATATTATGCCCTTGCAGAAAGTGTATTAACTCATTTTGGAGAGATGAAAGTGATGTACGTGAGCACTTGATATGTGATGGGTTTGTAAAAGGGTACACAACATGGAACTTAGATGGAGAAGCAAACACCTCTAATGTGAATCATGGGAATAGTGACAATGAGTCTAGTGAAGAAGATGAAATATCTGAATTGCTTAGAGACCTAGCTTGTGGATTAGATGATAGAGGGGATTTTGAAGACAACACTTCTATTCAGCAACCTAGTGATGATCTACGAAAGATTCATAAGTTGGTAGAAGCAAATAGTCAAGAGCTGTACCCTACATGCAAGAATTATACAAAGCTTCGTTTCCTCATTAGATCGCTTCATATCAAACTTCTTGGAGGATGGACCGATAAAAGTTTTGACCTATTACTTGATCTACTCAATGATGCATTACCTAGGGCTTCATCTCTACCTAGAAACTACTATGAGGCTAAGAAATTGATTAAATCCATAGGACTTGGGTACATTAGTATTCATGCTTGTCCAAATGATTGCATCCTGTATTGGAAGGACCATGTAGATTCAGATTCATGTCCAAAATGTAAGGTTTCAAGGTGGAAATCAGTTAGGAAGAGTCTAGATGGGAAACATGTATATAAGGTTCCTAGCAAGGTTCTCCGCTACTTTCCAATAAAGAAAAGGCTCCAAAGATTGTTCCTGACTTCCAAAATAGCAAAGCTAACAAGATGGCATGATGAGGAGCGAACAAAGGATGATTTACTTAGGCATCCAGCTGATTCTCCTCTGTGGAAAGACTTTGATGATAAACATCAACTATTTGCTTCAGACAGCCGCAATATCCGTTTAGCATTTGCCACCGATGGTTTTAATCCATATAGGGGCATGAATGTTAGCTACAGCATTTGGCCTGGTATCTGTATTCCATACAATTTTCCACCTTCAATGTGCATGAAGCAATCAAACTTCATCCTCTCTTTGTTGATTCCTGGCCAGCACACTCCTGGTAGTGATATGGATGTTTATTTTCAGCCCCTTGTCTATGATTTGCTAGATATGTTTGAAAACGGAGTCAGAACTTATGATTCTTCCAAGAGGGAGTTCTTCCAGCTGCGTGCTGCAATATTGTGGACAATCACTGATTTTCCAGGTCTAGGCTATGCATCAGGTTGTGTAACATCTGGTGAAGCAGCATGTCCTGATTGCCACTCCCATACATGTTCATTTCGACTTAGTAATGGTACCAAGACTTGCTATATGGGTCATCGTATGTTCTTGCATGAAAATCATCCATTTAGGTTTGATGTTGATAAATTTGGTTCAACTGAACTTAGGCCAGCACCTACTCCACTTTCCGGTGAGGAAATTTTAGAGTGTACAAAAGATATTGTTACAGTTTTTGGGAAGGATCCATCTGGAAAGAAACCAGCAAGCAAGAGACGCAAGGAGGGGGAGCCATTAGTAATTTTTAAAAGAAGATCTATTTGGTTCATACTTCCCTATTGGAAAGAATTGATGCTGCGACATAATTTTGATGTCATGCACATAGGAAAAAATATGGATGAGAACTTTGTTAATACATTTCTGGGCACTGATGGGAAATCTAAGGACAATTTGAATTCTCGATTGGACCTTCAAGCTCTAGGTATTAGAAGTGATCTTCACCCTATTGATGTTGATGGCCAACTTTATTTACCACCTGCACCATACACAATGAGTCCTAATGAGAAGAAATTATTTTGTGAAGTACTTAAAGGGGTAAAGTTCCCTGCTGGTTACGCATCTGATATACGACACAATGTTCATGTCAATGAAAGAAAGGTGTTTGGGTTGAAGAGTCATGAGAGCCACATTGTTCTACAACACTTAATGCCACTTGCTGTGAGGAAAATATTACCAGAAATAGTCAGTGCTGCAGTGATTCATGTTAGTAACTTCTTCAAGAAAATTTGCTCACCAGTTATTCGAATAACTGATATGGAGAGTTTAGAGGCTGATATAGCTGAAACCTTGAGCCTTCTTGAGGCTATATTTCTTCCATCTTTCTTTGACATCATGGTACACTTGATGGTTCATCTTCCTGCCCAAGCAAAAATTGCTGGTCCTGTACATTTTCGTAGCATGTGGCCTGTTGAGAGGTAATTCCCCTTAGGCATGCTGAATTGTAGTAAAAAAACAATTGTACATATTATTTTACAACATTTTGTGCTTATTATATGCGTACAGGTTTTTGATGAGGTGTAAGGGTGATGTTCGTACGAAAAGTCATCCTGAGGGATCAATTATGGATGGGCATTTGTTTTATGAGAGCCTTACCCTTTGTGCTCGCTATTTACATAGTGAGACTCAATTTAGTCGACAAGTTAGAAATGATGACAGGCAGCAAGTAGAGAACTGCAGTACAACTCCTTTCTTTCACAGCTTTGGTCGGGGTTTGGCTGGAAAGTGTACGGTGAGCTTAGACTACAAGACATGGCTGCAAGCACATAGATATGTTTTGTTCAACTATGCCAATATAGGACCATACTTGGAGTAAGTTATCTCATTTATTTAAAATCACATTTTAGTTTTCTCTTCATGTTTAAGTTATAAAATTACCATTGCAGCAAGCATGATCAATATCTATCTTCAATTGGTCTTCGAAACAAATGAGACATCAACCGCATGCAGCATGAATCCTTTCATGAGTGGCTTAGGTCGCATGTAAGTAACTAGGAAGACGGCACACATTATTTGAGATGAACATCATAGCTACCTTAACAGTAGTATTTTATAATCACAGGTGGAAGAAATAGGTGAGGAAGCTTCAGATGAGATACAAATTTTAGCTAAGGCACCAATGATGATCGCACGAAAGTATAGTAGCTACACAATAAATGGATTTGATTTCCATACAAAATCTTATGATGATGGTAGGTCTGTTCAAAATAGTGGGGTTGCTCTGATTGCTGAGTCAGAATGCTTTGAAAAGGGTAATAAGGATAACATCATACTAGGAAACAAGACTTACTATGGTATTATAAAGGAGATTGTTGAACTAAACTATCAACACAAAGGAAATGTGGTTCTTTTCAAGTGTGATTGGGTTGACAATCGTGTGCAGGACAAATGGGTGAAAACCGATCAGTTTGGGGTTACCAGTGTCAATTTTAGGTATTTATTCAATACAGGCGAAAAAAATATCAGATGAACCTTTTATTCTTGCTTCACAGGCAGTTCAAGTCTTCTATGTTTCTGATCCAATTGATACTGAGTGGGCCGCTGTTCTTCAGTCAAAACCAAGGGATTTTTATGATATGGATAATTTAGAGAGTGAGGACCTAGATAATGGTAATGGATTGGTTGTGCCATTGCATGACCTAAAAGGCAATGTGACTGTGGATATTATTAACGGGGTTGTCCCTGCTGTTAGGACAGATATAGATAGTATAATTGTTGAACCTAAAAAGTCTAGAAAAAACACTAAGAAGTAAGTCTTGTTTGTTGAATAACGTGGCTGCTATATTTTTGTTACTGATTACTTCGAAAATAGTGTTCATTCAGTTTGCTAATATGTTTCAAACCTTTTGTAGGAGGAAAAATGTCAAGCGTAAGAAGAAATAATGAGGATTCTTCCATTCCTGAGTATGAGCAGCAAAGAATTGCAAACATGGCAGAAATTAAGAAAAGGCTGGAATCTCTAAAAGTTCCTCATATGAACACCTTGGTGCCCCCTAGGCAACCTAGCAAAAGAAGAAAGGTTAGCCTATTCACTTAATCTTCAACCTATGATCATCATGTTTTTTTTCTAGACAACTAATACACACTTATATTTTTTCTTCCAGAAAATTCACCAAACAAGTGATGCAGCAACTGAAGGTCATAATTTGCGATCAAGGTCACGAAGAAACAATATTGAGACTGTAAACGAGCAGATTTCTCATGATCTAGACCATGAAACAAATGGAGATTTCTTATGTGACAATGAAGGTCTTGTAACTTCTATTGTTTCATCTTATTGCATCTTAAATAGCAACCTATGATATTATGTTTCCATTTGTTTAAAACTTATATTTACAGATTTGAAACCACAAAAGAAGAAAGGCAGGGGTATCAGTAGATTGGATGATATATTTTCCAGAACACCTGACATGCCTAAAATTAAAATAATGCTCAATGAATATGGACAGCCGGTTGGGGAAAATTCTAGGAGGCTTGCTGGTGCCATTGGGATTCAGGCGAGAAGGACACTACCACTTGGGTGTGATGATTGGAGGCTTGTTGATGCAAAAAAAGAAGTTGGAAGTATGGGAAAATATAAAGGTAGCAGCAATATATGGCTCTGAATTTTTCCCATATTGTACTAAATTGTTGGCTCCCATAGTAGCATCTTATTGCACTCCTTTCTTTCATGATGTTATGCTGATTTTTTCATCATAAATTAGGAAGTCTATGATATTGTTGATGCTGCTTTCAAGTGGTTTATGACTACATGTGGATTAAAATGGAAGGGGTTTAAGGCAGAATTAAAAGAGAAGTTTTTTGATGAGACATTAACAGATAAGGAGCTGATGGCAAGAAATGGTGGAAGAGTAGATCCTAATGATTGGAAGTATCTTATTAACTTTTGGAGGTCTGATGAATCTAAAGTAAGTAACATGTGAATAATATTTGTCTCATAACTTGCACATGGATCTTGTATTCTTCAAAATGTATGTAAATTTTTACTATTCCTATCATAGGCTCGCACGGAACGGGTAAAAGCATGCCGTGCAAAGTTGCAGCTCCTTCATACATCTGGCAGCGTTAGCCATGCTTCTACTAGGCATAAACTGGTAATGTAACATAGCACTCACATTAATTATTCATTATAGTATTTTTGGGCATTTTGATTTCTGCTAAGTAGTAAAATCATTCTAGGGTGAGGAACTTGGGCGTCCGGCTAGAAGAGATGAAGTCTTTGTCAAAACACATACAAGAAAAAATGGGGTTCCTTCAAGGCAGGCAGCACCAAAAATTTTAAGTTCTGTACATGAAAAAAGTCAGCCTCCAATATGACATTGCTTCATCCACAAATGAGATATTGCTTTCGTGTGTATAGGATGAAATTAAAGACATTCTTGAAGTCTATCCAGAGTTGGTTGATAGAACAATTCAGCAAGGCGATGCATACGCTATTGTTTGTGGACTAAAGGAGCCAAAAGGACGTGTTCGTGTATTGGGCGTAGGACCAACTCCCCAAGATATTGGTACGCCGGAGTTGAAGTCGTACGTGCCAACAAGGATTCAATTGGAAGTTCTTGCTCATGAAAAAGCTGAAAGTGAGAGAGCAGTTCTACAACAACGTGTTAAGGAATTAGAGGATCAAATGCTTGAGGAAAGTCTGGCACGAGAAAGGCAAAATCATGAATCCAACTCACAACATGGTTCTAATTCACGACACCAAGTGGTAAGGGTGTTCAATTTCAGCAAGCAATCTGAATTCAGCATGTGTTTGCAGCCATTGCTATAAGTTGACTATTGTGTTGTAACATATTCCTCCATCTTGTTAAACTATCTCATTGTAGAGTCTGAGGCCTGAAGAAGCTGCAGATGAGTCACATCAAAATAATTCTAGAGCTGAAGCAGGTAATTGCACAGACAATGAAGATTATGACCTTTCTGATGGGGAGAACTTGCTTATCCAAAGGCATGCAACAGCTCCATTAGTGCCTGCCATGAACAATGCATCCCAACCATGTGTTGATGATGGCCATCGCTATGCACATGATTCCCTTGTAAGTTTCTTATCCCGCAGCAAAATTTCTACTTGTGATTTTCCAGCGGGTCATCCATCTTGTACCCATTTGAAATAATTGCATCATCCAGTACAGGTTGGAAAGACTGTCATACTATATGCTATGCTGAGATCACAAGCTGTAGCTAGGGGTGTTGTCATTTCAACTAATCCAAACACCATATTAGGAGGTCAGCCTCTTGGGAAGCAATTTTGTGAAGTTATTGTGAATTTGGTGCTGAAAAGAGATGCAATGCTGCCTTGCCCTTATGATGATATGGAAACTATGGCTGATGCAGACATGATGTCAATTGCAAGGCCATACAAGAGGGTAATAATTAATTGGGCTTTATTTTTCCTTTGTTTCTTTGATTTGTGAGGAGTAAGCAGCATTTCCTAACTGATTTTGCTTGTGACAGCTAAAGGTTTGCGACGATAGGGCATCAAAACCTTCTCATGGTCTAGATTATTTCCTAATTGATCTACTCTATTGTTGGATCTTGATTATTTCTTCATGTTCACTCATTAATTAGAATCGGGCTGATTATTATTCCGTATCGATCTTTATTTGTAGGAATCACAAGGCACTGCTAATTAACTAGTTGACATGGTGAAAGTAGCAAAATTACCAACATCAAGCCAGTAATTGTGCTAGATCGTTTGTTGGAGGCTAAGGTGATTTCAGTGGATCTTTTGGGGATGTGATGACACCACTGAGGAATCACATTAACTTGTCTCATGTGTGATTTTGATGGAAGGTTAAACCTCTTAATATGTTGTCTTTTGTACAACAAATGCTAATGGCTATGCAGCTGAACCATAGATATATGAACTGTTAGCTGTTATCTTGACTCTTGGCTTGTATGGATGATGTCCTATGTATATTCACCGATGTAAATTATCTTGGCTTTTCTGTTGGCTTGCTAATGGCTTCTCTGGAATTATGTTGAGACCTGATGAATGAATATTCTCAATGTACCATTTAAATTGCAATTAAATGAGCTTTTATTTTTTTTTAAAATTGGAATTATCGCGTTGGACGGTTAGTCGGTAAAGGAACTTTTAACATCAAACCGTCTGTCGGTATAACTAGTTACGCACAGTCCGTCAATAAATGCTATTCTAACGGATGGTCCGTCGGTATAAGTACAGTCCGTCGGTAAAACTTTTACCGACGGGACTAGCACTGACGGGAGTTGTCTGTCGGTAAAACTTTTTACCGACGGACTGTCCGTCGGTATAACGGCTTATAACGACGGTCCGTCCATTGCTGTTGTGGTGTTGTGGTGTAGTGTATCCACTGGTTTCCACGCAAATATGTCTCAGTTAGCCCGAAGGAAACTGACGAGCGCGAGTTCCTATTTCTCATCTAAGCCAACGCCGATAACGGCGGTCTTGGATGAGTCACCCTCCTGAAACTGGATCGACTTGAGGGCCAAGTCGCTGGTCGATTGGATGCTTGACTTGCTAGCCTTTCTCAAAGGGATCTCCAGCCCTGTTTGGGAGAGCTGCTGCGTGGCCACGAGTACTTCCCCTGAAGCATCTGGCACACGCGTAGTCGAAGCGTATTGGATCGCCTCCTGGTTGCAATCATATGACTTCTTCAAGTCGCCTCGGAGAGTGAGTACTCCACTTTATCTTGGCATCTTGAGAAGTAAATAAATATAATGCAGCACTGCCATGAATTTGGCGAGTGCCGGTCGGCCCAGTATGGCATGATAAGAAGATTCGAAGTTAGCAACTTCGAATTTAATGAACTCGGTGCGGTAGTTCTCCCTTGTGCTGAAGGTGACTGGAAGAACCACCATGCCAAGTGGGTGCGCCGCATTACCTGGGACAATGCCGTAGAAAGGAGACTTGCCTGGAACCAGCATGTCCGTGAAGTTCAGACCCATCTTTCTCAAAGTGCTGGCGAAGATGAGGTTGAGACCACTCCCACCGTTGATGAGCACCTTGGTGAGCCTGACTTCTGCCACCACCGGATCCAGGACTAGGGGGAACTTACTGGGCTCCGAGAAGCTTGTCCACTGATCATGGTGGGAGAACGAGATGGGGACCTCTGACCAACGGAGTGGTTGTGGTGCCACCGGCTCGACAGACATGATCTCCTGGAGAAGCAATTTCTGTTCCCACCTGGAACCGAAGTCTCCATCTCCCCCGAAGATGACATTGACAGTCTTTGAGGCATCCTAGAACTTCACGTTGTGCATTTTGTCCCCTTGGTCATCGTCTTTGGGTTCTTTGTCCACTGGCTTGTTCTTCTTGCCGCCCCCAGGATTGCTAACTATCCTCCAGAGGTGGTAGAAATCAATTGCCGCATGATTGGCACCCGGATGCGATGTACATTTCTTCTGCAGGAGCTTCTCAAACTCCTCCTGCGTTGTTGTCTTCTTGCCTCGTGAGGGACGATCCACAGCTGTGATGAGATCATTTGGCTTGCGCTTTCGGGATGGACCCGAGTAGTCCCGCTGGCTCTTGTCGTTGCGGTTGTCATTTGGACGCCTTAGGTTGCTATCGTTGCACCTCGGGAATCACTCCCACATCTTTTCCTCCTGCTCGGACCAGTCGTGCATCATGTCACGAAGCCCCGCAATAGTTTTTGGTCTGTTCTGCCCAAAGTCTCTGTAGATGCCTGGGTCAGTGATGCCGTTGTAGAAGCAGTCGATGATGTCTTCCTCCGAAATATTCGCAATGGTAGCACGGACGTCAAAGAAACAGTGTGTATAGGACCGTAGGAGCTCGTTACGTTCCTGTTTACATTGAGCAAGATCGTGACGAGTACCTGCGCGAGTGATCACCCCCCGCAAGTTGTCGATGAAGACCTTCTTGAGCCACTCCCAGGAGTCGATCGAGTTGTTGCTGAAGCTCTCCAACCACGTGAGTGGCGCAGGGTCCAAAGCTATTGGGAAGTAGACGACCTTGGTGATATTGGAGCCCCCCGCGACTTCAATGGCGGTGGAGTAGCAATGTAACCATTGCTGAGGAGCTTGCTTGCCACCATACTTGGTTATCCCGATCGGCTTGAAGCCCTCAGGGTACTTGTAACTGCTGAACCGTGCAGAGAAAGCTGGAAAACGGTCGCTGCAGTCAGTACCCTCTGTCTCGGCTACTTCGCGCTCTCTGCGCCTGAAATCGATTACGGACTACGCATCGCGTCCTTCATTGGTTCACTGGCACAGGTCTTCTGGAGGAGGGAGATGATTGGCTTGTCACGGGTTACCCCCTGGAGGTGGCTGCTACCTCCCGCCAGGGGCCTAACTCCTGCGGGCGTTGTCGTTGTTGTTGCTACGCTGAGGTCGGGGACGGCCACCTGTCGTTCGACTGTGAGCCTGGCTTCGGCTTTCGCCCATGTGCTCCTCCCTAAGGGTAGATGCCGGGTTTTGTTGATCAAGCTGAATCCAAGCCCTCTATGTGTAACGAAGTGCTTGACGCACGTTTGGATCGTTACTGCGTTCGAGTATAGCAGTTACCCTGGCGATGTTGGCCACCGGAGTCCTAAAGCCCCGCTCCCTTACGGCAGCGAATTCAGCGTCAAGCTCGCGGTGCATAGATCGCATGCGCTCATTGACCCTCCTTCACCGAGCTACGCGAGCTTTGTTCCTGGTCCTCCGTGCCTCATGATCAGCGTCGTTTTCATCGCCTACGTTGGTTGTGGCCTCATCTTCAGAGACCGCATCAAATTCGACGATGGGCAAGTCACCATCATCCTCGCCTTCTTCCGCCATCAGCACCTGGCGTGAGATGAGCTCATCAGAGCTCGCATCGACTAGCTCGGTCGACTCCTCTGCCACGGTGGCTAATGGCCTGCCCTCCTGAAAAGGCAAGGGCTCAAGGTGTGCCACAAGCCGGTCTTCGGCCTCGAGTAGACTAGAAAGTTTCATGCCCTTCCTATGCACGAAACGCCCCTCTGGAGTGGAGGTGATCATCAGACCGTTGGCACCAAAACAATCCGCAGCCCCCCGACGTGCGGTGGCTTCGGGCTTTCCGAGTTGGAGTAAAGAGTCCAAGTCCTTCTCCAATGCGGAGAGGGACTCGGAGATGTTGGCCTCCTGAAGATCAGTGGCCAAATTGCGTAGACCGAATCATGATCGGCTACATGAGACCTTAGATTGGAACGAGTCCAACCCAAGCAAGGTTGTTGCAGCACTGGAAGGAGTCGCGCCGAAAGTAGACTCCTCCCTGGTCCTCGTAGCGGATCCATGGATTGACAAGTCATCGAGATTATCGATGAACTTGTCGAGGTCACTATGAAAACTCGCCGCGGGAGTTTTCAGCTTCATGTTGACGAGGAATCAATGGAAACTGCCTGCACCATCTGCGACGTAGACCCACAAGCCAAAAACAAACATCGTGCCCTGAGAGGGTACTGACCTGGTGAACTTGAACGATGCCATCGAGTTCGCCGGTGGATCTTCAATGCGCTCCCCTACCTAGCGCGCCAGCTATCGGTGTTTTACTGGCTGCCCATAGAGGGGTATACCTAAGGTGGTAAGTTTAGGTTGAGAGACACCGAGATTAGGAACTCAAAGGTGCAAGAAACACAAGATTTAGATAGGTTTGGGCCGCGATGTGCGTAATACCCTACATTATGTATGGTGGTTTGTATTGCCTTGGGTGTAGATGTTCTGTTTTGAGGGGGTCCCTACCCCCCCTTATATATCCGGGAGGACAGGGTTACATGAATCCTAGTCCAATACTAGCCAAGGAATCGTACTCCAGTAGTTTTCTTCTGTACCGACTAGTCCTACTCTCATACAAGTAGAGAACAACATAAATAAGCGATAAGACAAGCCTTATCTCCTAATCCTATTTGAACTATATTATGTACATAGTCCCGTAGCCCCGGGTCTGACATAGGCCACATGGGGATTGGTAAGTAATCTATTTTATTGTTGTGATTGTTTCATTTAATATGTTATATAGTTTAAGTAAGAAACATGATGGATATCATGTTCTAATTGTAGGCAGTGGGATGATATTTGTTGGGAGGGAAGAAATAGGTTAAGACCTGTGAATGCAACATTGGGAACACTTTGTCGGTTTCGCTACCCAAGAATGGTCACTATTGGAGGTGTGCTTCAGCCTGCATTGAAGTGGGAGCACTATAAGCTACAATCGGATGATCAGGGCGTCACGACTGCAGCGAGGGTTTGGAATGAGTTTTGGGTACTTTTTTATCATAACTTGTCTAACTCGTATAACTACTATCTATTTGATTCATTTATAGGTTGTCTAACTAATTTATTTTTCTTTTTAGGAGAGGTATCGTTTGTCGGAGGGGGAGGAGCAGTGCCTACAAGCTAGGGCTCGTTCTGTGTTTGACAAGGCAGTGACGAAGGTGGTTAGGGACATGATGTCTAATGCTCATTTATATGTTTGCTTATACTACAAGAAAATAAAGCTGCAAGACATGAACAAGAAACTGGGCACTTCTAAGATATATCTCCGAGAGGATGAGTACCTTCAAGTTGATATTAGCGGTTTGCCTTGGTTTAGAAAGTGTCCAGATGCTTGGCGAGCACTTTGTGCTTATTGGGCTTCACCCAGCTTTGTGGAAAAATCCAGAATGAAGAGAGCTAATCGTCAAGCAAGACCACGGGTTACACAAAGATATGGGGCTGATGGACACCTTCATTTGGCTCGTCGAATGGTAGGTGTTTATTATTTTAATTTGATTATTATGTACTTACTTGCAATATCACAATTTCTTCTTTGCCAGGAGGCACAAAGTGGGGTGGCCCCAAGCTATATTGAGACATACATTCGAGGCTACCACGACGCAGATCCTACACAGTCAGAGTTGCTTTGCAGTGAGAATGCCACAAAGACTCTGGTTAGTAAAATAATTTGATTTCAATTAAGCGATGATTCTAATATTATCTTAGTATTGATTGCCTGAATGGTACGTGAGATATGGTGATGAAATGGTGGCATGTCATGGGGAAGAGTATGATTGGAGGAGGAGTGATGTTGATGTTGGTGCCTTATACTCAAGCGGGGGAGGGAAGAAGCATGGCAGGTTCAGCATGTTGAATGGCGTTATTGATACAAGTGGTGCTTTGAGTGAGGCAAGGTGTTCTCAGTCCTCTCAGAGTTCTCGGGGCTACCAAAGGGAAAGGGAAAGTCGACTGCAGGAGGAGATAAGGCAGCATAGAGAGGCGATGCAGAGGCAAGAGGAGTGGGCAAGGCAACAACACGAGTACGTGCAAGGTTTTTTCGCTCAGCAACGACAGACTCAGGTACTATGCAAGTTTGATATTTTTTTTCAAGTCATTGTGCACTTTTCATTGCTATAAGATACTTGATCTATTATCGGGTTTTAGGAAATGCTAGCGGCTACCCTTGGATCACAATTTAATTCGCCACCTCTTCCTTCGCCTCCTCCACCACCGCCGACCTTTATACCATACGTGCATCTACCATCTCCACATGTGGTAATTCTTTCGTATAACTAGCAATGCTCAAATTTTCTTATATATACATACTATATACATTTAACTTTGTCTATAATCAGGGTTCGATGAGTAGTCATCCTCAAGGAGTTTCTGCCAGCCCGTCCATGTTAGACCCGGGGCTACGGGACTGTGTATATAATGTAGTTTAAACAGAACTAGGAGATAAAGCCTGTTTTATCTCTTATTTATGTTGTTCTCTACTCGTATGAGTAAGAGATAAAGCTAGTCGGTTGTAACGCCCGCGTTTTTATCTTATTTAAATTACATTACCAATCACTCGGTTAAAAATCTTTTAAACCTTTTCCGCCGCTTGAGCTCCTGAAGCGCACCTCCCAATTTTCCGCCGTTCCGACATCGCGCAGTCTCTTCCTCTTTTTCCGCAGAGCCGCCCGCCCCTTTTCCTTTTGCACCAACCTTGCCGTCCCGTTACATCACCATCGTGTCGCGGTCGGCCGCGTGCGCCTGCCCGGCCGCGACCGTCAGCGCCGTGCGCGTGTTCTATCTTTTCTTTTCTCATATTTTGTTTAAATCCATTTTATTTCTCTCTTCTAATTTTTTCCTAGACTCTTTTTCTTTTCTTTTTTCTGCGCTGGCTTCCTCTTTCTTTTCGCGCCTGTGCTGCCTGCTGCCTGCTCGAGCTGTAGCACGCTCCTTGCACGCACGCGCGGGCCAGCGCACGACCCGCCACTGCTGCCTGTGCACGCCAAGCCGGCGTGCGGCCCGCTGCTGCGCCGGCCTGTCCCGTCCCGTCCCCTCACCCTCACAGCTCGCGCTTTGTCCCCGAGCATCCTGGCCGCCATTAATGGCGAGGCTCCTGTACTGCTCGTGACCCCCCACGCCGGCCATCCCCCCTCTTCCTCTCGGCCTATAAATCAGACCCCAAGCCGCCCCTCACTCCGTCCACACCGCCTCAACACCTCTCCCCCTCTACCTCACGCTGCAGCTCGCTGCCGCTGCTCACCATTGCCGCCCACCACCCATCACCGTGGACAGCCCTCCGTAGACCGTCTCCGCACGAGGTGAGGGCCGGAATCGGACCCCCTCGGCCTCCTCTCTACTTTTTCCCCCTCCCCGGGTGTTGCCATGCTCCAGGGGGCCGGCGCCCATGGCCTGGCTGCCCCCCCTCCTACTATTCCCCTCCCTTTCCTGTTCTGTCTCGAGGAAGAAGGAAGGCAGACTTGTGCATAACCCCCTCCACTTTTCCTCCTTATGCAGTCCGCAGCCCCCATTTTCATGCGACATTATGTTCTGAATCGATTCCAAACTCCACCATGCATCAATTATTCTCTCCAAGTCCCAAGATCCACATCCAACAAATATAATAGCCTCCTCTATTTTTAATAGAAGCTCTCTATTTCCCTTTTTAGCTCTTCGGCGAACTTTGTTTTATTGTGTGATTGTTTGTGTGTTGTAGCCGACGGTGTACCGAGGAGGAGTAGGACCGCGAGCCGGAGCCCGAAGACCCATACCTCGAGGAGGAGCTTCCAGAAGGCTTTGAGGACGGCAAGTCCAATCCCATCCTTTGTTGCATATTTATCTTAGGTTTATAAACGCAACCTATTGGCCTATTTTATAAAATGCATTGTTTTATTGCAAGACATGGTTGGATAGCCACCCCTTGATTGCTATGACTATTCCTTGATGACCTAGGTTAATGTCTATATAGGATTTGCCCTGTTGGACGTTAGCTACTGCTAGAGATGCTTATTACCTTTTATTCCCTTTATTATATTTTAGTCATGACCACAAAGCGCTTTACCAAAAATAAGGGTGTGAGTGTTTTAAAAGATAAAATGGGATTTTGGGAAAATCAAAGAAAGATATAACCCGATGAGATGGACGGTGTTTTCTGTGTGAAATGCCACTGGTGTCCGTCTTGTCAATGTAAGGATGAACTGAGGTGTCATCTTGCCTAACCCACTTATCGTACAACCACTCGACCGTTGTGTGGGCAATGGCTTAGCATAAACCCCACTAGTTGTCCTGCTAGCCAAAAGGAGAGCGGGTGAGCAACGGGAGATCATGGAGAAGGGATACGATCTGTGTGAGTTATGTCCCGGTTATGACTTTGTTGATAGGTCATTAACCCCATGGCTGCTTTCGTGTTGGCTAGTTAGATTCAACTAAGGTGGGTAATGGCTTTGTTAGGATCCGCCACGACATTAAGGTGTTCGTAGTGTGGTACCCTACTTGTGGGTAAAGTGTACAACCTCTGCAGAGTGTAAAATCTATTCGAATAGCCGTGTCCACGGTATTGGACGAGTTACGGCATGGTCACTTCAATAGACATTTTGGGATGATTGGTTTTGTGGCGTGAGTTGTTTTGAAAGTGCCCGGCAGTTGTGCAGTGAGCTACTGTGGATGAGGAGTCCGATAGTATTAAAACTTGGATCCTTTGTGTAGGATCAACCCCACTTATTATTCGATTACTATAGAAATGTTTTGAGAAAACTCTTTTATTAAATGAACCCTTGCATGTGTAAAATCTCGCTTTATCGCAAATGAACCCTAGCCTCCTCCTTGATATATCCATGCATGATCTTTATTATTCCCCTCCGCAGGTGTTGTTGGACTTGTTGAGTACGTATGTACTCACTCTTGCCTAGTTTTTACAGAGGAGGATCCGAACTTCGTCCCTGAAGACGTCGAGTAGGTCGCCGTCCTACACCCAACCTTGCCTGTGGTTCAGGGTCTCCACAGGAAGCTTACCATGGCGCAAGACTTTGATGTTATCTTAGATTTTGTTGGCACTTTGGTTTGGTTTGTAGTCCTTATGTTGTCCCTCTTGATAGTGGCGCTTCAGTGCCCGCTACCTCGACGGTTTGTACGGTAATGAACCATCTGATGTAATAAATGTGTTATCAGCCTCCTGGGACTGATATTTGTATCACATTTAGTCACCTCTGTTGAGGGGACGCTTCATCAGTACGAAAGGAAACTACTCGAGTTATACTCGGGTACGATTCCTTGGCTACTATCGGGCTAGGATTCATGTAACCCTGACCTCCCGGATATATAAGGGGGGCAGGGACCCGTTCAAAACACAACATCAACACCTAAGGCAATACAAACCACCATATAGGACGTAGGGTATTACGCACCTCACGGCCCGAACCTGTCTAAGTCTTGGGAGCGGCTCAAGAAGGTCTTCATCGACAACTACTAGGGGTCGATCACTCGCGCAGGTACTCGTCACGATCTTGCTCAATGTAAACAGGAACGTAACGAGCTCCTACGGTCCTATACACGCCGTTTCTTCGATGTCCATGCTACCATGGCGAACATCTCGGAGGAAGACATCATCGACTGCTTCTACAACGGCATTACCGACCTAGGCATCTACAACTGACGTCGCTCGTGATAGCGATAAGCAGGAATACTTCAAGGAGGGACTGGATGATCACATCTAGTATGCGCTGCTAAACCACCGCTTCGACAACTTCAACCAGCTGGTTGATGCAGCCCTCAACACCGAGCGCAAGCGCCGGGAGATTGAGGACAAGAAGAGGAAGATGGCTCCATCCTCTTCGGGCAGCAACACTCGTCCCCGATATCAGCATCCACCTTAGCAGCAGCAGCAGAGGCCGTCCCAGCAGTACCAGCAGCGGCAGCAGTACCCGCCTCGTCCTCAGCAGCAGCAGTAGGCGGGACCAGGTCAGAGGCTTCCAGCGCCTCCTGCTCCACCAGCTCAGAGGCAGGGAGTGCCTACTCCTCCTGCTGGGCAGCAGGCCGCTGCATTTCCTCGAGTGTGCTTCCACTGCGGCGAGCCGGGGCACTACGCCAACGTCTGCCCCCGGAAGGCACAGGCAGTGTGACAGTTCGTGTATTTGTAATGCTAGACATATATTTTGTTAGTGTGAATTATGTGTTTGTTACCGTAAAGCTTGTGTGTGTTTGTGTGAAGCTTTTGAAAATTTAAAGTGCAAGTAAAAAGGGTATTTTTGTAATTACAGAAAAACCTAGGGTTGTTTTTGTAAAATGTATTTGGATGAAGGTAATTTCAAAATAAGTGAAAGGTGGTTTTGTAAACATGTTTTTCTTATTTTATGTCTTGTAAAAATAAATATTATTTATCCAAAAGTTTCATTTTAAATGCGTATGTTGAAATGGGTAAAATTTTTGGGTAAAGTGGTAAAAATAAGGGTATTTATGTAATTTTATAAAAGTGTAAGCCCTTTTATGTAAATGTTTGATTTACAAAAATAACTTTCAAATTTACTCAGGGTTAAAGTGTAAAAGTGCAAGTCATCATGACATGTCTATCCAACCATTATGACGAGTTTATCCCGTCATCATGACATGTCATAAATGCTTGCATTTAGGTCCTGAATTTTATAAAATTTCATTCTTTAGGACAAACACAATACAAATCCAACTTTTATTCAAAACTTCACGTATAAAAATATAAATTTTGAGTTTTTGAACTTGAGCCCTAAAGCAACGTTGTAGAGTTTGAAAAACTCTCTAACTTTCGTTTTGGGCATTTCTTCATTTGGGTTTTAAATCAACAGGAAATTTTGGTTTTACAGACGAGCCCCTGCAGTTTTCTGAAATCGCGTATAAGTCCTTGGGAAATCTGTTTTTCCTTTCTCCTCTATTCTTTCTCTCTCTGCCTTATCTTCTCCCTGGCGCTTCTTTGTTTCTTGCCGGCAGCACCTCTCTGCTCCTTTCTTTTTTTTGTTCCTCCCCTCTCTCCTCCACCGACCGGAGCAGGCAGCAAGCGCAGGCGGCGGGCGCTCGGGGCCGGGCGGGCGACGGCCCGAGCGCGAGCGCGCGGGACTTGGAGCGGCGGCGGCGGCGGCTCGGCCCGAGCGCGAGCGCGCAGGGCGCGCGCAGGTGGCGGGCCCAGGCGCAGGCGGGCGCTGGCGGCGGCGGGGCAGCGCCAGCGCGGAAGCTGGAGCGGCGCGCGTGGCAGGCAGGCCCGGGCCGAGCGGGCGGTAGCGGCTCAGCGCTGTTTCGGCGGCGCGCGGTACGATGTACGGGGCCGGCTCGGGCACGACCGAGGCGGGGCGCGCGGATGCGCGGCCCAGGAGCGCGGGGGCTGGCGCGTGGAGGAGCAGCGGTAGGCGCGGGGGCAGCGGGCCCAGCAGCGACAGGCGGCCGCGCGGGCTGGCGGCGGCAGCAGGAGTGCCCAGGCGAGCGCGCGTAGAGGGCCGAGCGGCGAGCGCGCGCGGGTGAGTGAAGACGCGTGAGGCCGGAGCGTGGCGCGCGGCTCGGCTGGCGGCAGCGGGCGTGGGGGCCAGCGCGAGCGCGGCCCAGGAGGTAGCGCAAACAGGGGAGGAAGCGCGCGGCGTGGAGACGAACGCAGGTGCGGCAGTGCGGGCGCGCGGCTTGGGGCTGCGGCTCGCGGACACTGGCGCGGGCGCACGGCGGGCACTGGTGGCGTGCGAAGCGTGCCACGGGAGCGCGCTGGCTTGGGCGTGGAAGCAGGTCCGGCGTTGGCGCGCGGCTCGGGAGCAGACGAGGCGCGAGCGGGAGCAGGTGATGCGGTCATGGCGAGCGGAGACGCGCGTGAGCCGAGCGCAGGAGCGGGAGCTGGAACGCAGCACAGTGGAAGCAGCGCGTCGGCTCGGAAGTGGCGCGGGCAGGAACAAGTGTTGGAGCGGGCAATGGCGGCACAGGAGGAATGGGTGCGCGGGAGCAGAGCGCACGAGCGACGACCGCAGCTGGGTTGGCGCGAACGGCTCCGGCATGAGCTGATGCGGCGCGACGCAAGCGAACTGGCGTCGAGCGAGTACGGGAGCTAGAGCGGCATGGTTTCAGCGGTGCAGGTGCTGGAGCGGCAAGAACGTGAGTGACGCCGAGCGGGTGGCGCGAGCGTGCGCGTAGTGACGCGCAGAAGCTGGCAGGGTGTGCAGGTATTAGGCGGCCGGAGTAAGCACGGGACAGATGCAGGCGGCGTGGGCGTGTGAGTGCAGGAGCAGAACTTGAGCGGAGGTGAACGGCCCGGAGCGAGCAGTGACGTGCAAGGCGGTTTCAGACACGTGAGCAGCAGTGCGATGCGGGCCAAGAACGCGCGCGGTTCGGGCGTGCGCGGGCGGAAATGAGACGTGGCGGATCGGGACAGACCCACACGAAGGGCGACCAGGTCGCGCACGGCAGTACCTTGGCAAGGACGGTCGCGGAGGGACCTGCGACGCGGCAAGGCCGAGGTGAGTGCGGGCCTGACAACAGGAGGAAGAGGAATAATCATGCAGGGCGACGACGTGCAGGGCGATGATGTGTGGAGGTGGTGACCGGATGCGGTGAGCTCAGAGGAACCACGCACGGTGAGCTCCCTTAATCCTAGCGGAGGCGGAGAAGCGCTTATGGCGCGGCAAGTCAAAAGGAGGAGTTAGCCTAGCGAATCAGTTCGGCTCCATCGTCACGTCTCAGAATCCACGACATCCAGCAACTTCTACTCTTCGTCACCGTTGAGCTCTTCTCCTCACCAATCTTGTTCGGGAATTCACTTTCCATCTGTTCTCCTCCATAACCAAGGTTTGCCCTAATCCACTGAATCTTCTTAATGCCGGCGACTCCTTTGCCAGAATATCGCCGTTAACTTCCTGTTATCTATTTTCCCGGACCAGGGGCTTGATTGCTACGTTTTAGAAAGTTCTAGGATGTTCCTTGTAAAATTTCCAAAGCTTTCTGTATTTCAAATTGATGAACTTCTACATTTCATAGATTTTCATAAGAAGTTCATAAAAATGTAAAATCAATTTCGTTTGAAACCCTAAGTCAAAACCTATAAGTTTTATGTTGTGATCTTGAGTGAAAGTCTTTAATGTGTGGTTTAGGTCAAATGTTAGAGAATGAATGTTTTATTGTGCCTTATATTGTATGCTTGTGTTATAGCTAGAAGATAAATTATAGGGTGTATGTTTTAAGTGGAGAAGTGTGATAGTTAGTTAATCCTATCACCCTAGAGCTCATATCCCTACCATCAAGACATTGTCCTCGTCTTGATTGCCGTTTCTTTAAGTTCTTTGTCGTGAAAGGATCCCTGTTAGTTTGTGTAGGTCTGCTGCTTAGCCAAAACATCTCTACGGTTATGCCTCAGCATCAGCTTTTGGTTCAGCCGCTAAGCATCAGTTTTCTTGAGTCTATGGTGTTTCTATGTAACAGCTGTCAGTCGATGCTTCTACCATCGGCTGGTTAGCTGATACGATTGTTACCTTTCTAGTATCAGCTACTGCCGATACAGTTCTTTTGTTCTGTTCTACATCGGCTGCACATAGTCGATATATCGAAGATGCACCCACAATCTTAGGGTTCTTGCCATCGGTCGACCCAGGCCGATTTTAGTTGCCTTTCCATATCGGTCAAACCCGACCGATCGATCCTTAGTTTTCCCATCCTTATCCACACACTTCTATCAGTCGATTTATTGACTGAGAGGTCGGTTTTATACCTATCGATCATATACCCTCAACCACACTTCAATCGGCTATATGTCACACAATTGTTGTACTGACGTAATCGAGTCGATATAACCATACTTAGTTACCTAGAATAAGACTTAAGCACATCTCAGTTAAGACACAACTGCTTTAGGAATCATTCCTCTGCTGAAGTAATCGATGCTTTCATCGATCGTCTAGAAACCCGATGCACTCATCAATCGGCTAAACCCATGTTGTTCCCATCGGCTCTGTGGTAATCTTCAACAAATAGCCGATCCAAATTAGTTGTCCTCCTAAAGCTCTGTCTAGGTTTAGTTTAGATCTTTTTGGTTGTTATGTGAATAATATATTATATGAGTGCTAGATTGTAATTGTATTGTGAAGTAAGGTAGTTTTATGTACACACTTTGAATGAAATGTTGCATTGCATGTAGATACGATTACTTCGGCAACAGTACCTACGAGATCTCCCCGGAGTCTACGGAGGATGTTCCTGAAGACCAAATAAACGTCACCAAGGGATTAACTGAAGCCTGGAACCAAAGTTCGGAAGATATTGACATTTCTGACTTCAGTGCCACCAGCAAAGGCAAGCCCCGGACATATCCCATTACTTTATTTACACTGCAATTTATGCCTATCTATATTATATCTTGCATTAAGTCTAGGAGTTGAAGTGAAACCCAAGATGCATGAATCCTTGGAATCCAATGTAATGCTTCCGAGTCCTTATCGGTTAGATGCTTCGCTAATAGGACCGGTAGAAGTCGAGTGATTTCCTGTCACTCGCGCGATATAGGAGTTGCATGTTTACATTTCTGCAATCACTATAAGGATGATGGACAGGGTCATGTGTTGTATCATGACCTGGAAGTTTACCCTGTCTGTTTTGATAAAAGCTTTAAGGTCGAAATGTGTGGTAGTGGTGGCTAAGTTTTTGAAAGTACTAGCCACATGCCGCGAAATATGGTAAGCGGTAAGCCTAGTAACCAATCGGCCCGGCAAGTGGACATACCTCCCACCACTCGATTTTATGTTATGTTCACATGCACCGACGTGTGGGAGTACGTTCTGCAAGGCAGACAGGAATACGGGTTTTGTAGTCGCGCTACAGACGTATGTCCTGCACACATTGGGTGTGCGTACGGTCCTACAGTCGCTTGTGGTGGACCTGATCCACGACCCGGAATGAAAGGCAAACGGTTGCTTCGGAACGATCGTTGGATCTTCCAAGCATGTGTGTTAGGTTTACCTTGCAAGGTTAAATTCGATTCGAATCGTCCGCCTCTCACGAGGATTGAGACTGCTTAATCCTTCTGCCACATTGAGTAAAAAGTATAACTGTTGATGAGATAATCTTGGTGAATGATAATATCTATCATGCTTGTTTAGTATAGGTGCTAACCTAGAATGGCTAATCAAACTAGAATCTGAAAGCTAAAACTTGAAAATAAGTTATATTCTTAGTTGCTTTTCAGCTAAAATTAAACCCGAAACCATTACAAGCTTTCATGAGTCTAGTTATGGGCTAAAGTATACCCAATCCCGGGTAAGCCTTGCTGAGTATTAGTATACTCAGCCTTGCTAGTTTTATGTTTTTCAGGTAAAACCTTTGAAGATCCTACTCTTTCCCTGTTTTGGCCTTGTGCTCTCCCAGATGATTGGTCCGTGGAATAGGATCCGTCCCTGGCCAACACTGATGATATCGAGTGATGTCGTGCCCAGGCTTAGCATGACATCCGCCTTGACGACGAGTTGTAAATCGTCGCGTATGTTTTCCGCTGCTAAAAACCATAGCTTTACAGTTTGTAATGTCTTTCTAAATTTAGAACTTCGCACTGCTTTAAGAAACTCTTCTATTGTAAATTTTCCTGTGATGTAAAATATGATGGTGACTGTATCTCTGGACTCACCTTCGTGTGAGGTAACCTTATTTGATCCTGTGTATCGGTGGTTTATCGGGACGTTACCCGACAGGCCAAGGGATTATACCGTTTGAAGCACGTTGGAGCCCTCGGGAGTGGACTCGCGTACTTGAGCCGGTATAATTCAGGTTGGTTCTGCCACAGCTGGTATCAGAGCTATAAGGTTACTCTTGAGATACATTTTACCTTAAAAATGCTTTCAGTATAAAAGTTTGACCAACAAAATATTTGGCAAAACTGCGTTGGATTCGTTAAGGATTGTACTTAGTACGTAAAGCCCTAGGGTAATGTTTCTGAGGGAAATAGAGGTGGCTATATATATAATCCTAACTACCAGCATTACTTTCTGTCAAAACTTAAATTCATGCACAACTCAACTTTACTTTTTTGTAATGACATCTTCGATGGTGAGGTAAGGAGGTAAGGATCCTCAGCCAACTAAGGGAGTTTGGCCTTCCCGTCGGTGATGCGAACCGAACGCTGTTTCTCAAGCAGTGGCCTACTTGAGATGCTGCCAATGTACCAACTTTGGTTGATTACATTGGGAGTATATAGTTAGGTAAGGGGGTATGAACAGCAACATCCCCGCATTTTGCGGTACCCCCGTGAATACGTTATCTCGATAACGTATGCTAACGTTGTCTGTACGGCGGTAATTGTACAGATGCTGTTTCTATAGTGAACAGTAATGATTGGGGACGCTTTCATGACATGCTGGCATGAAAGGTTCAATATATATATATATTGTATTTTCTGCAGGAATGCTAACCACGATTCGATAGGGTTTGAACGGTTAGGATTATCGACTAGTTATTACAGGGAGAGACGTATTTATATTATGCCACCGTAACTAACCACGTAATACCAAGATTACTTGGCAGTTATTTTTGTTTGTGAGGACGGGTAGAACGTGCATACATCATGACATCTTGGATTGACCTGATTGCCTTGTTTGTTACATTGATGTACTGAAATATGCGCTTGTATCTGAATGCTTGTTTTGACTTTGTGTGGTAGGAGCCGACATAATCTGCTAGGCTGACCTAAAGTGAGAAAGTCTTTTGTGAATCCCATGGGATGGGTCATGTTTAGACCCTATCACCGATCTTAGCGTGACAGCTAAATCAAACCCTTGATCGTGCTTTGAATCTGTTTCGGTAGAAGCATTGAACTTTTCCTTTGATGATTAAACCTTGATAACTATCATCAAATCCTTCAATCCATCATTTAGTGATCCATCTATCCTCTCCTGATGTTGTACCTTATCTTGTTGGCTATTCTGGTTACAACATCCGAAAATTTGTACCCTCCATTTTTGCTCAGATGATTTTGGATAAATTAAAAAGATTTATGACAATAGTTACTTTTTGCATACAATTCTCCCAGCAAAAGTCATGCATCATAACACATACCATCTTTGGTCAGTGCATGGTGTTGCATCGTCATCGAAAATCCGTAGACTGACTAACGGGTATGCCTTCAATACAACTTTAGGTTGTCTTGGGTTTTCTAAGATCTATCTTGTGGCTGCTGACACTACGGGGTTGCTATTCCTCTTTTGTGGTGGTGTTTAATCACATAACCATGATGCCGTGTCGGAACCTAAGGCCTCATGTGTGCTGCAGCCATATGATTGAGCCATTAGGAGCGCACTGGTGACTAGGTTTATGTGACGTAACCCCACTGCAATCTCTTCATATGCAACCTTACTAGTGTCCTAACTTTTGATCCTCGCTTAAGGATATAGGACTACTCAGGTGTTAGCTACGAGAGAACGGTTGTAGGATGCGAGTCACGAGCATCATTAACTCATGAGGGTATGCATCATACTTCATGCATTTCATACGAGCATACATTGCAAGTATCATCATCTCATCCTTGCATCATAATGTATGCATCATTTAGTCAACATCATGGTAATTGCATTGTATTATATGCATCATCTCGGTCGTGCATGGGATCCCTCATCCTCATGTTGCACCATTATTGCAATCATACATTACAACGGTGCATCATGTTCATGATTATATGTCGAGCATTGCACTCCAAGCTGAAGCATTTTATCATTATTCCTTGATTGCATTGGTATAAATAGGCATGTTTTGCAATCAGTATCATCTAAATCATTCAGATAATAAACTCTGAGCAGAAATGTTTCAAACATCACTTATCAGTCTCTTGTGCTATCTTTACTTGTTATCCCCAAAGTTTTGTGATGAATGTCACCGACATTTATCGTCCTCATGTTGTGATCTCATATTGTGATCTCAACTCTATGAAAACTTGATCACCTTTCTTTCTCTTTTCTCGTTATACTCATCCACGTATAATCTATTTATGCTTAAATCACCCATCAAAAGTAAAGGCTTTTCTCGTTGTACTCATCTTGTCGTACTCCAATGGCTTTTACCATCAACATCAATCACCTCTAGTGTGATTGCTTCCTGCCACTTCTAATGTGTGATTTGCTTTTCTTCCCTTAAAGAGTCTTTCGTCCGAATCTCGGGACGAGATTCTTTTTAGGGGGGAAGGCTGTGACAGTTCGTGTATTTGTAATGCTAGACATATATTTTGTTAGTGTGAATTATGTGTTTGTTACCGTAAAGCTTGTGTGTGTTTGTGTGAAGCTTTTGAAAATTTAAAGTGCAAGTAAAAAGGGTATTTTTGTAATTACAGAAAACCTAGGGTTGTTTTTGTAAAATGTATTTGGATGAAGGTAATTTCAAAATAAGTGAAAGGTGGTTTTGTAAACATGTTTTTCTTATTTTATGTCTTGTAAAAATAAATATTATTTATCCAAAAGTTTCATTTTAAATGCGTATGTTGAAATGGGTAAAATTTTTGGGTAAAGTGGTAAAAATAAGGGTATTTATGTAATTTTATAAAAGTGTAAGCCCTTTTATGTAAATATTTGATTTACAAAAATAACTTTCAAATTTACTCAGGGTTAAAGTGTAAAAGTGCAAGTCATCATGACATGTCTATCCAACCATTATGACGAGTTTATCCCGTCATCATGACATGTCATAAATGCTTGCATTTAGGTCCTGAATTTTATAAAATTTCATTCTTTAGGACAAGCACAATACAAATCCAACTTTTATTCAAAACTTCACGTATAAAAATATAAATTTTGAGTTTTTGAACTTGAGCCCTAAAGCAACGTTGTAGAGTTTGAAAAACTCTCCAACTTTCGTTTTGGGCATTTCTTCATTTGGGTTTTAAATCAACAGGAAATTTTGGTTTTACAGACGAGCCCCTGCAGTTTTCTGAAATCGCGTATAAGTCCTTGGGAAATCTGTTTTCCCTTTCTCCTCTATTCTTTCTCTCTCTGCCTTATCTTCTCCCTGGCGCTTCTTTTTTTCTTGCCGGCAGCACCTCTCTGCTCCTTTCTTTTTTTTGTTCCTCCCCTCTCTCCTCCACCGACCGGAGCAGGTAGCAAGCGCAGGCGGCGGGCGCTCGGGGCCGGGCGGGCGACGGCCCGAGCGCGAGCGCGCGGGACTTGGAGCGGCGGCGGCGGCGGCTCGGCCCGAGCGCGAGCGCGCAGGGCGCGCGCAGGTGGCGGGCCCAGGCGCAGGCGGGCGCTGGCGGCGGCGGGGCAGCGCCAGCGCGGAAGCTGGAGCGGCGCGCGCGGCAGGCAGGCCCGGGCCGAGCAGGCGGTAGCGGCTCAGCGCTGTTCCAGCGGCGCGCGGTACGATGTACGGGGCCGGCTCGGGCACGACCGAGGCGGGGCGCGCGGATGCGCGGCCCAGGAGCGCGGGGGCTGGCGCGTGGAGGAGCAGCGGTAGGCGCGGGGGGCAGCGGGCCCAGCAGCGACAGGCGGCCGCGCGGGCTGGCGGCGGCAGCAGGAGTGCCCAGGCGAGCGCGCGTAGAGGGCCGAGCGGCGAGCGCGCGCGGGTGAGTGAAGACGCGTGAGGCCGGAGCGTGGCGCGCGGCTCGGCTGGCGGCAGCGGGCGTGGGGGCCAGCGCGAGCGCGGCCCAGGAGGTAGCGCAAACAGGGGAGGAAGCGCGCGGCGTGGAGACGAACGCAGGTGCGGCAGTGCGGGCGCGCGGCTTGGGGCTGCGGCTCGCGGACACTGGCGCGGGCGCACGGCGGGCACTGGTGGCGTGCGAAGCGTGCCACGGGAGCGCGCTGGCTTGGGCGTGGAAGCAGGTCCGGCGTTGGCGCGCGGCTCGGGAGCAGACGAGGCGCGAGCGGGAGCAGGTGATGCGGTCATGGCGAGCGGAGACGCGCATGAGCCGAGCGCAGGAGCGGGAGCTGGAACGCAGCACAGTGGAAGCAGCGCGTCGGCTCGGAAGTGGCGCGGGCAGGAACAAGTGTTGGAGCGGGCAATGGCGGCACAGGAGGAATGGGTGCGCGGGAGCAGAGCGCACGAGCGACGACCGCAGCTGGGTTGGCGCGAACGGCTCCGGCATGAGCTGATGCGGCGCGATGCAAGCGAACTGGCGTCGAGCGAGTACAGGAGCTAGAGCGGCATGGTTTCAGCGGTGCAGGTGCTGGAGCGGCAAGAACGTGAGTGACGCCGAGCGGGTGGCGCGAGCGTGCGCGTAGTGACGCGCAGAAGCTGGCAGGGTGTGCAGGTATTAGGCGGCCGGAGTAAGCACGGGACAGATGCAGGTGGCGTGGGCGTGTGAGTGCAGGAGCAAAACTTGAGCGGAGGTGAACGGCCCGGAGCGAGCAGTGACGTGCAAGGCGGTTTCAGACACGTGAGCAGCAGTGCGATGCGGGCCAAGAACGCGCGCGGTTCGGGCGTGCGTGGGCGGAAATGAGACGTGGCGGATCGAGACAGACCCACATGAAGGGCGACCAGGTCGCGCACGGCAGTACCTTGGCAAGGACGGTCGCGGAGGGACCTGCGACGCGGCAAGGCCGAGGTGAGTGCGGGCCTGACAACAGGAGGAAGAGGAATAATCATGCAGGGCGACGACGTGCAGGGCGATGATGTGTGGAGGTGGTGACCGGATGCGGTGAGCTCAGAGGAACCACGCACGGTGAGCTCCCTTAATCCTAGCGGAGGCGGAGAAGCGCTTATGGCGCGGCAAGTCAAAAGGAGGAGTTAGCCTAGTGAATCAGTTCGGCTCCATCGTCACGTCTCAGAATCCACGACATCCAGCAACTTCTACTCTTCGTCACCGTTGAGCTCTTCTCCTCACCAATCTTGTTCGGGAATTCACTTTCCATCTGTTCTCCTCCATAACCAAGGTTTGCCCTAATCCACTGAATCTTCTTAATGCCGGCGACTCCTTTGCCAGAATATCGCCGTTAACTTCCTGTTATCTATTTTCCCGGACCAGGGGCTTGATTGCTACGTTTTAGAAAGTTCTAGGATGTTCCTTGTAAAATTTCCAAAGCTTTCTGTATTTCAAATCGATGAACTTCTACATTTCATAGATTTTCATAAGAAGTTCATAAAAATGTAAAATCAATTTCGTTTGAAACCCTAAGTCAAAACCTATAAGTTTTATGTTGTGATCTTGAGTGAAAGTCTTTAATGTGTGGTTTAGGTCAAATGTTAGAGAATGAATGTTTTATTGTGCCTTATATTGTATGCTTGTGTTATAGCTAGAAGATAAATTATAGGGTGTATGTTTTAAGTGGAGAAGTGTGATAGTTAGTTAATCCTATCACCCTAGAGCTCATATCCCTACCATCAAGACATTGTCCTCGTCTTGATTGCCGTTTCTTTAAGTTCTTTGTCGTGAAAGGATCCCTGTTAGTTTGTGTAGGTCTGCTGCTTAGCCAAAACATCTCTACGATTATGCCTCAGCATCAGCTTTTGGTTCAGCCGCTAAGCATCAGTTTTCTTGAGTCTATGGTGTTTCTATGTAACAGCTGTCAGTCGATGCTTCTACCATCGGCTGGTTAGCTGATACGATTGTTACCTTTCTAGTATCAGCTACTGCCGATACAGTTCTTTTGTTCTGTTCTACATCGGCTGCACATAGTCGATATATCGAAGATGCACCCACAATCTTAGGGTTCTTGCCATCGGTCGACCCAGGCCGATTTTAGTTGCCTTTCCATATCGGTCAAACCCGACCGATCGATCCTTAGTTTTCCCATCCTTATCCACACACTTCTATCAGTCGATTTATTGACTGAGAGGTCGGTTTTATACCTATCGATCATATACCCTCAACCACACTTCAATCGGCTATATGTCACACAATTGTTGTACTGACGTAATCGAGTCGATATAACCATACTTAGTTACCTAGAATAAGACTTAAGCACATCTCAGTTAAGACACAACTGCTTTAGGAATCATTCCTCTGCTGAAGTAATCGATGCTTTCATCGATCGTCTAGAAACCCGATGCACTCATCAATCGGCTAAACCCATGTTGTTCCCATCGGCTCTGTGGTAATCTTCAACAAATAGCCGATCCAAATTAGTTGTCCTCCTAAAGCTCTGTCTAGGTTTAGTTTAGATCTTTTTGGTTGTTATGTGAATAATATATTATATGAGTGCTAGATTGTAATTGTATTGTGAAGTAAGGTAGTTTTATGTACACACTTTGAATGAAATGTTGCATTGCATGTAGATACGATTACTTCGGCAACAGTACCTACGAGATCTCCCCGGAGTCTACGGAGGATGTTCCTGAAGACCAAATAAACGTCACCAAGGGATTAACTGAAGCCTGGAACCAAAGTTCGGAAGATATTGACATTTCTGACTTCAGTGCCACCAGCAAAGGCAAGCCCCGGACATATCCCATTACTTTATTTACACTGCAATTTATGCCTATCTATATTATATCTTGCATTAAGTCTAGGAGTTGAAGTGAAACCCTAGATGCATGAATCCTTGGAATCCAATGTAATGCTTCCGAGTCCTTATCGGTTAGATGCTTCGCTAATAGGACCGGTAGAAGTCGAGTGATTTCCTGTCACTCGCGCGATATAGGAGTTGCATGTTTACATTTCTGCAATCACTATAAGGATGATGGACAGGGTCATGTGTTGTATCATGACCTGGAAGTTTACCCTGTCTGTTTTGATAAAAGCTTTAAGGTCGAAATGTGTGGTAGTGGTGGCTAAGTTTTTGAAAGTACTAGCCACATGCCGCGAAATATGGTAAGCGGTAAGCCTAGTAACCAATCGGCCCGGCAAGTGGACATACCTCCCACCACTCGATTTTATGTTATGTTCACATGCACCGACGTGTGGGAGTACGTTCTGCAAGGCAGACAGGAATACGGGTTTTGTAGTCGCGCTACAGACGTATGTCCTGCACACATTGGGTGTGCGTACGGTCCTACAGTCGCTTGTGGTGGACCTGATCCACGACCCGGAATGAAAGGCAAACGGTTGCTTCGGAACGATCGTTGGATCTTCCAAGCATGTGTGTTAGGTTTACCTTGCAAGGTTAAATTTGATTCGAATCGTCCGCCTCTCACGAGGATTGAGACTGCTTAATCCTTCTGCCACATTGAGTAAAAAGTATAACTGTTGATGAGATAATCTTGGTGAATGATAATATCTATCATGCTTGTTTAGTATAGGTGCTAACCTAGAATGGCTAATCAAACTAGAATCTGAAAGCTAAAACTTGAAAATAAGTTATATTCTTAGTTGCTTTTCAGCTAAAATTAAACCCGGAACCATTACAAGCTTTCATGAGTCTAGTTATGGGCTAAAGTATACCCAATCCCGGGTAAGCCTTGCTGAGTATTAGTATACTCAGCCTTGCTAGTTTTATGTTTTTCAGGTAAAACCTTTGAAGATCCTACTCTTTCCCTGTTTTGGCCTTGTGCTCTCCCAGATGATTGGTCCGTGGAATAGGATCCGTCCCCGGCCAACACTGATGATATCGAGTGATGTCGTGCCCGGGCTTAGCATGACATCCGCCTTGACGACGAGTTGTAAATCATCGCGTATGTTTTCCGCTGCTAAAAACCATAGCTTTACAGTTTGTAATGTCTTTCTAAATTTAGAACTTCGCACTGCTTTAAGAAACTCTTCTATTGTAAATTTTCCTGTGATGTAAAATATGATGGTGACTGTATCTCTGGACTCACCTTCGTGTGAGGTAACCTTATTTAATCCTGTGTATCGGTGGTTTATCGGGACGTTACCCGACAGGCCAAGGGATTATACCGTTTGAAGCACGTTGGAGCCCTCGGGAGTGGACTCGCGTACTTGAGCCGGTATAATTTAGGTTGGTTCTGCCACAGGTAGGACAGCAGGGGCGTGCAGCTCAGCCCAAGGCCCCAGCTCAGGGCAGGGTGAACCACGTGACGGCCGAGTCAGCGGCCGAGGCTCCTAACGTGGTTATTGGTACGTTCATGGTCAACACCCATCCTACTATAGTGCTTTTCGATACGGGTGCTACGCATTCTTTCATCACTCAGTCTTTTGTTGAGCATCATGGTATTCCTACTAGCACATTAAAGAGGTGCATGTTAGTATCTTCACTGGGAGGGCAGTTGAGATCTCATGTCTTCTTTCCCAGAGTCAGTGTGGCCATAAGGGGGGTAGATTTCAGTGCAAATCTGATGGTGCTAGACACCAAGGGCATTGATGTGATCCTCGGGATGGAGACTCTTGCCAAGTGGGGAGTCCGGATAGATTGTGCTCAGAGGACTGTTCTTCTGTCAGCACCGGATGGTCAGGAGGTCACTGTTGGAGCTACAGAGCCTTCTGGATTTCTTCATCAGATGGAGGCTAGACCCACGGATGGTATTCGCGTGGTGTCTGAATTCCCGGATGTCTTTCCGGATGATTTGCCAGGTATGCCGCCTGATCGCGACATTGAGTTTTCTATTGATCTCTTGCCTGGCACAGCTCCTATTGCTAAGAGGCCCTATCGTATGGCACCTGTTGAACATGAGGAGGTTAAGAAGACTGTCGACGAGTTGCTAGCTAAGGGTTATATCCGTCGCAGTTTCTCTCCTTGGGCTTTTCCTGTATTGCTCGTAGAGAAGAAGGATGGCGCGAAGAGGATGTGCGTCGATTATCGGGATCTGAATGCAGTCACCATCAAGAACAAGCATCCATTGCCCCGTATTGAGGATCTTTTCGATCAGCTTCAGGGCGCTTGTGTATTCTCGAAGATTGATCTGCGTTCGGGTTATCATCAGCTGAAGATTCGTTCTGAGGATATCCCGAAGACGGCATTCACTTGCAAGTATGGGCTATACGAGTATACGGTCATGTCCTTTGGCTTGACCAATGCTCCGGCTTTCTTCATGCATCTGATGAACAAGGTTTTCTTGGACTATCTGGACACCTTTGTGGTGATATTCATTGACGATATCCTGATATATTCCAAGTTAGAAGCAGAGCATGAGAAGCATCTGAGGCTTGTGTTGCAGAGGCTCAGAGAGCACAAGCTGTACGCCAAGCTCAGTAAGTGCGAGTTCTGGATTGACGAGGTTCCATTCCTCGGTCATGTTATCTCCAAGGGAGGTATTGCTGTGGACCCCGGGAAGGTGAAGGATGTGCTTGACTGGGTTGTACCGCAGACGGTGAAGGAAGTCCGCTCTTTTCTAGGCTTAGCAGGTTATTATCGGAGGTTCATTGAGAATTTCTCCAAGATTGCGAAGCCTTTGACTTCCTTGCTAGAGAAGGGTGTGGATTTCTGTTGGACTGATGAGCGTCAGAGTGCCTTCGAGGAGCTGAAGAAGAGGCTGACTACGGCGCTAGTCCTTACTCTGCCAGACCAGAGCAAGAGGTTCACAGTGTATTGTGATGCTTCGAGGGATGGTCTTGGTTGCGTTCTGATGCAGGAAGGCAGAGTGATAGCTTATGCTTCGCGGCAATTGCGCCGGCACGAGCTGAATTATCCCACCCATGATCTGGAGTTAGCCGCGGTTGTGCATGCTCTGAAGATATGGAGGCATTACTTGTTTGGGCAGAGGTGTGATATTTACACCGATCACAAGAGCCTCAAGTATATTTTCACTCAGAGTGAGCTGAATATGCGGCAGAGAAGATGGCTAGAGTCAGTCAAGGATTATGACTTGGAGATTCACTACCATCCGGGCAAGGCTAATGTTGTAGCGGATGCTCTGAGCAGGAAGGGCTATGTTAACATGGCCGTGGCTTTTCAGATGCCTCAGGAGTTATGCGAGGAGTTTGAACAGTTGAGTCCGGGTTTCCTGCATCATACCTCGGGTACATCATTTGAGGCGGAACCCACTCTAGAGGCAGAGATCAGGCAGCATCAGAAGGAAGATAAGAAGCTGCAGGAGATCCGTGACCTGATCAAGATTGGCAAAGCACCGCATTTCAGAGAGGATGATCAGGGTACCTTGTGGTACAAGGGTTGTATATGTGTGCCGGATGTGAATGATCTTAGGAAGCTGATCTTGAGTGAGGCTCATGATACGGCATATTCCATTCATCCAGGCAGCACGAAGATGTATTATGACCTCAAGGAACGATTCTGGTGGCATGGAATGAAGCGTTCCGTTGCGGAGTACGTGGCTATTTGCGACACTTGTCAGCGTGTCAAGGCAGAGCATCAGAGACCTGCAGGTCTATTGCAGCCGTTGAAGATTCCAGAGTGGAAATGGGAGGAGATCACCATGGACTTCATTGTTGGCTTGCCTCGTACTCAGAAAGGGTACAACTCCATATGGGTAGTAGTGGATCGGTTGACGAAGGTTGCTCACTTCATTCCGGTGAACACTACATACTCCGGTGCTAGACTCGCAGAGTTGTACATCTCCAGGATTGTCTGTCTGCATGGTGTTCCGAAGAAGATCATATCTGATCGAGGATCTCAGTTCACTTCCCGGTTCTGGGAGCAGTTGCATGATTCGTTGGATACGAAGCTGCGCTTCAGTACCGCTTATCATCCTCAGACAGATGGGCAGACGGAAAGAACCAACCAAGTGTTGGAGGATATGCTTCGAGCCTGTGCTATTCAGTATGGTACCAGCTGGGATAAATGCCTGCCGTATGCAGAGTTTTCGTATAATAACAGCTATCAGGCCAGTCTGAAGAAGTCTCCTTTCGAGGCCCTGTATGGTCGGAAATGCAGGACTCCATTGTATTGGGATCAGATTGGTGAGAGGCAGGTGTTTGGTCCGGATATTGTTGAGGATGCTGAACAGCTGGTACAGCAGGTGCGAGAGAATCTGAGGGTCGCTCAGACTCGTCAGAAGAGCTACGCGGATGTTTGACGTCGAGATTTGACCTTCGCAGTGGGTGATCATGTGTACCTGAAGGTCTCGCCGATGAGAGGAATCCGCAGGTTTAATGTAAGAGGGAAGCTAGCCCCTCGATACATTGGTCCGTTCAAGGTGTTGGAACGGAAAGGTGAAGTGGCATATCGTTTGGAGCTACCTCTCAGTCTCTCAGGAGTGCACGATGTGTTTCACGTGTCCCAGCTGAAGAAGTGCTTGAGGGTGCCAGAAGAGCAAGCACCAATAGAAGGTTTGGATGTGCAGGAAGATCTGACCTACATCGAGCATCCGGTGAAGATTCTGGAGACATCCGAGAGAGTTACCAGGAACAAGAAGATCAAGATGTGCCGTGTTCAGTGGAGTCACCACACGGAGGATGAGGCTACTTGGGAGCGAGACGATGAGCTGAGAAAAACATATCCCGATCTCTTTGCTAGCTAGCCTACCAGAATCTCGGGACGAGATTCCTGTAAGGGGGGTAGGTTTGTAACACCCTAAGGTAATTCCTTAAATTTTAATGAATTTATTTGGGCTTAAATAAATTTTCCAGGGTTTTCTCTAATTTATCTCGCATTTAAAGTAATTTTATAACGTAAGTAATTAAAAATTTATCATAGGATCAAATTGTTTGTGCATTCATGCTGCAGCATTGTTTTATTTATATTGAGTTTATAGGTTTGAGTTCAAATTGTAATTTGAATTCAATTAGCTTTGTTTGAATTAGTTGAGTATAGGAAAGAAAAAGGAAAAGAAGAGGAGAAGGGAAAAGCAGCCCAACAACCCATCAGCCCAAATCCTCTTTTTCTTCTCCTTCGGGCCTTTTTCCTCCCCCTCCCCCGCATGGGCCACGGCCGGCCCATTCCTTTTTCTCAGCCCGGCTACCCCACGCACTCCCTCTTCTCTCTCTCGCTGCCACCGCGGGCCCGCCTGTTGGTGCCAGCCTCTCGCTCGCGCGCCCGCCCTCTCCTCTCTTCCTTTCTTTCTCTGCCAGGCCGGTCCCACACGTCAGTGTTCTTTCTCCTCTCCCTCCTTCCTCTCCAGCGCAACGGCCCGAGATCGCCGGCCAGGCGCCCGGCCGCCCGCGTCCGCATGACCCGCACGTCTAGGCCTAGCCCCGCCCTATTTAGGGATGCGCCGCGCCTAGGGTTTCCCTAGCCGCCGCCGCCGTAACCCCGCACCCCTCCAATCCTAGCTTTGGGACGCGCCGCCCCGCCGAGCCACGGGTCGCCGCCGCGCCGTCTCCTCGCCGCCTTCCGCCGTCGCCCAAGCACCGTGGGTTTGCCCCGGTGGGGTACACACTACAAGACCATTACAAAGGATCACGTTGGTAAAGTGTAACCGCTAAGGATTCTGGATCAGCGACGATGGGGCCCACCTCCGGGGGTACAAGACACACAGCACAGACCAAGCCGGAGGAGCAGGGACCATTGAAGCTTACCACCCCTCTTGCCCACGCAGGTAAGTTACTCCCGAACCAACACGACCTAATTAGTAAGTCAAGACCGTCCCATTCCAGTCTTGTGGTTGTGCGGTTGTCCCAGGTTGTCGCTCTATGAACCGGTTCTTATGGAGAGTGGCAACCAAGCACTAAGCACCGTGCTGGCCCCCTAAACCAAGTTTCTAACAAAACATCTTTTACGGAGACGTGAGCCACTCAAGCACACAGCACAGAGGGCCACTCTCAGGATTAAGTTGCATAAGACCATTAATCAAATGTAATTAAAAGGACCAATTGTGTTATAGCGCAGCAACCTAGCACAACTAACCAAAATGCAACCCAAAGGATATATATATATATATATATCGGATATAAAGTGGCTAGGAAAGTCCTTATAAGCATACAGTATTAAGATGCAGTATGAAATTGTATTTAAAAGTGATAGGATGTTCATGTTATACTTGCCTTCCTCGTACTCTCCCGGCTGCTGCTCGAACTGCTCGGAAGATGGCTACTCCTGGTACTGGTCCAAAGGCTCCGCGTCTACTCACGATCATCAAGCATGGTCCAGACATACACACATGCACAAACAATAGCAAACTATAAGAAACAGTACAACATTGCATAGAAATAGCACACAAAACTATGCTAGAACTACTCTACGCGTTATAACGATCGCGCGGACATAAAGAACACCTAAAACAGAGCTAAGACGCAAAAACTACGCTTGAAACAAGGTTCAGGGACCTATTTGTAAGAAAACTGGAGATTCTAAGGGGTTCTGCGCAAAACCGAGGGACCTATACATAAATAAACCCTAGACACAAGGGCTAGCTGGCTAAAAACCCTAGGCTGGACGGTGGGCACTAAATCCCGGAAGCTTAGGGGTCTAAAAGCATAAAACAGGACTTAACCGTAATTACTTTTGAACTACGGGTGGACTGCGGGTTGATTCCAGAAAAACCCGAGGGCTCTTTAGCAAAAAGATTGGCTGAAGCGATACGTTTTAATCTGGATCGTTCGATCATGATCTGGCGGCTCGGATTAGATCCGTCTCGCGAAGGGGTACGCGCGACTCTCACCCGTCGGATCCAGATCCGACGCTCCCGATTCTCTCTTCTCTCAGATCTAATGCAGCGCACCGGATCTAAGATGGACGGCTCGGATTTAAAACAAGGGGCGAACCGGTATGCACGATTCGGGTCCCTCGGATCTCGATCTCACGGCTTAGATCCACCTCGAGCTCGATCTAATCTCGCGCGCTCAACACCGATCGGACGGCTCAGGGAAAAGGGGGGTCCGGGGGCGGCGACCGCTCGCCGGAGGTGGCTTCCACGGCGGCGCTCCGCCGGAGCAGACGATCTGGGCCGTCAGTGGGTCTTTTGGCCTGCGGTTTGGCCGTAGAGCACGAGCGCAGAATGGGTAATCCACTTGTGGGCTCAGGAAGGGGCGGAATCAGCCGGAGGGAAAGGCTCGCGGGGAGAGGCGGCTCGGGGCGACGAACATTGCCGGCGTGCGCGCGTTCCGGCCTCGGGTGGTGCCTATGATCTACGACATCTGGCGCATCGTGACCAGGGGGGCGCGTGGTGCTCACCTAGGGGTTGTGGGGGCCGGAGCTGCGGCGGACGGAGGAGAACGACGATGACCGGCGGCGGAAGGGCTCGGCTCTCGCGGAGGAAGGTGATGCCGGGGTACCCCAGGCGTCTGGATCCCACGGTCGGGCTCGGGGTTGATGTGTGAAGCTGGCAGAGGGGTCAGGGAGGCGTGGGGCTCACCGGCGGCGAGCAATTTCGGCAGCGGTGGACTTACCCGCGGCGGTGTTCCGGGAGAAATTCGGACCGAGGAACGGGCCGAGGTCGTGGGTGAAGGGCGCTGGAGCTCCTGGGTGGTGAGGCGGTGCTGAGGCGCAAGCTCTCGCGGGCCGTGGCGCGGTGGAACGGCGTGCCCACGGTGGCGCAGAGGAGGTGGTGCGGCGGAGGAAAAGGGGGCGGCGGCGCTGGAGGTCCTCGGGCGACGCAAGAGCTAGGGTTAGGGTTCAGATGGTTGGGGCTGCTCTTTGTAGGGCGGCGGAGCCACACTGGCGGGCGGGCCCGGGGAGAGAAGGTCGCCGGCGATCTCGGGGCCGTTGCGCGCTGGGGAGGAAGAAGGAGGGGGAGAAGAAAGGCGCTGACGCGTGGGGCCGCTGAGTCAGAGAGAGAAAGGAAGGGAGGGGAGAGCGGGCGCGCGGCTCGGGCTGGGGAACGGGGCAAGCTGGGCCGGCACGGCCCAAGTGGGAGGGAAGAGAAGAGAGGGGCCCGAGGGAGAAGAGGGGGAGCTGGGCCGCCGTGGCCCATGCGGGAGAAGGAGAGGGAAAGGAGGTGGGCCGGGCTGAGAGAAGGAAATGGGCTGCCCTTTCTTTTTCTTTTCTTCTTTCCTTTTTCTTTTCTACACTCAAACATTCAAACAAAACTATTTGAATTCAAATAAGTTTGAATTCAAATCCTATAAACTCAACACAAGAAAAATAATGCTCCAGCATGAATGCACAAACATGTTGACCTTATAATTAATTTTATTTTCTTGTGTTATGAATTGCTTTAAATGCCATAAAAATTAAAGAAAAGCCTGGAAATTTCATTTGAGCCAAAATAAATTCATTAAACATTAGGGAAAATTACATTAGGGTGTTACAAATCTACCCCCCTTACAGGAATCTCGTCCCGAGATTCTGATAGGCTAGCTAGCAAAAAGATCGGGATATGTCTTCCTCAGCTCATCTTCTCGTTCCCAAGTAGCCTCGTCTTCCGTGTGGTGACTCCACTGAACACGGCACATCTTGATCTTCTTGTTCCGTGTAACTCTCTCAGACGTCTCCAGAATTTTCACCGGGTGCTCGATGTAAGTCAGATCTTCCTGCACATCTAACCCTTCTATCGGTGCTTGCTCTTCTGGCACCCTCAAGCACTTCTTCAGCTGAGACACGTGGAACACATCGTGCACTCCTGAGAGATTGAGAGGCAACTCCAAACGATATGCCACCTCACCTTTCCGTTCCAATACCTTGAACGGACCGATGTATCGAGGGACTAGCTTACCTCTCACATTAAACCTGCGGATTCCTCTCATCGGTGAGACTTTCAGGTACACATGGTCACCCACTGCAAAGGTCAGATCTTGACGATGAACATCCGCATAGCTCTTCTGACGAGTCTGAGCGACCCTCAGATTTTCTCGCACCTGTTGTACCAGCTGTTCTGCCTCCTCAACAATATCCGGGCCAAATACCTGCCTCTCGCCAATCTGATCCCAGTACAGCGGAGTCCTGCACTTCCGACCATACAGGGCCTCGAAAGGAGATTTCTTCAGACTAGCCTGATAGCTGTTGTTATACGAAAACTCTGCATACGGCAGGCATTTATCCCAGCTGGTATCATACTGAATAGCGCAGGCTCGAAGCATATCCTCCAACACTTGGTTGGTCCTTTCTGTCTGCCCATCTGTCTGAGGATGATATGCGGTACTGAAGCGCAGCTTCGTATCCAACGAATCATGCAACTGCTCCCAGAACCGTGAAGTGAACTGAGATCCTCGATCAGATATGATCTTCTTAGGAACACCATGCAGACATACAATTCTAGAGATGTACAACTCTGCGAGTCTAGCACCGGAGTAGGTAGTGTTCACCGGAATGAAGTGAGCAACCTTCGTCAACCGATCCACTACTACCCATATGGAGTTGTACCCTTTCTGAGTACGAGGCAAGCCAACAATGAAGTCCATGGTGATCTCCTCCCATTTCCACTCTGGAATCTTCAACGGCTGCAATAGACCTGCTGGTCTCTGATGCTCTGCCTTGACACGCTGACAAGTGTCACAGATAGCCACGTACTCCGCAACGGAACGCTTCATTCCATACCACCAGAATCGTTCCTTCAGGTCGTAGTACATCTTCGTGCTGCCAGGATGGATAGAATACGCTGTATCATGAGCCTCACTCAGAATCAACTTCCTGAGATCTGCTACATCCGGCACACATATGCGACCCTTGTACCACAAAGTACCCTGATCATCCTCTCCGAAGTGAGGGGCTTTGCCAATCTTGATCAGTTCACGGATCTCCTACAGTTTCTTATCATCCTTCTGATGCTGCCTGATCTCTGCCTCTAGAGTGGGTTCTGCCTCGAATGATGCACTCGAGGTGTGATGCAAGAAACCCAGGCTCAACTGCTCGAACTCCTCACATAACTCCTGAGGCATCCGAAAAGCCACGGCCATGTTAACATAGTTCTTCCTGCTCAGAGCATCTGCCACAATATTAGTCTTGCCCGGATGATAGTGAATCTCCAGGTCATAATCCTTGACCAATTCTAGCCATCTCCTCTGTCTCATATTCAGCTCACTCTGCGTGAAAATATACTTGAGGCTCTTGTGATCAGTGTAAATGTCACACCTCTGCCCAAACAAGTAATGCCTCCATATCTTCAGAGCATGCACAACTGCAGCTAACTCCAGATCATGAGTGGGATAATTTAGCTCATGCCGGCGCAACTGCCGTGAAGCATAAGCTATAACTCTGCCTTCCTGCATCAGAACGCAACCAAGACCATCCCTCGAAGCATCACAATACACTGTGAACCTCTTGCTCTGGTCTGGCAGAGTAAGGACTGGCGCCGTAGTCAGCCTCTTCTTCAGCTCCTCGAAGGCCTTCTGACGCTCATCAGTCCAAGAGAAATCCACACTCTTCTCTAGCAAGGAGGTCAAAGGCTTCGCAATCTTGGAGAAATTCTCGATAAACCTCCGATAATAACCTGCTAAGCCTAGAAAAGAGCAGACTTCCTTCACTGTCTGCGGTACAACCCAGTCAAGCACATCCTTCACCTTCCCGGGGTCCACAGCAATACCTCCCTTGGAGATAACATGACCGAGGGATGGAACCTCGTCAATCCAGAACTCGCACTTGCTAAGCTTGGCATACAGCTTGTGCTCTCTGAGCCTCTTCAACACAAGCCTCAGATGTTTCTCATGCTCTGCTTTTGACTTAGAATATATCAGGATATAATCAATGAATATCACCACAAAGGTGTCCAGATAATCCATGAAAACCTTGTTCATCAGATGCATGAAGAAAGCCGGAGCATTGGTCAAGCCAAAGGACATGACCGTATACTTGTATAGCCCATACTTGCAGGTGAAAGCCGTCTTCGGGATATCCTCGGAACGAATCTTCAGCTGATGATAACCCGAACGCAGATCAATCTTGGAGAATACACAAGCACCCTGAAGCTGATCAAAGAGATCCTCAATAGGAGGAAATGGATGCTTGTTCTTGATGGTGACTGCATTCAGATCCCGATAATCGACGCACATCCTCTTCGCACCATCCTTCTTTTCTACAAGCAATACAGGAAAAGCCCAAGGAGAGAAACTGCGACGGATATAGCCCTTGGCTAGCAACTCATCGATGGTCTTCTTAACTTCCTCATGCTCAACGGGAGCCATACGATAGGGCCGCTTAGCAATAGGAGCTGTGCTAGGCAAGAGATCAATAGAAAACTCAATGTCGCGATCAGGCAGCATACCTGGCAGATCATCCGGAAAGACATCCGGGAATTTAGACACCACGCGAATACCATCCGTAGGTCTAGCCTCCATCTGGTGAAGAAACCCAGAAGACTCTGTAGCTCCAACAGTGACCTCCTGACCATCCGGTGCTGACAGAAGAACAGTCCTCTGAGCACAATCTATCCGGACTCCCCACTTAGCAAGAGTCTCCATCCCGAGGATCACGTCAATGCCCTTGGTGTCTAGCACCATCAGATTTGCACTGAAATCTACCCCCCTTATGGCCACACTGACTCTGGGACAGAAGACATGAGACCTCAACTGCCCTCCCGGTGAAGATACTAACATGCCCCTCTTTAATGTGCTAGTACGAATACCATGATGCTCAACAAAAGACTGGGTGATGAAAGAATGCGTAGCACCAGTATCAAAAAGCACTGTAGCAGGATGGGCATTAACCATGAACGTACCAATGACCACATTAGGAGCATCGGCCGCTGACTCGGCCGTCACGTGGTTCACTCTACCCTGAGCTGGGGCCTTGGGCGGTGCTGCACGCCCCTGCTGTCCTGCCTGCGCCTTCCGGGGGCAGACGTTGGCGTAGTGCCCCGGCTCACCACAGTGGAAGCACACTCGTGGGAGTGCTGGAGCTTGCTGCCCAGGAGGAGGAGTGGGCGCTCCCTGCCTCTGAGCTGGTGGAGCCGGAGGCGCTGGAAGCCTCTGACCCTGTCCCGCCTGCTGCTGCTGCTGAGGGCGAGGAGGAAACTGCTGCCGCTGCTGGCACTGCTGGGGCGGCCTCTGCTGCTGCTGCTGCGGATGCTGATAGCGGGGACGAGTGTTGCTGCCCGAAGAGGATGGAGCCATCTTCCTCTTCTTATCCTCAATCTCCCGGCGCTTACGCTCGGTGTTGAGGGCAGCATCAACCAGCTGGTTGAAGTTGTCGAAGCGGTGGTTCAGCAGCGCATACTGGATGTGATCATCCAGCCCTTCCTTGAAATACTCCTGCTTGTCGCCATCAGGGGCGACGTCAGCAGGGGCACAGCGGGCAAGCTGAAGGAAACGGTCACGGTACTCCGTCACCGTCATCGATCCCTGAAATGACAAACACAGATAACAAGGATAGAAATCGCTCAATATGTCAAGCTCACGAAAGAGATCAAGGATAGATCGAAGCTCAAAAGAAATTGCAGAGAATTCCCTTCAATTTTTACCTGCTTAAGGGCACGGAACTCCTTCTGCTTCATCTTCATTATGCCCTCAGGGATGTGATGGTTCCTGAAGCGCTCACGGAACTGGACCCAGGTGAGAGAGTCGCAGTCCTGAGTTCGGTAGGACTCCCACCAGTCGAGAGCGGAGCCTCGCAGCTGCCCTGCTGCGTACAGAACCCTCTCCCGGTCGTCGCACTGCGCAACAACCAACTGGCGCTCCACCGAATGAAGCCAGTCGTCCGCCTGGAGTGGGTCCGTGGTGTGAGAGAAGGTCGGAGGGTGACCTCTCAGGAAATCCGCACGCCGATCACGGGGCTGAGGCGGCGGAGGAGGCGGTGGCTGGGCATGGATATGCTGCAAGGCCTGAACGGTATTGTTCAGGGTCGCCATCATCTGCATCTGGAGCTGGAAGAACTGCTCCGGGGTCAGTGGTGGCGGCATCGGCAACGGCTGACCAGTACTCTGGTTGTTCTGCTCCTGCTGGTCAGAACCGGAACCGGTGCGCCTGGTGTTCACCATCTGATTGCAACAAACGAAAATTCATGAGAACGAGATATTGTGCAGCTGTGGAAATGAAACTTCGGTAGGATATGACAGAGAGAAAGGAAATATAGGTTTTACCCCCAACGTTCTAACTCAATTTTATTATTTAGTTCAAGTTGCGTTAGGTCGATTTGCATGAACAAGTTTAACTACTAGACTATGCAATCAACCAAAAATCCAAATCAAACATTTGCACAATAACAAACATTCAATATTCACAACTTAGTCGAGTTTTTCACTCTACTCGACCAACACACTCGTCCTAGCGTATGTTCATCGGGACAGCCTAAACTTATAAATTACAAGATTAGGCGACTCAGGCCAACGTCTACGGAAAGCTCAAGCTATTTCTCAGAAAAGACAGGAGAGATAGCAAATCAAGGACTTAAGACTCAAGGAATAGAGATAGGAAATGATGTTTGAAGATTTGCAGAAGCAAGGCAAGAGAAAAGAAGTCCTAAACTCGTCCAGATCTATCTTGGCTTCGTCCTACAGTCGATATAGCTCTGATACCAATCCTGTCACACCCGATTTATAAAGAACATAAATCGAGCAATCATATATGCGCCAGGATCAAGTCACGCATATATACAACAGAATCATCAAGATATCACAACACATATCACGAATAACATTAATATAAATCGTAAATGAATTATTTTATTACAACCGAACCAAGAATCGGTTCAAGAGTTGCGGAAGCATCAAAGAGATGCATGAAGAGCTGGGCACCACAGGGACGTCGACTGGGAGACAAACGCCTAGAAGTCGTCAAAGCCGCTGACGTAGTCCTCCACGTTGCCTGCTCAGGCGAAGATATCCGGAATAGAACAGAAGAGTAGAGAGGCAAGTGTGAGTACAAGCTAGTACTCAACAAGTATAACACAAACTATGAGGCTCTAGGCTAGCTGACTCAACTACGTTAGCTTTTAGTCTTGGCAATTTTATTAAAACTATTTACTATAAGTGGATGAATTACCATAAACCCAAAATGCATAACAAATTAATCAATATTAATTAAGAACTACTGAGAACCATCCAAACCAAAACCACCCGGGGAATCTCCCTAATCAAAGGTTGATAACCCCACTAATCAAAAGGAGGATCTGGGCCGCTCATGACTGTGAGCACAGCTGATATATCAGTTTTACACTCTCGAGAGGTTGCACAACTTTACCCACAAGTCGTGAGCTACGCTAGTTGTACATCACACTTCCTTAGGTGAGATGGCTAGCAAGCATACTACGAGACTGTTACAAAGGATCACGTTGGTAAAGTGTAACCGTTAAGGATTCTGGATCAGCGACGATGGGGCCCACCTCCGGGGGTACAAGACACACAGCACAGACCAAGCCAGAGGAGCAGGGACCATTGAAGCTTACCACCCCTCTTTCCCACGCAGGTAAGTTACTCCCGAACCAACACGACCTAATTAGTAAGTCAAGACCGTCCCATTCCAGTCTTGTGGTTGCGCGGTTGTCTCAGGTTGTCGCTCTATGAACCGGTCCTTATGGAGAGTGGCCAACCAAGCACTAAGCATCGTGCTGGCCCCCTAAACCAAGTTTCTAACAAAACATCTTTTACGGAGATGTGAGCCACTCAAGCACACAGCACAGAGGGCCACTCTCAGGATTAAGTTGCATAAGACCATTAATCAAATGTAATTAAAAGGACCAATTGTGTTATAGCGCAGCAACCTAGCACAACTAACCAAAATGCAACCCAAAGGATATATATATAGGATATAAAGTGGCTAGGAAAGTCCTTATAAGCATACAGTATTAAGATGCAGTATGAAATTGTATTTAAAAGTGATAGGATGTTCATGTTATACTTGCCTTCCTCGTACTCTCCCGGCTGCTGCTCGAACTGCTCGGAAGATGGCTGCTCCTGGTACTGGTCCAAAGGCTCCGCGTCTACTCACGATCATCAAGCATGGTCCAGACATACACACATGCACAAACAATAGCAAACTATAAGAAACAATACAACATTGCATAGAAATAGCACACAAAACTATGCTAGAACTACTCTACGCGTTATAACGATCGCGCGGACATAAAGAACACCTAAAACAGAGCTAAGACGCGAAAACTACGCTTGAAACAAGGTTTAGGGACCTATTTGTAAGAAAACTGGAGATTCTAAGGGTTCTGCGCAAAACCGAGGGACCTATACGTAAATAAACCCTAGACACAGGGGCTAGCTGGCTAAAAACCCTAGGCTGGACAGCGGGCACTAAATCCCGGAAGCTTAGGGGTCTAAAAGCATAAAACAGGACTTCACCGTAATTACTTTTGAACTACAGGTGGACTGCGGGTTGATTCCAGAAAAACCCGAGGGCTCTTTAGCAAAAAGACTGGCTGAAGCGGTACGTTTTAATCTGGATCGTTGGATCATGATCTGGCGGCTCGGATTAGATTCGTCTCGCGAAGGGGTACGCGCGACTCTCACCCGTCGGATCCAGATCCGACGCTCCCGACTCTCTCTTCTCTCAGATCTAATACAGCGCGCCGGATCTAAGATGGACGGCTCGGATTTAAAACAAGGGGCGAACCGGTACGCATGATTCGGGTCCATCGGATCTCGATCTCACGGCTTAGATCCACCTCGAGCTCGATCTAATCTCGCGCGCTCATCACCGATCGGACGGCTCAGGGAAAAGGGGGGGGTCCGGGGGCGGCGACCGCTCGCCGGAGGTGGCTTCCGCGGCGGCGCTCCGCTGGAGCAGACGATCTGGGCCGTCAGTGGGTCTTTTGGCCTGCGGTTTGGCCATAGTGCATGAGCGCGGAATGGGTAATCCACTGGTGGGCTCAGGAAGGGGCGGCATCAGCCGGAGGGAAAGGCTCGCGGGGAGAGGCGGCTCGGGGCGACGAACATCGCCGGCGTGCGCGCGTTCCGGCCTCGGGTGGTGCCTATGATCTACGACATCTGGCGCATCGTGACCAGGGGGGCGCGTGGTGCTCACCTAGGTGTTGTGGGGGCCGGAGCTGCGGCGGACGGAGGAGAACGACGACGACCGGCGGCGGAAGGGCTCGGCTCTCGCGGAGGAAGGTGATGCCGGGGTACCCCAGGCGTCTGGATCCCACGGTCGGGCTCGAGGTTGACCTGTGAAGCTGGCAGAGGGGTCAGGGAGGCGTGGGGCTCACCGGCGGCGAGCAATTTCGGCGGCGGTAGACTTACCCGCGGCGGTGTTCCGGGAGAAATTCGGACCGAGGAACGGGCCGAGGTCGCGGGTGAAGGGCGCTGGAGCTCCTAGGTGGTGAGGCGGTGCTGAGGCGCAAGCTCTCGTGGGCCGTGGCGCGGTGGAACGGCGTGCCACGGTGGCGCAGAGGAGGTGGTGCGGCGGAGGAAAAGGGGGCGGCGGCGCTGGAGGTCCTCGGGCGACGCAAGAGCTAGGGTTAGGGTTCAGATGGTTGGGGCTGCTCTTTGTAGGGCGGCGGAGCCACACTGGCGGCCGGGCCCAGGGAGAGAAGGTCGCCGGCGATCTCTGGGCCGTTGCGCGCTGGGGAGGAAGAAGGAGGGGGAGAAGAAAGGCGCTGATGCATGGGGCCGCTGAGTCAGAGAGAGAAAGGAAGGGAGGGGAGAGCGGGCGCGCGGCTCGGGCTGGGGAACGGGGCAAGCTGGGCCGGCGCGGCCCAAGTGGGAGGGAAGAGAAGAGAGGGGCCCGAGGGAGAAGAGGGGGAGCTGGGCCGCCGTGGCCCATGCGGGAGAAGGAGAGGGAAAGGAGGTGGGCCGAGCTGAGAGAAGGAAATGGGCTGCCCTTTCTTTTCCTTTTCTTCTTTCCTTTTTCTTTTCTACACTCAAACATTCAAACAAAACTATTTGAATTCAAATAAGTTTGAATTCAAATCCTATAAACTCAACACAAGAAAAATAATGCTCCAGCATGAATGCACAAACATGTTGACCTTATAATTAATTTTATTTTCTTGTGTTATAAATTGCTTTAAATGCCACAAAAATTAAAGAAAAGCTTGGAAATTTCATTTGAGCCAAAATAAATTCATTAAAAATTAGGGAAAATTACATTAGGGTGTTACAATCACACTTCCTTAGGTGAGATGACTAGCGAGCGCACTACGAGACCTTTACAAAGATTCACGTTAGTAAGGTGTAACCGCTAAGGTTTCTGGATCAGCAACGATGGGGCCCACCTCACGGGGGTACAAGCACACAACACAGACCAAGCCGGAGGAGCAGGGACCATTGAAGCTTACCACCCCTCTTGCCCCGCAGGCCCAAACCAAAATGACCTAATTAGTAAGTCAAGACCGTCCCATTCCATTCTTATGGTTGTGCGGTTGTCCCAGGTTGTCGCTCTATGAACCGGTCCTTATGGAGAGTGGCCAACCACGCACTAAGCACCGTGCTGGCCCCTAAACCATGTTTCTAACAAAAACATATTTTAACGAGACGTGAGCCGCTGAAGCACACAGCACAGAGGGCCACTCTTAGAATCAAGTTGCATATACCATTAATCAAATTAATTACAAAGGACCATTATATGTGAGAGCACAACACCTAGCACAACTAACCAAGATGCAACCCAAGGTATTTATATAAAGGATAAAAGTGGCTAGGAAATCCTTATAGGCATATAGAATTAAAATGCAGTATGAAATTGTATTTAAAAGTGATAGGATATTCATGTTATACTTGCCTTCCTAAAGGTTCTCCTGCTGTTACTCAAAGGGCTCTGAAGAAAGTGGCTCCTGGTACTCCTCCGATGGCTCAACGTCTACTCATGATCACAACGCCAACACATGGTCCACACATGCACATACATACAAATAATGGCAAAAGATAAGAAAAAGTACAACAATACAGTAAAACAGCACACAAAACTAAGCTAAAATTATTCTACGCGTTACAACGATCGCGTGAGCACGAAAACCACCTAACGGAGCTAAGACGCGAAAACTAGGGTTAAAACAAGGTCCAGGGGCTTTTATGTAAGAAAACAGGAGGTTCTAAGGGGTCCTGCGCAAAAACTAGGGACTTAAAACTAATTAAAGGTTAGACCTAGGGTCTAACACGCAAAAACACCGGGGATGGATGGCGGGTACTATTTCTAGGAAGCTCAGGGGCCTAAACCTTAAAAACAGGACCTAACTGGAATTATTTTTGAACTTGGGTGGACTGCGGGTTGATTTTTGGAAAACTCAGGGGCTCTTTAACAAGATTACCAGAGCAAACCGGTATCTTTGGCTTCGGACCGCTAGATCTCGATCGGGTGGCCCGGGTCTGCTCGGTCACGATCTAATCCTGGCCGCTCGTTATAGATCGGGTGCTCGAGGGGTTTGGGCTGCAGGGGTGGCGGCGCTGGGTCGCCGGAGATCATCTTCCACGGCAGCGCGTGGCTCAGCGCACCGGACTTCACTCTAAACGGCGCTCCGGGGGTCAAAACTACTCGAGCTCGGGTCTGGAAGGTTCAGCGCAGCATGCGTGATCCACCTGGGGCTACTACGGGGCTTGGGGAGGGCTCAGGCGGCACGCACGATGATGGGGGCGGATCAGCACGCCGGCGCATCGCCGGCATGCGCGTTCCGGCTACAAGAGCGAGCCTTGGTCCACGAAATCTAGCGCAAGACGACCAGGAGGATGATGTGGTGCTCACCGAGGGCTTGAACGGGCCAAAGAAGCAGCGCAGGCTGGCCGGCGACGAGGGCCGAGCGGCGGGGACGGGTGGCGCTCGCGGGGAGAATTGATGCAGGCGTCTCCAGGCTTCTGGTCACCGTGGGTCAACTCGTGGAGATCCTGCGAAGGTTCTACGGGGGTTAGGGAGGTCCGGGGATCACCGGCGGTGAGGAATCGCAAGGGTGGAGCAGGATACCGGCGGCGGTCGTCGGGCTCGATTTCGGTGTGGCAGGGCTCGGGGTCGAGAGTGGAAGCCTCGGGAGGCTTCCTGGCGGCGAGGTGAAGCTGCTGCGGGTCTTGGCCGGAGCTGGGGTGCATCGGAGCGACGGGCGCGCGGTGGCGCAGAGGCTCGGTGCGGCGGTGCAGAACGGGGCAGCGGTGCTAGGGTTTGGGGCGGCTGCAGGGTAGGAGATGAGGTGCAGGGGGTCCACGGGAGCCAGATAAAGGCCGGGCCGGGTATCTCGGCGTGCGGGTCCAGCGCTAGGGCTCGCCGGAGATTTCGGGCCGCCGGTGCGCGGGGAGGAGGAAAGAGAGGAGAGGGGAGGCGTTGACGTGTGCTGTCGCTGTGCCCGAGAGAGAGGGAGGAAGGGGAGAGCAGGCCGGCTGCTGGGCCGAGCGCGGCGAGCTGGGTCGTGGGAGGGAAGGGAGAGGGGAGTGGGAGATGGGCCGCCGGGGAAAGGGGCCGGCCCAAGAGGGAAAAGGGGGAAGTTGGGCTGCAAGAGGGAAGGGATGGGCTGCCGGGCTGACTTCTCTTTTCTCTCTCCTTTTCTTTTTCTTTTCTACTCCTTTTGAAGCTCAAATCTATTTGAATTCAAATGAACTTTTGAAACTCATTCCAATAAAACATGTGCACCAGCATGAATGCACAATCATGTTGTTCCTAAAATAAATATTAATTCTTTGTATAATTTAATTAGGTTAATGCAAACTGAACACAATAAATCCTTAGAAAATTAATGGAGCCAAATTAAATCCATTATAAATCTTGGAAATTTTACATTAGGGTGTTACACTAGGGCTGAGGGGTGGTGTAGCATCGGGTCGACGGTAAGGCCGAGCGGCGGCGGAGCTTGAGCTCGCCGGTGCTGTGGGGGACGACGCTCGGGTGCGGGAAAGTGAAATTGGATGGGTCAGTGAGCTGCAGGGAGTCACGGCGGTGCTACTGGAGCACTGGATTGCAGGTGGGAGGCGGCGTGGGCGGCTGACGATGGTGGCCAGAGGCTGCGGCGGAGGTCCGGTGAGGTGCGGTGGTCGGAAGAGGAAATGGCAGTGGAAATGCAGTCATGTGAAAGCAAGAGGGAATGCGTGGGAAGCTCCAGGATATGCTCAAGGTCGAGAAGAAGGCGTGGTCACGTGGGAGCAGGAGCTGGCGGCCGGAGGGAGTCGTGGCGGCTCGGGCGACGGCGGCGCGACGTGGAGAGGCAGGAGCAGGCCAGCGCGAGGCCAGGAAGCGGCGGCGCGGGTGCTGGGGCGGCACGTGGCACGGCTTAGAGCGGCGCGGGGGTGGCCGGTGCGCGGCACATGGCCGGCGAAGTGGCGGGGTCGGGCACGAGCAGAAACAGAGGAGGAGAGGGGCTGGAGGTAGACGAAGGGGATCTATTTGCAATTTCCCAAAAGTGCAGGGACTCCTCTGTAAAGCCTAGATAACTTTCAAACCATAGCTCAAATGAAAATGTACCCAAAAGAAAAAGTGTAGGGTTTAGCTAGGTCTACAACTTTGCTTTAAGGTTCAGTCGCAAAAGAGCTAAGATTTTTAAACTAACATAAAACTTGGCAAAGTTTTAAACTTTAATTAAATCCCATTTAAAAACTACACTACACTTGCATCCTATGTGTAGTTTCATCTATATTTGCGATTTCAAAGCAAATTCTTGACTTTTGCAAAACAACCCTCAAATATTTGGATTTTACCTCCCATTCTGACCCATTTAACACTAAAGGACCTACATTTTTCAGAATTGCATAAATGTCCTTTTTCCCTTTTGCATTCAAATTTGAACACACATACACAAGATCAAACATGCACACTTTACTAAAACTTGGTGTGTTTATAATCCTAATACCTAAATGTCACAGCCTTCCCCCCTAAAAAGAATCTCATTCCGAGATTCCGGAACAGAATGGAATTGGATGATTAGATTTAGGAATTGGTTTGAAGGAAATCTGGGAAATTTTGTTGAAGATAGGATTGGGTTTCCCAAGTCGCTTCTTCTTCAGTATGATGATCCCACTAAATTTTGAACATCTTGATAGTTTCTCTTCTAGTGCTTCTTTCTTTAGTGTCTAGCACTCTGATTGGATGTTCGGTATAAGTTAGATCAGATTGGATTTCGATGGCTTGGGGATTGATGATCTCGGTAGGAATTTTAACACATTTCCTAAGTTGAGATACATGGAAGATGTCATGGATGGCTGCTAACTGAGGAGGAAGTTGAAGACAGTAAGCTATAGGTCAACAGATTTCGAGAATTTCAAAGGGTCCGATATACCGAGGGGCGAGTTTTCCTTTTACGCCGAACCGTTGAATACCTCGAGTGGGAGATACTCGAAGATATATGAAGTCTCCGACTTGAAACTGTAACAGTCTTCTTCGTATGTCAGCGTAGCTTTTCTGTCGAGATTGGGCTACTTTCATATTATTCCGAATAGTCCTTACCTTTTCCTCTGCTTCAGTGACAAGGTCCGGTCCAAAAATTTTACGCTCGCCAGTTTGTGACCAACTCAAAGGATTTCGGCATCAGCGACCGTACAATGCTTCGAACAGGGCCATCTTGAGACTTGTCTGATAACTGTTGTTGTACGAAAATTCTGCCAATGATAAGCATTTGTCCCAATTCTTGTCATACTGAAGTAGGCAGGCTCTAAGCATATCTTCCAGAATCTGATTTACCCTTTCAGTTTGTCCGTTTGTCTGAGGATGATATGCGGAGCTTCGGATTAACTTAGTTCCAAGAGCATGTTGAAGTTGCTCCCAGAACCGAGTGATGAATTGTGCTCCACGATCAGAAATGATCATCTTGGGAACTTCATGAAGACAAACAATTTGATCTAAATAGATTTCAGCATACTTTTTGGCATTGTAAGTAGTATGCACGGGAAGGAAATGGGCAGTTTTGGTTAATCGATCAACGATTACCTAAATAGAGTCATGCCTTAGAGAGGTGTTGGGTAAGCCAATAATAAAATCCATGCTAATATCCTCCCACTTCCAAGAGGGAATAGGTAGAGATTGAAGAATACCAGCAGTCCTTAGATGACTAGCCTTAACTCTTTAACAAATATCACACTCTGAGACATACTTGGCAATTTCTCGTTTCATACGAGTCCACTAAAAGTTTTGTTTCAAATCCTGGTACATCTTAGTACTGCCAGGATGCATAGAGAATTTGGACAAGTGGGCCTCGTCCAATATCTGCTTACGAAGCTTATGGTCCTTAGGTACAACGACACGTTCGTCGAACCATGGAACCCCTTCGTGATCTATTCGAAAGCATTTGTACTTTCCTTCTCCTTGTGTCAACTTCTGCTTAATGATTCTGACCCCTTTGTTACGCTATTGTGCTAGAACAATATTATCCCAAAGTGTAGCTTCAATTAAGAGATGATTCAAGCTGCCTTGAGGAATGATCTCAAGATTAAGTTTCCTCATTTCCCAACCAAGCGTCTCACTGAAAGCTTCTATTGATAAGCAAGAGCAATGTGCCTTGCGGCTAAGTGCATCCGCAACGACGTTGGCCTTGCTTGGATGATAGTGTACTTCTAGATCATAATCTTTGATAAGTTCTAGCCAGCGTCTTTGCCTCATATTTCGATCTGCTTGCATGAAGATGTACTTGAGGCTTTTGTGGTCAGTATAAATATGGCACTTTGTACCCATCAGATGATGTCTCCAGATCTTAAGTGCATGGATGACAGCTGCGAGTTCAAGATCATGAGTAGGATAGTTCTGTTCATGAGTCCTGAGTGCTCGCGATGCATAAGCAATCACTCGGTTGTCCTGCATAAGCACACAACCAAGTCCGATTCCCGAAGCATCACAATAGATGTCAAAAGGTTTTGAAACATCTGGTTGAGCCAGAACTGGGGCAGTAGTGAGATGTGCTCTGAGAGTGTGAAATGCATCTTCACATTTCTGATCTCAGGAGAATTTAACTCCTTTCTTTAGTCGTTCAGTCATGGGCTTGGCTATTCTTGAGAAGTTAGGAATGAAACGATGATAGTAGCCAGCTAGACCAAGGAAACTACAGATCTGATGGACTGATGTAGGAGGTTTCCAGTCTAGCACTTCTTGGACTTTACTGGGATCAATGGATATACCGTCACTGGAGATGGTATGTCCCAGAAATTTAACGGTATCTAGCCAAAACTCATATTTGGAGAATTTGGCGTACAGGTGGTGATCTCTTAATCTTTGAAGAACAATGTGAAGATGGTGTGCATGATCTTCCGGATTTTTGGAATAGATCAGAATATCATCAATGAATACCACTACGAATTGGTCAAGTTCTTGCATGAAGACAGACTTCATGAGATACATGAAGTATGCTGGAGCATTGGTAAGACCAAATGACATGACCAGATATTCGTAAAGTCTATATCTGGTGGAAAAGGCTGTTTTTGGAATGTCACTCGATCTGATCTTGATTTGATGATATCCGGAGCGGAGGTCAATCTTAGAAAATACCTTGGCTCCGGCTAACTGATCAAACAGAATGTCAATGCGGGGTAGAGGATATTTGTTCTTGATGGTTACTGCATTGAGGGGACGATAATCTACACATAGCCTTAAGCTATTATCCTTTTTCTTCACGAATAGGGCTGGACAACCCCATGGTGAAGCACTTGGATGGATGTAACCCTTATCAAGGAGGTCTTGGAGTTGGATTTTTAACTCTGCCAGCTCATTGGGTGGCATACGATTGGGCCTCTTAGATATGGGGGCTGTGCCGGGTTGTAGTTCTATGACAAATTCAATATCCCGGTCTGGGGGCATTCCAGGCAAATCATCTGGAAAGACGTCCGGATATTCCTCCTTCTCGGTAACCAAGGCTTGAAGCTCTACTATCTGAGTGACCTGTCGATCAGCATTTTGATAGTGGCCTTGAGCTATACCAATCAACTGACACATATCGTGGCATAGCAGGATTTGATAGTGATGTTGAACATTCATAAACCTGATGATACCATGGAGTGTTTCTTCAGCTGAATCTCCCAACATGTGACCATAATGAGCTATCCTAAAATTCCACTCAGGATCACTGGAATCTATTGCAGGGAATAGGCCAATGGGATGCCCTGCAACTTCCATGGAATGCTGGCTGCAGAAGATGTGGATGGCTTCAAGAGCTGCAGTCTCAATGGTCTCAACGAGACGATAGCCAACCACATCGATCTCGATGGGCTGCCACTGAGAATGAAAGGGATGCTAAGGAATAGTCATCTTGACTCTGCACCGGGGAACACCTTCCTCTATATACTCCACTCCATCATACAGTGGAGGCTCGGTGTAGAAGAATAGACTAAGTGATTCCCATAAAAGATGGGGAAAACCCTCCCAGTGCAAGGCATTGGTATGGAGATGCCCTGTATGATCCCAAAAGATGTTTGAAGAAGCCACCATCTGAAACAAAAATTCAGATGGTGAGATTTGGAAGAATGCTGAAAATCCAACTAAGGTTGTCACAAGAATCCTATTAATACCATACTAAAGATAGACAACACTTTACCTGTCCTTAAAAGAACAACACATTCAAGCACTCATTTTGTTTGTTAATGGATTATGCATGCACGTACTATTCAACCTCACAACCAAAACAACTGCCGAATACCTTCGGACTTACGTGGTTAATTTTTGGTGGCATAACACATACGTCTCTCACTAGTATCTAGTCAATAAGTCCTATCCATCTTAACCACTTAATCGTGGTTAGTGTACCTGCAGAAGACCACATTTATATAGTATGAACCTTTCATGGCAGCACGACATGAAAGCGTCCCCAAACAGTACTGTTCATTATAGAAACAGCATCTGTACCATTACCGTCGTACAGACAACGTTAACATACGTTATCGAAATAATGTATTCACGGGGGTACCGCAAAATGCGGGGGTATGAACAGCGATTGCCATACCCTGCGCCGAACCATATACTCCCAATATATTCAACCTAAGTTGATATATTGGCAGCATCTCAAGTAGGCCACTGCTTGAGAAACAGCATTCGGTTCGCATCACCGACGGGAAGGCCAAGCTCCCTCAGTTGGCTGAGGATCCTTACCTTCTTACCTTACCATCGAAGGTGTCGTTACAAAATATAAAGTTGGGTTGTGCATAAATTTAAGTTTTGACCAAAAGTAGTGCTGCAAGTTAGAGCTATAGTCTTTACATATACATATTAGTAGCCACCTGATTACTCCCATATAATTCCCTAGGGCTTTACGACCTAAGCACCAACCTTAACGAATCCAACGTGATTTACAAATCATTTTGTTAAGCACATTTTATCCTAAAAACATTTTTAAGAACTGCTATAATTGTAAGAGTAAACCTACAACTCTGATACTAGCTGTGGCAGAACCGCCTGAATTATTATGGCTCAAGTGCGCTAGTCATCGCTATTCAGCCGATACTAACTCAACGTACTTCAAACGGAACAACCCAGTAGTCTGTCGGGTCTCCTCCCGATGCAACCACGGTTCAACAGGATCGAAGCAGATTTACCTCGCACGAAGGCGAGTTTATAATCTCACAACAGCTCACCAACATTTAATTCACAGAATATTAAACATTATTACAAACGTTTCCAACTTAAGCATACTTATACAAACATTGTTTGAAAACCACAAGCTATGCAAGCTTGTGTAGAGCCACAGCGGAAGAAATTAACACACTGTTATCACCATAATTTGACTGGGCCAGAGGATGGGCCGAGAGCAACGTGGGCTGAAGGAGATCATCATGGCGGTTTGCGAATCGGCTTCTGTGTAAGCGTATTAAGGGCCAGGATGGCCGTGTATCTAGTAAGGATAGTTTAAATATAGTAAGTTAGAGATTGTATCGTAATCAGCTAGGGTTAGTTAAAGAGATCAAGTCTCCAGACTATAAATATGTATATGAGATTCAATAGAAAAAGAATCCAACATTCACAACAAACTCTCGGCGCATCGCCATCCCTTTTCCCAAGGGTTCCTCCAGGTAACTGACATGCTGCTCTGATCATGCTCCGCATGGTCAGGGCAACATCGCATTTATCTGCTTATCTTTGCGTTTCTCGTGCTGAAGCATTGTTGATGACGAGTAACACTAGTTATCTTAAACGATTATGATACTGCATTAGTTCTTAATAATATATCCATGCTCTACTTGCTGTTCGTAATCGTTTGGCTGCCTTTGTAAGTGATCCCAGGTGCAAGGGCAGCGCCTTGCTCTGTTCTTACTCAGTAAATCTAATCTGTTATGGTAGTTCTTTGTACTACGAGGATTCGGTTTAATATCCGTATGATTAGGCTCTTCAAACCGGTTGAACGTTCCGGCTGCATGATTGGTGCTTTATGGTAATCTAAGGAGAGATTGTTCCGGGAATCGGCTTATAAGTTGGTTTTTAGGCCTCTTTTTAGGTTAGCATCCTGTTATCATTAATGTTTGTTAGGCTTAACCACGCATAGGATGTTCCGGTTGCACGGTGAAAACCTTTACTGTTGTAGATTGGATTAGCTTGGTAATTATATAGCATGCTTTTATCTTTTCTATCGAATTTGTACGAACATTCGAATATTAATAGATCCGATCTGTTAAACGAGTGCAATCGGCTTATTTTAGCCGATTCTGAAGGTTACCCGAAGGTCCAACCTGGTACAAAGATAGGTTCGACTCAGTGCAGCGGCTCCATCGGCTCTTCTAGCCGATCTTGGGAGTCATTTTAAGAGCCGGTCGCGGCTCGGACTAATGTTTGACGTGGCTGTGCATGCAGGAAAATAACTGATAACGACTTCTACACCTTCCTAATCAGGTATAGGTCAGGTGGCACGCCTAGCATTTCACCAAGCCAGGGTGTGTGCCGGACTTCTGGGCCATTGACCGAGGGACCGGGACCCACCAGCAGTCCCGGGAGCCTCCCGGCTCCTCGTGTTGCCTGTCGCTGCTCGCCGGTGGGTTTTGACCGACAATACATTCTGGCACGCCCAGTGGGACCTCATCGACTACTTCATCGACTACATCGATTACTTCATCGAATACATCGACTACTTCCTTCGACTACATCGACTACAATCGACTGCATCATCTTCTTCAGCTACATCGACTTCCGTTGTCAAGATGCCGAACGAGAACCCGATTACTTACGAAGAGTTGTCTGATGAGCACAAGCAGAAGTATAATGAAATAAAGGCTGCTTTTGAAGCTGATCTCATCGGCTCATTTGAAAGGACCCGTCACCACGGCATCAGATGGAAGGGATTTTCATCTGAAGGTGCACTCGACGAAGTCGATCTGTCTACTCCTACGGAAGAACGCACGCGAGCTCTCCGCCAGGAAGTCAACTACATGGTGGCTCATTCGTTACATCGACATTCTGAGAGTTTGGTGAACACCCTTGAGCGCGTCACGGTACATGTGGTGCAGGAGATTATGAAACACCAATATTCTCCAACAGGACCTGCTTTAGGGAGTCACAGAGGGGAGTTGCCTTCCCAAGCCAGGCCACTAGTGCCTTGCACATTTGCAGCTCCAGAGCAACATAATTCTCCAGCATAGGTCATATATAAGGTGGGAGGTGAACCTGCTGATCACCAATTCTTCAGTGAACGCCCCAAGGAGGTACCGCATGGGTATGTTTGTGCGTATATACCGGATGGCGGCAACCCGGTGCAACCCACGCAGAGAATGACTGGGGGAACATTTGTAGTCGATGCCAACAAACAGGCATGGCTGACTACTTTCGCGACAGGGCCGAGTCACGAAGGTACGCACTCGGCCCCAGGAGTTCATATAGTGGATCAGATTAGTGCCATTTTGAGAGATCAATTTGGCATTCTCCCAAGAAGGCGAGCAATCGGCTACACCAAGCCGTATCCAAGCGAGTATGACTTGATTCCTCTGCCGCCCAAGTATCGGCTGCCTGAGTTCACCAAGTTCAGCGGAGCGAAAGGATCCAACTCCATAGAGCATGTGAGCCGATCTCTGGCGCAGCTAGGGATGATTTCGGTGTCGGATCCGTTGTGAGTGAGGTTTTTCTCGCAGTCTCTCACAGGGCCGGCTTTTAGATGGTACATATCATTGGGTCCTAATTCTATCCGCGCCTGGAAGCAACTAGAGGAACAGTTCCATACACAATATCATTCAAAAGCTGTAGAGGCTGGGATTGCTGATTTGGCACAGGTCCACCAGAAGCGAGGAGAAACTGTGGCGGAATACATCCAGCGTTTCAGAGAAGTTAAGAATCGGTGCTACTCGACTCAGATTTCAGAAAAAGAGGCAGTTGAATTGGCATCTTTGGGATTGGTAAAACCGATCAGAGATCTGGTTTTCCAGCTGAAGTTCAACTCTTTGGCACATCTGGTACAAAAGATGACAGTATACGAGCAACGCCACCCAGAATTATACCAAGACAAGTTCAAACATCAAGTAGTAATGGTTTACGCTGAAGACTCCGAAGATTCTGGGGATAACCAAGAGATAGCAGTTGTAGAGTGGTCACGGGGGGCAAAACCCGTGTCCTGCAAGTGGGTGAAACAACAAGGACCTTCGAAAGGATTTGATTTTGACGTGAGCAAGGTTGAACAAATATTTGACTTACTCTTGAAGGAGGAGCAGTTGAAGTTCCCTGAAGGTTGCAAGATCCCAACAGTTCAGGAGCTCCAGGGGAGATCATACTGCAAGTGGCATAACTCTTTCACTCACGGTACCAGTGACTGCAAGGAACTCCGGCGACAGATACAATCGGCTATTGAGCAAGGCCGATTAATCTTGGGGCAGTACGCCATGAAGGTTGATACTCAACCATTCCCGAATGTAAATATGGTGGAAGGGTACGACCGATCGACATGTCATCGGATGGATTTTATGCTTGGTATTAACATGGCAGGACATACATCACGTCAGTATGCAAGGAAGCAAGAGGCCGATTCCCGCGATCGACCCCAAAAAGAAGAAAGGGACTATATCACCGAAGAGCAGGTTAGGCACGTCAGGAATCAACGACCGGTTTCCTCTCATCTTCTGAGAAAATACCAGATCAGTATCAATAGCGTCTCCAATGCGAGGCTGAAGAAGAAGAATACAAGCGACGCACTGGGAAACGCCTCAGGAAGCGAGAGGATACGCGAGATCATTGGCATTGCCCGTTCTTCAAGTACTGTTGGGATTCTGGTATGAAATGACTACCCACCCTTGAGGATTGCCTAGAGTGCAAGCCTTAGAAGCAAGATGCAAGAGGTGCCTCTATTTTTCAGCGTTTAGGACCAGTGCAGCCCCGCCATGGACAAGCCGAGTCATCACGCACAGGGGGAAATTCAGAAGGTGAGGAAGACAAGTATCACCGACCACGCTGGTGCCCTGATGGGCTTAACCGGTCCCAGAAGCGGAGGGTGCAGCGGTTGCGCAGCCTGGAAGAAGCCGAGGCCCAATATTTGGAAATACTGAGGAAGGCGCGACCAGATTTGGCTGAGAAAGTTCACCGCCCTCAAAAAGCATAGATGAGCTCCTCTAAGAAGGTATGGCGTCCCAAGAAGTCGAAAGCTGATGTAAAGACATCGGCTGATGCACACATGGTGTTTGTTCTTTCTACAGAGTTTCATGCACCAGGCCATGAGGAGGTGCCAGTGGCTCAGCTTGACTTGGGGCCACGGCCAGTCATATTTGAGAAGCCCCGAGAGAGGAATTACAGGCACCTGAAGGCTTTATATCTCAAGGGTTACATAAACAGCCAGCCTGTCAGCAGGATGCTAGTCGACACAGGAGCAGCGGTTAACATAATGCCATACTCAATGCTGCGCTGGTTGGGGCATTCTGTTGGGGATCTGATTAAAACCAACATCACGTTAAGTGATTTCAACAGACAAACTTCGGAGGCGCAAGGAGTCCTCAGCGTGGATTTGACGATAGGAGGCAAGACCGTCCCTACTTCATTTTTTGTTGTCAACAGCAAGAGCTCGTACACCGTCCTACTTGGGAGAGATTGGATCCATGCCAATTGTTGTATTCCTTCTACAATGCATCAATGTCTGATTTAATGGGATGGAGATGAAGTAGAAGTACTCCATGCGGATGATTCTGTTGAAGTTTCACATGCTGCCATGAGTGTCTGGGACGCGGAAGACGAGGAGCCTATCTCAGGGATTAGCTCGGAAGGTTGCGACCGCATGGAAGCTACAAAAAACGGGGTAAGGCGGGTCTTATCCACTGGCCTTACGGAGTAAACGAGGTGCCAAAGTTAGTTTGTACCAAGGCAACAGGAGAGGCCGATCCCTGCGATCAGCCCCAAAAAATAAGAAGTGAATTGTTTTTGTCAACCATGTTACATCATTATAATGATCACAAAGAGGCCCGCTCGAGCAGCCGGCCATATGTTGATTGTAAAGTGGCACAAATTAATGAAAAGAACAAGTCGGCCGGTCCTTGCGATCGGCCGAATCCTTTTACATTATACTCATTGTTTATTTGCAGCATCGACTTAATGGATGAAGGAAAACTAGGATACGGGTTCACATCTGCTGACGAGCTGGAAGAAATTGACATTGGTCCTGGGGATAAGCCACGGCCAACATTTATCAGCAAGAAGTTGAATCCAGAGTTGCGAGAACCGATGATAGTACTGCTGAAAGAATATGCGGACTGTTTTGCTTGGGATTACATAGAGATGCCCGGGTTGGATAGAAGTATTGTTGAGCATCGGCACCCTCTTAAGCCAGGATTTCAGCCGTTCCAGCAACGAGCGTGGCAAATGAAGGCTGAAGTCCTGGAAGAAGTCAAGAAAGAAGTCAAAAAGATGTTAGCAGCAGGCTTCATCAGGCCATGCAGGTATGCGGAATGGATTTCCAGTGTTGTGCCTGTACAGAAGAAGGATGGCCGGTGGCAAGTCTACATGGATTTCAGAGATCTCCACAGAGCCACACCAAAGGATGAGTACCCGATGCCAGTTGCGGAGACGTTGATTAATGCAGCTGCTGGTCACAAGATGTTAAGTTTCATGGATGGCAACGCTGGTTATAACCAAATTTTTATGGCCCCAGAAGATATCCACAAGACCGAATTCAGAGTACCAGGTGCAGTGGGATTATTTGAGTATGTAGTCATGACTTTTGGGCTGAAAAATGCTGGTGCTACATACCAACAGGCCATGAATTACATGTTCCATGACTTGATCGGTAAGTTGGTGGAAATTTACATTGATGACGTGGTGGTGAAATCTGCATCGGCTGAAGGGCATTTAGGAGATCTACGGCGAGTTTTGGAACGAACCAGGAAGTTCGGGCTTAGAATGAATCCAAAGAAGTGCGCCTTTGGTGTATCGGCCGGTCAGTTCCTGGGTTTTCTAGTTCATCAATGAGGAATTGAGATCGGCCTAAAAAGTCAAGAAGCTGTAAGAACAATGGTGCCACCTACTACAAAGAAGGAACTCCAACAACTCATTGGCAAGATCAATTTTGTTAGGAGGTTTATTTCCAATCTGTCAAGAAGAATCGAGCCATTCATGGAGTTGGTAAAAATTAAAGCCAATGACGAGTTCCACTGGGGGGCAGAGCAACAACAGGCGTTTGAAGATATCAAAGAATATTTATCCAAGCCGCCTGTGTTAGTACCACCCCAGCAGGGTAAGCCATTCCATGTTTATCTATCCGTAGGTGACACTTCCATTGCTTCGGTCATCATACAAGTGCATGATGGCAAGGAGAGAGTTGTTTTTTACCTCAGCAGAAGGATATTAGATGCAGAGACCAGGTACCCCGAAATTGAGAAATTATGTCTTTGTCTATTCTTTACCTGTACGAAACTCCACCACATCCTGCTTTCTGCCGAGACAATTGTCATCTGCAAATCAGATGTTATCAAGCATATGTTGTCGGCCCCAATGTTGAAAGGCCGACTCGGTAAGTGGATGTTTGCTTTGTCAGAGTTTGATATCCCGTACCAACCTGCGAAGGCAGTCAAAGGGCAGGCGCTGGCCGACCTTGTTGCAGAAAGGACCAGCTCAGACATAGCAGCGCTTTCCATCTGTGCATTGGTAATGTATTTTGATGGATCGATCTGTGGAGATGGTTCTGGCATAGGTATCCTGCTCGTTTCGCCTCAGGGGGCAACATATTCCTTTTCAATCAGATTGCCAATACCTTGCACCAATAATCTAGCCGAGTATAAAGCAGTGCACAAAGGTATGGAATTACTTCTTGAGGCCGGAGCAGAAGCAGTAAAAGTTTTTGGGGATTCAAAACTGGTCATCTCTCAGCTCACGGAAGCGTACCGATGTGAGAGTGAGTTGTTGTTTCCCTTGTGGAGACAATGCCAAGAGCTAATGGCCCGGTTCAGATATATAAATTTCTATTGGATACCAAGAGTACAAAATTCGGAGGCTAATGATCTTGCCCAGATGGCTTCAGGCTACAAAGATACGATGGATAGAGCTGATTTCCCAATAAACCTGCTGGATCAGGGGGATTGGAGAGCCGATATCTTCAATTACTTGAAGGATCCAGCTCAGGGGGCACCTAAGAAGACACGTTACAGAGCCATCAAGTACGTCTTGATAGGGGACGACTTGTTTCACAGGACTCTGGAAGGGCTACTGCTTAAGTGCTTGGGGCCGATTGAATCCAATCGGCTCTTACATGAAGTCCATGAAGGTACGTGTGGTACTCATCAATCAGCCCACAAGATGAAGTGGTTGATTAGACGCTTGGGATATTATTGGCCTGATATGCTGGAAGATTGCTTCAAGTATTATAAGGGATGCCAGGCCTGTCAAAGGTTTGAGAAAATACAAATAGTACCAGCATCAGCAATGAATCCTATTATCAAACTTTGGCCGTTCAGAGGCTGGGGCATGGACATGATTGGTAAGATTAATCCTCCATCGAGTAAAGGCCATCAGTTTATAGGCCATCAGTTTATTTTGGCCGTCACAGATTATTTCACCAAGTGGGTAGAGACTGTTCCTATGAAGTCAGTAACATTGAGGGACGTCATCAATTTCGTCAAAGAACACGTTATTCATTGGTTTGGGATTCCTTAGACCATTACAACAGATGGAGGGTCGGTGTTTATATCTGATGAATTCAAAAAGTTCGCTACCAACATGGGGATTAAATTGATCAGGTCATCTCCGTACTATGCTCAAGCGAACGGACAAGACGAAGCATCCAATCAGAGCTTGATCAAGCTGATCAAAAGGAACATTGATGAATACCCACGGTGTTGGCATGAAGTATTATCAGAAGCGTTATGGGCTTATCATGTTTCATGCCACGGGGAAACAAGAACTTCACCATATCATTTGGCGTATGGGCAGAAGGCCGTATTACCATGGGAAATTACTGCCGGTTCGAGATGGATAGAGTTTCAGAATGATTTGACTGCTGAGCAATATGCTGCTCTAATGAGCGACAATATGGAAGATATTATGGAACTCAGGCTTTGGTCACTGGACAAGATCAAGGAAAATAAGGCCAAGGTAGCCCACGCATACAATAAGAAGGTTAAACCGAAGGAATTCCAGGTTGGGGATTTAGTATGGGAAGCGGTGCTACCATTGGGGACTAAGGATGCGACATATGGTAAATGGTCTCCAAATTGGCATGGGCCTTATAGAGTTGATCAAGTTCTACCAGGGAATGCGTACATGCTTGAAGAATTGAATGGAGTTAAATTTCCAGTAGCCATCAATGGCCAACACCTCAAGAAATATTTCCCGAGCATGTGGGAAGACGAGTGATGAAGCTGATGTAATGCATTAGGCTATGGACCAACACAATTAGGGTATTTGTGAGGAAAGCCGATGTGATACATCAGGCTGCAAGTTGACAAAATCGAATACTTTGTGGTACATCAGGCTGCAAGTCGATATGGTCGGGTACTTTGTGGTATATTAGGCTGCAGGTCAGTATCTATCGGGTACTTTAAAGGCCGGTGCAGTGCATCAAGTTGTAAGGTGGAACGAGATGAACAAGTCAGATCTGTAATAAAGAAAGAACAATACAGGTCCGCACCCGGAGTTAAAGATTGAATAGCCGATGTTAAGCCATCGACTTTAGAAGTAATAAGCAGAACCTACAAGTCTCGGGGTTCGATAACAAGCAAAGAAGTCGATTGCAGGTGTCTTATCAAGGTTGGCATAATGGATTCTGCAGTGCGACTCAAATCAGGCAAACTACAAGGGTCTCTTGATCTAGAAGGAAAAGGTTCGACTTCTTTGCGGGTTTTCTTGGTAATCATATTTTTCGACTTGATTTAGGCTCGGGGGGAAGTAGTAACAACAGGAGCATGTCTGAAAGCCGGTTTCAAGGAAGTGTCAGGGTACTCGAGTTCTTGAAGATCTCTGAGATATCTAATCCGGAATAAAGGAAAAACTTGGGATTGGATCGGGCAATTCAAGGAGAAAGGCCGATGCGATGCCATCGGACTTTAGAAGATTGCAATTTCAGACCTTGGATTACTGAAATGAAAGGGTTCATCTACGAGAAATTATTACAAAAGAAGCTGATCGACCGGCTCTATGCACAATGGCGGAAGACTCTATGAACTACCACCAGTGAGTCCCTAAGGACTTGCGGCACTTGTATGGGGGAGACGCGTTGGTGTCATCATCGCTACTGCCATCGCTGCCGCCGCCGTTGCTGCTGCTGCCGCCGTCATCGCTGTTATGACCGGCATTGTCGCTGGCGTCCCCGTCGTCTTCCGAAGTCGACGATCCGCCGCGCAGGAACCCTCCTGCTATCGAGTCATCGTCGGTTGAAGTGTCCTTGGTATCTTCTTCTGAGGAAAAGAAGAAGTCATCATCCCAAGAATCTTCGTCGCCTTCATCCAGATCCCCATGAAGGAGAATCTGGAGGTCCTCATCGTCGGTCAGGGACTCATCATCCTCTGACCAAATGCTAAAGTCCCACTCCTCTGCATCCCAATGCAGAGGAGCGAGAGCCTCGTATGAAGCTACTAAATCAAACTCCGGCGTCACCTCCCTGGAGGTTTCGGAGTCAGGAGAGGTGATGGAGATTATGCAAGAAGAGGAAGAGGAATCGGAGGAGGCAGAGGAAAAGGAAGCCATCGCTGGAGGATGCAGAATATGCTGGTGCGGGTAATGCACTGAGGAAGGAGATGAATAGAAGTAGATCCGCCGATGCCAGTTTATAAAGGCAGAGATGGAAGGCGAAGCGGCGCTACGACGATTTTCGAGGAAGAAGTCGAAGAGTCGCGTCCGATGGCATTGGGAGGCAGCGCGCGCGTATAGGCCCTGGAAGTCGAAGAGTCGCGTCCAACAGCATTGGAAACGGCATGTGCGTGTACAAGTCTTAGAAGTCGAAGAGGCGATGGTTTTGGAATTATCATTGCCGAAACCAGGGGGCATGTGTTATCGCCATAATTTGACTGGGCCAGAGGATGGGCCGAGAGCAACGTGGGCTGAAGGAGATCATCGTGGCGGTTTGCGAATCAGCTTCTGTGTAAGTGTATTAAGGGCCAAGATGGCCGTGTATCTGGTAAGGATAGTTTAAATATAGTAAGTTAGAGATTGTATCGTAATCAGCTAGGGTTAGTTAAAGAGATCAAGTCTCCGTACTATAAATATGTATCATGAGATTCAATAGAAAAAGAATCCAACATTCACAACAAACTCTCGGCACATCGCTGTGACACCCTAGGTGTTAAATATAGCAAGCCAATAGGAAAAATGTTGTGTATGGTTTGAATTGTGTGAAATTTGAGTGAAGTTATGAAAATAAGGGTATTTATAGAATTTCACAAAAATACAAGTCCCTTATATGTAAGTAGTTGAATTGTAAAAGTAAATTTCAAAGTTATTAAGGGCTAAAATGTAAAAATGAAAGTAATCATGACTAGTCATAAATGTTTGCAGATAAGCCCAAGATTACATAAAATTCACATTACTAAGGACAAAAACTTTATTAAGTTTGAGTTGAGTGCAAAATTGTAAAATAAAGCATTGTGATTTAGGTTTCTGAATTTGAGCCCTAAAGCAAAGTTGTAGGATTTGAAAAGTTCTACAACTTCTATTTTGACCATTTTCCCATTAGAGCTTTGGATCAGTGGGAAAATCTAATTTACAGAGGAGTCCCTGAGGTTTTTGTAAATTCCAACGAGATCCCTCAGACCCCCTCTCCTCTTCTTCCTCCTCTGGCACATGCTCTGCTACCCCTGCTTCGCCCGATGCTCCTCTGCCGCCGGTGTCAGTGCCGCTCACCGCCGCGCCAGACCCTCCCCGGCACCACCTCCTGCTGCCGTCGCTTCCACGCGTCGTTCCCCAGCCCGAGCGCCACTCTAGCTCCCCTCCCTGGTTCTATCGTGCGTGTGCCACCTCGCCGTCGCAGCAGCTGCCTGTGCACGCCCCCTCGCCCCCTCTTTTCTGGTTCAAGAGTAGCACTAGCTCCCTTTCTTCCCATTCCACTTGCTCGTTTGATCTCCAATCGACCAGAGTCCAGAACACCACCGCCGCCTCCTTCCTCTTCGCCGCCGCGGAGCCCCCACTTCGAGCCCCCCATTGTCCCAAACGACCACATAGGATGCTTCACCGCGCCACGCTGAAGCTCTACGACCCCACCCCGACGCCAATCTTTCACCGGAGCCCGTTCGCCGACGTTCCCCTTCTCTCCGGTGAGCTCCTGTCGCTGTCGAGCCCCTACCTCCGCCCTTCCTCCGTCCAATTCGACCACCCCAATAGCTTCCCCTCGTCCTGCTGCAGCTATTAAGCCCGAGCTTGACCATCTTCCTCACCAGGAACCCCCTCGCCGACGAGCTCTCCTCTGCCGCCGCCTCGACCGCCGTGGGAATCTCACCTCCGGTCACCCCTCTTCCTCCCAAGCCCACCCATGGATGCGCCGTGAGCTCCTGGTGCCCGTAGACCAACCCTTTTCCACCCCCCGCCACTCCCCTCACCGGAATTTGGCCGGCAAACGCCCCTGCCCTTCTTCTCCGACGAGCCAAAGACCTGATTGAAATGATTTCAAAAGTTCTAAGGGTCTAGCTGCAAGATTCCAGAGCCCCCCAATTCAAAAGCTGTGAACTTCAAAAATGTGTAGAAAATTATAGAAAATTCAGAAAAATACCAAACCAGTTTTGTTTGAATCCATAAGTTATACTCGACTACTTTTATATAGCAAGTTTAAGCTGTATGTGTGTGGTTTTTGATGTAAATTAAATACTAGGAAATGAGTGTTTTATTGTATCTCATGTTATATGCATGTGTTGTGGCTGAATTTTAGAACATAGGTCGTATGTGCCATGTATAGCTCTGTGTAAAAATCTAGAGTTCTTTATTGCTCATTTACTAAGAAATTCGAGTACCTTTGTTATATGTTGATGAAATGCTTAGATTTTAATTAAGAATTTTTCTGTTAGTATTTGTATTTGAAATTTATATCATAACTTCCTTTTTGCATGTGTAATCCATAGTAAAAGTTTTAGAATTAATAGTAGGCTATACACCAAGTTATGAATTTATGCTTGTTTCCAAAGATAATTCATTTATGCTAAGTTTTTATTCATGAAAAATTATGAGAATATTTTTAAGATGTTACTCTTGAGTAGTGTAGCATGACCAAAAATTCTCAACCCATGATCAGGTGTAGAAAAACTAAAAATAAATAGAACTTGATAAGTAGATCCATATTAAATAATAACCTAGGGTTATTAAAGATATTTAGCTCGTCAAATAAATAAAGGTGTTAAATGTAATTAATTTAATTATATAAGGTAGTCAAACATGCTACCTTATACAGTTAGGTAAATGTTTAGGGTTACCACCCATGTTACTTAATGTAACTAAGTGGCTTAATTAATACCCGATAAATGACTGCCCAGTAAAGGGTAACTGTGTTGTTTGTTAGTTTGTAATGTTAGGTTCGTTGGATTGCAACTTTATTGTGAAATAGAATACAAATCCATGCATTTTCTAAACTGCATCCTTTACATCACATGTAGACTCGACGCTTCTCGCCGACGGTTATTATCAGATTCTTCCGGAACCCGAAGTAGAAGTCTTTGAAGACGCCGGGAACATTGTCGGAGAATTAACTGAAGTCCTAAACCCGAGTTCGGAAGAATTTGTTAACGTCTCTGACCCCAGCCCCGCTAGTGAAGGCAAGCCCCGGACATAAACCCACTATTTTATTTACACTGCAATCTAACTTTATATATATATGTGCATTAAATTCTTAGGAGTTGTCTGGAAACCCTAGATGCATATTCCTAGGAACCAATGTACTGAATATTAGAAATGGAGTCCGATTAGTGCCCTGCTAATAGGACCGGTAGAATTCGAGTGATTTTCTGTCACTCGCGCGATATAGGAATTGGTTGCTTACATACTGCAATCACTATAAGGATGACGGACGGGCTTATGTGTAGTATCTTGGAAAGAAATGATACCCCGTCTGTGTTGATGAATTTGGTTAAGGTCGCAGTGTGTGGTAGTGGCAGTTAAGCATTTGAAAGTACTAGCCACATGCCGTGAAATATGGTAAACGGTAAGCCTAGTAACCAATCAGCCCGGCAAGTGGGCTCGTCTCCCACCACTTGACTTTTATTTTATGTTTACACGCACCGACTGTGGGAGTACGTTCTGCAGAGCAGACGGGAATACAGTCATGTAGTCACGCTACAGACGTATGTCCTGCACATTGGTTGTGCGTATAGTCCTACAGTCGCTTGTGGTGGCATTGTTCCACGACCCAGAATGAAAGGCAAACGGTTGCTTCGGAACGACCTGTTAGTGTTCCAAGCGTGTGAGTTAGGTTTACCTTGCAAGGGTTGAAATTCGATTCAGAATCGTCCGTTTCTCGTGGAGATTGAGACTGCTTAATTCTTCTGCCACATAGAGTAACAAGAGCAATCTTATGATGAGTAATACTGAAGTATGCTTTAAAAAGACTCTACCTTGCATGAGTAGCTATAGGTGCTTATCTAGAATGGTTAAAGGAACTAGAAACTAAAAGCTAAAATATAAAATTAAGGATATACTCTTTATTGATTTTTAGCAAAAGCTAAACCCAGAACCTTTGCAAAGCCTTCATGGTCTAGTTATGGGCTAAGTATACCCTAATTTCGGGTAACCCTTGCTGAGTATGATTTTGTTTCAGGTCATGCCCCTGAAGACCCTACCCTTCCCATGCCTTGGCCCTATGCTTTGCCTGATGGTTGGTCCGTGGAGTGGGAACCGTCCCCGGCCAACACCGATCATAACGAGTGATGTCATGCTATGGCTTAGCATGATGTCCATACTGGCGACGTGTACAGTTATCGTACTTTGAATTCCGCTGATGTGAACTTGAATTTTTAAAACTGGTTTGTAATAACTTCTATCGGTCTAGAACTTATGCTACTCTGTAAACTCTTGTAACATAAGTGCCTGTGATGTAAAATATGATGGTGATTGTATCTCTGGACTCGCCTTCATGCGAGGTACCTTGTTTGATCCTGCTTTCGGTGGTTTATCGGGACGCTACCAGACAAGCCAAGGGGTTACACCATTTGAAGTATGTTGGAGCCCTTGCGAGAGGACTTGTGTACTTGAGCCGGTGTAATTCAGGTTGGTTCTGCCACAATCGCCATCCCTTTTCCCAAGGGTTCCTCCAGGTAACTGACATGCTGCTCCGATCATGCTCCGCATGGTCGGGGCAGCATCGCATTTATCTGCTTATCTTTGTGTTTCTCGTGATGAAGCGTTGTTGATGACGAGTAACACTAGTTATCTTAAACAATTATGATACTGCATTAGTTCTTAATAATATATCCATGCTCTGCTTGTTGTTCGTAATCGTTTGGCTGCCCTTGTACGTGATCCCAGGTGCAAGGGCAGCGCCTTGCTCTGTTCTTACTCAGTAAATCTAATCTGTTATGGTAGTTCTTTGTACTACGAGGATTCGGTTTAATATCCGTATGATTAGGCCCTTCAAACGGGTTGAACGTTCCGGCTGCATGATTGGTGCTTTATGGTAATCTAAGGAGGGATTGTTCCGGAAATCGGCTTATTAGTTGGCTTTTAGGCCTCTTTTTAGGTTAGCGTCCTATTATCATTCATGTTCGTTAGGCTTAACCACGCGTAGGATGTTCCGGTTGCACGGTGAAAACCTTTACTGTCGTAGATTGGATTAGCTTAGTAATTATAGAGCATGCTTTTATCTTTTCTATCGGATTTGTATGAACATTCGAATATTAATAGATCCGATCTGTTAAACGGGTGCAATCGGCTTCTTTTAGCCGATTCTAAAGGTTACCCGAAGGTCCAACCTGGTACAAAGACAGGTTCGACTCAGTGTAGAGGCTCCATCGGCTCTTCTAGCCGATCTTGGGAGTCATTTTAAGAGCCGGTCGCGGCTCGAACTAATGTTTGACGTGGCTATGCATGCAAGAAAATAACTGATAACGACTTCTACACCTTCCTAATCAGGTATAGGTCAGGTGGCACGCCTAGCATTTCACCAAGCCAGGGTGTGTGCCAGACTTCTGAGCCGTTGACCACGGGACCGGAACCTACCAGCAGTCCCGGGAGCCTCCAAGCTCCTCGTGTTGCCTGTCGCTGCTCGCCGGTGGGTTTTGACCGACAACACACGCGGCTACTACGTCGCGAAGGTTGACACCGTGTTCAGCCCGAAACTTGGTGTCATTCCGGAGGGTCACTGCCAGCCGGGGACGGATCCCACTCCACGGACCAGCCAGACAGAACAGAGGTTGGCCATACAGGACTATCCGTGGGGTTCTCAAAGGTCATACCTGAAAAATTCACTAGCAAAACTGAGTATACTAATACTCAGCAAGGCTTAACCGCTTCATGGTATACTTAGCCATATAACTAGACTCATGAAGGCTTGAAATGGTTTTGAGTTTAATTTTAGCTGAAAAGCAACAAAGAGTATAAACTAACTTTCATATTTTAGCTGTCAGATTCTAGTTTCATTAATCATTCTAGGTTAGCACCTATACTAGATGAACAATGTAGGGATTAGCATTCATCAAGATTATTCCAACAATAGTTATTATTCTTACTCTATGTGGCAGAAGGAATAAGTAGTCTCAATCTCCACGAGAAATGGATGATTCTGAATCGAATTTCCAAACCTTGCAAGGCAAACCTAACTCACACACTTGGAACATCCAACGATAGTTCCGAAGCAACCGTTTGCCTTTCATTCCGACTCGTGGAACAGGACCACCACAAGCGACTGTAGGACCGTACGGACACCAATTGTGCAGGACATACATCTGTAGCGCGACTACATGACCGTACTCCTATCCGCTGCGCGGAACGTACTTCCGCACGTCGGTGCGTGAGAAAAACCAAATTACGAGTGGTGGGAGGCATGTCCACTCCTCGGGCCGATTGGTTACTAGGCTTACCGCTTTACCATATTTCGTGGCATGTGGCTAGTACTTTCAAATGCTTAGCCACCACTACCACACACGGCAACCTTATTAATTTTTATCAACACAGACGGGGTAACCTTCCAAGTCATGATACTACACATGACCCCATCCATCATCCTTATAGTGATTGCAGAATAGTAAACATTCAACTCCTATATCGCGCGAGTGACAGGAAATCACCCGGCTTCTGCCGGTCCTATTAGCAAAGCATCTATCCGATAAGGACTCAGGCACAATACATAGGTTCCTAGTCTTAATGCATCTAGGGTTCCATTTCAACTCTTAGACTTAATGCAAGATATAATATATACATATAGGATTGCATAAATGTAGTAATTTGAAATATCGGGTTATGCACCGGGGCTTGCCTTCTTGAGTGGGGTTGAGGGCAGGACTGTCAAAGATTTCCAAACTTTGGTTCGGAGCTTCAGTTAGAGTCTCGACGATGCTCACTGGGTCTTTAGAAAATCCTTGCTCAGTTTCCGGGACTAGCTCGTAGTCTCCGTCATTGAGTGTCGTTGACTCTATATGATATGCAATGATTTGATTAGATGGTTCTCGAGTTAAGAGTTTTAGTTCACAATAAAGTTGCAATCCAACAGAGTAATACACATGCATTCATAAAGTAACAGGTTTAAATATAAACTTATTATTGGTATCCTAATTAATTGAATTAGGTTAATAAGTTTGATTTTTAATTTGAAATTCATAAAGGCTATGGCCTTGAATTTTTGTGGATAAGCTTACTCCTAGTGGATAAGCTTCCTATGAATTTTTCATAATTTTTTGAAAATAGAAGCTATAGTGTTTGAATTAAGTTCAAATTTCAAGTTTAAATACAAACCTTAAGTAAAACAGTGTTGTAAATTCCTAAAATATTCACTATGGACTACTCTATTGTAGATCATCACATGGTAAAAAGATCTAGGTATAAAAACCTTAATAACAGGCTTAATTAAAATTAAACTCTTTCAAGTTTGATTTGCATAAGTTTAAAATAACTTATGTTAGAGTGTAGCATTATAGGTGAATTTTCATAAAAGATCACTTATACCTTAAACAAGCTACTCACCAAAATTCACAGGTAACAAAGTTAACATGCAAAAGTTACACGCAAAACACTCTTTTGCTAGACTTTAAAATACCTTAACAAGCATTAAGTTTCAAACCATACTTTATTAATCGAAGTTGTAGTGCTAATCTTCAGGAGTATAACAAAATTGGTTTGACTATTTTTGGATCTTTCTACAATTTTCTATAGATTTTACAAGTTGATAGCTTTTATAAACAACACTAAATAAGAAACTTGCAGAGAGGCCCTCGGGTTTTTGCACATGGGACCCTAATATGAAAACTTAGATTACAATGGGTCCTTGCCGGGTCAAGAGGCGGCTGTGGCGTTTGACCGGCGTGTTCTCGCTGGCAGCGAGGGTTTGGCCGAGGGAAAACTGGTCCTACACGACCTATAGGACGAGATGCACACGTTGGTGGGTGGTGGGCACAAAGAAAGGCGGCGGAGCAAGGTCGACGGCGAGGAATGGCGGCGGCCGTGGCGGTGCGTCCGTGTGCCCGATGAGGGGCCAGCAAACATGGAGGGATGGAGCGCGCACGAGCATCATGGAGTCGTGGGGATGCTATTTCGGTACCTGGTTCGGCTGGAGGTGGGGCAGAAGGGGGTCGTCGACGTGGAGGTGGCTTGGGTTTCACCGGCGGCAATGGCGGCATGGTGTTCTGGTGGCTGGGGTGTCGGAGGGTGGTGAAGGAGTAGCTAGAACTCTTCTGCGGGATGATGTAGTGTTGCTGGTGCTCTTGGCTAGTGCTGAGGGGCGGTGTAGCATCGGGTTGACGGTAAGGCCGAGTGGCGGCGGAGCTTGAGCTCGCCAGTGCTGTGGGGGACGACGCTCGGGTGCGGGAAAGTGAAATTGGATGGGTCAGTGAGCTGCAGGGAGTCACGACGGTGCTACTGGAGCACTGGATCGTGGGTGGGAGGCGGCGTGGGCGGCTGACGACGGCGGCCGGAGGCTGCGGCGGAGGTCCGGTGAGGTGCGGTGGTCGGAAGAGGAAATGGCAGTGGAAATGCAGTCGCGTGAAAGCAAGAGGGAATGCGTGGGAAGCTCCAGGATGTGCTCAGGGTCCAGAAGAAGGTGTGGTCGTGCGGGAGCAGGAGCTGGCGGCCGGAGGGAATCGTGGCAGCTCGGGCGACGGCGGCGCGACGTGGAGAGGCAGGAGCAGGCCAGCGCGAGGCCAGGAAGCGGCGGCGCGGGTGCTGGGGCGTCACGTGGCACGGCTTAGAGCGGTGCGGGGGCGGCCGGTGCGTGGCACATGGTCGGCGAAGCGGCGGGGTCGGGCGCGAGCAGAAACAGAGGAGAGGGGCTGGAGGTAGATGAAGGGGATCTATTTGCAATTTCCTGAAAGTGCAGGGACTCCTCTGTAAAGCCTAGATAACTTTCAAACCATAGCTCAAATGAAAGTGTGCCCAAAAGCAAAAGTGTAGAATTTAGCAATATCTACAACTTTTCTTTAAGGTTCAGTTGCAAAAGAGCTAAGATTTTGAAACTAACATAAAACTTGGCAAAGTTTTAAACTTTAATTAAATCCCATTTAAAAACTACACTACACTTGCATCCTATGTGTAGTTTCATCTATATTTGCGATTTAAAAGGAAATTCTTGACTTTTGCAAAACAACCCTCAAATATTTGGATTTTACCTCCCATTCTCACCCATTTAACACTAAAGGACCTACATTTTTCAGAATTGCATAAATGTCCTTTTTTCCTTTTGCATTCAAATTTGAACACACATACACAAGATCAAACATGCACACTTTACTAAAATTTGGTGTGTTTATAATTCTAATACCTGAATGTCACGGCTGCCGCGTGCAGGACTATGCGATGGCGCCGTGTGCGAGGGCCAACGCTCCCCCGCCCCTCCCTCGCCAGCGCCGCCGCTGCCTGCGCTCGCTCCTATCTTACATGGACTGGAGCAGGGACGAGGCGGTGGCGAGCGCCGAGCGGCCTCCGGTCCTGGTGGCGTCATCTTTGCTGCCTCTACGTGAGGGCCGTGCTCCATCGCCACCGGTGCGCTCTGCGCCGCTCTACTCCCCTCCCACCGGGGCTCAGGTGCCTTCTCCCACATCTGTTGCTCGCCACCCCCGCCTACTTGCGTCCTTCATGCGACCTCGCTCCCCGTGATTGCTCTGATCTGTTTCTCGGGAGTGCCGATGGTTGCCGCTGTGCGCAACGCTCGTGGGTCTCCCGATCATGAGTGCATGTATAAGATGAGTTGTACAGTGAGGGCAGGGATGATGCTCACCAGCGCTCTCCTTGATCCCACACTTGCGTGGTTCTTTGCTGGCTTGGTGCCAGGCTGCAGAGCAGCGCTCCGCACTATTCTAGTGCACTAGAACATAACGCACGCTTTGCGCGCTCTATCAGCAGTTTTTTTACGGTCTATGCAAACATGCGTATAGTGCAATTGAATAAATACTAAAAGAAATGTTTGGAATGACAAATTTATCACAACATCTCATGCAGATATCTTAACAACATTTGTACGGCCGACTATGGCATATGCAGTCCGTAGATTCTGTCAAATCATTTAATAATCAGCATTAGTAGCTACCAAATATTTTAGCAGATAACTTAGAATGCTGATTCAAATAAGAGTGTAGTACTAAGACACTAAAGAGAGGATAAGAGATAAGACAATTTGTAACAGTCATGAGGTATCCAACTGTCGGTGTTTTACCGCCTGCCCACCAAGGGGTATACCCGAGGCGGTAAGTTTTAGGTAGGGTGACGCCGAGATCGGGAACTCGAAGGTGTAAGCAACATAAGGTTTAGATAGGTTCGGACCGCGATGTGCTTAATACCCTACGTCTTGTATGGTGGTTTGTATTGCCTTGCGTGTTGATGATGTTTTGAGGGGTCCCTGCCCGCCCTTATATATCCGGGAGTACAGGATTACATGAATCCTAGTCCGACACTAGCTACGAACTGTATTCGAGTACAACTCGAGTAACTTCCTTTTGTATCGGCTAGTCCTACTTCGCATGCGAGTAGAGTACAACATAGATAACGTATAGGACATGTCCTATCCTCTAATCCTGTATCAACTACGTTATGTACGCAGTCCCGTAGTCCCGGGTCTGAGAAGCCCCCGAGCTCTTCATAGCTGAGTATTGCAGGCTCCTCGAGTACTTCCGAAGTAGTCTTCAGCTTGTTTTGAAGCTCTGTCTTGAAGTTTTTCTTCGAGTACTTCTTGGCTGCATCGAAGCTATGAGGTGCTCATACCCTGAATTACTTCTTTGGTATGGTGTGCGATGAAAAATCGCACTCCATATGGAGTAGCCCCCGAGCCTTAGGTTGAATCAAAGAATCAGACTAAGGGTCACAATATTCTTGAATCTTCCTTACTTAGTTTTCGAATATATTCGAAAACTAAGTAGTCGGTGCCACGTATCCCGCAGCCCCTGAGTCTTGAATCCAAATCTCTCAGGTTTGGAAAAAAGAATCCAATGGTTGTGACATGTAGTAAAAATATATTCCCTTGGGAAATAATTGGTGTAATGGTACAGATGATGGAAGTTAGATTTGGAATTCGAAAAACCCTTTTTTCGGGACAATTAACCCTGAAAAAATAGTTAATCGAATAATTTATCTAAAAAATCCACCAAATGACCCCTCATCTTCCGTATATTCCCTATAATGACTCTTCAAGTTCAACCGCTGGTTATTTAGCTCCGCGGTAAACGAAAGTAAAGACTCGTGCTTTCAATCTTCAATCCGCCAAGAAATTTCTGAATCCCCAATCAGATCCGTGCTCCGGCTTCACCCCCTTTGACAAGCCCCAAACTAGCCGAATCTCTCCGCTCCTTCTCTGCAGCCCCCGAGCAACTCGTGGCAAACAGATCTAGAAATGGCGCCCAAGAGATCCAACGAGAAGAATGGGAAGGGGAATGAGTCGCAGCCACCTTCTGGGGAGTAGACTTACAGTAAGTGCTCCAATAACGAACTCTTGAATCTTGTTTCTGAGGGTTTGCTTTAGGAGAAAAATCTTGTCAGCTGGCGCCCTTCTTTTCGCCAATTGCTTCCCATGGAGAATGTAGACGAAATCATCTTATTCTACCATTTCTCTAAACGGGGTTTGGCTCTCCCCACTTGTTCTTTCTTCTGTGGCCATCTTTATTTCTACGGGCTTGAGCTCCATCACCTCAACCCAAACTCAATCTGCCACATTGCTATCTTCATCCATTTTTGTGAAGCTTTTCTTGGAATTGAACCCCATTGGGATCTTTTCCGTTATCTCTTACGGGTAAAACCGCAACCGACCTCCAAAAATCCATCCGTCGTAGGGGGCGTCGGCATCCAGCTTAGACAACAAGCCAGCGACAGATACCTTTCCTACAAATTCCCCTCCAACATTACTGGATGGAAGAGCCATTGGTTCTACATCGGAAACCATGTCCCCCAACTCCTTGAAAGATCTAGTAAACCCCCTGTCGTGAGGCCGGAGTGGAACACCGAACTCTCCAAAGGGGACATGGATCAGGTCGAAAAGTTGCTAGCCATCATAGCAGCCCATAAAGAAATAGGAGTTACCGGCGCATCCGTAATGTTTTCGTTCTTCAAATGCCGCATCCAGCCAATCCAACAGCGCCATGCGCTAGGCTTCGAGTATGTAGGTGCTGAAGACCCATCTCAGATGTGCGCAGAGGAGTTGACTGACGATGCCACGCTCATACGGGTCAACCGGGTGCTTCTGGACATGAACGCAATTCCCTACGTCCCGGAGTTGTTTTCTACGCAAAATCCTCCAAAGCCAGTAAGTGTTCGACTACTTTGGAATAATTTCTATTGTTCTGTAACCGCTGACTAGGAATCCTCTGCAGGGACACACAGCGTTGTACCGGAGTTATCCACCACAACCTGACATCCCCCGTTCGGACCACATTCTTCCCAGCGCCGCGGCTGAAGCTAAAAAGGCTCAAGCAGCTGATGCTCTGCCTAGCGGCGAGACGACCGAGAGCGGGAGCCCCCTGGCGGAGAGGGTAACCGAAGGGAAAGCGAAGAAGAACAACTCCCCTGGATCATTCGTAGAGTTGGTAGAAGCCTTGCCATTGGTCCCTTGGGGTCGTCGGGTGGTACACAAACGCAAAGCGTCTGTAGTCGAACCCACCAGGTATGGAGCCACTGTCTTGTAAAAATGTCATGTTTTGTAGTTGTTGAATGCTTACATTGTCTGTTTTGCAGTCCTTCTGCTTCTCCTCCTGACCCCAAGCGCCAAAACTTGGTCGGGGCCGAATTTGCCGGGATGAGGTTCCAGCAGGTGGTTCCGCAGAAACTGCTAGGACGGACCCGTCGACTACATCAGCAGGGGTTGTAACTATTGCCATGACGGGTACCTCACCGTCGGCTGGTGTGACCCCGCCACGGGTAACGAGTATCGTGGTTGTAAAACCACGGGCACTGAGACTAAACAAATCCGGAATGAAGAAATCATCTCTGTGAGTGCAGCTCCTCTTTCATAATGTATCTTCTATTCTTTTTCGACTTGTTTGATGATATAACTGATTCTGCTTCACTAGGACTGCGTCTGCTTTGGGGTTGAATGAGCCAGAGCTTGTCTCGGCTACTCCAGCCCCCAAGCCGCCAGCCCCTAAGGAGGACACGACGCGCCCGACCCACCACCCCCCGAGTCCCCGCAACTCGAAGCCAGTGCCGGTGGTGATGAACAAGTCGAGGCCACTAATGTCACTCCTGCGGATGGCACAAGTAAGTGTCTGACCCTCCATGGCTAACTGCTTAGGAAACAGACTTCATGTACTGAACGCGTTTTCAACTTGCAAGCGCCCCACAGCCAACAACTGAAGAAGCTGCGGGTACCTCAAGCAGCCTTGGAGATCTGCTGGTGTTCGGGAGAGGATATAGGAACATTATCACCAAAGGTCTTTTGGATGATCCTCTCCTGACGATCGACAACATGCGATATTTCCAGAAGATCTCCAAAGAGATGTACAAATTTACCCTGGTAAGGCATGACTGCTCTTCTGCCATTATGCTTTGTCGAGTTGCTTGTCTTAGACTCCCCCCTTATGCAGGATGTGGCCAAACACTCCCAAGAAAAATCCGAGAAGCTAAAAGCAGTCGAGAGTGGCCTCCGGGAACTCCAAGCGAAGGATCAACGCATATCAGAAGAACATCGAAAGAATATGTATCTTCAGAGAGAGCTCGACAAGCTGAAGCAGGAGCGGACACGAGAAACATGGCTTCTCAAGAATGATCTCCGCAATCTTGAGAAGTCCAATTCCGAGCTCCAAGAAAGCTTAAGGAGCAGAAAAAGGCGCACCAAGGCAAGTCCTTTCCTCGCTCGAGTACTTTTTAGCAGTTTGTCTTGAGTTCTGAAAACTGTCTTCACCGCAGAGCTTAGGAAACTCTTAACATATAAAGAAGAGTTGCTTACTGATGTGAAGAATAAGCTGTATCGCCGTACAGATGACGTCGAGAGGCTGCAGAAGGTGATCGCCGATATTGAACAACAGTTCATCGACTGCCTTCAGCAGATCAAGATGCTTGGCGAAGAAAAGGAGCAGCGCCAGAAAGAGCTGGAGGACCTAAGGGGGCCCGCCCAACAGCTTGTCGACATGGTGGATCCACGGGAAGGCGACGAAGCAGGCGGGCGATCTGTGACACTCAGGTAATTAGTTGGGTTATACCTTAGATTTTAAGCATGTTGTATGTTCAAAGTTTGGCAAAAATATACTTTATGTAAGCAATACTATAAAAGAAAAGATGTTTATGTAATTAATATTAATTAAAGGTCCTTTTATGCAAAATGGATGGGGAATGAGGGAAAAGTTTAAAAGCATAAGGGTTATTTTGCAAAAAGTAGTATCTGTGGTCAAATTGTAAAAATATATGTGAAATTACCATAGGATGTATGTGCAAAAGTAATTTTACTTAGGGATTTACATAAAACATGAAATTATTACTAAGTTCATTTTAACTCAAAAACTATTGCTCAATTGTAGATGAACCTTAAAGAGAAGTTGTAGGGTTTGAAAAACCATGCACTTTTGATTTTTGGACCATCTTCATTTGAGCATTGGTTTAAAAGTTACAAGCCCTTTTCAGTAAGGCCCCTATCTTTCTCTGAAATCACAGATCAGTCCAAATGTCAGTTCACCCCTTCTTCCTCCCTGCGTTCTGCCCCCCCCCCCTGCTCTGCTTTCTCTGTTCCTCTGTCGCCGGAGTTATGGGCCGCCGCCCCGCCGGCCATCTCCCCTGCCCTCCCCCATCCACGCGTCACCCTCTGCTCGGCCACCGCTCTACCCCCTCCTTTGCTGGCGCCTTGACCCCGCGCCACGGTGTCTGCGGCGCTGCCGCACCGCCGCCGGCGCCTTTCCTGCCGCCACCGCAAAACCCCGCGGCAGACCTTATCCCCTCCCCTTCTCTTCTGCCCTACGCCGCCAGTGAACCGCCACCACCCCGTTTGGCTATAAAAGGGCCGCCCGGAGCACCTCGCGCGCGTACAGAGCCGCCATTTCTCCATTGCCGCCGCCGTGAAGCTCGGGTTCCCGTGGAACTTCCTCTTCCGTTCCTCTCCTTCCCAAATTGACCACGCCGTGAGCTTCCCCGTGCCCTACAGAGCCTGCCCAGCCAGCCCTCTTCCACCCCCGCCCACCGGAAGCACCCCGCCGCCGTGCGCCTCCGGCCGCCGGTCCTGTCCTCCGCGGGCAGCTTTCCTCCGACCGCCTTGAGCCCCCCCGAGACCTCCCACAGGTAGCCCGAGGCCCCCTTATGCTCTCCCACTCTTTTCCCCTCACCGCCGGCGACATCTCCGGCCGGAATTGGCCGGACATGTGCCCCCTCCCCGCCGGCCAAAGCCCTGGATTTGATTGCTTGCTGTGCTTTCTTTTTAGGGGGTTAACTGTAAAGTGCGAGGACTAATGTGTAAAGGAAATCTGTTATTTCATGTGAGGGTCTATTCTGTCTTGTAAAATTCATAACAATTCGCAAAAAAAATCTAAAAAATAGTGAAATCAATTTTGTTAGAAAATAGATTTCAAACTCTATGATTTTCGTTAATAGAATTTAGTGTGAAACAAAATACTTTTGCTTGTATTAAACATCTAAGATTAAGTGGTAATACACATGTGACCTGGTCATTTCATGCTCTTTTGTTTATCTTTAAGTTTAGCATGAATGTTCTTTAAGCCCTAAGTGACCTTGTGCAATTTCAAACTCCACATTTAATTTAAACTTAACATCTTTAATTTGAGCTTTCAAATTTAAAATAAACCTAATGTATAACCTATTCTAAATGGAATCTTAGTGTTCACTAATGTAATGTTTTATGATCCTAAAATATAATCAAGTTTCTATGATCTTTTATTTAAAGTTTTGAAATCAAATTTTAGTTTATTTCAAATTTAACCCAAAGGTTTAATTTATATTACAATAAAATTTTACCATATCTTATAAAAGTGTTTCAAATCTAAACCCTCTTTATTCTATACATGTTTGTGTGCTAATTGGATATGATATAATATTTGAATTTTAAATTTAAAATTCACCTCATTAATGTATTGCATTTCATATAGAATCAACGACACTCGACGACGGGGACTACGAATTGGTCTTAGGACAAGACCAAGGTTTTTCAGAAGATCCAGCACACGTCGTCGAAGGGCTAACTGAAGTTCCGAACCCGAGTTCGGAAATCTCTGACTCTTCTGCCCCTACCCCTACTCCCGAAGGCAAGCCCCGGACATATCCTACTATTTTATTTACACTGCAATCTACTTATATCTATATTATATCTTGCATTAAGTCTAGGAGTTGTGGTGAAACCCTAGATGCATGAATCCTAGGAATTCAATGTAATGCTCCCGAGTCCTTGTCGGATAGATGCTTCGCTAATAGGACCGGTAGAAGTCGGGTGATTTCCTGTCACTCGCGCGATTTAGGAGTTGCATGTTTACATTCCTGCAACCACTATAAGGATGACGGACAGGGTCATGTGCTGTATCATGACCTGAAGTTTTACCCTGTCTGTTTAGTTAAAAGTTTTAAGGCCGAAATGTATGGTAGTGGTGGCTAAGTTTTTGAAAGTACTAGCCACATGCCGCGAAATATGGTAAGCGGTAAGCCTAGTAACCAATCGGCCCGGCAAGTGGACATACCTCCCACCACTCGATTTTATGTTATGTTCACACGCACCGACCTGTGGGAGTACGTTCTGCATGGCAGACAGGAATACGGGTTTTGTAGTCGCGCTACAGACGTATGTCCTGCACATATAGGGTGTGCGTATGGTCCTGCAAGTCGCTTGTGGTGGCCTGTCCACAACCCGGAATGAAAGGCAAACGGTTGCTTGGAACGCCCTGTTGGTATTCCAAGCGTGTGTGTTAGGTTTACCTTGCAAGGTTAAATTCGATTCGAATCGTCCGCCTCTCACGATGCTTGAGACTGCTTATCCCTTCTGCCACATTGAGTAATAAGAGTAATTGTTGATGAGATAATCTTGATGGATGATAATCACTACCTTGCTTGCTTAGTATAGGTGCTAATCTAGAATAAATACTCAACTAGAAAATGAGAGCTGATGATAATCACTACCTTGCTTGCTTAGTATAGGTGCTAATCTAGAATAAATACTCAACTAGAAAATGAGAGCTAAAACTTGAAAATAGTTCATACTCTTTGTTACTTTTCAGCTGAAAATAAACCCAGAGCCTTTACAATGCCTTCATGAGTCTAGTTATGGGCTAAGTATACCCAATCCCGGGTAAGCCTTGCTGAGTATTAGAATACTCAGCCTTGCCAATGTTTGTTTCAGGTATAACCTACGAGAACCCCACGGACAACCTTGGGTGGCCAACGTCCGTTCCGTTTGGCTGGTCCGTGGAGTGGGACCCGTCCCCGGCCGGCACTGACCCCCCGGAGTGACACCAGGCCCTGGGCTAGGCTTGGTGTTTGCCATCGCGACGTCTGTAGTCGCGTAAAACTTTTTCTTCCGCTGTAAGTTGGACAAGCTGTGCTTGTCAGTCGAACATGGTTATGTATAAGTGTACCTATCTTTGAAACTCGTTTGTAATAATGTATGTATGGTTGTAAAATTTAAAGTTGATGAGCTATTCTGTGATGTGAACTCGCCTTCGTGCAAGATAAACCTGCTTCGATCCTGCTGAACCGTGGTTGAATCGGGCGGAGACCCGACAGACCAAAGGATTGTTCCGTTTGAAGTGCGTTAAGCTGATTGCAGTTGTACGGCGATCAATAGCGCACTTGAGCCGGAATAATTCGACCGGTTCTGCCACAGCTGGTATCAGAGCTGTAGGTTTATCTTTACATCTAGAATAGCTCTTAAAAGGTGTTTTCTGGATAACAGTTTGCCAACAAATGAGTTTACAAAATACGTTGGATCCGTTAAGGTTGTGCTTAGAACGTAAAGCCCTAAGGGTTTATATGGGAAAGTATCAGGTGGCTAATGGTATCTATATATATGTATAGGTAGATCTGACTTGCAGCACTACTTTCCGTCAAAACTTAAATTTCTGCACAACCCAACCTTACTTCCTGTAACGACATCTACGAACGGAGGTAAGAAGGTAAGGATCCTCAGCCAACTGAGGGAGCTTGGCCTTCCCGTCGGTGATGCGAACCGAACGCTGTTTCTCAAGCAGTGGCCTACTTGAGATGCTGCCAATATACCAACTTAGGTTGATTATATTGGGAGTATAAGGTTCGGCGCAGGGTATGGCGATCGCTGTTCATACCCCCGCATATTGCGGTACCCCCGTGAATACGTTGTTTCGATAACGTATGTTAATGTTGTCTGTACGGCGGTAATTGTACAGATGCTGTTTCTATAGTGAACAGTAATGTTTGGGGACGCTTTCATGTCGTGCTGCCATGAAAGGTTCACGAGATATATATATATCTGTGTTTTCTTCTGCAGGTACACTAACCACGTTCACGCTATTAGGACGCGTAGGGTTTACCGACTAGTTATATATAGTGAGAGACGTATGGTTATGCCACCGAAATTGACTACGTAAGTCCGAAAATATTCGGCAGTTGTTTTGGTTGTGAGGGCGAGTAGCGCGTGCATACATCTTTTCTCAATGAAAGAATTTTATACATCATAGATATGCCATTTGTTTTTGGAATGGGGTAATGAAGAGTTAAGGATAGCTTTAAGTTGGGTATCTTATATGGGATCTTAGTTTTCCATCTGATTTCCAGCCTTTGCTGTTATCAAATTGGTTATCTTGATCTGTTTATCTTGTATTCTCCTAACAAGATAACAAGTTTTACCATTTGCATCCTGGTCGCAGATGGCAGCACCTTCCAATGTTTTCTGGGATCCGGAAGGGCATCTCCACACCAATGCCCTTCACTGGGAGGGTTTTCCCCGCTTGCTATGGGAATCTTTGCAGGCTTTCCATTATACAGAACCCCCTCAGTACGACGCTGTTGAACATGTGGAAGACGGAATCCATAGGGCCTATGTTAGGATGAGTATACCTCAGCATCCTTTCCGTTCACGATGGCAGCCTATTGAGATCAGTACGACGGGCTACAGAATTATGGACGCCATTGAAGCAGCAGCCCTAGAAGCCATTTATGCTTTTTGTAGTCAACACCCCGAGGAAGTTGTAGGACAACCTATAGGTTTGTTCGCCACAACAGATCCTAGTGAAGTGGAGCAAGATCTCAGAATAATTCCTGAAAGTCATAGGCTGGAAGGTCCACCAGAAGAAGTGGTGCAAGGAATGAGACATTATACGAGTATACAATACCACTATCATATGTTGCTACGCCGTGAAATAAGCCATCTGATCACTGCTGCGCGAAGTTTTCACGGAGACGCTGCCAGGTACTTTACCCAGGCCGACCAACTTCAAGCAGTGGTACTTGAGAAGAATGGAATAATCGCTACTCAAAACGAGACCATCCATCATCGTGAAGATCAGATCAACGAGAGTGATCACATAATCACTCAGCGGGATACTGTTATTGAATTTCTACAGGCACAAGTTCAAGATCTGATCCTTGAAGTGGATGATGCTCAAGCTCAGATTGAAGAATTGCAGCAGCCCCCGATTCCTCCCGCTGCACCTGCAGCACCTGAAGCTGAAGAGGAAGATCCCGAGGAGATCGAAGGAGTCTCCGAACTTGATTCTGAGCATGGGGATCCAGTCGTCAGTCCCCATCATTCCTCCTCTGGAAGCCAGTCATCAGTGGGCAATTTTGATGACTTTTAGTCATAGTGACAGCGTGGTGGATTAGATGTAATAAATGTATAAGATGTAACATAAGTAGTGGGTAGAACATCTAGTTATAAAGCCACTTGTTGTATATGTGGCATGTATTTTTGGGTAAAAGTTTGTAACCTTGGGAGTGTACTGATGTAAGATAGTAGTATCTTTATAGTAATCCAAATCCTAAGTTTCGGTTATCCTGCTCAATATCTGTGTACCTGTTATAAGTAGATTGAATGGAGCATATGCATTACATTTCAGCTGGATAAATTGCATATTATCTGAAATTGGAGCAAGATTATGGTTGATAATGGATGTCTCCTCTATTTCAGATGGTTGGAGCTACTCGAGGAACCCCGGAAGGATTCCGGGCAGGACAACCTGGTAGTTCCCAGCAACCACCACCGCCACCTCCGAATTTGGCCGAGGTTATGGCTCGGCAGACTGAGCTTTTAAATCAACTTGTGCAAGCTCAGATGGGCCATTTCCAGCAGCAACCGCGAGGCCGAGGAGAACCTCTGTCGGCCAATTATCAGGATTTCCTCAGCACCCAACCTCCTTTATTCCATAAAGCCGAGGAACCTTTAGATGCGGATGCTTGGTTGCGGACTATTGAGTCCAAATTCGCTTTACTGTCAGCGCCATGTTCAGAGGAGAACAAGGTGCTCTTCGCTGCTCAGCAACTCAGAGGCCATGCACGTCTTTGGTGGGATCAGTTTCATGCAATGCAACCCGCCGAACACGTGGTCGTTTGGGATGAATTTCGGACTGCTTTTCGGGCACACCACATACCAGCTGGACTCATTGAGCGAAAGCTCAATGAATTTTTGAATCTGACTCAAGGTACCCGCACAGTTACACAATATGCACAGGTTTTCAATCACCTGTGCCAGTATGCGGGATCACATGCGGATACAGACGCCCGCAAATGTGATCGTTTCCGTCGAGGCCTAAACACCAAGCTCAAAGAATGGCTGAATCTAGTAAAGGCCAATGATTTCAATGAGTTAGTCAACATGGCCATAACTCAAGAAGATTGCATTGCCGCCCACAGAGCGGAAAAGAAACGAAAAGCACCCACCGGGCCTACAACTCCACAGTCGCCACGGTATCGGCTGGTCCCGAGCAATACCCCTCGAGCTCCATCTAGAGGCAATATATCTGGCAGATGGGTAGCCCGACCTCCCCAACAAATACCATTCAACCGACCACCCCTGCCACAAAATCAGCAACAACCCCAACAAGGTCCACGACCGAGCTTTCCGCCAGCTACTCCAGGAAACAGCAATTATCGTTGTTTCAATTGCGGAAGCCCGTCCCACTTCATTAAGGATTGCCCTCAACCTAGGAAATCATTCCAAGGGCAAACATCTAATCCAAATTACAAGGGTAAGGGTAAGAGACAAGTGGTGCAAGTCCGACAAGGGAGGGTGAATCTCACTACACTCTCCGAACTTCCTGAAGGAGCACCGATAATGACGGGTACATTTTCTATCAATCGTTATCCCGTTATTATTCTTTTCGATACTGGAGCTACCCATAGTTTTATTAGTATGGATTGTGGGACTAGAGTGGGCTTGGATATTTGCACTATAAATGAAGCTTATAGGATTATAACTCCTGGTGGTAAGATTGTGTCCAATCAAATCTGTAGAATGGTACCAATTCAGCTGGGTAGTCATCTAATCAAAACCGATCTGCTAGTGCTAAACCTAAAGGGGATGGATGTTCTTTTGGGTATGAACTGGATGACCCAGCATCATGTATCCTTAGATATCCCTTCTCGAATTGTGGAGGTAAATGTGCCAGAAAATGAATCTACCATTCTTTATCTCCCGCAACCAAAATCTTTTAATTCTTGCACCTATACTGCATCCAAGATCAAACTTGAGGATATTCCAGTCGTCTGTGAATATCCGGATGTTTTTCCAGATGACTTACCTGGAATGCCTCCAGACAGAGATATCGAGTTCATTATAGAACTTCAACCTGGTACAGCCCCTATTTCTAAGAGACCTTATCGTATGCCTCCTAATGAGTTGGCCGAATTAAAAACTCAACTCCAAGATCTCTTAGATAAAGGTTTCATTCGCCCGAGTGCATCACCATGGGGTTGTCCGGCCTTATTTGTGAAAAAGAAAGATAATAGCTTAAGGCTGTGTGTTGATTATCGTCCTCTCAATGCGGTAACTATCAAAAATAAGTACCCTCTACCCCGCATTGATATCCTCTTTGATCAATTAGCCGGAGCTAAAGTGTTTTCTAAAATAGATCTTCGTTCCGGCTACCACCAAATTAAGATTCGGCCCAGTGATGTTCCAAAAACCGCCTTCTCCACTCGGTATGGTCTATACGAGTATCTTGTCATGTCGTTTGGTCTCACTAATGCCCCAGCCTATTTCATGTACCTCATGAATTCTGTTTTCATGCAAGAGCTCGACAAGTTTGTCGTGGTCTTCATTGATGACATCTTGATCTACTCTAAAACTCCAGAAGATCATGCTAAGCATCTCCATGTCATCCTTCAGCGATTAAGAGACCACCATCTATATGCCAAATTCTCTAAATGTGAGTTTTGGCTAGATACAGTCAAATTTCTGGGCCATACCATCTCTAGTGACGGAATATCCGTCGATCCCAGTAAAGTACAAGAAGTGATGGACTGGAAACCTCCGACCTCCGTCCATCAAATTCGTAGTTTTCTCGGTCTAGCTGGCTATTATCGCCGTTTTATTCCTGACTTTTCCAGAATAGCCAAACCTATGACCGAACTACTAAAGAAAGGTGTAAAATTTTCCTGGGATCAAAAATGCGAAGATGCATTTCATATTCTCAGAAATCATCTTACGACTGCTCCAGTCTTAGCTCAACCAGATGTCTCAAAACCTTTTGACATCTACTGTGATGCATCGGGAACTGGACTTGGTTGTGTACTTATGCAAGACAACCGAGTAATTGCATATGCATCACGAGCACTTAGGGTTCATGAACAAAACTACCCTACTCATGATCTTGAGCTTGCAGCCGTAATTCATGCTTTAAAAATCTGGAGACATCATTTGATGGGCACGAAATGCCACATCTATACTGATCATAAAAGCCTCAAGTACATCTTTACTCAGGCAGATTTGAATATGAGGCAAAGACGCTGGCTAGAACTAATCAAAGATTATGATTTAGAAGTACACTATCATCCCGGCAAAGCTAACGTTGTTGCCGACGCCCTCAGTCGCAAGGCACATTGCTCCTGCTTGTCCGTTGAAGCGTTCAACGAGACCCTCTGTTGGGAAATGAGAAAGCTCAATTTAGAGATCATTTCCCAAGGTGATTTAAACCATCTTTCGGTTAAAGCCACACTTAGAGATAGTATTGTTCTAGCACAACAGCGTAATGAAGGGGTCAAAATCATTAAACAAAAGTTAATCCAAGGTGAAGGAAAGTACAAATGCTTCCGAGTAGATCCTGAAGGAGTTTTATGGTTCAACGAACGTATTGTTGTACCCAAAGACCATAAGCTCCGCAGGCAAATAATGGACGAGGCCCACTTGTCCAAATTCTCTATGCATCCTGGCAGTACGAAGATGTATCAGGATCTGAAACAGAACTTTTGGTGGACCCGTATGAGGCGAGAAATTGCCAAATATGTGTCAGAATGTGATATCTGTCAAAGAGTCAAAGCCAGTCATTTGAAGACTGCTGGTATCCTTCAACCTCTACCCATTCCCTCGTGGAAGTGGGAGGATATCAGTATGGACTTTATTGTGGGCTTGCCCAACACTTCTCGGAGGCATGACTCTATTTGGGTAATCGTTGATCGATTAACCAAGACTGCACATTTCCTTCCCGTGCATACCACATATAATGCCAAAAGGTATGCCGAGATTTATCTAGATCAGATTATTCGACTCCATGGAGTACCTAAAACGATCATTTCAGATCGTGGAGCACAATTTGTTGCTAGGTTCTGGGAACAGCTTCATGATGCTCTTGGGACTAAATTAATTCGAAGCTCTGCCTACCATCCCCAGACGGATGGGCAAACTGAGCGAGTAAACCAGATTCTGGAAGATATGCTCAGAGCTTGTGTACTCCAGTTTGATAAAAATTGGGATAAATACTTGTCATTAGCAGAATTTTCCTATAACAATAGCTATCAGACAAGTATTAAGATGGCCCCCTTTGAAGCATTATACGGTCGCCGATGCCGAACTCCTCTGAGTTGGTCACAAACCGGCGAGCGTAAAATTTTTGGACCTGATCTAGTTGTAGAAGCAGAAGATAAAGTCAAGCTTATCCAGAACAATCTAAAGGCCGCCCAATCCCGACAGAAAAGCTACGCAGATATACGAAGAAGGCCATTACAGTTTCACGTCGGAGACTTCGTATATCTTCGAGTATCTCCTACTCGAGGTATTCAAAGATTCGGTGTAAAAGGGAAACTTGCTCCTCGATACATCGGACCTTTTGAAATCCTTGAAATCTGTGGACCCGTAGCTTATCGTCTCCAGCTTCCTCCTCAGTTAGCGGCCATCCATAACATCTTTCATGTATCCCAACTCAGGAAGTGTGTTAAGATCCCTACTGAAATCATAGATTCCCAAGCTATCGAAATCGAACCAGATCTGACCTATACAGAACATCCCATCAGAATTCTCGACACGAAAGAAAGAAGTACCAGAAGAAAGACCACCAAAATGTACAAGATTCAATGGAACTATCATACAGAGGAAGAGGCAACGTGGGAAACCGAATCTTATCTTCAACACAACTTTCCCGATTTCTTCCAAATCAATCTTCAAGCTTGATCTTTCTATCTCATCCTGCTTCAGAATCTCGGGACGAGATTCTTTTTAGGGGGGAAGGCTGTGACACTCAGGTAATTAGTTGGGTTATACCTTAGATTTTAAGCATGTTGTATGTTCAAAGTTTGGCAAAAATATACTTTATGTAAGCAATACTATAAAAGAAAAGATGTTTATGTAATTAATATTAATTAAAGGTCCTTTTATGCAAAATGGATGGGGAATGAGGGAAAAGTTTAAAAGCATAAGGGTTATTTTGCAAAAAGTAGTATCTGTGGTCAAATTGTAAAAATATATGTGAAATTACCATAGGATGTATGTGCAAAAGTAATTTTACTTAGGGATTTACATAAAACATGAAATTATTACTAAGTTCATTTTAACTCAAAAACTATTGCTCAATTGTAGATGAACCTTAAAGAGAAGTTGTAGGGTTTGAAAAACCATGCACTTTTGATTTTTGGACCATCTTCATTTGAGCATTGGTTTAAAAGTTACAAGCCCTTTTCAGTAAGGCCCCTATCTTTCTCTGAAATCACAGATCAGTCCAAATGTCGGTTCACCCCTTCTTCCTCCCTGCGTTCTGCCCCCCCCCTGCTCTGCTTTCTCTGTTCCTCTGTCGCCGGAGTTATGGGCCGCACTGGCTCACCGCCGGCCATCTCCCCTGCCCTCCCCCATCCACGCGTCACCCTCTGCTCGGCCACCGCTCTACCCCCTCCTTTGCTGGCGCCTTGACCCCGCGCCACGGTGTCTGCGGCGCTGCCGCACCGCCGCCGGCGCCTTTCCTGCCGCCGCCGCAAAACCCCGCGGCAGACCTTATCCCCTCCCCTTCTCTTCTGCCCTACGCCGCCAGTGAACCGCCACCACCCCGTTTGGCTATAAAAGGGCCGCCCGGAGCACCTCGCGCGCGTACAGAGCCGCCATTTCTCCATTGCCGCCGCCGTGAAGCTCGGGTTCCCGTGGAACTTCCTCTTCCGTTCCTCTCCTTCCCAAATTGACCACGCCGTGAGCTTCCCCGTGCCCTACAGAGCCTCCCCAGCCAGCCCTCTTCCACCCCCGCCCACCGGAAGCACCCCACCGCCGTGCGCCTCCGGCCGCCGGTCCTGTCCTCCGCGGGCAGCTTTCCTCCGACCGCCTTGAGCCCCCCCGAGACCTCCCACAGGTAGCCCGAGGCCCCCTTATGCTCTCCCACTCTTTTCCCCTCACCGCCGGCGACATCTCCGGCCGGAATTGGCCGGACATGTGCCCCCTCCCCGCCGGCCAAAGCCCTGGATTTGATTGCTTGCTGTGCTTTCTTTTTAGGGGGTTAACTGTAAAGTGCGAGGACTAATGTGTAAAGGAAATCTGTTATTTCATGTGAGGGTCTATTCTGTCTTGTAAAATTCATAACAATTCGCAAAAAAAATCTAAAAAATAGTGAAATCAATTTTGTTAGAAAATAGATTTCAAACTCTATGATTTTCGTTAATAGAATTTAGTGTGAAACAAAATACTTTTGCTTGTATTAAACATCTAAGATTAAGTGGTAATACACATGTGACCTTGTCATTTCATGCTCTTTTGTTTATCTTTAAGTTTAGCATGAATGTTCTTTAAGCCCTAAGTGACCTTGTGCAATTTCAAACTCCACATTTAATTTAAACTTAACATCTTTAATTTGAGCTTTCAAATTTAAAATAAACCTAATGTATAACCTATTCTAAATGGAATCTTAGTGTTCACTAATGTAATGTTTTATGATCCTAAAATATAATCAAGTTTCTATGATCTTTTATTTAAAGTTTTGAAATCAAATTTTAGTTTATTTCAAATTTAACCCAAAGGTTTAATTTATATTACAATAAAATTTTACCATATCTTATAAAAGTGTTTCAAATCTAAACCCTCTTTATTCTATACATGTTTGTGTGCTAATTGGATATGATATAATATTTGAATTTTAAATTTAAAATTCACCTCATTAATGTATTGCATTTCATATAGAATCAACGACACTCGACGACGGGGACTACGAATTGGTCTTAGGACAAGACCAAGGTTTTTCAGAAGATCCAGCACACGTCGTCGAAGGGCTAACTGAAGTTCCGAACCCGAGTTCGGAAATCTCTGACTCTTCTGCCCCTACCCCTACTCCCGAAGGCAAGCCCCGGACATATCCTACTATTTTATTTACACTGCAATCTACTTATATCTATATTATATCTTGCATTAAGTCTAGGAGTTGTGGTGAAACCCTAGATGCATGAATCCTAGGAATTCAATGTAATGCTCCCGAGTCCTTGTCGGATAGATGCTTCGCTAATAGGACCGGTAGAAGTCGGGTGATTTCCTGTCACTCGCGCGATTTAGGAGTTGCATGTTTACATTCCTGCAACCACTATAAGGATGACGGACAGGGTCATGTGCTGTATCATGACCTGAAGTTTTACCCTGTCTGTTTAGTTAAAAGTTTTAAGGCCGAAATGTATGGTAGTGGTGGCTAAGTTTTTGAAAGTACTAGCCACATGCCGCGAAATATGGTAAGCGGTAAGCCTAGTAACCAATCGGCCCGGCAAGTGGACATACCTCCCACCACTCGATTTTATGTTATGTTCACACGCACCGACCTGTGGGAGTACGTTCTGCATGGCAGACAGGAATACGGGTTTTGTAGTCGCGCTACAGACGTATGTCCTGCACATATAGGGTGTGCGTATGGTCCTGCAAGTCGCTTGTGGTGGCCTGTCCACAACCCGGAATGAAAGGCAAACGGTTGCTTGGAACGCCCTGTTGGTATTCCAAGCGTGTGTGTTAGGTTTACCTTGCAAGGTTAAATTCGATTCGAATCGTCCGCCTCTCACGATGCTTGAGACTGCTTATCCCTTCTGCCACATTGAGTAATAAGAGTAATTGTTGATGAGATAATCTTGATGGATGATAATCACTACCTTGCTTGCTTAGTATAGGTGCTAATCTAGAATAAATACTCAACTAGAAAATGAGAGCTAAAACTTGAAAATAGTTCATACTCTTTGTTACTTTTCAGCTGAAAATAAACCCAGAGCCTTTACAATGCCTTCATGAGTCTAGTTATGGGCTAAGTATACCCAATCCCGGGTAAGCCTTGCTGAGTATTAGAATACTCAGCCTTGCCAATGTTTGTTTCAGGTATAACCTACGAGAACCCCACGGACAACCTTGGGTGGCCAACGTCCGTTCCGTTTGGCTGGTCCGTGGAGTGGGACCCGTCCCCGGCCGGCACTGAACCCCCCGGAGTGACACCAGGCCCTGGGCTAGGCTTGGTGTTTGCCATCGCGACGTCTGTAGTCGCGTAAAACTTTTTCTTCCGCTGTAAGTTGGACAAGCTGTGCTTGTCAGTCGAACATGGTTATGTATAAGTGTACCTATCTTTGAAACTCGTTTGTAATAATGTATGTATGGTTGTAAAATTTAAAGTTGATGAGCTATTCTGTGATGTGAACTCGCCTTCGTGCAAGATAAACCTGCTTCGATCCTGCTGAACCGTGGTTGAATCGGGCGGAGACCCGACAGACCAAAGGATTGTTCCGTTTGAAGTGCGTTAAGCTGATTGCAGTTGTACGGCGATCAATAGCGCACTTGAGCCGGAATAATTCGACCGGTTCTGCCACACGATCCCTGCTAGAGCGACTCCTCGGAGCACCGCAGAAAGTCCTCAGCTTCATCGCCGAAGCCCCCACCACATGTGTCAGCCACGCCTTAGGTCTTATAAAATTCTTTTGGCCTAAGGCTCGACTAGAGGTACTCACACAGGGTGCGCTGCGGACTGCTCGGAAGAGCAGTTCAGCGAGTACCTTCTAGAGACCAGGCCTGTAGCTGAAAAATAGTAGAAAGTGTAATATAGGATTGAGATATTGTAAAAACAAGTACTCTTCTCCTTGTTTGCCGTCATACTTGGTGATCCCATTCGGCTTGAAGCTCTCAGGGTACTTGTAGCTGCTGAACCATGCTGTGAACACAGAAAAGCGATCACTGCAGTCGGTACCTTCTGTATCGGCTACTTCACGCTCTCTGCGTCTAGAATCAATTATGGATCGCGCATCGCATCCTTCATTGATTCTCTGGCGCAAGCCTTCTAGAGGATTCCGATGATTGGGCTATCGCGGGTTGCCTCCTGGAGGTGGCTGCTGCCTCCTGCCAGTGGCCTGACTCCCACGAGCGTTGTCGTTGTTATTACTCTGCTGAGGTCGAGGATGGCTGTAAGGATCGATGGACCAAGAGGAGGGGTGAATTGGGCCTTTTTCAAATTCTAAAACAAAGTAAAGCAACCTTAACCTATGCAATGCTAGTAAGGCACCAATTCACCAACCAGATAACTAAGCTACCTACACAAGCTAAGAGAGATAAAAAGAGAAGTAAAGCCTAGCAAGGTAGAGCAAAGCTATGATCTCTAAGTCAAGCACATGAATAAATTGCATGAAAGAAAATGCTTGAATAAAGAGAGTGGACAAGAGATGACCGGATTTTTTCCCGTGGTATCGATGTGTTGGCACACACCCCTAATCCATGTTGTGACACTCACAAAGAGTCTTGTCACCTCCCAAGTCACCGAGACGAGGGCGCTCACTAAGAGTCTCCATTCACCATCCCGTCGTGGTGGAGATAAGGCCACGTACAATCTTCTTCTCCGGGCTCCCACAATCCTTGGCAAGCTCCGCGAGAAACACCTCGATCACCAAGATCGCCTAGGTGATGCCAATCACCAAGAGTAACAAGCTAAGGCCTTCACTTGAGCAAGAACCGATCACCAAGAACGGATGCACACAAGCTTCTCTCTACTCAAGTCCTTAATCTTGCTTCTTGATTGATTGAATGAACAAGTATGTGAAATGATGAAGCTCAAAGTGGCTCTTGACTATAGTATGAGTGTTTTGATGTTGCCTGGTGTCAAGAGTGGCAAAATGACCCATTGGAGGGGTATATATATAGGCAGCTCACACGAATAGAGCCGTTGGAGAAAAAGCTGCCAGAAAAACTGCGTAGCGCCGGTTAATCCGACGTACCTCCAATAGTCATCGTCGGTTTAACCGATGAATGTAAACTGCCCCTTCTGAAAACTAGCCGTTACAACTTGGGCAGATTAACCGACGCATCATCGGTTTAACTGGTGAGTGTAGTTGTCCACTGATCAACTGAAAAACCAAGTCTCTGGACAACTGCACCGACGTTAACTCAAACCTGTCGTCGGTTTAACCGGTGTATAGAGCTTGAAATACCCTGGAAAAACCAACTCTGGACTAATGCACCGACGTTAAATTCAAACATGTCGGTTTAACCGGTGTATTGACTTGTCCAGACTCTGCTGACTTCGTTTAACCGACGTATAGAAAATTGAGATCGTCGGTTAAACCGGTGTTAAGGATTTTTCTGATTTTGCCTTTTCTGATTTGAGTCTTGAATGAAATCCAAATATTCTTGAGATATGAGTTGAGAACCACTTATTTGAACTTCTAGAAACCTGAGTGACCATTGTGTGCATCCATTTTCAAATGACCATGTCCATGCTCAAGTTACTTAGCCTTAACCCCTCTTAATAGTGCGATCGCTACAAAACTATAAAACCTATACTAACCTAAGTGTCCTTCTCAACCTTATGACACTTAGGACTAGAAAGATTCTTAGTCTTGACATATAATTGAGTTGAATGCCGAGATCGCCTTTTTGAATAACGAAAATTTGGGGCCTCTTTTGACATATGACCAAATGAACGATAATGATCTATTAAGCTGCACAAACTCATTAGTCACAATAATGGTTGTCATTAATCACCGAAACATACCTTGAGGGCCTAGATGCTTACAATCTCCCCCTTTTTGGTGATTGATGACAACACAAACATAAATAACGAGAGAGCGAGAAAGATAAGGCAAGAATAAACACAAGCATACTCGGAAAGAGAGAACCAAAGAACTCAACGGCTCAAGCGAAATCCATAGATATGTCTCAAAACACAGCATACTCAAGCGACAAATGTACATATCCATGAACTAACACCAAATGTGATATAAAACATCAAAGTCCTGATCACTATGAGCTCTCTCTAACTCTACCCTCCCCCTGACACCAACTCCCTCTCCCCCTTTGGCATCAAAGCACACAAAAAAAAGGCGAGCTACTGATCCGGCTGTCGCGGTACGGCGAGAAAACGGTCCGTGTCATCGTCGTCGTCGTCGTCGGACGGTGGATCCTCGGTGACGGATGGGAGCTGCTAGTCAGAACTGCCTACTGGAGCTGAACTAACTGGAGGTGTAGCTGTCGTCGAGGCTCTCGTGCTGGCACTGCCTGGAAGAGGGTCCGTGGAAGTAGTAACCGGCTCAGCAGAAGATGTGTCAATATCTGAAGTAGTAAGTGCTGAAGCTGCCGGCTGTGTCGTCTGCTGAAGCAAGGAACCCTCTCCACCTCCCCCTGAAGGTAGTGGCTGTGGAACGACTGGGAGGGCGACTGTCTGCACTGCTGAAGGAGACTCCTGGAAGAGTGAAGTCGCTGGCAGTGGTGAGAAGAATGGACGACCCGCAGACCCAAGTAGTGCGGACATCGAGAACATGGTCTCCGGGGTCGCTGAGGTAGCTGGAGCAATAGGGGCTGGAGCTGGTGTAACGGCAAGCGGAGGTGCTCCAACACCCTGAAGGCCTGGCTGTCCTGGCTGCTGCGGGGCGAGTCCGGTGTGAGAGTAAAGCTGTGAGATCATCCCGAACATCGCCATCATGCCCTGCTGCATCTGCTGGAACTGAGCGTCTGTCCTCTGAGATACTCTATCAATAAGCCCGACAAAACGCTCCTCGGTCGCAGCCCGCTCTCGGGCGGCCTCTCTCTGTATAGCTGCAAGCTGAGCCTCATGGGCTCTCCTGGCCTCCTCCTGTGCAAGACGGTCCTCTCTCTGCTGAGTCACGAGCTGCTGTAGAAGTGCGGTGAGCTCAGACGGCTGAGACACCTGGGAGTCAGAAACTGTAGCAGCAGCGGCTGACTCTGGGGCTGGCTCTCCGGACCCCCTGCCCCATGGTCGTGACTAGCTGGGGCTGGTGCAGGGAAGTACTCCTCATCCTCGGAGGAGTCTGACTCAAGGTCGGACCAGTGTATCTCATCCTCTCCTCCGGGAAGCTGTGCCTCGGCGGCTAGCAGTGCCTCGTCCTCCTGTGCCACACGAGCCTGTGCCTCGGGTGACAACTGTGCCATGGCAGCTCTATCGGCCTGTGGTGCTGTCGGACGGTAGACTGGGAACCAGGGAACCTCGTCCTGACGGTAGACTGCACTGACGGGTGACTCAGCTGGCACGATCATAGAACAGATGTAGCTGATCCAGTGAGCATATGGAAACTGTCGCACAACACCCATCCCGTCAGTGATAACATCCTCGATCTCAGCCAAGATAAAGTTAACTATGTCAAACGGCTCGTGAGTGAGGATGTGTAGAAGTAGGAGCTGCTGCAGTCCTGTAAACCCCTCTGGGTAGCCACTCCTCGGTAGCAAAGTCCTCCGGAGTGCCATATGTACTGCGTATGCCTCTGGGGTCAGCAGGCTGGGAACTCTGGCGTAGGAGGCAGGGAACGGCTGGCGGAAATTCTGAGAGACCGCCTCGTGAGAAGGTGCAATCCCGCCAATCATGGCTCTGCGCGGTGGATCTGCATCTCCGTAAACCATCTCGTGCAGGGAGACGTCGACCAAGTCAACTCCGAGAATCCCTGCTAATGTCGCCCTGGACAGACCAAAGACCTGGCCTCCAAACATAAAGTGTACTGCTCTGCGCTCTGGGGCTATCCAAGTTGTGGCATAGAAAACTCTAACCCAGTCCTCGATGTATCTATTCCGCTCAATCTGAAGTAACCTGGGCAGGCCCCTGAAGTGAGCGAAGTGCTCTCTGACGTCTGCTCCCCCTGCGGCTGTCCTCAGAGACACCCAGTCAAGTACTCTGTGCGGGAAGATCCTGTGGCCCCGCCTCTGGTAGGTCTCGTAGAAACTGGCCTGAAGAAGCGTCCAGAACCTACGGTCGACCCTGCTGTCACATGTCACGGGGAACCAGTCCTCCTCCTGAACACTCCACCTCAGCCTCTTGACCTTCGCCGCATTGGCCTTGGTCAAGTTCTGGAGTAGCACACTTGGCTCCAGACGCACAACAGTGTCCATGCGGAACACTGCGCGCTCGGCCGCTAGGGCCTCGGCTCTACGAGCTGCTGCTGCTGCTGCTGCGAACCTGCGAGGCTCCTGTGGCTGGTGACCTCCTCGCGTCCTCGGTCTAGTGCGACGCTCGGTCGCTAGCGAAGTGTCACCTGTTGGGGACGTCTGCCGAGTGTGGCCAGAACGTCGTAGAGTCGGTGACTCCTGTGTGCCCTGCCCCTGTGACTGCTCAGACTGCTCTGCCTCTGTATCTGAATCTGACTCTGCAGCTGAAAGTGACCGATCTGACTCTGCTGCTGCTGCCGCAGTCGTGGCTCTGGTGGCCCTGGCACCTCTGACTCTGCCCATACCTCGACCTCTGCCCCTGCCCCTGGCTGGTGTATCCCTGATCGCGAACGGACGAGCACGGCCTGATGCCTGCTCCTCGGCAGCCTTGGCCACCATCTCGGCCCTCTCGGCCTCTCTCGCTGCACGAGTCCGCTTGCGAGCGGGTTCCTCGATCACAATCTCCTTTCCCTTCCTTTTCTCATGACCCATCCCGACAACAGCGAATGATAGGGACGCGGCGCTGCGAGCTAGGGCATGGATGCGCGACAAGGATTTTGGTGATGGCAATGGTGGAGCGCAGGTGACGGCGGGGCGCGCAGGGCGGCAAAAGGCGGCGGCGGTGGTTGCGCGCGGGCGGCGCAGAAGGCGGTGGCGGCGGCGCGTTGGCGCGCGGGCGGCGCAGTGGCGCGCGGGCGGCGCAGAAGGCGGTGGCGCGCGGGCGGCGGCGGCGCGGTGGCGATGTAGAGGGAGCGCGGGCAGCGGCGAGGTGGCGACGGTGGTGGTTGTGCAGAAGGCGCGCGGGTGGCAGAAGGCGGATTGTCGGAGGATGGTAGCGGCGGTGCGGGGGCAAAAGAGATATATGATAGGTGGACCCTGCGGATTTTCTTATCGTCGGTTGATCCGACGCTTAGGGTTCGAACGCCGGTTGATTGCGTCGGTGTAGTTTACCAGAGACTCCACCAAATCTGCATCTGAATGCCGGTTGAACCGATGCTCTGATAAATGAACTCGCCGGTTGAACGACACAAATGCCGGTTGATTACTGGGTCAGATCTGTGATACGTTCACCGGTTGATCCGATGCTCCGTAATTTGTATACACCGGTTGAATTCCTGGATTGACTGAGCTGAAGCTGAAACTTAGTAACACCAGTTAAACCGATGGGTAGAGATTCATTGAGCGTCGGTTTAACCGTGAAGCCAAAAACCCTCACTCAGCTCACTTTTCTATGCTAAGTCCAATAAACTTATAAAAATTCAAATAAACTCAAGTTAATGGACTTGCATAGGCAACTTAGATAATTTTTCTTTTCAAACACAAGGAAAAGCCGCAAGAGAGACAAAACGCCAAATAAAATGTATGAGCCATGTCATAGGAATATTGAAGAAGGAAAGCTTCAAACTCATCATGACATTGCTCACTAGGCAATAGCGCACCTTACACTTTACTCTTTTCACTTTTCATGAATTAAGATCTTGTATATTAAACAAGTCTCATTTTCATCAAGTGATCTCCTTTGTGACCCTTACGCATGCAATGGTAATGCAAGCTACAACCACATGCGAAAGTAAGGTAAACATGAAGTGCACATCTATATGACAAGAAATGCATAGCAAGAATTTAAATTCTACTTGTCAAGTTTGAGCCCACGGGAAGCTTCTTCATGATGAGCCTTTCTACAAGCCTAGAGGAAAACAAGTGGACCACCACCTCTAGCTACACCCTTGCTCATCACTATCTTACCATGGTTAGATAAGTGTCCTATATGTATGCATTTTTCTATATGACATGGCAACTTACATGACGTTTGCCGCATCTAACACATTAAGCTCATTCCTTAGCCTAACAAAAGTACTCTCGTCTAAAGGTTTTGTGAAAATATCCGCCAATTGCTCCTCGGATCTCACACCTTGAAGGGAAATGTCCCCCTTGGCTTCGTGATCACGCAAGAAGTGATGGCGAATATCAATGTGCTTTGTGCGAGAGTGTTGAACCGGATTCTTGGCAATTTTTACGGCACTTTCATTGTCACAAAGGAGTGGTATCCTATCTAGTTTCACACCAAAGTCCAAAAGGGTTTGCTTCATATATAGGATTTGGGCACAACATGCACCGGCCGCTATATATTCCGCTTCCGCGGTGGACAAAGCCACGGAATTTTGCTTCTTACTCGACCAAGAAACTAGAGAACGCCCAAGCAAGTGGCAACCCCCCGGAGGTACTCTTGCGATCCACACGGCTTCCGGCAAAATCCGAATCCGAGTATCCCAAGAGATCTAAGCTAGCGCCTTTGGGGTACCACAAGCCTATGCTAGGAGTGTGCTTGAGATACCGAAGGATCCTATTCACAGCCGAAAGGTGTGATTCCTTTGGATTAGCTTGAAAGCGGGCACACAAGCACACACTAAACATTATATCGGGCCTAGATGCGGTAAGGTAAAGCAAAGACCCTATCATAGAACGATAGAGAGATTGATCAACCGGTTTACCGTCCACATCCAAGTCGAGATGCCCATTGGTTGCCATGGGTGTCTTGATTGGCTTGCACTCATCCATCTTGAACTTGTTCAAGATATCTTTAGTATACTTTTCTTGATAGATGAATGTCCCTTCCTTCATTTATTTGACTTGAAAACCAAGGAAGAAGGTCAATTCGCCAATCATGGACATCTCGAATTCCCTAGACATCATGGTAGCAAACTCATAGCTTAATAAATCATTAGTTGAGCCAAAGATAATATCGTCAACATAAATTTGACAAATGAAAAGATCCGCGTTGACGTTTTTTGTGAACAAAGTGGTGTCCACCCTCCCGATCTTGAAGCCTTGCATGATTAGGAAGTCACGAAGCCTCTCATACCAAGCCCTTGGAGCTTGTTTGAGCCCATAGAGTGCCTTGTGCAATCTGTAAACATGGTTAGGATTCCTCGGATCTTCAAACCCGGGAGGTTGCTCAACATAAACAAGTTCATTAATAAAGCCATTTAAGAATGCACTTTTCACATCCATTTGATATAACTTAATGTTATGATGTGAAGAGTAAGCAAGAAGGATGCGGATAGCTTCAAGTCTTGCGACCGGAGCAAAAGTTTCACCAAAATCCAAACCTTCAACTTGAGAAAACCCTTTTGCCACAAGTCTTGCTTTGTTGCGTACCACCACCCCATGTTCATCTTGCTTGTTTCGAAAGACCCACTTTGTGCCGATGATGTTCTTGTCTTTCAGAGGAGCTTCGAGGACCCAAACTTCATTGCGGGTGAAATTGTTCAATTCTTCTTGCATGGCCATCACCCAATCCGAGTCCTCAAGCGCTTCCTCTATGCTAGTGGGTTCAATACAAGAAACAAACGAGTGATGTTCGCAAAATGAAGCATGCTTAGAGCGAGTTCTTAATCCTTTGGAAGGACTACCAATGATTTGACCAATTGGATGATCCTTGGAGATGCGACCATGCTTCACTAGCGGTACTTGCGTGGATGCTTGTTGGGGTGGATCATGGGTGACTTGTGCTTGTGGTGGAACATTTTGCTCTTCTTGTTCTTGGACTTGGGGTGTTGGCGTTGACACATTTTCTTGAGGTAGTGGATCATCTTTTTCTTGATCTTCATCCACTTGGGGTGCCGTGGAGGTGCTTGGTGTAGATGAGGAAGATCCTCCCCCTTGATCATTGCCTTCTTGCACCTCTTCCGGCTTGATATCCCCAATGGACATATTCTTCAAAGCTTCATCAATCTCTTCATCACCTACATTTTCATAGCCAACAACCTTCTCTTGGGAGCCATTAGATTCATCAAACTCCACATCACATGTTTCTTCAACTAACCCGGAGGTTTGATTGAATACTCTATATGCTTTGGAGTTTGATGCATAACCAAGAAAAAAACCTTCATCACATCTACTCTCAAATTTACCGAGCCTTTTCTTCTTATAGATGAAGCATTTGCAACCAAAGACTCGAAAGTAGGATATATTTGGTTTCCTCCCGGTGATGAGCTCATATGGAGTTTTCTTGAGGAGTCGGTGAGGATACACTCGGTTGGATGCATGACACGCCGTGTTAATTGCTTCCGCCCAAAACTTCTCGGACGTGCCATAATCATCCAACATTGCTCTTGCTAGGGTGATGAGTGTCTTGTTCTTTCTTTCCACCACTCCATTTTGTTGAGGCGTGTAGGTGGCGGAAAACTCATGCTTGATTCCCTCTTCATCGCACCATTCTTCAATCTTCATATTCTTGAACTCGGTGTCGTTGTCACTCCGGATCTTCACAATTGGGGAGTTGTACTCCCTTTGAGCTCTTCTTGCAAATGTCTTGAAGATCTCCGGAGTTTCACCCTTATCGCCTAGAAACATGACCCAAGTGTAACGTGAAAAATCATCAACGATTACTAGGCAATAGAGGTTACCACCAATGCTCTTGTATGTAGTTGGACCAAAGAGATCCATGTGTAGTAGCTCGAGCGGCTTGGAGGTAGACAACATCGTCTTGCTGGGATGATGTGTTGCAACTTAGCTTCCCAGCTTGACATGCTTTGCATAACTTGTTCTTGTTAAAAGTGACGTCCTTCATGCCGGTGATCATCCCTCTCTTGTGGGCTTTCTTGAGGTTGCTCATGCCAATATGAGCAATTCTTCTATGCCAAAGCCACCCAAGAGACGACTTGGTGAAGAGGCATGTCATGGTGCTTGTTTGCTTTGAAGAGAAATCCACTAAATAGATGTTGTCATGCCTAAACCCCGTGAATACCAATGACTTGTCTTTTTCATGAGTTACTACAACACCATTCTTGTCAAAGGCACACGTTAGTCTAAGATCACATAATTGAGCAATAGAGATAAGATTAAAACTAAGTGCTTCTACAAACAAGACATTTGAAATAGATAAATCTTTTGAAATTGCTATTCTTCCCAAACCTAAGACTTTCCCCCTTGAGTTATCACCATAGGTGACATGTTCATGATCGCCGGGGTCTTCAAGAGAGGTGAATATGCTATCATTGCCAGTCATGTGTTGAGAGCAACCGCTATCAAGTACCCAATGTTTTCCACCGGCTTTGTAGTTCACCTACACACATGAGAATTCACTTTTGAGTTTTAGGAACCCAAACAAGCTTTGGGCCTTGCACATGTGTGACAAGAGCTTTTGGGGACCCAAAGTTGCTTGGGGAGCTTCTTCTTTGACTCCTTAGCAATTTTACCAATGAACTTGGCCTTCACCTTGCCCTTCACTTTACTCAAGAGGAAATGGTTATTTTGAAACATTGATGAGTAATTTTTGGGTAAATTAGGAAGAGGACGTGATGGTAAAGTGCACTCCCTAGTGTGGTGCCCGGTGACTTGGCAATGTTGGCAATATGAACCAACTTCCTTGATGAAGCTAATCTTGATCTCCGGAGAAGGAGTAGTAGCTATGTTTGGCTCCGGAAATGAACCAAGACCTCTCTTCCCATAGTCACGGGCATTGTTGAAGAGAATCTCCTTGTGGATGTATTCTCCTCTTGAGAGTTTCTCCACACTACTCTTGAGGCTTGCCACTTGATCCATCAATTCCTTTTCCCTAGAAGGAGCAAGCTCGGGCACAATATTAGTGGCATTAGCATTAATGAGTAGGTCATCACATGAAGTAGAAGCGTTGACCTTTTCAAAAGTTTCATGAGCAAATTTCTCAAGACTTGGGTCAATTGCTTCATAGCCAAATTCAAGTTCTTGATACTTGTGAGACAACTCCCTATGCTCTTGTTTGAGCTTTTTGTGGCTCTTTTCAACTTGCTTAGCAAGTACAAGTGACTCATTGTGCTTTTTGAGCAAGTCATTGTACTTACCAAGCAAGTCGGAGTGGGCAAGCTCTAACTTGGCATGAGTGCTCTCAAGAATTTTGACTTTGCCCTTTTCCCTCTTGATGATGGATGTATACTCATTAATGAGGTTAGTGAATTCATTAGGATCAAACTCTTCATCACTATCATCTTCACTATCTACCTCACATACCTTGGTGTTACTTTTTGCCATGAGGCACATAGGAGGCGGAGGTAGTGGTGGTTCTTCATTGGTGAGGGCGATGGTGACGATGTCTTCTTCATCACTTGAATCTTCGCTTGATGAGACATCGGTCATCCACTCTTGTTTTTCCACTAAGAAACTTTTCTTGGTGTGCCCTTTCTTCTTTGGGAAGAGCTTGGTCTTTTTGTCATGGGTCTTCTTCTTCCCAAATCTCTTGTTTTTGTTCTTCCTTTCTTCTTCTTCATCATCGCTTGAATCATGGCGATGCTTGCTCTTGTTATCCTTGTTTCTTTTGTCCGGCTTGGGGCAATTTGGACGGATGTGACCTTTTTCTCCACAATTGTAGCAAATTTTGTTCTTGACATCCATTGGCCGGAACATTCCCTTTTTAGAGTCAAAGTTGAAACCCTTCTTATTGATCTTGTCATTCAAGCGTGTGAACTTTCTCATCATGAGAGCAAGTTCTCCATCATCTTCAACATCGGATGAGCTTTCATGATGATCATCTTCTTCATTGCTTGAGCTTGAATCTTGCTTGATCATCTTGAGCTTGCGGGATTTGTTTGTCTTGGTCTTTAGAGCAATTGATTTGCTTGAAGTTGGCTCTTCAGACATACCAAGAATACTCATTTCATGAGCGCGAATTTCCCTCACAAGTTCTCCCACTTCCATTGTGTCAAGATTCTCCTTTTGAAGCATAGCATTGATGATGTTATACTTGGGCTTCAGTAGGAGCATGAGAATCTTGCGATTGATGGAGACACTGTCAATTTTGGATATTTCAAGTGCATTAATGTCCTTGACAATGACATTCAAGCGAGAATACATATCATTGCAATTTTCATGAGCTAGCATTTTAAAGGAATCATACTTAGGTCTAAACAAGTGATATTTTTGCTCACGAACTTTAGTGGAACCTTCATGAATTTCAATGAGCTCCTTCCAAATATCACTTGCTAAGTCCATGCCATTAACTCTAGCAAAGACTTCTTCACTAATGGCTTCGAAAATTGCATTTCTAGCCTTGGCATTCCATTTTAATTGTTCAGTGGTGGGAGTTCCGATGAACCCGGTCTTAGTTGCCGACCACACTTCGGGGGCAATCGCATCAAGGTATGCGGCCATGCGAACTTTCCAATAAGCAAAGTTCTTGCCCTCGAAGTGAGGCGGCGAACCACCCATCTTGGCCATAGCTCTAGGCGGTGAAGCCTAATGATCCTAAATGAGCAACGAGGCTCTGATACCAATTGTAAGGATCGATGGACCAAGAGGGGGGTGAATTGGGCCTTTTTCAAATTCTAAAACAAAGTAAAGCAACCTTAACCTATGCAATGCTAGTAAGGCACCAATTCACCAACCGGATAACTAAGCTACCTACACAAGCTAAGAGAGATAAAAAGAGAAGTAAAGCCTAGCAAGGTAGAGCAAAGCTATGATCTCTAAGTCAAGCACATGAATAAATTGCATGAAAGAAAATGCTTGAATAAAGAGAGTGGACAAGAGATGACCGGATTTTTTCCCATGGTATCGATGTGTTGGCACACACCACTAATCCACGTTGTGACACTCACAAAGAGTTTTTTCACCTCCCAAGTCACCGAGACGAGGGCGCTCACTAAGAGTCTCCGTTCACCATCCCGGCGTGGTGGAGATCAAGCCACGTACAATCTTCTTCTCCGGGCTCCCACAATCCTTGGCAGGCTCCACGAGAAACACCTCGATAACCAAGATCGCCTAGGTGATGCCAATCACCAAGAGTAACAAGCTAAGGCCTTCACTTGAGCAAGAACCGATCACCAAGAACGGATGCACACAAGCTTCTCTCTACTCAAGTCCTTAATCTTGCTTCTTGATTGATTGAATGAACAAGTATGTGAAATGATGAAGCTCAAAGTGGCTCTTGACTATAGTATGAGTGTTTTGATGTTGCCTGGTGTCAAGAGTGGCAAAATGACCCATTGGAGGGGTATATATATAGGCAGCTCACATGAATAGAGTTGTTGGAGAAAAAGCTGCCAGAAAAACTGCGTAGCGCCGGTTAATCCGACGTACCTCCAATAGTCATCGTCGGTTTAACCGATGAATGTAAACTGCCCCTTTTGAAAACTAGCCATTACAACTTGGGCAGATTAACCGACGCATCATCGGTTTAACCGGTGAGTGTAGTTGTCCACTGATCAACTGAAAAACCAAGTCTCTGGACAACTGCACCGACGTTAACTCAAACCTGTCGTCGGTTTAACCGGTGTATAGAGCTTGAAATACCCTAGAAAAACCAACTCTGGACTAATGCACCGATGTTAAATTCAAACACGTCGGTTTAACCGGTGTATTGACTTGTCCAGACTCTGCTGACTTCGTTTAACCGACGTATAGAAAATTGAGATCGTCGGTTAAACCGGTGTTAAGGATTTTTCTGATTTTGCCTTTTCTGATTTGAGTCTTGAATGAAATCCAAATATTCTTGAGATATGAGTTGAGAACCACTTATTTGAACTTCTAGAAACCTGAGTGACCATTGTGTGCATCCATTTTCAAATGACCATGTCCATGCTCAAGTTACTTAGCCTTAACCCCTCTTAATAGTGCGATCACTACAAAACTATAAAACCTATACTAACCTAAGTGTCCTTCTCAACCTTATGACACTTAGGACTAGAAAGATCCTTAGTCTTGACATATAATTGAGTTGAATGCCGAGATCGCCTTTTTGAATAACGAAAATTTGGGGCCTCTTTTGACATATGACCAAATGAGCGATAATGATCTATTAAGCTGCACAAACTCATTAGTCATAATAATGGTTGTCATTAATCACCGAAACATACCTTGAGGGCCTAGATGCTTACAATGGCTGCCTGCCATTCGACTGTTAGGCTAGCTGCGGCTTTCGCCCACGTGTTCTTCTCCAACGGTGGACGCCGGGTTTTATTGATCGAGCTGAATCCATGCCCTCTGCACGTAGCGAAGTGCTTGGCACAGGTTTAGATTGTTGTTGCGTTCGAGTATGGTCGTTATCCTGGCGATGTTGGCCACGGGAGTTCTAAAGCCCCGCTCGCTCATGGCGGTGAATTCGGCGTCTAGCTCTGAAAGATATCTAGGCCCCTAAGTGGGTTTTGGTGATAAATGACAAAGCACATGTATATTTAATCGTGTTATTAAGCATGTGTGCAGGTGCTAAGGGTGACTGAGCAAAGCATATAGCGAAGCGTGAACCCTCAAAAAGGATACGAAAAGCGGCGTTCTCAAGTGTACTAAAAGACTAGATTTTATTTTTGAAATTGAGTATAGGAACGCCGTACTATCAAGGGGAACTTTGATCCACAAGTATAGACAAGATAGTTGTGCTCAAGAGAACCCACAAAAATCATAAGAAACCATCCCACCACTCAAAAAGGGACTTCCTGTGAAATTCTGTGTCTAACCCGGAGTGTCCGGGTCTCAATCCGGAATGTCTGGACAGAGTGTCCGGAGTATCCGGATGTATACCCGGAGTCTCCAGGTTATTGTTACCGGTCTGCAAAACACGTTTGGTCCGGAGTCTCCGGACTCCTATGTCCGGAGTGTCCGGACATATACCCGGAGTTTCCGGGTATCGCTCTCCCAACGGCTAGTTTCTGGGTGAGGGGGTATAAATACCACCATACCCCCTCTCATTCTCCCTCTCTTGCTCATTTTCGACCAGAATAGCCTAAAAGCAAAAGAGAGCTCTCTCACTCCCCATTTGCCCCATTCTTGAGTGATTTTCTTAGGGGATTGAAGTGAGATTGTTGCAAGAGCTAAGATTATGCAAGTAAGCCTTGATTTCATCTCTTGAGCACATCATCCAAGTCTAGCCTGTGGATTCTAGTTTATTACTCTTGGAGCTCCAAGCTCCTAGACGGCTAGGCGTCGCTTGTGATTGCGTGATTCATTTGTGAGCATCACAGCTGGTTTGTAATCTTCTATCCTCTCCGAGAAATTCATAGTAAGTGACCCTAGGGTTTGAGCGTTGGTCTCACCCTTGGAAGAGGAGCATAGGAGTTCTTGAGCACGGTCTCTTGAATTCTTCCTCAATGGAGACGTAGCTCCTTTGGGAGTGAACTTCGGGAAACAAATTCTGTGTCACTCTCTCAATTCTAGCTTGCATTTGTGGTTGTTTGCTTGTGAGACTAACTTTTTAGGGTTTGAGGGAGATCTACTATTATACAAGTTTCAGGAGTAAGACAACTGGTGAGAAACACTGCAGAGGTACTACTAGTTCCTCTAAATTTACTGAATCTAATATACAGCATTTCTATCTTTGTTTTGTAGCAGTTTGTTTCATATCCAGATAGTCCGGACATTATCTCCGGAAACTCCGGACACATCATCCGGAGTATCCGGATATATATCCGGAGTATCCGAACACCTGTGTTGCTAACCGTGTTTGAAGTGTTTTTAAGTTGCAGATTAGCCTATTCACCCCCCTCTAGGAATCTTGAGGTTCTTTCAATTGGTATCAGAGTGAGGTTCTCCATATTTGAAGCTTAACCGCTTGGAGAGTCAAAATGTCAAGTGACACTTCATCCAAGGGTCCGGTCGATCCAATGGTTGAAGTTCAGAAGGAGAGGTCGTTTAAAAAATCTGAAGACAAGAAAAAGAACAGGCAACAAGAAGAGGAAGAAGAATTGGAAACAACCGACGATGAGATGTCATTTCAAGAATGGAAGGCTTGGAAGAAGAAGAAGAAATTGCAAAGAAAGAAAGAAAAATTAGGCACAAAATTATAATCGAGTCAAGTGATGACTCGGACAATGACTACAAGAAAAGATCTTCAAGCTCTTCAAAGGTGAAGAAAAGAGCCGACTATCACCAAGTGGCTCATGACTACACATTTCAAATTCCTAGTGATCACAATGCTTCAATTCACATGGGAAAGCTCCCTTATTTTGATGGAACGGGGTATAATCAATGGAAGACCAAAATGTTTGGTTATTTGAGTGCAATTCACAAGGATCTTTAGAAAATCATTGAAGTAGGTTGTGAGATCCCGGAAGATGGAGAAGCCACAACACCGGTGCAAGCATATGTCTTACAAAGAAACTATCAAGCATTGAACATTCTTCATTCTTCCGTGAGTCCGGAAGAGTTTGATAAAATTGAAGATTCTTCTACCGCCAAGGATGCTTGGGACACACTCCAAGTAAATCATCAAGGGTGGGAATCAAGAATCAAGACTTTGGAAGATGAACTAAGTCTATTCTCCATGAAGAAAGATGAAATCGTTAAGGAGATGTATAACCGCATGAAAAAGATCACCAATCAAATCAAGTCTCTTGGTGGAGACAAATGGGGTGATCATGAGATAGTGGATAAGCTCTTAACCGTCTACATGGCTAGGGATGTTACATTACCTAGTTTGATAAGAGCGGAGAGGGGTTTCAAACATTTCACCGCCAAGAACGTTCTTGGAAGAATTGAAGCTCATCATGATCAATTGAAGAGAGTCAAAATAAATCAAGATTTGGCCGACCTACAAGAGCAAGCTGCAAAGAATAATGGGTTGGCTCTTCAAGCTAAGTTGAAGGGCAAGGAAAAGGCAACCCAATTCTCAAAGAATGATGATTCTAGTGATGGTGAAGATGATGAGCTTGATGATGAGCAAATGGCATTTTTCATCAAGAACTTTAGAAAAGTTCTAAGGAAGAGCAACTTCCGAAACTTTGGCAAGAACAAGAATGAATCAAGAAGAATATCAAGCAAGCCATGCTTTGGTTGCAAGAAAATTGGACATTTCATTGCGGATTGTCCGGAGGAAAAGAAGAAGAATAAGAATGCCAAGGAGAGTTCATCCAAGAGGGATAAGCTAAGATATAAAAAGCATGTCGGTGAAGCTCATCTTGGTCAAGAATGGGATTTAAATGAAGAAAGCAACTCCGACAATGAAGATATTGCAACCATGGCATTCAAGACCTTATCTTCACATCAACCAAGCTTGTTTGAAGATCTTACCGATGATGAAGATCAAGATCTAATCATGTGCTTCATGGCAAAGAACTCAAAGGTAATATCCCCAAACTCATCGGATGATGAAATAGATGAGGAAGATGAAATTGCTAGTCTCATTAAACAATATGGCAAGAGTGCGGCAACTAGAATAATGAAATTAATAATGAAACTAGATGATCTAGATGAAACTCTTGAATCACAAGAGGAATTGTTTAGGCTTGAGAGAGAAAAATCCGAAACTCTTGAAAAGCACCTTACCAATGAAAGGAAGGAAAACAAGAGGCTTGAAGAATCTCTAAAAGCCAAGGATAGCATGCTTCTTGAGGTAGAAGAGTCATTTACTAGTGAAAAGAGGAAAGTGGATGACTTAACTAAAGAACTTCTTTTAGTTGAAGACACTCATGCTAACTTAAATAGAGACAATGATAAACTTTAAGAAAGCTTAACAAGCTTGCAAGCAATTAACACGGCACTTGAAGTTAAAGTTAACACTCTCTTAGAAAGCTCCTCTAACACTTGTAAGGCATCAAAGTCATCTAGTCCTTCAACTAGTAATGGTTGTGCACGATGCTTTAATGTTGATATTCAAACTTGTGCTACTAACCATGCCGAAATGCAAGCCATGAGGAAAGAGATTAGCAGACTCACCCAATTAGTGCAAGAAGAGGCACCATCTCACAAGGAAGTACTCAAGACAAATCCCTCACCAAGGGTAGGTGAGTTTGAGAAGCATACCAAGGGATTTGGATCAAAATACTTAAGCAAATATGGATTTGAGAAAGGTAAGGGACTAGGAAAGAATGAAGATGGCACATCTCAAGCCATCCCTTATGTCAAGAATACCAAGAAGGCCGACTTAGGGGCAAAAGGAGGCCTAGTGAACATAACAACTCCCATCCATAAGAGAAGTAGTGAGAAACAAGGGATAAGTCAAATCAAGTTTATCAAGAGAGGTACAACATGTGATGAAGGTGCCAAAATTATTGCATCCTCATTGAAGCAAGACAAATTCCAAGCACCCAAGACACTAAAAACATTATCTCAAATGTCATTTTATGCGGATTATGTCTTAACTAGGAACCACCATGGTAAAGTGGTTGCTATATTTGTGGGTCATCGCTCATGGAACACTAAGGTGAAAAGCCATGTGTGGGTACCCAAGGAGCTTTTGACTAACACTCAAGGACCCAAGTATTGTTGGGTATCTAAAAGAAAGGAATAATCTTGTTTTGTAGGAATACTTCTCCGGTGGATCAACATGGGTGATTGATAGCGGATGTACAAATCATATGACTGGAGAAGGAAGCATGTTTGAAAGTTTGAAGGAATCAAATGATGATCATTACATTACTTTTGCTGGAAATCAAAAGCGAAAAGTGCTTGGTACCGGTAACATTGATCTAAACTCAAAATTTTCTCTTTCTAAGGTTCTCTTAGTTGAATCTCTTGGATATAACTTGTTGTCCATATCACAACTTTGTGCATCGGGTTTCAATTGTTTATTTACTAACGAAGGTGTGACCGTCATTAGGAGAAGCGATGGCTCCGTTGCCTTCAAGAGTGTACTCAAGGGAAAGCTTTATCTAGTCAAATTTTTCACAAGAAAAGGCTCAACTTGATACATGTTTGGTGGCAAAGTCTAGCTTGGGTTGGTTATGGCATCGCTGACTAGCTCATGTTGGGATGAGAAATCTCAACAAGCTCCTAAAGGGGGAGCACATTTTAGGACTAACCAATGTTTCTTTTGAAAAGATCGTATTTGTAGTGCTTGTCAAGCCGGAAAACAAGTTGGTGTTTCTCATCCGTCAAAGAGCATCATCACCACCATCAAGCCATTTGAACTACTACACATGGATCTCTTTGGCCCGGTGGCTTACATAAGCATTGGTGGTAACAAATATCGGCTTGTCATTGTTGATGATTATTCTCGTTTCACTTGGGTATTCTTTTTACATGACAAAAGTGTAGTGAAAGATACATTCAAGAAATTTGCAAAAAGAGCTCAAAATAAATTCGAGACCAAGATCAAGAAAGTGAGAAGTGATAATGGCACCGAATTCAAGAACACCAACATTGAAGAATTCTTAGAAGAAGAGGGCATTGGGCATGATTTCTCCGATTCAACCTAAGGCTTGGGGGCTACTCCATATGGAGTGCGATTTTTAAATCGCACACCATACTGAAAGGACCTTAAGATGCCTAGAGGGGGGTGAATAGGCTAATCTGCAACTTAAAACACTTCGAGCACGGTTAGTAACATAAGTGTCCGGATACTCCGGATATAGTGTTCGGAGTTTCCGGAGATAATGTCCGGACTATCCGGGTATGAAAGAGACTGATACTAATCAAAGATAGAAATGCTGTAAATTGAATCCAGTAAATTTAGAAGGACTAGGGGTACCTCTGAGGTGTTTCTCACCAGTTGTTTTACTCCTAAGACTTATACAATGGTAGATCGCCCTCAAACCCTAAAAGGTTAGTTTCACAAGCAAACAAATACAAATGTACACTAAAATTGCGAGGGAGACACAAAATTTGTTTCCTGAAGTTCACTCCCAAAGGAGCTACGTCTCCGTTGAGGAAGAATTCAAGAGACGGTGCTCAAGAACTCCTATGCTCCTCTCCCAAGGGTGAACCAACGCTCAAACCCTAGGGTCACTTACTATGAATTCCTCGGAGAGGAATGAAGATTACAAACCAGCTGTGATGCTCACAAATCAATCACGCAATCACAAGCGACGCCTAGCCGTCTAGGAGCTTGGAGCTCCAAGAGTAATAAACTAGAATCCACGGGCTAGACTTGGATTGATGTGCTCAAGAGATGAAATCAAGACTTACTTGCACAATCTTAGCTCTTGCAACAATCTCACTTCAAACCCCAACGAAAATCACTCAAGAATGGAGCAAAAAGGGGAGTGAGAGGGCTCTCTTTTGTTTTTCTGCAGTTCTGGTCGAAAATGAGCAAGAGTAAGAGAGTGAGAGGGGGTATGGGGGGTATTTATACCCCCTCTCCCAGAAACTAGCCGTTGGGAGAGCGGTACCCGGAAACTCCGGGTATATGTCCGGATACTCTGGACATAGGGGTCCGGAGACTCCGGACCAAACTTGTTTTGCAGACCGAAAACAGTAACCTGGACACTCCGGGTATACGTCCGGATACTCCGGACATACTGTCCGGACATTCCGGACTGGGACCCGGACACTCCGGGTTAGACACTGAATTTCACATTTAAGTCCCTTTTTGAGTGTTGAGATGGTTTCTTATGATTTTTGTGGATTCTCTTGAGCACAACTACCATGTCTACACTAGTGGATCACAGTTCCCCTTGATAGTACGGCGTTCATATACTCAATTTCAAAAATAAAATCTAGTCTTTAAGAATACTTGAGGACGCCACTTTTCATATCCTTTTTGAGGGTTCACGCTTCTTTAAAAGCTCTGCTTAGTCACCATTAGCACCTGCACACATGCTTAATAACACGATTAAATATACATGTGCTTTGTCATTTATCACCAAAACCCACTTAGGGGCCTAGATATCTTTCAATCTCCCCCTTTTTGGTGATTGATGACAACCCACATGTGTCTCATTTGATAACCATAAAAATGTAATCTTAAGCATGTAAAGAGCTCCCCCTTAATGTATGCCATGAATTTGAATTTCAAATTGACTTCTCTAAAGTCAAGATTGGCATATTAGAGAAAGATATGGAAACTCTTTATACATTCTACAGTGGAGTGAGCATGTGTGTGCTAAAAAGTGTGTGATGCAAATGTCATGTCATATTATCAAGAAACACTAGTGTTTGAACAAGATAACCCGGAGACTCCGGGTTTGTGTCCGGAGACTCCGGACCCTCCGGAGTATCCGGAAGGATTTCCGGAGTATCCGGACCATCAGGTCAGAACACAGAAAAATAACATTGCATCATAATCAAATTAAGATCACACTATCAGCTCATCCTTAAAAACAAACTGCAAACTAGTAAACCACAGAGTAGCATACATTACAAAGTTCCTCACACCACATAGTCCTTACATGAGAATTGTTCAAAAGAAACGCATAAAGTTGATACAAAGCCCAAATGAGTACAGAAATGACATTTTCACTCCCCCTTTGTCATCAAGTGCCAAAAAGGAAATGAAAAATGGCAAGAAGGTCTTCTACTCATCATCATCTTGGGCATCCTCATCGGAGGTGTCCTCATCCTCATCCGAGTCGGGGATTTCGCGGTAGTTTGGAGGTGCTTCTTCCTCGGTCTCTTCCTCTTCATCAAATATCTCTTGGCCACGAGGAGGAGAGCGACGGGATCGTGTAGGGGCACGTGTGCGCTGACGTGGGCGAGGAAGAGGAGCGTGAGCAGTAGCAGTGGTGGCCTCATCCGCAGCATCCCATTCGGCAAATGGGTCATCAAACTCGGGCAACTCATGGTATGGATCCGCCGGAAGCCCCAAGTGACTCTTAATCTCAATAATGTCACGGCGGTTTTCATTTATCTCTTGAGTTGCAGTCTTGCACATGCAGAAAATGCTCTTAAGAGCCCTCTTGATAAAAGAATCATGGTGACCACGACGAGAAGAAGATGGACCCAAATAAGATGGAGCTGGGTCAAACCTTGGGTTCCTTGTGGCACCGGCATGAAGAGGAGGGGCGTGCGGTGCATCACCGGATCGAGGACGAAGGTGTAGGGCAGCATGCTTGCAATCCTTGGGAAAGGTGACCTTGGTAACCCTCTCAATTATATACATGATGTAAGGAGCAGATGGTAGAAACTTTTGTGGATCATTCATCGTCCTCCTTAACTCATTCCAAATGAAGTCCATAATAGAGAAGGGTCGCCCACCGGGCATGACACGGGCAAGGAGATTGCAAGCAAAGTACCTAAGAGTAGTGGCATCACCATCCTTAGCATCAATGGTGGCACGAAAGAATTGGTTCATGGTGTAGTAGAATGGTTGGAGAGTGCTTGCATTGCCGGCTTCCGCTAGAATAGGGTTGTAGAAAAGAGCCGGTAATTGACTTGGCTTTAACTGATGTTCCACATGAATAGGATCCCTCTTCTTATCCTCTGAGCCAAGTCCAAGGAGTCTAGAGAATGTCATGTAGTCAACTCCATATTTCACTCCCTCAGTGGTCCAAAAGAAAGCAATTTGCCTTGCATCATAAAATAGAGAGGAGTGAAATTGAGCAAGAATCTCCTCATTCCAATCATACCGAAATCCCATGATGTCATAAAGACCAAATTCCTTACACTTTGCAATAGCTTGATTGAAGAATGGGTCATTCATCTTCTCAAAATATTCCCAATCAACATACTTGCAAGGAACAATGGGAGCTTTGCCCTTGCGCATGACAACGGAGGAGTAGAAATCTTGATGCAACTGACACCAAAATCTCCTTTCCAAATTTTCAGCCTTCTCATACTTGTAAACATCCTCCTTACGTGCATCCGTAAGAGCTACAGTCTGCTTGAAATAGTTCTGTCCCATGGAAACAGTAAACTCAGTGAGAATTTGAGGACGATGAAGCTTTGGGCACCTAGGATATTGGCGTTGATCTTGTGGATATTCAACTTGAAGACGAGGAGGAGTGCGAGGGCAGATATCCCAAGCAATTCCCCGTCTTGATGGATTTGCCCGAGAAGGAGGAGGCGCTGCCATGCTTGGCATCATGTATGGAGCTTGACGAGGTGGACGGGCTTGTGAGCTGCTTCCTGCAGGCTCTTTGCCTGGACGGTGACGAGGACGAAGTTCTCTTGGAGGAGGGCTAGGAGGTGAAACTTCCTCCTCTTGGATTTGAGGATCATGACGACGTTTTTGCCGTCTCTGACCGGAAGAAGCAGGTGCACGCTCACGTCCCATAGTCTGGACATAGGATATATCGATTAGGAGCAAACTAGAAGCAATAGGAATGAGACTCGTAGGCTAAAACTCTAAGAATCCGGAGAGTCCGGATATATGTCCGGATACTCCGGACCATCCGGAGTATCCGGACAGTACATCCGGAGTCTCCGGGCATCGACATATGAACCCTACTTTCATGAAATCTAGAGATTTGACCATGGGATTTGAATGAAATTTGGGGCACAAGCTGCTGCACATGAGGGAAGATAATGCCCCAAAGGAGATCTAGTTTTGACCACTACATTGAGAGATCGGGCGATTTGAAGTTTGAATACCTTAATGAAGAGGAAAACGCGGGAACCTCCAAATCCAAAGCATTCTCCGGAGATTCTGGATGAGGGAGAGCACTCCCTTCAACGATTCGCAGACCTTACTGGAAAAAGTGGTGGAAATTGCTCCTTGGGCGAGTGGGAGGCAGTGGAGAGAAGGAGAGGCGCGGTGGAGATGAAAAATAGAAGGTAGAACGTTTTTGACCGACCCCCCGCGGTATATATAGGATGGTTTTACCATCCGGAGTATCCGGACATATGTCCAGAGTATCCGGATGTCCGGAGTATCCGGACGTGTGTCCGGAGTATCCGGCTACCCCTAAGACTGAGATGGATTCCAATGAGAATAGGATTGAATTTTGATATGAGAGATCTAGTGATGTGAGAGGCTTACTTAACTTGAGACTAGCCAGCTATCAACAACGGGAACAATAGTCTCAAGCAAACAAGAAAAGATTCAAATTATTTTGAAAGTCACACTCCTAGCAATTCTAGTAGATTTTTTTTAAAAAAACAATTTCTCTATAGCACTCAAACATGTGCATGATCTAAAACTAAGTTACGAGAATCCAAAATATTTAGCTCACTCCTCAAGGTACAAAACCTTTGCTCATCAAGTGGTTTAGTGAAGATATCGGCTAGTTGTTTATCGGTGCTCACATGACTTAAAATGATATCTCCTTTGGCTTCATGGTCTCTCAAGAAATGGTGCCTTATGTCAATATGTTTGGTTCTTGAGTGGTTAACGGGGTTGTTAGCTAGCTTGATTGCACTCTCATTGTCACACAAGAGTGGAATCTTGCTAAACTTACAACCAAAGTCGCTCACGGTGGATTTCATCCAAAGTAATTGTGCACAACAAGCACCTGCAGCAACATATTCGGCTTCGGCAGTGGATAAGGCAACGGAATTTTGTTTCTTGGAACTCCAAGACACAAGGGACCGGCCAAGGAATTGACAAGTCCCCGATGTACTCTTCCTATCTACCTTGGCACCGGCATAATCCGAATTGGAGTAGCCAAGTAGATTGAAAGTGGAGCCCTTGGGATACCACAAGCCAAGGTACGGAGTGAAAACTAAATATCTTAGAATTCTCTTAACAGCCATAAGATGACATTCCTTAGGATTAGTTTGAAACCTTGCACACATGCACACACTAAGCATGATATTGGGCCTAGATGCATCAAGGTAAAGAAGGGATCCAATCATGGAGCAATATACCTTTTGATCTACGGCCTTCCCATCTTCATTTAGATCGAGATGTCCATTAGTCGGCATGGGTGTCTTGATAGGCTTGGCATTCTCCATGTCAAATTTCTTCAACATATCTTTGGTATACTTGGTTTGACAAATAAAGGTTCCTTCCTTGAGTTGCTTGATTTGAAAGCCAAGAAAGAATGTCAACTCTCCCATCATGGACATCTCGAATCTCTTCGTCATGATCCTACTAAAATCCTCGCACCAAGATTGATTAGTAGAACCAAATATAATATCATCGACATATATTTGGCACACAAAAATTTCTTTGTCAACTTTGCGAGTGAAAAGAGTAGGATCGGCTTTGCCTATCTCAAAGCCTTTCCTTAAGAAAAAATCCTTAAGGCATTCATACCATGCTCTAGGAGCTTGCTTAAGCCCATAGAGCGCCTTATGGAGCTTGTAGACGTGATTAGGTAGCTTAGGATCTTCAAAACCCGGTGGTTGCTCAACATGTACTAATTCGGAGATTGGTCCATTAAGAAAAGCACTCTTCACATCCATTTGGTATAGCTTGAAATCATGGTGAGTTGCAAAGGCAAGCAAGATACGAATTGACTCAAGCCTAGCTACGGGTGCATAAGTCTCACCAAAATCCAAACCTTCGATTTGTGTGAAGCCTTGAGCAACCAACCTTGCCTTGTTTCTTGTTACTACGCCATGTTCGTCTTGTTTGTTCCGAAAGACCCACTTTGTTCCAATGACGTTTTGCTTGGGTCTTTCTACCAAGGACCAGACTTCATTCCGTGTGAAGTTGTTCAATTCTTCTTGCATGGCCATCACCCAATCCGGATCATCCAAAGCTTCTTCAACCTTAAGTGGTTCCAAAGAAGAAACAAACGAGTAATGTTCACAAAAGGTTGCTAAACGAGAATGAGTAGTTACCCCTTTGTTTATGCTTCCAAGGATGTTATCCACGGGATGATCGTTTTGGATAATTTGATGAATTCTTGAATGAGGAATTTGAGCTTCATGTTGTATAGGCTCAACTTCTTGTTCAGCCTGAGGTTGATCTTGATGTGGAGATGACGGTTCATCTTCTGTAACCTGGATACTCCGGATCTGTGTCCGGATACTCCGGACAGAGGATCCGGAGTCTCCGGACATATTACCGGAGTTTCCGGGTTGCGCCGCATAAGTTGATGTAGATGACCCTTTGAACATCAACACATCATCATCATCTTGATCCTCTTGTTCTTGTGGCTTTATTTCACCAGTGGCTAGCTTCTTGATTGCCTTGTTTGGTGATTCTTCCATCTCTACAACATCATCAACTTGCTCTTCTTGAGAGCCATTAGATTCATCAAATGTCACGTCACACGCAACTTCAACACAACCGGAGGTTTTGTTGAAGACAGGGTACCTATGAGCATTTGAGGCATAACCAAGAAGAAAACCTTCATCAACTTTAGATGCAAATTTAGAGTTCTTGGGCTTCTTGTTAAGAATGAAGCACTTACTTCCAAAAACTCTAAAATATGACACGTTAGGCTTTTTACCAAGTAGAAGTTCGTAGGCCGTCTTGTTCAAGATCTTGTGAAGATAAAGACGGTTGATAGCGTGGCATGCCGTGTTGATTGCTTCCGCCCAAAATTGATCCGAGACCTTGTATTCATCAAGCATTGTTCTTGCGGCTTCAATGAGAGTTCTATTTTTCCTTTCAACAATTCCATTTTGTTGTGGAGTATATGGAACGGAGAACTCATGCCCAATGCCCTCTTCTTCTAAAAATTCTTCAATGTTGGTGTTCTTGAATTCGGTGCCATTGTCGCTTCTCACTTTCTTGATCTTGGTCTCGAATTCATTTTGAGCTCTTTTTGCAAATTTCTTGAATGTCTCTTGCCCTACACTTTTGTCATGCAAAAAGAATACCCAAGTGAAACGTGAATAATCATCAACAATGACAAGTCCGTATTTGTTACCACCAATGCTTATGTAAGCCACCGGGCCAAAAAGATCCATGTGTAGTAGTTCAAATGGCTTGACGGTGGTGATGATGCTTTTTGACGGATGAGGAACACCAACTTGCTTTCCGGCTTGACAAGCACTACAAATACGATCTTTCTCAAAAGAAACATTTGTTAGTCCTAGAATGTGATCCCCCTTTAGAATCTTGTTGAGATTTCTCATCCCAACATGAGCTAGTCGGCGATGCCATAACCAACCCAAGCTAGACTTTGCCACCAAGCATGTATCAAGTTGAGCCTTTTCTTGTGAAAAATTCACTAGATAAAGCTTTCCCTTGAGTACACCCTTGAAGGCAACGGAGCCATCGCTTCTCCTACTGACGGTCACACCTTCGTTAGTGAATAAACAATTGAAACCCGATGCACAAAGTTGTGATATGGATAACAAATTATACCCAAGAGATTCGACGAAGAGAACTTTTGAAAGAGAGAATTTTGAGTTTAGATCAATGTTACCGGTACCAAGCACTTTTCCTTTTTGATTTCCGGCAAAAGTAATGTAATGATCATCATTTGATTCTTTCAAACTCTCAAATATGCTTCCTTCTCCGGTCATATGATTTGTGCATCCGCTATCAATCACCCATGTTGATCCACCGGAGAAGTATTCCTACAAAATAAGATTATTCCTTTCTTTTAGGTACCCAACAATACTTGGGTCCTTGAGTGTTAGTCAAAAGCACTTTGGGTACCCACACATGACTTTTCACCTTAGTGTTCCATGAGTGGTGACCCACAAATCTAGCAACCACTTTACCATGGTGGTTCCTAGTTAAAACATAATCCGCATAAAAAGACATTTGAGATAATGTTTTTGGTGTCTTGAGTGCTTGGAATTTGTCTTGCTTCAAAGAGGAAGCAACAATTTTGGCACCTTCATCACATGTTGTGCCTCTCTTGATAAACTTGATTTGACTTGACTCATGTTTCTCACTACTTCTCCTATGGATGGGAGTTGTCATGTTCACTAGGCCTCCTCTTGCCCCTAAGGCGGCCTTCTTGTTATTCTTGACATAAGGAATGGTTTGAGAAGTGCCATCTTCATTCTTTCCTAGTCCCTTACCTTTCTCAAATCCATATTTGCTTAAGTATCTTGAACCAAACCCCTTGGTATGCTTCTCAAACTCACCTACCTTTGGTGAGGGATTTATCTTGAGTACTTTCTTGTGATATGGTGCCTCTTCTTGCACTAATTGAGTGAGCCTACTAATCTCTTTCCTCATGGCTTGCACTTCAGCATGGTTAGTCACACAAGTTTGAATATCAACATTAAAGCATCGTGCACAACCATTACTAGTTGAAGGACTAGATGACTTTGATGCCTTACAAGTGTTAGAGGAACTTACTAAGAGAGTGCTAACTTTAACTTCAAGTGCCGTGTTCATGGCTTGCAAGCTTGTTAAGCTTTCTTGAAGTTTATCATTATCTCTCTTTAAGTTAGCATGAGTGTCTTCAACTAAAAGAAGTTCTTTAGTTAAGTCATCCACTTTCCTCTTTTCACTAGTAAATGACTCTTCTACCTCAAGAAGCATGTTATCCTTGGCTTTTAGAGATTCTCCAAGCCTCTTGTTTTCCTTCCTTTCATAGGTAAGGTGCTTTTCAAGAGTTTCAAATTTTTCTCTCTCAAGCCTAAACAATTCCTCTTGTGATTCAAGAGTCTCATCTAGATCATCTAGTTTCATTATTAATTTCATTATTCTAGTTGCCGCACTCTTGCCATATGGTTTAATAAGACTAGCAACTTCATCATCATCATCTATCTCATCATCCGATGAGTTCGGAGATATTACCTTTGAGTTCTTTGCCATCAAGCACATAATTGGATCTTGATCTTCATCATCGGTGAGATCTTCAAACAAGCTTGGTTGATGTGAAGATAAAGTCTTGAATGCCATGGTTGCAATATCTTCATTGTCGGAGTTGCTTTCTTCATTTGAATCCCATTCTTGACCAAGATGACCTTCACCAACATGCTTTTTATATCTTGGCTTATCCCTCTTGGATGAACTCTCCTTGGCATTCTTGTTATTCTTCTTTTCTTCCGGACAATCCGCAATGAAATGCCCGATTTTCTTGCAACCAAAGCATGGCTTGCTTGATCTTCTTCTTGATTCATTCTTGTTCTTGCCAAAGTTTCGAAATTGCCCTTCCTTAGAATTCTTCTAAAGTTCTTGATGAAAAATGCCATTTGCTCATCATCAAGCTCATCATCTTCACTATCACTAAAGTCATCAATCTTTGAGGGTTGGGTTGCTTTTTCCTTGCCTTTCAACTTAGCTTGAAGAGCCAACCCATTATTCTTTGCAGCTTGCTCTTGTAGATCGGCCAAATCTTGATTTATTTTGACTCTCTTCAATTGATCATGATGAGCCTCAATTCTTCCAAGAACATTCTCGGTGGTGAAATGCTTGAAACCCCTCTCCACTCTTATCAAACTAGGTAATGTGACATCCCTAGCCATGTAGACGGTTAAGAGCTTATCCACTATCTCACGATCACCCCATTTGTCTCCACCAAGAGACTTGATTTGATTAGTGATCTTTTTCATGTGGTTATACATCTCCTTAATGGTTTTATCTTTCTTCATGGAGAATAGACTTAGTTCATCTTCCAAAGTCTTGATTCTTGATTCTCGGACTTTTCTTGACCCTTGATGATTTACTTGGAGTGTGTCCCAAGCATCCTTGGCGGTAGAAGAATCTTCAATTTTGTCAAACTCTTCCGGACTCACGGAAGAATGAAGAATGTTCAATGCTTGATAGTTTCTTTGTAAGACATATGCTTGCACCGGTGTTGTGGCTTCTCCATCTTCCGGGATCTCACAACCTACTTCAATGATTTTCTAAAGATCCTTGTGAATTGCACTCAAATAACCAAACATTTTGGTCTTCCATTGATTATATCCCGTTCCATCAAAATAAGGGGGCTTTCCCATGTGAATTGAAGCATTGTGATCACTAGAAATTTGAAATGTATAGTCATGACCAACTTGGTGATAGTCGGCTCTTTTCTTCACCTTTGAAGAGTTTGAAGATTTTCTCTTGTAGTCATTGTCCGAGTCATCACTTGACTCGATTATAACTTTAGTGCTTGATTTCTCTTTCTTTCTTTGCAATTTCTTCTTCTTCCTCCAAGCCTTCTATTCTTGAAATTACATCTCATCGTCGGTTGTTTCCAATTCTTCTTCCTCTTCTTGTAGCCTGTTCTTTTTCTTATCTTGTGATTTTTCAAGTGACTTCTCCTTCTGAACTTCAACCATTGGATCGGCTTGACCCTTGGATGAAGCGTCACTCGACATCTTGACTCTCCAAGCGGTTAAGCTTCAAATATGGAGAACCTTGCTCTGATACCAATTGAAAGGACCTTAAGATGCCTAGAAGGGGGGTGAATAGGCTAATCTGCAACTTAAAACACTTCGAGCACGGTTAGTAACATAAGTGTCCGGATACTCCGGATATAGTGTCCGGAGTTTTCGGAGATAATGTCCGGACTATCCGGGTATGAAAGAGACTGATACTAATCAAAGATAGAAATGCTGTAAATTGAATCCAGTAAATTTAGAAGGACTAGGGGTACCTCTGAGGTGTTTCTCACCAGTTGTTTTACTCCTAAGACTTATACAATGGTAGATCGCCCTCAAACCCTAAAAGGTTAGTTTCACAAGCAAACAAATACAAATGTACACTAAAATTGCAAGGGAGACACAGAATTTGTTTCCCGAAGTTCACTCCCAAAGGAGCTACGTCTCTGTTGAGGAAGAATTCAAGAGACGGTGCTCAAGAACTCCGATGCTCCTCTCCCAAGGGTGAGACCAACGCTCAAACCCTAGGGTCACTTACTATGAATTCCTCGGAGAGGAATGAAGATTACAAACCAGCTGTGATGCTCACAAATCAATCACGCAATCACAAGCAACGCCTAGCCGTCTAGGAGCTTGGAGCTCCAAGAGTAATAAACTAGAATCCACGGGCTAGACTTGGATTGATGTGCTCAAGAGATGAAATCAAGACTTACTTACACAATCTTAGCTCTTGCAACAATCTCACTTCAAACCCCAACGAAAATCACTCAAGAATGGAGCAAAAAGGGGAGTGAGAGGGCTCTCTTTTGTTTTTCTGCAGTTCTGGTCGAAACTGAGCAAGAGTAAGAGAGTGAGAGGGGGTATGGGGGGTATTTATACCCCCTCTCCCAGAAACTAGCCGTTGGGAGAGCGGTACCCGGAAACTCCAGGTATATGTCCGGATACTCCGGACATAGGGGTCCGGAGACTCCGGACCAAACTTGTTTTGCAGGCCGGAAACAGTAACCCGGACACTCCGGGTATACGTCCGGATACTCCGGACATACTGTCCGGACAATTCGGACTGGGACCCGGACACTCCGGGTTAGACACTGAATTTCACATTTAAGTCCCTTTTTGAGTGTTGAGATGGTTTCTTATGATTTTTGTGGATTCTCTTGAGCACAACTACCATGTCTATACTAGTGGATCACAGTTCCCCTTGATAGTACGACGTTCCTATACTCAATTTCAAAAATAAAATCTAGTCTTTAAGAATACTTGAGGACGCCGCTTTTCATATCCTTTTTGAGGGTTCACGCTTCTTTAAAAGCTCTGCTTAGTCACCATTAGCACCTGCACACATGCTTAATAACACGATTAAATATACATATGCTTTGTCATTTATCACCAAAACCCACTTAGGGGTCTAGATATCTTTCACATACCAAAGAAGTAATTTGGGGTATGAGCACCTCATAGCTTCGATGCAGCCAAGAAAGTACTTGAAGAAGAACTTCAAGACGGAGCTTCAAAAGAAGCCGAAGACTATTTCGAAAGTACTCGAGAAGCCTGCAGTACTCAGCTACGAAGAGCTCGGGGACTTGTCAGACCCGGGGCTACGTGACTGTGTACATAACGTAGTTTAAACAAGATTAAGAGATAAAGCTTGTCTTATCTCTTATTTATGTTGTTTTCTACTCGTATGAGTAGGAGATAAAGCTAGTCGGTATAGAAGGAAACTACTCGAGTTATACTCAGGTACGATTCCTTGGCTAGTATTGGGCTAGGATTCATTTAACCCTGTCCTCCCGGATATATAAGGGGGGGCAGGGACCCCCTCAAAACACAACATCTATAACCAAGGCAATACAAACCACCATACAGGACGTAGGGTATTACGCACCTCGCGGTCCGAATCTGTCTAAGTCTTGTGTTCCTTGCACCTTCGAGTTCCTAATCTCGGCGTCTCCTCACCTAAACTTACTACCTTGGGCATACCCCTCGGTGGGCAGCCGGTAAAACACCGACAGCTTCCTCATGATGTACCTCTGTTTCTACCCAAGGAGCCTCATGCTTGCAGAGAAAGGAGGTATTTTCCATGATTTTGTCGAGGATTTCCCTTCCTTTAGCTAGGGTCTTGTGTGAGAACGAACCTCCAGTGGTGACATCGAGGTAGTGTGCATCTTCCTTACTAAGACCCATGTAAAGATGTTGGAGTAACAAGTGATCGGGTAAAGACAAGTCAGGACCGGATTGAGCTCAAAAGGACAATCTGGCCCAAGCTGCACCAATAGATTCCTTCTCATTCTGACGGAAGGTCAGAATTTCTGCTCGCAAGGTGCAAATATGGGAGAGTGGAAAGAATGCAAGACGGAACCAATCTCGAAGATCATTCCAATCCCCGTTCACACTTCTTATGTTGGATGTGTACCATTGCCTTGCCGACTCTATAAGAGAGAAGGGAAGCAACTTCCACTTGAGAGTTTCATATGTCATGCCTGAAATTTTCAAGCACGAGCACACTTGCTCCAATTCGCGCAGATGATGGTAAGGATTTTCATTGTCCCATCCTGAAAAGGAATGTTCCTGAACCTTGGCTATGTAGCCATGGCTGATTTCATAGCCAGATGAAAGAATGGGATCAGAAGAATGGGCTGGCTCACAAAATTCGCCCTTAGGTGCGAAGAGCTATTGAATGGATGGCTGCTCCATGGATAGCGGGGGTAAAGATAGAATGAAAGAAATAAAAAAGATATGAGGGCGAACTAGGTCCAAAAAAAATATAGCAACTGTTCCCCAGCAATGCTGCCAAAAAATGTGTTGGGTATTTTTAACATCACAGATAAATCCGCAAGCACATGGAATACTGTTGTCTCTTTCACTCATTTTTTCTCAAAGAAATTTTTAGTCCACTAATGTTGTCATTAATTACCAAAGCTTGAAATAGGGGGTCTAGATGCTTTCACACCTGAGGAAGAACCTGTAGTGCCTTGATTTCCAGGGGCAGGTTGCTACTGCGGGTTATCTGTCACCTTGCTCTCTGTAAGCTGATGTGCAATAGTTCCCACTAGTGGAGGCGGTACAATAGGTTCACCTGCAATCATCTCCGGGGATGCATCTTTGGCTCCAGGCTCTCCCTCGACGGCTGACCTGGCTCCCAATTCGGTCCTGCCAGCTTTGGAAGATACAGTTGCCAGAACCGCATCAAGTACTGCAGCATTAGACGTTTTCTCTGGCTCGGGGGCTGGAGCCTCCGCGGCATCGCCAGGCTGGTGTTGGGTAGTTTTAACATCACAGATAAATCCAAAAACGCATGGAATACCATTTAGCTTTCACTCAAGAGTACTCTAGGGTATTGTATCCACTGAGGATCGTGTGTACAGTCTCTTAGGTTCAGGTTCATCCAAGGACACCATACTGGCTAGAGGCAAGGAGCGAAGAGGATTCCTAAGGCCAAGAATCAAGGATAAGGTAGAACTAAGATGCCCCAGTAATACGGTACTGGGATATACACGAACGGGTAGGGTTATGCTGAGTAAACAGGGCTGTCACCACCTCTCAACTACCTCATCAAACCATGGGATACCTCAACCAACAGGTAAAGTTTAGCCTAGACACCATGTCTACGCTGTCGACTACTAACTCTTGCCTCGGCCAAGAATATCCATCTCTATCAGGAATATTAGACTAGAGCACCTACTAAGTTAGTGAACTATTGATCCAGTAAACAACTAAAGAGCTAGAACTACTACTTAACTATGAAACTAAAGCACTAAGGAAGTCATGAACAGTTACTTTGATTTATAAGCATCCGTCGAGGTACAAGCTAGAGGAGAGTGCCGACAACCCTGGCACTTCCCCTACTTCCCCTCAATCTCCTCCTATCTTCTAACATCGCCTAGGCAGCGCTACACCTCTAGAGAGAGCCCAGAGCTCGAAATGGGAGAGAAGAAGGCAAAAGTTGCAAGTGTGAAGTGTGTTATAATTCTACCCCCTCCCCTCATATATATAGGTGTGGCACCAGGGATCTACGGCCGGGAAAATAGAAGAGGCCTCCTTGAACCACCATTAGGAGCCAATGAAGAAGCACCACGTGTAGGGGTTAAGTTGGTTGTGCCCTGGCTGGTTAGGCCAAACCACCTGGTTCAGCCAAACCATATTGGGCACCAACCGACCCCATCTTCGCGCAGGAGGTTGGCAGGTGGGCCCTCTAGTGCCTGGTAAGTGACTTGGCACTTTCTTGGGTCGGTTTCCTATGCTGGTGAGTCCTTTGATCCGTGTGGGCCTGAACGGTGCGTTCTAATTGGTCAGAGCTGCTTAGCCTTGGATTGAGAGTGTGTTTAGGCTGTCATGTGGGTCCTTCAATCCCTGTGCTTGCTTGTGATTGGCCGGTGTTTCATGCCTTGGATTCAAATATGTGTTTTTCCTCCATTTCTGCTCAAATTTCTGCACAACACTATTTTCCAGGGGACATGTGGAATTTGTTAGATAATGGACCTATGCTAATGTTATCCCACAGATTTTATATGTATTATGCAGGAATTGATGCTCTAAAAATGGTCCGTAATAAGCGTCAACAGCTGCTCCAAACCCAGAGCAGAGGATGGCCTACACACAAGAAACAATAATAAAGACATTTTACTTACGACCATAAATCTATAATACACAAGGGGAAAAGCACTCGAATACTTATAGTGCAGATTTCTTCACTCCTAACTTCTTTTTTAGTGGCTTAGGTGCTGGAGCAGCACCTAAAGTACTTGGTGATGCTGTTTTGCCAGCCATGGGCGGTATTTGCCCCAGCGCGGCAGCAGTAACAGCCACCATCGACTTTGGGTCAGCCGAGGGCGCGTTTGCCCCAGCGTGATCCCTGCAGAACCTGATGATGGGTCCATTGTGATGGAGGGCACATCCTGCTCCCTCATAGTATCATCCCCAACTACTTCCCCAACCTTTTGCCTTGCATGCTTGGGGTTTGGGGAACCAGTACTGAAGATTCAAGAAAACGGTGGAGATATCAATCCGAATTGGTAAATGAGAATGAGTAAAAGAACTCGCAAGTTCAAGAAAGAAACTTACCTAGGTATCTCATCTTCATCATCACCTGGTGAAGTGCTTGCCCTGTGTTTCCAGCTGGCGACTCTTGGCTTCTTCGAGTGGCTAGGGATAAGGTCACCACCAGAAGAGCTCATACCTTCCTGGGAGGTCCTTGTCCTCTTGCCTTTTATCATCTCCGCCAAGGTGCGATTGTCATCAGTGCCCTCGTCGTCCTACCCACTCACTGGATCAACGGTGGGTTGAGGGATTCGGGGCGCCCAGAACAGCGATGGCATCAGGTGGCTCGGACGTTCAATATCCGACATCGGAGGCATGCTCTTATATACATTTACATTATCCTACAGCAAGATTTTAAGATCTGTCAATACAAAATCATATTAAAGAATACTACAAGTACTCAAGAGAGGGATATGACTACTTACCCCTACTTGTTTGGGAGGATTCTTCACCGAGTACAGGCTTGGCACGTATGGCACGGTCTCAGCACCCATTAGTACCCGGCTTACTCACAACATGGCTTCAATTTTCTCAATGCGCTCTGTAAAAAACCGAGACAGATCTGAGAGTCCAAGGTTCTCGAAACCAAATCGCGTGCGCTTCTGCAGCGGCTGGATCCGCCTGCCTAGCCACGAGTACATCACCTACACTCCAGTGACTCCTGCATCTCTGTGAACCTTGATCATGCCAAGCAGATCTTGGCTCATGTCTCGGCAAGCCATGGTCCACTAGCTAGCAATCTTGAGCGCTCCAGCGGTCCTCTTGGGAAGCGAGGGCTCATGGTTTCCAATATAGAACCATCGCTTCCTCCACCACGATAGTCTAGTCAGGAACTTATAGGGGATGTACTTCTTTTCCATCCCCTGTCGCAACTGGATTATGGCTCTACCAACTTCATACATGGTGTCCTTGTTGGGTTGTGGCTTGGGATGAAAAAGGTAGCAGAAGAGATCGAAATGGGGTTCTATCCCTAAGAAAGCTTCATAGAAGTGGACAAAGATGGCGATGTGAAGAATCTAGTTGGGGTTGAGGTGATAAAGCTAGATGCCGTAATAAAAAAGAAGACCATGGAAGAAATCATAAGTTGGGAGGGCTAACCCGCGCTCAACAAAATAATGAAACAGGACTATCTCCTCAACCTTCTCAAACAGCCTTTTATCACCAGTCGCAGGGCGCCATTGGATAATCTCCTTGGCTAAAGGAGGCACTCATATACCAGCATTTTGAGGTCAGCTTCAGAACACTTACTTGTTCTCCACCCATCGCCCACACTGGCGGCGGGCCTAGAATCCTTCCCCTTCATCTTGGTGGCGCTCTTCTTGCCGGCCATCCTTGTTATCACGAGTCTCTTTACTCGCATGCGCTCGGGGGCTAACGACTGTGGCGATGGAGCAGCGCTCTTGTGACACCCTAGTGTCTAAAAGACTAAGCAAAGATCCATAACATGAAATCAGGCATAAAAGAGCAAGAAAAGTATAAAACAACCTATCAGAATCTACCTTTCAAGCAAATGTATATGTGTATATGTATATATGCATATACATGTGAATCCTTGCAAACAAACCCTTGTAACTTTCAAAGTTGATCACAAATGACTCTACAAATTTAATGGCACATCTCTCATAACAAGAGCAACAAAAGTCTAGTTGAACTCAAGGGCTAAAAGTACAAAAATTCACATGAAATGACATGTTGTTTAAATACTAGTTTTTGGAAATTCAAAATAACTTTTTATACATTGCTCAAATGAACATAGTCATAAAAGAGAAAAGGTATATCCTGAAAATTTGAACAAAAGTGATATTTAAATGATTTTTATTTGACCTTGGCAAGAATGAGTTTTAGCTCCTTTTTCACCCAGGCCCCCGCTGTTTTAGTTTCTTGCACATATGTCCCATCACCTTCTCCCTCCTCTCTCCTCCCTCTGCCCTGTCCCATCACCAGCAGACCAGCTGGCCGGTGCACCACGGCGCAGCTGAGCCCGCCCGGCCATGTGGACCCGCTAGAGATTCCTCGCTGGCCCACAAAATCTCACCTTCCCCCTTAGGAAGCCTCCACGTGGAGGCATTCTTTTGCCGCGGGTGCTGTTGGCGCCACGGCGAGCACCGCCAGCGAAAGGAAGGCCGCCGTGCTTCAGGTTTTGCCCCCTGATCGTGCCCTCCCCAGCAGCTCAAGCCCAGGCTGCCATCCTCCCCCTCGCGCCTATAAAAGCCCCACCCGAGGCCCCTGAGCTTGTCGCCCCAACCCCTACTCCGGCGAGCAGCCACCCGCGCGTGGACGCACCACTCTACCCCCACATTGCCCAAACCAACCCTCCCATCACTTTCTCCACCTCCTACCAAAGCAGCACCGCCGGTCCCCGCGCCCTCTTACTCACCGGAGCGCCGCCTCCACCACCCGCACCCGCCGCTGGCTCGGTGCCACCATCGGCAAGCCGCCTCGGTCCACCACTTCCCCACCCAAGGCTTCAAACAGGTGCAGTTTGTTTCCCTCTTGCCTCTCCCACCTTCGCCCCTCACCGTCGGCGACCCTAGTCGCTAGAATTTGGCCGGCAGTCACCGTTTCCCTGCACAAAGGACCCGTTTGTTTTGATTTTTTCTATTTCCAAGAAGCTTTCTATAAAATCTCAGGGACTCATTTGTAAACCAGAAACTAGAACTTTGAAAACCAATCTATGAACTTTGAAAATGCAAAACAACTCACAGAAAAATTCTAAAAATACAAACTAAGATGTTCTGGACCTTGGGATGTTTCCACATAATTTTAGCTGTAGATTTAAATCAAGCTTAAATATCTTTTAGTTGTTCGAAGAGTTTTAGGAAAGAACTGCTCCTGAGTTTTGGATGGTAGCTTCCGCAAATTTCATGCTCTGAATCCAATCACAACTAGATGTTTCGAGTACTTTTGTTATAGACTAGATCATTTTAAACTAAAATGTTAGCCTCTGGTTCTTGCATAGGAAAAATCTACGAAATTTACAGTAGTCTACTCATGCAAGTAAGTTTGTTCAGTAAAAAGTTGAGCACCAGTTCTTGCATGGGTTGTTCTGTACAAATAGATCTTGATCCTAGCAGTAGCCATTTAATATATTTTTCACAATTAACCTACTATATAAAAATGGCTAAAACTATGTCTACGAGTAATTTTGCTTAACCCATGCTAACTGTTAAAAATGGCCGTACGACATGACAAAACCACTCCTTACTTAATGAAGTCAGTTAATCCAGATAAATACTCGATAAATTACTGCCCAGGGGAAAATAAAATGAAGTGCTCGACTACTTAACTTGAGTTTTGTTGAATGACTACTTTATAGTGCAATAATTATTTATCTTGTACCTCAAAACAACTCGTACATGTGCATCCATATAGACTCGACTACTCTCGCCGATGGGACCTACGATCTAGTGCCTGAGTCTGAGAGTGAGCAGCGTGAAGCTCAAGGTAATCTAACTGAAGTCACTGAAGGCCCGAACCAAAGTTTGGAAGCACTCCCGGCTAGTTTTGCCCAAGAAGGCAAGCGCCGGTGCATGATCCTAGTATTTAATTAATGCAACTACTGTTCCTTTTTAACATGTGCATTAAAGTTTATAGGAGTTAATTGGAACCCTAGCTGCATGATCCTAGGCACCTATGTATTGAATACTAGAACTGGAAGTTCAAGTAGACGCTCTGCTAATAGGTTCGGTAAAAGTCGAGTAGTTTCCTGCCACTCGCGAGAATTATAGGAGTTGAGTGTTTTACCACATACTACATCTATAAGGTCGACGGGCGGGGCTGTGGTACGATGCTCATGGTTGCAGCCCCGTCTGAGTAGAGAAAAATGCTAAGTCCGTAGTGTGTGGTAGTGGTGGTTAAGCGTTTGAACGTACTAACCACATGTCGAAAATATGGTACTTGATAAGCTAAGTACCTAATTGGCCCGGCAAGTGGACTTTACTCTCACCCTACTTGAATGAAGTTCAGATGCGTATACACATGTGAGTGCAGAGCGGGGCTCTATAGTCGGGTAAGATTACCCTGATCCACAACCCGGAAAGAAAGGGGAAAAGTTGCTTGGGGTGACCTTCGATACTCTAGATGTGTGTGTTAGGTTTGCCTTGCAAGGTTAAAAAATTCAATTCGAATCGTCCATTTCTCGCGATAATTGAGACTGCTTAATACTTTTTCCACATAGAGTAACAAGAGGAACTATGGCTATGATGAAACTTATCGGATGATTAAATGTTTTCCACCATGTTTGCTTAGAGATAGATGCTCACTTAGAATGGTTAAACGAACTAGAATATTGAAAGCTAAAATATGAAATTAAGGACTCACTCTTTGTTGCTTTTCAGCAAAAAGAAACCCTAGAACCTTAGAGCCATGCATGCTTAGGAGTCGGTTTTACATACCACCAGTTGGGTAAGCCTTGCTGAGTATTAGTATACTCAGCCTTACTTATGGCAATATTTTCAGGTGTGTCTTTTGAAGATATGATAGCTGGTTTGACTTGGCCGTGTACTTTACCGCTTGGTTGGTCTATAGAGTGGGATCCGTCCCCAGCCAACAATGACTCTGCCGAGTGATGCCACGTATGGGCTTCATCATGGTATCCAAATCGACGATAGACGATCGTGTTTTCTTTCCACTGTTTGTAAACTCTGAATAAAGTTTCTATGTCTGAACTCTAAAGTACTCGTTTTATGAACTCGGCTTGTAATAAATGATGTCAGACTTGTGGGATAAAAGTTGTGGAATGTTGTAATCTCTGGACTTGCCTTCATGCGAGTTAAGTGTACACTTTGTTTCGATCAAAATATTCAGTGGTCGTATGAGGAATTACCCGATAGACTGTTGGCTTACTCCGTTTGAAGTGCATGGTAGCCTTTTCACCTTTATGGATGATGGTTAGTGCACTTGAGCCGGATTAATTCAGGCGGTTCTGCCACAGCTCTAGAGGAGGATGAAGATCTCGCCGACTAGTCCTAATAGGAGAGTATCAACTGCGATTAGCGTGGATCTGAATCTAGAGGTGGCGCAGCTGAGTGACGGAGGAAGACAAAGGGCCAAAGCGGAGAAAGCACAAGCGAAAGGGTAAACAAACCCTAACTCACCACGCGGTTAAGTAACCAGCGGCGGACATAGTTTCACTATGCAGAAATTGAGGAATTTTTCTTGGGATATAATTTGTTTTGAGTAGTAATTTAGGATAACTTTGGAAAGTTATTTGATTAATCATTTTTTCAGGGATATTATCCCTAAAAAGGGGGTTTTCAAATTTCAAACCAACTTTTTCCTATCTTAACCATCAACTCAAGTTTAAAAAATACTCTACAAGGCATGCAACGTTCAATTGGATCCTTTTTTCCAAACCTTTGGGATTTGGATTCAAGGTTTGGGGCTGCGGGACACATGTCATCGATGGCTTATTCTTCAAAAATATTCGGAAGATCAGAAAACAAGATTCAAGACTAATTTGACTCTCAGCCTGATTCTTCGATTCAACCTAAGGCTCGGGAGCTACTCCATATGGAGTGCGATTTTCATCACACCCCTTATAAAAGAAGACTTAAAACTACTCGGGGCATGAGCACCTCAAAGTCTTGAGGTAGCCAAGGAAGTATTTAGAGGACGCCTTCAAGATGACGTTTCAGAAGAAACCAAAGATGACTTCAGAAGTACTCGGAAGCCTGGAGTACTCAGCTATAAAGAGCTCGGGGCCTTGTCAGACCCGGAGCCACGAGACTGCGCACATGGCATAGAATATTCTAGGATAAGGGTTGGGGTATGTCCCATACCTTATATTTGTTGTAAAGTACTCGGATACGAGTAGTATTAGTCATTAAAGAAGGAAACTACCCGAGTAGTACTCGGGTAGGACTCTTAAGCTAGTATTTGTCTAGGATTCCATGTAACCCTGCCCCCTAGAGTATATAAGGGCGGACAAGGACCCTCCAAAGACAAGAGGCATCAATCTATACATAAAGCAATACAAACCACCATACATAACGTAGGCTATTACGCACACCGCGGTCCGAACCTATCAGAATCCTGTGTTGCTTGCACCTTCGAGTTTCTAATCTCGGCGACAACCTATACCTGCAACCTACCACCTCGAGGTATCCCTCGGTGGATTTGGCGGTAAAACACGGATAACTTTTGCTACACCTAACTTTTTATTTAAAAAAATATATTGTAATACATATTGTTACTGAAATAAGAAATGAAGACATGATTGATGTTCTAGTACGGATGGAGTTATATTTTGGATATAAGGAAATTGCTTTTGTTTAGTGATGCATTTAGGTCTAAAATCAGTTTATACCTGTTTGGATCCTATGATAAAAAAAATAGATGGTAGACATATAGGAACATAGAAATGTCCACTTTGCTCTTGCGTGCGGGTGGATGTAGGCAAGAGGATAATGTGGAAGGGAAAGAGGGGTGTATTACAGTCATTTCGCGGTCCGTTGGTCCCTTTAGATTGATTTTAGTCAAAATTAGGTGGGTTTTAAGGACTAGTGGACTAAAGTTTAGTTGGAGTGGAACTAGTTTTTAGTCTAACTTTTTGTCTAACTGTTTGAATAACCTAATGGGCTAAATTGAGATAAAGTTTAGTCCACAAATCCACACGGAGCCTTATAACGTGATGTATTGTTTATATTGGAATCAAAAAAATTCCATTTTGACCCCTAATCCAATACTTTCATACCTTTCACAAAATTATTTAATGTTCTCTCTTCAATAAAGAATAGGTGATTTTCACATATTGAAATTTAACACACAAAAATTAATTTGTAAATAGATTTTTAAATATTTTAACTTAGGGCAACTTTAAAAGACTAATTATTTGTAAAAGGAGGGGTAACATTTAGGCAGGGTTTCCCTCAAAACATATTTATCCAGGGTTTCCTGTCTATTTATAAATGCGCTAGCATAGGCACAGGGCCTAAAGTAATTATATCAACAAACTGAACTGAGCATTTGGGCCAAAAGGGCAATAGCTGTTGTTGCTTGGTGCACATGTTTCATCCTACAGCGTGTGTTCGACGAAACTGCTCTACTAGCTGTCACACCCGGTTTTGAAAAGGGAACCGAATGCATCTCATATGTGCGCTGGGATCAAGTTCCACACATATGATAGACTATACAAGTGTATATCCGAAACAATGCCATAACGAAATAGAGTATCATAGTACTTTATTACATGACTGACAATCTAATTTTAATCGAATAAATAAATGTTTATAACTAGCAGCGGACTTCAACTTCACAGGCAGATAACTGGAAGACATACACCTAGTACTCTTCAAAATCTTCAGGGAACACCGGACAATTATCTTATTCTGAGAAGCATTGGTTTTAATAAAGCAAGCATGAGTATACTTATGGTTGGTACTCAACAAGTGGAGTAAATTATATGACATGCAAGATCATTATCAAGGAAAAACTGACATGGTTTGATTGCGATAAGCATTTTTAATTGATCAAGTTTTATTTAGCAAGCATTAACTAAATGTAAGTATATATCAACCTTTAAATAAATAAAAGAGATAAGATGACAACAATAAATAAAGAACATCAATTAAATAATTTTTAAGTTCAATTATCATGTGAGTGTCCAAGCCGCTCTTAACCGTGAGCACGACTGATATATAAGTTTTCACTCTACAGAGGTTGTACACATTACCCACAATTCGTGTTTCCCTTGATGCCCGGGTTTGCAAGACCCTTAAACACTTCTAAGGTGAGTGGCAGGGATTCACTACGAGGCATTTATAAAGATTCCCTAACTTATGACAATCCGCTAAGGTTTCAAGTCAAAGCAGTCATAACCCTCCCTACCCTCCCTAATGAGGTAGTGCCTTAGCCAAGGACCACATATCAAAAAGCCTCAAGAGGACCGAGCTATACCCCGACAATGCAACCCCTCTTGCCCTTTCGGTAAGATTATCATAATCTAAAGTTTCTAATTAATTAGTCAAGACCAGAGCCATGTAGTATTGTGGTTGCACTGTTTTCCTGGGTGGTTCTCCATGTTCCAATTAATGCAATGATCTTAATTATCAGCATAAAAGTATTCCAGAACATGAGTAAACCAGTGTAGCATGATTTCAGGCTATCCAACTAAAGTCTAAGTAAAAGCAACTAGTGTAGCTACAACATAAATATAATAACCCAAGTTTAGTCAAGGAAGTTCAAAAGAAACTAGGCATATCCTTAGTTTGGGATCCATCATATTCTAGACACATGCATGCATATAAAGTAAATATGTGTGTTTATAAAGTTATTAGGATTGGAGTATGATCAAGGACCACTTGCCTTCATCAAAGAACAGTTGCTGCTCGGGAACGTCTTCAAAGCTTGGCTCTTGCGGACCCTCGAACTGCGCATCGTCTATCGTAACACACAAGTACATACAAGCAAACAAATACAATAAATAAGAAGCAGTACACCAAATAATATAAACAGAGCGAAACAACGTTATAAAGCTATTGTATATGTTGCAAGGATCGCGTGAGCGCAAGAATCGATGAAAACGGAGTTAAAACGGAGAAGTTATGGCTAAAACATGATTTTAGGGGCTTATTTGTACAAGATTTGAAACTAGAAGGGCTCTGAGCAATGAAATCGAGGGCTAGAATATAATTAAACCTTAGATCTAGGGTGTAGATTGCAAAACGGAGGGGCTAGGGACGGCGGGTTCTATTTTTGGAAAAGTCCGGGGTCTAAACAGAAGAATAAGGATCTATTCGCGAATACTTTTGAACTGACGTGGACTGCGGGTTGATTTCTATGAAACTGAGGGGCTAAAGTGCAAAATAGCCTAGGTTTGACGGGTGTCTAGTTTACTTGACTCAGATTAGATCTAATCTAACCTGTTGGATCGGGATCCAACAGCTGCGGGGTGGCGGCGCGGGGTGCCAGCGGCGGGATTTCACGGCTCGTCGGAGTTTCGCGTAAACTTCACTCCGGCCTCGGCTTAGGCTCGGGTTTGGCCTGGGAGCAAGAGAGTGAGGAGAGGAGCGTATCTAGGGGCTCGGGAAGAGGCGACTGTGGCCGGAGATGGCGGCCGGCGGCGAGACGCGGCTCAGGACGATGGCGAGTGATTCGCGCGCACGGGAAGGCGCGGAAACAGGGGATAACTGGCCGGTGATGATCCTTACCCCACGGCGGAACTCGGGTGGCGGCTTGCGGGGGCAGAGAAGCGGCGGAGCGGCGAGCAGCCGAGGTGTGGAGGCGGCGGCGGCGGAAAAGCTCTCGCGGCTTAGGGTTTCGGGCGAAGGCAGCGGCTACGGCTTGGGGAAGACCTAGGGCACAGGGGCGGCGGCTTTATAGGGTGGCCGAGACACCTTGGCGTACGGGCCTGAGGTCCACGCAGCGCAGACGACGCCGTGTGCCGGCCGGACTCGAACTCGAGTCCGAGCCTGGCTCGGGGAGAAGACGACCCCGATAGGTAGGGTCCACCTGCCAGCGAGAGAAGGGGGAAGGGAAGAGGAAACAGGCCGCGCGGGCCGACTGGGCCAGGGAGCAGGCCGCGTGGTGGAGGGAGGAAGGAGGAACTGGGCTGGGCCTGGGCGTGCGCGGGGGAAGAGAAGGGAAAGAAAGAAGGCCAGCTAGGCCGTGCGGGAGGAGAGGAAGGGGAGGAAAAAGGCCAGGTTGGGCCGGGCCGCAAGGAGGAAAAGAGAGGAAAATGAAAAAAGAGGGAGTGGGCTGGGAAAAAGATGGAGAAAAAGAATTGTATTCAAATGCATTGGAATTTGAATTTAAAATTTAAATTCAAATAGAAGGTAAACAATAAAATAATGCAATGCGGTATGAAATGCACAAAACCTATAGTTCCTTATATTTCTTTTTATGGTTAAGTAAATTATTATTAATTCATGGTGAATGCTTTAAAATCAAAATGATGGAATGAAAACCTTATGGATCCTAAAAGAAGTCTAGCAAAATTTATTTAGTTTTCTAATTTGAAAATTAGGGTGTTACAGTAGCCTGGAGGCCTAGCCCAGCTACATATTCTTTTCCCCACTTGGCATTGATTGAGTTGTCCTCTCCTCTTTTTCTTTATTGTCGTTGGGGATATTGAGAGCCTCTTGGTTGAGTTCCAATGTTTACCCATCCAAAATGAAGACATGTCTACAAATTTTGCTTTCAATTAGTTCATATCTGAAAAATTGATATACCAGTGTTTTTAGTCAAAACCCTAGTCACTCGAAATTTCTTGAAGCTCACAAGGGGAAATATTGGTTTCCATGTTTTGGTACTAAACTAAGTCAAGACATAAAATTCTTACCCAAACTTTAGCATACCCTGATCTTGATCAGTTCCATCAGTTCAGCTGTCCAACCGTGTATAGTTCGAGATGTTTATTCATCTAACAGATAAGAAAGACAAATGAGCTACCACCATACATGCTTGTGCCATACATAGGCCATGTTTGGATCCAAGTGCTAATAGGTAAAAGTGTTAAACTTTAGCACTAGTGTATCCAAAAGGGAGTGCTAAACTTTAGCTAAGACTCAAAAACTTTAGCATGTGTATCAGTGCTAATATGTGCTAAAGTTTAGCACTCAATTTTAGCTCATCCAAACAGGCCCATAGTATTGTTGGTACACAAGTACAGAATCCCCTAGTAGTCCCAGTTTCCAACCATCTTTAGTCCCGGCTATGGAACCGGGACTACGAATCTAGGACTAAACATCCGGACTATTAGTCCCGATTCCCACACCCGGCACTAAAGGTCCGTAGTGTGGCGGAACCGTCTGAATTATTCCGGTTTAAGTGCGTTAACCATCACCATAGAGTCAATTTGAGCTAACACGCACTTAAAATGGAGTAAAACAATAGTCTGTCGGGTAACATCCCGATGCAACCACTGGAATTTCGATCGAAACAATGCATACACACAACTCATGCGAAGGTGAGACTAGAGATTACAATAATTCACAAATTTTACATCATAGAGTTTAACATGAATTATTATTACAACCCAAGTTTGAATTCATTCATAAACAAGAACTTTCAGAGTTTAATAGTGCAGCGGAAAAATAAACAATAGTTCTGATGATACAAGATATCATGATGAAGCCCGTACATGACATCATTTAGCGTTATCATCGTTGGCCGGGGATGCATCCCATTCCACCAACCAACCAGGAGGAAGAGTACACAGCCAAGTCAAACTAGCAACCATGTCCTCAAGGGTCTCACCTGAAAACAAAGCCACAAGCAAGGCTGAGTATACTAATACTCAACAAGGCTTAACCGACTAGTGGAATATACTTAGCCAACTCCTAGACATGCAATGCTTTTGGCTGAGGGGTTGTTTTTGCCAAAAAGCATCTAAGAGTGAGTCCTTGCTTCCAAGTTTTAGCATCAAGTTCTAGTTGATTAACCATTCTAGGTAAGCAACTATCCAAAACACACATGGTAGAAAATAATTAATTGAGCATCCAACAAGATTAATCATCATTATTATTCCTCTTCTTACTCTATGGTAAAAGGGTTAAGCAGTCTCAATGGCCGCGAGAAACTAACGATTCGAATCAAATTTCTTAACCTTGCAAGGGGAAACCTAAACACACGCATGGGGCCAAGACGAGTCACCCATACAACTTTTCCCCTTTCTTTCCAGGTTGTGGATCAGGGTCACCCCCCTCGAGTATAGAGGTCCACATACCATGAAATGAAGCAGGCCCGTGGCTGCTCTTGCACTCACCATGTGCCCATGGGAATGACATCAAGAGGGTGAGGGTAAAGTCCACTCGCCAGTCCAATCAGATACTTAAGCTTACCAATTATCATATTCTCAGCATGTGGTTAGTACGTTCAAAAACTTAACCACCACTACCACACACCACGATCTTAGCATTTTCTTTAAACAGATAGGACCTCAATCATCAATAGGAATATCGTAACATAGCCCCGTCCGTTGACCTTATGATTCCAACATAAGTAAAACAAGCAACTCCTATATCTCGCGAGTGATAGGGAATCACACATCTTTTACCGAAGTCCTATTAGCATGGTAATCTAGCGATCGACACAGACTAGTGTTCATATCATAGGTACCTAGGATCATGCATCTAAGGTATCAATCCACTCCTACAAACTTAATGCACAATACCATATATAAGTAAAAGTTGCATAAGTTTAAAATAGGGGTTATGCTCCGAGTCTTGCCTTCCTTAGCAAAGCTAGCCTTGGGCTCTTCCGAAATTTGGTTCGGGTCTTTAGCGACTTCAGTTAGATTAACTTGAGCTTTGCGTTGCTCACTCTCGGACTCGGATACCAGCTTGTATGTTCCATCGGCGAGAGTGGTAGTGTCTACATGTAATGCATATACATGAGTTATTTTGATGGTAAAGATTAAATAAATATTTCATTATAAAGTTCTAAAGCATTTTATTTATATTTCCTTGGTTAGTCATTTATAGAGTATTAATTAATTTTACTTGCTTCATTAGGTGAGAGGGGTGTTTTCATAAGTTATTAACATGCAGCTTTTTTTTCTCTACCCAACACAAGGCAAAATGTGGCACTCTTTAAGTAAAGCTAGACATAAGTTCTGTTCTTGAACATTTTATGCAGAGCACATTTCTTAGTGGAAAAACTACCATAAAATTTTCAGCTCTTTTTATGCAGTATATTAAACACTAAAAATAAAATAAATAGCTACTGCTAGAACCTATACTCTTTTATGTAGGTCCCAATATTCAAGTAATGGTGCTCAAAATTTTACAGAGTGTTTATTATCCTATATTTAATCTTCTATAAATTTATCATATTTTTATAAGCAACATACAGATCATAGAAAATATAGTAATATAAATTTATGAACTCCAAACTTTTCTAGCATGGTTATCTTCTCAAAGGAGTCTCTGGTTAAAATTTTTTATTTTTCTAAGCATCAGAACTAGTTACTTTCATTTAATTTAATTTTTGTCAACTAAAACATATGAGCAGGTTAGACAGAAGTAAATTTTAAAGTTTGTCCATAGTATTTATGCATCAAGGTTACTCTACTGTAAAAGTTTCAACCCTAACATATCAGTAGAACAGCATGAACAAATAACTTTAGTAAAATAGCACATTAAAAAAGATGCAACAAGAACTACTCCTAGAGACTTGTTCTGGCCTTGATATTTTTAAATAAGTCTTAACAAGCAGAGACTACCTTACAGTCCAAAAGTCATCCACGGTACTGCCCCAGATCAAAAGATATATTTATGGGCTATTTAAAACATGATTAATTTTAGATCAAGTTATAGTTTATAACTGGTCATCCTTCTGTGCAAAAGTTGTAGGATTCATCAAGTGGGTCACAACAAATTTTAGTTTACAATTTTCTAATTTTCTATAATTATAGATTGATTTTACAATTGACAGCCTCTTGAAAATAAAAGTTAACTCGAGTTCTCGCAGATAGGCCCCTGAAACTAGCAGAAAAGACCCTAAAAAGAACTTGGCAATTGCAATATAGCCCCTAGGTGGGGCTTCCATGGTTGAGGTGAAATTCCCGGTCAGGGAGGGCTCGCCGACGGTGGGAAAGTGGTGGGGGAGCACGAGGATGGCAAGTGCTACCTGTAGGTGGGCTCGGTTGGGGCTGGAGATGGCCGGAGGAGGGTTGCCCGCAGGAGCAGTGGGGTGACGGCGTGGAGGTGGCTCGTCGGCGGCCGTCCGGCAAGGCAGGGGTGGCGTGGGGAGGTCGGGGAGCTTCAAGGGGCCATGGGAAACCGATTCAGGAGCTTGACTCGGGTGGAAGTGGAGTGGAAGGTGGGGCTCGATGGCGAGGTCGAGCGATGGTGCTAATGGTGTGGTGGTGGTGGTGCTCAGACGTGCGTGAGTAGGGGCTCGGTGCAGCCCTTTTATAGGCGCATAGGGAAGGGGGCGAGGAGCTGGGCGCGGCCAAGCCAAGGGAGGTGCGGCCAGGACAAGACCACATCAAGGGACCGGCAAGGGCGCGGCGTCGGGCTTCTCCAGCCACGAGGCGTGTTCGAGCTGGATAGGATAGGATACGGGGCACGGCAAATCGCCGGTAGCAGGCCCGGTCCGTGGCCAGTCGCGGCCCGTTGGGGGTTGTGCCTTGGTGCAGCTCACCGACGCAGGGATGCCCCGCCGTGTGGTGGTGCTTCTTTGCCGCCCGGACCAGAGTAAGGGAAGGGAGAGAAGAGAGAGAGAGTGAGAGAGAAAAGGGTCGGGATTCAAATTAAATTTTCTCAAAATTTTGAATAGAAACTTGAAAAATTTTAAACACGAAAGTTGTAGGGAGTTTAAAAATCTATAACTTTTTATTTTTGGATCAAAGTTCATTTGAGCTTTAATTTAGAAGTTATTATAAATTTAAGACTACTAGGATTTGAATTCCTATTCATATCATGTATTTAAAATTTGAATTTGCAAATGGTGTTTGAACTATACTTTATAAGGTACTAAAATATGATTGTGTTTTTTTATTCTTGTTTATTATGCATGATGCTAAATTCATGACCCTTATTTTAGCATTTTAAATACCTAGGGTGTCACACGTGGAAAGGAAAAAAATTTACTCCATGTCTAGGACTCGATCCCGAGTCCCCTTGCCTCACGCAGAGCTTCTTTACCATCCCACCTACACAGCACATGTGATTTTGAATTAGATGCCTTCCTTTTAAACTAATCCGTGAAAGACCCTTTAGTCCGGGTTGGAACCACCAACCGGAACTAAAACTCCCTGCCGCCCCCTAGCCGTTGGACCCGGAACTAAAGTCTTCATTAGTCCCGGATCCAAAACTGGTCGGGACAAATGAGAAGGGGCCCAAAACTGGCCGGGATAAATGAGAAGGACGAAACATCATTTTTTAAGTAGTGGTGCAATGTCACTGTCATAAAGATATCATACTTCAGGATCCACATATTTTTTGTTGAGTCAATAATGAAGGAGAACATGTAGGCTACAATAGTTATAAATATAACATTTAATTTTCTACCACATTCAGCTAGGAAAGAAGCGAGTAAGGGGTAAAAAGGTGCAGCAGAACGGTAAAACTGTTAAGAGTAGAGCGATTCAACGTAGATATGTGTCAATATAGAGAAAGTAGTCGATTTTGTTGTGAAATGATGGCCTCGTCGTCCTCCTAGCAACAGCCGTACCTTGCGCCACCGATGCCGATCTGCACAGTAGCAACTAGGAGCAACGCCTTCAAGGACTCCATACGTCCAGAAATGGAGTACCGTGCGCCGGTGTGCTAGCTAGATCTGAGCATTTGTTTAGGACCGGACAAAGAAAAACCCAGCCGATTTGAGGCATTAAATTCGTGCCCAGTACCGTCCCGTGGATAACTTTGGATTATTTTTTCCAGCCTGGTCCGTTGGGCTTGGGATTTCCATTCTGAGTTGGAAATTAGTTAAATTTAATTGTCAAATTTTGGGTCTTGTTTCCTTTTACAAAGACCAGCCCCGCAGCAGACGTGGGTGGGCCAAAATCCAGCAGGCTCACAACGAACCCACGGGTAGGGACGGGTGAGGCTAAAAATACTCAAGTCTAGTGCTAGCTCCACGCGCCCGGCTGGGGTTACCTCGCCCTAAGAAATCCCTCGCACAATTGCTACTTCAAACAAAATAAAGCTAATAAAACTTCATGAATGTTTACCCTCGAACACTAATAATTACAAACTAAAATAAATATTGGTTTCTTCCGCTTGTTCTCAGTTTCCTTGCTCACATTTCATCCCTAACTAATTCAATACATTATTTTTGGGTGAACCCTAATTAAAGATTGTATTCTTTCTTTGATTTGTCACTCAAAAACGTCAAGGAAGTTCAGCCGGCACGCCAATCGATTGATTGATTTTAAACCCGGAAACAGTCGATCGATTTTATGCCCAAAAACAGTTGATCGATAAGATATGCAACCAAAGCGAAGTGTGTACGGTTCCTGTGATAGCGAACAGTTCCTCTAGCCCTACAACTAAAAAAGAATCATGCAAATATATAGAGGAGACAACCAGAAGAAACACGCGTAGGCTCGCAGGTACCATCTGACTCTTCTTCCTGACAAGAAGCCAATCTCGCATTGGCATGTTATGGCCTACACGTGATTCTTGAGCCTACGTGTGTGGCTCAAGACTGCCTGCCTGCAACATCGACCGCAAGGGCCCGACATACTATAGCAGGCGTGTTTCACGTCTCCATGGCATGGAAGAGGTCGAATCAGCCGGTCACAAGTGAAGGAGCTGTGGAGCGCTAAATCGAGGTTTGAGGGTAGAGCTATCGAGACATATCTCTATCCATAGCCCATCGCATGGTTTTTGTAGACTTCACGCTTGCATGCAGTTGCAAAAATAAGACATCGACCTGTGACTCTATGAGCTATATTATTATTTTAAATTAACTCTAAAATTAATTTGTAGGGACGGTTGACATCATAACCTGCCTCTATAAATTGTTTCTATAGGCAGGTGATGTTTTTCTACTTTATTCCGAAAATTCATTTAAATCTTTACATTGCAAAACAAATCAAAAGAAAATAAAACTTCTACACTATGGTTATTGTGAACTGTAGATAAAAAAATACGCCAAGTATATTTCAGTGTATATAAAAGTTAAAATTATGGAAATCTCAATGTATAACTTGAGTTGTATGAGATATTATATAGTCATAGCTATTAGACAACTTATAATAATTTTTATACTATTAAATGATCATAAATGAAAAATTTATTAACTATAAAATTGTAGGTCTTGTCAATCTTTATAATTTTTTTATAAAGTTCGACTTCATCCGAGATCATATGAAAAAGTTATAAATTTTTTTACGTGGGACTATTTGTAGGGGCGGGTCATGTTATCACCTGCCTCTAAAAATGATGATCATTTCCAGAGACAGGTGATGCTATCACCCACCCCTAAAAATATATTTCCAGGGGCAGATGAATTGCTCTAGTAATCCTGCTCCATTTGTAGGAGCGGGCTATCTTTTGGGCCGCCCCTAGAACATCCTACAAATCATTTTTGCGGTAGTGGTGCACACCAGCGTGGTTCCACGAACATTGCCGGTTGCCACAAACCATAGGCAATAGGCGCACATTGATGAAAACGTGTAGGGTGCCCTAGCATAGGCGCAAAGGAGATCATGTTCCGTTATCACTGAAGCAGCGGTTAAGTGGATGCCTACAGAGATCAGTACAGAGATGGAACGGATCACCACAACCGACCAGTACAGCAGCAGTGCCTCAACGGAATCCACACATACAGAGATGGAACGGCATGCGCTGGTGTGGTAGCACCACGCACTTGACCAAGGTTTCAGGGGTTAGGTTGGGTGGAGGTGGCGGCTAGGGTTTCTCACATGTGGAATGACACACCCGTAACCCAATCCCACATATTTATAGAGCATGCTAATAGGTTTCAACTTTGTAGGCCTATTGGAACCCTACTCACTCATGGATGAGCATCCCTTGGGTCTTGAGTTTGAATTATTTATGATTGCATTTTTGGCACATCACCGACAACCTCCCACTTGCACTGGAGACAATTATATAGAAAAGTTCTTTAATATTCCAACCCTTTAATTGTGTGACCCATGAGAATCATGTGTAAATGTTTCTGAACCAAAATCATTTCTGAACCACAAATCAATAACGGCACCGATCAATACATACTAACTCCTGAATACACGTAAAGATCATATCAACCTGTTATCGCCATATTCTGGACGGGCCAAAAGTGGGCCAAGGAGCAAGATGGGCCTAGGAGAAGGTTATGGCAAGCTTGCAGATCGGATCCCGTACGGGTGTTTGGGGCCAGTAAGGCCGTGTAAACTCAGATTTAGGCAGTTAGGATTCGTGTTGTGTTTGGTTAGGGTTAGTTAAAGAGAACAAGTCTACGGACTATAAATATGTACCATGAATAAACAAGAGGGAGAGATCATTCATCAACAACTCACGGCGCATCGCCTCCCCTGTCACAGGGTTTTTCATCAGGTAAGTGCCATGCGGCCCCGATGACGCTCTGCGTGATCAGGGGCGTATTGCCCTTACTTGTTTGTTTCATATGTTGCTCGTTCTGAAGCCTTGTAGATGGCGAGTAGCATTAGTTATCATAGCGCGCATAGAGTGATGTTATTTTATTTGTATTGTGATCATGCTTTGTTCATTATTCTTGTGTGCTCCGCGATCATTGTGTCTGATCATGGATGCAATGGCCGGGCCTTGCTTTGTTTATATTGATAAATCCGATCTGTTATGGCTGGTTTCTATTTGTTAGGGATTTAGTTCAATATGTGCACGATTAGGCCTTGCAAACGGGATGAAAGTTCCGGCAGTATGTTAGTATCGGATCTTAGCCTGAGTAGAGGTTTCCTTAGGAATCGGCTCTTTAGCTGCTTTTAGGATCTCTGTTTAGGTTGTTTATTTCGATGCTTTGCGTATTCGTTAGGCTCAATCACGTGTAGGATGTTCCGATCGTGTAGTGAGGGCTTAGTTATCGTAGATTGGATTAGATTGATATCTATGGAGCAAGTTTTATCTCATTATTATATACGTACGTTATCTGTCCCGAAGATTCGATCCGGTATTGATGCAATCGGCTCTTTATAGTCGATGCCGGGGAGGAGCGATGAGCCGATCACGGCTCGGACTAATCTTTGCAAGTGTCTGTGCTTATAGGAATCTCACGAATCACACCTTCCTGATCGGGTGCAGGATCAGGTGGCACGCCTAGCAACTCCAAGCCAGGGTGCGCGCCAGATCGCTGGGCCGTTGACCGAGGGACCGGGGCCCACCAGCCGTCCCGGAAGCCTCCCGGCTCCTCGTGTTGCCTGTCGTTGCTCGCCGGTGGGTTTCGATCGACAACACATTCTGGCACGCCCGGTGGGACCTTCTTCATCGACTTCGTCATCGGCATTTACACCATCTTCATCGGCCTCGTCATCTTCGTCGACTCTGTCAGTAGTGGTCAGCAGGATGTCAAGGGACAATCCGATCACTTACGAGGAACTCTCTGCTGAACATAAGCAGAGGTACGATGAAATCAAGACTCAGTTTGAAGCCGATCTCATCGGCTCTTTCGAAAGGACTCGCAGCCATGGTGTCAGGTGGAAGGGATTTTCACCTGAAGGTGCTCTTGATGGAGTAGATTTATCTATTCCATCTGAAGATCGTACTAGAGCGCTGCGTCAAGAGGTGAATTATGCGGTGGCTCATTCGTTGCACTGGCATTCTGAAAGTTTGGTCAACGCTTTCGAGCGTGTAGCCTTGCGAGTGGTCCAAGAAATTATGAAGCATCAACATTCTCCGACTAGGCCTACTTTGGGAAGCCATAAGGGAGAGTTGCCATTCCAGACCAGACCTCCATTGCCTTATGCGCTTGCAGCGGCGGAATCACATGGTGCTCCAGCTTATGTGGTTTACAAAGTGGGGGGTGATCCCACGGACCACCAGTTCTTCAACGAGCCACCCAAGGAAATTCCACATGGTTACATGTGTGCATACATACCGGACAGCAACAACTCGGTACATTCTGTACAGAAAGCAATTGGAGGGGTTTCTGGAGCTGATGCGGACAAACAAGCATGGCTAGCAACTTATGCTACCGGGCCGAGCCATGACAGTATGCACTCGGCCCCTGGGTCACAAACAGCGGAGCAAATCAGCACTATCCTAAGGGATCAGTTCGGCATATTACCAAAGAGGAGAGCGATCGGCTATACTAAGCCATATCCAGGTGATTATGATTTAATCCCATTACCACCCAAGTATCGGCTCCCCGAGTTTACTAAATTCAGTGGGGCAGAAGGTTCTAGCTCTATCGAGCATGTGAGCCGATATTTAGCACAGTTGGGTATAATTTCTGTATCAGATCCATTGCGAGTCAGGTTCTTCTCGCAGTCGCTTACAGGACCGGCCTTTGGATGGTATACGTCATTAGGTCTTGACTCCATCCGTACCTGGAAGCAGCTGGAAGAGCAATTCCATATTCAGTATCATTCAGAGGCTGCGGAAGCAGGAATTGCCAATCTAGCGCAGCTCCGACAGAAGCGTGGAGAGACCGTAGCAGAGTTTATTCGACGATTCAGGGAAATGAAGAACAGGTGCTATTCAACACGGATCTCAGAAAAAGAAGCTGTCGAATTAGCATCAGTAGGATTATTAAAGCCGATCAGAGATCTGGCTTTTCAACTGGAATTCACCTCTTTGGCGCATCTGGTCCAGAAACTGTCGACATATGAGCAGCGTCATCCCGAGTTATACCAAGATAAGTTTAAGCGTCAAGTAGCGGTAGCCGACACGGAAGAAGCCGATAACTCGGAAGGGGAACTAGAGGTATCGGTTGCTGAGTGGGCTCGTGGCTCAAATCCTGTGCCTTGTAAATGGCTGAAGCAAAATGGTCCTGCAAAAGGGTTCGACTTTGATGTGAGTAAGGTCGAACAAATTTTTGACTTATTACTGAAAGAAAAGCAGTTGAAGTTTCCAAAGGGACATAAACTTCCCACGGCACAGGAGTTAAAAGGGAGATCGTATTGTAAATGGCATGACTCCTTTACTCACGACACGAGTGATTGCAAGGAGCTCCGTCGGTAAATCCAATCGGCTATTGAACAGGGCCGATTGATCCTGGGCCAGACTGCCATGAAGATAGACACTCAGCCTTTTCCTGGTGTAAACATGGTGGAACATCATGACCGGTCTGCAAGGCGACAGTTGGACTTCGCGCTCGGCATTAACATGGCAGGGATGGCATCGCGACACCAGGCCAACAATAAAGAGGCTGATTCCAGCAATCGGCCCCAAAAGGAGAAAAAAGAATATGTCACAGAAGAGCGAGTAAGGTATGTAAGGAATCAGCGTCCAACTTCTTCTGACCTTCTCAGGAAATATGAGTATCAGTACCAGCAGCGCCTCCGGCGGGAATCTGAAGATGAGGAATATGAGCATCGCACCGGGAAGCGTTTGAGGAAGCATGAAGATACTCGTGATCATTGGCACTGCCCATTCTTCAGGTACTGTTGGGATTCCGGTATGAACCGACTGCCTACTGTCAGGGACTGCCCAGGATGTGGATCTATGAAGACAGAGGCAAGGGAATCGGTTTTCGGGCGGTTAGGACCTGCGCCAACTCAGCAAGAGCGGGTTCAATCTCCACGAAGGGAAGATGAAGAGGAGAATAGGTATCATCGCCCACGTTGGTGCCCGGATGGACTAAACCGTTCACAAAAGCGTAGGGTTCAGAGGCTACGGAGTTTGGAGGAAGCTGAGGCCAGATACATCGAGACATTGAAGAAAGCGCGACCGGATCTGGCAGAACAAGTTCATTATGAGCAGGAAAAGAAGCCACGCGCTTCAAGGAAAGAATGGCGGCCCAAGTCAACAAAAGCCGATAAGAAGGTATTGGCTGATACACACATGGTTTTCGTGCTTCCTGCAGAATTCCATGCTCGGACCTATGAAGAGCCATCGGTAGCCCAGCTTGATTTGGGACCACGGCCGGTGATATTCGAGAAGCCGCAAGCCAAGGATTACAAGCACTTGAAGGAAGCAATAAAGCAAGAAATATAAGAGTTAAACACAAACCACTCCTTAATCTTAGGTTTAAAATAGAGGTAAAAGTATTCTGTTTCAAACTAAACTTCCTTAGTAAAAGTCGTAGGGTTTGAAATCTAGTTTACAACAAAACTAGTTTTGCTATTTTTGGATTTTTCTGTGAATTGCTACGAATTTTGCAAGACAGAACATGCACTCACATGAAATAACAACTACTTCTGTTACAAACTGGTCCCTAGATTTTACAGAAAACCCCCTGGAAAGAAAGCAATCAGTGCAATTGGGTCCAATGACCATGGCCGGCGGGGGAGGAGCTCGAGGCCGGCCAAATTCCGGCCACAGGGCTCGCCGGCGGTGAGGGGCAAGGGGAGGAAGAGCATGAGGAGACCTCAGGCTACCCACCGGTGGTCTTGGAGGGGCTCGAGGTGGCCGGAGGAAGGCTGCCCACGGGAGGCCGAGCCGGCGGCCGGAGGTGTGCGGCGGCGGTGGAGCTCCGGCGTCCAGGGGAGGAAGGGCCGGGCTGGGGAAGACGCAGTGGAGGATGGGGAAGCTGATGGCGCTACTAGTTTGGGGAGGGAGAGGGCGGAGTGGAGAGTCCCACTATGGACCGAGCTAGGCGGCGCTAATGGAGGAGGCGGCGGCAGTAGGGCGCACGCGAGCAGGTCTGGGCAGCTTTTATAGGCAATTGGGGTGAAGGAAGGGAGCTAGGGCGAGCTGAATTTCGGCCTTGAGCCGCTACGCGGGGGGGGGGGGGGGGGAACCAGGGATCACGGCGGCAGCAGAGGCATCGGCGGCGGCGGCGCTTGCAGACCCGCAGGCGACGTGGTACGCGGGCAAGGCGCCAGCAGGGGGGAATTAGAGCGGTGGGAAGGCAGGGAGGTGACGTGTGGGCGAGGGCGAAGCTGGAGGTGGGCGCCGGCGACCAGGGGTGGTTCACTGCGCCGGCGACAGGGTGCCAGAAGGAAGAGCAGAGAGGGCAGGGGCGCCAGGAAGAAGAAGGGGAAGAATGGAACCAGGGACTGTTTTGCAAAATCAAAGAAACACAAGGACTTTACTGAAAAGAGCTTATAACTTTTAAACCAGTGCTCAAATGGAGATGATCCAAAAAGCAAAAGTGCATAGTTTTTCAAACTCTACAACTTCTCTTTAAGGTTCATCTGCAGTTGAGCAATAGTTTTGAAGATACTATAAACTTATTAATATTTTCAAATTTCATGTAAATCCTATGGATAAAATTACTTTTACATATATACCCAAGGGTAATTTCTCATATTTTTGCAATTTAACCACAGGTTACCATCTTTTGCAAAACCACCCTCATGCTTTTAAACTGTTCCCTCCATATCCACCCATTTTGCAAAAAAAAGGACCTCCAGTTAAAATTTATTTACATAGTTAACACTTTTTCCTTAACATTGCACATATTAAACACACCTTTGCCACACTTTGAACATAAAAGCATACCAAAACTCTAGGGTGTGACCATGCTATTTACCTGAGTGTCACAAGTCCGATGTTAATGTCCTGTTCCACCTGGTTCTTATAGCAGATCCGGTTTAGATGACCCCATCGACTGTACATCACTCGATTGTTGTAATGACGTAATCAAGTCGACGCAACCACACCTAGTTACCTAGGATAACACTTAAACACATCTCAGTTAGGCACAGTTAGTGCAGAGTAGGACAATCAGCTACACGGCTGATATGACCCAATAAATATAGGAGAACATTAAGGGTGAAACCAGCTACACAGCCGACCCACCAATCTGCTGAATACGCCAAGACATAGACCATACGGATGCATAGTTTGACTAGTCTACCAATACACCATCGACTAGTTACTCGCACTAATCGACTAGCATGCCGATTCACAGATCGACTAGAACACGTACACAAATTGGCTTAGCCGATGTTCACACAATCAACTAGTTTTGTTAAAGCATAGATCGGCTATGCCGATACGCACGCGATCGGCTAGGTACGCCGATACTCACACAGATTAGTTAAGGCACAGCTGCTTTAGGAAACACCCCTTTTGCTAAAGTAATCGATACTTTCATCGATCAATTAGGAAATCGATGCACCTATCAATCGGCTATACAGGCCAAAGTACACAACCCTAGATCAGTAAGATAGCACAGTAGACATGCCTCTGTTAGGCACGACCAAAGCACATCAATCGGCTAAACCTGATGCACCCTCGTCGACTAAGGCAAGCCGATACACCAACCATTAGTTAGGCAAAAACATGCTGATAACTAGATCTAATCAGTAAGATCCTTCCTTGTTCTATCCTTGAAACACTGTACCTTTAATATTCCTACCTCTATCAGCCGTTTTAACCTTAGGTGAAACCAAATCGGTTAATCTCTTCTGCTCATATACAGAAACTACTCATGCCGATTTCTCTTCTAAACAGAAATCAGCAGATTTCCTAATACTGTGTAGGTAGCTCCCTCCTTTGCCAATTCTATCGGCTGAACCCTATTGTTTTCAATCGGCTCTGTTGTAACCTTCAACAAATAGCCGATTTTAATCAGTTGTCCAACTAAAGCTCTACCCAAGTTAGTTTCTGATCTTTTTGATTGTTATGTGAGTAGTATGTTAAATGAGTGTTGGATTGCAACTTTATCGTGAAGTAAAATAGCTTTATGTGCACACTTTGAATGTGATGTTTGCATTGCATGTAGATACGACTACTTTCACAGACGATACCTATGAGATCTCCCAGGAGTCTGCAGAGGATGTTTCTGTAGACCATGTGAACGTTGTTGCAAGATTCTTTGAAGGCCCGAACCCAGGTTCGGAAGATCTTAACTTTACTGACTCCAGCCCCATCAGCAAAGGCAAGCCCCGCTGCATAACCCAGTATTTCAAATTACTACATTATGCAATCTTATACTTATATATTATATCTTGTATTAAGTCTAGGAGAAGAAATGGAACCCTAGATGCATTGCATCCTAGGAACCTATGTATTGTGCTTGAGTCCTTATCGCATAGATGCTCTGCTAATAGGACCGGTAGAAGTCGGGTGATTTCCTGTCACTCGCGCGATATAGGAGTTGCAATATTTACATCCCTGCAATCACTATAAGGATGACGGACGAGATTTATGTGAAGTATCATGGTTGAGATGATACCCCATCTATGTTGATAAATTTGGCTAAGGTCGCAGTGTGTGGTAGCGGTGGTTAAGCGTTTGAAAGTACTAGCCACATACCGCGAAATATGGTAAGCGGTAAGCCTACTAACCGATCGGTCTGAGGAGTGGACATACCTCCCACCACTCGTAATTTGGTTTTTCGCACACGCACCGACGTGCAGGAGTATGTTCCGCAGCGGATGTGAGTATGTCCTACAGTCACGCAAACTGTAGGCGTACGTTTCGCACAGGCAGACAGGAGTATGGTCATGTAGTCGCGCTACAGACATACGTCCTACACATTGGATGTGCGTATGGTCCTACAGTCGCTTGTGGTGGATCTGATCCATGAGTCGGAATGAAAGGCAAACGGTTACTTCAGAACAATCTCTGGATGTTCCAAGCATGTGAGTTAGGTTTACCCTTGCAAGGCTGAAATTCGATTCAGAAATCGTCCATTTCTCGCGGAGATTGAGACTGCTTGATCCATTTGCCACATGGAGTAATAAGAGCAACTTTATGGTTATCAAAGATGATGTTTGGCTAAAGATTCTACCATGCTTGAATAGGTATAGGTGCTTATCTAGAATGGATAAGCACATAGAACTTGAAAGCTAAAATTTGAAATTAAGGATCTACTCTTTGTTGCTTTTTAGCTGAAAACTTTACCCATAACCATTAAAGCCTTCATAAGTCTAGTTACATGGCTAAGTATACCATGAAACGGGTAAGCCTTGCTGAGTATTAGAATACTCAGTCTTGTATTGTGACTTTTGTTCAGGTAATCCCCCTGAGGAATCTGCTCTACCTGTACCATGGCCTTACGCTCTGCCTGATGGTTGGTTCGTGGAACGGGACCCGTCCCAGGCCAACACTGATCATACCGAGTGATGTCATGCCAGAGCTTAGCATGATGTCCGTACTGGTGACGTGTATAGTTGTCGTATTTTAAACTCCGCTGCCGTGAACTTGAAACTTCGAACTGGTTTGTAATAAATTCTATCAGTTTAAGAACTGAGACTACTTATGGAAAAATTCTTGTAATATAAACGCTTGTGATGTAAAATATGATGGCAGTTGTATCTCTGAACTCGCCTTCGTGCGAGGTACCTTGTTTGATCCTACATTCGGTGGTTTATCGGGACGTTACCCGACAGGCCAAGGGATTACACCGTTTGAAGTACGTTGGAGCCCTTGAGAGTGGACTTGCGTACTTGAGCCGGTGTAATTCAGGTTGGTTCTGCCATAATAAGGCCTGAACAACCGAGACTAAAGTCTTGATTATTAGTACCCGTTGCATCGCCTGGTACTAAAAGTACACCAACTGATAATAAAACGTATGTCACAAGTCACGTAATTTTTCACGCGCAATACACGTTGTGCACGGTGCTTAGAATTCAAACTCGCAACTTCTTATCTCGCGCATACGGGCTTACCATCTCACCTACACAGCAAATCTTATTCGAAGGGAGATGCTTTCCTTTTAAATTAATCCGTGGAAGACCCTAGATGATACCATCCGGTACTAAAGGTTGTACAGAATGATTGGTAATACCAACCAGTACTAATATAAATATAGACTTTAGTACCGAATGCTATACCGGTTGGTGTTATCACGTGATACTAAAGACCACCCGAGCCTTCCACCCACCACAAAAATGCCTGATTCAGTTGGACTCGGTACTAGCATTGATACCGGGTACAACTCATCTGGTATTTCTAAGGTGGCTCAAAGACCCTTTCTCTAGTAGTGAGTGTTTGGTACTCCTCAAGTAAACCACAAGCATAGTGGGAAACAATAACGATCTTTGGTTGATCTAGTAGGTACTTTGTTTGAGACCAACTGATAGCACATGCAATCCCAGTAGTGTCTCGGAGTGGGTCAATTCAACACCATATTCACTAACATATGTCAACATTATTAGTATAACATCTTTATATCTATGTTCACATGATCATCAATCTGATATCGCAAGGGCCCAAGCTAGACAATAGGCGTGTTTCATGTCTCCATGGCGTGGAAAAGAATCAGCCAGTCACAAGTGAAGGAGCTGTCGAGCGCTAAATCTACGTTTGAGTGAGGAGTCGTAGAGGTATCGAGACATATCTCTATCCTTGCCTTTTTTTTAGTCCATGGTGTCGCGTTCCATCGCACGGCTTTTGTACACTTGCACATGCCAAACGCAACAGAACATGGACTAGGAAGGTCGCTTGGTGCACATCAGCGCGGTTCCACGAACATCGCCAGTTGCCATAAACCATAGGCAATAATAGATGCCGATTGTCACACAAACACGAATAGAGCCACCGATCGCTAGGTAAATACGAATAGAGCCACCGATTGATAGGCTAGTGCGAATATATCGATTGGCAGGGATAGCGCCAGTAGTCACCACCAATTTTTTTTGCTGTTGTTATAAATATTTTATAAAGTTTTTAAAAAATTCATCACCGCCCGTTCGTGGCTCAAACTGAGGTAAAACCAGATTATCACCGTTAGGTCGTGCCTCAAACCGATCATCCCCCAATGATGATGACTGAATTTCACCGCCGTTTCACAAACCGCCACAACGCCGGTTCACGGACCAGTGGTGATGACCGGACCTATCACCACCTCCGACTCTAATCCAATGGGGAGGGTTTTGAACTGGCGGTAATTGGGGCGGTTGTAGTAGTGAACCATATATCAAATTCTTATCATCATGCACGGCCTATATATAAGTCCGCATTTGGCAAGTTCATATGTCCGTTTACATATTTTTCAACTTGTTAGATTAAAGTAATACAACCATATAAATTATATTGAATGTGCAATTTACTCAGCAAGTAATATAGATTTCTTTCTCTAGATGATGCTTAACATTACTAAAAAAACGTTTGTAGGGGCAGGTAAAAACGTAATTTTAGGCGCGGGTGCGGTACTCGCCCCTACTTCTCGCAGCTAAAAATACGATTTATAGGGGCGGGTAACGCGCCCTGTCCTAAAAATAATTTTAAGGGGCGGGTCATAGCATGACCCCCTAGAAATCGATTTGTAGGGGCGGATCACGGCATGAGCCGCCCCTATAAATCGATTTTCAGAAAATAAAAAAATCAAAAATAGCAACATAAAAAAGAAAAAAATATTGTAGCGAATCAACCACCACCATAAGCCCTGTACTATCGAGGTACCATTTTTTGATAAAATATACACAATTGCATCACCCGGGGTTCAAACCGCATACCTCAAACCTCGCACGTAACTTCCTCTCCAGCACACTACACTGTAACTTGTGACTCTATGGGGTATATTATTTTTTTATATTAACTCTGAAAGTAATTTGTAGAGGCGGGTGATGCCACCACCCGCTCCTAAAAATATTTTTAATTTTATTCTGAAAATTCATTTAAATCTTTACAGATAGCAAAATAAATAAAAAAGTAAAACTTCTACACTATGGTTATTGTGAACTATAGATAAAAAAATATGCCAAGTATATTTCAGTGTATATAAAGGTTAAGATTGTTGAAACCTTATTATGTATGAGATACTATATAGTCATAGCCATATGTAGGTTTATAATAATTTTTGGACAACTAAATGACCTTAAATAAAAAAGTTATCAACTATAAAGTTTTAGATCTAGTTATTCTATATAATTTTGATATAAAGTTTGACTCCATCCGAGATTATATGAAAAGTTATGAATTTTTTTCCGTAGAACCATTTTTAGGGGCGAGTATGTCATCACCCGCTCTTAAAAATGTATTTTTAAAGATGGGAGACACCATCATCCGCCCTAGAAATGGGCGGGTCAAAAGCTAATTCGCTCCTACAAATGGAGCGAAGTACTGTAGCAATCCGACCCGCCCCTAGAAAACATTTTTAGAGGCGGGTTACGCCATTACCCGTCCTTACAAATGGGCATCATTTTCAGGGCGGATCGTGGCATCACCAGCCCTCTAAAAATGGCATTTGTAGGCTAGGGCGGGTGGTGGCGTCACCCGCCCCTAAAAATGCTATTTTTTAGGGGGCGGGTGATGCATTGATGCGCCCTGAAAATGATACCCATTTGCAAGGCGGGTGATGGCGTAACCCGCCTCTAAAAATACTTTTCTAGGGGCGGATTGGATGCTACAGTACTTCGCTCTATTTGTAGGAGTGAGTTAGCTTTTGATCCGGCCCTAGAAAAAAATGAGGCGTTGCTACAAATCGTTTGTGTAGTAGTGTAAATTGGAGTGATTTGATCAAGTGGTAGGGTGAGCGAGAGGGTCCCTGATATGCACATGAATGAACAATGAGAAATTTGAGCAGGGTCCAATAATCGTGTGGGACCATCACCGATGCCCGTTCCACAGCGGGCGTCATAGGGCAATATACATGACCACCAGCTTATAAATGCACGCGAGCAAGTAAAGAAGAGAGACCACATAGTAACTAACAGCGCAGACGTACACGACAGATTTCAAGAATGGCAATGAGCTCTCGTGTGACCAAGTCCTTGCCTTTCCTCGCCGCCCCATCGGAGGCGACGCCGGCCGGCGCCCTCTGGCTGACCTCCATGGACAGCGCTCTGGTGTCCCTGCCCATGGCAGCACTGCTCGTCTTCAAGCACCCCGTCGATCAGCCGGCTGAGATCCTAAGGCAAGCTCTTTCCCGAGCTCTGGTTCCCTACTACCCTATCGCCGGCCGCCTCAGTGCTGGGGCGCATGGCCTGAGCATCGCGTGCACGGGTGAGGGCGTGGTGTTCGTGGGCGCGTCCGCGACATGCACCCTGCGCGACGCCAGGCTCTCCGATTCCCGTCCGGCGATCCCCGTGGAGGACCTCACCGTCACCTACGCCGGGCAGTACAACAAGGAGCCACCGTTGCTGCTTATGCAGGTGACCAAGTTCTCCTGCGGTGGCTTCGTCGTCGGGGTGACGTGGAACCACGTCGTCGCCGACGGCGTCGGGATGGCGCAGTTCTTGCAGGCCGTCGGCGAGTTCGCCCGGGGTTTCTCGTCGTCGTCCGTCGAACCGGTGAGGGTGGACAACTTCCTTCAGGAACTCCCGCCGCCGATCATCACCATGACAAAGTCGATGGTCAGCAGGAAGCACACCGACTTCCCGAGCTCCTACATCACCATCCCCATGAGCTTCATCAACCGCATCAAGGACGAGTTCCGTCGCAGCGGCCAGCAGCGGGGTGACCAGAAGGCGGCGGCGCCGGCGACATGCACGGCGTTCGACGTATTCACAGCCGCCATATGGAGGTCCCGTGCCCGCGCGACAATAGCCGGCGCCGCCAGCCAGGACGCTCCCACGGCGCTCGCCTTCACGGTGAACGTGAGGAAGCAGGCCGGGGCCAAGGACGGCTACTACGGCAACGTCTTCGCCTTCGGTCTCGCCGCGGCAACGCTGCGCGAGGTTTCCGACGGGGACATCCTTGACCTCGCGAGGCTGATCAAAGACGCCAAGGTGCGGGTCCCGTACACCTTCACGGACGGAGCTGCGTACATCGGTGACGAGATGGGCGGCCGGCTGCAGGGCCTGGACGGGTACGACACCCTGTACGTGACTAGCTGGTGGAATCTCGGCTTGGACGACGTTGACTTCGGCGGCGGCGGTCCTGCGCGCGTCATGGGGAACATGGAGCGCAAGGTGGTGCCGGCATGCATCCTGTGCGGGAGGAAGGACAAGGCCGACGGTGTCGCCGCCATGGCGTTCTGCGTCAAGCAGGAGCACGAGGAGGCCTTCCATGCAGAGTTACGCAGGCTCAAGTGATGACATGCATATGAATTATGATGATGTAATGAGGATGTGTTCTTACGAGTATGCCACCGACACGTAGATGTTGGAGCTGAGAGCAGCTCGGATCTAAACACACACGCAGAACAACGCAGGAACTCGAGAGAGCGAGATGAACACAAACGCACGCGAGAGAGGAAGGAGAAGTATTTTCGCTGCCAGAACTTCGCAGCCTTTTCGATTTTTCATTGATGCTTATATGCCACCGCCGTTCACGACGCGAGCGACGCGCTCTAGTCCTTGTCGTCCGCTGCATACTGGCCGTGCACGCCGTGGCGAGCTAACAAACTGAGAAACCGGGTCAAGCAGTGACCAAGCACACCTCCAGCCACGCCTGATCCTCTAATGCACTAATTAACACACACAATGCAAGTATGCAACACACACACACACACTGCTATGCAACGGGATTTATTCAACATTTCACCCCCTAATCCCGTTGTATCTCTACGACGCCCAGCTTCTGTCTCATTTCGACGAACTTCACCCTGGTGAGCGCCTTGGTTAGTGCATCTGCAAGCTGATCATTAGTACCAACATGGTGGACCTCCACCAGTCCGGCAGCAACACACTCCCTAATATAGTGGATCGAGTGTCTATGTGTTTAGTCCGATCATGATGGACTGGATTCTTGCTGAGTTCTATAGCTGACTTGTTGTCGACCTTGAGTCTGAACTTGGGCGGACTGCACCCCAACAAGTCCTCTAGCATCCTGCTCAGCCACACCCCCTGACATGTTGCTGCTGCCATTGCAATGTACTCAGCTTCACATGAGGACAGGGCAACAACTTTCTGCTTCTGTGAGGACTAAGTGATCAGGTTTGAACCTAGGAAGAATACCATCCCACTTGTGCTCTTGCGATCATCAACATCTTCGGCCAAGTCACTATCGCTGTATCCAACTAGCTCTGTAATGCTTGCCTTTTTGTAACAACAGCCATGGTTCAGTGTTCCTGACAAATGCCGAAGAGTTTGTTTGACTGCTGTCCAATGCTTTTCTGATGGAGCCTCCATGAAACGACTCACAATTCCCACAGCATGTGCTATATCAGGCCTAGTGTTCACAAGATATCTAAGGCTCCCAATGACACTTCTGTAGTTTGTGGATTCCACTGCTGCTGCTCCATCTTTCTTGCTAAGCCATAGCTTGTTTTCCATTGGAACATGACATGAGTTGCAACCTGACATGCCTGCTGCCTCAAGGATCTTGGCTGTGTATGCGCTCTGGCTGAGTGTGATTTCTCCATTGCTTTGTGACACCTCAATTCCCAGATAATAGCTCAAGAGTCCCAGATCGCTCTTGCGGAAGGTTTCCTTCATCTGCTTCTTGAATGCCCCAATGTCTTCATCTGATGGACCGGTGGTAATCAAATCATCGACATAAACTCCAACCAGCAGAACCCTCCTTCCACTGATTCTCTTGTACACAGCATGATCAAGTGAGCTCCTTTCAAACCCAAGATTTACCATCTCCTTGTCCAGCCGTGCGTTCCAAGCACGTGGTGCCTGTTTCAGGCCATACAGAGCCTTTCTCAATCTGAGAACCTTTGCAGCATTGCTGTTGTCGACGAAACCTGCTGGCTGATGAACATACACCTCTTCCGAAAGGTCACGATTCAGAAAGGCTGACTTTACATCCATGTGATGAACTGTCAAGCCACCATGAGCTGCAAGAGCAATTAGCAAGCGCACCGTCTCAAGTTGGGCCACAGGAGCAAATACCTCGTCGTAATCCACCCCCTGGCGCTGAGCATACCCCTTTGCGACGAGACAAGCTTTATATGCTTGATGATGTTTCCTGCTGGATCCTCCTTCACCTTGAAGACCCATTTGAGCCCTATGGCTCACTGTCCACTTGGCAGATGGGCCAGCTCCCAGGTATTGACTCCATCTCAGCCTCCATTGCTCGACGCCAGTGAGTTGCTGCTAATGTCTCCTCCACGCTCCCTGGCTCCTCAGCTGCTAGCAGACGAAGACCGCTGTACTCGAAGTCGTGAATTCCTTCAGTGGTGTCGAACAAGTTCGGCAGTGTCCTAAACCTGAGCGCCACGCCATCAGAGTCGACGGTTCCCTCGGTCGGTGGCATCGCCAGCTGCACGCCTGGAGCAGGTGTCGGCATTGGAGTCGACGAAGCAGGCGTTGGGAAGTACGTGTATGCAGCTGGAGTCAATGGCGAGGGTGTCGCTGGGCTTCCCAGCTCCATAGCAAGAGAGGGTACATCTCCAGCGCCTGTTGTTGGACGACCAACAATGGTCGTGTACTCCACGGTGAACGTTCCCGTCGCGCCATCCAGCGGAGCCCCGTGTGCCACCCAATTCCACGGTTTCTTCTCATCGAAGATCACGTTCCTGCTGACGATGAGCCTTCCTTCCACTGGATCATACACCCAGTAGGCCTTCGTTCCGGGTTCATAGCTGAAGAACACCCCCGGAACGGATCTGTCCGCCAGCTTCGACATGCCTGGACCGACGCGTTTGGCGAACACCGTGCACCCGAACGTGCGTAGATGTCCCGCGCTGGGCCACTTCTTGCGCCACGCCTCATACGGGGTTCGCCCGTTTAAGCTCCTTGTGGGCGCGCGGTTTAGGTTGTAGACAGCCGTCGCCATGGCCTCTCCCCAGAACTGTGCCGGCACGCCCATGCTCATCATCATGCATCGCGCCATCTCGACCACCGTCTGGTTCCGGCGTTCTACAACACCGTTCTGCTATGGTGTGTAGGGGGCGGTGGTGTAGTGCTTGATGCCGTGGTCAGTGCAGAATGTAGTGAACGCGACGGAGTTGAACTTGCCGCCACGATCGGTCCTCATGACCTTGAGCTTTTCACCTAGCTCTCCCTTGACGCTCGTCGTGATCAGCTTGATAAAGTGGAGCGCCTGATCTTTGGACGTCAACAACTCCAGCCACATATAGCGACTGTAGTCGTCCACGATCATGAGGAAGTAGTTCTTCCCGCCAGGTGTCGGTGGCGAGATCTGTCCTCACAGATTGGCGTGAACAAGCTCCAGGCGCCGCTCCGCACGATACGATGTCGCATGCGGGAACAGCGTGTGGTGCTACTTCCCAAGGGCGTAGCCATCGTGGACCTGCTCCACCCGATCGATCACTTGGATCCCATTCACCATCTCCTTGATGCCCAGCTCACGCAGCACCCTAAAATTGAGATGCCCATACCGTCCATGCCATAGCCACGGCTTGTCGTCGCCCTTTGCCAGCAAGCACACCGGCGCCGCGAGGGTCAGCTTCACTGTGTACAGCCAATTCCCCGCGCGCAGTGCTCTGACCAGCAGTGCGCGTTCCCGATCGAACACGCACAGCTGATCATTCTCAAGCACGATCTGGCACCCCGCTTCCTCCAATTGGCCTAGGCTCACGATGTTACTCTTCAACTTGGGTATGTAATACACATCAGTGAGTACCTTATGTTCCTTATGGCGACCCTTGATCACCAGGGATCCGAGGCCTCAGATCTCCACCACCGAGTCATCGCCGAAACGCACCATGCTGCGCACGGTCTCATCGAGCTGCGCTAGTCCGCCGGGAACACACGCTGCTCATTGAGGCCTCAGATCTCCACCACCGAGTCATCGTCGTGGTTGTCATAGTCCGCCGTGAACACACGCTGCTCATTGAGGTATACGGTGTTCGACATCTCGGGGGTGTGTGCGCTCGCTGCCGCCAGCAAGAGCGCCGGTTGCTCGGTGTCGGCCTTGGCGAGATGTGCCTCCTCGCGCTGGTCCTTCTTCTTCGGTGGCTTCTGGCACTCCTTGCCCCAATGGCCGTAGATCCCGCAGTTGTAGCACCTCCCCTTACGCATAGGAGTCCCCTTGGATGTCAGCTTCACGGGCACGTCGCGGCCATCAGTGCGAGCACCGCCAGAGTTCTTCCCGTGAGCTTGACCGCCTCCCTTGTCGCTGCTTCCAGGTGCACCACCGGGAAGTCTATGTCGCCACCTGGCGAGCCAATCATCCTCCACCATCATCAGCCGCCCGGACTTGTCCCTGACTTCGCCGCTATCGCTGGGAACAAGGCAATCTTCCGCGGCGCGCAGACACCCAACAATTTCTTCAATCGAGAGCTCATTCAGATCGAGCAAGGTCTCAATCGAGATCACTACTTGGGAGTAGCGCGCTGGCACAACGCGGAGCATCTTCTTGACGACGCGGACCTGCTCCAGGGTTTCTCCAAGAGTGCGGATGTTGTTGGCAAGGGTGTTGATCCGCATGGCGAACTCGTCGATGGCTTCACCCTCCTTGAAGGTGATAGTCTCGAACTCATGTAGGAGTTTCTGGGTGTTGGCCGCCTTGACACGTTCAACGCCGAGCCTCATCTTCTCAATCGCCCCCCAGGCTTCCTTTGTGGATGTCTTCTTGGCAAGAGATGAATGCATCTCGGACGGCACGGTGTGCAACACCGCCGTCAATGCCATCCGGTCTTCTCGCCGATCTTTGGTGCCTTCCTCGATAGCCTCCCAAAGCCCTTACACTTCATGGTTCACCTGCATCACAAGGGCCCACTCATTGTAGTTTGTTCTCGTCAACTCCGGGTACTGGATTGAGCTCCCGATCTCCTTCACCACGCCCTCCACCCCGATCTTGCCGCCCGATCCACTAGTGCCATCATCGCCGATCTTGGATTGGCCACCGATCTTCATGCCGTCGGTGAAGAGGAAGGCGTGTGCTCGTCGGACATAAACTCCCTGACTCTGATGCCTCGTGTTGGAGCTGAGAGCAGCTCGGATCTACACTACTATGAAAAAGATTTGTAAGAACGCTCTCTTTTTTTCAGGGGCGGATCAAAATATACTCCGCTCCTACAAAGTGAGCGGCGCTACCATAGCAACAGACCCACCCTTGAAAATGCATTTGTAGGGATGGGTGACGCCAACCCATTTTTAGGGGCGGGTGATGGCGTCACTCACCACTACAAATGCATTTCTAGGGGCGGGTAATGGTGTCACCCGCCCCTGAAAATGGTTGATAAAAATCTGGGTACTCCCTTCTTCCTCCTCCCGACAGCTCATTTCTTGTTCGGGGGAGGTGCTGCCCGAAAATGCAAAAAAAGGAAAAAGGGGAGGGAAGGTTTTAAACTTGATTTTCTTCGAGTTGGAGGCCGTAGGAAGTAATTTGGTGCTAATCTCATATCTTTTCTAAGCTTTTTTGTTAGTTTTAAGACACAAATGGTGCTCTCTTTGCCCCTATCTAGATCTAGATCTTCATGGTGTAAATTTATCATTTGAGGCTCCATTTGACTCAAGTTTTTGGATGATGTTATATTATTTGAGTAGCAGAATAAGATTATATATTTATTTTGGCTCAATCTCTATATTTTAGCCTTATTTCCAAGTAAACAAATTCTTAGATCCATGGAGGAGAGAGAAGAAGATTTGGTTTTTCTATATTTACACACATGCATGATAGTTTTTCAACAAAATTTAGTTGTTCAATAATAGGTTGGGTTTTAATTTTTTTTAGTTTTTACATGTTAAACTGACTTTTTCCACTATCTACGCATATATAAAAGTATATATTTATGGCCATTTGGGGATCTATTTGCCCTAAATTTTTGGATAAAGTTATGTTATTTTAGTAGGAGAGCTATATTATGTAATCATTTTGACCTAATCTTTATGTTTTAGCCTCATTTCTAAGTAACCAATTTTCTAGATCCATGGAGGAGATAGAAGAAGCTTTGAGTTTTTTATATTTGCACACATGCATATCTAGGCGTATATAAAGGTATATATTTTCTAAATTATTGAAAAGCTTGTTTTAATCCATTTAAATTATTTGTTGATGTTCAGAGATAGATAGAACATGGATGTACAAAGCACGAAGGATGGATGCCTATTTCCATGGAGAACTTAATAAATTCACTCAGGCTGTGGAAAACTACGTAAGAAATGAGAAGACACAGAGGAAACCTTGCCCGTGCAAAACATGCAAGAATATGATAGTATTCACCGACACAACTACAATCAGATCGCATGTGTTGGTGGGTGGTTTTGTTGAGGATTATATGATCTGGACGTATCATGGCAAGAATATGGCGAGAATGCAGTACCCCTCCGACAGAGAATTTGTTCAATGAATGATAAAAGACGTCGAGTTTGATAGATTGTTTGATGCTTATGATGAATTTTGTGCGGATGTTGGTGATAATGATGGTGATGGGGTCGGTGATGGGCCCATCGATGGTGGTAGTGACAATGAACTTGATGATGGTGATTTTCTTAGCCAGTTGTTATGCCACACCAAAGCAGAGCTATTGGTAGGTACTGCAAAGGGGTTAACAAACTTCGAGATGGTGAAAAAATTAGTGGAGGAAAATATATACGAGCAATTAAAGGGATGTCTAAAACATTGGACCGTACTTCATTTCATACTTAAGCTGTTGACTCTAAAGGCTAAGCGCAGCTGGTCAGACAGTAGCTTCAATGATCTCTTGCAAAGAAGCTTGTCAGTCCGTTCACGATGGGTGTGGAAAGAATTCATGCATGTCCAAATCATTGTATTCTGTATCATGGGGATACTTTCAAAGACTTAGAAAAATGCCCTGTTTGTAAGTGAAGTCGATACAAAAACAATGCTAGTTATTGTGGTGGCAACATTGAAGGTCCAGGTGATGGGAATAAAAGGAAGAGGAAGGGTGCAAGGAATAGCGTCGCCTCTGTTGAACCAGCAGACACTACTTTAGGCATTTCTAAGAAGCAGAGCAGAATTCCTGCCATGGTTATGTGGTACCTCCCAGTTGCCGGCCGCCTGAGGCGTTTCTTCTCCAACCCAAAGGATGCTGAATTGATGCAGTGGTGGGATTCGGATAAGCGCAAGAAGGGCGACGGAAAGCTCTGACATCCAGATGATGCTCGTCAATGGAAGAAGTTCGATGAGTAGTATTATTTGGAATTTGGAAAGGACCCTAGGAATGTTCAGTTTGCGTTGAGTATGGATGGATTGAATCCGTTTGGTGGTAGAACTAGCACTCACAGCACATGGCCAGTGATCTTGACGATGTACAACCTACCAACATGGTTGTGCCAGAAGAGAAAGTATCTTTCGCTATCAATCCTTATACATGGCCTCAAGCATCCTGGCATTGATATTGATATTTTTCTTGAGCCTCTAATGCAAGAGATGGAAACTCTATGGAAGGAGGGTATCAATATCGTTGATGGTTTTACACGGCAGCCCTTTAATCTAAGAGCCATTATCTTCATCACTATCCATGATTATCAGGCTTTGTTTGTCCTTTCGGGATAGGTCAAAGATAGGACGGGATGCATAATCTCAATGGATGACACCGTATCGTCTTTCCTGCAAAGTTCTAGAAAGGTAGTTTACCTTGGGCACAGGCGCTTCTTGGTGGAAGAACATCATTGCCAAAGTAAGAAGTTCTACAACTTTTTTGATGGCAAGCCCGAGTTACATTCTTGTCCAGTAAAACGAGACGGGCACTATGTTTTCGAAATGGTTAGGACCATCCAGGTCACCTATGGGAAGATGAAGAAGGATGGGAAGAAGAGAAACAGAGATAAGGCACCTATCGAAGGCGTACCATTCAAGAAATAGTCCATCTTCTATAAGTACTTGCCATATTTGGCGGATCTTGAGGTCCGCCATGTGATTGATGGTATGCTCCTGAAGAAGAATGTGTTTGGTAACACTATTAGGCTCCTTCTGGAGACATAAGCCAAGATAAAGAATACCTTGAAGTCACATCAAGATCTGGTAACCATGAAGATAAGAGAAGATCTTCACCCTGTGGATAAAAGGAATGGAAGATATGAACTTCCACCGGCTAGCTACAACTTGACACATGATGAGAAGAAGGCAATGTGCGAGAGTTTATGGGGGATCGGAGTCCCAAGTCATTTCTCATCAAACATAAGAAACTAGTTTTGATGAAAGACCTCTCACTATGCGGCTATAACTATCACGATTGTCTTGTGTTGCTGACCCTATTGCAATCAGAGCGATCAAGACAGTATACATAAAGATGGTAATCACTCGGTTGAGTTACTTCTTCAACAAGATTTCACAAAAGGTGATTGATGAAGATGAATTGCAGGATCTCCAAGAATTTATCAGGGAGACTATGGCGTAGCTCAAGATGTGCTTTCCTTCAGGATTTTTTGATATAACGGAATGTCAGACCCGGGGCCACCGGGCTGGGCACGTTATATAGTCTAAGAGATTAAGCCCGTCTTATCTCTTATTCATTTTGCTTATCTCTTAGTTATCCCGCTTAAATAGGAGATAGAGCTAACCAACACGGAGAGGATCTACTCGAGATATGTTCTGGTGTGATCCCTCGACGGGAGTTGGTTAGCATCTTTGTAACTCTGACTTCTCGGATATATAAGGGAGGTCAGGGACCCCCCTCAAAAGAGAGAAGATCATTAGGTCATTCTACACCAAAAGGAATACAAACCACCATACAGGACGTAGGGTGTTACGCTCCGTGCGGCCCGAACCTGTCTAAAGTCTTGTGTTCCTTGCACCTTCGAGTTCCTGATCTCGGCGTCTCCTCACCCAAAACTTACCACCTTGGGTATATCCCTCGGTGGGCAGCCGGTTAAACACCGACAACTGGTGCGCCAGGTAGGGGAGCGCATTGAAGATCCACCGGCGAGCTCGATGGCATCTTTCAACTTCATCAAGTCAGTTCCCTCTCAGGGTACGACTTTCGTTTTTGGCTCGTGGGTTTGCATCGCAGATGGTGCGGGCAACTTTCGGTGATTCCTCATCGACATGATGCCAAAAACTTTCGCTGCGGATCCCCGCAGCAGCCTCGACAAGTTCGTCGATGAACTTGACAACTTGCCGCTCCATACTTCTGCAGCACAGATCGAGAGAAATCTGCTCCAAGCTCGACTTCTTCTGGTGCTGCGACAACTTCCCCTGGTTTGGACTTGTTCCAATCTAGGGATCTGCATGGTCGGCTTCAACTCGATCCATGCGAATTGGTCACTGATCTTCAGGAGGCCGGCGAATCTGGATCCCTCTCCATGTTGGAAAAGGATCTGGACTTGCTACTCCGGGATGGAAATCCTGAAGCCACCGCGTGTCGGGGGGCTTCGGGTTGTTCTGGTCCCGGTAATTTGGTAACCACCTCCTTGCCGAAGGGGCGCATTGTGCATTGGAGGGGGGTGATGCTTTCCAATCTACTCGAGGCAGAGAGCCGGCTTGTGGCTCACCTCGAGCCATTGCCCTTCCAAGAGGGCAGGCCATTGGCCACCGCGGTGGAGGGGTCGACTGAGCTAGTCGACGCAAGTTCTCATGAGCTTTCCTCCCGCCAGGTGCTAATGGCCGAAGAAGGCGATGGCGGTGGGGACTTTCCCATCGGCAACTTTGAAGCGATCTCTGAAGATGAGATCACGGCCAACGCCGGTAATGAGAACGATGCTGATCATGAGGTGCGGAGGGCCAGGAACAGGGCCCGCTCAATCCGGCGGAGGAGAGCTAACGAGCGAAGGCGATCTATGCATCGCGAGCTTGACCCTGAGTTTGCTGCTGCAAGCGAGCGGGGTTTCAGGACTCCGGTGGCCAACATCGCCAGGGTCACGGCCATCCTCGAGCGCAGCCATGATCCGGAGGTACGTCAAGCACTCCTCTATGCGCAGAGGGCTTGGATCCAGCTGGATCAACACAATCCGGTGTCCATCATCCGGGAAGAGCGCGTGGACGAGAGTCGAAGCCAGGCTCGCAGTCGAACGGCTGGTGGTCGCCCTCAACACCAGATCAGCAACGACAACGCACGTGGGAGCTAGGCCCCTGGCGGGAGGCAACAGCCACCGCAAGGGGGTCATCTGCGACAGGCCAGTCGACGACCTCCTCCGGAGGATCTGCGCCAGCACATCAATGAAGGCCGCGACGCGCGCACCGTGATCTCCTCCAGGCGCAAGAAGCTGAAGGTACTGACTGTAGCGATCGATTTCCTGCTTTCTCTACTCGTTTCAGCAGCTACAAGTACCCAGAGGGCTTCAAGCCGATCGGCATCACCAAGTACGACGGCAAGCAGGCTCCCCAGCAGTGGCTCCGTTGTTACTCCACGGCCCTTGAGGTCGCAGGGGGCTCGAATATCACCAAAGTCGTCTACTTCCCTATGGCTTTGGATCCTGCACCGCTCACTTGGCTGGAGAGCCTCGGCAGCAACTCCATCGACTCCTGGGAACGACTTAAGAAGGTCTTCATCGACAATTTCCAGGGGTCGATTACCCGTGCAGGTACTCGACACGATCTTGCCCAGTGCAAGCAAGAACGTAACGAGCTCCTACGGTCCTACACACGTCGCTTCTTCGATGTTCGTGCCACCATCGCGAACATCTCGGAGGAGGACATCATCGACTGCTTCTACAACGGCATCACCGACCCGGGCATATATAGGGACTTCGGGTGGAACAGGCCGAAAACTGTTGCGGGCCTTCGTGATATGATGCACGATTGGTCCGAGCAGGAGGAGAAGATGCGGGAGTGGTTCCCGCGGTGTTAAGACGGCAATCTGCAGCGCTCAAATGACAATCGCAGCGATAAGGGCCAGCGGGACTTTTCGGGGCCACCCCGGAAACGAAAGCCAGATGATGTCATCGCGGCTATCGATCATCCTTCACGGGGCAAGAAGTCGACAACTCAGGAGGAGTTCGAGAAGCTCCTGCAGAAGAAGTGCCCGTGGCACCCGGGCGCCAACCACGCCACCATCGACTGCTACCACCTTCGGAGGACTTTCAGCAACTCCGGGGGCGGAAAGAAGAACAAGAAGCCTGCTGACAAAGAACCCGAGGACGACGATCAGGAGGATCACGGGCGCAACCCGAAGTTTCAGGATGCGTCAAAGGTGGTCAACGTCATCTTCGGGGGGGACGAAGATTTCTGTTCCAGGCGGGATCAGAAGCTGCTCCTCCAAGAGATTTTGTCCGTCGAGCCGGCGGTACCACGACCACTTCGTTGGTCGGAGGTCCCCATCTCATTCTCTCGTGATGACCAGTGGACAAGCTTTTCCGAGCCCGGCAAGTTCCCCTTGGTCTTGGATCCTGTGGTGGCGGAGGTCAAGCTTACCAAGGTCCTCATCGATGGCGGGAGCGGGCTCAATCTCATCTTCGTCAGCACCTTGAAGAAAATGGGCCTGGATTTCAAGGATATGCTGGTTCCTAGCAAATCCCCCTTTTACGGCATCGTCCCAGGTAATGCGGCGCACCCGCTTGCTATGGTGGTCCTCCCAGTCACCTTCGGCACGCTGGAGAATTATCGTACTGAATTCATCAAATTCGAAGTGGCTACTTTTGACTCTTCTTATCATACAATACTGGGTCGTCCGGCACTTGCCAAGTTCATGGCAGTGCCACATTATGTCTATCTGCTTCTTAAGATGCCAGGACTCGGTGGAATGCTCACCCTCCGCGGCGACTTGAAGAAGTCCTACGACTGCAATCAGGAGGCGATCCAATACGCTTCGACTACTCGCGTGCCAGATGCTTCAGGAGTAATACTCGCGGCCGCGCTGCAGCTCTCCCAGACCGGGCTAGCGATTCCTTCCAAGAAGGCCAACAAGTCGAGCATCCAGTCGACTGATGATGTGGCCCTCAAGATGATCCAGCTTCAGGAGGGAGATTCATCTAAGACCGCTGTCATTGGTGCGGGCTTGGGTGACAAATAGGAACTCGCGCTCGTCAGCTTTCTTCGGGCTAACTGAGATATATTCGCATGGAAACCAGCGGATATGCCAGGGGTGCCCAAGGAGTTGATCGAGCATGCTTTGAATGTACACCCGAAGGCTACGCCTAAGAAGCAACGCCTGCGGAGGTTTGCCCACGACAAGCGTGAGGCCATTAAATGGGAGATCGCTAAACTTCTCGCGGCTGGATTCATTAAAGAAGTAATCCATCCAGAGTGGGTAGCGAATCCCGTTCTTGTAAAGAAAAAGAATAATGAATGGAGAATGTGTGTTGACTACATTGATCTCAACAAGCATTGCCCAAAGGATCATTTTGGGCTGCCGCGCATTGACCAAGTTGTCGATTCGACGACTGGTTGTGTCCTTCTTTGTTTTCTTGATTGTTACTCAGGATATCATCAGATCGCGCTCAAGGAGGAGGACCAAATCAAGACTGCATTCATCACCCCGTACGGGACTTATGCCTACAAAACAATGTCCTTCGGGTTGAAGAACGCAGGAGCAACATACCAGCGGGCGATCCAGATGTGTTTCGCGGATCAGCTGCACCGGAATGTTGAGGCCTGTGTGGATGACGTGGTCGTCAAGACCAGGGATTCCGATAACTTGATCGCAGATTTGGAGGAAACATTCAGCAGTCTGCGCAGATTTCGGTGGAAACTCAATCCCACCAAGTGCGTCTTTGGAGTCCCTTCAGGGAAATTGCTCGGGTTCATCGTCAGCAATCGGGGCATTGAAACCAACCCTGTAAAGATCATGGCCATCACTGATATGGAGGCCCCGGCCACAATCAAGGATGTGCAGAAGTTAACAGGTTGTATGGCGGCTCTGAACAGGTTCATCTCCCGACTCGGGGAGAGAGGACTGCCCTTCTTCAAGCTCCTGAAGCGCCAGGATAAGTTCCAATGGACGGAGGAGGCTGAGCGGGCCTTGCAGGATCTGAAACATCATCTACAGTCACCTCCAGTCCTTACAGCACTGTTGCCTAGGGAGGATCTGCTACTCTACATCGTGGCAACAACTCATATTGTCAGCAGTGCTATTGTAGTCGAGCGAGGCGAAGAAGGCCATGCGTTTGGAGTGCAGAGGCCTGTCTATTTCATCAGCGAAGTCCTTTCCGAATCCAAGATACGATATCCAGCTGTTCAAAAGCTCTTGTATGCAATCTTAATCACATCAAGAAAGCTACGCCATTACTTTGACAAGTACAAGATCACTGTGATCACGGACTTCCCACTGGCGGATATTCTCCATAATCAAGACGCCACAGGTCGCATATCCAAATAGGTAGTAGAACTGGGGGCTTTGTCAATTGACTTCAAGTCACACACTGCAATCAAGTCACAGGCTCTAGTCGACTTCATGGCTGAATGGAGGGAGAATCAAGTCCCAACCCCAGTGGACAAGCCAGAGCATTGGACCATGTATTTCGATGGGTCCCTCAAGTTCGACGGCGGCGGCGCTGGGGTTCTGCTTATTTCTCCACGAGGTGAGCAGTTGAAATACGTCCTTCAGATCCTGTGGACGGTATCCAACAATGAAGCCGAGTATGAAGCTTTGCTTCACGGGCTTCGTTTGGCGATATCACTAGGGATCAAGCGACTACTTGTATACGGCGACTCTCTTCTTGTCGTTCAACAGGTCAACAAGGAATGGGACTGCAACAAGGAGACGATGGATGCCTATGTACAGGAAGTACGCAAATTGGAAAGCAAATTCTCCGGCCTGGAGGTTCATCATGTATTGCGGGAGCACAATGTTGGTGCGGACACCTTGTCCAAATTGGGGTCCACGCGTGCCCAGGTCCCGCCGGGGGTCTTCGTCCAGGAGCTCCGACAGCCATCCATCAAGTCTTCTCCGCAGGTAGCCATCGACGCGTGTCCCCAACAACCCGATCGAGAGGTTATGATGCTGGAAGAGGACTGGCGAGAGGCTTTTATCGACTTCACTCGAGATCAATGACTACCAGCGGGAATCGACGCCAGGAGTGCAGAAGCAGCTCGCATCTTGCGAAGAAGCAAGGGTTTCGTCCTGGTCGACGGCAAGCTCTATCGGCGAGGCGCTCGGTCAGGGGTTCTCATGAAGTGCGTCACAACGGAAGATGGCTATGACATACTGCGGGAGATCCACGATGGCATCTGCGGCAACCATGCGGCTTCGAGAACGCTGGTGGGAAAAGCGAACAGAGCCGGCTTCTGGTGGCCCACCGCAGTGACCGACGCGGAGGATCTCGTGCGCAGGTGCCAAAATTGTCAATTCTTCGGCAAACAGATGCATGTTCCAGCTCACAGCCTCATCACCATACCGCCATCCTGGCCTTTTGCCTGTTGGAGTCCTGACATGATCGGGCCCTTCACGACGGCGCCAGGCGGTTTTACCCATGTTCTGGTGGCTATCGACAAGTTTACTAAGTGGATCGAGTACAAGCCGATAGCCAAGCTCACGCCAGATCGGGTCGTCGACTTCATCTCCGATATCCTGCATCGTTTTGGCTTCCCTAACTCCATCATCACAGACCTGGGGTCCAACTTCACGGCGTACCAGTTCTGGGAGTTCTGTGAGAATGCCTGCATCGAAGTTAAATATGTCTCGGTTGCACACCCAAGGGCCAACGGACAAGTCGAAAGGGCGAACGGCCTGATCATCGACGGCCTCAAGAAGAGACTTTATGACGGAAACAGCAAGCGAGGAGGCAAACGGGTACATGAGCTACCACATGTCGTCTGGGGGCTTCGGACTCAGCCGTCCAAAGCCATAGGGCAAACACCTCTCTTCCTCGTATACGGATCTGAAGCTATTCTACCAGCCGATATCATGTGGAAGTCTCCAAGGGTCGAAATGTGCAATGAAGGCGAGGCGGACGAGGCGCGGCAGTTAGAGCTCGATTCTGTGGAAGAAGCTCGCTGCACCGCCCTTGTTCAGTCAGCTCGATACCTGCAGGGGATCCGACGATACCATGACCGCAACGTCAGGGAGCGGTCATTCAGTGTTGGTGATTTGGTCTTGCGTCGTATTCAAGACGAATCTGACCTACACAAGCTCAATTCAAGGTGGGAGGGCCCGTTCGTCATCAGGCAGGTCACAAGGCCAGGGTCTTATCGACTACAATCCCCTGAGGGTCGCGAGGTCCCCAATTCCTGGAATGTTCAGAACTTGCGCAAGTTCTACACTTAAGTCGGGGCCCGGTGATCGCTAAATCCCCAGGGGCTCAGAAGATCTCCTTTCCCCGAATCAGTTTGGAGGCCATGAGCCACATGATTCGGGTTGTACATGCCTTCTTACTTACACGATGGCCAGTGTCACGTGCAAACACATATAAATCAACTTCTTGTCGTGAACGACGTAGGGGCTACGGCCACGATCATCTCCCTTCGACTTCCGTTCTTGACGGAGCCCTCGGCTCCGGCTAACTCCTCGGTATATCGAGTTCTGCCGCGACCTTCGAAGGTCGCACACGACAGTAGTCGCATTTCTTCCAACACCATCGATCCGTTCGACTAGCTTACACCTAGTACGTTGGAAAGGCTCGCATAAAGAGCTACCTCGACTACATCCTGAGTGGCTGCACTCAGAACAGTCTTGTTTTTGCCAAAAAGAATGGCAAGCTCGCGGCGCTGCCCGCACCTGCTCCTTGCAATCTTGATCCATCCATCCGGGTCTTACCTAGCTTACGGAGCACGCTCACAATAGGAGCGACCTCCGACTACACTTCGAGTCGCCGCACTCGGGGTAGCCCCTTTTTTTGCCCTATGCGCGGCAACCCCGCGATGATGCTCGCGTTCTTTCCTAACGAGTTTAGACCCGCTTGATCGAGTTGTGGCTAATCTATTAGACGATTATTAGCTACCCTTCGGGTCGTTGCACCCAGGGAAGCGTCTACTACTTGAGCCTTGTACGCCTGGATCTCGATTCAGCTAAGGCACGCGAACAAGTAGAGATATTGAGTGAACTATTTACATAAGAGAATGATCACTTGTTTCTCATACCCCTAATCCTGCAGTACACTGTGTACAATTTGCTCTGCTACAGGTTGGGTCTCTCGCAGGTACTCCTTGAATTGCTCGTCTGCGCAGTCCGCCGCCATCCCCTGCGCAAAAATCTCCAGCCGCGCAGTTGGCAAGAAGGACTTTACATACGCGAGGGCATTGCTGACGCACGCGACCGGAGCTTTAGATAAGAACTTGAACACCTTCTTCGGGGCTTCGCGGAGTCGCTCCAGCAGGGGTCGCGGGCTCGCTTCACCTTCTTCAGGGGGATCCACCATGTCCACCAGCTCCTGGGCGGCCCCCCGAAGCTCCTCCAGCTCCGTGCGCAGCTGCTCGTCCTTCTCGCTTAGCGCTTTGATCTGCTGAAGGCACTCGACGAACTGCCGTTCGGTATCGCCGATCACCTTCTGCAGCCTTTCAACATCATCTGTACGGCGATACAGCACATTCTTCACGTCAGTAAGCAGCTCCTCTTTGTATTTTATTATTTTTCTAAGCTCTGTGACGAAGATGTTTCAGCAGCCATGGGAAAACACTAAGGAAAAGTACTCGAGGAAGCAGGGGCCTACCTTGGTGCGCCTTCTTCTCCTCCTTGAGCTGCTCCTGGTACTCTGCTTGTTGCTCCTTGAGCCGTTGTTGGAGCTCGGAGTTGGCCTCTTCGAGGTTCTTCAGGTCATTCTTGAGCAGCCGAGTCTCTCGAGTCCTTTCCTGCTTCAGTATATCAAGCTCTCGCTGCAGATAGCAATTCTTCGTCTTCTCCTCGGAGATGCGCTTGTCCAGGGCAGCTAACTCTTTTGCATCACTCACAACCGTGCCAAGCTTCTCCGATTTCTTTTGGGATTTGGTGATTACATGCTGCGCAACAGGCAGAGATCGGGTCAAAAAAGTCCATCAATATCCACAACCGGCACATCACTCAAAGTCCTACCATGGAGTAATCGTATAGTTCCTTGAAGGTGCTCTTGAAAGTCTTCAAATTTTCGGCTGTCAGCAAGGCGTCGTCCACCAGGTCGGTGGGGATGACGTTCTTGTACCCCGGCCCGGCCCTCAGTACCTCACGAGGACCCCTCGAGGATCCCGCGATGTCTCCGGGCGGCGGTTGCCGGATACCCGCAAGAACACAATGTCATCAGTATATGGTGCCCCAGACTCCGGCAGCTAGTCGCTGACAGATACGCGTGTACCTGCATCATCGGTAGGAGCGGCATCAGGGGCTTCGACTTGTCCTCCGCCACCAGTCTCGGCTTCATCTCGTCGGAGCTTGGGAGGCGGCAAGTCGGGAAGCGTTGTATCCGTTTCAGCGGCCAGCTCCGCGGGCACTGGCTCTCTGGGTGCCGAGGGCTCGAAGGCCGCAGCAGCGGGGACCGGTTTCGTACCGGAGGGATCAGCCCGAGTTGACGGCTCCGGGGCTGCAGTAGCCGTGCCCGGGTCTAGTTGAAGCTGTACCGCGCTCACAGCCCTGATAACGTCGAAGTCGTCGTTACACAAGCTGGCAAGAACTAAACTTTCAAGCGTCGGAGGAAAACTCACATTGTCGACTTCTTTTTGACGGCCTTCTTCACCCGCAAGGCTCGTCGAGGAGCACCCGTTGCCGGCAGCGGGGCCTGGCCGGCCGAATGAGTGGTCCCCGCCACGGCAATAGTGACCGCAGTGATGGCGGATGGGCCTGTTTCCTCCCGTTCGGGTTCGGACCCGGATGGCAGAGTAGGAAGACTACAAGTGAACAGTGTTAGTATTCAGTATCATTGACACTTAGCAAATCGTCCAAACAGCAAAGTCAGTACCTGGCGGTTTCAACTTCTTGCGCCTTGCGCTTGCGCACCAGTCATTGACCCTTGGGCACCAGTGGCAGCGCGTCGGTCAACTCCACGCTCTGCTCGGAGGAGTTGTCTCGGCGCGGCCCCCCTTCGGCTCCTTCGCTCGCCTGCGAGTCCACGCATTCGTTGGACTCGCTGCTGCCTTGAGCTGCAGCAAGTCGAGCCTTCTTGGCGGCAGTGACAGCAGAGGGGAGGAGATGATACGCTCGAGGGATGTCAGGTTGCGGCGGGTAGCTGCAGTACAGCTCCGTGTGACCCTGCAGAAAGTTCTTCAGTTAAGTACCGGTACAGTAGCAGATTTCTTCAATGAAAAGAAGTCGAATACTTACCGGCGTGGGCGGATTTCGTGCGGAGAACAATGTGGGCACGTACGGCACGGCGTCCACGTCTAGCAGCACCCTCTGAACTCGCTGGAGCGCGACTTCATCTGGCACCTCCTCTGTGCACATGCGAGAAGGGTCAGCGGGGCCGGTGTACTCGAAGCCCAGGCAACAGCGCTGCTGGATGGGTTGGACGCAGCGTTTGTAAAATGAGAACATAACGGAGGCGCCGGTCACCCCTTTCTTCTTCTGTGCCTCGATATCCCCCAGCAGCTCTCTGACCTGGATCATCTCCATGCCGGAGGGTTCAAGGTTCCATTCCCCCCTCACCACTGGCGGCCTGTTCGACTTCGTCGGAAGAGGGGGCGCATGGTTTTCGATGTAAAACCACTGGTTCTTCCACCCAGGAAGGTTTGAGGGGAATTTGTACGATAGGTATTTTTCGCCGGCCTGCTGTCGCAGTTGGATGCCGGCGCCCCCTACCACGGCGAGTTTCTTTGTGGTAGGCTGGGGTTTGACGCGGAAGAGGAAGCGGAACAGATCCCAGTGGGGTTCGATTCTGAGAAATGCTTCGCAGAAGTGGATGAAAATGGAAATATGGCAAATGGAATTAGGGTTGAGGTGATGGAGCTCAAGCCCGTAATAATAAAGAAGGCCACGAAAGATGGAACAAGTGGGGAGGGCCAATCCCCATTCGGCAAAATGGAAGAATGTGACGATTTCATCGACATTCTCCATGGGGAAAGGTTCACAGAACGAGGGGCGCCAGTTGACAAGGTTCTTTTCCTGGAGCAACCCCTCGGAAACTAGTTTGTTCAGATTGTTGAGGGAGCACTTACTTTGTGACCACTCCGCGGTTGATGGCTCCGCATCTTTCTTCATTCCCTCGATCTCTGACTTCTTGGACGCCATCTCCGATGTGCTGGCCACGAGATGCTCGGGGGCTGCGGGGAGAGGGGCGGGGAGGTCGGAGCGGGAGAATCTACTTGGGGGGATGGCGGCGGTGATTGGCTCGGATTGGGGAATTTGGTGGCTTTTGATGGAATGCAGATGGAAAGCGCGGTTTTTTCCTACCGTTATCGCGGGGTTAAATAACCAGTGGGGTGGGGAAAAGTCACTGTTCTGAAGTTCAGGAGTTGCGTCCGAGAATATTCCGAATATGAGGGGTCGTTTGATGGGTTACTTGGATTGGATATTCGTTTAATCATTTTTTCAGGGTTTGTTCGCCTGAAAAAGCGTTTTTTCGACTTACTAATCCAATACCCATCATCTGTACCATCATTTTGGTAATTTTGCAATGTTCTCATTTTTCGCCTGCATGCCACGGTTATTGGATCCTTATCTGCAAATTTTGTGGGATTTGGATTCAAGGCTCGGGGGCTGCGGGATACGTGGCATCGACTACTTATTTTTCAAATCTTTTGAGGGATAAGTAGGGTCACAGACAAATGGGATCCTCAGCTTGATTCTCCGTTTCAACCTAAGGCTCGGGGGCTACTCCATATGGAGTGCGATTTTTAAATCGCACGCCATAACAAAATTCGGGGCATGAGCACCTCATAGCTTCGATGCAGCCAAACAAGTACTCGAAGAAGGACTTCAAGACGAAGCTTCAGAAGAAGTCGAAGACTGTTTCGAAAGTACTCGATAAGCCTGCAGTACTCAGCTACGAAGAGCTCGGGGGCTTGTCAGACCCGGGGCCACCGGGCTGGGCACGTTATATAGTCTAAGAGATTAAGCCCGTCTTATCTCTTATTCATTTTGCTTATCTCTTGTTTATCCCGTTTAAATAGGAGATAGAGCTAACCAACACGGAGAGGATCTACTCGAGATATGTTCTGGTGTGATCCCTCGACGGGAGTTGGTTAGCATCTTTGTAACTCTGACTTTTCGGATATATAAGGGAGGTCAGGGACCCCCCTCAAAAGAGAGAAGATCATTAGGTCATTCTACACCAAAAGGAATACAAACCACCATACAGGACGTAGGGTGTTACGCTCCATGCGGCCCGAACCTGTCTAAAGTCTTGTGTTCCTTGCACCTTCGAGTTCCTGATCTCGGCGTCTCCTCACCCAAAACTTACCACCTTGGGTATATCCCTCGGTGGGCAGCCGGTTAAACACCGACACGGAACACCTAATGATAGAGGGATACAGTATTGAGGAAATCATTGAGTGTTGTCTAGGTTACCTAAAGGATAAAATAGCTATTGGTTTGCCTGTTCCACGCTTTTTGGGGAGGTTGGAAGGGGTTGGCACAGTTGGGAGGAAAACCTTCATCGACAAGGATTTCAAAGGTGTGCAACAAGCACACTATAGCACTTGCAGCACCTCACGATAATGACACCTTTAGTCGATGAACACTTGAGCATGACTTGTGCAGAAAGTAATGGACGCCCGGATGATTGGATCATGAGAGAGCACAAGCGTCAATTAACTGCATGGTTGAAGGGCTTGGATCTACCAGATGGGGAGACCGTGGAAGAACAAATGATCAAAAGATTGGGGGCTAGCCCGTCTAGCCAGGTCACGTCATGGCAAGGGTATGATATTAATGGATACCTCTTTTATACTGTTGCCAAGGATAAGAAGACCGTGTCTCAGAACAGTGGTGTTCGTATTGAGACCTTAGACGAGAGAACATGCCAAAATACCACATACTATGGCGTCATAGATGATATATGGGAAGTGCACTATGGTTCCAATATACAAGTCCCGGTCTTCTGGTGTTGTTGGGTCAAACACCCAAGAGGTGTTGAGGTGGACGGCTATGGGCTCATGATTGTTGACCTCAACAATGTTGCTTACAAAGGTGACCCATGGGTACTTGCTTCAAAAGTCGCACAAGTACTGTACGTAGCTAATCCCACAAAGAAGACAATGCATGTTGTCATCCCTGGAAAACAAAATATCATAGGAGTTGATGGTATCGATGATGTGGAAGAATATAATCAATACGATGAAATGAACCTCTTCGCAGACCTACCACAAAAGATGAGAAGTATTGAAGCAAGCATAAGAAAAGACGACAAGCCATGGGCACGCAAGGACGGAGAATCGAGAATTGTTACCTCTTAAATAGGTAGCTAGTAAATTTTTATGATTTCATTTAATCTCTCTAATGTCTCGTGCATCCATGTATTCTGAATGATGAGACCTATTAATGACACTTTGGACTCAATTTTTATGTTCTATCCTCATTATTTATTGATCAAATTCCTATATCCATATAGGCATATTTTGTTTCTTAAGGTAGTAAATAAGACAGTAAATTAAACTATAGTTATATTTCGTATGATTATGGTTTAATTTTAACTTGACTGTCCAAGGATACCTATATGAAAAATCATGTACACATGGACTAAATTTTAGCCTCACACACCTACCGCAGAAGATTTCAATTTCAGGACAAGTTAGATTTCAATTTAACATAGTTTACATACTAAAAAATTATTATATATACTCAATTCATCTTGTCATATGTTTTCTAATTGTATAAGTGTTATCGCCATAATTTAGACAGGCCGGAAGTGGGCCGTGGAGCAAGATGGGTTTGGAGGATAATTATAATGGCCTTGCGAATTGGACCCTGTGCAGATGTTTTGGGCCCAGGGAGGCCGTGTATCTAGGTAGGTATGCTTAAACAGTTTAGATAGAGATAGTTAAGATTTGTGTCGTGTTTGGTTAGGGTTGGTTAAGAAAGGAAAGTCTATGGACTATAAATATGTATCATGGGTAAACAATAAAGGAGAATCAATCATTCATCAATAACTCTTGGCGCATCGCCTCCCCTGTTCTAGGGTTTCTCGGGTAAGTGCCGTGTAGCCCCGGTCACATCCTGCGTGATCGGGGCAGCATTGCCCTTACTTGTTTACATTTGTGTTTCTCATTCTGAAGCATTGTTGATGGCGAGTAACACTAGTTATCTCAACGCGTGTAGAACAATGATTAGTCTTGTCTAGGTTTTAATTATGCTCTGTTCGTTATCTATAAGCGTTTAGCTGTTATCATACCCAAGTTTGGGTACGAGGGTAGGATCTTGCTCTGTTCTTATTTAGTAGATCCAATCTATCATGGTTAGTTTTGATCATCAGAGATTTAGTTCAATATCTGCATAATTAGGCCCTACAAACGAGTTGAAAGTTCCGGCAGTATGATTGGTATCTTATATTAGCTTAGAGAGGGATTGTTCCGGGAACCGGCTTTCGGGTTGGTTGTTAGACTTCTGTGTAGGTTGTTGCGTTGCTGCCCTTTTGTATCTGTTAGGCTCAATTACGTGTAGGATGTTCCGATTACACAGTGAGAGCTTTAACTGTCGTAGATTGGATTAGCTTAATGTTTATAGAGTGAAGTCTGTACTATTATCAGATATATTTGCCTTATTCATAGATCCGATCCAGTATTGAACACAATCGGCTCTTTATAGTCGATACCGGAAAGCATCCGATGAGCCGATTACGGGTCGGACTAACGTTTACATGTGTCTGTGCATGCAGGAAACTAACACATAACGCCTTCCTGATCAGGTATAGGGTCAGGTGGCACACCTAGCGACTCCAAGCCAGGGCGTGTGTCGAATCTCGGGCCGTTGACCGAGGGACCGGGGCCCACCAGCAGTCCTGGGCGCCTCCCGGCTCCTCGTGTTGCCTATCGCTGCTCGCCGGCGGGTTTTGACCGACAATATATTCTGGCACGCCCAGTGGGACCATCATCGCCATCTTCATCATCTTCATCGACTTCATCATCTTCTTCGACTCCATCAGGTTCTGTTAACGAGATGGCAAGGGATGAACCGATCACCTACGAGGACCTATCTGCCAAGCATAAGTAGAGATATGATGAGATTAACGCTCAATTCGAAGCTGACCTCATCAGCTCTTTCAAGAGGACTCGCCACCACGGCATCAGGTGGAAGGGGTTTTCACCTGAAGGTGCCCTTGATGGAGTGGATCTGTCCACCCCATCTGAAGACCGTACCAGAGCTCTACGGCAAGAAGTAAACTACGTGGTGGCTCACTCATTGCACCGACATTCTGAGAGCTTGGTTAACACTTTCGAGCGTGTTGCCCTGCGTATGGTCCCAGAAATTATGAAGCATCAGCATTCTCCAACGGGACCTACCTTGGGGACTCATAAAGGGAATTACCGGTTCAAACTAGACCACCCCTGCCTTATGCGCTTGCAGCTGCGGAATCGCATGGTTCTCCGGCTTCTATGGTTTATAAGGTGGGAGGTGATCCCGTGGATTACCAGTTCTTCAGCGAGCCACCCAGGGAGATCCCGCATGGCTACATGTGTGCTTATATACCGGATAGCAGTAATCCGGTACATTCAGCACAGAAGGTAGCTGGAGGAGTTTCTGGAGTGGATGCAGACAAGCAAGCGTGGCTAGCAGCCTATGCCACCGGGCCGAGTCACGATAGTGCACACTCGGCCCTAGGATCACAGACGGCGGAGCAGATCAGTGCCATTCTGAGAGATCAGTTTGGCATCTTACCGAAGAGGAGAGCGATCAGCTATACTAAGCTGTATCCAAGTGATTACGATCTAATTCCCTTGCCGCCTAAGTATCGGCTTCCTGAGTTTACCAAATTCAGTGGAGCGGAAGGTTCTAGCTCTATCACGCACGTGAGCCGATACTTGGCGCAATTAGGGATGATCTCGGTATCAGATCCTTTGCAAGTAAGGTTTTTCTCGCAATCGCTCACAGGGCCAGCATTTGGGTGGTACACGTCATTAGGCCCTGATTCTATCCATACTTGGAAGCAGCTGGAGGAGCAGTTGCACATTCAGTATCATTCGGAAGCTGCAGAAGCAGGAATTGCCGATTTAGCGCAAGTGCGGCAGAAGAGTGGGGAAACCGTGGCAGAATTTATCCGACGCTTCAGGGAAGTAAAGAACTGATGCTACTCGACACGGATTTCAGAGAAGGAGGCAGTCAAGTTGGCATCTTTGGGGTTACTGAAGCCAATCAGAGATCTGGCTTTCCAGTTGGAGTTTATCTCTTTTGCGCATTTGGTGCAGAAGCTGACAACGCACGAGCAGCGCCATCCCAAGCTATATCAAGATAAGTTTAAGCGTCAAGTGGCGGTGGTTGATGCAGAGGAAGCCGATGACTAGACTCCGGGGAAGAGAAAGAGGTGGCAGTCGCAGAATGGACTCGGGGGGCAAACCCTATGTCCTGCAAATGGGTGAAGCAAACAGGGCTTGCGAAAAGATTTGACTGTTATTAAAAGAGAAAAGTTGAAGTTTCCAGAAGGATATAAATCTCCTACGGCGTAGGAGCTGAAGGGAAGATCATATTGCAAGTGGCATGATTCTTTCACCCACGGCACAAGCGACTCCAAGGAGCTCCATTAGCAAATTCAATCGGCTATTGAGGAAGGCCGATTGATCTTGGGCCAAACCGCCATGAAGATCGATACCCAGCCCTTCCCTGGTGTAAACATGGTGGAGGGTTATGACCGGTCTGCAAGACGGCAGCTGGATTTTGCGCTCAGCATCAACATGGCGGGGTTAACGTCACGCCGCCAAACCAAGAATAAAGAGGCTGATCCTAGCGATCGGCCCCAAAAAGAAGAAAAGGGTCATATCACAGAAGAACAAGTGGGGCATGTTAGGAATCAGCGGCCAACCTCTTCTGATCTTCTCAGGAAGTACGAGTACCAATACCAGCAGCGTCTCCGGCGAGAATCAGAGGAAGAAGAGTATGAGCGTCGCACTGGGAAATGTTTGAAGAAGCATGAAGATGCGCGTGATCACTGGCATTGCCCGTTTTTCAGGTATTGTTGGGATTCTTGTATGAGTCGATTACCTACTACTAGAGACTACCCAGAATGTAGACCCAGGAGACCAGATGCAGAGGGGGTCTCAGTTTTCCAGCATTTGGGGCGTGTTCCAGCTCAACAAGGGCAAGTTCGATCGCCACAAAGGAAGATGGACTTTGATGAAGAAGGAGACAAGTATCATAGACCGCGATTGTGCCCTGATGGACTCAATCATTCTCAGAAGCACAGAGTTCAGCGGTTGCGTAGTTTGGAAGAAGCCAAAGCTAAATATATCGAGTCATTAAGGAAAGCGCGTCCGGATTTGGCGGGAACAGGTCCATCATGTGCAGAAAAAGGAATCACGCCCTTCCAGAAAGGAGTGGCGACCCAAGTCTACAAGAGCCGATGTGAAGATATCGGCTGATACGCATATGGTATTTGTGCTCCCTGCAGAATTCCACGCTCCAATCCATGAAGAGTCATCAGTTCCCTAGCTTGATTTGGGACCCCAGCCAGTGATATTTGAGAAGCCGCAAGCTAAGAGTTACAAGCATTTGAAGGCTTTGTATCTTAAGGGGTACATAAACGGCCAGCTCATTAACAAAATGTTGGTGGACACAGGAGCGGCAGTTAATATGATGCCATACTCAATTCTGCGCCGCTTGGGGCGGTCCACCAGAGATTTGATCAAGACTAACGTCACGCTAAGTGACTTCAACGGGCAGACCTCAGAAGCTCAAGGCGTCCTTAGTGTGGATCTGACCATCGGAAATAAGACCATCCTGACTTCTTTCTTTGTCGTCAATAGCAAGAGCACATACAACATCCTGCTTGGCAGGGATTGGATTCATACCAACTGTTGCATCCCCTCCACAATGCATCAGTGTTTAATCCAGTGGGATGGAGATGAGGTAGAGGTGGTTCATGCAGAAGACTCGATCGAGATTTCACATGCTGCAATGAGCATTTGGGATGCGGAGGACCTGGAGCCGATCTCAGGGATGAGTCTGGAAGGCTGCGATCGCATTGAAGCTACAAAAAATGGGGTGAGGCTGGTCTTATCCACTGGCCTTACAGAATAGAAGAGTTGCAAGGAACAAGCTGCTCTAGCGTACTTGTGGAGGCTGATTCCCGCAATCGGCCCCAAAAAATGAAATATAAACTTTTGATGTCAAGTTCTATACATAGTCATAACCATTATAGAAAGGCTTGCTTTGACAGTTAGCCTTATTCTTTTTGTAAAAACTCGAAAGATGATGAAATACATGGAGCGGCCGATCTCAACGATCGGTCAAAATTCTTTTTACCATCTTCTTTTTCCATCTGTAGCATCGACTTAACAGATGATGGGAAACTAGGATATGGGTTCACGTCGGCTGACGACCTCGAAGAAATAGATATTGGTCCTGGGGATAAGCCACGGCCAACGTTCGTGAGTAAGAAATTACATTCATGTTTGCGAGAGCCAATGATAAATTTATTAAAAGAATATGCCGATTGCTTCACCTGGGATTACACAGAGATGCCTAGGTTGGACAGGCACATAGTTGAGCATCGGCTCCCTCTCAAAAGTGGATTTCGACCATTCCAGCAGCGAGCACGACAGATGAAGGCCGAGGTCCTTGTCGAAGTGAAAAAGGAGGTGGAGAAAATGTTAGAAGCAGGATTCATCAGGCCTTACAGGTATGCTGAGTGGATTTCAAGTGTTGTACCTGTACAGAAGAAGGATGGCCGATGGCAAGTTTGTGTGGACTTCAGAGACCTCAACAGGGCTACTCCGAAGGATGAGTACCCAATACCTATTGCAGAGACATTGATCAATGCGGCTGCTGGTCACAAAATCTTGAGTTTCATGGATGGTAATGCTGGTTATAACCAGATTTTTATGCCCCCTAAGGATGTACGCAAAACCGCATTCAGAGTACCTGGAGCGGTGGGTCTGTTCGAGTATGTGGTCATGACTTTTGGTTTGAAGAATGCTGGCGCTACATATCAGCGTGCCATGAACTACATTTTCCATGATCTGATCGGTAAATTGGTGGAAATTTATATTGATGATGTCGTGGTGAAGTCCACGTCAGTTGAAGGACACTTGGTGGACTTACGACAGGTTCTGGAATGAACTAGAAGGTTCGGGCTTAGGATGAATCCGAAGAAGTGTGCCTTTGGCGTGTCGGCTGGACAATTTTTGGGTTTTTTGGTTCATGAAAGAGAGATTGAGATTGGCCTAAAAAGTCAGGAAGTCATACGCACCATGGTGACACCTACTACGAAGAAGGAGCTCTAGCAGCTTATTGTCAAGATCAACTTTGTTAGGAGGTTTATTTCTAATCTTTCTGGGCGAAACGAACCTTTTATGAAGTTGGTGAAAATCAAAGCCAATGAAGAATTTTGCTAGGGGCCAGTGTCAGACCCGGGGCCACCGGGCTGGGCACGTTACGTAGTTTAAGAGATTAAGCTCGTCTTATCTCTTATTCATTTCCTTTATCTCTTGTTTATCCCATTTAAATAGGAGATAGAGCTAACCAACACGGAGAGGATCTACCCGAGATATGTTCTGGTATGATCCCTTGACGGAGGTTGGTTAGCACCTTTGTAACTCTGACCTCTCGGATATATAAGGGAGGTCAGGGACCCCTCTCAAGACAGAAGATCATTAGGTCATTCTACACCAAAGGGAATACAAGCCACCATACAGGACGTAGGGTGTTGCGCTCCGTGCGGCCCGAACCTGTCTAAAGTCTTGCGTTCCTTGCACCTTCGAGTTCCTGATCTCGGCGTCCCCTCACCCAAAACTTACCACCTTGGGCATATCCCTCGGTGGGCAGCCGGTTAAACACCGACAACTGGCGCGCCAGGTAGGGGGATGCGTCGAAGATCCACCAGCGAGCTCGATGGCATCTTTCAATTTCATCAGGTCAATTCCCTCTCAGGGCACGACATTCGTTTTTGGCTCGTGGGTTTGCATCGCAGATGGCACGGGCAACTTTCGGTGATTCCTCGTCGACATGACGTCAAAAACTTTCGCTGCGGATCCCCGCAGCGGCCTCGACAAGTTCGTCGATGAACTCGACAAATTGCAGCTCCATACTTCTGCGGCACAGGTCGAGGAGAAACCTGCTCCAAGCTCGACTCCTTTTGGTGCTGCCACAGCTTCCCCTGATTTGGACTTGTTCCAATCTAGGGATCTGCATGGTCGACCTCAACTCGATCCATGCAAATTGGCCACTTATCTTCAGGAGGCCGACGAATCTGGATCCCTCTCCATGTTGGAAAAAGATCTGGACTTGCTACTCCAGGATGGAAATCCTGAAGCCACCGCGTGTCGGGGGGCTTCGGGTTGTTCTGGTCCCGGTGATTTGGTGATCACCTCCTTGCCGAAGGGGCGCATTGTGCATTGGAGGGGGATGATGCTCTCCAACCTACTCGAGGCAGAGAGCTGGCTTGTGGCTCACCTTGAGCCATTGCCCTTCCAAGAGGGCAGGCCATTGGCCACCGCGGCGGAGGGGTCGACTGAGCTAGTCGACGAAAGTTCTCATGAGCTTTCCTCCCGCCAGGTGCTAATGGCCGAAGAAGGCGATGACGGTGGGGACTTTCCCATCGACAACTTTGAAGCGATCTCTGAAGATGAGATCACGGCCAACGCCGGTAACGAGAACGATGTTGATCGTGAGGCACGGAGGGCCAGGAACAGGGCCCGCACAATCTGGTGGAGGAGGGCTAACGAGCGAAGGCGATCTATGCATCGCGAGCTTGACCCTGAGTTCGCTGCCGTAAGCGAGCAGGGTTTCAGGACTCCGGTGGCCAACATCGCCAGGGTGACGGCCATCCTCGAGCGCAGCCACGACCAGGAGGTATGCCAAGCACTCCTTTACGCGCAGAGGGCTTGGATCCAGCTGGATCAACACAATCCGGCGTCCGTCATCCGGGAAGAACGCGTGGACGAGAGTTGAAGTCAGGCTCGCAGTCGAACGGCTGGTGGTCGTCCTCAACATCAGATCAGCAACGACAATGCACGTGGGAGCCAGGCCCCTGGCGGGAGGCAACGGCCACCGCAAGGGGGTCACCCGCGACATGTCCATCTTCGACCTCCTTCGGGGGACCTACGCCAGCACATCAATGAGGGTCGTGATGCGCGGACCGTGATCTCCTCCAGGCGCAAGACCCGCGAAGAAGTCGAAACTGAAGGTACTGACTGTAGTGATCGGTTTCCTGCTTTTTCTGCTTGTTTCAGCAGCTACAAGTACCCAAAGGGCTTCAAGCCGATCGGCATCACCAAATACGACGGCAAGCAAGATCCTCAGCAGTGGTTCCGTTGCTACTCCACGGCCATTGAGGTCGCAGGGGGTTCAAACGTCACCAAAGTCGTCTACTTCCAGATGGCTTTGGACCCTGCACCGCTCACCTGGCTGGAGAGCCTTGGCAGCAACTCCATCGACTCCTGGGAATGACTTAAGAGAGTTTTCATCGACAACTTCCAAGGAGCGATTGCCCGTGCAGGTACTCGACACGATCTTGCCCAATGCAAGCAAGAACGTAACAAGCTCCTGCGGTCCTACACGCATTGCTTCTTCGATGTTCGCGCCACTATCGCGAACATCTCGGAGGAGGACATTATCGACTGCTTCTACAACGGCATCACCGACCCAGGCATATACAGGGACTTCGGGCGGAACAGGCCGAAAACTGTCGCGGGCCTTCGTGAGATGATGCACGATTGGTCTGAGCAGGAGGAGAAGATGCGGGAGCGGTTCCCGCGGCGTCCAAACGACAACCGCAGCGACAAGGGCCAACGGGACTTTTCGGGGCCACCCCGAAAGCGAAAGCCAGATGATGTCATCGTGGCTATTGATCGTCCTTCGCGGGGCAAGAAGTCGATGACGCAGGAGGAGTTCGAGAAGCTCCTGTAGAGGAAGTGCCCATGGCATCCGGGCGCCAACCACGCCGCCATCGACTGCTACCACCTTCGGAGGACTTTCAGCAACTCCGGGGGCGGAAAGAAGAACAAGAAGCCTGCTGACAAAGAACCCGAGGATGATGATCAGGTGGATCATGGGCGCAACCCGAAGTTTCAGGACGCGTCAAAGGTGGTCAATGTCATCTTTGGAGGAGATGAGGATTTTTGTTCTAGGCGGGATCAGAAGCTGCTCCTCTAGGAGATTTTGTCCATCGAGCTGGCGGTACCACGACCACTCCGTTGGTCGAAGGTCCCCATCTCGTTCTCTCGCGATGACCAGTGGACAAGCTTTTCCGAGCCCGGCAAGTTCCCCTTGGTCTTGGATCCTGTGGTGGCGGAGGTCAAGCTTACCAAGGTCCTCATCGATGGTGGGAGCGGGCTCAATCTCATCTTCGTCAGCACCTTGAAGAAAATGGGCCTAGATTTCAAGGATATGCTGGTTCCCAGCAAATCCCCCTTTTACGGCATCATCCCAGGTAATGCGGCGCACCCGCTTGGTACGGTGGTCCTCCCAGTCACCTTCGGCACGCGGGAGAATTATCATACTGAATTCATCAAGTTCGAAGTGGCTACTTTTGACTCTTCTTATCATGCAATACTGGGTCGTCCACATTATGTCTATCTGCTTCTTAAGATGCCAGGACTCGGTGGAGTGCTCACCCTTCGCGGCGACTTGAAGAAGTCCTACGACTGCAATCAGGATGATCCAATACGCTTCGACTACTCGCGTGCCAGATGCTTTAGGAGAAGTACTCGCGGCCGCGCAGCAGCTCTCCCAGACCGGGCTAGAGATTCCTTCCAAGAAGGCCAACAAGTCGAGCATCCAGTCGACTGATGATGTGGCCCTCAAGACGATCCAGCTTCAGGAGGGAGATTCATCTAAGACCGCTGTCATTGGTGCGGGCTTGGGTGACAAATAGGAACTCGCGCTCGTCAGCTTTCTTCGGGCTAACTGAGACATATTCGCATGGAAACCAGCGGATATGCCAGGGGTGCCCAAGGAGTTGATCGAGCATGCTTTGAATGTACACCCGAAGGCTACGCCTAAGAAGCAACGCCTGCAGAGGTTTGCCCACGACAAGCGTGAGGCCATTAAACGGGAGATCGCTAAACTTCTCGCGGCTGGATTCATTAAAGAAGTAATCCATCCAGAGTGGGTAGCGAATCCCGTTCTTGTAAAGAAAAAGAATAATGAATGGAGAATGTGTGTTGACTACACTGATGTCAACAAGCATTGCCCAAAGGATCATTTTGGGCTGCCGCGCATTGACCAAGTTGTCGATTCGACGGCTGGTTGTGTCCTTCTTTGTTTTCTTGATTGTTACTCAGGATATCATCAGATCGCGCTCAAGGAGGAGGACCAAATCAAGACTGCATTCATCACCCCGTACGGAACTTATGTCTACAAAACAATGTCCTTCGGGTTGAAGAACGCAGGAGCAACATACCAGCGGGTGATCCAGATGTGTTTCGCGGATCAGCTGCACCGGATTGTTGAGGCCTATGTGGATGACGTGGTCGTCAAGACTAGGGATTCTGATAACTTGATCGCAGATTTGGAGGAAACATTCAGCAGTCTGCGCAGATTTCGGTGGAAACTCAATCCTACCAAGTGCGTCTTTGGAGTCCCTTCAGGGAAATTGCTCGGGTTCTTCGTCAGCAATCGGGGCATTGAAGCCAACCCTGTAAAGATCACGGCCATCACTGATATGGAGGCCCCGGCCACAATCAAGGATGTGCAGAAGTTAACAGGTTGTATGGCGGCTGTGAACAGGTTCATCTCCCGACTCGGGGAGAGAGGACTGCCCTTCTTCAAGCTCCTGAAGCACCAGGATAAGTTCCAATGGACGGAGGAGGCGGAGCGGGCCTTGCAGGATCTGAAACATCATCTGCAGTCACCTCCAGTCCTTACAGCACCGTTGCCCAGGGAGGATCTGCTACTTTACATCGCGGCAACAACTCATGTTGTCAGCAGTGCTATTGTAGTCGAGCGAGGCGAAGAAGGCCATGCGTTTGGAGTGCAGAGGCCTGTCTACTTCGTCAGCGAAGTCCTTTCCAAATCCAAGGTACGGTATCAAGCTGTTCAAAAGCTCTTGTATGCAATCTTAATCACATCAAGAAAGCTACACCATTACTTTGACGAGTACAAGATCACTGTGATTTCGGACTTCCCGCTGGCGGATATTCTCCATAATCAAGATGCCACGGGTCGCATATCCAAATGGGCAGTAGAACTGGGGGCTTTGTCAATTGACTTCAAGCCACACACTACAATCAAGTCACAGGCTCTAGTCGACTTCATGGCTGAATGGAGGGAGAATTAAGTCCCAACCCCAGTGGACAAGCCAGAGCATTGGACCATGTATTTCGATGGGTCCCTCAAGCTCGACGGCGGCGGCGCTGGGGTTCTGCTTATTTCTCCACGAGGTGAGCAGTTGAAATACGTCCTTCAGATCCTGTGGGCGGTATCCAACAATGAAGCCGAGTATGAAGCTTTGCTTCACGGGCTTCGTTTGGCGATATCACTAGGGATTAAGCGACTACTTGTATATGGCGACTCTCTTCTTGTCGTTCAATAGGTCAACAAGGAATGGGACTGCAACAAGGAGACGATGGATGTCTATGTACAGGAAGTACGCAAATTGGAAAGCAAATTCTCCGGCCTGGAGGTTCATCATGTATTGCGGGAGCACAATGTTGGTGCGGACACCTTGTCCAAATTGGGGTCCACGCGTGCCCAGGTCCCGCCGGGGGTCTTCGTCCAGGAGCTCCGACAGCCATCCATCAAGTCTTCTCCGCAGGTAGCCATCGACGCGGCTCCCCAACAACCCGATCAAGAGGTTATGATGCTGGAAGAGGACTGGCGAGAGGCTTTTATCGACTTCATTCGAGATCAATGACTACTAGCGGGAATCGATGCCAGGAGTGCAGAAGCAGCTCGCATCTTGTGAAAGCAAGGGTTTCATCCTGGTCGACGGCAAGCTCTATCGGCGAGGCGCTCGGTCAGGAGTTCTCATGAAGTGCGTCACAAAGGTCAATGGTTACGACATACTGCGTTAGATTTTCACGACGGCGTCTGCGGCAACCATGCGGCTTCAAGAACGCTGGTGGGGAAAGCCTACAGAGCCAGTTTTTGGTGGCCCACCGCAGTGACCGACGCGGAGGATCTCGTGCGCAGGTGCCAAAATTGTCAATTCTTCAGCAAACAGACGCATGTTCCAGCTCACAGCCTCATCACCATACCGCCATCCTGGCCTTTTGCCTGTTGGAGTCTTGACATGATCGGGCCCTTCACGACGGCGCCAGGCGGTTTTACCCATGTTCTGGTGGCTATCGACAAGTTTACTAAGTGGATCGAGTACAAGCCGATAGCCAAGCTCACGCCAGATCGGGTCGTCGACTTCATCTCGGATATTTTGTATTGTTTCGGCTTCCCCAACTCCATCATCACGGACTTGGGGTTGAACTTCATGGCGAACCAGTTCTAGGAGTTCTGCGAGAATGCTTGCATCGAAGTTAAATATGTCTCGGTTGCACACCCAAGGGCCAACGGACAAGTCGAAAGGGCGAACGGCTTGATTATTGACGGCCTCAAGAAGAGACTTTATGATGCAAATAGCAAGAAGGGAGGCAAATGGGTGCACGAGCTGCCACATGTCGTCTGGGGGCTTCGGACTCAGCCGTCCAAAGCCACTGGACAAACACCTTTCTTCCTCGTATATGGATCTGAAGCTATTCTACCAGCCGATATCATGTGGAAGTCTCCAAGGGTCGAAATGTACAATGAAGGCGAGGCGGACGAGGCGCGGCAGTTAGAGCTCGATTCCGTGGAAGAAGCTCGCTGCACCGCTCTTGTTCAGTCAGCTCGGTACCTGCAGGGGATCCGGCGATATCACGATCGCAACGTCAGGGAGCGGTCATTCAACGTTGGTGATTTGGTCTTGCGTCGTATTCAGGACGAATCTGGCCTACACAAGCTCAATTCAAGGTGGGAGGGCCCGTTCGTCGTCAAGCAGGTCACAAGGCCAGGGTCCTATCGACTACAATCCCCTGAGGGTCGCGAGGCCCCCAAATCCTGGAATGTTCAGAACCTGCGCAGGTTCTACCCTTAAGTCGGGGCCCAGTGATCGCTAAATCCCCGGGGGCTCAGAAGATCTCCTTTCCCCGAATCAGTTTGGAGGCCATGAGCCACATGACTCGGGTTGTTACATGCCTTCACACTTACACGATGGCCAGTGTCACGTGCAAACACATATAAAACGACTTCTTGTCGAGAATGATGCGGGGGCTATGGCCACGGTCATCTCCCTTCGACTTCCGTTCCTGACGGAGCCCTCGGCTCCGGCTAACTCCTCGGCACATCGAGTTCCGCCGACCTTCGATGATCGCACGGGACAGCAGTCGCATTTTTTCCAACACAGTCGATCCGTTCGACTGGCTTACACCTAGTACGTTGGAAAGGCTCGCATAAAGAGCTACCTCGACTACATCCTGAGTGGCTGCACTCAGAACGGTCTTGTTTCTGCCAAAAAGAATGGCAAGCTCGCGGCGGTGCCCGCACCCGCTCCTTGCAAGCTTGATCTGTCCGTCCGGGTCTTACGTAGCTTACGGAGCGCGCTCACAGTAGGAGCGACCTTCGACTACACTTCGAGTCACCGCACTCGGGGTAGTCCCTTTTTTTTGCCCTACGCACGGCAATCCCGCGACGATGCTCGCGTTCTTTCCTAACGAGTTTAGACCCGCTCAATCGAGTTGTGGCTAACCTGTTAGGCGATTATTAGCTACCCTTACGATGCTCGCGTTCTTTCCTAACGAGTTTAGACCCGCTCAATCGAGTTGTGGCTAACCTGTTAGGCGATTATTAGCTACCCTTCGGGTCGTTGCACCCAGGGAAGCGTCTACTGCTTGAGCCTTGTAAGCCTGGATCCCAATTCAGCTAAGGCACGCAAACAAGCAGAGATATCGAGCGAAGTACTTACATAAGAGAAAGATTACTTATTTTTCATACCCTAATCCTGAAGTACACTGTGTACAATTTGTTCTGCTACAGGTTGGGCCTCTTGCAAGTACTCTTCAAATCGCTCATCCGTGCAGTCCGCCGCCATCCCTTGCGCAAAAATGCCCAGCTGCGCGTTTGGCACGAAGGACTTTACATATGCGAGGGCATTACTCACGCACGTGACCGGAGCTTCAGATAGGAACTTGAGCATTTTCTTCGGGGCTTCGCGAAGTCGCTCCAGCAGGGGCCGCGGGCCTGTTTCGCCTTCTTCTGGGGGATCCACCATGTCCACCAGCTCCTGGGCGGCCCCCCGAAGCTCCTCCAGCTCCTTGCGCAGCTGCTCATCCTTCTCGCCCAGCGCTTTGATCTGCTGAAGGCACTCGATGAACTGTCGTTCGGTATCGCCGATCACCTCCTGCAGCCTTTCAACATCATCTGTACGGCGATACAGCATATTCTTCACGTCAGTAAGCAGCTCCTCTTTGTATTTTATTATTTTCCTAAGCTCTGCGACAAAGATGTTTCAGCAGCCACGGGAAAACACTAAGGAAAAGTACTCGAGGAAGCAGGGGCCTACCTTGGTGCGCCTTCTTCTCTTCCTTGAGCTGCTCCTGGTACTCTGCTTGTTGCTCCTTGAGCTGTTTTTGGAGCTCGGAGTTGGCTTCTGCGAGGTTTTTCAGGTCATTCTTGAGCAGCCGAGTCCCTCGAGTCCTTTCCTGCTTCAGTATATCAAGCTCTCGCTGCAGATAGCAATTCTTCGTCTTCTCCTCAGAGATGCGCTTATCCAGGGCAGCTAACTCTTTTGCATCACTCACAACTGTGCCAAGCTTCTCCGATTTCTTTTGGGATTTGGTGATTACATGCTGCGCAACAGGCGGAGATCGGGTCAAAAAGTCCATCAATATCCACAACCGGCACATCACTCAAAGTCTTACCATGGAGAAATCGTATAGTTCCTTGAAGGTGCTCTTGAAAGTCTTCAAATTTTCGGCTGTTAGCAAGGCGTCGTCCACCAGGTCGGTGGGGATGACGTTCTTGTACCCCGGCCTGGCCCTCAGTACCTCACGAGGACCCCTCGAGGATCCCACAATGTCTCTGGGCGGCAGTTGCTGGATACCTGCAAGAACACAATGTCGTCAGTATATGGTGCCCCAGAACCTGGTAGCTGGTCACCGACAGATACACGTGTACCTGCGCCATCGGTAGGAGCGGCATCAGGGGCTTCGACATGTCCTCCGCAACCAGTCTCGGCTTCATCTCGTCGGAGCTCGGGAGGCGGCAAGTCGGGAAGCGTTGTATCTGTTTCAGAGGCCAGCTCCGCGGGCACTGGCTCTCTGGGCGCCGAGGGCTCGAAGGCCGCAGCAGCAGGGACCGGTTTCGTACCGGAGGGATCAGCCTAAGTTGACGGCTCCGGGGCTGCAGTAGCCGTGCCTGGGTCTAGTTGAAGCTGTACCGCGCTCACAGCCCTAATGACGTCGAAGTCGTCGTTACACAAGCTGGCAAGAACTAAACTTTCAAGCGTCGGAGGAAAACTCACATTGTCGACTTCTTTTTGACGGCCTTCTTCACCCTCAAGGCTCGTCGAGGAGCACCCGTTGCCGGCGGCGGGGCCTAGCCGGCCGAAAGAGTGGTCCCCACCACGGCAATAGTGACCGCAGTGATGGCGGATGGGCCTGTTTCCTCCCGTTCGGGCTCGGACCCGGATGGCAGAGCAGGAAGACTACAAGTGAACAGTGTTAGTATTCAGTATCATTGACACTTAGCAACTCGTCCAAACAGCAAAGTCAGTACCTGGCGGTTTCGACTTCTTGCGCCTTGCGCTTGCGCACCAGTCGTTGACCCTTGGGCACCAGTGGCAGCGCGTCGGTCAACTCCACGCTCTGCTCGGAGGAGTTGTCCCGGCGCGGCCCTCCTTCGGCTCCTTCGCTCGCCTGCGAGTCCACGCATTCGTTGGACTCGCTGCTGCCTTGAGCTGCAGCAAGTCGAGCCTTCTTGGCGGCAGTGGCAGCAGAGGGGAGGAGATGATACGCTCGAGAGAGGTCAGGTTGCGGCGGGTAGCTGCAGTACAGCTCCGTATGACCCTGCAGAAAGTTCTTCAGTTAAGTACCGGTACAGTAGCAGATTTCTGCAGCGAAAAGAAGTCGAATACTTATCGGCGTGGGCGGATTTCGTGCGGAGAACAATGTGGGCACGTACGGCACGGCGTCCATGTCTAGCAGCACCCGCTGAACTCGCTGGAGCGCGACTTCATCTGGCACCTCCTCTGTGCACATGCGAGAAGGGTCAGCGGGGCCGGTGTACTCGAAGCCCAGGCAACAGCGCTGCTGGATGGGTTGGACGCGGCGTTTGTAAAATGAGAACATAACGGAGGCGTCGGTCACCCCTTTCTTCTTCTGTGCCTCGATATCCCCCAGCAGCTCTCTGACCTGGATCATCTCCATGCCGGAGGGTTCAAGGTTCCATTCCCCCCTCACCACTGGCGGCCTGTTCGACTTCGTCGGAAGAGGGGGCGTATGGTTTTCGATGTAAAACCACTAGTTCTTCCACCCAGGAAGGTTTGAGGGGAATTTGTATGACAGGTATTTGTCGCCGGCTTGCTGTCGCAGTTGGATGCCGGCGCCCCCTACCACGGCAAGTTTTTTCGTGGTAGGCTGGGGTTTGACGCGGAAGAGGAAGTGGAACAGATCCCAGTGGGGTTCAATTTCGAGAAATGCTTCGCAGAAGTGGATGAAAATGGAATTATGGCAAATGGAATTAGGGTTGAGGTGATGGAGCTCAAGCCCGTAATAATAAAGAAGGCCACGAAAGAAGGAACAAGTGGGGAGGGCCAATCCCCGTTCGGCAAAATGGAAGAATGTGACGATTTCATCGACATTCTCCATGGGGAAAGGTTCACGGAACGAGGGGTGCCAGTTGACAAGGTTCTTTTCCTGGAGCAACCCCTCGGAAACTAGTTTGTTCAGATTGTTGAGGGAGCACTTACTTTGTGACCACTCCGCGGTTGATGGCTCCGCATCTTTCTTCATTCCCTCGATCTCTGACTTCTTGGACGCCATCTCCGATATGCTGGCCACGAGATGCTCGGGGGCTGCGAGGAGAGGGGCGGGGAGGTCAGAGCGGGAGAATCTACTTGGGGGGATGGCGGCGGTGATTGGCTCGGATTGGGGAATTCGTTGGCTTTTGATGGAATGCAGATTGAAAGCGCGGTTTTTTCCTAACGTTATCGCGGGGTTAAATAACCAGCGGGGTGGGGAAAAGTTATTGTTCTGAAGTTCAGGAGTCACGTCTGAGAATATTCCGAATATGAGGGGTCGTTTGATGGGTTATTTGGATTGGATATTCGTTTAATCATTTTTTCAGGGTTTGTTCGCCTGAAAAAGCGTTTTTTTGAATTACTAATCTAATACCCATCATCTGTACCATCGTTTTGGTAATTTTGCAATGTTCTCATTTTTCGCCTGCATGCCACGGTTATTGGATCCTTATCTCCAAATTTTGTGGGATTTGGATTCAAGACTCGGGGGCTGCGGGATACGTGCATCGACTACTAATTTTTTCAAATCTTTCGAGGGATAAGTAGGGTCACAGACAAATGGGACCCTCAGCCTGATTCTCCGATTCAACATAAGGCTCGGGGGCTACTCCATATGGAGTGCGATTTTTAAATCGCACGCCATAACGAAAATTCGGGGCATGAGCACCTCATAGCTTCGACGCAGCCAAACAAGTACTCGAAGAAGAACTTCAAGACGAAGTTTCAAAAGAAATCGAAGACTGCTTCAAAAGTACTCGATGAGCCTGCAGTACTCAGCTACGAAGAGCTCGGGGGCTTGTCAGACCCGGGGCCACCAGGCTGGGCACGTTACGTAGTTTAAAAGATTAAGCTCATCTTATCTCTTATTCATTTCCTTTATCTCTTGTTTATCCCGTTTAAATAGGAGATAGAGCTAACCAACACGGAGAGGATCTACCCGAGATATGTTCTGCTTTGATCCCTTGACGGAGGTTGGTTAGCACCTTTGTAACTCTGACCTCTCGGATATATAAGGGAGGTCAGGGACCCCTCTCAAGACAGAAGATCATTAGGTCATTCTACACCAAAGGGAATACAAGCCACCATACAGGACGCGTAGGGTGTTGCGCTCCGTGCGGCCCGAACCTGTCTAAAGTCTTGCGTTCCTTGCACCTTCGAGTTCCTAATCTCGGCGTCCCCTCACCCAAAACTTACCACCTTGGGCATATCCCTCGGTGGGCCGCCGGTTAAACACCGACAGCTAGAGCAGCAACAAGCATTTGAAGAAATTAAGGAGTATTTATCAAAACCACCTGTGCTGGTTCCACCCAAACAAGATAAGCCATTTTATGTATACTTATCAGTTTGTGACACCTCCATCACGTTTGTAATAATATAAGTGCATGATAATAAAGAGAGGGTTGTATTCTACCTCAGCAGAAGGATGCTGGACGCGGAGACAAGGTATCCTGATATCGAAAAGTTATGCCATTGTTTATTCTTCATATGCACCAAGCTTCATCACATCCTACTATCGGCTGAGGTAATTATTATCTGCAAATCGAATGTCATAAAACACATGCTATTGGCTCCTGTGTTGAAAGGCCGATTGGGAAAATGGATGTTTGCATTGTCAGAGTTCGATATTCGGTATCAACTCGCGAAGGTGGTCAAAGGGCAAGCATTAGCGGATCTTATTGCTCAGAGGGTCAATACCAACATAGCAGCGCTTTCTGTATGAGCTTGGGCTATGTACTTCGACAGGTCAGTTTGTGGAGATGGATGTGGCATAGGTATCCTGCTGGTATCACCTCGGGGGGCAACGTATTCTTTTTCAATCAGACTGTCTACTACTTGCACCAATAATCTTGCAGCATATGAGGCGGTGCATAAAGGTATGGAGTTGCTTCTTGAGGCTGGAGCTGAAGTGGTAGAAGTTTTTGGGGATTCGAACTTGGTGATCTCTCAACTCACAGAGGAATACAGGTGTGAAAGTGAACTACTCTTTCCATTGTGGGTGCAATGTCAAGAACTGATAGCCCAATTCAGGTACATAAATTTCTATTGGATACCTAGGGTTCGGAATTCGGAGGCCAATGATTTGGCACAACTGGCTTCAGGGTACAAAGTCGACGAATCTAATCATCAGGTGCACCTACTGGACCAGGGGGATTGGAGAGCCGATATCTTCAATTACTTGAAGGATTCGGCTCGGGGGGCACCCAAGAGGATACGTTATAAAGCCATGAGATATGTCCTGATAGGGGACGACATGCTCTACAGGACTTTGGAAGGGCTGTTGCTTAAATGCCTAGGGCCGGTTGAGTCCAATCGACTCTTACATGAAGTCCATGAAGGAACCTACGGGACTCGTCAATCGGCTCACAAAATGAAGTTGCTGATTAGGCGGTCAGGGTACTATTGGCCCACCATGTTCAAGGATTGTTTTAAATATTATAAAGGATGCCAAGCATGTTAGAGGTTCAGGAAGATTCAGATGGTACCAGCGTCAGTGATGAACCCCATTATTAAACCATGGCCGTTCAGAGGCTGGGGCATGGACATGATCGGCAAAATTCATCCTCCATCCAGCAAAGGCCACTAGTTCATTTTGGTCATCACGGATTACTTCACCAACTGGGTAGAAGCAATTCCTATAAAATTAGTGGCATCCAGAGTCGTTATTCAGTTTGTCAAGGAACATGTCGTTCATAGATTCGGGATCCCTCAGATCATTACAACAGATGGAGGCTTGGTCTTTATTTCAGAGGAATTCAAGAAGTTCGCTGCCGACATGGGCATCAAGTTGATCAGGTCGTCTCCATATTATGCCCAAGCAAATGGACAAGCTGAAGCGTCCAATCAGAGCCTCATCAAGTTGATTAAGAGGAAGATTGATGAGTACCCTAGACGTTGGAATGAGGTCCTATCAGAGGCATTGTGGGCATATCGTATATCTTGTCATGGGGCGATGAAGGCTTCCCCTTATCACTTAGTCTATCGGCAGGAGGCTGTGTTACCATGGAAAATTACGGTCGGATCGAGGCGCGTAGAGTTCCAGAATGATTTAACAGCTGAAGAATATGCTACTCTGATGAATGACAATGTTGAGGACCTCACGGAGCTCAGGCTTTGGTCACTTGAGAAGATCAAGGAAAATAAGGAAAAAGTAGCCCGCGCGTGTAATAAGAAGGTCAAGCCAAAGGAATTCCAAGTAGGAGATCTGGTTTGGGAAGCAGTACTACCATTGGGAACTAAGGACGCAGCGTATGGCAAGTGGTCCCCAAACTGGCATGGGCCGTATAGGGTTGACCAAGTGTCACACCCGATTTATAAGAACATAAATCGAGCAATCATATATGTGCCAGGATCAAGTCACGCATATATACAACAGATTATCAAGATATCACAACACATGTCACGAATAAAAGCGTATAAATTATAAAATGAATATCTTTATTACAACTGAATCAAGAATCAGTTCAAGGAATACGGAAGCGTAAAATGAATACATGAAGAGCTGGGCACCACAGGGACGTCGACTGGGAGACAAACGCCTAAAAGTCGTCGAAGCCGCTGACGTAGTCCTCCACGTTGCCGGGCACTGAGCAGCAGTCGAAGATATCCGAAATAGAACAGAAGAGTAGAGAGGCAAGTGTGAGTACAAACTCGTACTCAACAAGTATAACACAAACTATGAGGCTCTAGGCTGGCTGACTCAACTGCATTAGCTTTTAGTCTTAGCAAAATTTTATTAGAGCTGATTACTACAAGTGGAGGAATTACCATGAACCCAATTACATAAGAAATTAATCAGTATTAATTAAGAACTACTGAGAACTATCCAAACCAAAACCACCCGGGGAATCTCTCTAATCAAAGGTTGATAACCCCACTAATCAAAAGGAGGATCTGGGCCGCTCATGACTGTGAGCACAGCTGATATATCAGTTTTACACTCTCGAGAGGTTGCACAACTTTACCCACAAGTCGTGAGCTACGCTAGTTGTTCATCACACTTCCTTAGCTCATCTTCTCACTCCCAGATAGCCTCATCCTCCGTGTGGTGACTCCACTGAACATGGCACATCTTGATCTTCTTGTTCCTGGTAACTCTCTCAGATGTCTCGAGAATCTTCACCGGATGCTCGATGTAAGTCAGATCTTCCTGCACATCCAACCCGTCTATCGGTGCTTGCTCTTCTGGCACCCTCAAGCACTTCTTTAGCTGAGACACGTGGAACACATCGTGCACTCCTGAGAGACTGGGAGGTAACTCCAAACGATATGCCACTTCACCTTTCCGTTCCAACACCTTGAACGGACCAATGTATCGAGGGGCTAGCTTCCCTCTCACATTAAACCTGCGGATTCCTCTCATCGGCGAGACCTTCAGGTACACATGATCACCCACTGCGAAGGTCAACTCTCGGCGACGAACATCCGCATAGCTCTTCTGACGAGTCTGAGCGACCCTCAGATTCTCGCGCACCTGCTGTACCAACTGTTCTGCCTCTTCAACAATATCCGGACCGAATACCTGCCTCTCGCCAATCTGATCCCAATACAGCAGAGTCCTGCATTTCCGACCATACAGGGCCTCGAACGGGGATTTCTTCAGACTGGCCTGATAAGAGTTGTTATACGAAAACTCCGCATAAGGCAGGCATTTATCCCAGCTGGTACCATACTGAATAGCACAGGCTCGAAGCATATCCTCCAACACCTGGTTGGTTCTTTCTGTCTGCCCATCTGTCTGAGGATGATAAGCGGTACTGAAGCGTAGCTTCATGTCCAACGAATCATGCAGCTGCTCCCAGAACCGCGAAGTGAACTGAGATCCTCGATCAGATATGATCTTCTTAGGAACACCATGCAGACAGACAATCCTGGAGATGTACAACTCTGCGAGTCTAGCACCGGAGTAAGTAGTGTTCACCGGAATGAAGTGAGCAACCTTCGTCAACCGGTCCACTACTACCCATATGGAATTGTACCCTTTCTGAGTACGAGGCAAGCCAATAATGAAGTCCATGGTGATCTCCTCCCATTTCCACTCTGGAATCTTCGATGGCTGCAATAACCCTGCTGGCCTCTGATGCTCTGCCTTGACACGCTGACAAGTGTCACAGATAGCCACGTACTCCGCAACGGAACGCTTCATTCCATACCACCAGAATCGTTCCTTCAGGTCGTAATACATCTTTGTGCTGCCCGGATGAATACAATACGCTGTATCATGAGCCTCACTCAGAATCAACTTCCTGAGATCTGCTACATCCAGCACACATATACGACCCTTGTACCACAAGGTACCCTGATCATCCTCTCTGAAATGAGGAGCCTTGCCAATCTTGATCAGGTCACGGATCTCCTGCAGCTTCTTATCATCCTTCTGGTGCTGCCTGATCTCCACCTCTAGAGTGGGTTCTGCCTCGAATGCTGCACCCGAGGTGTGATGCAAGAAACCCAGACTCAACTGCTCGAACTCCTCGCATAACTCCTGAGGCATTCGAAAAGCCACGGCCATGTTAACATAGCTCTTCCTGCTCAGAGCATCTGCCACAACATTAGCCTTGCCCGGATGATAGTGAATCTCCAGATCATAATCCTTGACCAACTCTAACCATCTTCTCTTTCGCATATTCAGCTCACTCTGAGTGAAAATATACCTGAGGCTCTTGTGATCAGTGTAAATATCACACCTCTGCCCAAACAAGTAATGCCTCCATATCTTCAGAGCATGCACAACTGCGGCCAACTCCAGATCATGAGTGGGATAATTTAGCTCGTGCCGGCGCAACTGCCGCGAGGCATAAGCTATCACTCTGCCTTCCTGCATCAGGACGCAACCAAGACCATCCCTCGAAGCATCACAATACACTGTGAACCTCTTGCTCTGGTCTGGCAGAGTAAGGACTGGCGCCGTAGTTAACCTCTTCTTCAGCTCCTCGAAGGCCTTCTGACGCTCATCAGTCCACGAGAAATCCACACCCTTCTCTAGCAAGGAAGTCAAAGGCTTCGCAATCTTGGAGAAATTCTCAATGAACCTCCGATAATAACCTGCTAAGCCCAGAAAAGAGCGAACTTCCTTCACTGTCTGTGGTACCACCCAGTCAAGCACATCCTTCACCTTCCCGGGGTCCACAGCAATACCTCCCTTGGAGATAACATGACCGAGGAATGGAACCTCGTCAATCCAGAATTCGCACTTGCTGAGCTTAGCATACAGCTTGTGCTCTCTGAGCCTCTGCAACACAAGCCTCAGATGCTTCTCATGCTCTGCTTCTGACTTGGAATATATCAGGATATCATCAATGAATATCACTACGAAGGTGTCCAGATAATCCATGAAAACCTTGTTCATCAGATGCATGAAGAAAGCCGGAGCATTGGTCAAGCCGAAAGACATGACCGTATACTCGTAAAGCCCATACTTGCAAGTGAATGCCGTCTTCTGGATATCCTCAGGACGAATCTTCAGCTGGTGATAACCTGAACGCAGATCAATCTTCGAGAACACACAAGCGCCCTGAAGCTGATCGAAGAGATCCTCAATACGAGGCAATGGATGCTTGTTCTTGATGGTAACTGCATTCAGATCCCGATAATCGACGCACATTCTCTTCGCGCCATCCTTCTTCTCAACGAGCAATACAGGAAAAGCCCAAGGAGAGAAACTATGACGGATATAGCCCTTGGCTAGCAACTCATCGACGGTCTTCTTAACTTCCTCATGCTCAACAGGTGCCATACGATAGGGCCGCTTAGCAATAGGAGCTGTGCCAGGCAAGAGATCAATAGAAAACTCAATGTCGCGATCAGGCGGCATACCTGGCAAGTCATCCGGAAAGGCATCCGAGAATTCAGACACCACACGAATACCATCTGTGGGTCTAGCCTCCATCTGATGAAGAAATCCAGAAGGCTCTGTAGCTCCAACAGTGACCTCCTGACCATCCGGTGCTGACAGAAGAACAGTCCTCTGAGCACAATCTATCCGGACTCCCCACTTAGCAAGAGTCTCTATCCCGAGGATCACATCAATACCCTTGGTGTCTAGCACCATTAGATTTGTGCTGAAATCTACCCCCCTTATGGCCACACTGACTCTGGGACAGAAGATATGAGACCTCAACTGCCCTCCCGGTGAAGATACTAACATGCACCTCTTTAATGTGCTAGTAGGAATACCATGATGCTCGACAAAAGACTGGGTGATGAAAGAATGCGTAGCACCAGTATCAAAAAGCACTGTAGCAGGATGGGTGTTGACCATAAATGTACCAATAGCCACGTTAGGAGCCTCGGCCGCTGACTCGGCCGTCACGTGGTTCACCCTGCCCTGAGCTGGGGCCTTGGGCAGTGCTGCACGCCCCTGCTGTCCTGCCTGCGCCTTCCGAGGGCAGATTTTGGCGTAGTGCCCCGGCTCGCCGCAGTGGAAGCACACTCGCGGAAATGCAGCGGCCTGCTGCCCGGCAGGAGGAGTGGGCACTCCCTGCCTCGGAGCTGGTGGAGCCGGAGGCACTGGAAGCCTCTGACCCTGTCCTGCCTGCTGTGGGGGATGAGGAGGAAGCTGCTGCCGCTGCTGGTACTGCTGGGGCGGCCTTTGCTGCTGCTGCTGCGGATGCTGATAGCGGGGACATGTGTTGCTGCCCGAAGAGGATAGAGCCATCTTCCTCTTCTTATCCTCAATCTCTCGGCGCTTGCGCTCGGTGTTGAGGGCTGCATCAACCAGCTGGTTGAAGTTGTCGAAGCGATGGTTCAGCAGCGCATACTGGATGTGATCATCCAGTCCCTCCTTGAAGTACTCCTGCTTGTCGCTATCACGGGCGACGTCAGCAGGGGCGTAGCGGGCAAGCTGAAGGAAACGGTCACGGTACTCCGTCACCGTCATAGATCCCTGAAACGACAAACACAGATAACAAGGATAGAAATCGCTCAATATGTCAGGCTTACGAAAGGAGATCAAGGATAGATCGAAGCTCAAAAGAAGTTGCCGGGAATCCCATTTAATTTTACCTGCTTAAGGGCACGGAACTCCTTCTGCTTCATCTTCATTATACCCTCAGGAATATGATGGTTCCTGAAACGCTCACGGAACTGGTCCCACGTGAGAGTATCACGGTCCCGAGCCGGGTAGGACTCCCACCAGTCGAGAGCGGAGCCTCGCAGCTGCCCTGCTGCGTACAGAACTCGCTCACGGTCGTCGCACTGCGCAACAACCAACTGGCGCTCCACTGAACGAAGCCAGTCGTCCGCCTGGAGTGGGTCCGTGGCGTGAGAGAAGGTCGGAGGATGACCTCTCAGGAAATCCGCACGCCGGTCACGAGGCTGAGGTGGCGGAGGAGGCGGTGGCTGGGCGTGGATATGCTGCAAGGCCTGAACGGTATTGTTCAGGGTCGCCATCATCTGCATCTGGAGCTGGAAGAACTGCTCCGGGGTCAGTGGTGGCGGCATCGGCAACGGCTGACCAGTACCCTGGTTGTTCTGCTCCTGCTGGTCAGAACCGGAACCGGTGCGCCTGGTGTTCACCATCTGAGTGCAACGAACGAAATTTCATGAGAAGGAGATATTGTGCAGCTGCGGAAATGAAACTTCAGAAGGATATGATAGAGAGAAAGAAATATAGGTTTTACCCCCCAACGATCTAACTCAAATTTTATAATTTAGTTCAAGTTGGGTTAGATCGATTTGCATGAACAAGTTTAACTATTAGACTATGCAATCAACCAAAAATCCAAATCAAACATTTGCACAATAACAAACATTCAATATTCACAACTTAGTCGAGTTTATCACACTACTCGACCAACACATTCGTTCTAGCGCATTTTCATAGGGATAGCCTAAACTTATAGATTACAATATTAAGCGACTCAGGCCAACGTCTACGGAAACTCAAGCTATTTCTCAGAAAAGACAGGAGAGAGATAGCAAATCAAGGGTTTAAGACTCAAGGAATAGAAGCAGAAAAATGATTTTAGAATATTTGCGGAGGCAAGGCAAGGGAAAAGAAGTCCTATACTCGTCCAGATCTATCTAGGCTTCGTCCTACAGTCGATATGGCTCTAATACCAATCTGTCACACCCGATTTATAAGAACATAAATCGAGCAATCATATATGCGCCAGGATCAAGTCACGCATATATACAACAGATTATCAAGATATCACAACACATGTCACGAATAAAAGCGTATAAATTATAAAATGAATATCTTTATTACAACTGAATCAAGAATCAGTTCAAGGAATACGGAAGCATAAAATGAATACATGAAGAGCTGGGCGCCACAGGGACGTCGACTGGGAGACAAACGCCTAAAAGTCGTCGAAGCCGCTGACGTAGTCCTCCACGTTGCCGGGCACTGAGCAGCAGTCGAAGATATCCGAAATAGAACAGAAGAGTAGAGAGGCAAGTGTGAGTACAAACTCGTACTCAACAAGTATAACACAAACTATGAGGCTCTAGGCTGGCTGACTCAACTGCATTAGCTTTTAGTCTTAGCAAAATTTTATTAGAGCTGATTACTACAAGTGGATGAATTACCATGAACCCAATTACATAAGAAATTAATCAGTATTAATTAAGAACTACTGAGAACTATCCAAACCAAAACCATCCGGGGAATCACTCTAATCAAAGGTTGATAACCCCACTAATCAAAAGGAGGATCTGGGCCGCTCATGACTGTGAGCACAGTTGATATATCAGTTTTACACTCTCGAGAGGTTGCACAACTTTACCCACAAGTCGTGAGCTACGCTAGTTGTTCATCACACTTCCTTAGGTGAGATGGCTAGCAAGCGCACTATGAGACCGTTACAAAGGATCACGTTGGTAAGATGTAACCGCTAAGGATTCTGGATCAGCAACGATGGGGCCCACCTCCGGGGGTACAAGACACATAGCACAGACCAAGCCGGAGGAGTAGGGACCATTGAAGCTTACCACCCCTCTTGCCCACGCAGGTAAGTTACTCCCGAACCAACACGACCTAATTAGTAAGTCAAGACCGTCCCATTCCAGTCTTGTGGTTGCGCGGTTGTCCCAGGTTGTCACTCTATGAACCGGTCCTTATAGAGAGTGGCCAACCAAGCACTAAGCACCGTGCTGGCCCCCTAAACCAAGTTTCTAACAAAACATCTTTTACGGAGACGGGAACCGCTCAAGCACACAGCACAGAGGGCCACGCTCAGGATTAAGTTGCATAAGACCATTAATCAAATTTACTTAAAAAAAAGACCAAGTTTGTTATAGCGCAGCAACCTAGCACAACTAACCAAAATGCAACCCAAAGGATATATATATAGGATAAAAAGTGGCTAGGAAAGTCTTTATAGGCATACAGTACTAAAATGCAGTATGAAATTGTATTTAAAAGTGATAGGATGTTCATGTTATACTTGCCTTCCTCGTACTCTCCCGACTGCTGCTCGAACTGCTCGGAAGGTGGCTGCTCCTGGTACTGCTCCGGTGGCTCGACGTCTACTCACGATCGTAACAACAATACATGGGCCACACATGCACACACATACAAACAATAGCAAAATATAAGAAACAGTACCCCAATACAATAGAACAGCACATAAGACTGGCCTAGAACTATCCTACGCGTTACAACGATCGCGTGGATATAAAGAACACCTAAAACGGAGCTAAGATGCGAAAACTACGCTTAAAACAAGTCCCAGGGACTATTTGCGAGAAAAACTGGACTACAGGGGCTTCTGGACAAAAACCAGGGACCTAAACGCAATTAAAGGGTAGATATAGGGGCTAGCACGAGAAAACCCAAGACATGGACCGCGGGTATGAACACTGGAATGCTCAGGGGTCTAAAAGCATAAAACAGGACCTAACTGTAAATACTTTTGAACTAAAGAGGACTGCGGGTTGATTTTCCCGAAAGGGCAGGGACTCTTTAGCAAAACGTCAAGGCCGAACCGGTACCTTCTATTCTCGACGCTCGGATCTGGATCGGGCGGCTGAGATTAGACTCTCAAAGCGAAGGGGTACGCACGAATAACGACCCTCGGATCTGGATCCAACGGACGGCATCCAAACTTAAACAGATCTAATACCGTGCGCCGGATCTAAGATGGACGGCTCAGATTTAAAACAAGGGTGAAACGGTATGCGCTGCTTGGATCCCTTGGATTTCGATCGCACGGCTCAGATTTACCCCGGCTCGATCTAATCATGGGCGTTGGCTCTAGATCGGATGGCTGAGGGCTCTTGGGCGCTCGGGCGGCGGCGCTGGTCGCCGGTGACCAGTTCCGCGGCGGCGCTGGTCTCGGGCTCGCCGGAGCTCGGCGTTCCCACCGCTCCGGGGGCCAAATCGACCCGGGCTTGGGTCGGGCGTGACCTGCGCGACACGTGCGATCCACCTAGGGCCAAAGCGAGGCACGGGGAGGGCTCTAGCGACGAGCACGACGGCGGGGGCGGTTCGGCGCTGCGGCGCAACGATGGCGCACGCGTTCCAGCCTCGGGTGCGGCCTACGGCTTACGACAATTGGCGCAAAAGGGGCAGGGGATGGAGGAGGAGCTCACTAAGGGGTTGTAGAGGGCGGGGCTGCAGCGGAATAGGGAAGTCGACGACGACCGGCGGAGGAAACGGGGCGGCACTCGTGGACAGGCGGCAGCAGAAAGGCTCGGGGTCCCTTGGCCGCACGGATTGGTCGGGGAAGTTCCTGCGGAGGTAACCAGGGGGTCAGGGCAGTCCGAGACCGGCCGGCAACGAAGGAATTTGGGCGGCGGCACAGCTCACCGGCGGCGGTTCTTCGCGGGATCCCGATGTGGCAGAGGCTCGGGGTGAAATTGCGGGGCTCAGCAAGCTTTTGAATGGTGAGATGGGGCGAGCGCGGGGGTTGCCGGGATCTGTGGCACGCCGGAGCAGCGGCTCGACGGCGGGGCAGAGAGGGCGTCGCAGCGGGGCAAAGGGAGCGGCGGCGCTGGGTTTAGCTGGCGGTGAGGGCTAGGGTTCTGGGTACCAGGGCGCAGGGGTTCCCCCTTTTGTGGGGCGGCGGAGGGCACACTGGCGTGCGGGCCCAGAGAAGGAGCTCGCCGGGGACCTCGGAGGGGCCGTTGCGCCGGAGAGGAAAGGGGGAGAGGGAGAAGAGGGCGCTGACGCGCGGGCCCGGGTAATCAGACAGAGAGAGAAGGGGCCGGCGCTGAGGGAGAGTTGGGCTGGGGCGCGGCCCACGCGGGGAGGAGGAGGGGAAAAGGGCCCGAGGGGGAGAGAGAGAGAAGGGAGTGGGCCGGGCTGAGAGAGAGTTGGGCCGGTTTCTTTCCTTCTTCCTCTCCTTTTTCTTTTCTACACTCAAACCATTCAAACAACTCCATTTGAATTCAAATAAATTTGAATTCAAACCCAACACAAATAAAACAATGCACCAGCATGAAAGCGCAAACATGTTGCTCTTATAATAAATTTTATTTTCTTGGGTTATAAAATTACTTTAAATGCGAGATAAATTAGGGAAATCCTGGGAAATTCATTTGAGCCCAAATAAATTCCTCAAAATTTAGGAAAATTACATTAGGGTGTTACACCAAGTTCTACCTAGAAATGCATATATACTTGAAGAATTGGATGGTGTCAAGTTCCCAGTGGCAGTCAACGGTCAATGTCTCAAGAGATACTTCCCAAGCATGTGGGCCGATCAGCAGTAAGGCCGATGTCATGCATCAAGCTATAAGCCAATGTGACCGATGGGCCTGAATAAGGTAGCGCCGGAGTTGTGCGGAAGGGTGCAAACCAACAGAGCTCGAAGGCCCGGGTCAGCGAAACTGGTGACGTGTGGCAAAATAAGAACGAAGAAAGGAGGCCGATGCGTACGGTTTGCCCACACATTAAGAAAAGCATTTCGTAAGTTGTCAAAATAGCCGATGTGAGACCATCGACTCTAGAGTTTTTTAAGTAATCAACATAATGGGATCACCGAACAGCCGATGTGTGACCATCGACTTTAGAGTTAAAATGTACGCACACAAAGTTTATCTGTTAAAGAAATAGGCTTTCTGAAGAAACTCATCAATGGCAGCAATGGCATCGAGACGGACACGATCAACTTCAGCGATCACTGCTTCGTCCTCCTCGTCCACTCCCGGCATCACCTGTTTGCTCAGAGCACTCAGCTCAGCCAGATCTACCTTCAGTTCAGCGGTCAGGGCTTCTGCCTCCCATTTGGAGCTTGCAATAAGGTCTTTTTCTTCTTGAATGCGCTGCTTGGTGGCCCGGACTTTGGCCTCGAGATCCTCTAGATCCTTCTCCAGAAGAAGAAGCCGTTGGGCGGAAACAGATGTGTCAGCCTTGGTGTCCAGAGCAGCTTTCTTCTTGTTGACCGACTGACACCGCTCGGCAATATTGGTTCTCAAGGGGGATTGAGAGCGACGGGCCTCAATCCTATGGCGAGCTTCTGCTACTTTTACCCGAAAGGAAGGGAGGTGCCCGGCTGGCAAGAGCTTGACTTGAAGACCCACGGGAAGCTGGGAGTTGACCTCATCGAGGATCCACTTTACCGCGCTGGAATCCTAGACCAGGGCATCAATCGAACCCGAAAGAAGATCCCTCATACAGAGAAGCTAACTGGCAATGCTAGTTGAGTCTGGTTGAGGATAATCGGCTTCTAGTATGGCCGACCCGATGGACGCGGGATCAAACGCAAGCAATTCTGAGAGGTTCAGGCTCTGAAAGGAGGCATGTGAGTAGAGTAGTACAGAAAGGAACGAAAATGACCAGGGAGTAAAACATACCTGTCCTGGGAGGGAAGTAGCGACAGCCGATGAAGAAGTGATCGGCTCCAGAAGGCGCGTCCCTTCTGGAGGAGGAACGTTGACAGTGGGAAAAGCGAAGGTCGGCTCTCGGGGGGTCACCTTTTCAGAAGGAGGAGTGGCAGCCGACGAAGCAGCAGTCGGCTCTGGCAGGCGCGTCCCTTCTGAAGGAAGATTGGCAGTCGCCGAAGCGATAGCTGGCCTCTCCAAAGAAGAATCAACGACCGATGCAGCCACAATCGGTTCCGGCAGACCTTGTGGGATGACTAGTGTATCAATCAGCGTCGAAGGGCCTTCCAGAGCTATTGAGACAGGATCATTAAGAGTAATTAGAGCATTGACAAGTGCTTCCACATCCTCTGGAACCTCTGAAGCTGAATCTTTTTGGCACGGGGGTTCCTCCCCACTGGAAATATCCACAACGACGGGCTACAAAGAAAGCAAGTGTAATTGAGAAGAATGTACATAAATGGAGGGGCAACTACTAAAAAGGGGATCCAAACCTAGCTAACGACTGGAGTTTCTTGACTAGGGGAAGACGGCCCAGCTTCTTTCCGGATTTTCCTAACAAGCACCTTCCTCGTCTTAGCGCGAGCCGGGGGGCAACAACGTCAGAAGATCATCTCCGCTTGGGGGTCAGCTTTGTGGTGCTGGGCTGGATCTGCATGATACTTTTCGAAGGAGGAGGCACGTTTTTGCCAAAGAGAACCACAGGGGCAATTGGCGAGAACTGGAAGACAGATCCATCATCATTCTTGGGCTTTGGGCCATCCTCCTGCTGCAGAAAGAGTAAATAGAATCAGAAAGATTTAGTAAGGTTAAAAGAAGAAACGATAGGCGAACGGTAATACCTCTCCTTCAGGGATTTCATATTCAGCGTGAATCTGTTGCAGCATCGGCCCCAAGGCTCTCCGGAAAACATGAGTCTTCCACATCAACCACCAGTCCTCGAAGTCGACAGCCGAAGAAATAAAGGCAAGGTCAATAGGAATCGGGATGAGAAGGTCTAAAAACAGACTGTAGCATCTTTGGTGGTGATGGCATCAGGAAGGTCTACCCTGTTTGATGTCAAATGATGAAGGAAGAAATATGGAGGCACTTGCCCAAGACCAAACTGCCGGGCTGCTATGACCGGCTGGTAAAATTTATATCCCAGTTTGATAATCCGGTTGGATGTACTCATGCCGACTGGGAGGAGGCAAGGACGAATCATAATGGAGTACAGATGCCTGGTGTCAATATCATGGGCGAAGTCAGCTAATTGGAACGTGGCTGGGTTCTCAAAGATTTCAGAATCAGCATACAGGAGGAAAATTGGGTTGTCCAGGCCTTTGTAAAAAATCCTAAACCATCATGAGGCGTTTGAAGGATTTGTCTCCCGCTCTGGTCTGGAAAAGAGTTGTTGGCCAGAGACGGGAAATTTGGGATGAAATCTTGGAAGTAATGGTGAGTCCATAGTTGGATGAACCACCAGGGACCACCAGTCCTAAGTTTTTTCTGTGAAAGTAGACTCAAGGACATCAGATGAAGGTATTTGTAGATTTCACCAAGGAATAATTTACCAAGGCTAATAGTATGACCTTTGGCCAGCTCATACACTAGAGGAAGATAGTTCTTGGTTGGAGCAAGTGAAGGGCCACAGAAGAGAAAGTGTTCTAGCCATAGATTTAGGAAGGCTGTGTGTTCTTTCTCTGTCACAGGTCCTTTTGTTTTCAGATGTTGGTTCAGATATGCGCTCCAGTTTGTGCACTCTGCTTTGGAAGACAGTTTGAAGGGGACTACAGAAAGCATATAAGCAGAGGGACAAGATGATGAGATGTCCAAGCCGGTAATCATCATAACATCTAAAAGAATTGGGGTCATTGGACCGTGTCCAAAGAGGAAACAGTTCAAGGCATCGGACCAAAAATAGCCGATGATCTTTAGAAGGTTCTCATCCTTTTCAAGAGGGGAAAGAGATAGAGACAGGGCATCGGCTATCCCTATGGATTCCCATAAAGATTGGTAGGTGTTCGCCACTCTGTTATACCAGGCTACCCAGCCCTCTGGAGGATTTGGCCAAGCGCGAAGGCTATCGAACCAAGATTCTAGATCTATGTCTTGACTCATGAAGGGGATTTGATTAGCCTCGCAAGAAATTAGATCTATGTGCTTCTCATAAGAACGAGGCCCAAGACAGAAAGAATTGGGGGAAGAAGGATGCGGTAAGAGGATATTGGAAGCCTGAAAAGACCCACGAAAGACAAAGTAGTCGAAGAATGAGTCATTTAACAGCGTAATGAATCTTGTGATTACTGCATTAAATTAACAGAGGCCGGAGTTTTACCTTCAGACTGAAGGCATTCGCGCTAGTACTCGAAGACTCCACCATCGGGAACCTTGATGAAGTCGAGAACCTGGGGAGTAGATCTAGGGTTGGTGGCGCAGGATTGAGCATGTATGCTGAGGCTCAGAGGAGAATTTCATGGCTAGGGTTTATGAGCAAAAGGGATTTATGGAAGGAAACCCGGATTTTGGGAATCTTTAGAGACCTATCTTCGAGAAGGATTTGGGTTCGGGCAGAGAATGGAATGAATTAAAGAACCGGTTCGAATCCGGATCGGCATGTTCTGAGGAAGGGAACCGATGCGTTGCCATCGGCTCCTAATGGTTCGTTTTGTTTAAAGAAATCATAAGACGGAAAAGGAGATTTTATTCACAATGAGGAAGTAAGTACAAAAGGGGAGCCGATTGCTCCTAGAGCCAATCTATCGGCTTAGTGCTATGGTCTACCACCAATAGACGCCGGAGGTCTTGCGGCATTTGGTCAGCGGGGCCATGCTGACATCGCTGTCGTCGCCGCTGCTGTTGCCATTGCTATCATCATATCCGCTGCTGCTGCTGGTGAAGGCTCGGTGTCCTCGTTGTCCTTAGCAGCATCTTCTAATGATTCACCAAGAAGGAAGTTACCTGTTACTGAGTCTTCTTCAGTTGAGGAGGAATCGGCTTTTTCTTCCGAAGAGGAGAGCTCTTCTTCCCATGATGCGTTGTCTTCATCATCCCCCTCCAGCTTGGCTCCAAGAAGAAGTGTGAGATCTTCGCCATCGGTTAGGGATTCATCATCCTCTGACTAGGATTGGAAGTCCCATTCTTCTGCATCCCAATGCAGGGGGGCAAGGACCTCGTACGCAGCTATCGGATCATACTCCGGAGTAGGCTCTCGGGAAGACTTAGACTCAAAGGAAATAATAGAAGAGGCAGAGGAAGAAGAGGCCATTGCAAGAGGAAGAAAGAGTGGTTTGGATGTGTTTGTCAGTGGCTGAAGAAAGAATACGATTAAGAAAGTGCCGGGGTATGCTTATAAAGGCAGAGGCAGAAGGTGAAGTGAATCGGCACCATAACGGTTCCCAAGGAGCCTGATACAGAGCGGTCATATGCCCTGGAAGTTGAAGAGGCACGTCTGTACGGAATTCAGAAGTTGAAGAGTCGAGGTGATTAAAAAGGAGATGGTTTCAGAATTATCATTGCCGAAACCATGGGGGCATGTGTTATCGCCATAATTTAGACAGGCCGGAAGTGGGCCGTGGAGTAAGATGGGTTTGGAGGATAATTATAATGGGCTGACGAATCGGACCCTGTGCAGATGTTTTGGGCCCAGGGAGGCCGTGTATCTAGGTAGGTATGCTTAAACAGTTTAGATAGAGATAGTTAAGATTTGTGTCGTGTTTGGTTAGGGTTGGTTAAGAAAGGAAAGTCTACGGACCATGAATATGTATCATGGGTAAACAATAAAGGAGAATCAATCATTCATCAACAACTCTTGGCGCATCGCCTCCCCTGTTCTAGGGTTTCTCGGGTAAGTGCCGTGAAGCCCCGGTCACGTCCTGCGTGATCGGGGTAGCATTGCCCTTACTTGTTTACATTTGTGTTTCTCATTCTGAAGCATTATTGATGGTGAGTAACACTGTGGCAGAACCAAGCTGAATTATACCGGCTCAAGTACGCGAGTCCACTCTAGAGGGCTCCAACGTGCTTCAAACGGTATAATCCCTCGGCCTGTCGGGTAACGTCCCGATAAACCACCGATACACAGGATCAAATAAGGTTACCTCACACGAAGGTGAGTCCAGAGATACAATCACCATCACATTTTACATCACAGAGAAAATTACATTACAAGGGTATCCAAAAGAGGTACGAAGTATCAAATTCAGAGAAAAGATTACAAACTGTTAAAACTATGGTTTTTAGCAGCGGAAAACATACGTGATAATTACAATACGTCGTTAAGACGGATGTCATGCTAAGCCCGAGCACGACATCGCTCGATACCATCAATGTTGGCCGAGGACGGATCCCATTCCACGGACCAATCTTCTGAAAGAGCACAGGGCCAAGGCAAGGGAAGAGTAGGGTCTTCAAGACATTACCTGCAAAACATATAACTAGCAAGGCTGAGTATACTAATACTCAGCAAGGCTTACCCGGAATTGGGTATACTTAGCCCATTACTAGACTTATGAAAGCTTATAATGGTTCTGGGTTTAGTTTCAGCTGAAAAGCAACAAAGAGTAGATCCTTAATTTCAACTTTTACCTTTCAGGTTCTAGTTGATTATCCATTCTAGGTGAGCACCTATAACTACTCAAGCATGGTAAGATCTTTAGCCAAACATCATCTTTAATAATCATAACATTGCTCTTGTTACTCTATGTGGTAAAGGGATCAAGCAGTCTCAATCTTCGTGAGAAGCGGACGATTCAGAATCGAATTTTCAACCTTGCAAGGTAAACCTAACTCACACGCTTGGAACATCCAACGATAGTTCCGAAGCAACCGTTTGCCTTTCATTCCGACTCGTGGACAGGTCCACCACAAGCGACTGCAGGAACATACGCACTCCCAAAGTGCAGGACATACGTCTATAGCGCGACTACAAAACCCGTATTCCTGGTTGCCCTTGCAACACGTATTTCCCCAATCGAACATAAGTAACCAGAAGAACCAAATACATGTGGTGGGAGGTATGTCCACTCCTCGGGCCGATTGGCTACTAGGCTTACCGCTTACCCATAACTCACGGCATGTGGCTAGTACTTTCAAACGCTTAACCCGCACTACCACACACTGCGACCTTATCCAATTCAACAACACAGACGGGGTATCACCTCAACCATGATACCTCTCAAAACTCCCGTCCGTCATCCTTATAGTGATAACAGGAATGTAAACATTACAATTCCTATATTGCGCGAGTGACAGGAAATCACCCGACTTCTACCGGCCCTATTAGCATAGCAACTAGTCGGACTCAAGTGCTAGTATCCATCACATTGGTTCCTAGGAAAATGCAACTAGGGTTTCAAGCAATTCCTAAGAACTTAATGCATAGAATACGTAAATAGATATAGATTGCAGTGTAATAAAATAGTAGGTTATGTCCGGGGCTTGCCTTTACTGGTGGGGCTGGGGTTAGTCAAGTTAATAACGTCCGAACTTTGGTTCGGGTCTTCAGAGAATTCCCTGACGAAGTTCTTGGGGTCTTCAGAACAACCTCCTTCTGGTTTCGGGATTAGCTGGTAACTTCCGTCGGCGAGAGTGGTCGAGTCTACATGATATGCAAGATGGAGTTCAATGGATGCATACACCTTCATCTTAAATCACGGTAAAGTTGCAATCCAAAAGGCTAACACTCAAGAACTCATGGTTCAAAAAGGAATTTAAGCTTTGAATCATAAGCATTAACTCATGACTATAGCATTAACTTAATTGGAAGCAGAAATTAAGTATTCAAGTTTAAATTAAATTCAAAATTGAATGTGAACCCTGGATAATTAGGGTCATAAAGTTTTGAAAATTTAAACACAGATCAATTGCATGTTTAAAGGATTCTGACCAAAAGATCTGATTAGATAAACTTTACTGAAAAGACTTAACTAATTCTTCTATAAAACAAATTGAATTGATCAACTTAAAAGAATTTAAATTATGAAACAAACTTAGGTTTGAAAATTTCATATCAATTCATACTTAATCCACAGGGATTGCATACCAAAAATCAAGATTAACAAAGTTAACATGTAGGAACAAAATTGGAACTATGGATAGGATATTACACTCCCATGTCTTAGATTTAACATAGGTTCAAAAGTATTTTGTTTCATATCAAACTTACTTAATAGAAGTTGTAGATTTCAAAATTTAGTTTCAAACAAAACTGGTTTTGCAATTTTTGGAATTTTCTACAATTTTCTATTGAATTTACAAATCAGAAATACCACTCACATGAAATAACAAGCACTCACTTACTTCTATTTTAAACACAGCACAAACCATCTATTTTCATAACATGGTCATAAAACAAAAGTGATAGAGTTTGAAATAAAGATTCAAGTCCAACTGGTTTTACATTTTTTTGAATTTTCTACGATTTTCTAGGAATTTTCAAAGTTCAGCACATTGGAAAGGAAGAAAGGGTTGAAAACTTTCATTTGGACCCTTGGGAAGATTTGGGACTTTACAAATGGGTCCTTCTGCCATGGATGGCCGGAGGAGCTCGGTTTCATCTCCAATTCCGGCGAGGGGATGATCAATTAGCAAGGGGAAGGGGGTGGGGAGGAAGAGGGCATCCGGGCGCACCGATTGGCGTACTTGGGAGGAGAAGGGACAGCCGGAGGAGGTCCGCCGGCGTGGAGGCAGTAGAGCGGCGGCGGGGCAGCACTGGGAGCAGCGCTCCGGCGAAGGAAAGGCACAAGGGGGTGGGGAAATAGCTTCAAGAGGTCCTGGGGGTGCTATTTATAGGGAAGGGAAGGGAAGGGAGGGGCGCACGGCCGGGCGCCACGGCGGCGTGGAGGTGGCAGTGCTGCCGGCGGCGCTGAGCACGCGGGGGCGCGAGAAGAAGCCACGGAGGCAGGCTAGGGCAAGGAGCAGGGCTAGAGCGGCGCCTAGGAGTGAGGGGGCGCGAGGGGGGGTGCACTGACGGCCGGGATTTAAAGAAGAACGGCGGCGGCGGCGTGGAACAGAGGAACATGGGAGGCGGCCAGAGGAAGAAGAAAGGTTGGGGACGACTGGACCCAAATGTGATTTTCCAAAATTCCAGGGACCTGTCTTTAAACCAGCGATAACTTTTAAGTTAGGGCTCAAAAGGAAAAGTGTTCAAAATGAAAGTTGTAAAACTTTTCAAGATCTACAACTTTGTTTTAGGGTTTGAAATCAAAAACTCAAAGTATGCAACTTTATTTTGAAACTTGGGACTAACTTTAAATTTTATAAAGATTTTGTCCTTGTTAATTATTTTACTCATAATTTGGGCCTAAATGCAAGTTTTCAGGTAAGTCATGATTACTTGCATTCTTATAATTTGGCCCCTAGTAACTTTTGAAAATTACTTTTGTAACTCATGCATTTTGCACAAAAGGACTCGTATTCTTATAAAATTACACATAGGGTCTTACTTCTACAAATATATCCAACCTTATACATTTCAACACATGCATTACATTTCATACCTAATGTGATACAAATTGACACCTAGGGTGTCACAAACACTAGTTATCTCAACACGTGTAGAACAACGATTAGTCTTGTCTAGGTTTTAATTATGTTCTGTTCGTTATCTATAGGCGTTTAGCTGTTATCGTACCCAAGGGCAGCTTCTTGCTCTGTTCTTATTTAGTAGATCCAATCTATCATGGCTAGTTTTTGATCATCAGAGATTTAGTTCAATATCTGCGTAATTAGGCCCTACAAACGAGTTGAAAGTTCCGGCAGTATGATTGGTATCTTGTATTAGCTTAGAGAGGGATTGTTCCGGGAATCGGCTTTCGGGTTGGTTGTTAGGCCTCTGTTTAGGTTGTTGTGTTGCTGCCCTTTTGTATCTGTTAGGCTCAATTACGGGTAGGATGTTCCGATTACACAGTGAGTGTGACACCCTAGGTGTTAAATAGAGCAAGCCAATAGGAAGAATGTTTGGTGTGGATTAAATTGTGTGAAAATTGAGCAAAGTTATGAAAATAAGGGTATTTGTGTAAATTTATGAAAGTACAAGTCCTTTTATGTAAATTAGTTGAACTATAAAAGTAACATCCAAATTTACCAAGGGTCAAAATGTAAAAAGGTGAAAGTCATCATGACATGTCATAAATACTTGCAATTAGGTCCAAAGTTATAAGAAATTTACCTTAATAAGGACAAAACTTATTTAAGTTTGATTTCAATGCAAAATGGTAAAATAAAGCATTGTGCTTTAGGTTTTTTAACTTGAACCCTAAAGCAAAGTTGTAGGATTTGAAAAACTCTACAACTTCTATTTTGGTCATTTCCTCATTAGAGCTTTGGATCAGTGGGAAAATATAGTTTACAGAGGAGTCCCAGAGATTTTTGCAAATTCCAACGAGGTCCCTCGGACCCCCTCCCCTCTTCTTCTTCCTCTGGCGCCTGCTCTGCTCCCCTGCTCTGCTTCTCTGCCGCCGGTGTCAGCACCGCTCCCCGTCGCTCTAGCCGCTTCCCGGCGCCACCTCCAACTCCTAGCCGTTCCACACGTCACTTGGACGCCGGCCACCGCCCTAGCCTCCCCTCCCCTGGCCTCCCGCATGATTGCCACGCCCTTCTCCTCTCCTGCGCGAGCCCCTGCCGAGCGACAGCTCACCGCCGCCGTGGCCAATGCCGGGGTCTCCTCCCTTCCCTCACCCAGCCTTAGTTACCGTGAGCTCCTTTGGTTCAAGCCCTTCCCATTCCTCTCGTTTTCCTTTGCCGCGCACACACCGAGCACCGAACGCCACCACCGCCCCCTCCCTCAACTCTAGTGCCCTCCTGTTCGCCGTGGGCAGCCCAGCCCAGTCCTCCCCGCACCACCACAAACCCCTGGAAGCTTCCCCTCACCTCACTGATGCTCCTAAGCCACTCCCCGTGGCCGGACCTCCACCGGAACTACCTCGCCGTCGATCCCCTCCTCGCCGGTAAGCTCCTGTTGCCGCCGAGCCCCTACCTCCGCCCCTTCTCCGCCCAATCCGACCACCCCAACAGCTTCCCCTCCACCTGCTGCAGCTATCAGACCTGAGCTTGGCCACCTTCCTCGCCGGGAAGCCCCTTGCCGACGAGCTCCTCCGTGCCGCCGCCTCAGCCACCGTGGGAACCCCACCTGCGATCATCCCCTTCCCTTCCCAAGACCCCCAGAAGGTGCGCCTTGAGCCTCTAATGCTCTCTGAGCACTCCTCCTCCACCCCCCGCTGTCCCCCTCACTGGAATTTGGCTAGCAACGCCCCTGCCCTTCTTCCCCGACGAGCCAAGGGCCTATTTGAAAGGATTTCAAAAGTTCTAAGGGTCTTCCTGCAAAATTTCAGAACCCCCCTGTCAAACCCGGGGCCACCGGGCTGGGCACGTTACGTAGTTTAAGAGATTAAGCTCGTCTTATCTCTTATTCATTTCCTTTATCTCTTGTTTATCCCATTTAAATAGGAGATAGAGGTAACCAACACGGAGAGGATCTACCCGAGATATGTTCTGGTATGATCCCTTGACGGAGGTTGGTTAGCACCTTTGTAACTCTGACCTCTCGGATATATAAGGGAGATCAGGGACCCCTCTCAAGACAGAAGATCATTAGGTCATTCTACACCAAAGGGAATACAAGCCACCATACAGGACGTAGGGTGTTGCGCTCCATGCGGCCCGAACCTGTCTAAAGTCTTGCATTCCTTGCACCTTCGAGTTCCTGATCTCGGCGTCCCCTCACCCAAAACTTACCACCTTGGGCATATCCCTCGGTGGGCAGCCGGTTAAACACCGACAGCTGGCGCGCCAGGTAGGGGGACACGTCGAAGATCCACTAGCGAGCTCGATGGCATCTTTCAATTTCGTCAGGTCAGTTCCCTCTCAGGGCACGACATTCGTTTTTGGCTCATGGGTTTGCATCGCAAATGGCACGGGCAACTTTCGGCGATTCCTCGTCGACATGACGCCAAAAACTTTCGCTGCGGATCCCCGCAGCGGCCTCGACAAGTTCGTCGATGAACTCGACAACTTGCCGCTCCATACTTCTGCGGCACAGGTCGAGGAGAAACCTGCTCCAAGCTCGACTCCTTTTGGTGCTGCCACAGCTTCCCCTGATTTGGACTTGTTCCAATCTAGGGATCTGCATGGTCCACCTCAACTCAATCCATGCAAATTGGCCACTGATCTTCAGGAGGCCGACGAATCTGGATCCCTCTCCATGTTGGAAAAAGATCTGGACTTGCTACTCCAGGATGGAAATCCTGAAGCCACCGCGTGTCGGGGGGCTTCGGGTTGTTCTCGTCCCGGTGATTTGGTGATCACCTCCTTGCCGAAGGGGCGCATTGTGCATTGGAGGGGGATGATGCTCTCCAACCTACTCGAGGCAGAGAGCCGGCTTGTGGCTCACCTCGAGCCATTGCCCTTCCAAGAGGGCAGGCCATTGGCCACCGCGGCGGAGGGGTCGACTGAGCTAGTCGACGAAAGTTCTCATGAGCTTTCCTCCCACCAGGTGCTAATGGCCGAAGAAGGCGATGACGGTGGGGACTTTCCCATCGACAACTTTGAAGCGATCTCTGAAGATGAGATCACGGCCAATGCCGGTAACGAGAACGACGTTGATCGTGAGGCACGGAGGGCCAGGAACAGGGCCCGCACAATCCGGCGGAGGAGGGCTAACGAGCGAAGGCGATCTATGCATCGCGAGCTTGACCCTGAGTTCGCTGCCGTAAGCGAGCGGGGTTTCAGGACTCCGGTGGCCAACATCGCCAGGGTGACGGCCATCCTTGAGCGCAGCCACGACCCGGAGGTACGCTAAGCACTCCTCTACGCACAGAGGGCTTGGATCCAGCTGGATCAACACAATCCGGCGTCCGTCATCCGGGAAGAACGCGTGGACGAGAGTCGAAGTCAGGCTCGCAGTCGAACGGCTGGTGGTCGTCCTCAACATCAGATCAGCAACGACAATGCACGTGGGAGCCAGGCCCCTGGCGGGAGGCAACAGCCACCGCAAGGGGGTCACCCGCGACATGTCCATCTTCGACCTCCTTCGGGGGACCTACGCCAGCACATCAATGAGGGTCGCGATGCGCGGACCGTGATCTCCTCCAGGCGCAAGACCCACGAAGAAGTCGAAACTGAAGGTACTGACTGTAGTGATCGGTTTCCTGCTTTTTCTGCTTGTTTCAGCAGCTACAAGTACCCAGAGGGCTTCAAGCCGATCGGCATCACCAAATACGACGGCAAGCAAGCTCCTCAGCAGTGGCTCCGTTGCTACTCCACGGCCATTGAGGTCGCAGGGGGTTCAAACGTCACCAAAGTCGTCTACTTCCCGATGGCTTTGGACCCTGCACCGCTCACCTGGCTGGAGAGCCTTGGCAGCAACTCCATCGACTCCTGGGAACGAGTTAAGAGAGTTTTCATCGACAACTTCCTGGGAGCGATTGCCCGTGCAGGTACTAGACACGATCTTGCCCAATGCAAGCAAGAACGTAACTAGCTCCTGCGGTCCTACACGCATCGCTTCTTCGATGTTCGCGCCACTATCACGAACATCTCGGAGGAGGACATCATCGACTGCTTCTACAACGGCATCACCGACCCGGGCATATACAGGGACTTCGGGCGGAATAGGCCGAAAACTGTCGCGGGCCTTCGTGATATGATGCACGATTGGTCCGAGCAGGAGGAGAAGATGCGGGAGCGGTTCCCGCGGCGTCAAGACAGCACTCTGCGGCGTCCAAACGACAACCGCAGCGACAAGGGCCAGCGGGACTTTTCGGGGCCACCCCGGAAGCGAAAGCCAGATGATGTCATCGCGGCTATTGATCGTCCTTCGTGGGGCAAGAAGTCGATGACGCAAGAGGAGTTCGAGAAGCTCCTACAGAGGAAGTGCCCATGGCATCCGGGCGCCAACCACGCCACCATCGACTGCTACCACCTTCGGAGGACTTTCAGCAACTCCGATGGCGGAAAGAAGAACAAGAAGTCTGCTGACAAAGAACCCGAGGATGATGATCAGGTGGATCATGGGCGCAACCCGAAGTTTCAGGACGCGTCAAAGGTGGTCAACGTCATCTTTGGAGGAGACGAGGATTTTTGTTCCAGGCGGGATCAGAAGCTGCTCCTCCGGGAGATTTTGTCCATCGAGCCGGCGGTACCATGACCACTCCGTTGGTCGGAGGTCCCCATCTCGTTCTCTCGCGATGACCAGTGGACAAGCTTTTCCGAGCCCGGCAAGTTCCGAGCCCGGCAAGTTCCCCTTGGTCCTGGATCCTGTGGTGGCGGAGGTCAAGCTTACCAAGGTCCTCATCGATGGTGGGAGCGGGCTCAATCTCATCTTCGTCAGCACCTTGAAGAAAATGGGCCTGGATTTCAAGGATATGCTGGTTCCCAGCAAATCCCCCTTTTACGGCATCGTCCCAGGTAATGCGGCGCACCCGCTTGTTACGGTGGTCCTCCCAGTCACCTTCGGCACGCGGGAGAATTATCGTACTGAATTCATCAAGTTCGAAGTGGCTACTTTTGACTCTTCTTATCATGCAATACTGAGTCGTCCGGCACTTGCCAAGTTCATGGCAGTGCCACATTATGTCTATCTGCTTCTTAAGATGCCAGGACTCGGTGGAGTGCTCACCCTCCGTGGCGACTTGAAGAAGTCCTACGACTGCAATCAGGAGGCGATCCAATACGCTTCGACTACTCGCGTGCCAGATGCTTCAGGAGAAGTACTCGCGGCCGCGTAGCAGCTCTCCCAGACCGGGCTGGAGATTCCTTCCAAGAAGGCCAACAAGTCGAGCATCCAGTCGACTGATGATGTGGCCCTCAAGACGATCCAGCTTCAGGAGGGAGATTCATCTAAGACCGCTGTCATTGGTGCGGGCTTGGGTGACAAATAGGAACTCGCGCTCGTCAGCTTTCTTCGGGCTAACCGAGACATATTCGCATGGAAACCAGCGGATATGCCAGGGGTGCCCAAGGAGTTGATCGAGCATGCTTTGAATGTACACCCGAAGGCTACGCCTAAGAAGCAACGCCTGCGGAGGTTTGCCCACGACAAGCGTGAGGCCATTAAACGGGAGATCGCTAAACTTCTCGCGGCTGGATTCATTAAAGAAGTAATCCATCCAGAGTGGGTAGCGAATCCCGTTCTTGTAAAGAAAAAGAATAATGAATGGAGAATGTGTGTTGACTACACTGATCTCAACAAGCATTGCCCAAAGGATCATTTTGGGCTGCCGCGCATTGACCAAGTTGTCGATTCGACGGCTGGTTGTGTCCTTCTTTGTTTTCTTGATTGTTACTCAGGATATCATCAGATCGCGCTCAAGGAGGAGGACCAAATCAAGACTGCATTCATCACCCCGTACGGGACTTATGCCTACAAAACAATGTCCTTCGGGTTGAAGAACGCAGGAGCAACATACCAGCGGGCGATCCAGATATGTTTCGCGGATCAGCTGCACCAGAATGTTGAGGCCTATGTGGATGACGTGGTCGTCAAGACTAGGGATTCCGATAACTTGATCGCAGATTTGGAGGAAACATTTAGCAGTCTGCGCAGATTTCGGTGGAAACTCAATCCCACCAAGTGCGTCTTTGGAGTCCCTTCAGGGAAATTGCTCGGGTTCATCGTCAGCAATCGGGGCATTGAAGCCAACCCTGTAAAGATCACGGCCATCACTAATATGGAGGCCCCGGCCACAATCAAGAATGTGCAGAAGTTAACAGGTTGTATGGCGGCTCTGAACAGGTTCATCTCCCGACTCGGGGAGAGAGGACTGTGGCAGAACCAACCTGAATTACACCGGCTCAAGTACGCGAGTCCTCTCTGGAGGGCTACCTCATGCTTCAAACGGTATAATCCTATTGGCCTGTCGGGTAACGTCCCGATAAACCACCGAATGCAGGATCCAACAAGGTACCTCACACGAAGGTGAGTCCAGAGATATAAATGCCAATACATTTTACACCACAGGCAGATATATTACAAAAATTATACAAAGCATCAGTAGCTCCCACTGAGGGGAGATTATTACAACACAGGTTTAAGTTATAAGTTAAAGCAACGGAGTTTAAAAGCGTAAACATTGTACACGTCGTTATTACAGATATCATGCTAGCCCTGGTATGATATCACTCAGAGGAATTGGTGTTGGTCAGGGACGGATCCCACTCCACCAACCAACCATCAGGCAATGGGTAGGGCCATGGTGTAATGAAAGCTGGCTCATCAATGAGATTACCTGAGATAAATCAACAAAAGCAAGGCTGAGTATACTAATACTCAGCAAGGCTTACCCGTCTCATGGTATACTTAGCCATGTAACTAGACTTATGCAGGCTTTTCAGGTTCTGGGTAAAGTTTTTAGCTGAAAAGCAACAAGGAGTAGATCCTTATTTTCAAATTTTAACTTTCCAGTTCTAGTTGATTAATCATTCTAGGTAAGCACCTATAACTACTCAAAACATGGTAGAATTCTTAATCAAACATCATCTTTTATACTCACAAAGTTACTCTTGTTACTCTATGTGGTAAAGGGGGTAAGCAGTCTCATTCATCGTGAGAGGCGGACGATTCCTGAATCGAGATTCAACCTTGCAAGGATAAACCTAACACACACACTTGGAACACCAAAGGATCATTCCGAAGCAACCGTTTGCCTTTCATTCCGACTCGTGGATCAGATCCACCACAAGCTACTGCAGGACATACGCACTTCCAAAGTGCAGGACGTACGTCTGTAGCGCGACTACAAAACCCGTACTCCTGGTTGCCCAGCAACACGTATACCTACACGTCGAACAAAGTAACCAAAAGAAGCAAATACATGTGGTGGGAGGTATGTCCACTCCTCGGGCCGATTGGTTACTAGGCTTACCGCTTACCATATTTCACGGTATGTGGCTAGTACTTTCAAACACTTAACCACCGCTACCACACACTGCGACCTTACCAAATTCATCAAAACAGACGGGGTATCATCTTGACCACGATACCTCATAAAACTCCCGTCCGTCATCCTTATAATGATAACAGGAATGTAAACATTACAATTCCTATACCGCGCGAGTGACAGGAAATCACTCGACTTCTACCGGTCCTATTAGCAAATCAGCTATTCGGACTCAGTTCTAGTGTTCAATACATTGGTTCCTAGAATTATGCAACTAAGGTTTCCAAACAATTCCTAAGAACGTAATGCATAAAGACATATATAAATAGTATAGATTGCAGTGTAATAAAGTAGGGGTTATGTCCGGGGCTTGCCTTCGCTGGTGGGGTTGGGGTTAGTCAAATTAATATCTTCCGAACTTTGGTTCGGGACTTCAGAGCATTCCGTGACAAAGTTCCCGGGGTCTTCAGAATAACCTCCTTCTGGTTCCGAGATAAGCTCGTAGTCACCATCAGCGAGAGCGGTCGAGTCTATATGAGATGCAAAGTTACAAGTTATGGAATGCATATACTTTTATGTTAATTCACAATAAAGTTGCAATCCAAACAAAAGATCTTTACATTTTAATGAACAACCTAACTATCTTGTTCTGGGCAGTCATTTATTGAGTATTAAGTATCTTATCTAGATACATTAAATAACTAAGTTAACTTTACTAAATATCTAACTGGTGGCATGGAGCAACAGGTTGGGTGATGCCCAATAACTAAGTTAAATCCTTTTATCTATTGCTTGTATTATTGATTTATATGAACTCCATATTGATACTAAATTATGTACTTATTATAACATGTTCAATTTGTTTTTAGTTGTTTTCCACCTAATCTTAAGTTGGAAATTTGGCAATAAACTACACTATTATAAAACAGTACTAGAAAAATAATTTCTTGATTTTAGAGCATTTAAATTATTCATAAATTTTTATGAACTAGAACTATGGGTCATGAATTTTTCTTTGAATCTAAACTTAAATTCATGGCTGAGGTTACATTAGGCCTCTAACTTTCAAATTTTTATCTTAGATTACTCTTATTTTAACAAAGCTAAGATAAATGTTTCAGCCCTAAACATGAAGGAATACATTTGGAATTAAATTAAGTAACTTTTATCAACATATAACAAAAAGTACTCGAAATCTAAGCAAATGAACAGTAAAGTACTTGAACTTTTTACACAGAGCTATACATAGCACATACAGTCTAAGTTCCAAATTTCAGCTATAACACATGTCTACAACATGAGATATAATTAAAACACTTATTTTCTAATATTTAATCTACATCAGAAAATATACACCTACAGCTCAAACTTCCTAAATAAAAGTAGTCGAGTTTTACTTAAGGATTCCAACAAAATTTAGTTTGCATTTTTATGATTTTTTCCTGAATTGATATAGAGTTTCAAAGTTGGCAGCTTAATTTACACAAGGGGGTCCTTCGGCACTATTCAACTGAGTCTATAGCCTTACAGAAAAACCCCTGGGTTTTCAAGTCTTCTAACCCGAGGTCCTTAGGCTGGGGACCGAACCAGAGCAAAGAAAGGGTGGCCATGTTCCGGCGACGGCGGTCACCGGCGGCGAGGTCCAAGGGCAGGGAAGGACTCAGGGGCTTACGGTGGTCCTGTTGCGCCACTTGTCGAGGGTTGGGGTGGCCGGAAAGATGGAGCTCGACTAGAACCCGGGGTGGCGGCGGAGGGGTCACCGTCGACGGCGAGGTTCCGGTGATCAGCGTCGGCAAGGAACCTGCGTACAAGAACCAGCACGTCATGGGGAACGTGTAGGTGCAACTAATTGGAAGGATTCGTGTCGGAGGAGAAGTAATTGGCGAAGACAGTGGCGGCGGCGGCGAAGTTGAATACCGGCGATCGTCGGGAGGGAGATGTGCTGGGCTACAGAGCCAACGGACGGGTCGTGGAGCTTCACAAGGATGATGTGGTGCTGGCTAGGGGGTTGTGGTGGCGCGGGAGTGCCCGGAGCGAGCTGTCCACGAGGAGCAGGAAGCGGCGGCGGACGGTGGCCGTCGGAGATGAAGTTCCAGTGGAAATTGGGACGCAACAGAGGGTCGTCGAGCACTAGTGAACTATGGAGGATCTTGGGCAAGGGTGGATTGGGGCGGAGAGGGTCTGGTGCTGGCTGCCCACGGGCGTGCCGTGCGTAGCCGGAGCAAGAGAAGACGGCGGCGACGAAATGTGGGTTGGTGGCTCGCAATTTGGCTCTGGAACTGAAGGAATAGGACGTAGAGACTAGTGTGATGCTATTGCACTCGAGAGACCGAGAGTTAAGGCTTTGGCGGTGGGCTATCCACGACGACGAGGAGGTGGCGGCCGGCGGAGGCTCGGGGTCGTCGTGGCGCGCGCGCGCGAGGCCAGGAAGGGAGGGGAGCAGAGGTGGGAGAGGCAAGGGGCGACGCGTGGGCATGTGCACAAGCTGGAGGTGGAGCTCGGGGTGCGGCACCGGCGGTAAGCGGCGGTGGCAGGAGCGGAACAGAGGGGGAAGCGGTGGTGCCAGAGGAAGACGAAGCAGGGAGGTGTCAGGGGGACTTGTTTGTGATTTCCGAAAAGTTCAGGGACCCCTCTGTAAACTAAAATTTCTCACTACTACAAAGGTCAAATAAGAAAATGCTCAACATGAAAGTTGTAGAGTTTTTCAAACTCTACAACATTGTTTTAGGGCTTAGGTTCAGAAACTCAAAGTTTACAACTTTTTAAATTGCATTTTGAAACAAGGATGGAATTTAAATTAACTTTGTCTTTTCCCTCCTAAATTTGATCAAACTTTGGCATGTTTACAATTTTTCTGGTTTGTCATGATTACTTGCAGTTTTACACATTAACCCTTAGGTAAATCTAAATTTTACTTTTACACTTCAATATTTTCATATATAGACCCTTATATAATTATGTTAATTACACATAGGTCCTTAGTTTCATACAAAGTCTATTTCTCTTAGATTTTAACTTAATATTTGTACTTTTCTTCTCTATAGTCATTTGAATTGGACATTTAAGAGCATTTTCACACAATTGCACTTAGGTACTTATAAAATTCATAATTTACAAATACACCCCTAGTTCTCCGTTCAACTCACAACATACATACAACTCACTAATACCTAGTGTCTAGATTTCTAATTACATGAATGTTACAAGGACTGCCCTTCTTCAAGCTCCTGAAGCGCCAGGATAAGTTCCAATGGACGGAGGAGGCGGAGCAGGCCTTGCAGGATCTGAAACATCATCTACAGTCACCTCCAGTCCTTACAGCACCGTTGCCCAGGGAGGATCTGCTACTTTACATCGCGGCAACAACTCATGTTGTCAGTAGTGCTATTGTAGTCGAGCGAGGCAAAGAAGGCCATGCGTTTGGAGTGCAGAGGCCTATCTACTTCGTCAGCGAAGTCCTTTCCGAATCCAAGGTACGGTATCCAGCTGTTCAAAAGCTCTTGTATGCAATCTTAATCACATCAAGAAAGCTACGCCATTACTTTGATGAGTACAAGATCACTGTGATTTCGGACTTCCCGCTGGCGGATATTTTCCATAATCAAGATGCCATGGGTCGCATATCCAAATAGGCAGTAGAACTGGGGGCTTTGTCAATTGACTTCAAGCCACGCACTGCAATCAAGTCACAGGCTCTAGTCGACTTCATGGCTGAATGGAGGGAGAATCAAGTCCCAACCCCAGTGGACAAGCCAGAGCATTGGACCATGTATTTCGATGGGTTCCTCAAGCTCGACGGTGGCGGCGCTGGGGTTCTGCTTATTTCTCCACGAGGTGAGCAGTTGAAATACGTCCTTCAGATCTTGTGGGCGGTATCCAACAATGAAGCCGAGTATGAAGCTTTGCTTCACGGGCTTCGTTTGGCAATATCACTAGGGATTAAGCGACTACTTGTATACGGCGACTCTCTTCTTGTTGTTCAACAGGTCAACAAGGAATGGGACTGCAACAAGGAGACGATGGATGCCTATGTACAGGAAGTACACAAATTGGAAAGCAAATTCTCCGGCCTGGAGGTTCATCATGTATTGCGGGAGCACAATGTTGGTGCGGACACCTTGTCCAAATTGGGGTCCACGCGTGCCCAGGTCCCGCCGGGGGTCTTCGTCCACGAGCTCCGACAGCCATCCATCAAGTCTTCTCCGCAGGTAGCCATCGACGCGGGTCCCCAACAACCCGATCGAGAGGTTATGATGCTGGAAGAGGACTGGCGAGAGGCTTTTATCGACTTCATTCGAGATCAACGACTACCAGCGGGAATCAACGCCAGGAGTGCAGAAGTAGCTCGTATCTTGCGAAGAAGCAAGGGTTTCGTCCTGGTCGACGGCAAGCTCTATCGGCGAGGCGCTCGGTCAGGAGTTCTCATGAAGTGCGTCACAAAGGTCGATGGTTACGACATACTGCGGGAGATTCACGACGGCGTCTGCGGCAACCATGCGGTTTCAAGAACGCTGGTGGGGAAAACCTACAGAGCCAGTTTTTGGTGGCCAACCACAGTGACCGACGCGGAGGATCTCGTGCGCAGGTGCCAAAATTGTCAATTCTTCGGCAAACAGACACATGTTCTAGCTCACAGCCTCATCACCATACCGCCATCCTGGCCTTTTGCCTGTTGGAGTCTTGACATGATCGGGCCCTTCACGACGGCGCCAGGTGATTTTACCCATGTTCTGGTGGCTATCGACAAGTTTACTAAGTGGATCGAGTACAAGCCGATAGCCAAGCTCACGCCAGATCGGGTCGTCGACTTCATCTCGGATATTTTGTATCGTTTCGGCTTCCCCAACTCCATCATCATGGACTTGGGGTCGAACATCACGGCGAACCAGTTCTGGGAGTTCTGCGAGAATGCTTGCATCGAAGTTAAATATGTCTCGGTTGCACACCCAAGGGCCAACGGACAAGTCGAAAGGGCGAACGGCTTGATTATCGATGGCCTCAAGAAGAGACTTTATGATGCAAATAGCAAGAAGGGAGGCAAATGGGTGCACGAGCTGCCACATGTCGTCTGGGGGCTTCTGACTCAGCCGTCCAAAGCCACAGGACAAACACCTTTCTTCCTCGTATATGGATCTGAAGCTATTCTACCAGCCGATATCATGTGGAAGTCTCCAAGGGTCGAAATGTACAATGAAGGCGAGGCGGACGAGGCGCGGCAGTTAGAGCTCGATTCCGTGGAAGAAGCTCACTACACCGCTCTTGTTCAGTCAGCTCGGTACCTGCAGGGGATCCGGCGATATCACGATCGCAACGTCTGAGCGGTCATTCAACGTTGGTGATTTGGTCTTGCGTCGTATTCAGGACGAATCTGGCCTACACAAGCTCAATTCAAGGTGGGAGGGCTCGTTCGTCGTCAAGCAGGTCACAAGGCCAGGGTCCTATCGACTACAATCCCCTGAGGGTTGCGAGGCCCCCAACTCCTGGAACGTTCAGAACCTGCGCAGGTTCTACCCTTAAGTCGGGGCCCGATGATCGCTAAATCCCCGGGGGCTCAGAAGATCTCCTTTCCCCGAATCAGTTTGGAGGCCATGAGCCACATGACTCGGGTTGTTACATGCCTTCACACTTACACGATGGCCAGTGTCACGTGCAAACACATATAAAATGACTTCTTGTCGAGAATGACGCGGGGGCTACGGCCACGGTCATCTCCCTTCGACTTCCGTTCCTGACGGAGCCCTCAGCTCTGGCTAACTCCTCGGCACATCGAGTTCCGCCGACCTTCGATGATCGCACGCGATAGCAGTCGCATTTTTTCCAACACAGTCGATCCGTTCGACTGGCTTACACCTAGTACGTTGGAAAGGCTCGCATAAAGAGCTACCTTGACTACATCCTGAGTGGCTGCACTCAGAATGGTCTTGTTTCTGCCAAAAAGAATGGCAAGCTCGCGGCGGTGCCCGCACCCGCTCCTTGCAAGCTTGATCTGTCCGTCCGGGTCTTACATAGCTTACGGAGCGCGCTCACAGTAGGAGCAACCTTTGACTACACTTCGAGTCGCCGCACTCGGGGTAGTCCATTTTTTTGCCCTACGCACGGCAATCCCGCGACGATGCTCGCGTTCTTTCCTAACGAGTTTAGACCCGCTCGATCGAGTTGTGGCTAACCTGTTAGGCGATTATTAGCTACCCTTCGGGTCGTTGCACCCAGGGAAGCGTCTACTGCTTGAGCCTTGTAAGCCTGGATCCCAATTCAGCTAAGGCACGCAAACAAGCAGAGATATCGAGCGAAGTACTTACATAAGAGAAAGATCACTTGTTTTTCATACCCTAATCCTGAAGTACACTGTGTGCAATTTGTTCTGCTATAGGTTGGGCCTCTTGCAAGTACTCTTCAAAACGCTCATCCGTGCAGTCCGTCGCCATCCCTTGCGCAAAAATGCCCAGCTGCGTGTTTGGCACGAAGGACTTTACATATGCGAGGGCATTACTCACGCACGCGACCGGAGCTTCAGATAGGAACTTGAGCATTTTCTTCGGGGCTTCGCGAAGTCGCTCCAGCAGGGGCCGCGGGCCTGTTTCGCCTTCTTCTGGGGGATCCACCATGTCCACCAGCTCCTGGGCGGCCCCCCGAAGCTCCTCCAGCTCCTTGCGCAGCTGCTCGTCCTTCTCGCCCAGCGCTTTGATCTGCTGAAGGCACTCGATGAACTTCCATTCAGTATCGCCGATCACCTTCTACAGCCTTTCAACATCATCTGTACGGCAATACAGCATATTCTTCACATCAGTAAGCAGCTCCTCTTTGTATTTTATTATTTTCCTAAGCTCTGCAACAAAGATGTTTCAACAGCCACGGGAAAACACTAAGGAAAAGTACTCGAGGAAGCAGGGGCCTACCTTGGTGCGCCTTCTTCTCTTCCTTGAGCTGCTCCTGGTACTCTGCTTGTTGCTCCTTGAGCTATTTTTGGAGCTCAGAGTTGGCTTCTGCGAGGTTTTTCAGGTCATTCTTGAGCAGCCGAGTTTCTCGAGTCCTTTCCTACTTCAGTATATCAAGCTCTCGCTGCAGATAGCAATTCTTCGTCTTCTCCTCGGAGATGCGCTTATCCAGGGCAGCTAACTCTTTTGCATCACTCATAACCGTGCCAAGCTTCTCCGATTTCTTTTGGGATTTGGTGATTACATGCTGTGCAACAGGCGGAGATCGGGTCAAAAAGTCCATCAATATCCACAACCGGCACATCACTCAAAGTCTTACCATGGAGAAATTGTATAGTTCCTTGAAGGTGCTCTTGAAAGTCTTCAAATTTTCGGCTGTCAGCAAGGCGTCGTCCACCAGGTCGGTGGGGATGACGTTCTTGTACCCCGGCCCGGCCCTCAGTACCTCACGAGGACCCCTCGAGGATCCCGCGATGTCTCCGGGCCGCAGCAGCAGGGACCGGTTTCGTACCGGAGGGATCAGCCCGAGTTGACGGCTCCGGGGCTGCAGTAGCCGTGCCCGGGTCTAGTTGAAGCTGTACCTCGCTCGCAGCCTTGATGACGTCGAAGTCGTCGTTACACAAGCTGGCAAGAACTAAACTTTCAAGCGTCGGAGGAAAACTCACATTGTCGACTTCTTTTTGATGGCCTTCTTCACCCGCAAGGCTCGTCGAGGAGCACCCGTTGCCGGCGGCGGGGCCTGGCTGGCTGAATGAGTGGTCCCTGCCACGGCAATAGTGACCGCAGTGATGGCGGATGGGCCTGTTTCCTCCCGTTCGGGCTCGGACCCGGATGGCAGAGCAGGAAGACTACAAGTGAACAGTGTTAGTATTCAGTATCATTGACACTTAGCAACTCGTCCAAACAGCAAAGTCAGTACCTGGCGGTTTTGACTTCTTGAGCCTTGCGCTTGCGCACCAGTCGTTGACCCTTGGGCACCAGTGGCAGCGCGTTGGTCAACTCCACGCTCTGCTTGGAGGAGTTGTCCCGGCGCGGCCCTCCTTCGGCTCCTTCGCTCGCCTGCGAGTCCACGCATTCGTTGGACTCACTGCTACCTTGAGCTGCAGCAAGTCGAGCCTTCTTGGCGGCAGTGGCAGCAGAGGGGAGGAGATGATACGCTCGAGGGAGGTCAGGTTGCGGCGGGTAGCTGCAGTACAGCTCCATGTGACCCTGCAGAAAGTTCTTCAGTTAAGTACCGGTACAGTAGCAGATTTCTTCAGCGAAAAGAAGTCGAATACTTACCGGCTTGGGCGGATTTCATGCGGAGAACAATGTGGGCACGTACGGCACGGCGTCCACGTCTAGCAGCACCCGCTGAACTCGCTAGAGCGCGATTTCATCTGGCACCTCCTCTGTGCACATGCGAGAAGGGTCAGCGGGGCCGGTGTACTCGAAGCCCAGGCAACAGCGCTGCTGGATGGGTTGGACGCGGCGTTTGTAAAATGAGAACATAACAGAGGCGCCGGTCACCCCTTTCTTCTTCTGTACCTCGATATCCCCCAGCAGCTCTCTGACCTGGATCATCTCCATGCCGGAGGGTTCAAGGTTCCATTCCCCCCTCACCACTGGCAGCCTGTTCGACTTCGTCGGAAGAGGGGGCGCATGGTTTTCGATGTAAAACCACTGGTTCTTCCACCCAGGAAGGTTTTAGGGGAATTTGTACGACAGGTATTTTTCGCCGGCTTGCTGTCGCAGTTGGATGCTGGCACCCCCTACCACGGCGAGTTTTTTCGTGGTAGGCTGGGGTTTGACGCGGAAGAGGAAGCGGAACAGATCCCAGTGGGGTTCGATTCCGAGAAATACTTCGCAGAAGTGGATGAAAATGGAAATATGGCAAATGGAATTAGGGTTGAGGTGATGGAGCTCAAGCCCGTAATAATAAAGAAGGCCACGAAAGAAGGAACAAGTGGGGAGGGCCAATCCCCGTTCGGCAAAATGGAAGAATGTGATGATTTCGTCGACATTCTCCATGGGGAAAGGTTCACGGAACGAGGGGCGCCAGTTGACAAGGTTCTTTTCCTGGAGCAACCCCTCGGAAACTAGTTTGTTCAGATTGTTGAGGGAGCACTTACTGTGTGACCACTCCGCGGTTGATGGCTCCGCATCTTTCTTCATTCCCTCGATCTCTGACTTCTTGGATGCCATCTCCGATGTGCTGGCCACGAGATGCTCGGGGGCTGCGGGGAGAGGGGCGGGGAGGTCGGAGCGGGAGAATCTACTTGGGGGGATGGCGGCGGTGATTGGCTCGGATTGGGGAATTCGGTGGCTTTTGATGGAATGCAGATTGAAAGCGTGGTTTTTTCCTACCGTTATCGTGGGGTTAAATAACCAGCGGGGTGGGGAAAAGTTACTGTTCTGAAGTTCAAGAGTCACGTCCGAGAATATTCCGAATATGAGGGGTCGTTTGATGGGTTATTTGGATTGGATATTCGTTTAATCATTTTTTCAAGGTTTGTTCGCCTGAAAAAGCGTTTTTTCGAATTACTAATCTAATACCCATCATCTGTACCATCGTTTTGGTAATTTTGCAATGTTCTCATTTTTCGCCTGCATGCCACGGTTATTGGATCCTTATCTCCAAATTTTGTGGGATTTGGATTCAAGGCTCGGGGGCTGCGGGATACGTGGCATCGACTACTTATTTTTTCAAATCTTTCGATGGATAAGTAGGGTCACAGACAAATGGGACCCTCAGCCTGATTCTCCGATTCAACCTAAGGCTCGGTGGCTACTCCATATGGAGTACGATTTTTAAATCGCACGCCATAACAAAAATTCGGGGCATGAGCACCTCATAGCTTCGACGCAGTCAAACAAGTACTTGAAGAAGGACTTCAAGACGAAGTTTCAAAAGAAATCGAAGACTGCTTCAAAAGTACTCGATGAGCCTGCAGTACTCAGCTATGAAGAGCTCGGGGGCTTGTCAGACCCAGGGCCACCGGGCTGGGCACGTTACGTAGTTTAAGAGATTAAGCTCGTCTTATCTCTTATTCATTTCCTTTATCTCTTGTTTATCCCGTTTAAATAGGAGATAGAGCTAACCAACACGGAGAGGATCTACCCGAGATAAGTTCTGGTATGATCCCTTGACGGAGGTTGGTTAGCACCTTTGTAACTCTGACCTCTCGGATATATAAGGGAGGTCAGGGACCCCTCTCAAGATAGAAGATCATTAGGTCATTCTACACCAAAGGGAATACAAGCCACCATACAGGACGTAGGGTGTTGCGCTCCGTGCGGCCCGAACCTGTCTAAAGTCTTGCGTTCCTTGCACCTTCGAGTTCCTGATCTCGGCGTCCCCTCACCCAAAACTTACCACCTTGGGCATATCCCACGGTGGGCAGCCGGTTAAACACCGACACCCCCCAATTCAAAAGCTATGAACTTCAAAAATGTGTAGAAAATTGTTAAAAATTCAGAAAAATGTCAAATCAGTTGGGTTTGAATCCTTGTGTTAAACAATACCACTTTTGTATTATGATCATGAGATGAAAATTTGTATTTTGAGCTGTGTTTAAATTAGTAGATAAGGGGTACTTTAATTAGATCTTTTGATCCATAGCAGTGCTGAAGCTCAAATTTGAAACATGGAATATATATGCCATAAGTAGAGTTGTGTAAAATTTGGAAGCCCAGAACAGCCCTCTAGCTAGGATGTTTAGATAACTGTAATTTAAGTTAATAAAAGTTTCATGATTTAATTCCAGAAGCATTTCTTCATGTTTATAGCTGCAACTTTCACCTTAGCTGTGAAACTCAGGTAATTAGCATGGCTACACCTTAAAGTTTTGATATGTTTTTATGTGTAAAGTTTAGCAAAGGTGTGCTTCATATGTGCAATGCTAAAGAAAAAGTGGTATTTATGTAATTAAATTTAACTAGAGGTCCTTTTATGCAAAATGGGTGGAAACAGAGGGAAAAGTTTAAAAGTATGAGGGTTGTTTTGCAAAAGGTGGTAACTGTGGTTAAACTGTAAAAATATGGAAAATTACCCTTGGGCATATTTGTAAAAGTAATTTTATCCATAGGACTTACATAAAATGTGAAAATTTTACTAAGTCTAAAATATCTTCAAAACTGTTGCTCAACTGCAGATGAACGTTAAAGGGAAGTTGTAGAGTTTGAAAAACTATGCACTTTTGCTTTTTGGACCATCTCCATTTGAGCACTAGTTTAAAAGTTACAAGTTCTTTTCAGTGAGGTCCCTGTTTTTCTCTGATATTGCAAAATGGTCCCTGGCTCTATTCCTCCCCCTTCTTCCTCCCTACGTCACTGCTCCCCTGCTCTGCTTCTAGCGCCCTGCCACCGGCGCAGTGCGCCGCTCCTGGCCGCCGTCGCCCACCCCCTGTTCTTCCCCCGTCCACGCGTCGCCTCAATGCCATTCCACCGCTCTAGCCCCCCCCCTGTTGGCGCCTTACCCGCGCGCCACGGCGTCCGCGTGTTGCCAGCGCCGCCCGCCGGTGCCTCTGTTGCCGCCGCCGCAATCCCCGGTTCTTTCCCCCCCGTAGAGGCTCAAGTCCAAGGTTCAGCTCGCCCCGGCTTCCCTTCCCCACTCCTTTTTCCTATAAAAGCTGCCCAGGACCTCCTCGCGCGCGCACAGACCTTGCACTACGCCAAAACAGCAAATAGGAGCAAGCAATCTGAGACAAGCCTCTAAGGGCACGTCGCAGATTACAGAAAGAAAGACGCGCTAAAAATGCGGGCGCGGCGCTGCGTGGGGTGGGGGAGGGTAAGAGACAAATGCCAGACGGGCCGTGGTAGGGCACGTCTCCGATCATTTTAAGATCTGAGATGCGCCTTAACGTGGCTCGTCTCGCATTTGTTCCCACCTCAATGCGAGACGCGCTGTGGGAGGGCTTGTCTCCGATCATTTTATAAAGCCACAGAAAGTAATGAGAGACGCGCCTTACTAAGGCTCGTCGCGCATTAATTTCTCTGGCTTTATAAAAATCGTTGACAAGTAATGCGAGACGGGCCTTAGTAAGGCTCGTCTCGCATTGATCGGGGGGGGGGGGTGGCGGTGGCGCGTCTGTAACGTACAATACATATTACATGGAATCAATCCCTTGAAACCGAACGAACCGGCTTACATTACATTACATTAGTAAATCCAGCAATACATTACAATGTCTGAAATACAAATAATCTCACAATACATTACAATGTCTAGCTAAATCCAGCAATTATTATTACATCGATATTAATTATTAGATAGATATTAAATCAGGCAATGGCGCTGGCTTAGGAGCGCTAGCAGCTTCCGAGCTGAATTACCGTCCTGCCCCCTGTAAACGTTGTTGTTCCCTGAGCCACAGCAGTTTAGGGTGACTGAACAGTCGCTGCAGGGGAGGCAGCCGCCGAAGCAGCTAAACAGCTTCGACCAGCTCGGAAATTTCATCCTGGACCAGCTCGTGTTTCGTGGGTTTCGTGAGACAATAGAAATCGATAGAGTACTACCACTAAAGCAAACAAAGAGAAGCTTCCTCCGTGGGTTTGCTGATGCAGATTCAGGCAGAATGCGACGATTCCAACAAATACATTCAACAATGGGAGGTACCCGATCCTTATGCGCGGGGGATGTTGGTGGTGAAGGGCGTTGTGGTCCCGGTGTCGCAGATCTGCGGCTGGTGGTGGAGAAGCCCGGGGATGTTGGTGGTGAAGGGAGCTGCGGTCCCCGTGTCGCAGATCTGCGGCTGGTGGTGCAGAAGCCCGTTGAAGGAGGCGCCGCAGATCTGCCGGTGGCGACCGCTGTGATCTCCGAAGCGGTGCACTCCGGGAGCGCGGCGGTCTCGGAGGATGCGCCGAGGAGGGTGATGCCGAGCGCCGCGGTCTCCGGCACGCTGGGGAGGGGGATTTTCGCGGTGGCGAGGTCCTCGGTCTCCGGGACGCTGGGGAGGGGGATTTCAGCCGTGGTCATCTCGTTCAGCAGTACATCTCGTGACTATAATTTTCTTTCGATAAATAGCCGGGACGCGTCTCGCTTTACTTTACTGAGACAAATGGGAGACGCGTCACTGGAAGGCTCGTCTCAGATCATGAGATGGGATACGAGCTTTTGGACGGAACGTCTCAGATCATGAGGATGGGAGACGCGCAACTGCAAGGCTCATCTCAGATCATGGGCGTCTTGCATTTGTTCCCACCTCAGACAAGACCCGCCTGGGGGTCTGGAGACGCGTCACTGGAAGGCTCGTCTCAGATCATGAGATGGGAGACGCGCCTTTGGACGGAACGTCTCAGATCATGAGGATGGGAGACGCGCCACTGCAAGGCTCGTCTCAGATCATGGGCGTCTTGCATTTGTTCCCACCTCAGACAAGACCCGCCTGGGGGTCTGGAGGTCCGAACAAGCTATCCGAACTTGCAGTCTGATACTTTGGTGGTGCGGCTGGGTGGATCTGGGGAAAGTGGTGCTGGCGGATGTGCGGCTGGGTGGATCTGCCGCGGCGGGCGGTGGAGATCTCGTGGGGAGCGTGTCGCGGCGGGCGGCTGGAGCACGATCGAGCCTCTTCTTGCTGTCGTGTGTCGCCGGGGGCAGTGGCAAGGTAACTCCGATATCATATCGATTCTTTTGGTTCACCATGTAATAATTAAGTTCTAAGTTCAAACTTTTATGGCTAGAATAGGGCATTATAACTTATGTTCGAAAATACACCAAGATTTTTCCATGATTGTCTTCAGACGTTAAGAGTATCTAATACTAAATAAATCCGAGATAAATCATATAGCATGAAAAGTAAAGATGAAAATCTTAAAATATTTTTTCTAGCACATGATATCATGTCATTTGCCATCTAACAATATTTGAACTTAAACACTAGTTGTGCATGGCCTCAAACTATGAGAATCCTAACGTTTTGATTTCATATTCTATATAGATGTCGTATCGGCGTTGGATGTATGGTCCACGCCTTTGCAAGGACTTTATGGATGGTGTTGAAGCCTTCATTAAGAACGCGAAGAAAGATATGGTGGACAATGGTATACAGTATCTCTATTGCCCATGCAAAAATTGCAAAAATGAGAAGCGATATCTTCAAGAGCACGTGTTGAAATCACACTTGATCAAACGTGGATTCATGGAGGATTATCGATGTTGGAATAAACACGGTGAAGAAGGACTTAATGAAGCAGAGAGTAGGGATTCCTATGTGGAGAGGGAGGTCCATAGTGTTGTCGAAGAAGAGGACGACGATGTGGATGAGGCGGATATACTAGGGTTGAGCAATGCCGACATCATGGAACAGGTAGTACTCAAACCCGGCCCCATAATAAAGCTTACAATTAGAATAATAAGGTCGTGCTAATATGACTTTTCATGTCTGGCTTGACAGGTTGATAACATAGAGGAGATGGTTTGCAATGCTGACAGACACGGCGACGATGAGTTCAAAGGAGGCGAATTCGGAAAGTACAAGAGGATGATCGAAGACTCTAAGAAACCTTTCTATCCTGGTTGTGGATTGAAATACTCAAGGCTATTTGCGATGGTGAAGCTTTTCCAGTTGAAAGCAATCCACGGATGGAGTGATGGCAGTTTCAAGGAGTTGTTAGCACTCCTTAAGGACATGCTTCCACAAGGCAACACCGTCCCTGAGACCGTTTATGAGGCCAAACAGATTATCTGCCCGTTGGGATTGGAGGTGGAAAAGATCCATGCGTGCAAGAATGATTGCATTCTCTATCGTGGCTCGAATTATCAGGACCTTGAGAAGTGCCCTGTTTGTGGACTCGATCGATTCAACCGTAGAAAAGATGGTGGTGATGATGAGGACTGCAACAGAACAAAGGGCGGACCTAAAAAGGTGTTTTGGTACTTTCCAATTGTTCCACGATTGGTGCGCTGGTTTGCAAACAAAAAGGAGTCAGAATTGTTGCGATGGCACAAGGAGAAGCATAAGGTGGACGGGTTGATAAGACATCCTGCTGATGCCACACAATGGCGGAACATAGATTTGCGATATCCTAAATTTGCGGAAGATCCGAGGAATATTAGGATTGCAATGAGCACAGATGGCATGAACCCATTCATGAACAATAGCACACATAGCACCTGGCCAATTGTTCTGACGATATACAACCTTCCGCCTTGGTTGTGTAACAAACGGAAGTACATTATGCTGTCGGGCTTGATACCGGGGCCACATCGACCTGGGAATGACATCGACACTTATTTCAGTCCTTTGGTTGACGATCTGAAGTTGCTGTGGTGTGAAGGAGTGGAGGTCTGGGATGAGTACAAGCGTGAGTACTTTCAGCTTCGAGCCATTTTGTTTGCGACTATCAGTGACTCTCCAGCGGCACGGAACTTGTCCGGACAGAGCAAGAAAGTAGGTTGCGGGTGCCCACATTGTTTGAGAGAGACAGACTCTGAGTACTTGAGTGAGTCAAAAAAAATAGTGTAGATGGGACATAGACGCTACCTTGGAATGAAACACCCGTTCCGGAACATGTGTGATCACTTCAACGGTAAGGCCGAGAAGAGGCGTCCTCCTCCGCATTTCTCAGGTCATGATGTCTACAAAATGGTTAAGAATGTCCATGTTGTCCTCGGTAAGCGGAAAGGAGAGAAGAAAGGCAAGAGGGGCAAGAAGGTCGTTGTTGAAGAAGATGACATGTGGAAGAAGCAGTCGATTTTCTGGGAGCTACCGTATTGGAAGGACTTAGACATCCGTCACTCTATTGATGTGATGCACGTGGAGAAGAATGTCTGTGAGAGCCTTCTCGGCACATTGCTTAACATGGACGGAAAAACGAAAGATCACGCACATGCACGAGCTGATCTGAAGAAAATGAAAATTAGAGAAGAGTTGTGGCTCAATGATGACTCCGTTAAAGGAATGGAGCTGCCCACATCATGCATCACCCTGTCAAAGAATGAGAAGAAGGAGTTTTGCGAGTTCTTGAAAAGTGTGAAAGTTCCAACTGGCTACTCAACCAACGTCTCGAAGCTTGTATCAATGCCTGATCTAAAGCTATCTCCCGGCATAAAGTCTCATGATTACCATGTATTGCTGACGCAGATGATTGCCGTAGGAATTCGGAATATCCTACCGGTCAATGTTCGGGAGGCTATTATGAACCTTTGCTTTTTCTTTAATGCAATTGGTCAAAAGGTTCTAAGTGAAGAAGATCTTGAGTCATTGGAAAAGAAGCACTATGAAACTTTGTGCGTTCTTGAGATGTATTTTCCACCTGCCTTTTTCGATATCAGCCTTCATTTCACGGGCCATCTTATCAAGGAGATAAAGCTACTTGGTCCTGTGTTCCTTCACCAGATGTATGCGTACGAGAGATTCAACGGCATCTTGAAGTCACTAGTAAGAAATCGAGCTTTCCCCGAGGGCAGCATGGTACAAGGATATTGTACAGAGGAAGCCATTGAGTGCGCTCTAAACTACGCTGACCCGAGTAACCCGGTTGGTGTTCCCAAGTCTCGTCATGAGGGGAGGCTCACAGGCACGGGGACGATCGGGAAGAAGGCTATAATTCCAGATCGAGATTTATTTCATAGGGCTCATTTCCACGTGTTGCAACAAATGGACATTGTGTGTGCGTACTTCGATGAGCACAAGGAGCTGTTGCTTAGAGAGCATCCTCTACACAGTGAATCATGGTTAGCAAAGGAACACATGAACAAATTCTGTGGTTGGCTCCGGAATTGAATTTCACGATCAGATACTCCTGTAAGTGAACAACTCAAAATTTTGGCTCTTGGTCCTATATTCACCGTTATGACATACCAAGGGTATGACATAAATGGATACACGTTCTACACCGAACGACAAGATAAGAAAAGCATGTATCAGAATAGTGGTGTACGTGTTGATGCTTACGATGTTAACGGAGAGGACAAAACTGCGTACTATGGTCAAATACAAGAGATATGGGAGCTTGACTTTCACGGTTTTAAAATTGCTCTTTTCCGTTGCAATTGGGTTGATGCAAATAGAGGTGTACAAAAAGACAAGTACGGGTTCGTTAGTGTCGATCTTAGCCGTCACGGATACAAGACGGACCCTTTCGTCCTCGCACAACATGTGGCTCAAGTGTTCTATGTTTCTGACACCACAAACAAAAGACTCAAGGTGGTTATACCTGGAAAACGACGAATCGTCGGTGTTGAGAATGCGGTCGACGAGGAAGAGTTTGATCAGTTTGATGAGATACCTCCTTTCGCCACCTCAATGATCAAGCCAAGAATACCATCGGCCAACGAAACTCCCTACTTGCGCAACGACCATAAAGAAAAAGTCAAGAATTTCAAAAAACCAAGGGAACAACTGAAAGTAGCAAAATGATTGGGCACACAATGTATATTAATAGTTCCTTTGTCAAGTATGGGAATTGTGTGACTATAATTGTTCCTTTGTGAAATATGGTAAAAGTGTGACTTTAATTGTGCCTTTGTGAGATATGATAATGTGTGAATATTTGTGAAGTACGAATTCATATTTGTGAGAGATGAATATGTGTGAATTTTCAGTTCCAGAACTGAATGGTTGTCACTTTAATTGTTCTGGACATTCAGTTCTGGAACTGAACAAGAAAGGCGAGACGCGCGTTAACTACGGCGCGTCGCTCATATAACAATGCGCGACGAGCCGTAGGTAACGCGCGTCGTGCATTCTCTATGCAAAACCTAGAGGCTCCGGGAGGAACCCAGGGACCCTGGGGCACTTGTGCCTAAGGAGAGAAAACAAAAAAAATTAACCCCGGTTGGGGGTTAATTTGTGAAGTACGAATTCATATTTGTGAGGGATGAATATGTGTGAATTTTCAGTTCCAGAACTGAATGGTTGTCACTTTAATTGTTCTGGACATTCAGTTCTGGAACTGAACAAGAAAGGCGAGACGCGCGTTAACTACGGCGCGTCGCTCATATAACAATGCGCGACGAGCCGTAGGTAACGCGCGTCGTGCATTCTCTATGCAAAACCTAGAGGCTCCGGGAGGAACCCAGGGACCCTAGGGCACTTGTGCCTAAGGAGAGAAAACAAAAAAAATTAACCCCGGTTGGGGGTCCGGGGCCACCGGGCTCAACCCGCAGGGTACCACGAACAGATTGAACGGGTTCGACCGGCAAGGGAGCCCTCGGGCCCCAGACCCACACCCCAGCATGGGCAAAGAGAGGAAACTGCGGCTCAAAGGTACATGTATTGTAAATTCGAAACGCCAAAGACCGCCCAAGCTTATAAGCTGGACGCACTCGCCCTGCGTTGGCGAGGTGGGACAAAATCCCCTCCCAACGCGCGCCTGATCAGGCAACCATCTTGGGGGCATCAAAGGAGAGACGTGCGTTACCTACGGCTCGTCGCGCATGACGCCGCTCATATCATGCGCGACGCGCCGTAGGTAACGCGGGTCGCGCATAAGACCACGAACAGATTGAACGGGTTTGACCCGCATGGAGCCCTCGGGGCCCAGTCCCACACCAATGCGCGACGGGCCGTGGGTACCGCGCGTCGCGCATTCCCCGGTATCTGCAATTATTTTTCCGGTTCTAAGGGGGTCCGGGCAGAACCTAGAGGGTCCGGGCGGAAAACACTTGTGCCTAAAGAGAGAAAAACAAAAAAAAGTTACCCCGGTTGGGGGTCCGGGGCCACCGGGCTCAACCCGCAGGGTACCACGAACAGATTGAACGGGTTCGACCGGCAAGGGAGCCCTCGGGCCCCAGACCCACAACGCCAGCATGGGCAAAGAGAGTTTACTGCGGCTCAAAGGTACATGTATTGTAAATTCGAAACGGCGAAGACCGCCCAAGCTTATAAGCTGGATGCACTAGCCCTGCGTTGGCGAGGTGGGACAAAATCCCCTCCCACCACGCACCTGATCAGGCAACAATCTCGCGGGCGTCAAAGGCGAGACGCACATTATCTATTGCGCATCACGCATGGAGATGCGCGACGCGCCTTAGGCACGGGAGCACGTCGCGCATTTAGAACGCGGCGCTCGGCCTTCTTGGGACTTAGGTCAAATTTTGAAATCGTTCACACCCGTTCTCTGCTCCCCGCCGCCGCGCCGTCCTCTCGCGCCGCCCGTCATCGTTGAGCCAAACCGTCACTCCCTCGCGGCCGTCGTCCCCGGCCCAGCAGCGCCGCTCGGCGCTATCGGCGCCCCCCGGGCCCGAGCTCCCATCCCCGCGAGTGCCGCTGCCGTCGAGCCTTCCCCGAGCCGTCGCGCCGTCGTCCCCGGCCCCGCGGCGCCGCCCCAAGCCACCGTAGCGTCGTCCACTGCCGCCGTAGGTGAGCTTTCCCCCTTTCTAATTAGTCAGTGTTCATACCCTACATATGGACGTATGAGGCAAGAAACATCTTCCATGGACACACATAGTATGTTTTGGTACACAGAATTGAAAACAAATCAGATTATCAAGAGCAAAAAGAGACCAACCTAGCCAAATGAAAAAAAGAGCGGTTAATGACCAAAGATTAAGTCATATATTTCAAAAAATGGAGATTACTTTGCGAGAATATGTATCACTAAAGCATTAAGCATGTCTAGGCCTAGGTATGGGATTCATGCGGTTACTCTATGGTTCTATCTGATTTGGAGCGTTTACTCTATGGTTGTATCTGTTTTTTTTCCTTTCTCGTGTAGCACGATGTCCAGTGGTCTGGACAATGTGCAGCAAGCTGCAGGCGGTGAGGACAGTGTGCAGCAACCTACAGATGACAGAGCATCATCAGGACGGCCGGCACGGTCACAGTTAGGAGCTAGCACGCTGGTGCTGGCAGAAAGAAAAGGTCCCAGACAAGGTGGCCATCAGATGTGAAAAGTTGTGGCCGGCTCAATTCTGAGGCAGCACCTGAAGACCCATCAATCTTGGTGAGATTAGCACGGGTTTGTGGCCTCACTGCCCGGCAAAGGGTGCCACTCACCTTGGAACATTTCGATGACTTATCTTGGGACCACAAAAAGAGAATCTTCGAAAACAATATTCAACCCTATGTTGAATATCCGATAGAGTTGCACGATAAGGCTACGAAGCATGCTATGAAGATCATCTCTAAAGCCTGGAGGAGCTACAAGAACAGGTAAAGTGTTGTCACTTACTATTGTCATTTACTAACATTTTTTCATTATCTACTGTCACTTATGCAGATTTATTGTTTTGTCGTGCAGGCTTTTAAAGTGTTGGAAGAAGAAAGAGAACCCTTTTGACAAGTATGCGGACTTGACCAAAGAAGCCTGGGACGAGCTTGTTCATAAGTGGAATACTCCCGAGTTCCAACAGTCAAGTGAGTATTTTCGGGGTCTCCGAGCGCGGAACGAGCTTGACCACCACCTTGGCTCAGTGGGATATGCTGGAAAGCAACGCAAGTGGGAGCAGGAGGATGAGATGCTGGCAGAGAGGGGCATTGAGAATCCCTATGAATCGTTTGAGGGACGGCTGGCACCATTTATACGTGCTAGGTCAAAGCTCACGGAGGATGGCAATATCAATTTCTACAGCACGAGCGCTAAGGAAGTTGCTCAAAGGGCTTTGATAGAGAGCAGCCAAGGTTCAAATGAAGGAGTGAGGGAGTTTGATGCGCTCACCAGGGCTTTGGGAACCCGTGAGCAACGGGGTCGTGTCCGTGGTGTTTCCAGTCAGTTGACCTGGAAGGAGGGGTTCCCTGAACACAAAGGCAGATACCGGAAGCGGACTCGAGACTCCTCATCAAAGGTTGACATAGATGAGATCAAAAAGCAGGTGAAGATGGAGATGTATGGAGAGCTAAAGAGTGATATCGAGTCTCAGGTGACGGTGAAGATGTTTGGAAAGCTAAAGACCATCTTCGAGTCTCAGGGATTGTCATTCCCTGATTTGCTGGGGAGTACGATGAGTGAAGAGAGAAGGGACAGCTTCGCTTGTACTGCAGCGGGTGCTTCTCAGAGTAGAGGGACAGAGAGGGCAATTGTGCCTACATCAGTGGAGCCGGATACGATATATGGCTTGGCTCGTCCGACCCGATGCAGTCTTCTCGTGCAGCTGGTCGGAAATTCATCTTTCATGGAGGTCGGGAACGGGCTTGTGTATCCCGGTATGTCCCAGCTTGAAGGTGTCCAGGTCAGTGCATTGGTCTTTGCCTCTCTTTTCTTTTCTCCTATTTCTTTTTGTTTTTTTTTCTTTTGGTATGAACAACTTGCTTGAGATTTAAAGGCTTTGTTGTTGTTGTTGTTGTTGTTGCAGGTCAGGGCTGATTGTGCTGTGGTCAAGATTGACTACGTGCATGAGTTTGCTAAGAATATCAAGCTGGAGGTGCCACCAGATGACATGACCACCACTTTGCGGGATGCAGTTGCGAGAAGGGTTCAGTGGCGGAGAGCTGGTATTCATATTGATCCAGCAGATGCAGATTCAGTACCGACCAGTCAACCTCAGCCACAGAGTGCTGCAGTGCCACCGACGTTTTCTGAGCCATGCCCACAGCTGCCGGATACACGGGAAGCGTTACCGGATCCGCATCCTCCTGTCCCTACTCAGCCTCAGGTTACCCCCCCTCCACCTATTCCGACAGAGCCAGCTACCGCTCCAAAGAAGCCAAGCAAGGCTAATCCTGTGAGGAAGAAGCAGAGTAGGCCGATGGCGACGAAGCGGGAGATCTCAGAGGGTAAGAAAAAGGTGGAGCAGATAAAACAACCGGTCACAAGGGCTTACACTTCTGAAAATCCAAAGTACAGGGTTGGAAAGGCCTTGCTTAGTGTCTCTGAGCTTCGGGCAGCAGGTCAATATTGTGTGGACCTGCACAAATACTACATGCAAAATGTTAATCAAGCCGAGGAAATCATGGTGTCATTCGAAGAGCGGCACTTTCTGCAGCTTGAGGGCAAAGGCAACATCTTTATTGTTGCCTGGAGCGATTTGTTCGACCTTTTCAACCTCGACGCTTTGGATCTTTCTCTCATTCGGTGCTTTGCATTGTAAGTCGATTGAGACTTGTTTCCATTTCAATGCATTTGATATACGTTCAACAATTTAAGTCGTTTCTATTTCAATTCATATGGATCGTGTAGGCACATGCAACAAGAGACAAGGCGTCGAACCGGAAAGAAATGTGGGTACATTGACCCACAGCTGATGACGGTGACATTTATGAATTCAGATAGAGATAGCTTGGTCAGGTGCGCACATGCAACAATTAAACTTGTTTTCATTTCAACTTGTAGCCACATGTAGTCACTTGTTTCCATTTAACACATGAAACCGCTTGTTTCCATTTCAACTTGGTTAGGTACATGGTGAAGTGCATGCGAGTACATGCTGACAAGGAGCACATTGTGGTGTCGTACAACCCAGGCAACCATTGGGTTACACTCATCATCAATGTCAGGAGCAAGCAAGTCTTCTACCTTGACTCGAGCATTCCATCAGATGAGTCGGGCGCGCCTCAGATACGTGATTATTCTCTAGTCATCTCAATCCTTGACGAGTAAGTTTGTTGTTTGCTTTAGTTTTTTATCATTTGCCCATTTCAGAAGCATTTGTAATATAACATCCGGATGTCTGTGTTTAGGTCTCTTGACAGGCATCTTAGGGATAAAGAAGGATACAAAGAGCAACGTCAAGCTGCGTTTACACATCACACCGCGTGGACGGTAACTACTATAACTAAATCGCTTTACTATTACGATGTTTTCTTGGTTCTAAGTGTCGCAAAATGCTAATTTCTATCTATCTTTGACATGTAGTGCACACGGCAACCCTCGGGTAACTCATGTGGGTTCTATGTTTGCCACAACATGCTTCTAGTTGTAGAGAAACCGGATTTCACGGTAAGAATTATCACGTGTTCTAATTAAAAAATATCTGTCTTCATCTTGTATTCTAACTGCTTGTAATTATATTTCGAAGGACGAAGATGATTATTTCAATCAAACGACGATTGGTAACGTGAAGGATATCCGAGAGAGGCTAGCGGGGTTCCTCATGATGGAGGTGATCAACACAAAGGGGGAGTTCCATTCACGATAGCACGGCAGGCGACATTGAGCTAGATTGAGAGACTTGCTTTGCATGTACTCTATTGTTCTTATCGATCATTGTTGCTAATTGATTGTACATGTGTTATATAATACTATCTTTCCTTGTGTGTATCGCACTGTGTGAATTGTATGGATGCGTGCGATGATTGCGGTGAATTCTGTGAATTGAAATCTTTTGCAGGTATTTGATTGCAGCTGCCAAATCCTGGCTAGTTCCAGGATGCAGCTGGGGAAAAAAAGATCCCTGTTGGAGGTAGACTAATGCAAAACGCGCCTCGCTTAGACCGCGACTCTCATTAGGCTCCCAGGGGCGCCTGTGTCAAGCCAAGGCAAGACGTGCCGTAAGTGAGGCGGCATCTCGCATCTGTGACTAATGCGAGACCCGCCTAGCCTAGAGCGCGTCTCGCATTTGGCTCCCAGGGGCGCCTGTGTAAAGCCAAGGCGAGACGCGCCGTAAGTGAGGCGCGTCTCCCATCTTTGACTAATGCGAGACCCGCCTAAACAAGAGCGCGTCTCGCATTTGGCTCCCAGGGAAGCCTGTGTGAAGCCAAGGAGAGACGCGCCGTAATTGAGGCGCGTCTTGCATTCTGGTAATCTGAGACGCGTGTGAGGCTCATCTCAGATTACTTTTTAATCTGCGACGCTGTAATGCGGGACGCGACCACTGCGCGTCTAGCATTTTGCCTAGGGCGCGTCTCAGATTAGGGCTTCTGGCGTAGTGTTGCCGCCCTCCATTAGCGCCGCCGTGACCTCGGTGCCTCGTGGAGCTCTCCCCTCCGCCCTCTCCCTCCCCAAACCGACCGCACCATTAGCTTCCTCGTCCTCCACTGCAGCTCCCCAGCCCGACCCTCTCCTCCTCCACACGCCGGAACCCCACTGCCGCCGCACACCTCCGGCCGCCGGCTCGGCCTCTCGTGGGCAGCTCATCTCCGGCCACCTCGAGCCTCTCCAAGACCACCAATAGGTAGCCTAAAGTCCCCTCGTGCTCTCCCTCCCTTTCCCCCTCATCACCGGCGACCCCCACGGCCGGAATTTGGCCGGACCCGAGCCCCCATTGCCGGCCATGGCCCCTGGACCTGATTGCAAAGATTGAGTTCTTTCCAGGGGGTTACCTGTTAAAGCTAGGGACTAGTTTGTAATGAAGTGGCTGTTATTTCATGTGTGAACATGTTCTGTCTTGTAAAATTCATAACAATTCACAGAAAATTTCAAAAATGGCAAAACTAGTTTTGTTAGAAACTAGATTTCAAACTCTATAACTTTTGTTAATGGAGTTTAGTTTGAAACAAAATACTTTTACCTCTATTTTAAATCTAAGATTAAGGGGTAGTTTATGCTTAACTTTGATATTTCATGCTTTGTTGCTTATGAAGTTTGGCATGAATGTTCAATAAGCTCTAGGTAACTTTGTGCAAAGTTTCAAACTCAAATTTGATTTAAACTTAACTTCTGTTAATTTGAACTTTCAAATTTGAAATATTAACTAAACCTATTGTATAACCTTTTCTAATTGAGATCTATTGTCATTTTCTAATGTGATATTATTTGATGCTTAATGTATAAACAAATTTCCAAAACCTATACTCTTTTATTTAAAAGTTTTGAACTTAAATTTTGGTTCATTTAAAATTTAATATGTTTTAGTTCATGTTTGCAACAAACCCCACAATATCCTTGTGTTTCCTTTATAAATAGTGTTTTAAACCTAAACTCTCTCTTTATTTTATGAATTTTTGTGTGTTAATTGGGTGAGTTATAACTTTTGAAATGTGAAATCTTAAATTTAAATTTCACCTTAGTTAATTTATTGCATCTCATATAGAATCAACGACGCTCGACGACGGAGACTATGAATTGGTCTTAGGACAAGACCAAAGCTTCCCAAAAGACCCAGCGCAAGCCGTCGAGGGACTAACTGAAGCCCTGAACCCGAGTTCGGAAGCCTCTGACACTCCTGCCCTTAACCCCACTCAAGAAGGCAAGCCCCGGACATGTCCCACTACTTTATTTACACTGCAATTTATGTCTATTTATCTATACTTATGCATTAAGTCTAGGAGTTGAGATGAAACCCTAGTTGCATGATCGCTTAGGCATCCAATGTATTGAACCCGAGTCCTTATCGCTTAGATGCTCTGCTAAATAGGACCGGTAAAAGTCGGGTGATTTCCTGTCACTCGCGCGATATAGGAGTTGTTTGTTTACAATTCTGCAATCACTATAAGGATGACGGATAGGGTCATGTGATGTATCATGACCTGAAGGTCTACCCTGTCTGTTTTGTTAAAAGTGGATAAGGTCGCAGCGTGTGGTAGTGGTGGCTAAGCTTTTGAAAGTACTAGCCACATGCCGCGAAATATGGTAAGCGGTAAGCCTAGTACCCGATTGGCCCGGCAAATGGACGTGTCTCCACCACTTGACTTTTATTTTATGTTTACACGCACCGACGTGTGGGAGTACGTTCTGCATGGCAGACAGGAATACGGGTTTTGTAGTCGCGCTACAGACGTATGTCCTGCACGAGTGATGTGCGTACGGTCCTGCAGTCGCTTGTGGTGGCCCCGATCCATAACCCGGAATATGAGGGAAACGGTTGCTTCGGAACACCCTGTTGGTATTCCAAGCGTGTGTGTTAGGTTTACCTTGCAAGGTTAAATTCGATTCGGATCGTCCGCCTCTCACGAAGATTGAGATTACTTATCCCTTCTGCCACATCGAGTAAAAAGTGCAATTGTTGATGGATTAATCTTGATGGATGCTAATCTATATCTTGCTTGTTTAGTATAGGTGCTTACCTAGAATGGCTAATCAAGCTAGAATCTGAAAGCTAAAACTTGAAAATAGATTATACTCTTTGTTGCTTTTCAGCTGAAAATAAACCCAAAACCCTTGAAATGCCTTCATGAGTCTAGTTACGGGCTAAAGTATACCCAATCCCGGGTAAGTCTTGCTGAGTATTAGTATACTCAGCCTTGCCAATATCTGTTTCAGGTATGACCTTCGAGAATCCCACGGACAACCTTGTGTGGCCAACGTCCGTTCCTTATGGCTGGTCCGTGGAGTGGGATCCGTCCCCGGCTGGTAGTGACCCTCCGGAGTGACACCAGGCCCTGGGCTAAACGTGGTGTCCACCTTCGCGACGTGTATAGTCCCGTAAACTTTTCTTTCCGCTGTGAGTTTGGACAAGCCGTTACGCTTGTCAGTTTGAATACTGTTTGTATAAGTTTACTTATATTTGAACTCGGCTTGTAATAATGAATGTATGGCTGTAATTAAAAGTTGGTGAGCTATTCTGTGATGTGAACTCACCTTCGTGCGAGGTAAACCTGCTTCGATCCTGTTGAACCGTGGTTGTATCGGGCGGAGACCCGACAGACCAAAGGATTGTTCCGTTTGAAGTGCGTTAAGCTGATTACAATTGTGCGGTGATCATTAGCGCACTTGAGCCGGAATAATTCAGGCGGTTCTGCCACAGCTGGTATCAGAGCTATAGGTTTACTTTTACATCTGAAAAAGCTCTTAAAAAGTGTTTTCTGGATAAAAGTTGGCCAACAAATGAGTTTACAAAGTACGTAGGATCCGTTAAGGCTGACGCTTAGAACATAAAGCCCTAGGGGTTTATATGGGAAAGTATCAGGTGGCTATTAGTATCTATATATGTATTGATAGTTCTGACCTGCAGCACTACTTTCTGTCAAAACTTAAATTCCTGTACAACTCAACGTTACTTTCTGTAACGACATCTACGATCGTGAGGTAAGAAGGTAAGGATCCTCAGCCAACTGAGGGAGCTTGGCCTTCCCGTCGGTGATGCGAACCGAACGCTGTTTCTCAAGTAGTGGCCTACTTGAGATGCTGCCAATATACCAGCTTAGGTTGATTATATTGGGAGTATATGGTTCGGCGCAGGGTATGGCGATCGCTGTTCATACCCCCGCATTTTGCGGTACCCCCGTGAATACGTTGTTTTGATGACGTATGTTAACGTTGTCTGTACGGCGGTAATTGTACAGATGCTGTTTCTATAGTGAGCAGTAATGTTTGGGGACGCTTTCATGTCGTGCTGCCATGGAAGGTTCATGAGATATATATATATATATATGTGTGTGTGTGTGTGTATTCTTCTGCAGGTACACTGACCACGCTTACGCGATTAGGATGCGTAGGGTTTATCGATTAGTTATATATAGTGAGAGACGTATGGTTATGCCACCGGAATTAACTATGTAAGTCTGAACATATTCGGCAGTTGTTTTGGTTGTGAGGACGAGTAGTGCGTGCATGCATAATCTGTTAACAAAAGGATTTTCATATATGTTTGAGGTGATTAAAGATGAAAAATATGTTGTTGTCTTTGAAATAGGTTAATGGAGCTCCAATGATAGTTTTAGGTTGGGTACCTTCTATAGAATCTTAGTTTTTCATCTGATTTTCAGTCTTTGCTGTTATCAGAATTGACTATCTTGTTCCGTTTATCTTGTACTCTCTTAACAAGATAAAGAGTTTCACCATTTGCATTCTTGTCGCAGATAGCAACATCTTCTAATGTCTTCTGGGATCCGGAAGGGCATCTTCACACCAATGCCCTTCATTGGGAGGGTTTTCCCCGTTTACTTTGGGAGTCTTTGCAGACCTTCCATTATACAGAACCTCCCTGGTATGATGCTGACGAACATTTGGAAGAAGGAATTCAAAGAGCTCATGTCAGGATGATTATTCCTCAACATCCTTTTCGTTCACAATGGCAGCCTATTGAGATCAGCATGATAGGCTATCAAATTGTGGATACTATCGAAGCGGCGGCACTAGAAGCCATTTATGCCTTTTGTAGTCAACATCCTGAGGAAGTTGTAGGACAACCCATTGGTTTGTTTGCTACAACAGATCCTGGTGAGTCAGAATGGGACCTCAGGGTAATTCTTGAGAGTCATAGATTGGAAGGTTCATCAGAAGAAGTCCTATGAGGGATGAGGCGTTTCACGAGTGTGCAATACCATTATCACTCGTTGCTACGTCGGGAGATAGGCCATTTGATTTATGCTGCGCGGAGTTTCCATGGAGAAGCTGCTAGGCATATGACCCAGGTGGGTCAACTTCAAGCTGTGGTGATTGAGAAGGATGGGATTATTGCTACTCAAAATGAGACCATCCACCATCGGGAAGATCAGATCAATGAGAGTGATCACATCATCACTCAGCGCAATACTATTATTGAATTTCTACAAGCACAAATCCATGATCTGATCCTTGCGGTTGATGATGCTCAAGCTCATATTGAAGAACTGCAGCAGCCTCCAATCCCTCCCGTTGCACCTGCAGTACCCGAGGCCGAAGAAGAAGATCCAGAGGAGATTGAAGGAGTCTCAGAACTTGATTATGAGCACGGAGATCCTGTCATCAGTCCCCATCATTCCTCTTCTGGTAGTCAGTCATCAGTAGGAAACTTTGATGACTTTTAGTTGCGATTGAGTGAGTGGTAGTCTAGTTATAACTAGTGTAAAAATGTGTAACCTAGGTGGTGTGTAGTTTATCTAGATAGAGAGCCACTTGTTGTATATGTGGCATGTGCTGTTAGGCAAAAGTTTGTAATGGTTTAAATGTATCGATACGAGATGTAAGGATATCAGTATCTGTATAGTAATCTAAATCCTATGTTTGATTATCTGAATCAATATCCTTGTTACAAGTGGATTGAATGGAGCATATGCATTATATTTCCGCTTGGTGATTGCATATTATCTGAAATTTGGAGTAAGATTACGGTTCATAATGGATGTCTCCTTTATTTCAGATGGTTGGAGCTACTCGAGGAACCCCGGAAGGATTCCGGGCAGGTCAGCCTGGTAGTTCTCAGCAACCACCACCGCCACCTCCCAACCTGGCCGAGGTTATGGCCCGGCAAACTGAGCTTCTTAATCAACTTGTGCAAGCTCAAATGGGCCACTTTCAGCAGCAACCTCGAGGCCGAGGTGAACCCCTGTCGGCCAGTTACCAGGATTTCCTCAGCACTCAACCACCATTATTCCATAAGGCCGATGAGCCTTTGGACACAGATGCGTGGTTGTGAACTATTGAGTCCAAGTTCGCCTTATTACCGGCTCCATGTTCAGATGAGAATAAGGTGCTCTTTGCAGCTCAGCAACTCCGAAGTACGGCTCGTCTTTGGTGGGATCAGTTTCATGCGATGCAAGCTGCTGATCACGTCGTCACCTGGGACGAGTTTCGAACTGCATTCCGAGCACATCACATACCAACGGGACTCATTGAGCGGAAGCTCAATGAATTTTTGAGTTTGACCCAAGGTACCCTCACGGTTACACAGTATGCACAGGTTTTCAATCACCTGTGCCAGTATGCAGGATCTTATGCGGACACTGATGCCCGCAAATGTGATCGCTTTCGCCGAGGCCTAAACACCAAGCTTAAAGAATGGCTGAATTTAGTGAAGGTTGACAATTTCAATGAATTGGTCAATATGGCCATTACTCAGGAGGATTGCATTGCCGCCCACAGAGCGGAAAAGAAACGGAAAGCACCCACAGGGCCTACAACTTCACAGTCGCTAAGGTATCGATTGGTTCCGAGCAACGCCCCTCGAGCTCCGCCTAGAAATAGTTTACGTGGCAGATGGGTAGCTCGAACTCCCCAACAGGCACAATTCAACCGACCACCGCTGCCGCAAAATCAACAGCCACCATGACAAGGTCCACGGCCGAGCTTTCCACCAGCTACTCCAGGAAACAGCAATTATCGTTGTTTCAATTGTGGAAGCCCGTCCCATTTCATCAAGGACTGCCCTCAACCTAGGAAATCTTTCCAAGGGCAAGCATCTAATCCCAACCACCAGGGGAAGGGTAAGAGGCAAGTGGTGCAGGTCCGTCAAGGAAGGGTGAATCTTACCACGCTCTCCGAACTTCCTGAGGGGACACCAATCATGACGGTACATTTTCTATCAACCATTACCCCGTTACTGTTCTTTTTGATACCGGTGCCACCCATAGTTTTAACAATACAAAGTTTGGAGCTAAGATAGGCTTGGGTATTTATCCTATTAGTGGGATGTATATAATAACAACTCCTGGTGGTAGTATCTCTTCAAATCACGTCTGTAGGGGCGTGCCAATTCAAATGGGTAATAATCTGATGAGGGCAGATTTATTACTATTAGACCTAAAAGGAATGGATGTTCTTTTAGGAATGAATTGGATGACCCAATATCATGTATCTTTAGATGTCCCTTCCCGAACCGTGGAGATAGGTTTACCGGAAAAAGAGCCTACCATTCTTTATTTACCACCACCAAAGTCCTTCAACTCTTGCACCTATGCTACGTCTGGGGTCAAGCTAGAGGATATTCCAGTCGTCTGTGAATATCCAGATGTTTTCCCAGACGACTTACCTGGAATGCCCCCAGACAGAGATATCGAGTTCATCATAGAACTCCAACCTGGTACAACTCCTATCTCCAAAAAGTCTTATCGCATGCCTCCTAACGAGTTGGCTGAATTGAAAATCCAACTCCAGGACCTTTTGGATAAAGGTTTCATTCGTCCTAGTGCATCACCCTGGGGTTGTCCAGCCCTGTTTGTGAAAAAGAAAGACAATAGCTTAAGGTTGTGTGTTGATTATCGCCCTCTCAATGCGGTGACCATCAAAAATAAGTATCCCTTACCCCGCATTGACATTCTGTTTGATCAACTGGCCGGAGCCAAGGTATTCTCCAAAATTGATCTTCGTTCCGGCTATCATCAAATTAAGATTCGGCCCAGTGATGTACCAAAAACAGCTTTCTCCACCCGATATGGTCTATACGAGTATCTTGTCATGTCGTTTGGTCTCACTAATGCTCCAGCCTATTTCATGTACCTCATGAATTCCGTCTTCATGCAAGAACTCGACAAGTTTGTTGTGGTCTTCATTGATGACACTTTGATTTATTCTAAAACTCCAGAAGATCATGCCAAGCATCTCCATGTCATCCTTCAACGATTAAGAGACCACCACCTATACGCCAAATTCTCCAAGTGTGAATTTTGGTTGGATACCGTATAATTCTTGGGCCATACCATTTCTGGTGATGGAATATCCGTCGATCCCAGTAAAGTACAGGAAGTGATGGATTGGAAACCTCCGACCTCAGTCCATCAGATCCGTAGTTTTCTTGGTCTAGCAGGCTATTATCGTCGGTTTATTCCAGATTTCTCCAGAATAGCCAAATCTATGACCGAGCTATTAAAGAAAGGTGTCAAATTCTCTTGGGATCAAAAATGTGATGATGCATTCCATGTTCTCAGAGATCGTCTTACTACTGCCCCAGTCTTGGCTCAACCCGATGTGTCACAACCCTTTGATATCTATTGCGATGCATCTGGAACTGGACTTGGTTGTGTCCTTATGCAAAATCACCGAGTAATTGCATATGCATCACGGGCACTCAGAGTTCATGAACAGAATTATCCTACCCATGACCTCGAATTAGCAGCCGTCATCCATGCTTTAAAAATCTGGAGACATCATCTAATGGGTGCAAAGTGTTATATCTATACTGATCATAAAAGCCTCAAATATATCTTTACCCAGGCAGATTTGAATATGAGGCAAAGACGCTGGCTAGAACTAATCAAGGATTATGATCTAGAGGTACACTATCATCCTGGCAAGGCTAATGTTGTTGCAGATGCCCTTAGTCGCAAAGCACATTGTTCCTGCCTATCTGTCGAAGCTTTCAACGAAACTCTTTGTTGGGAAATGGGAAAGCTTAATCTAGAAATCATTCCCCAAGGTGACTTAAACCATCTTTCGGTTGAAGCCACGCTTAGGGATGACATCATTCTAGCTCAGCGGCGTAGTGAGGGAGTTGGGATCATTAAGCAAAAGTTAATACAGGGAGAGAAAAAGTACAAATGTTTCCAGGTGGACTCCGAGGGAGTTTTGTGGTTCAACAAACGCCTTGTGATACCTAAGGACCATAAACTCCGGAAGCGAATCATGGACGAAGCCCACCTATCCAAATTTTCTATACATCCGGGCAGTACAAAGATGTATCAAGATCTGAAACAAAGCTTTTGGTGGACCCGTATGAGGCGAGAAATTGCCAAGTATGTGTCAGAGTGCGATATCTGCCAAAGAGTCAAAGCTAGTCATCTGAAAACTGCTGGTACCCTCCAACCTCTAACCATTCCCTCTTGGAAATGGGAAGATATTAGTATGGATTTTATTGTTGGGTTACCTAGTACTTCTCGGAAACATGACTCTATTTGGGTAATCGTTGATCGATTAACCAAAACGGCACATTTCCTTCCTGTATACACTACGTGTAATGCCAAGAAGTATGCTGAGATTTATTTGGATCAAATTGTTCACCTTCATGGTATACCTAAGACGATCATCTCCGATCGCGGAGCACAATTCGTTTCTCGGTTCTTGGAGCAACTCCAAAATGCTCTTGGAACTAAATTAATCCGAAGCTCTGCATATCATCCCCAAACAGATGGACAAACTGAACGAGTAAATCAAATTCTGGAAGACATGCTTAGAGCCTGTGTTCTTCAGTACGGCAAGAATTCAGACAAGCATTAGGATGGCCCCATTTGAAGCATTATACGGTCGCCGATGCCGAACTCCTTTGAATTGGTCGCAAACCGGTGAGCGTAAAATCTTTGGACCCGACCTTGTCAGTGAGGCAGAAGAGAAAATAAGAATTATACAAGCAAATCTCAAGATAGCACAATCCCGACAGAAAAGTTACGCTGATATACGAAGAAGCCCGTTACGATTTCAAGTTGGAGACTTCGTATATCTTCGAGTTTCTCCTACCCGGGGTGTTCAAAGATTCGGCATCAAGGGAAAACTTGCTCCTCGGTACATTGGACCCTTTGAAGTCCTTGAAGTCTGTGGACCCGTGGCTTACCGTCTTCAACTTCCTCCTCAATTATCGGCCGTTCATAACATCTTCCATGTATCCCAACTCAAGAAGTGTGTCAAGATCCCTACTGAAATCATCGAATCCCAAGCTATCGAAATCGAATCAGATCTGACCTATACCGAGCATCCGATCAGGATACTAGACACTAAAGAAAGAAGCACCAGAAGAAAAACCATCAGAATGTACAAAATTCAATGGGACCATCATACAGAGGAAGAAGCAACATGGGAAACTGAATCCTACCTTTAGCATAACTTTCCCAACTTCTTCCAAGCCAATCTCCGAGCTTGATCATTCCATTCCATTCTATTCCGGAATCTCGGGACGAGATTCTTTTTAGGGGGGAAGGCTGTGATACTCAGGTAATTAGCATGGCTACACCTTAAAGTTTTGATATGTTTTTATGTGTAAAGTTTAGCAAAGGTGTGCTTCATATGTGCAATGCTAAAGAAAAAGTGGTATTTATGTAATTAAATTTAACTAGAGGTCCTTTTATGCAAAATGGGTGGAAACAGAGGGAAAAGTTTAAAAGTATGAGGGTTGTTTTGCAAAAGGTGGTAACTGTGGTTAAACTGTAAAAATATGGAAAATTACCCTTGGGCATATTTGTAAAAGTAATTTTATCCATAGGACTTACATAAAATGTGAAAATTTTACTAAGTCTAAAATATCTTCAAAACTGTTGCTCAACTGCAGATGAACCTTAAAGGGAAGTTGTAGAGTTTGAAAAACTATGCACTTTTGCTTTTTGGACCATCTCCATTTGAGCACTGGTTTAAAAGTTACAAGTTCTTTTCAGTGAGGTCCCTGTTTTTCTCTGATATTGCAAAATGGTCCCTGGCTCTATTCCTCCCCCTTCTTCCTCCCTGCGTCACTGCTCCCCTACTCTGCTTCTGGCGCCCTACCACCGGCGCAGTGCGCCGCTCCTGGCCGCCATCGCCCACCCCTGTTCTTCCCCCGTCCACGCGTCGCCTCAATGCCATTCCACCGCTCTAGCCCCCCCCCCTATTGGCGCCTTACCCGCGCGCCACGGCGTCCGCGCGTTGCCAGCGCCGCCCGCCGGCGCCTCTGTTGCCGCCGCCGCAATCCCCGGTTCTTTCCCCCCCGTAGAGGCTCAAGTCCAAGGTTCAGCTCGCCCCGGCTTCCCTTCCCCACTCCTTTTTCCTATAAAAGCTGCCCAGGACCTCCTCGCGCGCGCACAGACCTTGCCGCCCTCCATTAGCGCCGCCGTGACCTCGGTGCCTCGTGGAGCTCTCCCCTCCGCCCTCTCCCTCCCCAAACCGACCGCACCATTAGCTTCCTCGTCCTCCACTGCAGCTCCCCAGCCCGACCCTCTCCTCCTCCGCACGCCGGAACCCCACTGCCGCCGCACACCTCCGGCCGCCGGCTCGGCCTCTTGTGGGCAGCTCATCTCCGGCCACCTCGAGCCTCTCCAAGACCACCAATAGGTAGCCTAAAGTCCCCTCGTGCTCTCCCTCCCTTTCCCCCTCATCACCGGCGACCCCCACGGCCGGAATTTGGCCGGACCCGAGCCCCCATCGCCGGCCATGGCCCCTGGACCTGATTGCAAAGATTGAGTTCTTTCCAGGGGGTTACCTGTTAAAGCTAGGGACTAGTTTGTAATGAAGTGGCTGTTATTTCATGTGTGAACATGTTCTGTCTTGTAAAATTCATAACAATTCACAGAAAATTTCAAAAATGGCAAAACTAGTTTTGTTAGAAACTAGATTTCAAATTCTATAACTTTTGTTAATGGAGTTTAGTTTGAAACAAAATACTTTTACCTCTATTTTAAATCTAAGATTAAGGGGTAGTTTATGCTTAACTTTGATATTTCATGCTTTGTTGCTTATGAAGTTTGGCATGAATGTTCAATAAGCTCTAGGTAACTTTGTGCAAAGTTTCAAACTCAAATTTGATTTAAACTTAACTTCTGTTAATTTGAACTTTCAAATTTGAAATATTAACTAAACCTATTGTATAACCTTTTCTAATTGAGATCTATTGTCATTTTCTAATGTGATATTATTTGATGCTTAATGTATAAACAAATTTCCAAAACCTATACTCTTTTATTTAAAAGTTTTGAACTTAAATTTTGGTTCATTTAAAATTTAATATGTTTTAGTTCATGTTTGCAACAAACCCCACAATATCCTTGTGTTTCCTTTATAAATAGTGTTTTAAACCTAAACTCTCTCTTTATTTTATGAATTTTTGTGTGTTAATTGGGTGAGTTATAACTTTTGAAATGTGAAATCTTAAATTTAAATTTCACCTTAGTTAATTTATTGCATCTCATATAGAATCAACGACGCTCGATGACGGAGACTACGAATTGGTCTTAGGACAAGACCAAAGCTTCCCAGAAGACCCAGCGCAAGCCGTCGAGGGACTAACTGAAGCCCCGAACCCGAGTTCGGAAGCCTGTGACACTCCTGCCCTTAACCCCACTCAAGAAGGCAAGCCCCGGACATGTCCCACTACTTTATTTACACTGCAATTTATGTCTATTTATCTATACTTATGCATTAAGTCTAGGAGTTGAGATGAAACCCTAGTTGCATGATCGCTTAGGAATCCAATGTATTGAACCCGAGTCCTTATCGCTTAGATGCTCTGCTAAATAGGACCGGTAAAAGTCGGGTGATTTCCTGTCACTCGCGCGATATAGGAGTTATTTGTTTACAATTCTGCAATCACTATAAGGATGACGGATAGGGTCATGTGATGTATCATGACCTGAAGGTCTACCCTGTCTGTTTTGTTAAAAGTGGATAAGGTCGCAGCGTGTGGTAGTGGTGGCTAAGCTTTTGAAAGTACTAGCCACATGCCGCGAAATATGGTAAGCGGTAAGCCTAGTACCCGATTGGCCCGGCAAATGGACGCGTCTCCACCACTTGGCTTTTATTTTATGTTTACACGCACCGACGTGCGGGAGTACGTTCTGCATGGCAGACAGGAATACGGGTTTTGTAGTCGCGCTACAGACGTATGTCCTGCACGAGTGATGTGCGTACGGTCCTGCAGTCGCTTGTGGTGGCCCCGATCCATAACCCGGAATATGAGGGAAACGGTTGCTTCGGAACACCCTGTTGGTATTCCAAGCGTGTGTGTTAGGTTTACCTTGCAAGGTTAAATTCGATTCGGATTGTCCGCCTCTCACGAAGATTGAGATTACTTATCCCTTCTGCCACATCGAGTAAAAAGTGCAATTGTTGATGGATTAATCTTGATGGATGCTAATCTATATCTTGCTTGTTTAGTATAGGTGCTTACCTAGAATGGCTAATCAAGCTAGAATCTGAAAGCTAAAACTTGAAAATAGATTATACTCTTTGTTGCTTTTCAGCTGAAAATAAACCCAAAACCCTTGAAATGCCTTCATGAGTCTAGTTACGGGCTAAAGTATACCCAATCCCGGGTAAGTCTTGCTGAGTATTAGTATACTCAGCCTTGCCAATATCTGTTTCAGGTATGACCTTCGAGAATCCCACGGACAACCTTGTGTGGCCAACGTCCGTTCCTTATGGCTGGTCCGTGGAGTGGGATCCGTCCCCGACTGGCAGTGACCCTCCGGAGTGACACCAGGCCCTGGGCTAAGCGTGGTGTCCACCTTCGCGACGTGTATAGTCCCGTAAACTTTTCTTTCCGCTGTGAGTTTGGACAAGCCGTTACGCTTGTCAGTTTGAATACTGTTTGTATAAGTTTACTTATATTTGAACTCGGCTTGTAATAATGAATGTATGGCTATAATTAAAAGTTGGTGAGCTATTCTGTGATGTGAACTCACCTTCGTGCGAGGTAAACCTGCTTCGATCCTGTTGAACCATGGTTGTATCGGGCGGAGACCCGACGGACCAAGGGATTGTTCCGTTTGAAGTGCGTTAAGCTGATTACAATTGTGCGGTGATCATTAGCGCACTTGAGCCGGAATAATTCAGGCGGTTCTGCCACATTAGCTTTGTTTTAACATATCTAATCCAAGATAAATGTTTGAGAGTCAAAGACCTAATGTAGCTTCAACAATGAATTTAAGTTTAGATTCAAAGAAAATTCATGAACAATAGCTCTAGTTCATGAAAAATTATGAAAATATTTTGAGGTGTTGTTCTCGAGTAGTGTAACATGTCCACAAATTCTATACCTATGATCAGGTGTAGAACAACCAGAATGAATAGGACATGATATGATAATGTTATATATTCCTAATTAATCAAAGTAAGCCCATAATTAAATGATAACCTAGGGTTATTAGAGATAATTAGCTAGGCAAATAAATAAAGTTATTAAGTGTAATTAGTTTAAATGTTTAAGATAACCAAACATGCTACCTCATGCAGTCATGCTACATCATGCAGTTAGTTAAATGTTTAAGGTAATCGACCATGTTACTTAATGTAACTAAGTAAATGGGTTAATACCCGATAAATGACTGCCCAGTAAAGGGGAATTGTGTTGTTTGCTAGTATGTAATGTTATTTTCGTTGGATTGCAACTTTATTGTGACACAGAATAGAAGTCTATGCATTTTCTAAACTGCATCATTTACATCACATGTAGACTCGACGCTTCTTGCCGATGGAGACTATCAGATTCTCCCGGAACCCGAAGTGGAAATCTCTGAAGACCCCAGAAACGTCGTCGGAGATTTAACTGAAGCCCCGACCCCGAGTTCAGAAGAATTTGTTAACGTCTCTGACCCCAGCCTCGCCACTGAAGGCAAGCCCCGGACATAAACCCACTACTTTATTTACACTATAATCTACATTTATATAGATATTTGTGCATTAAGTTCTTAGAAGTGATCTGGAAACCATAGTTGCATATTCCTAGGAACCGATGTACTGAATATTAGAACCTGAGTCCGATTAGTACCATGCTGATAGGACCGGTAGAAGTCGAGTGATTTCCGGTCACTCGCGTGATATAGGAATTGGATGTTTACAATCCTGTAATCACTATAAGGATGACGGACGGGTAACAAGCGCAATCTTGTGATGAGTAATACTGAGGTATGCTTTAAAAAGACTCTACCTTGCTTGAGTAGTCATAGGTGCTTACCTAGAATGGTTAAAGGAACTAGAACCTGAAAGCTAAAATATGGAATTAAGGACCTACTCTTTGTTGCTTTTCAGCTGAGACAAAACCTAAACCCCATTAAAGCCTTCATGGTCTAGTTATGGGCTAAGTATACCCAATTCCGGGTAAGCCTTGCTGAGTATTAGAGTACTCAGCCTTGCAATATGATTTTATTTCAGGTAATGTCCCTGAAGACCCTACCCTTCCCATGCCTTGGCCCTATGCTCTTCCTGATGGTTGGTCCGTGGAGTGGGACCCATCCCCAGCCAACACTGATCATGCCAAGTGATGTCATGCCAGGGCTAAGCATGATGTCCGTACTGTTGTCGTATTTTAAATTCCGCTGCCGTGAACTTGAAACTTTAAAACTGGTTTGTAATAATTTCTATCAGTTTGGAACTTATGCTACTTTTGGAAACTCTTGTAATATAAATGCCTGTGATATAAAATATGATGGCGATTGTATCTCTGGACTTGCCTTCGTGCGAGGTACCTTGTTTGATCCTGCTTTCGGTGGTTTATCTGGACGTTACCCGACAGGCCAAGGGGTTACGGCGTTTGAAGTACGAATGGAGCCCTTGAGAGAGAGGACTTGCGTACTTGAGCCGGTGTAATTCAGGTTGGTTCTGCCACAGCTGGTATCAGAGCTAACAAGGGTACCCCGGAGATATGAATTGCCTTAAAAATACTTTTAGTATAAAAATTGGACCGACAACTTATTTTGTAAAACTACGTTGGGTTCGTTAAGGATTGTGCTTAGTACGTAAAGCCTTAGGGTAATATTTAAGGGAATTAGAGGTGGCTATAGTATATGTATATAACTCTGACTTCCAGCACTATTTTTCTGTTGAACCTTAAATTTATGCACAATCAACCTTACGTTCTGTAACTACGCCTTCGATGATGAGGTAAGAAGGTAAGGATCCTCAGCTAACTGGGGAGTTAGCCTTCCCGTCGGTGATGCGAACCGAATGTTGTTTCTCAAGCAGTGGCCTACTTGAGATGCTGCCAATATATCAATTTAGGTTGATTATATTGGGAGTATATGGTTCAGCGTAGGGTATGGCGATCGCTGTTCATACCCCCGCATTTTGCGGTATGACCGTGAATACGTTGTTTTGATAACGTATGTTAACATTGTCTGTACGGCGGTAATTGTACAGATGCTGTTTCTATAGTGAACAGTAATGTTTGAGGATGCTTTTATGAGTGCTGGCATGAAAGGTTCATATATATTGTGGTTTTCTGCAGGTACGCTAACCACGGTTAAATAGGTTAAGATGAAAAAGGATAGTCGACTAGCTATTATAAGGAGAGACGAACATATTGTGCCACCGGAACTAATCACGTAAGCCCAAACATATTGGCAATTATTTTGAGTTGTGAGGACGCGTAGCACGTGCATGCATATTCCTTGATCTGATTGAATGAGTGGCATGGTTTGTTGTTTTAAGGATGTCTAGGGTGTGTTAGTAACCAGTACAGTTTTGAAATGGTTATACTGTTAGCCTTAGGGTTTAATGTTTCGAATTTATCGTTTCATCCTCAATATCTAGAACCATCCTCCGATTTTCAGATTCTGCTGTTATCAGAATAGGTCATCTTGTTTCTTTTACCTTGTGAGTTTTTAGCCGGATAGCTGCATTCCAGTCATTCCATAAGTCTAACTCACATTTTTTTCGCAGTCTTCTCAAGGTGTATGGTTGAAACTTGTAATCTCACCATTTGAATCTTTGTTTTAGATGCTCGAGCTTCCAAGGTTCTTTTGGGATTCCGTAGGACACGCTCGTACCAATGCCTTGCATTGGGAGGGTTTTCCTCGTCTTTTATGGGAGTCCCTCCAGGTGTTTGGCTACACTGAGCCTCCACCTTATAATGGAATAGAGTATGATGAAGAAGGCGTTCCTCATTGCAGGGTGAAGATGACTATTCCTCCGCACCCTACTTTATCTCTCTGGCAACCCATTGAAGTTAATGTGATTGGACATCGCCTCGCTAATACTTTTGAAGCGGCAGCTATGGAAGCTATCCACATCTTCTGCGATCAGCATCCTGAGGAAGTTGCAGGACATCCTATCGGCTTATTTCCTGCAATGGATTCTCGTGACCTAGAATGGACTTTCAGGGTAGCATACTGTGACCACTTACTTGGAAATCTGGCCGGAGAGACTCTACGCACTGCGGTCAGATTCATGAATGCACAGTACCGCTACCAGACACTTCAGTAGCACGGTATATATCGATTGACCAATATAGCCCAAGGGTATCATAATCAGGTTGGCCAGCACAATACGCAGATTGAGGAACTCCAAGCCACGGTCATGGCCAAGGAAGAGGTTATAACTCAGCGGGAAGAAACCATTCAACATCAAGAAGAATAGATTGTTGAGAGTGATGCTCTCATTGTCCAGCGCGACACTGTCATTGACTTCCTCCAGGAATAAGTTCATGAGCTCAACCTTAATCTTGGCCAATCTATTGACCACATCAACATGCTTCATGAGCAACCAGTGCAGCCCGTCATTGATGAGTTTGAGAGTGAAGAAGAAGAAGAAGACCCTGAAGAAGTCGAAGGAGTCTCCGAGATCGACCTTGAGCATGGAGATCCTATTCTTAGTCCCCATCATTCCTCTTCTCGCAGTCAGTCATCCGTGGGCAACCTCGATGATCTTTAGTTCGTTTGAGTTAACGACGTCCTAGGTGTAATGTAGTGAGACATGGAAGTAAGTAGTTAGACGAACTGCAAGCCACTTGTTGTAGTATATGTGGCAAACCTATGTACGGTTTGGTTTGTAGTGAGGAACAATGTGATGTAAGATGGAATAAGTTTCAGTGCTAATGTAAATCTGAGTTGTTTTTTGGATTGTTGAGTTAATACTTTGTAACTTGGATTATTACCCTGCTCAGTTTCAGTATGTGTTATTTTGGTACCATGTGATTTCTGAAAGTAGAAGCAAGTATTGGTAAATACTAATGGACAACTTCTATATTTCAGATGGTTGGCGCTACACGCGGAACCCCGGAGGGATTCAGACCAGACCAGGCTAGTGGTTCACAACACCCACCTTCGCCACCGCCAAATCTAGTGGAAGTGATGGCCCGTCAGACCGAACTTATGAACATGCTAGTGCAGGCCCAGCAACATCAGTTCCATTCTCCTCGATGTGGATGTGAAGAACATCCATCGGCTGGTTATCAGGATTTCTTCAGTACGCAGCCCCCGCTCTTTCATAAAACTGAAGAACCTCTTGATGTAGATGCCTGGCTCCGTACCATTGAGTCCAAGTTTGCATTACTCTCCGTCCCATGCTTCGAAGCAAACAAAACTCTCTTCGCAGCCCAACAGCTTCGTGGTACTGCAACGCATTTGGTGGGACAACTATTATGCCATGCAACCGGATGGACATGTTGTTACTTGGGAAGAATGCAAGGCCGCCTTTATGTCGCACCATATCCCGGAAGGACTCATTGAGCGAAAGCTCAATGAATTTTTGGCACTTACCCAAGGAAACCGCACTGTACTTCAATACGCACAGGCTTTCAATCACCTGTGCCAGTACACGGGCTATCATGCTGACACGGATGCCAAGAAAAGAGATCGATTCCGTCGCGGACTAAACACCAAGCTGAAGGAATGCTTGAATCTGGTTAGGGCTAATAACTTCAACGAATTGGTCAATATGGCCATTACCCAAGAGGATTGTATTTCAGCACATCGTGCTGAGAAAAGGCAGAAAGTATTGCCTGGACCCTCGAAATTACAACCTTCGAGGTATCGGTTAATTCAGAACCCAGTTTCTCGAGCTTCACCCAGAAATGTTCCAACAGGTAGATGGGTAGCTAAACCACCTCAGCAGCCCCGATTCAACAGGCCACCGGTGCCTCAACCTCAGCAGCAGCAATGACCAGTCGGTCCAAGGCCGAACCCTCCGCAGTTTAATCAAGGGAATAATATGAATCAATGTTTCAACTGCGGTAGTCCAATACATTTTGTTAAAGACTGCCCACAACCAAGGAGAACATTCCCCGGACAGGCCTCCAACTCTAACTCCAACCCCAACTCCAGGAACAAAGGCAAGAGGCAGGTTATGCAAGTCCGTCAAGGAAGAGTAAATTTCACTACTCTATTAGAACTTCCGGAAGGTGCACCAGTGATGACGGGTACATTTACTCTACACCATCACCCTGCTATTATACTTTTTGATTCTAGTGCAACCCATAGTTTTATCAGTACAAGGTTTGGGACCAAAATAGGTTTGGATTTCTACCCTACTAATGGAACTTATATGATAACAACCCGTGGAGGTAGAATTGCATCAAATCAAATTTGTAGAGATGCACCAATCCAGATGGGTAGCACTTTAATAAGAATAGCCTTAATTTCATTAAACCTAGAAGGAATGGATATTCTCCTAGGTATGGATTGGATGACCAGACATCGGGTATCTCTAGATACCTTTTCTCGAATAGTTGAGATAAACTCCCCGGAATATGGACATACCATCCTTCATCTTCTACAGTAGGAATATGTCAGTTCTAGTGTATATGCCATAAAAGGGATCAAGTTAGAAGACATCCCTGTTGTGTGTGAGTACCCCGATGTGTTTCCAGATGATTTGCCCGGAATGCCTCCAGATAGAGATGTTGAGTTTGTTATAGAGTTACAACCTGGCACAGCCCCCATTTCTAAGAGATCCTATCGTATGCCGCCCAATGAACTGGCAGAGTTAAAACTTCAACTTCAGGAACTCCTTGATAAAGGTTATATCCGTCCAAGTGCTTCACCTTGGGGATGCCCTGCTTTGTTCATTAAGAAAAAGGATAATAGTCTTAGACTATGTGTTAACTATTGCCCCCTCAATGCGGTTACTATTAAGAATAAGTATCCCCGCATTGATATCCTGTTTGATGAGTTAGCTGGAGCCAAGATATTCTCCAAAATTGACCTTCGCTCTGGGTATCATCAGATAAAGATTAGGCCAAGTGATATTCCGAAAATAGCTTTCTCCACCAGATATGGACTCTATGAATATCTCGTTGTGTCCTTTGGTCTTACCAATGCACCGGCATATTTCATGCATATTTCATGTATCTCATGAACTCTGTCTTCATGCCGGAACTCGATAAATTCGTCGTGGTTTTTATCGATGATATTTTGATCTATTCTAAAAATCTTGAGGATCATGCTAAACATCTTCATACTGTTCTTCAACGTTTGCGAGATCACCGCCTGTATGCCAAATTCTCTAAATGTGAATTTGGCTTGATACCGTCAAATTTTTGGGTCATACCATTTCTAAGGATGGTATATCTGTTGACCTAAGTAAAGTTCAGGAAGTGATGGATTGGAAGCCTCCTACTTCAGTCGATCAGATTCGTAGTTTTCTCGGTCTTGCTGGCTACTATCGTCGTTTCACTCCAGATTTCTCCCGGATAGCCAAGCCCATGACTGAACTATTGAAGAAAGGAATTAAATTCTCGTGGAATGAAAAATGTGATGAAGCTTTCCACACCTTAAGAGCACATCTTACCACTGCTCCAGTTTTGGCTCAGCTAGACCCATCCAGATCTTTCGATGTCTATTGTGATGCATCACGCACCGGACTTGGGTGTGTACTTATGCAGGATAATCGCATGATTGCATATGCCTCTAGAGCACTTCGGGCGCATGAGCAGAATTATCCTACTCATGACCTTGAGCTTGCAGCCGTTATTCATGCACTTAAACTTTGAAGACACCATCTTATGGGTACCAAGTGTAATATTTACACAGATCATAAGAGTTTAAAGTACATCTTTACGCAAGCGGACTTGAATATGAGGCAAAGACGTTGGTTAGAGCTTATAAAGGATTATGATCTTGAAGCACACTACCATCCAGACAAAGCCAATGTGGTTGCAGATGCACTTAGCCGCAAGTCACATTATCATTGTTTATCAGTAGAAATTTTCAACAATACTCTCTAGAGGGAAATGAGAAAGCTTAATCTGGAGATCGTTCCTCAAGGTAGTCTGAATCATATAGCAATTGAGCCTATACTCCAGGATAGTATCGTCATGGCACAACTACATGATGAGGGAATCAAAATTATCAAGCAACGGTTAGCCCAAGGAGAAGAAAAGTATAAGTGTTTCCAAGAAGATCCTAAGGGGATTCTATGGTTTAAAGGACGTATGGTTGTACCCAAAAACTATCAGCTTCGCAAGCAGATAATGGATGAAGCACATTTATCTAAGTTTGCTATGCACCCTGGCAGTACAAAGATGTACCAGGATTTGAAACGGAATTTCTAGTGGACTCGTATGAAAAGAGAAATAGCGAAGTACGTCTCTGAATGTGATATTTGTCAGAGAGTTAAAGCCAGTCACTTAAGGATTTCTGGTACGCTACAGCCTCTACCTATTCCTTCTTGGAAATGGGAAGATATCAGTATGGATTTTATTGTAGGTTTACCCAACACTTCCTAGAGGCATGATTCCATTTGGGTGATTGTGGATCGATTGACCAAGACCGCTCATTTTCTTCCAGTACATACCACTTACAATACTAAGAAGTATGCTGAAGTCTATCTAGATCACATCGTGCGTCTCCATGGGATACCTAAAACGATCATCTCTGATTGTGGAGCACAGTTTGTTGCTCATTTCTGGGAGCAATTTCAACAAACTCTTGGAACCAAGTTAATCCGAAGCTCCGCATATCATCCGCAGACAGATGGGCAAACAGAAAGGATAAACCAAATCTTAGAAGATATGCTTCGAGCCTGTGTGATTCAGTACGACAAGCATTGGGACAAATGCTTAGCTCTGGCAGAATTATCCTATAATAACAGTTATCAATCAAGTCTCAAAATGGCTCCTTTTGAAGCCTTATATGGTCGCCAATGCAGAACTCCTTTAAATTGGTCTCAGGCTGGTGAACGCGAAATCTTTGGACCTGATCTTGTTACTGAGGTAGAAGAAAAGGTAAAGATCATTCAGAACAATCTAAAAGTAGCTCAGTCAAGACAAAAGAGCTATGCAGACAAAAGGAGGAAACCAATATAGTTTGAAGTAGGTGATTTTGTATACCTGCGAGTATCTCCTACTCGAGGTATTCAACGATTTGGTATTAAAGGCAAACTCGCTCCTCGCTACATTGGCCCTTTTAAAATTCTTGTAATTTGTGGACTCGTAGCCTATCGACTTCAACTTCATCCTCAGCTAGCAGCCATTCATAATGTCTTCCATGTATCTCAACTGAAGAAGTGTATCAGTGTTCCTACCGAAATCATTGATACACAAAGCATCAACATCGAACCCGATCTTTCCTATAAGAAGCATCCAATCAGAATCTTAGATACCAAGGAAAGAAGTACCAAAAAAGCAACAGTCAAGATGTTTATGATCCAGTGGAATCATCATACGGAAGAAGAAGCTACCTGGGAAACCGAAGACTATCTTCTCAAGAATTTCCCAGACTTTCTCAAGATTTCTTAGGTATCTACCCTCTTATTATATCATTCCTGTAATCTCAGGATGAGATTCCTTTTAGAGGGGAAGGTTGTGACACCCTAGGTGTTAAATAGAGCAAGCCAATAGGAAGAATGTTTCGTGTGGATTAAATTGTGTGAAAATTGAGCGAAGTTATGAAAATAAGGGTATTTGTATAAATTCATGAAAGTACAAGTCCTTTTATGTAAATTAGTTGAAGTATAAAAGTGACATCCAAATTTACCAAGGGTCAAAATGTGAAAAGGTGAAAGCCATCATGACATGTCATAAATACTTGCAATTAGGTCCAAAGTTATAAGAAATTTACCTTAATAAGGACAAAACTTATTTAAGTTTGATTTGAATGCAAAATGGTAAAATAAAGCATTGTGCTTTAGGTTTTTGAACTTGAACCCTAAAGAAAAGTTGTAGGATTTGAAAAACTCTACAACTTCTATTTTGGTCATTTCCTCATTAGAGCTTTGGATCCGTGGGAAAATTCAGTTTACAGAGGAGTCCCGGAGATTTTTGCAAATTCCAACGAGGTCCCTCGGACCCCCTCCCCTCTTCTTCTTCCTCTGGCGCCTGCTCTGCTCCCCTGCTCTGCGTCTCTGCCGCCGGTGTCAGCACCACTCCCCGTCGCTCCAGCCGCTTCGCGGCGCCACCTCCAACTCCTAGCCATTCCACGCATCACTTGGACGTCGTCCACCGCCCTAGCCTCCCACCCCTAGCCTCCCGCGCGATTGCCACACCCTTCTCCTCTCTTGCTCGAGCTCCTGCCGAGCGACAGCTCGCCGCTGCCGTGGCAAATGCCCGCATCTCCTCCCTTCCCTCACCCAACCTTAGTTACCATGAGCTCCTTTGGTTCAAGCCCTTCCCATTCCTCTCGTTTTCCTTTGCCGCGCACACATCGAGCACCGAACGGCACCGCCGCCCCCTCCCTCAACTCTGGCGCCCTCCTGTTCGCCATGGGCAGCCCACCCCAGTCCTCCCCACACCACCACAACCCCCTGGGAAGCTTCCCCTCACCTCACTGATGCTCCTAAGCCACTCCCCGTGGCCGGACCTCCACCGGAACTACCTCGCCGTCGATCCCCTCCTCACAGATAAGCTCCTGTCGCCGTCGAGCCCCTACCTCCGCCCCTTCTCCGCCCAATCCGACCACCCCAACAGCTTCCCCTCCTCCTGCTGTAGCTCTCGGACCTGAGCTTGGCTGCCTTCCTCGCCGGGAGGCCCCTCGCCGATGAGCTCCTCCGCGCGGCCGCCTCAGCCACCGTGGGAACCCCACCTCCAGTCATCCCCTTCCCTTCCCACAACCCCCAGAAGGTGCGCCTTGAGCCCCTAATGCTCTCTGACCACTCCTCCTTCACCCCCCGCCGTCCCCCTCGCTGGAATTTGGCTAGCAACATCCCTGCCCTTCTTCCCTGATGAGCCAAGGGCCTATTTGAAAGGATTTCAAAAGTTCTAAGGGTCTTCCTGCAAGATTTCAGAACCCCGCCAATTCAAAAGCTGTGAAATTCAAAAATGTGTAGAAAATTGTTGAAAATTCAGAAAAATGTCAAATTAGTTGGGTTTGAATCCTTGTGTTAAATAATACCACTTTTGTATTATGATCATGAGATGAAAATGTGTATTTTGAGCTGTGTTTAAATTAGTAGATAAGGGGTACTTTAATTAGATCTTTTGATCCATAGCAGTGCTGAAGCTCAAATTTGAAACATGGAATATATATGCCATAAGTAGAGTTGTGTAAAATTTGGAAGACCAGAACAGCCCTCTAGCTAGGGTGTTTAGATAACTTTACTTTAAGTTAATAAAAGTTTCATGATTTAATTCTAGAAGCATTTCTTCATGTTTATAGCTGAAAATTTCACCTTAGCTTTGTTTTAACATATCTAATCCAAGATAAAAGTTTGAGAGTCAGAAACCTAATGTAGCTTCAAAAATGAATTTAAGTTTAGATTCAAAGAAAATTCATGAACAATAGCTCTAGTTCATAAAAAATTATGAAAATATTTTGAGGTGTTGTTCTCGAGTAGTGTAACATGTCCACAAATTCTCAACCTATGATCAGGTGTAGAACAACCAGAATGAATAGGACATGATACGATAATGTTATATTCCTAATTAATCAAAGTAAGCCCATAATTAAATGATAACCTAATGTTATTAAAGATAATTAGTTAGGAAAATAAATAAAGTTATTAAGTGTAATTAGTTTAAATGTTTAAGATAACCAAACTTGCTACCTCATGCAGTCATGCTACCTCATGCAGTTTGTTAAATGTTTAGGGTTATCAACCATGTTACTTAATGTAACTAAGTAAATGGGTTAATACCCGATAAATGACTGCCCAGTAAAGGGGAATTGTGTTGTTTGCTAGTATGTAATGTTAATTTCGTTGGATTGCAACTTTATTGTGAAATAGAATAGAAGTCTATGCATTTTCTAAACTGCATCATTTACATCACATGTAGACTCAACGCTTCTTGCCGACGGAGACTATCAGATTCTCCCGGAACCCGAAGTGGAAATCTCTGAAGACCCCGGAAACATCGTCGGAGATTTAACTGAAGCCCCGAACCTGAGTTCGGAAGAATTTGTTAACGTCTCTGACCCCAGCCTCGCCAGTGAAGGCAAGCCCCGAACATGAACACACTACTTTATTTACACTATAATCTACATTTATATATATTTGTGCATTAAGTTCTTAGGAGTGATCTGGAAACCATAGTTGCATATTCCTAGGAACCGATGTACTGAATATTAGAACCTGAGTCCGACTAGTGCCATGCTGATAGGACCGGTAGAAGTCGAGTGATTTCCGGTCACTCGCGCGATATAGGAATTGGATGTTTACAATCCTATAATCACTATAAGGATGACGGACGGGGTTACGTTCCGTATCATGGAAAGGAAGGATACCCTATCTGTGTTGATGAATTTGGTTAAGGTCGCAGTGTGTGGTAGTGGTAGTTAAGCGTTTGAAAGTACTAGCCACATGCCGTGAATATGGTAAGCGGTAAGCCTAGTAACCAATCGGCCCGGCAAGTGGACTCGTCCCCCACCACTCGACTTTTAATTTATGTTTACACGCACCAACGTGTGGGAGTATGTTCTGCAGAGCAGACGGGAATACGATCATACAGTCACGCTGTAGACGTATGTCCTGCACATTGGATGTGCGTATGGTCCTGCAGTCGCTTATGGTGGCATTGTTCCACGACCCGGAATGAAAGGCAAACAGTTGCTTCAGAACGACCTATCGGTGTTCCAAGCGTGTGAATTAGGTTTACTTTGCAAGGGTTGAAATTCGATTCAGAATCGTCCATTTCTCGCGGAGATTGAGACTGCTTAACACTTCTGCCACATAGAGTAACAAACGCAATCTTGTGATGAGTAATACTGAGGTATGCTTTAAAAAGACTCTACCTTGCTTGAGTAGTCATAGGTGCTTACCTTGAATGGTTAAAGGAACTAGAACCTGAAAGCTAAAATATGAAATTAAGGACCTACTCTTTGTTGCTTTTCAGCTGAGACAAAACCTAAACCCCATTAAAGCCTTCATGTTCTAGATATGGGCTAATTATACCCAATTCCGGGTAAGCCTTGCTGAGTATTAGAGTACTTAGCCTTGCAATATGATTTTATTTCAGGTAATGTCCCTGAAGACCCTACCCTTCCCATGCCTTGGCCCTATGCTCTTCCTGATGGTTGGTCCGTGGAGTGGGACCCATCCCCGGCCAACACTGATCATGCCGAGTGATGTCATGCCAGGGCTTAGCATGATGTCCGTACTGGCGACGTGTATAGTTGTCGTATTTTAAATTCCGCTGCCATGAACTTGAAACTTTAAAACTGGTTTGTAATAATTTCTATCAGTTTGGAACTTATGCTACTTTTGGAAACTCTTGTAATATAAATGTCTGTGATGTAAAATATGATGGCGATTATATCTCTAGACTCGCCTTCGTGCGAGGTACCTTGTTTGATCCTGCTTTCGGTGGTTTATCGGGACGTTACCCGACAGGCCAAGGGGTTACGCTGTTTGAAATACGAATGGAGCCCTTGAGAGAGAGGACTTACTTACTTGAGCCGGTATAATTCAGATTGGTTCTGCCACAGTGAGAGCTTTAACCGTCGTAGATTGGATTAGCTTAATGTTTATAGAGTGAAGTCTGTACTGTTATCGGATATATTGACCTTATTTATAGATCCGATCCGGTATTGAACACAATCGGCTCTTTACAGCCGATACCGGAAAGCATCCGATGAGCCGATTACGGCTCGGACTAACGTTTACATGTGTTTGTGCATGCAGGAAACTAACACATAACACCTTCCTGATCAGGTACAGGGTCAGGTGGCACGCCTAGCGACTCCAAGCCAGGGCATGACCAGCAGTCCCGGGAGCATCCCGGCTCCTCGTGTTGCCTGTCGCTACTCGCCGGCGGGTTTTGACCGACAACAATAAGTCACAATGGCCTTAGGGTGCAAATTTCACATTTTTTTGATGTGTTTTTGTATATTTTATGATTTAAATGAATTTTAGAATAAAGAAAATATTTCCCTAGGACTAAAAAAACATTTCTAGGGTCGGGCGCCCCACCCGCTCCTACAAATGATTTTCAAATTTATTCCAAAAATTAGATTAAATCATGAAATATAGCAAAAGATATCCAAAAAAGGTGAAACTTTAACCTGCCAGACCTGAGCACACGGGACTGTGCATGTGGCGTACTTTTCCTAGGATAAGGGATGGGATATGACCCACGCGCTACATCTATTCTAACTACTCATAGTGTATTTTAGGACTACTCATACAGTAGTGAAACTAGTCGGACATGATAGGAAACTACCCAAAAAGTACTCGGTAGGACTCCTGCGCTTGTACCCAACTAAAATTTCCATGTAAACCTTTCCCCCAGACTATATAAGGGCAGACAGGAACCCCCTCCAAATGGGATATCATCCGATCGCCACTTAAGGAAATACAAACCACACACGACGTAGGATATTACGCTCCCAGCGGCCCGAACCTGTCTAAACCTTATGTTCCTTGCACCTTCGAGTTCCTGATCTCAGGGGTCGGTAAAACACCGACATAACACTAGGATTATTGTGATCTATAGAACAAGGAAAAATTATGCCAAGCACATTTCAGGATATATATTGCTTAAGAGTGTGAAAACCACAAAGTATGTCTTGAGTTGTATGAGATAGTAGTGTGGGTGAGCTATACATTGTGGTTTCCACACTCTTAACAATTATATACACTGAAATATTATTTTCATATTTTGCTATAGTTCTATAGGTCACAATAGGTTTAGGGTACAAATTTCACTTTTCTTTATGTGTTTTGCTATTTTTTTGGAATTAATAAAATTTGCAGATTAAATTTATAGGGGTGGGTGGTGGCATCACTCGTCCCTACAAGTCGATTTTCAGAGGCGGGTGACGCCCACACCCGTATCTGAAAATTAATTTGTAGGGGTGCCCGCCCCTAGAAATCGATTTGTGGGGGTGGGTGAAGCTACAATCCAACCCTAAAATTGCTCCTATATATCCAAAGGAGGAGGTCGGGACTTAGCCAAATTTTGGCATTTGTGCGCGGATGCTGGCAGGCTGCCAAAATTTGGACCGGCCTCCTCTCCTCACTGCCGCGCCTCTCCCTGCCGCTGCCGCCATTCCTCCGGCCTGCTAGAGCTCCTCCTCCCTGCGGCTAGGCCTTCCCGCCACCGCACGCCTCCCCTCAGCCCTCCCTGCGGCCGGCCCACGCGCTGCCGCGCAGGTCTCGCCGTGGCTGGGCCCTCCTCCTCACCGCGCGACCCCCTCCATCAAGTGCCCGAGCTCCCGCCGACGCCACCTCACCGTGCCGCCATCCTCCGCTGCGGCCCAGCCGGCGCCTGAGCTCCCGCGGGCTGAGCTCCCCACGTCGCCATCTCCCCGCGCCGCCGCTGCGCCACAACGCAGATTTGCGGCGCCTGCCGCCACCCTCCTCCCTGCTGTGCGCACCGCCACCTCACCGGTGCCCGAGCTCCTCCCGACCATGCGTGCAGGCCCCTGCTCCCCTCGACGGCGGCCATCCCCTCCTCCCTCCTCCTCCCCTCCACGGTGCCCGAGCTCCCGCAAGGTTCTTTTTTTTATTTTTTCAGTCAATGAATATTATTCATATATATGAGGAGTAGTGAATGAAATTTTGAATTATTGAGAATGTGAATTAGCGAAAGTGTTATTTTTTTGGTAAGTGATTTAGTGATTGTGAGTTAGTGAATGTGAGTTAGTAAATTACTTCGTGAAGTAGTTAGGAATTGATAAGTGTATTCGATATTATTAGAAATAGTAAGTTCTATTTTTCCATTTCAAAGATGTTATTTTTTATAAGTGGAAAAATGTGAATATATGTGGATGTGAAATATATTGAATTATTGATAATTTAAATTAGCAAAAACTTTGAATGTGAATGTCAAATTTGACTGAGAATGTGAATTAGCAAAATATGTGAATATTTCCATTGCAATATAGTTAGTTCTTATTTTCATTTATTTAATTTTATACTCTAATGATGTATTGAAAATAAATTGAAGAGTGTCAAATAAAAAGTTAGTAAACGTGAGTCCTCGATTTGATTATAGAAATGACTCTGCTTTGTCCACATTCTTTCTCTCTCTCTCTTTCCTGAGAGACAAATAGATAGAGAGTGTGATAATGTGGATATCGCAGAGTCCTTTTTATATGAAAATACGAGATCTATCTATTAACTTTCATATTCAGGTGAAGACATAAAATCATAAAATAATAAAATTTTATATTCAAATATGTTTCTATTCACATTTTCTTTTCAAATATGTAGAACTCGTAAGTGGATCAACTGTCATCATCATCCCTGCAAAGGGAGGATGCAGCACCGCAAATCGACGAAGTTGAGCGAATTGCATCCTAGATGTCATGGGGCGACCTGGCCGACGATGGTGTGCATTTCAGGAACGATGATGCCGACGACGGTGTGCAATCTGGGGATGATGATGCTGACGACCTGGCAAATGAAGGCCCTGGGATTTGACATGAGGGTTGGGTAGACGGCGTGTGGCACGATCCGATAGATCCATACCCTATTGCTCCAAGAGAATACCGTTCAAGGTCGGAGTTTGATCCGGATTACATTCTAAATCTAGTTCAGATAATGACTACACGCGATTAATTGCCACCTCACTTTTACTATATATTTTAATAGACTACGCGCAATGACTAGCTGAATCCTATAATCTGTGTAGGCAGCTCCGACAGGAAGGAGTAAATGCCGACGCCTACCCCAAGCCCCATAGAGGAAGAACTTGAAGGCAACGATAGCTTCAGTCCGGAACCTTAAACTACAATCTCTGGCAGCCAAAGCAAAAGGAAACGGGGTCAAAGAGGAAGAGACCAATGCCCCAAGGGCCAATGGACGGTCATTGCAGTTAACGCAGCAGGAGAGCCCATACAGCCTCCTAAGGTGTGTGCGAAGTTTTGGAATGCAATCAGTGCTATAATTAGAACAAAGACGGTTTTGGATCCAACGATACCTGATTGGCTAACGGTTCCTGAGGGGAAGAAAGAAGCGATGTGGGGACTGTTCAGGCAAACATTTATTTTTCCAAGAGAAACTTAGGAAAAAATAAAGCATTATGCTAAGAAGATGTTGGGTGAAACTTTCCGCGGATGGAAGACTGATCTGAATACCAAGTAGGTCCAGAAGGGCCAAGAGCCATTTGCAGATTACGGGGAAATCACACGGGCGCAATGGGTGGAATTTGTTCGGCAAAAGATCTCTGAGGAAGCTCGAGTCCTAAGCCAAAGGAATAGAGCACTTGAACTAAGCAACATAAATAGAGTTCGTCTTGGTCCGTACCATCTGCAAGTATTCGGACTTCAAGGTAATGACATCATGGATGTCATATTCGAGTTTGAAGACATCCACAACATTTTCCACCTCAGTGAACTAGACATCGAAATGGTTAGACTCCAGTGCATGTAAGTGCCTCATCAATACTAATATCTTGTATGCTATGGCCTTAATTACTATATATATGCATATCTAATTAATTGACATACATTCAATTCTACGGGATGCAAACAAATGATGCCATTAACTTACAAAACAAGATGAGGTATCTCGATCCTACAGCCATTTGCAAGACCAGGTGTAACATCCTGGATTTTTTCAGAATGTTATAAATATACAAAATTGTGAGTTTTTGAAAACTGTTCGTGTATGTTCTTTAGCTAGTTCCAATTATAAGCATAAGTTCTCTCTATCTCGAAATCTTAGTGACTTAACATTTTTAATTAAGGACCAACAAGATGTTAGTGTAACTAACTAGAGTTATTTGGATTTAATTGCAATTTATCGTGTTGGAAATTGTTGGTTCGATTTTATTTGAATGGTATCCGATTTGTTTGAATCAATTGAGTGGAACTTGAATTTGAATGGGCCATTCAAATTCAAATTCAAATACCAACCACATAAACACCTCGTGGGCCAACAGCCCAAGCCAGCCCAGCTCTTCTTCTCCTTTCTCGCGAAACGTGCACAACCCACGCGGCCCACAGGCCACCACGGCCCAGCCCAACCAGTCGTCGCGCCCCTTCACCTTCCACCCAGGGCAGCTGACAAGCGGGGCCCGCTTGTCAGCTTTCCCTTCTTCCTCCCGCAGCTCCACCACGACGCCGCTCACTCCGCTCCGCGACAGAGGCGCCCAACCGCCGCGCCCCCCTTTTCTCTTTTCCCTTCCACCGCGGCCCCCGCTCGCTCGTGTCACCGGCCTGCGCCGCGCCCCGCTTGTCCCCGCTCCGTGACACGGGAGCGAAACCACCGCTCCTCCCGTGTCAGCCACCGAGCCGCGCTGCACCGCCGCGATGCCGCCACGCATCCTAGCCCGAACGTCGAGAACCCCCAGCCGCTGCCGCTCCCCAAACCCTAATGCCGAGTATAAGACCCCCAGCCGCTCCCCTAACCCTAGCAGCCCCCTGTTCTCCCCTTCCGCCAATGCCGCACCAGCAGAGGAGGAGGAGAAGGAGAAGAGGAGGACGACGCCGAGCCGCACAAGGAGGAGAAGGCCGTCGCCGCACCGGAGCTTCACCGCGCCTGCGCCTGAACCACTACACCGGCATAGCCGCGCACCCTGCACGGCCCCGACCCTCCTGCATCAGCCTATCACCGTGCCAAGGACTTCGCCAGCGAGCTTCACCGGTGAGCATCGCCACCGTCTCCCTCTGTCCCTTGCTGCCGGCGTGAGCCATGGGCTGCCAACGAACCTTCTTTGGCCCAACCTTAGGACCCCCTCTCCCCATCCGGCCACCGTGCCGCTTTTTGTGCAGGGACCCATCGCGCCGCAGCGCACCCCGCAGTCACCATCGCCCTCCGCCGCCGTGTTGTGTCGCGGGCCCGGGATGCCGGTGCCCTGCGCACGGCTCGACCACGCCGCGGCCCTGGGAAGCCAGGACCCACGCGCATGCGTGCACACCCGCACCGCCGCGCTGAGCCAGGCTGCACCACTGCTGCGCCCCGGCACCACTGTGACACGCAACGACCCCGCCATGGCCTCACCGTTCGCGGCGACCACGCAACACGGCTGCGACATCGCGTTCACATCACAGCCAAGCCCCTTGGGCATTTCCTCGAGCACCCACGGGACGCACACCACACACACTGGCACTCACACACGTGCACGGGCACCCTGAGCCCGAGCCACACCAGATCTGGCAGCCACACTAGATCCAGTGGGAGACCGACAAGCGGGTCCCGCCTATCGGGGGAAATGCGGGGCGCTGCCCCCTGGGCCCGTGTCGTCAGTGAGAGAGACAGATAGGGGTGAGCCGTGGGCCGGCCTGCTACACCGAGCCGGCCTACATGCCCAGCTAGCCCAAGGATCGAGTCGGCCTGCTGAGCCGCAGGCCGAGCTGACCCGTGAAGCCAAGCTGAAACTGGATGGGCCTCAAGCCGGCTCAACCCCCTTTGTGCCCAGAACCGAGCTGAGCCTTTCCCTTTTCTTTTTCTTTTACCTAGCCTGACTGAGGGCCCCACCAGTCAGCCTCGGGGTGAGGCTAACCAGTGGGACCCACTGACCCCTTGACCGTTGACCATTGACCGGTCAGCGTTGACCGGTCCACGCTGACGTCAGCAGGCACTGACCCCACCAGTGACATCATGCTGACATCAGCATGCCACGTGGCACTCTCTGGTGTTACCACGTGTCATTGCTGAGTGATTTTCCTTTCCGAAATTCCTTTATTAATTTCAGAAATAGGTTTTTCCTTTAAAAATTCATAATAAATCAACCGGACCTCCAAAAATTATGAAACCAGTTCCATAATTCCTCTAAAATCATGAACTACCTGTTGGATTAGGTTTTGTGGTGATTTGGATCTTATTTGGAGACTTTTATGTACTATTTCATTTTGATCCTTGCCCTTACTCGTATTTACGAATAGGACCCCACTACGAGGAGTTGATCGACGGGACCACCCGGAGGCTCAGGAGGACTTCGAAGAACTACCAGGTTCACGCCCGTCTATGATCTTGTGACATTCAGGTACTTAGGATTAAAACACACTAGATTCTAGTATAAAGTGTGTATGTTTGATCTTGTGTATGTGTGTTAAAAACTTTAATGTAAAGGCAAAAGGGTATTTTTGTAATTCTGGAAAGTTTAGGTCCTTTGATGCAAAATGAGTGAGAATGGTAGGTAAAATCAAAATATGTAAAGGGTTATTTTGCAAGAAGCAGGTACTTACTTTTAAACCTTTGTGAGAAGCAAGGTTATCTCCGAAGTTTAAACTTTTGCCAAGTTTTAAATTAGATTCAAATCCTTAACTCTGTTGAAACTGAACCTTAAACCAAAGTTGTAGATCTTGCTAAGCTCTCCACTTTTTCTTTTGGGCACATTTTCATTTAAGCTATGGTTTGAAAGTTGTTTTGGCTTTACAGTGGAGTCCCTGCACTTTTGAAAAATTGCAACAAGGTCCCCATCGTCTACCTCCAGCCCCTCCTCTCTCTGTTTCTCTCTGCGCCCGACCCCGCCGCCTTCGCCGGCCATTTTCCCGAGCTCCAGCTGCCCCGCGCCGCTCTTCTCCGCACCACGTGCCCTCCAACACCGCGCCCGCCGCTCACCACCCTGCGCTGGCCCTCTGCCTGCCCCTCCACGTCGCGCCGCCGCCGCTCGAGCCGCCACGTGCGCTGCCGAGCTTGCCAGCAGCTGCTTTGCACGCGCAGTGCTTCCCCTAGCCTAAAAACTTGCCCAGGAGTTCCTCTTGACTTCTTTTACCCAATCCCCACGCCACATTGCTTCTCCTTCCTTCCTCCGCTCGACTACTTCTCGTCGGAGCTACGCCGCTGCCTCGGCTCACCATCGTCAGCCACCTCTGCCGCCTCCCACCCATTATCCAGTGCTTTAGTAGCACCGCCGCCACCCACTGATGCTCATAGACTCGCCCAATTTCAATTTCCCGCTCTAGAGCAGCCCGGACCACCGCGTCGGTGAGCTCGAGCTCCGCCGCCGCTCGGTCTCACCATCGTCCCGATGTTCCGTTGCCTCTCAGCCCCTGCCAAGCACACCATCAGCACCACATCATCCCGAGGAAGCTTTCTAGCTAGTTCTCCGCCGCTCTCCTGCCCTCTAGCCACCGAAACGCCATCGCCACCCCTCGGAGCCCCGCCGCCCGCCCCTGTTCGCCGTCGACATGCCGCCTCAGTCCCTCTCTTCCTCAACAACAGCCACCCCCATGACCGCCGTGAGCTCCTGAACCTTTTCCCCCACTTTCCCCTCACCACCGGTGAGCCCCCTCGTCGGAATTTGGTCACCGTCGATTGGCTTCTTTGTTTAACCCGGCCAAGGACCCAATTGCAAGGATTCAAATCTTTCTAGGGGCCTTTCTGTGGAAAATTAGTACCCTCCCATTTCAAAAATAGCCAAATTTGAAAATCCATAGGAATTTGTAGAAAAATCCAAAAATTGCCAAACTAGTTTTGTTGTACTCCAGAAATCTAGCTCTAGAACTTTTGTTATTGGAGTTCAGTATGAAAAAAATGTTGTTAGAGTTATTTTAAAGTTCAGCAAAAAGGGTATCTTGAGTATAACTTTTGCATACTAGCTCTATTGCTTGTGAACTTTGGTGAGTAGCCTGTTTAGGGTATGAGTGAGCTTGTCTGCAAATTTCACTTGAAGTGCTGAATCCTAGCTTGAACTAATTTAAACTTATGCAAATCAAGCTTGAAATAGTGTAAATTTATTCAAGCATGTTACTAAGGTTTTCATGCTTAGTTCTTTTTACCATGTGATGTTCTATAATTAAGTAGTTCATAGTAAATCTTTCAAGAATTTATGGCACTATTTTGCCTAAGGTTTGAATTTAAACTTGAAAATTGAACTTAATTCAAATGCTTTAATCTCTGATTTCAGAAATTTATGAAAAATTCATGGTAAGCTCATCTGTTAGAAGTAAGCTTACCCACAAAAATTCAAGGCCATAGCCTTTGTGGATTTCAAAATAAAAATCAAACTTGTTAACCTAATTCAATTAATTTAATTAATTATGACAATTGGACTAAGATACAAATAGTAAGTTTGAATTCAAAGTTCTTGTTTTATGAAGTTGTCTTTATCAATTGGTTGGATTGCAACTTTATCATGAAGTAAAATTTTTAACTCAAGAACCACCTAATTCAAATTATTGCATATCATGTAGAGTCAGCGACACTTGATGACGGAGACTACGAGCTAGTCCCGGAACACGAGCAAGGGTTTTCTGAAGACCAGGTGAACATCATCAAAGATTTAACTAAAGCCCTGAACCAACGTTCGGAAGTCCTTGACATCCCTGACCCCAGCCCCGCTCAAGAAGGCAAGCCCCGATGCATAACCCTGTATACACTTATACAGTTTTATACTTATATATCTATATTATGCATTAAGTCTAGGAGTTGAAATGGAACCCTAGATGCATGAATCCTAGGAACCTATGAATTGTTCCTGAGTCCTTATCGAATAGATGCTCTGCTAATAGGACCGGCAGAAGTCGAGTGATTTCCTGTCATTCGCGCGATATACGAGTTGAATGTTTACTCTTCTGCAATCACTATAAGGATAATGGACGGGGTCATGTGCAGTATCATGACTCGAAAGGTTACCCCGTCTGTGTTGATAAAAGTTGATAAGGTCGCAATGTGTGGTAGCTGTGGTTAAGCATTTGAAAGTACTAGCCACATGCCGCGAAATATGGAAAGCGGTAAGCCTAGTAACCAATCGGCCCGAGAAGTGGACATACCCCCCCACCACTTGTAATTTGGTTTTTCACACACGCACCGACGTGCGGGAGTACGTTCCGCACAGCGGACAGGAGTACGGTCATGTAGTCATGCTACAGACGTGCGTCCTGCACATTGGATGTGTGTATGGTCCTATAGTCGCTTGTGGTGGCCCTGATCCACGAGTCAGAATGAAAGGCAAACGGTTGCTTTGGAATGATCGTTGGATATTCCAAGCGTGTGAGTTAGGTTTACCCTTGCAAGGTTATGAAACTCGATTCAGAATCGTCCGTTTCTCGTGGAGATTGAGACTGCTTGTTCCTTCTGCCACATAGAGTAAGAACAGTAACTATTGTTAGAATAATCTTGATGGATGCTAATCTCTACCTTGCTTGTCTAGAATAGGTGCTTACCTAGAATGGTTAATGCAACTAGAAGCTGAAAGCTAAAACATGAAAATTAGATCATACTCTTTGTTGCTTTTCAGCTGAAATTAAACCCAGAATCATTACAAGCCTTCATAAGTCTAGTTACATGGCAAAGTATACCATGAAATGGGTAAGTCTTGCTGAGTATTAGCATACTCAGTCTTGCTAGTCTGTCTTTCAGGTATGGCCTGTGTGAACCAATAGGATAGTCCAGCCTGGCCATCCTCTATTCCGTTTGGTTGGTCCGTGGAGTGGGATCCGTCCCCGGCTGGCAGTGACCCTCCGGAATGACGCCATGTTTCGGGCTGAGCGTGGTGTCAACTTTCGCGACGTGTTAGTCGCGTGTTAATTCCTTCCACTGTGACTCTAAACAAGCTTGCATAGCTTGTGGTTTAAAACAATATTTGTATAAGTTTACTTTAAGTTCAAAACAGATTGTAATAAGGTTTAATATTTCTGTAAATTAAAAGTTAGCGAGCTGTGGTGTGATTGTAAACTCGCCTTCGTGCGAGGCAAACCTACTTCGATCCTGTGTAACCATGGTTGAATTGGGCAGTGACCTGATAGACCAATGGGTTGTTCCGTTTGAAGTGCGTTGAGTCAGTATCGCCTGTATAGTGATGACTAGCGCACTTGAGCCGGAATAATTCAAGCGGATTGGTTCTGCCACAGCTGGTATCAGAGTTGTGGGTTTACTCTTACAATCGGCACTAAAACTACAGCAGTTCTTAAAAATGTTTTTAGGATAAAATTTGGCTTAACAAGAGAATTTGCAAAGTGCGTTGGATTAGTTAAGGTTGGTGCTTAGATCGTAAAGCCCTAGGGATTTATATGGGAGTAATCAGGTGGCTACTAGTATGTATATGTGTATAGTTCAGCTCTAACTTGCAGCACTACTTTCTATCAAAACTTACTTTTGAGCACAACCAACCCTAGATATCTATTCGTATTGTCTTGCTCCTCAACATTGAGACAAGAAGGTAAGAAGGTAAGGATCCTCAGCCAACTGAGGGAGATTGGCCTTCCCGTCAGTGATGCGAATCGAACGCTGTTTCTCAAGCAGTGGCTTACTTGAGATGCTGCCAATATATCAACGATTAGTTGATCATATTGGGAGTATATGGCTTGGCACAGGGTATGGTGATCGCTGTTCATACCCCCATTTTATACGGTACCCCCGTGAATACGTTGCAGATGTAACGTATGCTAACATCGTCCGTACGGTGGAAATTGTATGAATACTGTTTCTATAGTGAACAGTACTGTTTGGGGATGCTTTAATGTCGTGCTGCCAGGTTCATATTATATAAATATGGTCTTCTGCAGGTACACTAACCACGATTAAGAGGTTAAGATGGATAGGACTTATCGACTAGTTATTAGAGAGAGACGTAAATATTGTGCCACCGAAATTAACCACGTAAGTCCAAAGATATTTGGCAATTGTTTTGGTTGTGAGGTCGAATAGTACGTGCATGCATAATCCATCATCCAGCAAAGTAAGTGCATTAAATGTGTTGTTCTCTTAAAGACGTATAGAGTGTTGTCTATCTCTAGTGTGGTTTCAATAGGATTCTTGTGGCAGCCTTAGTTGAATTCTTGCTTCAGATGGCGGCTCCTTCAAACATCTTTTGGGATCACGCAGGGCATCTCTATACCAATGCCTTGCACTGGGAGGGTTTTCCCCATTTTTTGTGGGAGTCACTTAGGTTATTCTTCTACACCGAGCCCCCACAGAATGATGGAGTGGAATATAGGGAGGAAGGTGTTCCTTGGTGCAGAGTTAAGATGACCATTCCTCAGCACCCTTTTCGTTCTCAGTGGTAGCCCATCGAGGTCGATGTGGTTGGCTATCGTCTCGTCGACACCATTGAGACTGCAGCTCTTGAGGCCATTCACACTTTTTGCGACCAGCAACCCGCTAAAGTTGCCGGGCATCCTATCGGCCTATTCCCTGCAATAGATTCCAGTGATCCCGAGTGGAATTTTCAGATAGCTCATTATGGTCACATGCTGGGAGATTTAGCCGAAGAGATGCTCCGTGGTACCATCAGGTTTATGAATGCCCATCACCACTATCAGATCTTGCTGCACCGCGGTATGAGTCTGTTGACTGGTATAGCTCAAGGTCACTACAGAAATGCTGATCGACGGGTCACTCAGATAGAAGAGCTTCAAGCATTGGTCAAAGAGAAGGAGGAAATTATCACAGAGCGAGATGAGATCATTGTCTACCGGGAGGATCAGATCAATGAGAGTGATGCAATAATCACTCAACGTAACACGATTATCGAGTTCCTCCAGGAGCAAGTCCATGATCTCATCCTTGAGGTTGATGACGCCCACGCTCACATCGACGAACTTTAGCAGCAGCCAGCACCTCCTGCTATACCTGAAGCACCTGAAGGCGAAGAAGAAGAACCGGAGGAAATCGAAGGAGTTTCTGATCTCGACTCCGAGCACGGAAACCCAGAGCCTAACCCTCAGCCAGATCACTCCTCTTCCGGCAGCCAGTCCTCCGTAGGCGACCTCGACGATTTCTAGGCTATCCAAATCGTCGATCTTTCAGATGTAACTAGTGTAGAATGTTATGACATAGGTACTGAGTAGTCTACCTGGACCTAGGGCCACTTGCTGTAATATATGTGGCATGTGTACGTATGACTTGACCATAGCAATCGGACCACCCTGATGTAATATGTTAAGGACAACCAGTGTCTGCCTTGTAATCTAAGCCTTGTGTTCCGTTGTTTTGTTTCAATATCCTTGCACCTGGAATATGTTGGTTAAACAGAATATGTGAATTACATATCTGTTCAGCGGCGGTATATCTTCTGAAAATGGGAGCAAGAACATGTTGTTAATTATGGACATCTCCTTTGTTTCAGATGGTTGGAGCTACACGTGGAACCCCGGAAGGTTTCCGGCCAGACCAAGCTAGCGGTTCCTAACAACCGCCACCAGCACCGCCAAATCTAGCAGAAGTCATGGCATGACAAACGGAACTCCTTAACCAGCTAGTACAGGCCCAGATGAACCAATTTCATCACCCATCCCGAGGCCGTGATGAACATCCATCGGCTGGTTACCAAGACTTTCTCAACACTCAGCCCCTATTGTTCCATAAAGCAGACGAGCCCCTCGATGCTGACGTATGGCTCCGCACTATAGAGTCCAAGTTCGCATTGTTCTCTGCACCATGTTCAGACGCGAACAAGGTACTCTTCGCAGCTCAACATCTTCGCGGCACCGCCCGCATATGGTGGGACAATTACTACGCTATGCAACTAGCTGGTCATGTTGTCACATGGGACGAATTCCGGACCGCTTTTAGAGCACACCACATTCCAGAGGGACTCATTGAGCGAAAGCTCAATGAATTTTTGACTTTGACTCAGGGAACTCGCACGGTTATGCAGTATGCACAGGCCTTCAATCACCTATGCCAGTACGCGGGTTATCATGCAGACACTGATGCCCGTAAATGGGATCGCTTCCGTCAAGGCCTAAACACAAAGCTTAAGTAACGGTTGAACCTAGTAAGGGCCGACAACTTCAACGAATTGGTCAATATGGCCATTACTCAAGAGGATTGTATCTCAGCCCACCGGGCAGAAAAGAAATGGAAGACACCCACGGGACCCTCAAATGCGCAACCGCCAAGGTATCGGTTGGTCCACAACACCGCTACCCGAGCCCCGCCCTAAAACAATCTACCAAGCAGATGGGCAGCCAGGCCTCCCCAGCAGGCTCGATTCAATCGGCCGCCAACACCACAACCCCAGCAGCAACAGCAGCAAGGCCTGAGGCCGAGCTTTCCATTGTCCAATCAAGGAAACAACAACAATCGTTGTTTCAACTGCGGCAGCTCGTCCCATTTCATCTGGGATTGTCCTCAACCTAGGAAATCTTTCCAAGGGCAAACATCCAACCCGAACAACAAGGGCAAGGGCAAGAAGCAGGTGGTACAAGTCCGCCAGGGGAGGGTGAACTTCACAACTCTCTCCGAACTTCCCGAGGGTGCGCCAATAATGACAGGTACTTTCTCTATAAACCATCAACCCGTGATTATACTTTTTGATTCTGGTGCAACCCATAGTTTTATCAGTTCAAAATGTGGAACAAAAGTAGGCCTGAATTTCTATCCTACTAAGGGAGCCTATATGATAGCGACTCCTGGCAGTAAAATTGCATCAAATCAAATTTATAGAAAGGTGCCAATTCAGTTGGGTAGCAATCTGATAAAAACAGATTTACTGTTATTGGACCTAGAAGGAATGGATGTCCTCCTAGGCATGAATTGGATGACTAGGCACCGAGAATCATTGGATATCTTTTCCCGAGTCGTGGAGATAGATTCACCCGATCATGAAAATACTATTCTCTATCTTCCACAACGAGAGTGCAACGACTCTTGTGCCTATGCTGTAGAAGGGATCAAGTTAAAGGATATCCCTATTGTTTGCGAATACCCAGATGTTTTTCCAGATGATTTGCCTGGAATGCCCCCGGATAGGAATATTGAGTTTGTCATAGAACTACAACCCGGCATAGCCCCATCTCTCAAAGGCCCTATCGTATGCCACCCAATGAGCTGGCAGAGCTAAAAATCCAACTCCAGGACCTTCTTGATAAAGGTTTCATTCGTCCGAGTGCTTCACCATGGGGTTGTCCAGCCCTATTCGTGAAGAAAAAGGATAATAGCTTAAGGCTATGCGTAGATTATCGTCCTCTCAATGCGGTAACCATCAAAAATAGGTATCCTCTGCCCCGCATTGACATTCTATTTGATCAGTTAGCCGGAGCCCGGGTATTCTCTAAGATTGACCTCCGCTCCGGATATCATCAAATCAAGATTAGGCCGAGAGACATTCCAAAAATAGCCTTTTCCACCAGATATGGACTCTATGAATATCTGGTCATGTCATTTGGTCTTACCAATGCACCAACATACTTCATGTATCTCATGAACTCTGTCTTCATACAAGAACTTGAAAAATTCCTAGCGGTCTTCATTGATGACATTTTGATTTATTCCAAAAATCTGGAAGACCATGCAAAACATCTCCATGTTGTTCTTCAGAGATTGAGAGACCACCACTTGTAAGCCAAATTCTCCAAATGTGAGTTTTGGCTGAATACTGTTAAATTTCTAGGTCATACTATCTCCAGTGATGGTATATCCTTGATCCAAGTAAAGTTCAAGAAGTGCTAGACTGGAAGTCTCCTACTTCAGTCCATCAGATCCGCAGTTTTCTTGGTCTAGCTGGCTATTATCGTTGCTTCATTCCTAACTTCTCCAGAATAGCCAAACCTATGACTGAACTACTAGAGAGAGGAGTTAAATTCTCCTGGGATCAGAAATGTGAAGATGCATTCCACACCCTCAGAGCACATCTCACTACTGCTCCAGTTCTAGCTCAACCAGATGTTTCTAAACCTTTTGACATCTATTGTGATGCTTCGGGAATCGGACTTGGTTGTGTGCTTATGCAAGACAACCGAGTGATTGCTTATGCATCACGAGCACTCTGGACTCATGAACAGAACTATCCTACACATGATCTTGAACTCGCAGCCGTTATCCATGCACTTAAGATATGGAGACATCATCTGATGGGTACTAAGTGCCATATCTATACTGATCATAAAAGCCTCAAGTACATCTTTATGCAAGCAGATCTAAATATGAGGCAAAGATGCTGGCTAGAGCTTATCGAGGATTATGATCTAGAAGTACACTATCATCCAGGCAAGGCTAACGTCGTTGCAGATGCACTTAGCCGCAAGGCACATTGCTCTTGCTTGTCGGTAGAGGCTTTCAATGAGACTCTTTGTTGGGAGATGAGGAAGCTCAATCTAGAAATCATTCCTCAAGGTAGCTTGAACCATCTCTCAGTTGAAACTACGCTTAGGGATAACATCGTCCTAGCACAACAGCATGACAAAGGGGTCAGAATCATTAAGCAGAAGTTAGCACAAGGGGAAGAAAAGTACAAGTGCTTTCGAGTAGATCACGAAGGGGTTCTATGGTTCAACGAGCGTGTCGTTGTACCTAAGAACCATAAGCTTCGTAAGCAGATATTGGACGAGGCCCATCTGTCCAAATTCTCTATGCACCTCGGTAGTACCAAGATGTATCAAGATTTGAAACAAAACTTTTGGTGGACTCGTATGAAGTGAGAAATTGCAAAGTATGTCTCGGAGTGTGATATTTGCCAAAGAGTTAAGGCTAGTCATCTAAAGACTGATGGTATTCTTCAACCTCTACCCATTCCCTCCTGGAAGTGGGAGGATATCAGCATGGATTTTATCGTTGGATTACCCAACACCTCCCAAAGGCATGACTCTATTTGGGTAATCGTTGATCGATTAACCAAGACCGCCCATTTTCTTCCCGTGCATACTACTCACAACGCCAAAAAGTATGCCGAGATCTATCTAGATCAAATCGTTTGTCTCCATGGAGTGCCTAAGACGATCATTTCTGATCGTGGAGCATAATTCATCACTCGATTCTGGGAGCAACTTCAACATGCTCTTGGAACTAAGTTAATCCGAAGATCCGCATATCATCCTTAGACAGACAGGCAAACAGAAAGGATAAATCAGATTCTAGAAGATATGCTTAGAGCCTACGTACTTCAGTACGACAAAAATTGGGACAAATGCTTGTCACTGGAAGAATTTTCCTACAACAACAGTTATCAGACAAGTCTCAAGATGGCTCCATTCGAAGCATTATACGGTCATCGGTGCCGAACTCTTTTGAGTTGGTCAAAAACCAGCGAGCGTAAAATCTTTGGACCCGACCTTGTCACTGAAGCAAAAGAAAAGGTGAAGACTATTCAAAATAATCTAAAAGCAGCTCAATCTCGACAGAAAAGCTACGCTGACATACGAAGGAGACCATTACAGTTCCAGGTGTATATCTTCGAGTATCTCCTACTCAAGGTATTCAACAGTTTGGCATAAAAGGGAAACTTGCCCCTCGATATATTGGACCCTTTGAAATCATCGAAATTTGTGGACCCGTAGCTTATCGTCTTCAACTTCCTCCTCAACTAGCGGCCATTTATGATATATTACATGTATCTCAACTTAGGAAGTGCGTCAAAATTCCTACCAAGATCATCGATTACCAAGCCATCGAAATGGAATCGGATCTATCTTATATCGAGCATCCGATCAAAGTACTAGACACCAAAGAGAGAAGTACTAGAAGAAAAACCATCAGGATGTTCAAAATTCAGTGGGACCATCACACTGAAGAAGAAGCAACTTGGGAAACCGAATCATATCTTCAGCAAAACTTTCCAGACTTTCTTCAAGCCAACTCCCAAATTTGATCGTCCGATTCCATCCTGTTCTGGAATCTCGGGACGAGATTCTTTTTAGGGGGGAAAGCTGTGACATTCAGGTACTTAGGATTAAAACACACTAGATTCTAGTATAAAGTGTGTATGTTTGATCTTGTGTATGTGTGTTAAAAACTTTAATGTAAAGGCAAAAGGGTATTTTTGTAATTCTGGAAAATTTAGGTCCTTTGATGCAAAATGAGTGAGAATGGTAGGTAAAATCAAAATATGTAAAGGGTTATTTTGCAAGAAGCAGGTACTTACTTTTAAACCTTTGTGAGAAGTGAAACTATCTTAAGGATTCAAGTGGAGTGTAGAATTTAAATAGGTTATCTCCGAAGTTTAAACTTTTGCCAAGTTTTAAATTAGATTCAAATCCTTAACTCTTTTGAAACTGAACCTTAAAGCAAAGTTGTAGATCTTGCTAAGCTCTACACTTTTTCCATTGGGCATAGTTGTTTTGGCTTTACAGTGGAGTCCCTCCTCTCTCTGTTTCTCTCTGCGCCCGACCCCGCCGCCTTCGCCGGCCATTTTCCCGAGCTCCAGCTGCCCCGCGCCGCTCTTCTCCGCTCCACGAGCCCATCCAGCACCGCGCACGCTGCTCACCACCCCGCACTGGCCCTCTCCCTGCCCCTCCACGTCGCGCCGCCGCCGCCCGAGCCGCCACACGCGCCGCCGAGCTTGCCAGCAGCTGCTTCGCGCGCGCAGTGCTTCCCCTAGCCTAAAAACTTGCCCAGGAGTTCCTCTCGACTTCTTTTACCCATTCCCCACGCCAGATTGCTTCTCCTTCCTCCGCTCGACTACTTCTCGTCGGAGCTACGCCGCTGCCTCGGCTCGCCGTCGTCAGACGCCTCTGCCGCCTCCCACCTGCGATCCAGTGCTTCAGTAGCACCGCCGCCACCCACTGATGCTCACAGAATAGCCCAATTTCAATTTCCCGCACTAGAGCAGCCCGGACCACCGCGCCCGTGAGCTTGAGCTCCGCCGCCGGTCGGTCTCGCCATCGTCCCGACGTTCCATTGCCTCTCAGCCCCTGCCAAGCACACCACCAGCACCACATCATCCCGAGGAAGCTTTCTAGCTACTTCTCCACCGCTCTCCTACCCTCTAGCCACCGGAATGCCATCGCCGCCCCTCGGAGCCCCGCCGCCCACCCTTGTTCGCCATCGACATGCCGCCTCAGTCCCTCTCTTCCTCAACACCAGCCACCCCTGTGACCGCCATGAGCTCCTGAACCTTTTCCCCCACTTTCCCCTCACCGCCGGTGAGCCCCCTCGCTGGAATTTGGTCGCCGTCGATCGGCTTCTTTGTTTAACCCGGCCAAGGACCCAATTGCAAGGATTCAAATCTTTCTAGGGGCCTTTCTATGGAAAATTAGTACCCCCCATTTCAAAAATAGCCAACTTTGAAAATCCATAGGAATTTGTAGAAAAATCCAAAAATTGCTTTGTTGTACTCCAGAAATCTAGCTCTACAACTTTTATTATTGGAGTTTAGTTTGAAACAAAATGTTGTTAGAGTTATTTTAAAGTTTAGCAAAAGGGTATCTTGAGTATAACTTTTGCATGCTAGCTCTATTCCTTGTGAATTTTGGTGAGTAGCCTGTTTAGGGTATGAGTGAGCTTGTCTGCAAATTTCACTTGAAGTGCTGAATCCTAGCTTGAACTAATTTAAACTTATGCAAATCAAGCTTGAAATGGTTTAAATCTATTCAAGCATGTTACTAAGGTTTTCATGCTTAGATCTTTTTACCATGTGATGTTCTATAATTGAGTAGTTCATAGTAAATCTTTCAAGAATTTATGGCACTATTTTGCCTAAGGTTTGAATTTAAACTTGAAAATTGAAATTAATTCAAATGCTTTAATCTCTGATTTCAGAAATTTATGAAACATTCATGGTAAGCTCATCTGTTAGAAGTAAGCTTACCCACAAAAATTCAAGGCCATAGCCTTTGTGGATTTCAAAATAAAAATCAAACTTGTTAACCTAATTCAATTAATCCAATTAATTATGATAATTGGACTAAGATACAAATAGTACGTTTGAATTCAAAGTTCTTGTTTTATGAAGTTGTGTTTATCAATTGGTTGGATTACAACTTTATCGTGAAGTAAAATTCTTAACTCAAGAACCACCTAATTCAAATTATTGCATATCATGTAGAGTCAGCGACACTCGACGACGGAGACTACGAGCTTGTCCCGGAACATGAGCAAGGGTTTTCTGAAGACCAGGTGAATGTCGTCGAAGATTTAACTGAAGCCCTGAACCAAGGTTCGGAAGTCCTTGACATCCCTGACCCCAGCCCCGCTCAAGAAGGCAAGCCCCGATGCATAACCCCATATTTTAAATTACTACACTTATACAGTTTTATACTTATATATCTATATTATGCATTAAGTCTTGGAGTTGAAATGGAACCCTAGATGCATGAATCCTAGGAACCTATATATTGTGCCTGAGTCCTTATCGAATAGATGCTCTGCTAATAGGATCGGCAGAAGTCGAGTGATTTCCTGTCACTCGCGCGATATACGAGTTGAATATTTACTCTTCTGCAATCACTATAAGGATAATGGATGGGGTCATGTGCAGTATCATGACTCGAAAGGTTACCCCGTCTGTGTTGATAAAAGTTGATAAGGTCGCAATGTGTGGTAGCTGTGGTTAAGCGTTTGAAAGTACTAGCCACATGCCACGAAATATGGAAAGTGGTAAGCCTAGTAACCAATCGGCCCGAGGAGTGGACATACCCCCCCACCACTCGTAATTTGGTTTTTTGCACACGCACCAACGTGCGGGTGTATGTTCCGCACAGCGGACAGCAGTACGGTCGTGTAGTCGCACTACAGACGTGCGTCCTGCACATTGGATGTGCGTATGGTCCTACAGTCGCTTGTGGTGGCCCTGATCCACGAGTCGGAATGAAAGGCAAATGGTTGCTTCGGAATGATCATTGGATATTCCAAACGTGTGAGTTAGGTTTACCCTTTGTTGTCGGTCAAAACCTGCCGGCGAGCAGTGACAGGCAACACGAGGAGTCGGGAGGCTTCCAGGACGGCTGGTGGGCCCCAGTCCCTCGGTCAACGGCCCAGCGATCCGGCGCGCACCCTGGCTTGAAGTTGCTAGGCGTGCCACCTGATCCTACACCTGATCAGGAAGGTGTGACGTGTCAAACTCCTGTATGCACAGACATGTGTAGAGATTAATCCGAGCCGTGATCGGCTCATCACCTCCTCCCCGGTATCGGCTATAGAAAGCCGATTGCATCAATACCGGATCGGATCTTTGGAACAGGCAATGTATATATATGTTTATCAAAATAAATCTTGCTTCATAAATATCAATCTAATCCAACCCACGATAACTAAGCCCTCACTGCATGATCGGAACATCCTACATGTGACTGAGCCTAACAAATACACAAAAGCATCGGAACAAACAACCTAAACAGAGATCATAGAAACAACCAAAAAGCTGATCCCTAAAGCAACCTCTATTCAAGCTACAAGCCGATACGAAAGCATACTGCCGGAACGTTCAACTCGTTTGCAAGGCCTAATCATGCACATATTGAACTAAATCTCCAAATAAACAGAAACTAGTCATAACAGATTGGATCTACTGATAAAGACAAAACAAGATGCAACCATCGCATCCGTGATCGAACACGACGATTAAGCACATGAGAGCAATGAACAAAACATGATTAAGACACAAAAAGGATAACATTACTCTATGCGTGCTAAGATGACTAATGCTACTCGCCATCTACAAGGCTTCGGAATGAGCAACACATAAACAGACGAGTAAGGGTAATGCTACCCCGATCACGCAGAGCGTGATCGGGGCCGCATGGCACTTACCCGATGAAAACCCTAGAATAGGGGAGGATGCGCCGAGAGTTGTTGATGAATGATTCTGTTTCTTGTTTATTCATGGTACATATTTATAGTCCGTAGACTTGTCCTCCTTAACTAACCCTAACCAAACACGACACGAATCTTAACTGCCTATATCTAAATTTACACGGCCTTTCTGGCCCCAATCACTCGCATAGGGTCTGATTCACAAGCTTATCGTAACTGTCTTCTACGCCCATCTTGCTCCGTGGCCCACTTCTGGTCCGTCCAGATTATGGCGATAACACATGCCCCCCTGGTTTCGGCAATGGTAATTCCGAAATCACCTATTTGAAAATCGCCTCGACCCTTCGGCTTCCAATTCGTACATCCATGCCCTTTCGACTTCCAACGGATGTGACTGCTCTGTATCAGTCTCCTAGGGAACCGTTATGGTGCCGATTCTCCTCACCTCTCTGTTTACCCTTATAAACTTACCCCGGCATCTTCCCCAATCATCTTTCTCTCACAGCCATTAACCATTGCGCTTCTTCTTTTCTCTTGTCATGGCTTCTTCTTCTTCTGCCTCCTCCGTCATTTCTTTCGAATCCGAAACCTCCCGAGAGCCAACTCCAGAATATGATCCGATAGCTGCTTATGAAGTCCGTGCCCCCCTGCATTGGGATGCAGAAGAATGGGATTTTCATTCCCAGTCAGAGGATGATAAATCCCTGATCGATGGTGAGGATCTTTCACTCCTCTTCGGAGCCGAGCTGGAGGAAGACGAAGATGATGCATCTTGGGGGGAAGACTTCTCCTCCTCGGAAGAAAGAGTCGATTCCTTTTCCTCCGAAGAAGATTCGATGGCAGGTAACTTCCTCCTTGGCAGGTCATCAGACAAAGCTTCCAACGACACCGAAGAAGCCGAAGACGATGACGGCTTCACCAGCAACAACAGCGGGCATGATGACAGCAGCAACAACAGTAGCGATGATAGTGGTGCTAGCGTTGCTCCGCCGGCCAAGCGCCGCAAGACTACTGGCGTGTACTGGTGGTAGGTTGTAGCACCACCATTAGTTTGCTTCAAGGAGCAGTTAGTTCTTCTTTTGTACTTGCTGCTTTGCTATGAATAGAATCCTCTTTTGCATCAGTTTGCACATAACAATCTGCTCAAGAGCCGATGGCAACGCATCGGCCTTAGAGTGTACCAGTCCGGATCCAAAATAACTTTCCAATTTACTTCACCCTCTGCCGGACCTCAAATCCAAAACAGATCTCTGGAGATTCTGGGATACAGTCTAACTCCGAACTTCTTTTGCTCATAAACCCTAGCCGCATAATCCTCCTCTGATCCTTGAGACGCACATTCGATCCTGCGCCGCCAACCCTAGATCTATTCTCCAAGATCTCGATTCAAGACTCCCGATGGCGGAATCTTCGAACACTGCCGCCGCCGTCTTCGGTCTAAAGGTAAACTTCAACCCCCATAAATTTAATGCAGCAACCGTAAAATTTACTGCGTGGTTAAATGACTCCTTCCTCGGCGATCTTGTTTTCTTGGGGTTTTTTCAGGCTTCCGATATCTTCTTACCGCACCCTTCTTCCCCCAATTCTTTCTACCTCGGGCCTCGTTCCTACGAGAAGCCCATAGATCTGATTTCATCCGAGGCCAATCGGATCCCTTTCATGAGTCAGGACATAGATCTAGAGTCTTGGTCAGATAGCCTCCGCGCTTGGCCAAATCCTCCTAAAGGTTGGATAGTTTGGTATAATAGAATGGCGGATGCCTACCAGCCCCTATGGGAATCCATCGGGATAGCCGATGCTCTGTCTCTATCCCTTTCTCCTCTTGAAAAAGACGAGAACCTTCTGAAGACCATCGGCTACTTCTGGTCCGATGCCTTGAATTGTTTTCTTTTTGGGCATGGTCCGATGACACCAACACTGCTGGATGTTATGATGATCACCGGCTTAGACATATCATCAGCTTGTCCCTCTGCTTACAGGCTCTCTATAGTCCCCTTCAAACTGTCTTCCAAAGCGGAATGTACTAACTGGAGTACATACTTGAACCAACACCAGAAGAGCAAGGGTCCTGTATCGGAGAAGGAGCACACGGCCTTTCTAAATTTATGGCTTGAACACTTTCTCTTCTGTGGCCCTTCCCTTGCTCCAACCAAGAATTACCTCCCTCTCGCTTATGAGCTGGCCAAGGGTCACCTTGTTGGCCTTGGTAAATTATTCTTTGGGGAAATTTACAGATACCTTCATCTGATGACTTCGAGCCTTCTTTCATAGAAAAAACTCAGAACTGGTGGCTGGTGGTGGTTCATCCAGTTATGGGCTCATCTTTACTTCTAGAGCTTCAACCCCAATTTCCCTTCTCTAGTCGGTAATTCTTTTCCTGACTTGAGTGGGAGGCAGATTAGGTGCACTAGCTTCGGGCAAGCCTTGTACAGTCTTCCCGGCGGGAAATTGAACCCTCCAGACGCCTTGCGTTTGTTTCAGATTTTTTACCGAGGCCTAGACAGCCCAAACTTCCTTCCATATATTGATTCTGAACTCTTTGAGAACCCAGCTATGTTCCGGCTAGCTGATTTCACCTATGACGCTGACACCAGGCGTCTGTTCTCCATTACGGTCCGACCCTGTCTCCTTCCGGTTGGCATGAGTACCTCCAATCGGATTATAAAGCCAGGGTACGAGTTTTACCAGCCGGTCGTAGCAGCCCGGCAGCTTGGTCTTGGACAAGTACCACCTCATTTCCTTCTTCACCTCCTGACGTCAAATAGAGTGGATCTCCCTGATGCTGTAACCACCCAAAGGTGTTACAGTCTATTTTCAGACCTTCCCCTATCTGACCCTGCCAATCTTACCTTCATTTCTTCGGCTGTCAATTTTGAGGGGTGGTGGTCGATGTGAAAAACTCACATTTTCCGAAGAGCTCTGGGTCCGATGCTGCAGCAGATCCATTCCGAATATGAAATTCCCGCCGGAGAGGTATTGCCTCTTGACTAACATTTCTTTTTTGACTTTTATTGGACTCTTTCTGATTTCGTTCTTTGTTTCTGCAGCAAGAAGATGGCCCAGAGCCGATGAACGATGATGGGTCACCCTTTTGTTTCTTGCCAATTGCCCCTGTGGTTCTGTTCGGCAAGAATGCACCTCCTCCTTCAAAGAGCATAATGCAAATTCAGCCAAGTACTGCCAAGCTGACCCCCAAGCGGAAGCGATCCTCTGAAGCTGTTGCCCTCCGAGCTCGTGCTAAGATGAGGAAAGTCCCCGTCAAGAAGGTCCGGAAGGAAGCTGCACCATCTTCTCCTAACCCAGAAGTCCCGGTCGCCAACCAGGTTCGGATCACCTTCCCCATTTTATATGACCAGCCCTTTGTTCACGGCCATCTTTTTTAATTTCACTCTTTCCCCCTGCAGCCTGTCGTTGTGGATGTCTCTAGTGGGGAAGAACCCCCGCGCCAATAGGGCTTAGCTTTGGAGATGCCAGAGGATGTGGACGTGCCCATTAGAGCTTTGATTACCCTTCATGATCCTGATGCGGCAGTCCTGGAGGGTCCTTCTGCATCGGCTGACGTCCCGGCTACTTCGCCAGGTACACGGGAGCCGGCCGTGACGGCGCCCCTTGTTAGCCCCTCTCTGGAAGGACCATCCACCGCCTCAGCCACTGCCGACCTCCCTGCGCGAGAGACACATCCAGCAGAGCCGACCGCTATTCCATCAACTGTTGCTTCTTCTTCTGGAGACGTGGCTCCTCTGGCCTCTACCGTCATCGTTCAACTTTTGGAAGGGACGCGCCCTCAGAAGCCGATCGTTCCTTCATCGGCTATCATCACCTCTCTCTCGGGACAGGTATGCCTTATTCTTTTTCATTACTTCGATCTTTTTCCAAAGTGCCTTGCTCACCCTCTTTTCCTCTAGAATCTGGATCTTTCAGAGCTCCTCGCGTTCGATCCTGCCTCAATCGGGTCGGCCATATTGGAAGCCGATGACTCTCCCCTGGACTTGACCAGCACTGCTAATCAACTTCTCCGCATGAAGGATCTTCTATCGAGTCCGATCGACGCCCTGATCCTGGATTCCAGCATGGTGAAACAGATCCTTGATGGGGTCAACTCCCAGCTCCCTATGAGCCTTCAGGTCAAGCTCTTCTCGGCCGGGTACCTCCCTTCTTTCCGAGCAAAAGTGGCAGAGGCTCGCCATAGGATTGAGACTCGGCGTTCCCAATCGCTCCTAAGGACTATCATCGCCGAGATGTGCCAGTCAGTCAACAAGAAGAAAGCCGCACTCGACGCCAAAGTTGACACATCTGCCTCTGCCCAGCAGCTTCATCTCCTGGAGAGAGAACTAGAAGACCTCGAGGCTAAAGTCCGGGCCACCACGCAGCGTATTCAAGAGGAGAAGGATCTTATAGCGGGTTCCAAGCAGGAGGCAGTAGTCCTGACCGCCGAGCTGAAGGCAGACCTGGCCGAGCTGAGCAGCCTGAGCAAACAAGTGGTGCCGGGGGCGGACGAAGAGGACGAAGCGGTGATTGCTGAAGTTGACCGCATCCGTCTCGACGCCATTGCTGCCATCAATGATTTCCTCCAGAAAACCAGGCCAAGATGAACTCTGTATTTTCATGTCGTGACCCTGGAGTCGATGGTTATACATCGGCTATTTGATAACCTGTGGTGATTAATTGCTACAAAAACTTCTAAAGTCGATGGTTTTACACCGGCTGTTCTAATGCCTTTTGTTAACGTATGAGCCGAACATACTCATCGGCCTCCTTTTTCATTTCTTGTCTTGCCAAAACGCCATCGGCTTGGCCCGCATCAGCTTTCTTAGCTTACTGGTCATATCGGCTTATTACCTGATGGGTGCCATCGGCTTTACTGTTCGTCGGCCCACATACTTGGGAAGTATTTCTTAAGATGTTGACCGTTGACTGCCACTGGAAACTTGACGCCATCCAATTCTTCAAGCATGTACGCAATCCCAGGTAGGACCTGGTCAACCCTGTATGGCCCGTGCCAGTTTGGGGACCACTTGCCATATGCCGCGTCCTTAGTTCCCAATGGTAATACTGCTTCCCAGACCAAGTCTCCTACTTGAAATTCCTTCGGTTTGACCTTTTTATTATATGCACGGGCTACTTTAGCCTTATTCTCCTTAATCTTCTCTAGCGACCATAGCCTGAGTTCCGTGAGGTCGTCCACATTGTCACTCATCAGAGTAGCATATTCTTCAGCAGATAAGTCATTCTGGAATTCTACGCGCCTTGATCCGACCGTAATTTCCCACGGTAACACGGCTTCCTGCCCGTAAACCAAGTGATAAGGGGAAGTTTTTGTCGCCCCATGACAAGATATACGGTATGCCCATAATGCTTCTGACAAGACCTTGTGCCAGCGTCTGGGGTATTCATCAATCTTCCTCTTAATCAACTTGATAAGGCTCTGATTGGACGCTTCGGCTTGTCCATTTGCCTGAGCATAATATGGAGATGATCTAATCAGCTTGATACCCATATCAGCGGCAAACTTCTTGAATTCTTCTGAAATAAAAACGGAACCGCCATCTGTTGTAATGGTCTGTGGGATCCCAAATCTGTGAATGACGTGTTCCTTGATGAACTGAATAACATCTTTAGATGCCACCGATTTCATTGGAACCGCTTCCACCCATTTGGTGAAATAATCTGTGATAGCTAAAATGAACTGATGACCCTTGCTAGATGGAGGATTAATTTTGCCGATCATATCCATACCCCAGCCTCTGAACGGCCATGGTTTAATGATGGGGTTCATCACGGACGCTGGCACCATCTGTATCTTTCCGAACCTCTGACATGCTTGACACCCTTTATAATACTTAAAACAATATTCAAGCATGGTGGGCCAATAGTACCCTGATCGCCTAATTAGCCACTTCATCTTGTGAGCCGACTGATGAGTCCCACACGTTCCTTCGTGGACTTCATGCAGGAGCCGATTGGATTCGACCGGCCCCAAACATTTAAGCAACAACCCCTCCAAGGTCCTGTAAAACATATCATCCCCTATCAGGACATACCTCATGGCTTTGTACCGTATCCTCTTGGGTGCCCCCCGAGCCGAATCCTTCAAGTAATTGAAGATATCGGCTCTCCAATCTCCCTAGTCTAGTAAGTACACCTGATGATGTGTTCCATCGGAATTGTATCCTGAAGCCAGTTGCGCCAGATCATTGGCCTCTGCATTCCGAGCTCTAGGTATCCAATAGAAATTTATATACCTGTATTCTTCCGTGAGTTGGGAGATTACCAATTTTGAATCCCCGAAGACTTCTACTGCTTCGGCTCCGGCCTCCAGAAGCAATTCCATGCCTTTATGCACCGCCTCGTATTCTGCAAGGTTGTTGGTACAGGTAGTAGGTAATCTGATCGAGAAAGAATACGTTGCCCCCCGAGGCGATACCAGCAGGATGCCGATGCCACATTCATCTCCACAAACTGATCCATCGAAGTACATAGCCCAGGCTCGTACAGAAAGCGCTGCTATATTGGTATTGACCCTCTCTGCAATGAGATCCGCTAACGCCTGCCCTTTAACTGCTTTTGCGGGTTGATATCGGATATCGAACTCTGATAATGCAAACATCCATTTTCCCAATCGGCCTTTCAATACAGGAGCCGATAGCATATGCTTTATAACATCCAATTTGCAAATGATGATTACCTCAGCCGATAGCAGGATATGGCGAAGCTTGGTGCATGTAAAAAATAAGCAAAGACAAAGTTTCTCCATATCGAGGTACCTTGTTTATGCATCCAACATCCTCCTGCTGAGATAAAATACCACCCTCTCCTTGCCATCATATAATTGTACTACCACTGAAGCAATAGAGGTGTCGCCGACTGACAAATATATGTAAAATGGCCTATCTTGTTGTGGTGGCACCAACACAGGTGGTCTCAACAAATATTCTTTAATTTCTTCGAATGCCCGTTGCTGTTCTGCCCCCCAGCGCAATTCTTCATTGGTTTTGATTTTCACTAACTCCATAAAGGGTTCAATCCACCCAGATAGATTAGAAATAAACCTCCTAACGAAGTTAATCTTGGTAGTGGGTGGCACCATAGTGCGTACAGCTTCCTGACTTTTCAGGCCAATCTCTATTCCTCTTTCATGAACCAGAAAGCCCAAAAACTACCAGGCTGACACACCAAAGGCGCACTTTTTCAGGTTCATCCTGAGCCCGAACTTTCTAGTTCGTTCCAGAACCTGCCGTAAATCATCCAGATGTCCCTCGACCGATGCTAACTTTACCACGACGTCATCGATGTAAATTTCCACCAGGTTGCCGATCAAATCATGGAAGATGTGGTTCATGCACGCTGATACGTAGCACCAGCATTTTTCAAGCCGAAGGTCATAACCACATACTCGAACAGGCCCACCGCTCCAGGCACTCTGAACGCAGTTTTGTGTATATCTTCAGCGGCCATGAAAATCTGATTGTAACCTGCATTACCATCCATGAAACTTAAAATTTTGTGGCCGGCAGCAACATTGATTAACGTCTCTGCAATAGGCATTGGGTATTCATCCTTCGGAGTGGCTCTATTGAGATCCTTGAAATCCACGCACACCTGCCATCGGTCATCCTTCTTCTGTACGGGCACAACGCTGGAGATCCATTTGGCGTATCTGCAAGCCCTGATAAATCTAGCTTCTAACATCTTCTCCACTTCTTTCTTTACTTCAACCAGGACTTCGGCTTTCATCTGTCGTGCCCGCTGTTGGAATGGTCGAAATCCACTCTTAAGAGGGAGCCGATGCTCAACTATACTCCTATCCAGCCCAGGCATCTCTGTGTAATCCCAGGTGAAGCAATCGGCATATCCCTTCAGCAAAGTTATCATCGGCTCTCGTAGGGTTGGGTGCAACTTCCTACTTATAAATGTTGGTCATGGCTTATCCCCAGGACCAATATCTATCTCCTCAAGTTCGTCAGCTGATGTGAAATCATATCCTAGCTTCCCATCCTCCGTTAGATCAATGCTGCAGATGGAAAAGGAAGATAGTAAAAAGAATTCCGGCCGATCGTTAAGATCGGCCGCTCCATGCATCCCATTATTTTCCAAGTTTTTACAAAAAGAATAAGGCCGGCTTCCAGCGCTAGCCATCCCATAACAACTATGTAAAATATTTGACATCAAAACTTCAATTTTTTGGGGCCGATTGCAAGAATCGGCCTTCGTAACTCTGCTGTAATGTCCCGTTTCCTGCGGCTCCTTTATTCTGTAAGGCCGGTGGATAAGACCAGCCTTACTCCATTTTTTGTAGCCTCGATGCGATCACACCCTTCTAAGCTCGTCCCTGAAATCGGCTCTTGATCTTCCGCATCCCAGATGCTCATGGCAGCATGCGAAATTTCAATCGAGTCGTCTGGCTGGACCACTTCCACCTCGTCTCCATCCCACTGGATCAAACATTGATGCATTGTAGAGGGGATGCAACAGTTAGTGTGAATCCAGTCCCTGCCAAGTAAAACATTGTAAGTACTTTTGCTGTTGACGACGAAGAACGAGGTCAGGACGGTCTTGTTTCCAATGGTGAGGTCTACATTGAGGACGCCTTGAGCTTCTGAAGTCTGCCCATTAAAGTCACTTAGCGTGACATTAGTCTTGATCAAGTCTCCGGTGGACCGTCCCAAACGGCGCAGAACTGAATACGGCATGATGTTAACTGCCGCTCCCGTATCCACCAGCATTTTATTAACGGGCTGACCATTAATATACCCTTTAAGATACAAAGCCTTCAGGTGTTTGTAGTTCTTGGCTTGTGGCTTTTCGAATATCACCGGCCGTGGTCCCAAATCAAGCTGGGCTACCGATGGCTCCTCCTGGGTCCGAGCATGGAACTCTGCAGGAAGTACAAAAACCATGTGTGTATCAGCCGATACCTTCTTATCGGCTTTTGTTGACTTGGGCCGCCATTCGTTCCTGGAAGGGCGTGACTCCTTCTCCTGCACATAATGGACTTGTTCTGCCAGATCTGGTCGCACTTTTCTTAAGGTCTCGATATACTTGGCCTCGGCTTCCTCCAAGCTACGCAGCCGCTGCACCCTGCGCTTCTGGGAACGATTAAGTCCATCAGGGCACCAACGTGGATGATGATACCTATCTTCCTCTTCATCTTCCCTTCGTGGTGATTGAACCCACTCTTGCCGGGTTGGAGCAGGTCCTAACCGCCAGAAAACTGAATCCCTTGCTTCTAACTTCATTGGTCCACACTCTGGGCAATCCCTGATAGTAGGCAGCCGGCTCATACCTCAATCCCAACAGTACCTGAAGAACGGGCAGTGCCAATGATCACGGGCATCTTCATGCTTCCTCAGGTGCTTTCCAGTGTGACGCTCATATTCTTCTTCCTCAGATTCCCGCTGGAGGCGCTGCTGGTACTGGTATTCATATTTCCTGAGAAGATCAGAAGAAGTTGGCCGTTGATTCCTCACATACCTTACTTGTTCTTCCGTGACATACTCTTTCTTCTCTTTTTGGGGCCGATCGCTGGGATCAGCCTCTCTGTTCTTGACCTGGCGGAGTGATGCCACCCCCGCCATGTTGATGCCAAGTGCGAAGTCCAGTTGTCGCCTTGCAGACTGGTCGTATTTTTCTACCATGTTTACACCAGGGAAAGGTTGAGTGTCAACTTTCATGGCGGTCTGGCCTAGGATCAATTGGCCCTGCTCAATAGCCGATTGGATTTGCCGACGGAGCTCCTTGCAATCACTTGTGCTGTGGGTAAAGGAGTCATGCCATTTACAATATGATCTTCCTTTTAACTCCTGCGCCGTGGGAGGTTTGTACCCTTCTGGAAACTTCAACTGCTTTTCTTTTAATAATAAGTCAAAAATTTGTTCGACTTTACCCACATCAAAGTCAAACCCCTTTGCAGGCCCAGTTTGCTTCATCCACTTGCACGGTACGGGATTTGCGCCGCGAGCCCATTCTGCAACTGATACTTCCATTTCTTCCCTGGAATCATCGGCTTCTTCTGTATCAGCTAGCGCCACTTGACGCTTAAATTTTTGTTGGTACAGCTCAGGGTGACACTGCTCATGCGTCGTCAACTTCTGGACTAGATGCGCCAAAGAAGTAAATTCCAATTGAAAAGCCAGATCTCTGATCGGCTTCAATAATCCTAATGATGCCAATTCAACAGCTTCCTTTTCTGAGATCCGTGTTGAATAACATCTGTTCTTCATCTCCCTGAAGCGTCGAATGAACTCTGCCATGGTCTCTCCACGCTTCTGTCGTACCTGCGCCAGATCGGCAATTCCCGCCTCTGCAGCTTCTGAATGATACTGAATGTGGAATTGTTCTTCCAGCTACTTCCAGGTACGGATAGAGTCAGGACCTAATGACGTATACCACCCGAAGGCCGGTCCTGTGAGCGATTGCGAGAAGAACCTTACTCCCAATGGATCCGATACAGAGATCATACCCAACTGTGCCAAATATCAGCTCACGTGTTCGATGGAACTAGAACCTTCTACCCCACTGAACTTGGTAAACTCAGGGAGCCGACATTTGGGCGGCAATAGAATTAGATCATAATCACTTGGATACGGCTTAGTATAGCCGATTGCTCTCCTCTTTGGTAATATGCCAAACTGATCCCTCAGAATGGCGCTGATTTGCTCCACTGTTTGTAACCCAGGGGCCGAGTGCATATTGTCGTGACTCGGCCCGGTAGCATAAGTTGCTAGCCATGCTTGCTTGTCTGCGTCGGCTCCAGAAACCCCTCCAACTACTTTTTGTGCGGAATGTACCGGGTTATTGCTATCTGGTATGTATGCACACATGTAGCCATGTGGGATTTTCTTGGGTGGCTCGCTGAAGAACTGGTGATCCATGGGGTTACCTCCCACTTTATAAACCACATAAGCTCGAGCACCATGTGATTCCGCAGCTGCGAGCGCATAAGGCAATGGAGGTCTGGTCTGGAATGGCAATTCTCCCTTATGACTTCCCAAGGTAGGTCCAGTTGGAGAATGCTGATGCTTCATAATTTCTTGGACCAGTCGCAAAGCTACGCGCTCGAAAGCATTGACCAAACTTTCAGAATGCCGGTGCAATGAGTGAGCCACCGCATAATTTACCTCCTGCCGCAGAGCTCTGGTACGATCTTCAGATGGGGTAGAAAGATCTACTCCATCAAGAGCACCTTCGGGTGAAAACCCTCTCCACCTAACACCTTGGTTGCGAGTCCTTTCAAAAGAGCCGATGAGGTCGGCTTCAAATTGGGCCTTGATTTTGTCATATCTCTGCTTATATTTGGCAGAGAGCTCCTCGTAAGTGATCGGATCGTCTCTTGCCATTCCACCGTCCGTGATTGACGAAGTCAACGGCGATGAGTCAATCGGATCCCTTTCGTGAGTCAGGACATAGATCTAGAGTCTTGGTCAGATAGCCTCTGCGCTTCGCCAAATCCTCCTGAAGGTTGGATAGTTTGGTATAACAGAATGGCGGATGCCTACCAGCCCCTATGGGAATCCATCGGGATAGCCGATGCTCTGTCTCTGTCCCTTTCTCCTCTTGAAAAGGACGAGAACCTTCTGAAGACCATCGGCTACTTCTGGTCCGATGCCTTGAATTGTTTTCTTTTTGGGCATGGTCCAATGACACCAACACTGCTGGATGTTATGATGATCACCGGCTTAGACATATCATCAGCTTGCCCTCTGCTTACAGGCTCTCTGTAGTCCCCTTCAAACTGTCTTCCAAAGCGGAATGTACTAACTGGAGTACATACTTGAACCAACACCAGAAGAGCAAGGGTCCTGTATCAGAGAAGGAGCACACGGCCTTTCTAAATTTATGGCTTGAACACTTCCTCTTCTGTGGCCCTTCCCTTGCTCCAACCAAGAATTACCTCCCTCTGGCTTACGAGCTGGCCAAGGGTCACCCTGTTGGCCTTGGTAAATTATTCCTTGGGGAAATTTATAGATACCTTCATCTGATGACTTCGAGCCTTCTTTCACAGAAAAAACTCAGAACTGGTGGCCGGTGGTGGTTCATCCAGTTATGGGCTCATCTTTACTTCCAGAGCTTCATCCCCAATTTCCCTTCTTTAGTCGGCAATTCTTTTCCTGACTTGAGTGGGAGGCAGATTAGGTGCACTAGCTTCGGGCAGGCCTTGTACAGTCTTCCCGGCAGGAAATTGAACCCTCCAGACGCCTTGCGTTGGTTTCGGATTTTTTACCGAGGCCTAGACAGCCCAAACTCCCTTCCATATATTGATTCTGAACTCTTTGAGAACCCAGCCATGTTCTGGCTAGCTGATTTCGCCTATGACGCTGACACCAGGCGTCTGTTCTCTATTATGGTCCGACCTTGTCTCCTTCCGGTTGACATGAGTACCTCCAATCGGATTATAAAGCCAGGGTACGAGTTTTACCAGCCCGTCGTAGCAGCCCGGCAGTTTGGTCTTGGACAAGTACCACCTCATTTCCTTCTTCACCTCCTGACGTCAAATAGAGTGGATCTCCCTGATGCTGTAACCACCCAAAGGTGTTACAGTCTTTTTTCAGACCTTCCCCTACCTGTCCCTGCCAATCTTACCTTCACTTCTTCGGCTGTCGATTTTGAGGGGTGGTGGTCGATGTGGAAAACTCACGTTTTCTGAAGAGCTCTGGGTCCGATGCTGCAGCAGATCCATTTCGAATATGAAATTCCCGCCGGAGAGGTATTGCCTCTTGACTAACATTTCTTTTTTGACTTTTATTGGACTCTTTCTAATTTCGTTCTTTGTTTCTGCAGCAAGAAGATGGCCCAGAGCCGATGGACGATGATGGGTCACCCTTTTGTTTCTTGCCAGTTGCCCCTGTGGTTCTCTTCGGCAAGAATGCACCTCCTCCTTCAAAGAGCATAATGCAAATTCAGCCAAGCACTGCCAAGCTGACCCCCAAGCGGAAACGATCCTCTGAAGCTGTTGCCCCCCGAGCTCGTGCTAAGATGAGGAAAGTCCTCGTCAAGAAGGTCCGGAAGGAAGCTGCACCATCTTCTCCCAACCCAAAAGTCCCGGTCGCCAACCAGGTTCGAATCACCTTCCCCTTTTTATATGACCAGCCCTTTGTTCACAGCCATCTTTTTTAATTTCACTCTTTCCCCCTGCAGCCTGTCGTTCTGGATGTCTCTAGTGGGGCAGAACCCCCACGCCAACAGGGCTTAGCTTTGAAGATGCCATAGGATGTGGACATGCCCATTAGAGCTTTGATTACCCTTCATGATCCTAATGCGGCAGTCCTGGAGGGTCTTTCTGCATCGGCTGACGTCCCGGCTACTTCGCCAGGTACGCGGGAGCCGGCCGTGACGGCGTCCCTTGTTGGCCCCTCTCTGGAAGGACCATCCACCGCCTCAGCCACTGCCGACCTCCCTGCGCGAGAGACACATCCATCAGAGCCGACCGCTATCTCATCGGCTATTGCTTCTTCTTCTGGAGACATGGCTCCTCTGGCCTCTACCGTCATCGTTCAACTTTTGGAAGGGACGCGCCCTCAGGAGCCGATCGTTCCTTCATCGACTATCACCACCTCTCTCTCGGGACAGGTATGCCTTATTCTTTTTAATTACTTCAATCTTTTTCCGCAGTGCCTTGCTCACCCTCTTTTCCTCCAGAATCTGGATCTTTCAGAGATCCTCGCATTCAATCCTGCCTCAATCAGGTCGGCCATATCGGAAGCCGATGACTCTCCCCTGGACTTGACCAGCACTGCCAATCAACTTCTCCGCATGAAGGATCTTCTATCGAGTCCGATCGACGCCCTGATCCAGGATTCCAGCACGGTGAAACAGATCCTTGATGGGGTCAACTCCCAGCTCCCTGTGAGCCTTTAGGTCAAGCTCTTGCCGGCTGGGTACCTCCCTTCTTTCCGAGCAAAAGTGGCAGAGGCTCGCCATAGGATTGAGACTCGGCGTTCCCAATTGCTCCTAAGGACTATCATCACCGAGATGTGCCAGTCAGTCAACAAGAAGAAAGCCGCACTTGACGCCAAAGTTGACACATCTGCCTCTGCCCAGCGGCTTCATCTCCTGGAGAGAGAACTAGAAGACCTCAAGGCTAAAGTCCGGGCCACCACGCAGCGCATTCAAGAGGAGAAGGATCTTATCGCGGGTTCCAAGCAGGAGGTAGCAATCCTGACCACCGAGCTGAAGGCAGACCTGGCTGAGCTGAGCAGCCTGAGCAAACAAGTGGTGTCGGGGGCGGACGAAGAGGACGAAGCGGTGATTGCTGAAGTTGACTGCATCCGTCTCGACGCCATTGCTGCCATCAATGATTTCCTCCAGAAAACCTGCCCAAGATGAACTCTGTATTTTCATGTCGTGACCCTGGAGTTGATGGTTATACATCGGCTATTTGATAACCTATGGTGATTAATTGCTACAAAAACTTCTAAAGTTGATGGTTTTACACCGGCTATTCTAATGCCTTTTGTTAACGTATGAGCCGATCATACTCATCGGCCTCCTTTTTCATTTCTTGTCTTGCCAAAATGCCATCGGTTTGGCCCGTGTCAGCTTTCTTAGCTTACTGGTCATATCGGCTTATTACCTGATGGGTGCCATCGGCTTTACTGTTCGTCGGCCCACATACTTGGGAAGTATTTCTTAAGATGTTGGCCGTTGACTGCCACTGGAAACTTGACGCCATCCAATTCTTCAAGCATGTACGCATTCCCAGGTAGGACCTGGTCAACCCTGTACGGCCCGTGCCAGTTTGGGGACCACTTGCTATGCCGCGTCCTTAGTTCCCAATGGTAATACTGCTTCCCAGACCAAGTCTCCTACTTGAAATTCCTTCGGTTTGACCTTTTTATTATATGCACGGGCTACTTTAGCCTTATTCTCCTTAATCTTCTCTAGCGACCATAGCCTAAGTTCTGTGAGGTCCTCCACATTATCACTCATCAGAGTAGCATATTCTTCAGCAGATAAGTCATTCTGGAATTCTACGCGCCTTGATCCGGCCGTAATTTCCCACGATAACACGGCGTCCTGCCCGTAAACCAAGTGATAAGGGGAAGTTTTGGTCGCCCCATGAACAGAATAACATCTTTAGATGCCACCGATTTCATACCGCTTCCACCCATTTGGTGAAATAATCTGTGATAGCTAAAATGAACTGATGACCCTTGCTAGATGGAGGATTAATTTTGCCGATCATATCCATACCCCATCCTCTGAACGGCCATGGTTTAATGATGGGGTTCATCACGGACGCTGACACCATCTGGATCTTTCCAAACCTCTGACATGCTTGACACCCTTTATAATACTTAAAACAATCTTCAAGCATGGTGGGCCAATAGTACCCTGATCGCCTAATTAGCCACTTCATCTTGTGAGCCGACTGATGAGTCCCACACGTTCCTTCGTGGACTTCATGCAGGAGCCGATTGGATTCGACCAGCCCCAAACATTTAAGCAACAACCCCTCCAAGGTCCTGTAAAACATATCATCCCCTATCAGGACATACCTCATGGCTTTGTACCCTATCCTCTTGGGTGCCCCCCGAGCCAAATCCTTCAAGTAATTGAAGATATCGGCTCTCCAATCTCCCTGGTCCAGTAAGTACACTTGATGATGTGTTCCATCGGTTTTGTATCCTGAAGCCAGTTGCGCCAGATCATTGGCCTCTGCATTCCGAGCTCTAGGTATCCAATAGAAATTTATATACATGTATTCTTCCGTGAGTTGGGAGATTACCAATTTTGAATCCCCGAAGACTTCTACTGCTTCGGCTCCGGCCTCCAGAAGCAATTCCATGCCTTTATGCACCGCCTCGTATTCTGCAAGGTTGTTGGTACAGGTAGTAGGTAATCTGATCGAGAAAGAATACGTTGCCCCCCGAGGCGATACCAGCAAGATGCCGATGCCACATCCGTCTCCACAAACCGATCCGTCGAAGTACATAGCCCAGGCTCGTACAGAAAGCGCTGCTATATTGGTATTGACCCTCTCAGCAATGAGATCCACTAACGCCTGCCCTTTAACTGCTTTTGCGGGTTGATATCGGATATCGAACTCTGATAATGTAAACATCCATTTTCCCAATCGGCCTTTCAATATAGGAGCCGATAGCTTATGCTTTATAACATCCGATTTGCAAATGATGATTATCTCAGTCGACAGCAGGATATGGCGAAGCTTGGTGCATGTAAAAAATAAGCAAAGACAAAGTTTCTCCATATGGGGGTACCTTGTTTCTGCGTCCAACATCCTCCTGCTGTCACACCCGATTTATAAGAACATAAATCGAGCAATCATATATGCGTCAGGATCAAGTCACGCATATATACAACAGATTATCAAGATATCACAACACATGTCACGAATAAAAGCGTATAAATTATAAAATGAATATCTTTATTACAACTGAATCAAGAATCAGTTCAAGGAATGTGGAAGCGTAAAATGAATACATGAAGAGCTGGGCGCCACAGGGACGTCGACTGGGAGACAAACGCCTAGAAGTCGTCGAAGCCGCTGACGTAGTCCTCCACGTTGCCGGGCACTGAGCAGCAGTCGAAGATATCCAAAATAGGACAGAAGAGTGGAGAGACAAGTGTGAGTACAAACTAGTACTCAACAAGTATAACACAGACTATGAGGCTCTAGGCTAGCTGACTCAACTGCATTAGCTTTTAGTCTTGGCAAATTTTATTAAAGCTAATTACTACAAGTGGATGAATTACCCTAACCCAATTCCATAAGAAATTAATCAGTGTTAATTAAAAACTACTGAGAACCATCCAAACCAAAACCACCCGGGGAATCTCCCTAATCAAAGGTTGATAACCCCACTAATCAAAAGGAGGATCTGGGCCGCTCATGACTGTGAGCACAGCTGATATATCAGTTTTACACTCTCGAGAGGTTGCACAACTTTACCCACAAGTCGTGAGCTACGCTAGTTGTTCATCACACTTCCTTAGGTGAGATGGCTAGCAAGCACACTACGAGACCGTTACAAAGGATCACATTGGTAAGGTGTAACCGCTAAGGATTCTGGATCAGCGACGATGGGGCCCACCTCCGGGGGTACAAGACACACAGCATAGACCAAGCCGGAGGAGCAGGGACCATTGAAGCTTACCACCCCTCTTGCCCAGCAGGTAAGTTACTCCCGAACCAAAATGACCTAATTAGTAAGTCAAGACCGTCCCATTCCAGTCTTGTGGTTGCGCGGTTGTCCCAGGTTGTCGCTCTATGAACCGGTCCTTAGGGAGAGTGGCCAACCAAGCACTAAGCACCGTGCTGGCCCCCTAAACCATGTTTCTACAAAAAAACATATTTTTAAGGACGCACAAACCACTCAAGCACACAGCACAGAGGGTCGGCTCCAGAATTAAGTTGCATAAGATCATTAGCAAATTAATTAAAAAGGACCAATTGTGTTATAGCACAGCAACCTAGCACCACTAACTAAAATGCAACCCAAGGATATTTATATAGGACATAAAGTGGCTAGGAAAGTCCTTATAGGCATACAGTATTAAAATGCAGTATGAAATTGTATTTAAAAGTGATAGGAGGTTCATGTTATACTTGCCTTCCTCGTACTCTCCCGGCTGCTGCTCAAACTGCTCGGAAGATGGCTGCTCCTGGTACTGCTCCGGTGGCTCGGCGTCTACTCACGATCGTAACAGCAATACATGGGCCACACATGCACACACATGCAAACAATAGCAAAATATAAGAAACAGTACACCAATACAATAGAACAGCACATAAAACTGGCCTAGAACTATTCTACGCATTACAACGATCACGTGGATATAAAGAACACCTAAAACGGAGCTAAGACACGAAAACTACGCTTAAAACAAGAGCCAGGGACCTTTTTATAAGAAAACTGGAACTTCCAGGGGTTTCTGCGCAAAAACCGAGGGTCTAAACGTGATTAAAGGGTAGACACAGGGGCGAGATGGCTAAAAACCCTAGGGCTGGACCGCGGGCATGAAAACTGGAAAGCTCAGGGGGTCAAACGGAAAGAAAAGGACCTGATCGTAATTACTTTTAAACTACAGGGGACCGCGGGTTGATTTCTCCAAAAGGCAGGGGCTCTTTAGCAAAACTAATGGGCTGAAACGGTATCTTCTGTCCTAGCCCATTGGATCTGGATCCAGCGGTCGAGATCTAAACTAATCCGCGAACCGGTACGAGGGAAACACATCCGCTGGATCTGGATCTAAGGGTCACGATTCAATGAGACTCCGATCTAATCGCGAGCGCAGGATGCAGATCGGACGGCTCGCGGCGTTTGGGCACGGAGGGGGCGGCGCTGGGTCGCCGGAGCCCAGCTCCCGCGGCGGCGCTTCGCCGGAGACGACCTAACTTCGTGCTCCGGGCTCGGATCTGGACGACATCAAGCCCTAGAGGTAGAACATGACATGGGAAACTCATCTAGGCACTACAGAAGGCGAGATGGGGCTCGGGTAGGTGATCCCCACGACGAGGGCGGCTCGGGGCGGCGGACACGCCGGCGTGCGCGCGTTCCGGGCGCTACGGGGGCCTAAATGCTACGGCATTCGGTGCAACATGACCAGGGAAGGGAGAGGAAGCTCACCAAGGGCTCGTGGTGGCCGGAGTTGCAGCGGAGGGAGGAAGACGACGACGACCGGCGGCGGAGGGATCGGGCTCTCGCGGAGGAAGATGATGCCGGGGTGGCCGGGCCCTCTGGATGGCGGAAATCGCTCCGGGAGGTTCCTGCGGAGGTGCACAGGGAGTCAGCAGGACCGGAGCGGCACCGGCGGCGACGAATTGGGACGCCGGAGTGGCTCACCGGCGGCGGCTTCGTGACGAAATCCCGATGATGCGGAGGTTCGGGGTTCGAGTGCTGGGCTCGGGAAGTCTCCCAGTGGTGAGGTGAGGCGAGCGCGGGGTTGTCGGGGTCGGTGGCGCTCCGGAGCAGCGGCCCGACGGCGAGGCAGAGAGGGAGACGCGGCGGAGCAAGGGGCGGCGGAGCTGAGGGTCCTCGGGCGACGCAGGGCTAGGGTTAGGACTCTGGGCTCACGAGATCCCCTTTGTAGGGCGGCGAGGCTACCCTGGCGTGCGGGCCCGGGGAGAGCAGCTCGCCGGCGGTTTCGGGGGAACCGTTGTACGCCGGGGAGAAAGGGAGGAAGGGGGAAGAAGAGCACTGACAGGTAGGACCGCGCTGCCAGAGAGAGAAGGAGAGGGGGAAAGCGGGCTGGGGCGGCTGCGCGCGAGGGGGAAAGAGCTGGCTCGGGCTGGCTGGCTGCTGGGCCGCTCGGCCCACGCGGGTAGAGGGGAAAAGAGAGGGGCCCGAGGTGGAGGGTTGGGCTGCTGGGCTCTGTTGCCTTTCCTTCTTATTTTCTTTTTCCTTTCCACACCCAAACATTCAAACCATTCCATTTGAATTCAAATAAATTTGAATTCAAACCCAACACAAATAAAACAATGCACCAGCATGAATGCACAAACATGTTGCTCTTATAATAAATTTTATTTTCTTGTGTTTTTAATTACTTTAATTGCCGCAATAATTAAAGAAAAAAATTTGAAAAATTTATTTAAGCCCAAATAAATTCATTAAAATTAGGGCAAATTACCTTAGGGTGTTACACCTGCTGAGATAAAATACCACCCTCTCCTTGCCATCATATAATTGTACTACCACTGAAGCAATAGAGGTGTCGCCGACTGACAAATATATGTAAAATGGCCTATCTTGTTGTGGTGGCACCAACACAGGCGGTCTCAACAAATATTCTTTAATTTCTTCGAATGCCCGTTGCTGTTCTGCCCCCCAGCGGAATTCTTCATTGGTTTTGATTTTCACTAACTCCATAAAGGGTTCAATCCGCCAGATAGATTAGAAATAAACCTCCTGACGAAGTTAATCTTGCCAATAAGTTGCTGGAGCTCCTTCTTGGTAGTGGGTGGCACCATAGTGCGTACAGCTTCTGACTTTTCAAGCCAATCTCTATTCCTCTTTCATGAACCAGAAAGCCCAAAAACTGCCCGGCTGACACACCAAAGGCATACTTTTTCGGGTTCATCCTGAGCCCGAACTTTCTAGTTCGTTCCAGAACCTGCCGTAAATCATCCAGATGTCCCTCGACCGATGCTGACTTTACCACGACGTCATCGATGTAAATTTCCACCAGGTTGCCGATCAAATCATGGAAGATGTGGTTCATGGCATGCTGATACGTAGCACCAGCATTTTTCAAGCCGAAGGTCATAACCACATACTCAAACAGGCCCACCGCTCCAGGCACTCTGAATGCAGTTTTGTGTATATCTTCAGGGGCCATGAAAATCTGATTGTAACCTATATTACCATCCATGAAACTTAAAATTTTGTGGCCGGCAGCAGCATTGATTAACGTCTCTGCAATAGGCATTGGGTATTCATCCTTCGGAGTGGCTCTATTGAGATCCCTGAAATCCACAGACACCCGCCATCGGCTATCCTTCTTCTGTACGGGCACAACGCTGGAGATCCATTCGGCGTATCTGCAAGCCCTGATAAATCTAGCTTCTAACATCTTCTCCACTTCTTTCTTTACTTCAACCAGGACTTCGGCTTTCATCTGCCGTGCCCGCTGTTGGAATGGTCAAAATCCACTCTTAAGAGGGAGCCGATGCTCAACTATACTCCTATCCAGCCCAGGCATCTCTGTGTAATCCCAGGTGAAGCAATCGGCATATCCCTTCAGCAAAGTTATCATCGGCTCTCGTAGGGTTGGGTGCAACTTCCTACTTATAAATGTTGGTCGTGGCTTATCCCCAGGACCAATATCTATCTCCTCAAGTTCGTCAGCTGATGTGAAATCATATCCTAGCTTCCCATCCTCCGTTAGATCAATGCTGCAGATGGAAAAGGAAGATAGTAAAAAGAATTCCGGCCGATCGTTAAGATCGGCCGCTCCACGCATCCCATTATTTTCCAAGTTTTTACAAAAAGAATAAGGCCGGCTGCCAGCGCTAGCCATCCCATAACAACTATGTAAAATATTTGACATCAAAACTTCAATTTTTTGGGGCCGATTGCAAGAATCGGCCTTCGTAACTCTGCTGTAATGTCCCGTTTCCTACGGCTCCATTATTCTGTAAGGCCGATGGATAAGACCAGCCTTACTCCGTTTTTTGTAGCCTCGATGCGATCATACCCTTCTAAACTTATCCCTGAAATCGGCTCTTGATCTTCCGCATTCCAGATGCTCATGGCAGCATGTGAAATTTCAATCGAGTCGTCTGCCTGGACCACTTCCACCTCATCTCCATCCCACTGGATCAAACATTGATGCATTGTAGAGGGGATGCAACAAAATGTGTTGTCGGTCAAAACCCGCCAGCGAGCAGTGACAGGCAACACGAGGAGCCGGGAGGCTTCCTGTAGGATCACTGGACCAGTAAAGAGGCCTAGAGGGGGGGTGAATAGGCCTGCAAAAACTCAACTCCAAATTCTCGTTAGAGGAGAGTGCGGCACTGCCGTGCTGAGAGCGGCACTGCCGCGCTCAACAGAACACAAATTACAGAATTCAAAATCTGACGAACCAAAAGTAGATCGAGTTAATTTCTAGGTTTTCTGCAGGTGTCAGCAACACATATATGGAACTAAAATAGAGAACACCACAGTAGATAAATAGATCGGCCTCAAACTTAGAACAAGAAAGTATCTTAGCAATAAAGCAAATCAGCACGCGAGACAAAGATTTATCCCGTGGTTCGGTGTCGCCACAAAGGCTGGCCTAAGTCCACGTTGTTGAGGCTGCCACAAAAGGCTTGAGCTTCACCACAAAGGTCGGCCCTTCCTCGTTCTCAAGTCAAGAGAGTGAACTCTTGAGATGAGGGGTGATATTACTAGCTGCATGAGAAGGTTACAGACCTCCCAAGGCTGCCACACGAAGGGGCAAGCACAAGGGCGACGCCTAGCCGGCTAGGAGCTAGCTCCAAGAGTAACAAACCCTAGAACCGCCGGCCAAACGTGAACCAAATGCTCTTTTGAGTGGGGGAATCAGTAGATCCACTCTCCAATCGAAGTTTGCTGCCTTTTCTCTCAAGATTCGGTGGTTGGATGTGGAGATCCGCTTGAGAGGTGAGTTGGGAGCAATGGAGGAGAGAGAGAAGAGCTCTGGTTCTTTCTTCTGTGAATATGAACGTTGGAAAGCTCTGTTTCGAGGTCTGTAACTGTTGGGGAATTTATACCCCTCTGGTCCCAGCGGTACATTAAGTGCAGCACTGCCGCACCAAGGTGCGGCACTGCCGCACCCATCAAAACAACTCTACTAGATGTGAAATTTTGCTGGCTGTTTTGGTTGAGTATGAGGATGTGGTTTTCAGGATTTGAGCATTTGGTTCAACAGTTGGACAGTTGTTCTTGGATCCCTCTTAATAGTACGGCTTTTCTTAAACTCAATATTCAAAATATAAAATAAATTAAGCCTTCATGAGTCAAGATAGCCATCATATCGATTTGGGGAATCCTCCAACCTGTACATCATCCTCCTTTTTAAATTACCTGCATGTCATCTCGATGAATCTCATTAGTTCCCTAATTAGGTGGTCATCAACGCCAAAACCCACAAAGAGCTTGATTGCACTTACAATCTCCCCCTTTTTGGTGATTGATGACAACCCAATTAGAGCTTACAAAAGGTATAAATTATAACTGAGAATTTTTCGAGAAATGGATGTAGGAGCCTCCCCCTAAATATATGAGTTAGATTTTAATTCCAATTTTGACACAAAAGTCCAAGTTCATATATTTAGATGTGATTTGGGACCTCCCCCTACATCCATGCCTGCTGTGGGGTGCTGAACACAGTGTCAAAATAATAATACGTGATGCATGTGACAGTTCAGAGCATAACAGGATCTCGCTGTTGCAATGGGGTGCAGCACTGCTGAACAAAAGTGCAGCACTGCCGCACTCATTTGCATCAGTCAGATCAATATGAAAATTTCACAGCAAGACATATATGAAAGATAATATCTCTAGCATAAATATGAAGTACGCTACAGCACACAAACCGATACAAATAGAGTCAAATAGGTAGCAATATTGCACAAATAGAGTTTTGATCGACTCTCAAACTCACAACCTAACATCAACTCTCATCGGATCTGACATGAAGCGCAGCTGCAGCAGGGACACAGCGTCGAAAAAGGTTTAAAAAGGTTTGACCCCTCTAATTTTCTCCCCCTTTGACCCCTCTAATTTTCTCCCCCTTTGGCATCAAGTACTCATCATCAGAAGAGATTACTGCACGTCCTCCATCACTGGAATGCTGTCCTGAGTCACTGCTCTGCTCTGTCCCAGAAAGGTCAGGCAACTCAAACTGAGGTGGGACAGGAGCAGGTGGAAATGGTGCAAGCCCAGCACGCTCTCTGGTCTCTCTGACTGACTCTCTGAGCTCCATCCTGGTGTCATAGGCTGTTTGAGAAGCATAAGAGCAATGTTCAAAGATAGCTCTCATTCAGGCCTTGACTATGCTACTCAGTCCTCTGCCACTGCTCCTAGAGTGAGACCTAGAGTGAGAACTCTCAGGAACGTCCTCACGACCTCTGGAGGTGCCACCAACTGTCTCTGTGGCTACTGCATAAGACTGGGTCTTCTCAATATTATAGACGGTGTGGAAACCATTCTTAGGAAATATATAACCAGAAACTCTCTCAATCATGAACATAAGGTAGGGAGCATAGGGCAGACTCCTCCTAGCATCATCCATAGCATAAGCCAGCTGCACCCAAATAAACCTACTAACATTGAATTTCTCACCATCAGGAAAACGAGCAAGCAAGTTCCTCACATAGCCACAAATATCTGAAGCTGCTCCATCCTTAGGATCAATGGTGTTCCTCAGAAGGTTGTTCATGACATAATAGTAGCTTTTCAGACCACTCCTCTTGCCATCTGCCTGGCTGGGGTCTCTCCAACAGTTACTAATGTCACTGACCCTAAACGGATTATCCTGGTGTATCCTGGAGTAAGTCCTGTGCTGCTCCCCAAAACCAAGAATCTGGCAGAAAGTGATAAAGCTAACATGGTAGTGTCTGCCATCAGTCATCCAATGGATCTCATCTGAATCCCTGTTCCAAAAGTATGTGGAATGAAACTGAGCAAGGATCTCCACATTCCAATTATACCTGAAACCCATGATGTTAGTCAAGTCATATCTCTCACAAGTGTTAATTGCAGCATTGAACTCGGGCTCATTTTTGTCTCTCATAGCTGCCCAGTCAATATAGTGCATCTTGCAAATCTTACCCTTCTTACTATCGAAGATGATAGAAACATAGAAGTTGGAATGGAACCCATCCCAAAATCTATGGTCAACGACTAGACTCTTTGGATTTGTATAAGTATTGATCTCTCTAGCATCTGCCACTTCTTTGAATTTCCTGTAATAGCTTTCAAAACGGTGATTTGCTGCATTCTTTGGAGCTGTGAGGTTATACTCCTCTGTCCTCAAGACCATATATCCTATGTTGGCTTCTGCAAGGTGAAAAGGGGTGCCTTGATCACCTTCAGGAGGGATGGTGTACCCAATCTGCTGCTGCACATCCTCCTGGTGCATGTTCTGCCTGTGAGTTTCCCTGTCAATTGACTCTCGAGGGGCTGCACTGCTGCTGGATCCCCTCCCCCTGCCTCTGCGAGCAAGCTGCTTCCTAATTGGCTTCCTCTTGCCTCTCTGATCATCATCATGCTCCATCTTTCCTTTACCACAATCTCTGAATCAAAGTCTAAAAATATTATGATATTTGCTCACGAATTTGAGGGAATAACCATAGGAGATAAAGAAATTTGACTTTGTAAAGAGTAAATCCAATCTACTTGGTTGTCAACGACGTGGATGAAAGAGGGGTTAAGTGCTGTTTGAATCAACAAAGAACATTGATGTTCTATCTTGGGCAGCACTGCCGCCCTCCCCCTTTTTTTCTTCCAAATCATGGAAAACCAAATTGATTCGATTTAAACCACCAAAATCAATTCTAAATGCCCCACATTATATCTAGAAACAGAAATCCGAGAGCAAAAATATCACATTGCAAAGATTTGGCACAAAAAGATTTGGTTAGGGTTTCACCTTGACTGCCCGCGTGGAATGGAGAGGGAAGGAAAGAAGGGGTCCGGCCAGGAACCCTAGCCCTTGGGTGCTGACGAGCAGGAGGCCACCCAGGGATGGCGCGGCAATGCTGTGGCAGGGCGCGCGGCGGCCGTCACTTCGTGTGCGCGCGAGAGGAAGGGAGAGCGCACGGTCACGGGCGACGGGGAAAAGAGAGAGAGAAGAAGAGTTACCGCGGGGCCAGATTGGATAGGGAAGAATAAATAAGGGCCCCACAGAGCAGACAAGTCACGGGCGAATTTTACAGAAAACCGAAAGTGCGGCACTGCTGCACAGGGAAGGCACTGCCGCACCTGCCCAGAGTGACCAGTTTTAGCTACTATCTAGGTGACTCTTTTTATCTTAGATATGGACATATATTTTCCAAATTTCATGACCAGAAACAAATAATCAATACAAACTATGGTCAGAATCTTTGGAGCTAGTTTTGCAATTAGTATTGAAACACAATATGAAATTTTATTTTAAAATTCTTTTCCTACACATACTAGTTGATCAATCAGAAGGTGTGCAGGAATTCAAACCACGTTACGAGAATCAAGTATATTTAGCTCACTGCGCAAAGCACAAAACCTTGACTCATCAAGAGGCTTAGTGAAGATATCGACTAGTTGCTTTTCGGTGCTCACATGGCGAATTTCGATATCTCCTTTAAGTTCATGGTCTCTCAAGAAGTGATGACGGATGTCAATGTGTTTGGTGCAAGAGTGTGCTACAAGATTGTTTGCAAGTTTGATAGCACTTTCATTGTCACACAAGAGTGGAATTTTTGAGTATTGACATCCAAAATCCTTTAAGGTTTGCCTCATCCAAAGTAGTTGAGCACAGCATGCACCGGCTTCAACATACTCGGCCTCGGCTGTGGAAAGGGCTACACAATTTTGCTTCTTAGAGCTCCAAGACACTAGGGACCGTCTAAGGAATTGACAAGTCCCCGAAGTACTTTTTCTATCTACTTTGCAACCGGCGTAATCGGAATCCGAATACCCAAGTAGATTGGACTTGGAGCCCTTGGGATACCACAAGCCAAGGTTAGGAGTGTGCACTAAATATCTCAAGATTCTCTTAACAGCCATTAAATGGCACTCTTTCGGGTTAGCTTGAAATCTAGCACACATGCACACACTAAGCATAATATCGGGCCTAGATGCACAAAGATAAAGTAGAGAGCCTATCATGGAACGATATACCTTGGTCTCCACGGGTGCTCCTTCTTCATCAAGATCAAGATGTCCATTGCTTGGCATGGGAGTTTTGATTGGCTTTGCATTCACCATGTCAAACTTTTTTAACATATCTTGGGTGTACTTGGTTTGGCATATGAAAGTCCCTTCCTTCATTTGCTTGACTTGAAATCCAAGGAAGAACTTGAGTTCACCCATCATGGACATTTCAAATCTCTTTGTCATGGTCCTACTAAACTCTTCAACATAAATTTGATTAGTACTACCAAATATTATGTCATCGACATATATTTGGCACACAAACAAATCATTGCCAACTTTTTATGTAAAGAGAGTACGATCAGCTTTGCCTATTTCAAAGCCTTGTTTGAGTAAGAAATCCTTAAGACATTCATACCATGCTCTTGGAGCTTGCTTAAGCCCATAGAGCGCCTTATGGAGCTTGAAGACGAGGTCGGGGAACTTGGGATCTTCAAAACCCGGTGGCTGCCTCACATAGACCAATTCTTGAATTGGTCCATTGAGAAATGCACTTTTGACATCCATCTGGTATAACTTCAAGTCATGATGAGCAGCAAAGGCAAAAAGTATCCGGATTGCTTCAAGCCTTGCCACCGGTGCATATGTCTCATCAAAGTCCAAGCCCTCAACTTGAGTGAAGCGTTGAGCCACCAATCTTGCCTTGTTCCTTGTCACCACACCATTCTCATCTTGCTTGTTGCGGAAGACCCACTTGGTGCCGATGATGTTGGTCTTGGGTCTTTCCACCAAGCTCCACACTTGATTTCTCTCAAAGTTGTTGAGCTCTTCTTGCATTGCCAAGACCCAATCGGGATCCTTGAGAGCATCTTCAATCTTGATTGGTTCCTTGGGTGACACAAAGGAGTAGTGTTGGCAGAAACTTGTCAAATGTGATCTTGTTGTCACTCCCCTTTGGATGCTTCCAATGATGTTGTCAATAGGGTGATCCCGTTGAATGGTTTGGCGTAGTTTAGGATGCTCAACACCTTCTTCTTCTTCTTCTTCTTCTTCTTCACCTTCAGCTTCTTCTACTTCAAATATGGGATCAAGATTGACCCCCTGAATTGGTGGTGCAGGAGTTGGTGAAGCTGTTGCCGAGGTAGAGGGAGCGGCACTGCCACTCCTAAGTGCGGCACTGCCGCTCTGCTGATTTCTAGCAGGAGTGTGCTGCACTTGGTCATCGAGTACGTCAGCGGAATCTTGTGCAGCAACAGCTTGTGGATCCTCCTCATCTGTGGCCTGAACTTCTTGTGGCCTAATGTCACCGATGGCCAATTGCTTGATTGCCTCACATGGTGGATCCTCCTTTCCTACAACACTTGAATCAACTTGCTCTACTTGAGAGCCATTAAATTCATCAAATGTCACATCTATCGTGACTTCAACTCTGCCCAAGGTTTTGTTGAAGACACGATAGGCATGCTCATTTGATCCATAACCAAGAAGAATGCCTTCATCAACTTTAGGTGCAAACTTAGAGGTTCGGGGCCTTTTGTTTAGAATGAAGCATTTGCACCCAAACACCCTAAAGTATGATACCTTTGGTTTGTTACCGGTGAGAAGTTCATATGAAGTCTTCTTAAGTTTCTTGTGTAAGTAGAGGCGGTTGATGGCATGACAAGCGGTGTTGACGGCTTCATACCAAAAGATATCCGACGTCTTGTACTCAATAAGCATCGTCCTTGCCATGTCAATGAGTGTCTTATTCTTCCTTTCAACTACACCATTTTGTTGAGGGGTGTATGGGGTTGAAAACTCATTCTTGATGCCCTCATCATCAAGAAATTCTTCAACTTGGGTGTTTCTAAATTCGGTCCCATTGTCGCTTCTCACTTTCTTGATTGGGAGACCGAATTCCTTTTGTGCCCTTTTCGCAAATATCTTCACCTTGTATTGTACCTGGCACTTATCAAAGACAAAGAATACCCAAGTGAAACGGGAATAATCATCAACAATAACTAATCCATATTTGTTACCCCCGATGCTAAGGTAGGCAACCGGTCCAAAGAGATCCATATGAATCATCTCCAAAGGTTGAGTGGTGGTCATGATGCTCTTTGGTGGGTGAGGTTCACCTACTTGCTTTCCGGCTTGGCAAGCGCTACAAATCCTGTCTTTGTCAAAATCAACATTGGTTAGTCCAAGGACGTGGTTGTCCTTTTGTAGTTTGGCCAAGTTCCTCATCCCAACATGAGCTAGTCGGCGACGCCATAACCAACCCATGCTAGATTTTGCCACTAAACAGGTCTCAAGCTTAGGCTTACTTTTGTTGAAATCAACTAAGTAGAGCTTGTTCTTGAGGCGACCTGTTAAGACAATAGTGGAATCCTCCCTACTAAATACTTCCACACCCTTATCCGTAAAGAGACAATTGAAGCCTTTCTCACAAAGTTATGAAACTGACAACAAATTGTAACTACACGAATCAATATGTAAAACATTAGAAATTGAATGCTCAAGTGTAATAGCAATTTTACCAAAACCAATCACATCCCCCTTTGAGTTATCACCAAAAATAATGTTCTCACTCGAATCTGTAGTTGGGGAATATGATGAGAACATACTCCTTTCTCCGGTCATATGATTTGTACATCCGCTGTCAAGCACCCAACTTGATCCACCAGAGGAGTATGCCTACAAAACAGATTTAGTTCCTTGATTTAGGTCCCCAAATGTTCTTGGGGCCTTGCATATTAGTAACAAGAATCTTCGGAACCCAAATAGAGGTGTTAATATAAACATTTCTGTCTTTGCCAACATATTTGGCATACACCTCCCCCTTGTTGTTGTTCTTCAATACAAAACATGAACTCAAGCTTTGTCTATGTGCATGAGCCTTCAGTTGATAAGAATATCTATTTGAGGTGGCCCAGATGGTATTCTTCAGCTTCTGGGGCTCATTTTTCACTTTGTAGACATGCTTCTTGGGCTTATCATGAGCAGAGTAAGAGTAGGTGACCTTCCCCTTTCTTGGGGTTGCAGCACTGCCGCCCTTCACAGCGGCACTGCTGTGCTTGGCAGGCTGTGCTGCTCGGGTTGGCTTTTGTGTCACACTCTGTGCAGGTCTATCTGTACCTACCTTCCCTTTGCTGATGAACTGAACACACTCAAAACCATTGATCACCTTGCGACCATTGGTTTTGTTACCCTTTTTATGACCAAGTCCATTTTTGATGTGAGGTAATCTTCCATCCTTGTATTTTGGCCTCTTTTGTTCATCTTTGCCACTTTTGTTCAGCATAGCATTGAGCCTAATAATCTCCTTTCTCATTGCCTCCATGTTTGCAAGGTTAGTGGAATAGACATTCAAATCAACATTATAACATTTTCCACAATCTTGACTAGTGGAGGGAGTAGAGGTGTCCTTTGCTTTAGAAGGATGTGAGGTGCTCTTCCAAAGAAGGTTATATTGCATCTCAAGATCCTTGTGCTTTTCATCTAAGACACAATACTTGTCATTGAGTGCAATATTTGCCTTCTTTGTGAGAGCATGTTCTCTTTGCTCATTAGCCAAAGCTTTGTGCAAAGAGGACACCTCACTTCTTTCTAATGCAAGAGCTTCCTTGCAAGCAATGTACAACTTTTCTTGTGCTAAGAGATCATCATCTCTAGTTGCTAGCTCAGCTTGTACACTCTCTAGATCCTCCAAAGTTTTTGTGATGAAGATTTTAGTTGAAGGGTCTAGTTTTCTAGTTATCTCATTTAGTTCCTCATCACTAGAGACATCATCTTCACTAGAGCTATCACTAAGTTCACTAGAGATATCACCAGGAGATGGTGAGGGTGAAGATGTGGCTTTCAGTTTTACCTTCTCACCCTTTTCCATAAGACAAATGTGAGAGGAGTGGTAGTCATCATCATCGGACATGTTGTTGAAGAGCCTTGGTGTAGAGGATGGCTTTTGGATGGCTATGGTTGCAATCTTCACATCCTCTTCACTTGACTTCTTACTCGAATCCCATTCATACCCAATGTGTGCCTCTCCCATAGGCTTCTTCTTTCTCTTATACTCTTGTTTGTGCCCATGCTTGCTTTCATGGTTGTCCTTCTTGTAGTTGTTGCTTTTCTTCTCATAAGGACAATTTGCTATGAAGTGCTCGGTGCTGCCACAATTATGGCAAGTCCGCTTCTTCTTGTTTGGGAACCTTCTTTACATGAGCTTGTACCCATTTGATTTCAGCCCTTTGTGATACTTCTTGATGAATAGTGCCATATCATCTATCTTCTTGAAATCTGCCCCATGGTCTTCTTCTTCACTTGAGGAGGAAGTTGGATCATCATTTTGTTGCATTTCCTTCTCTTTCTTGGGCTGAGAAGTAGAAGTTTGCTTGCTGCCCTTTGCCTTGCTTGAACAGCCTTGTTTGCTTGATTTATTGGCCTTGAGAGCTACATCTTTGATTTTCATGCCATCCAACCTTGCTTGCAACTCACCAAGCTTTCTTCTCTTTGCATATCAAATGTCAAAAGTCTTCCAAGCACATCATTGGGAGTGAAGTGCTCAAACTTCTTCTTGTCTCTAATCAAGGTGACTACGGTCTTATTTCTTGGTGAGTAGGCTTCTAACACGATCTTCACTACCTTGTGGTCATCAAGCTCATCACCACCATAGCCTCTAATCTTGCCCACCAAGATCATCAACCTATCAAACATCTCTTGTGGTCCTTCTCCATCAACAATGACAAACCGGTTGAGCTTGGCCATCAACAAGTCAATCTTTGCTTTTCTCACTTTATCAACACCTTCATGTGCTAGATGCAAAGTGTCCCAAATCTGTTTTGCAACATCAACGTTCATCACTCTATTGTACTCATTTCCATCCAAGGCGCTAAGGAGAATGCTTGTGGCTTGGCCGTTGAGATGGACAGCAGCTAGCTCTTCATTTGTGGGAGCTTCAGGATCCTCCGGTCCTTCAAAACCACTGCACACAATCTCCCAAAGACCGGGGTGAAGACCAATAAGATAGGCTCTCATCAAGTGCTTCCACTTGGCAAAGTTGGTCCCATTGAAATGAGGCAACTTGCCCGTGGATACATTAATGAAAGACTTCTTATCGCAGTTAGTGAAACAAGAAGAATAATTGAAGAATACAGCGGAGTATTTGTTCTTGTTGCCACTGCTCTCATCCTTCTTCTTCTTCTCACCCTTCTTACTGTCCTTAGAGATATGATATGATACATCATCATCACCATCATCCGAACTAGATGATAGTTCACTTGATGATGCTTCATACACCTTCTTGGCCTTCTCCATCTTGGCCCTTTCTTCTCTTCTCTTGGCTCTTTCTTCTCTTGTGATTCTTCTAGCTTCCTTGCGGCTCAGCTTCTCTTGAAGCTTCTTTTCTTGCTCACGCTCCTCTCTTTTCTTGAGCTTTGCTTCTCTTCTTTCTTTTCTTTCTTTTCTTCTCGTAGCATCGGTGGTGTTCCCTTCGGGAGCATCCCTGAGAGTGGAGTTGCTGGCTGTAGATAGTGACAACTCACTACTACTGCCAACATTCTCCATGCGAACCTCATTTCCCTTGCCACCGGTCTTCCTCGAACCTCCACCGGTCTCCATACTTCACGCGGTGAAGCGTATATGAAGCAACGCGGCTTTGATACCACTTGTAGGATCACTGGACCAGTAAAGAGGCCTAGAGGGGGGGGATGAATAGGCCTGCAAAAATTCAACTCCAAATTCTCGTTAGAGGAGAGTGCGGCACTGCCGTGCCGAGTGCGGCACTGCCGCGCTCAACAGAACACAAATTACAGAATTCAAAATCTGATGAACCAAAAGTAGATCGAGTTAATTTCTAGGTTTCCTGCAGGTGTCAGCAACACATATATGGAACTAAAACAGAGAACACCACAGTAGATAAATAGATCGGCCTCAAACTTAGAACAAGAAAGTATCTTAGCAATAAAGTAAATCAACACGCGAGACAAAGATTTATCCCGTGGTTCGGCGTCGCCACAAAGGCTGGCCTAAGTCCACGTTGTTGAGGCTGCCACAAAAGGCTTGAGCTTCACCACAAAGGTCGGCCCTTCCTCGTTCTCAAGTCAAGAGAGTGAACTCTTGAGATGAGGGGTGATATTACTAGCTGCAAGAGAAGGTTACAGACCTCCCAAGGCTGCCACACGAAGGGGCAAGTACAAGGGCGACGCCTAGCCGGCTAGGAGCAAGCTCCAAGAGTAACAAACCCTAGAACCGCCGGCCAAACGTGAACCAAATGCTCTTTTGAGTGGGGGAATCAGTAGATCCGCTCTCCAATCGAAGTTTGCTGCCTTTTCTCTCAAGATTTGGTGGTTGGATGTGGAGATCCGCTTGAGAGGTGAGTTGGGAGCAATGGAGGAGAGAGAGAAGAGCTCTGGTTCTTTCTTCTACGAATATGAATGTTGAAAAGCTCTGTTTCGAGGTCTGTAACCGTTGGGGAATTTATACCCCTCTGGTCCCAGCGGTACATTAAGTGCAGCACTACCGCACCCATCAAAACAACTCTGCTGGATGTGAAATGTTGCTGGCTGTTTTGGTTGAGTATGAGGATGTGGTTTTCAGGATTTGAGCATTTGGTTCAATAGTTGGACAGTTGTTCTTGGATCCCTCTTAATAGTACGGCTTTTCTTAAACTCAATATTCAAAATATAAAATAAATTAAGCCTTCATGAGTCAAGATAGCCATCATATCGATTTGGGGAATCCTCCAACCTGTACATCATCCTCCTTTTTAAATTACCTGCATGTCATCTCGATGAATCTCATTAGTTCTCTAATTAGGTGGTCATAAACGCCAAAACCCACAAAGAGCTTGATTGCACTTACACATCCGGGATGGCTGGTGGGCCCCGGTCTCTCGGTCAACGGCCCAGCGATCCGGCGTGCACCCTGGCTTAAAGTTGCTAGGCGTGCCACCTGATCCTACACCTGATCAGGAAGGTGTGACGTGTCAAACTCCTGTATACACAGACATGTGTAGAGATTAATCCGAGCCGTGATCGGCTCATCACCTCCTCCCCGGTATCGGCTATAGAAAGCCGATTGCATCAATACCAGATCGGATCTTTGGAACAGGCAATGTATATATATGTTTATCAAAATAAATCTTGCTTCATAAATATCAATCTAATCCAACCCACGACAACTAAGCCCTCACTGCACGATCGGAACATCCTACACGTGATTGAGCCTAACAAATACACAAAAGCATCGGAACAAACAACCTAAACAGAGATCATAGAAACAACCAAAAAGCCGATCCCTAAAGCAACCTCTATTCAAGCTACAAGCCGATACTAAAGCATACTGCCGGAACGTTCAACTCGTTTGCAAGGCCTAATCATGCACATATTGAACTAAATCTCCAAATAAACAGAAACTAGTCATAACAAATCGGATCTACTGATAAAGACAAAACAAGATGCAACCATTGCATCCGTGATCGAACACGACGATTAAGCACACGAGAGCAACGAACAAAACATGATTAAGATACAAAAAGGATAACATTACTCTATGCGTGCTAAGATGACTAATGCTACTCGCCATCTACAAGGCTTCAGAACGAGCAACACATAAATAGATGAGCAAGGGTAATGCTACCCCGATCACGCAGAGCGTGATTGGGGCCGCATGGCACTTACCCGATGAAAACCCTAGAATAGGGGAGGCGATGCGCCGAGAGTTGTTGATGAATGATTCTGTTTCTTGTTTATTCATGGGACATATTTATAGTCCATAGACTTGTCCTCCTTAACTAACCCTAACCAAACACGACACGAATCTTAACTGCCTATATCTAAATTTACACGGCCTTTCTGGCCCCAATCGCCCGCACAGGGTCTGATTCGCAAGCTTATCATAACTATCTTCTAGGCCCATCTTGCTCCATGGCCCACTTCTGGCCCATCCAGATTATGGCGATAACACCCTTGCAAGGTTATGAAACTCGATTCAGAATCGTCCGTTTCTCGCGGAGATTGAGACTGCTTGTTCCTTCTGCCACATAGAGTAAGAACAGTAACTATTGTTAGAATAATCTTGATGGATGCTAATCTCTACCTTGCTTGTCTAGAATAGGTGCTTACTTAGAATGGTTAATGCAACTAGAAGCTGAAAGCTAAAACATGAAAGTTAGATCATAGTCTTTGTTGCTTTTCAGCTGAAATTAAACCTAGAATCATTACAAGCCTTCATAAGTCTAGTTATATGGCAAAGTATACCATGAAACGGGTAAGTCTTGCTGACTATTAGCATACTCAGTCTTGCTAGTCTGTCTTTCAGGTATGGCCTGTGTGAACCAAATGGATAGTCCAGCCTGGCCATCCTCTGTTCCGTTTGGTTGGTCCATGGAGTGGGATCCGTCCCCGGCTGGCAGTGACCCTCCTGAATGACGCCATTTTTCGGGCTGAGCGTGGTGTCAACTTTCACGATGTGTTAGTCGTGTGTTAATTCCTTCCGCTGTGACTCTAAACAAGCTTGCATAGCTTGTGGTTTAAAACAATATTTGTATAAGTTTACTTTAAGTTTGAAACAGATTGTAATAAGGTTTAATATTTCTGTAAATTAAAAGTTAGCGAGCTATGGTGTGATTGTAATCTCGCCTTCGTGTGAGGTAAACCTACTTCGATCCTGTATAACCGTGGTTAAATCGGGCGGTGACCCGACAGACCAATGGGTCCGTTTGAAGTGCATTGAGTCAGTATCGCTTGTATAGTGATGACTAGCGCACTTGAGCCGGAATAATTCAAGCGGATTGGTTCTGCCACAGATCTGAATACCTATTAGGTATTGCTTGCTAGATGTGCTACCGCTTCATGATGTGTTACTATGAGATGAACCTGCATAGCCTATTTATTTACCTGTACTCCTTGCAATCCTATCACACTTGAATAATATATGAAATGCCTCACTATGCCTTGCATGTGGGAATGGATGGATAGTCTTGGCATGAGTGGAGATACACTTTCAGGAGTTGGTGAATAGGACTTTTAGCCAGGAGCGGGCAAACTTAACTCAATCGTGGAATCGAGGGCTTGGGGTGTGTATCTTGGCACACCCTACGGAGTACCTGTTGTGGGTACAACTTGTTGGTTACTTGGTTGAGGTGTTGGGGGCGCTCGTAAAGGGTGCAGTTGCGGACCATTGCGATGGAGACACATATGATGAAGATGCCCGCTTCGGTAATTGAGGACCGAGTGAGTGTAACTATGAATTGTGGACTATGATAAAAGTGCACACCACTTACCCATTATGAGGGTGGGCCCGGTCCAGGGCTAGCAAGTGCGATACAAAGCCGGTAGGAGGATTGAGTATCGGTGCAGGGGAAGGAGGTGCTGACCTCACGTTCCCCGAGACGCAAGGGAGGCTTCACAGTCCCGGGGCGACCTCTTGCGAGAGGATGCGCCCAAGACCTGGGAAAGCCGGATGGTGTCGTGGCTCCTAGTTTCTGTTTTAGTAGACCAGTGTCTCATTGTTCAGGTGGTTGACGGACCGTTTGACTTCAATTCGAGTGGGTCTAGGTGTACAACCCCTGCAGGGTGAAAACTATACGTATAGCCGCATCCTCGGTCATGGACAACTCTACTCTTCTGTTGCTCTTATTAGTTAGTGTTACTCATGATTTCTACCTCCCTCTAGAATGACTTCCTGCCAGGGGCAGTTGAGATGCGAGGAGAGGGAGTCCTCGCATCGACTTGGTGGTTTTGGAAGGTGTGCGTTGGGCTGGGAGTTCGGAATGCCGAAAGGGCCCGAGTTGGAGCCGGAAGAAGGTTATGCCTACTTATATATGATGTTGCTTGCATAGAAAACCCCAGCTAATTCCTTGAACTTTGGTATACCCTTAGAATAGTCCACTATAAAGCTTGCATTCGGATGGTGACGTGAACCTATCCCATACCTTGGGGATAGCCTGGTACGATGCAGGGTCCGATCCGGAGTTCGACCCCAACAATGATGGTTGGTACGACTGAAACCCATGCTACGCTTGAGTTGCCTTTGGAGGAGGTTCTAGGAGATGAAGGACGGCCAGAGGCCTAGCTACCGCTTTGCGTTTTCTGCTTGATCGTTCTAGCTGAGAGGCTTGTAATAAATTCCGTACTACAAATCCTATGAATTTATGTAATAATTAAACCCGTGTTTGACCTTATGCGAAGTGTGACTATGATATTATGCCTGGAATGAGTTATGTACGTGATAGTGCTTGATCCAGGGACTATCACAATGATACAGGAAGTCGGATTCCTCGATTTGGGAATCCGGTTCATTTCACCAGGCACGCCGGGCCAAGTAAGTGGAAGGACGACGATGATATGCTAGCTGGGTGTGAAACGACCGAGGAGAAGGAAGAGAAACGAAAGTCATATCACAGTGATGCCATGGAAAAATGGCAAGATGAGGCCTATACCATATATGCGCCATACCACGTCGGGTAAGTCTAATCTCAATCTTTTGTGACGATATACACTTGCTCCGATCCATGGCTAACAATCGTATATAATATTTTTGCAGAGGTCACTGGATTGCTTTTGTGATACTCCTTGGATTGGCCAAAGAAGAGATACATGGAATTTTTATTCATCCTGCAAATGTTAGGGAATTTCTTATCTTCTATACGTACATCGTGCTAATTTTTCTATAAAAGTAGATATTTATAAACTAACTACTTATTTCTTTCTTTTTAAAACAGGGCTTATGGATGCTACATTAAAAAAGGAGGTGCTCATCCCGTCAAAAAAATAAAGAAATGACTCTATGCACAAACTTCCCATGCCACAAGCAACCTGCAAATTCCGGGTACTGCGGGTATTACATGTGCGAGCATATGCGGGTCCAAGGGAGATACACAACTGATTCTGAATGTGTAAGGGACTACTCTTTATTAGGGATAGATGTATATGTGTAAGGGACTCTATCTAACATTGCTTAATCTTTTCATGGATTCATTAATTGCATATTCATCCAAGAAGAATCATGGGGCAACTCCATGAGAAGCAACTCCTAGAAGTAGTAGCCAATTTATGTCATTTTATTATGTATGAAGTGATCCACCCAATGCGCACATTTTTTAGTAAAGACCACGAATTAGCAATGGACGCTAAATACATTAGTCTTCCTGAGTGGGCGAACCCGCAGCATCTTGCCGCCTCAAGTAGCGTTGGAAACTAGGAAAAGAATATGTATTCAAGTAGCACTTTTAATGATGTAATGTAATGATATATGTATATGCATGCTTTATTTCTATACGATTTAATTTTTTATGCATAATTATTTATATTTATGAAACATATTCCATGTTGATCACTATAACATTCAATCGCGCACTAGCTTGATAGGTCAAAATTGGCAAGATTTTTTTTAAAAGGTAGCGGGAAATAGATTTGGAAAATTTAAATTCAAATCATGAAAATTTAGGTAGGAAGGATATTTCCAGGGGCAGGTGACTGTCTAAGCCACACCTGGAAATCTATTTTCAGGAGCGGATCACCCTCTAACCCGCCCCTGGAAATCGATTTTCAGGGGTGGGTCATCCTCTAACCCGCCACTAGAAATCGATTGCAAGGGCGGGTTAAGGGGTGACCCGTCCCTGCAAACAGTTATTTTTAGCTGCGAGAAGTAGAGACGGTACCGCACCTACTTCTACAAATGCTGTTTTATCCACCCCTACAAACCGTTTTTGTAGTAGTGCTAAATACACGCAGAACAACGCCGGCACTTGAGAGAGCGAGATGAACACAAACGCACACGAGAGAGGGAGGAGAAATATTTTCGCTGCCAAAACTTGGCAGCCTTTCAGTTTTTCATTGATGCTTATATGCCAGGATACATGGGCCACTCGGTTTTTCATTGATGCTTATATGCCACGATACATGGTTCATTTTCGTCAGCCACATTTATTTTGGTCGGTCCACGGCAAACCGACGAAAACAAATGTATTATTTCGTCGGCGTTGGAAGGCCGATGAAATTACACATTATTTTCGTCGGCCTGACCACGAAACTAATGACCTATTTTCGTCGGCCAAGCCAGCGACGACGAAACTATAGTCACATTTTCGTCGGCTTGACCTAAGCCGACGAAAATGTGACTATAGTTTCGTCGACCTGGTAATCCAATGAAATTTAGTTGTCCTATCTCTTCAGTAGTTTCGTCGGCTTGACCTAAGCTGACGAAATTGCACTTATCGTATCTCTTCAGCAGCTCACCTTCCGCCCCGCCGCTGCCCGTTGCTTTCCACTCGTTTCACTCCCGCCCGTTGCGCCGCTGCCGCCCCGCCGCTCGCCGCCCGTCGCCCCGCCGCCCGCCGCTCCGCGTGCGGCCACGCGGCCATGCCCGCCCCCGCCGCCCTGCGCGTGGCCGCGCTCGCCCCTCCCGCCGCCCGCCGCTCTCCTAGCCCACCACCCCGCGCGCGCCCCTGCGCTCGGCCGCCGCCCCTGCCCGCGGCCCGCCGCGCCCGCCACGCGCCCCCCTGCCCGTACGCCCCGCGCGTCCCCACCCGTGCGCCCCCGCGCGCCCCTGCCCGTGCGCCCCCGCCCACCCGTGCCCCCGCGGCCGTCCCCGCACGCGGCCCGCCAGCGCCCCACGCCGCCGCCCCCCGCGCCGCGGTTCCCGCGCGCTGTTGCCCCCCCCCCACCCGCCCCCGTGCTGCCCCCCGTGCTGCCGCCACCCACACATTCGAGCTGCCGCCGACGCGCTCCTCTCGGCCGTCCCCCTGCTCGAGCTCAAGTATTAACCTGTTGATTGTAGTTGTCTTTTCATTAATACTATTAGAAATGTGGTTGGTCTTTTTGTAACTATATTTGTGATTCTGTTCGTATAAAATTTATGATTGTTATCTAGTATTTGTGCGTATCTAGTATTTTTGTCGGCAACTAAGCCGACGAAACTAACTAACTTATTTTCGTCGGTCTCAAGGACTGATGAAACAGACTCCAGCTTTTTCGTCGGCCAGCTCAGTCGACGAAAATATGTGTTTATTTTCGTCGGCTAGAGTGGCCGATGAAAATAAACGCATTTTCATCGGTTGCTGACGAAAATCCGTTTATTTTCATTGATTTTATTCTGTCACCCTATTTTCGCCGACCGACCGACGAATATATGTATTTTCGACAGCTTTTTGGCTAATTTCAATGATTTCTGGCCGAGAAATTAAGCTGTTTTCTTGTAGTGATAGTGCCCGACTCCCCCGCCACGCCGTTGACGACGGGAGCGACGCGCTCTAGTCCGCATCGTCCGCTGCATGCTGGCCGCGAGCTAACAAACCGAGAAACCGGATCAAGCAGTGACCAAGCACACCTCCAGCCACGCCTGATCCTCTAATGCACTAATTAACACACACAATGCAAGTATGCAACACACACACACTGTGCTATGCAACGGGATTTATTCAACAGTAGACTCGTTTGTGCTTGCATCTATGTTAGTCGTATTGCATTTTGTGCTTGTTTGTCAGCTAGCAAGCATCAGGACATATCCACGGCCTCAACCTTCTTGGGGATTTTCCTTTTCTTCCTTCCTTCCCTCCTTTCTTTTTCTTACTCCTTATTCTTCGTCCATGGCTGAAAATAGTTTGGGGAGGGTTCTGGGGCCTTCATAAGCTGCATAAGGTTCCCTTGCTGCCTCGCCGCTATATGTATATTTATTTTATTATCTTCTTTTCTCTATCATTAATTGATACCTCATGACTTATTTTAGGGGCGGACCCTAGGCCGGCGACACACAGGACGTCTGCCCAGGGCTCCATGATTGCGCAAGTGACTAGCCACTCAAATCAGTCATGGAGAAAGACATAGAGCTGCCGTGTGCCTTGTCTGGGCTCGGTTCAATCTCCGGATCTGCCATTCATTGATTCAAGTAGCCACTGAGCGTCTGGACCAATTCTTTTCTGCGTCTTGCTGCATAATTCCAAGCAGCAGGAGAAAAGCTGTAGATTTAGTAACTGGTCCACAGGTCCAGCTCATCGACTTTGTTTATCCCACCTAGCTAGAAAATAAATAATGAAGTATCATACTGAAATTAAAATATATTAGCTTCACTCTGAAAATCTCTACTCCTAAAAAACTAATTGGGGAAAAAAAATTTGGTGTAACCTTCTCCCACCCCACCTTCATCATTCTGCCAGAAGAAATTCACCGTCGGACTATTTTCCTGTCGCCCCCCTATACTCATTGGCTCCGCTCCCCGCACCGCACGCCGCAGCCCCTCCCATCATTGAAACCGCATCCTCTACCCTCCGCTCCCCTCCTGATCCCATATGCTCTCCTCTCCCGCTCATCGCGACTACCCGCCCCACTATGCTGCGCCACGCCACTCCGACTCCTACGTCGCTAGCTCGGCACCACCCTCCGCCGCGACGCTGGGTCTCTGCCTCCTGCGCAGATTCTCTCCGTCCCGTCGGCCTCCTCCTCTCCAACTCCTCCGCCGCCGCGCCGCCGGGGCACGAGCCGCTCATGCGCTCGGCACCCCCTCCGCCGCCGCCTCCATGCACACACTGTGTCCGAAGCAACGCGCGGACCTCTCCACTGCGACGCCTCAAGTCCATGTCGCCATCCTCACAGAGCCGAGAAGGCCACCTTGCCGCCGCCACCAAGTCCAGAGCAGCACGCGACGCTCGGTCCACCACCTCCATGCGTGTTGTGTCCGAAATGACGCGTGTACCTCCTCGCTGCGACGACTCGGGTTGACGTCGTCGTGCCCCACCGAGAGGCCGCCTCCACGCAGCCGTCCCTACCACGTCCGGATCACCCCTCGTGCCCGGCGTCGCGAACTCACATGCCCGCTCCTCCCCTGCCAGTTCACGGATGATTCGGGGTCAGAGCGAAGCCTCTCCTTGATTCCTGAGCACGGGCGTCTCCGGCCTCACCCGGCCTCCCCGCTGCGCGTGGCCACTGCTGGCCTCGCTGGCACCGGGGCACGTGGCCGCCTCCGGCCTCCCCTGCGGGGTGCAGGCGCCTCCCCCGACTGCTCGCCTTCGATTCAGAAGTTGTTCATAGCACAACATTGGCAGCTAATGCAACCAGTTCACCATATGTGATGATCTGATGCTGTCTGTTCCTGTGCGAGGCGTAATTTTTCCCAGCAACAGAAGCACAGTAGCACGAAAGATCCTGTGCGAGGCCAGATGCGCTAGGCAGCAGCAGTGTGCTCTTTTGTTGTGGATATGCTTGCGGAAAAGGAGAGAAAGGAGCAGATAGAGGGATTTGCCAAAGGAGTTCGCTAATGAAATCAGTGTAATCATCATACAGGTATTGACTCCTACTTGAGACTGTCAATTCATTACAATAGTATTGCTCTACTTTTTTTAAATTACTTCTTTAATATCATGGTGCATGTTACTTACTATTTAAAATTACTTCTTTGAAAAAAATAATATCAAGCCACGATAAAGACAAATATACTAAGTTTTAGTGTTACTTCTTTAGATATGAAAGTACTATTTGGAAACTATGCACTATATTTCTACTTACCAACAATTAAAAATACTTTTGGCTAATAAGGATACAAACACTGCTGTCAAGTCATTGTTCTTTGTATATGGTTTGCTCTGATTAATTTTACATGATAACATCTGACATGTAAGTTTATGTTTTTGCTACTGCGTGCAGACTGTAGACCCGTTTCAGTTCCTTTTTACAAGGCTAAATTGCGCACATTGTTTAGCAATGGTCGGCACAAAATAATTTGTGGGCGGTGGTGGCCGATTGGTCCAGCGAGGCAAATATCTAATAAACACTTATAACACTTGGTGAAAGGTTGACTGATGCATCTGGTTTCTGTTTCAAAATATTTTATTTGTAGCAGTCTGAGTTTTTGTTTCTAATGGCTTGTAGGTAACTCTGCTCAGTTTCTGTTGGCTAGAAGGTTGCAGGGATAGATGCGTGCTATAGTTGAAAACAGAAACAGTTATCGAATAAGGTCAGGACGTCACATTGAGTCAGCTGGAATTGTAGTGTTATTGTGAAATATTTCTTTATGTCTGAAAATTGCTTTTCGTTGCCCTGTGTTGAGCTTATCATTGTTAGCAACTTATCATGTGTTTCATTCAGGAAGGCAGCCTTTCCTACGGAAGGTGCAATCCACTTAAAACATGTTTACAGTCTGGAGATTTTTTATTTTTTTTCCTGTAAACCCTTCTCCTGAGTTTACTTGTGTTAATGGTATTGCAGGTGAAAAAAAGGTTTTGAGTATGATATTTGGTGCACAGGTGCTGATGGAATTGCATGGGAGAGCTTCAGACCTCCATTAAGAGAAACACCGTGGCTATATTTTTTTCTAAAGGACACCATGACTATATTGCTAGGCTGCTTGATGCTGATGCCAGCAATTGTTTGGTTTGCTTTATTTCTGCAGATAAGCTAAAATTTTAGTGAACCATTGCAGTTGGTCTATACTTTGTTGTGGGTGTCCCTGTAGTTGAAGAGTTTCATATATATGTTAGATTTCTAGAACCTCTTAGAAGAAAAGAATTATACATGGTAATTCTTAAATATAAATAACCTTATATGTATACGCTGCCATCTAAATTATACATGAAACTCTGTTGTTGAAGCACCGAGTCTTGATGCTAAGGGTACCATGGCCGGCGCAGATCCTGGTGAGTGCATAGCTTCAGTACTGATTGAATTAAACTCATACTAAATGTGTTTTTTTATTTAGATCATGGATTATGTTATTCTTGGGGATTTAATTTTGCGACATCATTTCATGCTTGTAGGCACAGTGTTTGAGCACATGCTGCGTGTATTTTGATTTTGGCATAAAAGTGCTAAGCTAATTATTGTGGTTAGTTGGTTCACTGTGTGGGATTTATCATATGTATTTATGATATTCTGAAATATGGTTATCTGAGTTATCATGTGCTCTTTACAGTATTCCTATTTGAATGGCATGTTAAATTGAATAACCTGATCAGTACATGTGCTTGCACTAATTCTGTTACATAGGCAAGAAATAATTGTACATAGTTTAACTATTTCTATATATTTTTAACCACAGCTGTTTATTTTATCAAATCCATAATTTAATCACTATTCACTATATATAAATGTCCGTGTATGCAGAAATTGATCAAGTCGCCTCCCCGTCCATGGCTGTTGCTGATAAGGCCGTGCTGATTCCCGCATCTAAGGGTGCTGCTGATGAGCCGTCAGGAAGTGCTGCTGCAGATCATCAAGATATTGATAAGGGACACCCTACTTACAAGTCTACTACGTTAGGGTATGTCTAGGAAGGTTTGCCGGTGAAACACCGACAGCTAGCGCGCCAGGTAGGGGTACGGTGTTCATCGAAGATCCTCTGGCGAGCTCGATGGCATCGTTTCAACCTCACCATCACGCTGGAAGAAGGCGCAGGTTTCGTCTTCGCCTCCCGGGTCTGCATCGCAATGGTTCTGGTGGCTTCGGCAGCCACCTCATCAACCTCAAGGAGTTGGAGCATCAATGCCAACATCCAGCTGCGACATCGACGAACTCGCCGATGATCTTAGCTAAATCCAAATTTCCGATCTAATCGGAAATTGCAAGAGCGAGTCCGGATCCAACTCGACTCCTACTCGTGAAGGGTCCGAACTCGAGTCTCCGTTCGGACTTCACATCACAACCATCGTTTATCGGAAGGCGCTATAGTCTGAGTCCCTATCCGCATTGGAAAATGACTTGGATGATCTATTTCAACTCAGACTCCGACCGCAGCTCACGCTGCAATATCGACATACCGCAACTACTTCGACTTCGCGAGGACGCTCGGCGACCCACCAACGATTACTTCGACTACTTGTCTCGACTAGAAAACTAGTCGGGAGCGGGCCTCACAGTGTCAATAACTCATCGGAATTGACTCCGACTAGTCGGGCTTCATCAGCAAACCGCCGTGGCTCCGTCGACGAGTGCTATGGCTTCATCAGCAATCGCCCACGAATCAAGCTAAGTCACTTATACCTTTTCCGATTTGTCCTCCACAGGATCAGCTACTTATCTGTGTACACCTCTCGATGGGCATAAAACCTTCCAGAGCTACACTTCGTCGCTTACTTTATGCCAACGAGCATTCTTTTTATTGCAACGATGACTACTTTTTCCTGCATTCATTGTCTTCTCTTAACAGTTGCTAATCTACTCGTGTAGCAAATGTCTTAATCCGTCAAACCTCGGATCTTCAATCATGCCTAAGTGACCCTATGCGTACACGGGATAAAGATCTCATACACGCTATGAGCGAAGGCTAGAACGGGACTAGGTGATTAAACGTAACAGGCGGACTACTCGGGAGATTTACATGGCCTAAACAAGAGCTTGACACAACAAGTTTATTTTTGACACTGTCGGTACATACAGACAGGGGTACCTCCTATTAGTGTGTCCAGCCCGAGGGGCTCGAGGTTATCCGTAACCACGCGCTATGCTTCTGGGCAACAGGGCGTACGGCCCGGGCCTGATGGCTGGGGGCACGGTCTCCGGACCTCCCCCCATGCACTAGCAGGTCCGGCGCCTCCATGTGCCCGCAAGGAAAAAAGTGCTCAGGAATGGCTACCATGAGGCCGGACCACCGCGGGGTGGTCCTGGGCCCCCACGTGAAGAAGCCGGACCCCCTGGGGGCTTGAGCGCCTGGGCCAGCTAGGGGGCCCGGACCTCCCATCCCTCTGGGGAGGAGGTCCGGTGCCGCCACGTGCCCCTAAGGGAGCACCTGCTAAACCAACACCGCCACGTGTTCGGAGGATTCCAGCCTTCTGCAATAAGCTAGCCCAGCTACCGCATTAAATACGGGTGGTTGGAATGCATGCGCCCGAGATAGGGCATGGGCTGCCTTCTGACACGTTGGGCAAGTATAGCTGACATCACGGTAAGCCCGCCAGTTACCGAGGTGGCGCGTCATGTCGCAGCGCTGCGTGCGTGGGTGTGGGGTGTATGGTCACATCACAGTGCCGCGCGCGTGAGCAAGGAGTCATTATGACCTACTACAGGAAGGCCACGGCGTGCACAGCTACAGTGCGCAAAGGCTACAGCATGGCAGGTTAGTGTAGCCCCTTCGCCTGTCAGCAGGAGCTGACTCTACAGCGACAGCACGACTCCCTCTATGCATATCAGTGGTAGCAGACACTATGCTAACAAGACGGCACAAGACCATATCCAGACGGAGGATACGCACGGAGGCTGATGAGGAAGATCTCAGGATCTGAGGCAATAAAGGCTCTGATGTGTACGTGATTTAATATGTCGCCGGGCCCAACTATCGGGACCCGCTCAGTGTAAGTGCTCCCCTTGACACTATAAAAGGGAGAGCGCGCACGTTAGAACACAGGCCCTCTCAATCTTCCTCAAGCTCACAAGTATCAAGCTTAGACACACACACACACCACTAGTTTACTCACACAAGGAAGTTGACACTCACAGAGGGTTAGCTGTTCCCCATCAAAACAAGCAATACATCACACAGTGGATGTAGGGTTTTACGCTCCGGTGGCCTGAACAACTCCAAACCCCTATGTGCTTCTCGTGATCATTCGCCTTTAGATCGAGCATTCCTTGACTTGCCCCAAACTCCTCCTAAACTAGGATTAGGCGGGTGCACTCCACCACCCGGCTGGAGAAATCCTCCGACACTTGGCGCGCCAGATAGGGGCTAGGTTTGGTTTGCGCTTGATCAAGGCTCTTGATCACAATGCCACGGGTAGTCGAGCACCATGAACACCCGTTGGGAGAGGAAGTGGCGTCATCTGCGCCACATGCCTCTCGCCGTCCTCCGTCGAGGGTTGTGGCGTGCGTCGCGTCGCAGCACGCTGCAGAGCAGGCCTCCAAGGCCCTATCATAGCCCGCACCAAACGGGCCGTTGGTGGCGGCTAGGGAGCTGCTCCACAACCCGCCAGATGCGGCGGCCTCACCTGACATGCTGAGGCAATGGACGTCAACCGCCTCCTCAACTTGGCACAGGTCACCCTGGGCACTAGGGGGGGGTCCGTGTCCAGGCAGCATCATCGTCAGGGTGGCGCATCCGGCTCTGTGCACTCCCCAACAGTGAGGAATGCACGGACCGAAGACTTGCGGGCCGAGCTCAACCGCAGACATGCGGGAGAGGACGCCCGCATCACTATGGAGCGGGCGCGTGAGCGCCGGCTCAACTTCGAGGGTTGGAACCTCGAGGCGGAGCTCGATGCGGCTGTACCAAAGCTGCAGGGACATGTCCAGGCCCCGGTGGCTGGGGTGGGCTAAGCAGCGCTCGTAGACCACCTCCTGGCAGTGGCCTGGACGTCCAAGTTTCGGCCCCACCTGCCGGAAAAGTACGATGGGTCCACCAACCCGTCAGAATTCCTGCAGGTCTACATCACCGCAATCACGGCGGCTGGGGGTAACGACGCCGTAATGGCAAGTTACTTCCATGTAGCCTTGACCGGGCCAACCCGGACTTGGCTCATGAATCTCACCCCGGGATCCATCCAATCCTGGGGAGAGCTCTGCGCGCTGTTCTCAGGAACTTCGCCAGCGCGTATCAGCAGCACGGCATGGAGGCCCACCTCCATGCTGTGAGGCAGCAACCCGGGGAAACCCTCCAGGCCTTCATCTCCTGCTTCACAAAGGTACGTGGAACCATTCCACGTATTTCCGATGCATCTATTATCACGGCTTTCTGATAGGGGTTCCGTGATGAGAAGATGCTCGAGAAGCTGGCGACCCATCAGGTGGAGACTATCACCACCTTGTTTGCTTTGGCGGACAAGTGCACCAGGGCTGCAGAGGGCCGTGCATGTCACTCTACCCCTCAAGGAGGGCCCACCCAGACGGGGGGCTCCAGTGCTGCTCCTGGTGGCAGCAAGAAGAAGAACAAGAAGAACCACGGTGTAAACAAGCCGCAGACTAGAGCTTCGGTCGCTGCAGCGGCAGCGGCCGGGGGCCAGAACCCGCACGGCAAGCATCCGCGCCAGCAGTGTAGCGACCCTAGGTCATGTCCTGTTCATCCTGGGGCCCGCCACAGCACCTCTGAATGCTGCAAGATCCAGAAACTCGCAGAGCACGTCAGCAAGAGGCACGACTAGGCCTCCAAGGATGACCCCTCCTCGCCGCGGCGGTCCGGTAAGGAGAAGGTTTCCGACGCCGACGCTGCCGTAGTGGAGAGGGAGTTGGGGTTCCAAACCCCAAAGAAGGACCTTAAAGGTCTTTTCCACCAGTCCGACTTCGAGTCCGGGGGTGACGAGCACCGCAAGAAGCTGTACGTCATGTACGGTGGCAGCTCAGAGCTCGTCTCCCGGAGGGATGTCAAGACCCTTCGCCGGGAAGTTTTCTCGGTGAAGCCGGGGGCGCCGAAAGCAGCACCCCACCAACGGTGGAGGAGCACCACCATCTTCTTCGGGCCATCCGACTGCCCGGAGAACATGGCGGGGGCAGGGGTGCTACCACTACTTACCGCCCCCACCATCGCCAACATCAAGCTCCACGACATGCTGATCGACGGGGGCGCCGGCCTCAACGTCATCAGCTATGGAGCGTTCAAGCAGCTGCAGATCCCGGAGTCCAAACTGGACCCATCTCGCCCATTCTCTAGAGTGGGCCCACATCCCGTCTACCCGGTGGGGACCATCTCCCTGCCGGTCATGTTCGGGACCGAGGAAAATTTCCGCACAGAGAACGTTCAGTTCGATGTTGCGGAGGTCAACCTCCCATTCGATGCCATCATTGGCAGGCCGGCTCTGTACCGGTTCATGGCTGTTGCCCATTACGGGTATCTGGTCCTCAAGATGCCATCCCCTGCAGGGGTCCTCACCGTGCTGGGTGACCGGACCGCTGCTGTGGCGGCAGTTGAGAAGCTGCATGCACTGGCAGTGGGTCTCGTCCCGACTACCAGCGCAGAGGGGTCCGACCCCTCATCCTCACGTGCTAAGGCACTAGCCAGGGTGCCCAAAGTCCGTCCGTCTGATACGGACGGTGTCCCCGTGAAGACCATCCAGGTTGGAACGGAACCCTCCCAGACCACCTGCATCGGGGGGAACCTGGGAGAGAAATAGGAAAGCGCGCTCATCGCCTTCCTCCGGGCAAATGTCGACGTGCTCGCTTGGGAGCCATCACAGATGCCCGGGATTCCCAGGAAGGTGATTGAGCACCGTTTGAAGATCCACCCTGACACCAAGCCGGTGCGACAAAAGCCACGGAAGCAGTCCATCGAGTGGCAGAACTTCATCCGTGAAGAGGTCCGCAAGCTGCTGCAAGCTGGCTTCATCGAAGAGGTCCACCACCCCGAGTGGTTGGCTAATCCGGTCATCATCCCAAAGGCCAACGGGAAGTTTCGGATGTGCATCGACTACACCAACCTCAATAAGACATGTCCAAAGACCCCTATCCACTTCCACGTATAGACCAAATTGTAGATCCACCTTTGGGTGTGACTTGCTATCCTTCATAGATGCCTATTCTGGTTTTCATCAAATCAAAATGGCTAAGGCAGATAGGAAGCATACAGCTTTTGTAACAGTGGATGGTCTTTATTGCTATATTGTAATGCTATATGGACTGATTAATGCCTTGCCTACCTTTGCTCGTGCAATAAACATTACATTAGGTGGCTTGATTAGAGACATAGTTGAGGTTTATGTCGATGACATCGTAGTCAAGACTAGAGAATCAAATTCCCTTCTAGAGAATTTGGCTCAGGTCTTCGACAAACTATGCGCAATGTGCATGAAGCTTAACCCCGAGAAATGTGTCTTTGGCGTTTCAGCGGGAAAGCTCCTCGGATTCCTGGTGTCACACCGAGGGATCGAATCAAACCTGACAAGATCCAGGCAATCAAAGCAATGAGGCCCTCCTGCACAGCTCAAGGACGTGCAGAGGTTAACGGGGTCGCTTGCAGCCCTCAGCCGCTTCATCTCGAGGCTGGCCGAGAGAGCTCTCTCCTTCTTCAAGTTGATGAGGAGGTCCGGTCCATTCACATGGACTGAGCAGGCAAAGTAAGCCTTCCAGGAAATGAAGCAGTATCTCGCCTCCCTACCAGTACTGGTAGCTCCGGAGCCGGGTGAGACACTATTTCTGTATCTTGCAGCAACGATTGAGGTGATCAGCATGGTGCTAGTCACAGAGAGATCCGAGCAGCTCATACAGGGAGCTCCCATGGTCCCCCTTGTAGAAAGTGGAGGTCTGACCTCCACCGATGAGACAACCGGCCTTGCTTTGGGGGATCCGGCCGGATCCCGACCTGGGAAAGAGCCAGAAGACCTGGGGTCCGGAGAACCCCCACCTCAGGGAGAAGGGCCCAGTCCCGCTGCTAAAGTCAAGACCGTCCAAAAGCTGGTCTACTACGTCAGCGAGGTCCTGCATGAAGCCAAGGCCAGGTATTCCGAGACGCATAAGCTCCTTTATGCTATACTCATAGTGTCCTGGAAGCTTCGCCATTATTTCTAGGCCCACAAAATTGTGGTGGTGACCTCTTATCCATTGAGGGCCATCCTCCCACAACTCCAACGCCACAGGCAACATCGCCAAGTGTGTCAGACCCAGGGCTACGGGACTGAGTACATAACATAGTTTAAATAGGGTTAAGAGATAAAGCCCGTCTTATCTCTTATTTATGTTGTTTTCTACTCGTTTGAGTAGGATATAAAGCTAGTCGGTACAGAAGGGAACTACTCGAGTTATACTCGGGTATGATTCCTTGGCTAGTATTGACTAGATCCGTGTAACCCTGACCTCCCGGATATATAAGGGGGGGCAGGGACCCATTCAGAATATAACTTCTACACCCAAGGGAATACAAACTACCATACAGGATGTAGGGTATTACGCACGTCGCGGCCCGAACCTGTCTAAATCTTATGTTCCTTGCACCTTTGAGTTCCTGATCTCGGTGTCTCCTCACCTAAACTTACCACTTCGGGTATATCCCTCAGTGGGCAGCCGGTAAAACACCGACAGCTGGCGCGCCAGGTAGCGGAGCGCATCGATGATCCACCGGCGAACTCAATGGCATCTTTCCAGTTCTCCAGGTCAATACCTTCTTAGGGTACAACGTTTGTTTTTGGCTCGTGGGTCTGCATCGCAGATGGTGCGGGCAGTTTTCATCGATTCCTCGTCGACATGAAGCCAAAAACCCCGCGGCGGGTTCTCGAAGCGACCTCGGCAAGTTCGTTGATGATCTTGATGATTTGTCAATTCATGGGTCCGCTACGAGGATCTAGGAGGAGTTTGCTTCCGGTGCGACTTCATCCGGCACTGCAACAACTTTCCTTGGGTTGGACATTTTCCAATCTAAGGACTCGCGTAGCCGATCACGACTCGGTCTGCGCGATTTGGCCACTAATCTTCAGGAGGCCAACATCTCCGAGTCCCTCTCCACATTGGAGAAGGACTTGGACTCTCTGCTCCAACTCGGAAAGCCCGAAGCCACCACTCATCGGGGGGCTTCGGGTTGTTTTGGTGCCAACGATTTGATGATCACCTCCACTCCGGAGGGGCGTTTCGTACATTGGAAGGGCATGAAACTTTCGGATCTACTCGAGGTCAAAGATCGACTTGTGGCACACCTCGAGCCTTTCCTTTTTAGGAGGGCAGGCCGTTAGCCACCATGGTGGAGGAGTCGACCGAGCTAGTCGATGCGAGCTTTGACGAGCTCATCTCACGCCAGGTGCTGATGGCGGAAGAAGGCGAGGACGATGCTGACTTGCCCATCATCGAATTTGATGCGGTATCTGAAGATGAGGCCACAGCCAACGCCGGTGATGAGAATGACACTAATCGTGAGGCACGGAGGACCTGGAACAGAGCTCGTGCAGCTCACCGAAGGAGGGTCAATGAGCGCATGCGATCTATGCATCGCGAGCTTGACGCCAAATTCGCTGCGGTAAGCGAGCGGGGTTTCAGGACTCCGGTGGCCAACATCGCCAGGGTTACGGCCATACTCGAGCGCAGTAATGATCCAAACGTGCGTCAAGCACTTCGTTACTTGCAGAGGGCCTGGATTCAGCTTGATCAGCAAAACCCTGCGTCTACCCTCAGGGAGGAGCGCGTGGCAGCTGAAGCCAGGCTCACAGACGAACGGCAGGCGGCCGTCCTCGACCTCAGCACAGCAACAACGACAATGCTCACGGGAGTCAGGCCCTGGCGGGAGGCAACAGCCACCTCCAGGAGGTAACCCGCGATAGGCCAATCATCGGCCACCTCCAGAAGACCTGCACCAGCGCATCAATGAAGGCCGCGATGCGCGGTCCATGATCGATTACAGGCGCAAAGTGCGCGAAGAAGTCGAGACAGAAGGTACTGACTGCAGCGACCGTTTCCTAGCTTTCTCCGCATGATTCAGCAGTTACAAGTACCCTGAGGGCCTCAAGCCGATCGTCATCACCAAGTATGATGGCAAGCAAGCTCCTCAGCAATGGCTACGTTGCTACTCCACCGCCATTGAAGTCGCAGGGGGCTCCAACATCACCAAGGTCATCTACTTCCCAATGGCTTTGGACCCTGCGCCACTCACGTGGTTGGAGAGCCTCAGCAACAACTCGATCGACTCCTGGGAGCGGCTCAAGAAGGTCTTCATCGACAACTTTCAGGGGACGATCGCTCGTGCAGGTACTCATCACAATCTTGCTCAATGTAAACAGGAATGTAACAAGCTCCTACGGTCCTATACACGTTGTTTCTTCGATGTCCGCACCACCATTGTGAATATCTTGGAGGAGGACATCATCGACTGCTTCTACAATGGCATCTGTAGAGACTTCGGGCGGAACAGGCCGAAGACTGTTGTGGGGCTTCACGACATGATGCACGACTGGTCCGAGCAGGAAGAGAAGATGAGGGAGCGGTTCCCGAGACGCAATGATAGCAATCTGAGGCGTCCTCATGACAACCGCAACGACAAGAGCCAGTGGGACTATTCGGGTCCATCCCGAAAACGCAAGCCAGATGATCTCATCGCGGCTGTGGATCGTCCCTCACGAGGCAAGAAGTCGACGACGCAGGAGGAGTTCGAGAAACTCCTGCAGAAGAAATGCCCATGGCATCCAGGTGCCAATCACGCGGCAATCGATTGCTACCATCTCCGGAGGATATTCAGCAATTCCCGTGGTGGCAAGAAGAACACGAAGCCAGTGGACAAAGAACCCGAAGACGACAACCAAGGGGACCAAGGGCGCAACGCGAAGTTCCAGGATGCTTCAAAGACCATCAACATCATCTTCGGGGGAGATGGAGACTTCGGTTCTAGGCGGGAACAAAAACTGCTTCTCCGGGAGATCATGTCCGTCAAGCCGGCGGCACCACGACCACTCCGCTGGTCAGAGGTGCCCATCTCGTTCTCCCATGATGATCAATGGACAAGCTTTTCGGAGCTCGGTAAGTTCCCCCTGGTCCTGGACCCGGTGGTGGCAGAAGTCAGGGTTCTCATCAACGGTGGGAGTGGTCTCAACGTCATCTTCGCCAGCACTTTGAGAAAGATGGGTCTGGACTTCACGGATATGCTGGTTCCAAGCAAATCTCCTTTCTATAGCATTGTCCTAGGTAATGCAGCGCACCCACTTGGCACGGTGGTTCTTCCAGTCACCTTCAGCACGAGAGAGAACTACCGCACCAAGTTCATTAAATTCGAAATTGCTAACTTCGAATCTTCTTATCATGCAATACTGGGCCGTCCGGCACTCACCAAATTCATAATGGTACCGCATTATGTTTATCTGCTTCTTAAGATGCCAGGACAAAGTGGAGTACTCACTCTCCGAGGCGACTTGAAGAAGTCATATGATTGCAACCAGGAGGCAATCCAATATGCTTCAACTACGCGTGTGCCAGATGCTTCAGGGGAAGTACTCGCAGCCGCGCAATAGCTCTCCCAAGCCGGGCTAGAGATCCCTTCAAGAAAGGCCAGCAAGTTGAGCATCCAGTTGACTAGTGACGTGGCCCTCAAGTCAATCCAGCTCCAGGAGGGTGACTCGTCTAAGACCGCCGTCATCAGCGCGGGCTTAGATGAGAAATAGGAACTCGCGCTCATCAGTTTCCTTCGGGCTAACCGAGATATATTCGCGTGGAAACCAGCGGATATGCCATGGGTGACCAGGGAACTGATCGAGCATAGTCTGAATGTACACCCACAGGCTGTGCCCAAGAAGCAACACCTTCGAAGATTTGCTCACGACAAGCGTGAAGCAATTAAACGGGAAATAGCTAAACTTCTCGCAGCTGGCTTCATTAAAGAAGTAATTCATCCAGAGTGGGTAGCTAATCCTGTCCTTGTAAAGAAAAAGAATAATGAATGGAGAATGTCTGTTGACTACACCAATCTCAACAAGCATTGCCCAAAGGATCACTTCGGGCTACCGCGCATTGATCAAGTCGCCGATTCGACAGCGGGTTGTGTACTCCTCTGCTTCCTTGATTGTAATTCAGGGTATCACCAGATTGCACTCAAGGAGGAAGATCAAATCAAAACTGCGTTCATCACTCCGTTTGGGATGTACGCCTATAAAACTATGTCTTTCGGGTTGAAGAATGCAGGAGCAAGTTATCAACACGCGATTCAGATGTGCTTTGCCGATCAGCTGCATTGGAACATTGAGGCCTACGTGGATGACATGGTCATCAAGACCAGGAATCCCGATGGCCTGATTACAGACTTGGAAGAGATGTTCAGCAGCCTATGCAGGTTTTGGTGGAAGCTCAACCCAACTAAATGCATTTTCGGAGTACCATCAAGGAAATTGCTCGGGTTCATCATCAGCAACTGGGGAATTGAAGCCAACCCTGTGAAGATTTCGGCCATCACTGATATGGGGGCTCCGGCCACAATCAAAGATGTGCAGAAGCTAACAGGCTGTATGGCAGCCCTGAATAGGTTCATCTCCCGGCTCGAGAAGAGAGGACTACCCTTCTTCAAGCTCCTGAAGCGCCAAGGCAAGTTCCAGTGGACGGAGGAGGCTGAGCGAGTCTTGCAAGACCTAAAGCATCACCTTCAGTCTCCTCCAGTCCTTACAGCAGCATTGCCGGGAGAAGATCTACTACTCTACATTGCGGCAACAACTCATGTTGTCAGCAGTGCTATCGTAGTCGAGCGCAGTGAGGAAGGCCATGCATTTGGGGTGCAGAGGCCTGTGTACTTCGTCAGCAAGGTACTCTCCGAATCCAAGACACGATATCCGGTAGTTCAAAAACTTTTATATGCAATTCTGATTACATCAAGAAAGTTGCGCCATTATTTCGACGAATACAAGATCACCGTGATTATAGATTTTTCGTTGGCGGATATTCTCCATAATCAAGATGCCACGGGGTGTATATCAAAGTGAGCAATGGAACTGGGGGCTTTGTCTATCGACTTCAAGCCACGCACTGCAATCAAGTCTCAAGCTCTAGTCGATTTTATGGCTGAGTGGAGGGAGAATCAAATTCCAACTCCAGTCGACAAGCCAGAGCACTGGACTATGTACTTTGATGGGTCTCTTAAGCTCGATGGCGGTAGTGGTGGAGTTCTATTTATTTCTCCAAGAGGTGAACAATTGAAGTATGTCCTCCAGATCCTTTGGGAGGTATCCAATAATGAAGCCGAGTATGAAGCACTCCTTCATGGGCTACATTTGGCGATATCACTAGGCATCAAATGACTTCTTGTATATGGTGATTCACTTCTAGTCGTTCAGCAAGTCAACAAAGAGTGGGACTGCAACAAGGAGATGATGGATGCTTATGTATAAGAAGTGCGCAAGCTGGAAAACAAATTTTCCAGCCTGGAGGTTCATCATGTGGTACGGGAGCATATTGTTGGTGCAGACATACTGTCCAAGTTAGGGTCTACTCATGCACAGGTTCCAGCTGGAGTCTTTGTCTAGGAGTTAAAGCAGCCATCCATCAAGTCCTCACCTCAGGTAACCACCGATGCGGGCCTTCAACAACCTGATCGGGAGGTTATGATGCTTGGTGAGGACTAGAGAGAGGCTTATATCAATTTCATCTGGGATCAAAGACTACCAGCGGGGATGGATGCAAGAAGCGCAAAGGCAACTCGTGTCATGCGTAGAAGTAAGGGGTTCGTCCTAGTCGACAGCAAGCTTTACCGGCGTGGCGCACGTTCAGGCGTCCTCATGAAGTGCGTCATGAAAGAAGACGGCTACAATATACTGCAGGAGATACATGAGGGCGTTTGCGGCAACCATGCAGCTTCACGAACGCTGGTGGGGAAAGCATACAGAGCTGGTTTTTGGTGGCCCAACGCATTGTCCGATGCTGAGGACCTTGTGCGGAGATGCCAAGACTGCCAATTCTTTGGCAAGCAATCTCACATCCCAGCTCACAATCTCATCACGATACCGCCATCCTGGCTGTTTGCTTGCTGGAGCCTTGATATGATTGGGCCCTTCACAATGGTGCCAGGCGGTTTCACCCATATATTGGTGGATATCGACAAGTTTACCAAGTGGATCGAGTACAAGCCGATAGCCAAGCTCACACCAGATCGAGTTATTGATTTCATCTCAGATATCTTGCATCGCTTCGGCTTCCCGAATACCATCATCATGGACTTGGGATCAAACTTCACGGCCAACCAGTTCTGGGAGTTCTGTGAAAATGCGTGCATCGAGATCAAATATGTCTCTATTTCACACCCAAGGGCCAATGGTCAAGTCGAGAGGGCGAACGACATGATAATTGATGGCCTCAAGAAACGACTCTATGATGAAAATAGCAAGAAAGGAGGAAAGTGGATACACAAATTGCCACATATCGTCTGGGGGCTCCGGACTCAGCCGTCCAAAGCCACAGGACAAACACCATTCTTCCTCATCTACGGCTCTGAAGCTATCTTGCTGGCTGACATCATGTGGAAATCCCCAAGGGTTGAAATGTACAATGAAGGAGAGGCGGACGAGGCAAGGCAGTTAGAGCTCGATTCTGTCAAAGAGGCTCGCTGCACCACTCTTGTTCATTCAGCTCGATATCTCCAGGGGATCCGGTGATACCATGATCGCAACGTGAGGAAATGGTCGTTCAATATAGGTGATCTGGTCCTACGCCGCATCCAAGACGAGTCTGGCTTACACAAGCTTAGCTCAAGGTGGGAAGGTCCGTTCGTCATCAAGCAGGTTACAAGATCGGGGTCGTATCGACTACAATACCCCGAGGGCCAAGATGTCCCGAATTCTTGGAACATTCAGAACCTGCGCAAGTTCTACCCATGAGGAAGCATGCGGAGATAGCCGTTCTCCGGGTTCCTAGGCGGCCTTTTTCTTCCAAATCAATTTGGAGGCTACGTGTCACAAAATTCGGAATGTAAATTTCTCTGTTAACAGATGGAGGCTCCGGCCACGTTCATGTTTCATTGACTTCTTGTCATGAGTTGTGACGGAGGCTACGGCCACATTCATGTTTTATAAATTGACTTCTTGTCATGAGTTGCGATGGAGGCTATGGCCACGTTCATGTTTTATAAATCGACTTCTTGTCATGAGTTGTGACGGAGGCTACAGCCACGTTCATGTTTTATAAATCGACTTCTTGTCATGAGTTGTGATGGAGGCTACGGCCACGTTCATATTTTATCGGCTTCGTGTTATAAGTTTTGACGGAGGCTACGGCCACGTTCATGCTTTATTTGAATCGACTTTCGCCGTGACCTTTGATGGTCGCTCGCGATGATGATCGCATTTTTCCCAACAAGTTTGATCCATTCGATTGGTTCATACCTAACTTGTTGGATGGGCTCGCATAAGGAGCTATGTCGACTATGCCCAGAGTCGTTGCACTTGGGGTAATTTCAATTTCTTGCCAAAAGCACAGCAGTCACGCAACGATGCTCGCGTTCTTTCCTAACAGGTTAGACCTGCTCGCTCGGGTTACACCTAACTTGTTGGATGGGCTCACACGAGGAGCTATTTCAACTACGCCCAGAGTTGTTGCGCTCAGGGTAGTTTCATTTTTCTTGCCATAAGCACGGCAGTCTCGCGACGATGCTCGCGTTCTTTCCTAACTGGTTAGACCTGCTCGATCGGGTTATATCTAACTTGTTGGATGGGTTCCTACCCGGAGCTCCTACGACTATTTCCAGGGTCGCTACACCCGGGGTAGTGTCTACTACTTAGCCTTTAAATCTGGATGACAATTCGGTTAAGGCACATGCAAGTAGAGACACCAAATAAGAATATATATACAAGAAAACGAGTACTTGTTTTTACGTCAATCCTGCAGTACACTTTTTACTATTTGTTCTGCTATAGGTTGGGCTTCTTGGAGGTACTCGTTGAATTGTTCTTCGAAACACTCCACAGCTACACCCTGCGCAAATGCTTCTAGTCGAGCCTCCGGCCAAAAGGATTTTACAAAGGACAGAGCGTGGCTGACACACGCGACCGGGGCTTCAGTGAGGAACTTAACGACCTTCTACGGCGCTCCGAGAAGTTGCTCCAGCAATGGCCACTCGCCTGCTTCACCATCTTCTTGTGGGTCCACAATGTCCACAAGCTTCTTGGCGGCTCCCCTGAGGTCCTCCAGCTCCTTTTGCCACTGCTTCTTCTCCTCGCTCAACGTCTTGATCTGCTGAAGGCAATCGGCGAACTGTTGTTCAGTGTCGGCGATTACCTTCTGTAGCTTCTCGATGTCATCTGTACGGTGATACAGCATATTCTTCATGTCAGTAAGCAGCTCTTCTTTATATGTTAAGATTTTCCTAAGCTCTACGGTGAAGATATTTTTAGAACCCAAGACAAATTGTCAAGGGAAAGTACTCGAGGGAAGAAAGGGGCTTGCCTTGGTGCGCCTTCTTTTGCTCCTTGAGTTGCTCCTGGAGCTCGGAGTTGGCCTTCTCAAGATTGTGAAGGTTGTTCTTGAGGAGCCACATCTCTCGAGTCTGCTCTTGCTTCAGCTTGTCAAGTTCTCTCCGAAGATAGATGTTCTTTGTCAGCTCCTCGGATATGCGTTTGTCCTTGGCAGCGAACTCCTGGTGGCCACTCACGACTGCTTTCAGTTTCTTGGTCTTCTTTTGTGAGTGATTGATCACATTCTACTTAAGGGGGGAGATTAAGACAAGCAACTCAACAACGTATACTGGCAGAAGAGTAATCATGTCTTACCAGGGTAAAATCGTACAACTCTTTGGAGGCCTTCTTGAAGGTTTTTATGTTGTCATCTGTCAGCATTGGATCATCCACCAGATCTGTGGTGATGATGTTCTGGTATCCGCATCTGGTCATCAGCAGGTCTCCAGGGCTCCTTGAGGTCCCTACGGTTTCTTCAGAAGGTGGTTGCTAGGCACCTGCGAGTCAAGATACATTCAGTACATACTATCTGTGGTCTAAGCAGCTAGCTATGGGTAGTCAGACACTTACCTGTGCCATCTGCAGGAGTGGCTTCAGTGGCCTCGACTTGTTCCTCACCACCAGCCCTGGCTTTGGCTTGTTGGGGCTCGGGGGGTGGCAGGTCGGGTAGCGTTGTGTCTGCCTCGAGGGATGGCTCCTTGGGCGTAGGCTCCTCTGAGGCTGGTGGCTCAGGGGCTGGGGTAGCTGCGGCAGGTTTTGACTTGTGCCTCATCTCGCTCACAGACCTAATGAAGCAGACTGTTATGTTATTGCAGAAGTCGAGATGAACAGGATGTTTATTGTGCAAGCAAAGATCTATACTTACATCGAAGACTTCTTCATGATAGCCTTCTTCACTCTCAGAGCCCGTGGTGTCTCAACCACGGTACTCGTTGCTGGCGGCAGGGTCACATCAGCTGGTGGCGCGGTGCCCGCCACGGCAATGGTAACTGCTCCTGTCACAGAAGCTGATGGATCCGTTCCCACCTCTTGGCGCTCGGGCTCGGCAGGAGAAGCAGGTGGACTGCAGAAGGATAATGTCAGCGTGCAACAATACTAATATATGATAACAAGGCAGGAAATTCATACCTGGAGGACTCGACTACTTGCGCTTTCCGTTTGCGCACAACCCGACGACCCTGCAGAACCGAAGGTAGAGTTTCGGTCAACTCCACGGATGGTCCGGGGGAGTTGTCCCTTCTCACCTCCCCCTTGGCTTCCCTTTCCGCCAGGGGGCTCCCGCTTTCGGTGGTCTCGCTGCCCGGTAGTGCCTCGGTTACTCGAGCTCTCTTTGCTTCGGCTGCGGCGCTGGGGAGAAGGTGGTCCGGTCGAGGGATGTCGGGTTGCGGAGGGTAGCTCCGGTACAACTCTGTGTGTCCCTATAGAAGATTTTCAGTTAGCAGTGGCAGAATAGAACTTATTTTCAACACAAAGTAGTCGAATACTTACCGGTTTTGGAGGATTTTGTGCCAAAAATAGCTACGGGACATAGGGAACCGCATCCACGTCCAGCAGCACTCGCCTGATACGGGTGAGTGCGGCGTCATCAAACAGTTCTTCTGCGCACATCCGAGAGGAATCTTCCGCGCCTATGTACTTGAAGTTTAAGGTGTGGCGTTGTTGGAGTGGCTGGATCCGGCGCTTGAAGAAAGAGAACATTACGGTAAGACGTTGATGACACGTGTCCCGCAGCCCATGAGCCTTGAATCCAAATCCCCAAGGTTTGGCATAAAGGATCCAAAAAATCCTGGCATGCAAAAAAGATTTGATGGTGAAGATAGGCAAATTGGTTCAGTAAATTCAAAAACCTCTTTTTTCAGGAAGCATTTCTTGAAAAAATGGTTAAATTGATAACTTCACCAAAAAATGCCCTAAATTACCACTCAAATCACACCTTCGTTGCTGAGAGCCGTGTCGTATCCAGCTCCCGAGCCTAAGTATTGGCCAAGTTGCCGCTGAATCTTGAACTGTCGATGAAGCCAACTAACCAGAGTTGATTCCGACTAGTTTTGTAGGCGAGACGAGTAGTCGAAGTAGTCGCCCGTGCATCATCAAGCGTAGTCGTCTCCAACTAGTCTTGTAGGTGAAATAAGTAGTCGAAGTAGTCACCAGTGTATCGCCGTGCATTCTTCATGAAGTCAAGTAGTCGCCGATGGCTGGCGATGAGCCCAATAAGTCGGAGTCGGATCTGCTGAGTAGTCGTTGTAGTCTGCGACATGTAGTCGAGCGTTCTCGTGAAGTAGAAGTAGTCATGGGCGATTGTTGATGAAACCAACTAGTCGGAGTTGTATCCAACTTGCCCAGCAGCACGGTCCAGATCAGGTCCCCTGAAAGGTAGAAATAAAAGTCTATTGTAGCTGATATATATGATATCGTGTTGGGAGCAAATCCCAGCATTGTAAAATGCATGTAAAATTTTTCACGTTGTACTCTTGCTGGGTCACATAATGTCGCCGGGTAGGTAGCCTATTATGCTAGGCACCTGATCCCTGATTGCCTAAACCATTGTGGCAGGGAGCTTAGCTGCGTGCACGCGTAATTGCATAGGCGAAAAGAAGAGTCGAGGTTTCACGAAAAGTGTACACTACCCGGGTATTATAGCAACCATTGAGAGGAAACTAGAGCAATCGGCGCTGCGAGAAAAAAGAGAACGCTCGTGGAGCGCACTTATAGGGTGTAACCCGACCACTCGTGTTGGAGGGCGGACCGTGCAGGCAATCGGAAACAGGCATGACATGGCCTGTGAAGAGAATGCGCATTGCACAAAAAGTACTCGATCCTGTGAAGAACAAGTCGGAAAAGGTATAAGTGATTAGCTTGATTCGTGGATGATTGTCGACGAGCCGCAGCGGCCGTCGATGAAGCTGCGACGGTTTGTTGATAAAGCCGACTAGTCGGAGTCAATTCCGACTAGTTGTTGACGGTGTGAAGCCCACTTCTGACTAGTTTTCTTGTGGAAGCAAGTAGTCAGAGTAGTCAAAACACGCCCACTCATGGACGATTGTCGACAAAACCGCAGCAGTTGTCGATGGAGCCAACTAGTCGGAGTTGATCCCGACCAGCTGCTGATCGTGCAGAGCTAGTCGCCAAGTAGTTTAAGTCTCATCCACAACCAGTTTCTAGTCAAGACGAGTAGTTGAAGTAATCGTTGGTGATGCAGATTTGTCGAAGCAGTCGAAGCCGATAGCAACAGCACGTCTGCACCGCAGCGCCAGCTGAAGTCGAGCAGCATTGTCAGGGTCGGTGGCGATGGTGTGTCACCATTGTGGCATGAGCTGAATTCGACTCGATCACGAGTAGGAGCCGGGTTGGATCCAGACTCATCCTTACGATTTCCAATTAGATCGGAAAGTCAAATTCCACCGAGATCTTCGGCAAGGTCATCAATATCATGGCAGGATGTTGGAGTAGATACTGTCAGCTCCCTAGTTTCAGCGAGGTGGCTGTTGAAGCCACCACCTCGTCGGCGATGCAGATCCAGGAGCCGAAGGTGAACGTCATGCTCTCATCGGGCACAGCGCTGGTGAAATTGAACGATGCCATCGAGTTCTCCGGTGGATCTTCGATGAACACCCCAACCTGGCGCGCCAGCTGTCGGTGTTTAACCATCAAGCCCACCGAGGGATACCCCCAAGGTTTTGAGTTTCTAGGTAGGGTGTCACCAAGATCAGGAACTCGAAGGTGCAAGGAACATAAGGTTTAGACAGGTTCGGGCCGTCGAGAGCGTAACACCCTACGTCCTATGTGGTTTGTATTGTCTTAGGTGATGATCGAGTGATCTCCTCTATTTGGAGGGGATCCCTGTCTGCACTTATATAGTCTGGGGGGACAGGTTTACATGGAAGTTCTAGTTAGGTACGAGCCCAGAAGTCCTACCCGAGTACTTCTCGGGTAGTTTCCTACCGTGTTTGACTAGTTTCACTATTATATGAGTAGTCCTACTGCACTACGAGTAGTTACAACAGATGTAGGGTGTGGGCCATGTCCCATCCCATATCCTGGGAAAAATACGCCACGTGCACAGTCCCATGTGCCTGGATCTGACAGACATTGAACTTCGCTTTGAGTGCATCCCACAACTCCTTGCCATAGGGAATATGCATGTAACCATCAACTAGGTTCTCTCACTGATCACAGCCCCTCTGAACAAGTTATCAGCCGTTTGATAAGCTCTATCCTCCTTGAGAGTGCGGGGCCCAGCAGAAGGCCCTTCAGTGATGAACATATGCTCATCAATATGAGCCACAACTCAAGCTTGCGAACCCATCTCTTGTAATTCATTCCATCAAAAACATTTGGTTTGAGGTGTGCAGCAAAACCAGAAACAGTAAAAGGACTATCAAGTTTTTGGATTGTTGGAATTAGATCCAAATTACGATTCATTTTAATCAGAAACACAAGATAAATCACGACAAAAATTATAATAGAAATAGGAGCATGGCATATTGTGCTTGCAACGAAGACAACAAACATAAACAAGTACTTTAGGATGTACCCAGAGGTGGGGCCAGTGCCAAAGGCACCGGATGCACCATTACTCAATATTGCTAGTCGAGCCTATTTGATGTAGCCGATCAAGAACCAATGTTGTGCAGGTGATCGCAGTGCAGCTGCGCCAGCCACCAGGAAGTAGTCTTAATAGTCGGAGATGTAGTCGAAGCAGTCGGAGATGTAGTCGAAGTAGTCGAAGATGTAGATGTAGTAGTCGGAGGAGTAGTTGAAGTAGTCGGAGAAATAGTCAAAGTAGTCGAAGATGAAGTCGTAGTAGTCGGAAAGTGATCACAACAAGCAGTCACGCTCCCCAAAAACTTGATCGCCCTGCTACTCCTATGGTGCAGAGTCTCAGGAAAGAATGCAGCTTTGGTGGCCTGCTCTTCCGGTTGCCTGTGCACTAGGAACGCCGGAATGGGAACAACAAAGGAGCAGCGCAGTAGTGGAAAAGGTCTAGTGTAACATCCAGGAAGACAGAGAATAGGCTCCTCTTTTATAGGCACCAGAGACGTACCTTGAGCGCCCAAGTTAATGCCATAAAAGGTAGTAACATGCAGCCATTAAAAGGTTAGTTACTACTCATTTTGAAACCAGCAAATCAATTATCAGTTACATATCACTAAACACCAGCCATTACTGACGTCTCTTCAGTTACTTATGGGCCTTGGGATTTATTGTCCATTTTTAATTAGGCCCTTGGCCCCAATTAGTCTAACATAAACTGCCATGCATGCAATAATTATTTTGCTTTGCTTCGGCATCGGAAAACTAGGTAAATTTAACAAAATCCTTCACTTGTTCTTCGACACTCCAAAGGACCACTCGATGACATTACGAAGTGAGGAGTGTGCATAATTGAAGAGCTCTTTTTTACCTTTTGGCATTGTCCCTTGTCGAAACTCTGGAAGATGGTACTTTATATCCCTATACGGTGCAAGATAACCCGGGCGGTTTGGGTACCCGAGTCCACAAGATAAAACTTCCCTGCACATCCAAATTTGATAAGGTCACTTCAATTCAAATGATTGCAACTATGTGTTCGAAGAAATCATAGAACAAAACAATACCATGAGCTGGATAAGGAAACTTGTCACATACTTGTCAATTGCATCCTTTAACACCCTCATATCATGAACCAAGCCAGGCCATCCCGCAACAATAAAAGTAAATCTCATATCGAAGTCACATATGGCCAACACATTCTGACTGGTGTAGCCCTTTCTTCCCGTATGTTGTACAACCTGATTTGTTGGCACAACAACAGGTATGTGTGCACCATCTATTGCTCCTATGCAATTGTTAAAGTGTGGAGAAAACTGGGCAGATTGCAACCTCAGATGCATAGTGCTAAATTCAAGGTCTAATCCTGCAAGCTTGTTCACACTATGCAATACTTTATCAAACTTCCTACTACATGTTTCTTTTGACCTATAAAATCGATCCTCAGCCTATCTCATACCCTAGAGACAACCACACATCCACAAAAAAAAGACCTAATGCCTCTACAGATGACATCTTCTTGGTGGATGTCAAACCATATGACTGAACAAGCATATTATGCAGTTGATCAAAGACATTCCTATTCATCCTAAAATTCTGGTAGCAATATTTCACACTTCCAAGGCTCCTCATAACCAATTGGTAGCCAGATTCAGTGGGTACTCTATACTCTGATTTGTTCCAGTATGTTTCATAGTGGTACAGACCGATCACGGCAGCGGCAGCAGCTACCTACATCCTCCTCTTGTGACACCGCCTCACATATTGTTGAATCCATTCTGCCTCATGCCTATCTTCTTCATGTGTATACAATGAAATGGGTCACAACATCACAAAATTAAATGGATCACTTCACCACAAAATTCAATGGGGTTACAACATCACAAAATTGAATGGTTCACATCAATACAAATAAAATGGTTTCACAACATCATAAACGTAAATGGTTCACATCACAACAAATTTAAAGGGTTCAAATAAACATTCTAGCAATTCATAAATGCATCAAAATGGTTCAAACATGCTTCTTCAAGCTCTCCAGTCTCGGACGCAGTTCTTTAACTAGGCCATCCTTCCTGCATCTATGGTCAATTTCCTAAATATTGTTGGGTTGTATTTCAGTCCAAACAACATAGTAGCAACATAGAACTCCTCTGTCTCCTCGGTTGTTCCACATCCCTTCACTAACTCCATGCATCTTTCTATTTCCTACTCCACTTGTTGCTCCTCCAACCTCTTCTCTTTTTTCTTAAGGTTGGACATGTGGTCTTGTATCTGCTTGGCCACAACAACATCTGAGCTGTTCCCAGCTTGTATGGTGCCTATCAACCCCTTCATGCACTTGACCATTGGACTCTTGTGTTTCTTGGGTGGACTTGAGGCTATATCTGTTGTGCTGCTCCCCCTCTTTTTGCTGCTGGTACTCATTGGGCTCTTAAAGGTGACATCGTCATCATCATCTTCATCTAAATTTATATCTGCTGGATCTGCACTTTCTCCAGGGATACATGAAGACCTTCCATCAATAGTAGTACCATGGAACATCTCAGCAAGTTGATCAAGATAAGTAGGCATGGCCCGTCTGAACTTCTTGCCCTTCGAGTACTTTTTCTGAAATGCTCAAATGTAGACACACATTAGACAATCAAAAAATGAGACACAAATTGGAATCTACATGAACAGAAGAATGTACTGGATGAATTAGTACCTATGTGTATTTGTCCCACCAATCATCATCTGCTATTATACATCCATTTTCTCTTTGGCCTAATCCTGATTCACCATTGGACCAATTGTTCCACTGGTACATAGTGGTCTTGCATTGGGAAAATCTATTCTTGAATTTCTTGGCTTCATGCCAGAGTTGAGTCCGGTCAAAATATTTTTGGGCTATCACCTTGTAAGCACAATTTTTCATCTGCACATTAGGCAATTCCCTTCCCTAATTTGTTCAAGAGCAAGATCACAGAATATGTGTGTGTTTTCTTCGGTCTAATTGGCCTTGTCAAAATGGTTCGAGTAAAGAAAAACAATTAGCTAAAACTAAATAATTCATCAAGTTCCTAATCAAGGAAATCAGAAAGACAGATAAATTGGGCACTGAAATTACAGTACTACCATATGCGTCCAATTGAACAGATAAGAAGCAAAGGATGAACTAGATCGGTAAGAATAGATAAGATCTTACTGAATGGTTGTCCTCTTCCACCAAATGATTCTAGTCATCGTATTCCTCTGTAGGAACGGAGCTGTTCGCGGCAGATGTGGATTCATGGCCACAGAGAGCTGCCAGCCTTGCATGCCCGCCACCACCCACACTCGGACGAGTGAAGTAGGGAGTGGATCCCTGTGGCAAGCGGCCGGATCCCGCTCCAACGTTGAGCGTCCTAGGGAGGCGACATCCATTGCACTCAAATGAGGAGGCTAGAACGCTCCACAGACGGATCTGCCGCCACCGCCGCTCAGACGAGGAGGCTGGAACGCTCCACGGGTGGATCTGCCGCCGCCACCACCCGGCGCAACAAGAGGTAGATGTGGTTCGCCGCAACCTCCATCCGACTACAGCAATGGAGTTAGTTGTCGCCTTGGGAGTTCAAATCTAGGTTCTCCAAGTGAGCCCTAGGATACCATGGTGGAATAGACTCCAAACTCCTCGTGTCGGTGGCGGCGCCTAAAGGCTGGAAGTGGGGAGCCGGCAAGGAAGAACTCCCTTGAGAAAAAAAGTCATGGTACCTGCCCCGTTGCCCTTCCATGGTGGATCTGGCGTGGAGTCAGGGGCATCGGTGGCGGCGTGGGGAGGAGCGTGGGTGGTGGCGCTGGTGTAGAGAGTAGTGGAGGTGGCGGTGGCGGTGGCGGAGGCCAAGGGCAGAGCGAGAGAAAGCGAGAGAGACCGAGCAGGCGAGAGAATGGAGGCGAGGGGAGGGTTCAAGAATGATGGGGAGGGGTAAATGAGGGACGAGGGGGGGGGGGCGGAAAAGTGGGCTTTTAGGGTCTTTTTGGTATGGCTCCAACTCTGCCTGGAGCGGCTTTGGGTGGAGTTAGAACTGGCTGGATGGGGTGTTTGGCATGGAGGGTGCCTCCAGCTCCAAAAAAGAGGGCTGTGAGGGTGGATTGTCCTTTTTGCCCCTAGTTTGATTGACTGTACCAATAATGAGAGAAATTCTCAATAACTACAACTACTTTTGCCATACATACAAATAAAATGTTCATAAAAATAAAATACAAATATATTGGAAATCCACTATCTCCAACCAAATATTCCATAAATTATGTTACAAATATATGATAGATCCAATGTCTACACCCAAATATTCCTTTATAACATGTTCATAATAATAAAAATTATTAAACTAATTCCATGCAACTGCAATAGATGTAGCCATACTATCACGGAATGTGTCCATAGTCACGAAGCTTGATTCCAAAGTTGATCCATCGGAGGCATGCTAAGATAGTAGGCACAAAGTTAGGATCTCGATCAAAATTAGCAAAATCCTCATCATCACTTGCATGCTCATGTATGAAACTATGGAGAACAATGATAGCAGTGACAATCTTCTTCTGTGTCCGCATCCAGAACATAATACTTGCCTACATATAGGTACAACATCATAAGAATTTGATATAAGAATACGAGCATCCATATGATTTTAGAAAGAATATACCTTGAGGAGGAGGTGGGAAGACTTCCGCATTAGCTTCCAATGCATGGTACAAGACACGCGTGTCATGCAAAGCACCCGGTTGACCCGCAGCCACATAAGTGAATCACATATCAAAATCACAAACTGCAAGCACATTTTGAGTTGCAACTCCCATCAGTATTTTCAGCATTGAATGCATCATCTTGTGTCCCCAAAATTGGGTTGCTCCTATTGTGTGTCACCATCAACTGGAGGTGTTGCGGCATTAGCACAATGAGGAAACCAATGGTCAATACCAATATTAGTTATGCCTGCGAAACACCTTGCCAATTCATCTTCGTTTTGAAGGGGTTGCTTCCTGAACTTCCCACATCCAGGAATATCCTGAAATTGCCAAATACGACCACATATTAGTACAAGGAAGGAAAAAACAAGTGAAAACAAAAGTGAAAACAAATACACTTACAGCTCTAGCTCTCTTCCACCATTCATCATCACAAGAAAATATCCTCTTTACAGGGTCCCAACCAGTTCCTGTTTCCTTGTTCATAAGCTTCTTCCATGCCTTGAAATCTTCTTTTAACTTGTCCCACTTGTTTTTCAGTTGACCCTTGCTGATCTCAAGACTTGTCCTATGTTTGAACCCTTTCTCAACCTAACCAAGTGCATTCAGGTATGTGCTTGGTCGATTTCCTTTCTCAACTTGTTCGGCAAACAATTTACACACAATCCGGGTGTTCTTAGTGTTCCAATCAATTTCGGGCATATATACCACCTCACAAATAAAATTTGAGAAGGTATTACAGTAATATGCTATTAATAGGTTTGATTTCGATTCTCAAACAACATGTACTAGAAAACTGAGATATTAACAGGTTTGATTTCCATGATGCTCAACTGAGACTAGGGTGAGCAAAGAAGCGTGTACCTTGTCTGTTCCTAGAGGGGGCGGCGGTGTCCAGTAGGGGGGAGGGGCGGCGTCCTTCCTGCAGGAAAAGGGAGCCGACGTCATGAGTGCATGGAGGCGCCAGGGCCGGGGGAAATGTAACCAGAGGGAGGTTGGATGGACATGGTCGACTGGCCGGGGAGGCACCGCCGGATGGAGTGCTCCAGGCCTTCTAAGGTTAGGGCGTTGGGGGAAATCGTACCAGGGAGTGCCGCCAGAGGGGAAGGCGAGGGGGAGGAGGCCCCCTCCCTATGGTGGGGTGGCGCGACTAGGGATGCACCGGCATCAGGGGAGGAAGGTGTCATGAGGGAGGCGTAGGCCAAGAGCCGTCGGAGGGTGTCAAGGGAGTTGGAAGGGCTCAGGGGGAAAAGAAATCAAAATGGTATGTGGGTAATCAGTGGTAAAGGTATGTGGGTAATCAGTGGTAAAGGTAGGTAATTTCACACGAACTCCACATCTAGATCCATATTTGATGGTTCTGGAGCTGCAAAAGAGGTGCTCCAAAACTCCAAGTCTATTTGAACTACAGCTCCAGAGTTTTGGAGCTCCATAGAGTTTTGAAGTTGAGCTGTTTGGCTACAAAATTATTTGGAGTTGCAGAAGTTTAGCTGTAGAGACGTACCAAACAGACCCTTAGTCCCTTTAGCTCCTCTCTAGGAGCTAATGGGATTTTTAGTCACCATTAGTCAGTCCCTAAAGTGACTAAAGTTTAGTCGCTTTGCTTTAGGAGGTGGGATCCGAACCGGCCCAAAATCACCTCACCTATTTACTCGCTAGCCATGTGAGACAAGTTACGGACGCCGGTGAAATGAGATGACAGATGATGAAGTCGGGTGTCGCCTCGGGAGACAAACGCTCGCTCAGCTCACGCTCACGCTCGCTCAGCTCGCTACACCAGCGACACGCAAATCCATGCCTACGGGTCCTACCGACTCCATTTCCGGTGCCGAGCCCGAGCGGGAGCCGAAGACCGCCAGTCGGAGCGCGGCCTCGTGGGATCTGGCGCGACCGAGCTCGGCCTCAGCAGTGCCGCTTGTGTCAGAGGTCGGCCGCCACCGCGGGCCGCGCCGCGTGGGGTGAACCTCGGCCGCCGTTGTCCACCGCAGGCGAGCCGTGCGCGGCCCGGGTAGGAGAGCGGGGCGCGGCGGGGTGGCAGCCGCGGCGCGCGGCAATGGGAGGAGGATGGGGCGTAGCTGGCGACTTGCGGCGGGGATGTGACCATGGGGAGGCGACCGTGGCGCGCCGCGAGGGAAGGAGGGCGGGGCGCCGCCGCCGGCGTGCGACGGGGAGGAGACCGCGGTGAGGGGAGGGGAGGAGCGCTGGGCTCCGCCGCCGGTGGCCAGCGCGCGGCGGGGAGGCAGCCTTGGCGCGTGGCGAGTGGAGGAGGGAGGGGCGCGGCCGCCGGGTTACCGCCGGAGCAGACAGAAGCCGGATCGGGTGGAGCATGCCGAGCCGCCAGCATTGAGCAGCGTGGGCAGAATTCTTTTTGGCCGTGGAGTGCTCTGCGAAGATGGGGAGAAAGAGGGGAAGAATGGGATTAAAAAATACTGATATGCGGGGCCTATCCAAATTTAGAAATAAATGTTGCAGTAAATCTGTTGGGAGACTAGTGTACTATGCTCACGTAGATGATGTTACATAGAGCATGCTCTCTGTACTATTACGGGTGCCCCAGAGAAAGAGATCCTCCGATCCTGCAGCAGGAACCCATCATTGAAGGTCTGCATGCAGCTTTGACTCCGACCGGCCGGCTGGGCCCTATCCCCATCTGATGCAGTAGTCCTGCTGTGAGTTGACCTGCTGGACCGCCGGCTGCAGTGATGTACTACTAACAGTGATGACTTTTGGTAGACTGGTGTACACAATCTGCGCGTACCAGTGTACCAGCCATGCAACAACCATCCAAAATAGTAGTAGTAAGAACTGAGCAAAACAATCAAACTATCTCCGCATAGCAATAGTGTTTGTCACAAATATATTTGCCAAACCATTGTTGGTGTCAGTATGTACATGTCAAGGCACCAGCGTATGGGGCACGCTAATCTGCGGACGACCGCAGGGAGGGGTTCCGTACGATCGATTTGGGATTAGGGACTATCGTCCGCACATATCTCTTTCTATTTTGATAAAAAGTTTATATACACAAAAGTTACATACAAATATTTATATATACAAAATTTGATCAAATTGCAAAGATAAAAATTGTAGAAAGAGAAAATTATAAAGGTCAGAAACAAAAAATCACAAAAAAATTTGGAGAAAAAGTTTGGGAAATATTTTGAAATAAACTTTTAGTGAAACTTTAAAAAAAATTGAAAAAAAATTTAGGAGAAAAATTTGAAAAACAAAATTTAAGAATAAATTTGGGAGAAATAATTTCGGGAACAAAAATTTGAAAGAAAAATTTAAGATCAAACTTGGGAGATAAAGATTTTCATAACTTTTGGAAAATAAAAATTAGAAGCAAAAATTTTGGAAACAAAATTTAATAACCAGTTTGGAAGAAAAATTTAGGGAATAAATTTAGTCACCAGCTGGAACTAGGCAAAAGAAATGTAAAAATGAAAAAGGACGAAAATTACATTAGAGGAGGGGAGCTTCTGTGTTGGAACTCCTAGGAGTCCGATTGACCGGAACTTTTGGAACTTATGGTCAACCGCAGATTTAGCATCGGGCCCGCGTATATGCTACACAAACTTTGCTTTTGGTCACTAACAAATAATAACATTCCACATATAATTTTGAAGATATGCAAATCTTTTCCTCCCAAGACGAAATAAATCGCCATGTCTTCCCCTGGCCCCGCAGGCTGCAGCTGCTCTCCCTCTCTCAGACCAATATCTTGGTGAGGTGATGTGCCGGCTACATGCATGGGATTGGGATGGCAATAAGGGCTAGCTAGGTCACAGTTCGCTTTCTCAAGACAAAGGGTCTGTTTAGTTTGCGTGTCGTAAAGAAAAAAAACTTTTTGCAAAGAAATCTTACTAATTTGAAGTACTAAATGAAGTCTATTTACAAAACTTTTTGCATGGATGAGTTGTAAATCACGAGACGAATTTAATGATGCTAATTAATCCATAATTAAGCAATAATTAGCGGATGGTTACTGTAGCATCACTGTTGCAAATCATGGATTAAGTAGGCTCATTAGATTCGTCTTGCGATTTACAGCCCATCCATGCAAAAAGTTTTGTAAATAGACTTCATTTAGTATTTCAAATTAGTAAGATTTCTTCGAAAATTTTGCGTTTACGGCTTTTTTGCGTTTACGGCCTGTGAACTAAACAGACCCAAAACTACTAGTGTTGATTTGACCACGTCACTAGCTGTGGTGGCGTGGACAGAGGAGAGATGAGACAGTACTGGTGGTGGATGCATTATCGATCGGCTGCAGGATTCTGCATGCAGCTTCGTTCTGTGACCATCTATCTCCGGCCGGCCGGGGATTGCATGCTTCCACGAGAAGGAAGGACGTGTGGTCGACCGGTCGGTTGTGTTAGTTACTGCAGATGTCTATCTAATTCTGATTCTCCAGACCTTTTGTAGCTGAGAGTGATTCTCCTTTATTTTTTTGATAAACTCTTAAAATTAGGATGGAGAATTATTTCATAGAATCAGAAGGAGCTATTTTTTTCAGCTCCTAGACTCTTAATTTATTTCATCAAATCACTTCACAGAATCAGCGAAGAATTATTTTTCTCTAATGCTTGTGCAGGAGTACATTTATATGTATGTGAGGCAGCCTTAAATTGCTGACTCAAGGGCTATATTTCTTGGCTCAGTTTCCTTGTGAAGGAGACACGGAAGCTGCAGCGTGCAGCGGTGTCTGACGCGTGCTGCGCCGTGTACCTACCAAGCGGCGCACTTCCCATCCGTGCGGCGACAGCAAATACTATGGAAACAAGGTTAGCCTACCACTCCAACTCCAACATCGCATCACCGTATTTGTTTTGAGCAAGGATGGGAGCGGATCAGATATTCATCTGATTTTGATAGTATTTTTTACTATATTTTAACTCGAATATGGATACGAATTCGAATATTTTTTTAATACAAATGCAAAACGGATGCTTCGGATTCGGATATTTACTCGATATACAGGATAACATTTAGCTATTTTTTAATAGTTTTAAATATAAAACGTTATATATGTACAAACTAAAGTATGACAATATAACAAAAATACCTAGTAAAAAATAGCTTATTTATCAACAAATATTTTAATAAATAAATATATAAAAACAAAACTAGAAATAAATATGTATTTTCAATAAATATATAAAAATTTTTAGTTAATATATAATAAAAACTATAAAAGTAATTTCACCCATAAATAAATAAAATAAGAATATTTACGAGTAAACTTAATTTTCTTATAATTTTATTATAAAAATTAATAACATTGGTTATGAAAAATAAATATAACTTTTTAAATAGTTCTACTGAAAAGGGATACACATAATTTAAGATATTATCGAATACGGATATGGAATCGTATAGAGAAAAATAATGAAAATCGGATTCGGATGTATCCACTTTACTACCATATTAAATTCGAATACGGATACGGATGCGGATATCCATATTGATATTTAAACGGATACGGATATCACATATTTCGGATATCCGCATTCACATTCCCATCCCTAGTTTTGAGGCGTCAAAAGCACCTACCCACGGTAAAACCATCTCTATCTAGTCCAACCCAACCACCTACGCCAGCAGCAGACAGGCTCATCGTCTCCTCAGCTCCTCCGCGCACCAGCAGCAGCTCCTTGCCACGACAATGGCAGCAATCGCCTCCTGCAGCTCCAACGACGAGGTCGTGAACCTCGGCAAGGCTGACGAACTCGACGAGGCCACCTCCAAGCTCTTCTTCAGCGATGGCAATGTCGTTGGTGCCGACTTATCTTGGCCAGTGGCGGCGGAGATCACCTCCACGCTTACAGGCAAGAGATCGCTCCAAGCCCTGTGCGACAAGCACAAGGTGCCAAGGCAGTGCAAGCCGGTCTGCGCCCCCACGGTTATCAAGCTATATAAGATAGTCGTGGGGATGCCAATACAAAGAAAATAGCGAACAAACCCATCTGTAAACCTTAGTTCACGGCTCTTCACAACCTAGAATTACGCCGAGCTCAAGCAATCCAATACAGCAAACAACACGGGACGTAGGATATTACACTCCTAGAGGTCCGAACCTGTCTAAACCTTGTGTCTTGTGTAACTATTAAGGTTCTCGTCTCTACGATCTTCCTCACCTAAAATTTACTACCTGTGGATACCTCAGATGGACTTATCGGACCACAAATCTGACACACCCCTCATCAATTTTTGAAATGTGACAATGCAAGATGGAGTTGATGTCATACCCGATTTAGAAAAGATAACCGAATGCATCCCATGTGTGTGCTAGGATTAAGTTCCGCACATATAGTAGATGTCACAAGTGTATACCCGAAATAATGAATTAACGAAATAGAGTATAATCGTACTTTATTACATGACCGACAGTCTTAATTTTAAGCGAATAAATAAACGTTAATAACTAATAGCGGATTTCAACTTCACAGGCAGATGACTGGGAGACATACGCCTAGTATTCTTCAAAATCTTCTGGGAACTCCGGACAATTATCTTGTTCTGAGCAGCATTGGTTTTAATAAAACAAGTGTGAGTACACTTATGGTTGGTACTCAGCAAGTGGAGTAAATTATATGATATGCAAAGCTATAATTAAGGAAAAGCTGACATGGTTTGACTGCGATAAGCATTTTTAGTTAGTCAAGTTTTATTAAGCAAGCATTAACTAAGTGTAAGTATATACTAATCCCTTAAACAAATATCAGTAATAGATAATCAACAACATAAATAAATAAAGAACATCGATTTAGATCATCTTTAGGTTTAATTATCATGTGAGTGTCCAAGCCGCTTTTAACCGTGAGCACAGCTGATATATCTGTTTTCACTCTGCAGAGGTTGTACATTTTACCTACAATTCATATTTCCTTTGATGCCCGGGTTTGCAAGACCCTTAAACACTTCCGAGGTGAGTTGCAGTGATTCACTACGAGACCTTCACAATGATTTCCTAACTTATAACAATCCGCTAAGGTTTCAAGATAAAGCGGTCATAACCCTCCCTGATGAAATAAAGCCTTAGCCAAGGACCACATATATCAATATGCCTCAAGAGGACTAAGCTATACCCCGACGATGCAACCCCTCTTACTCTTTCGGTAAGATTATCATAAGATAAGGTTTCTAATTAATCAGCCAAGACAAGAGCCATGTAGAATTGTAATTGCACTGCTTTTCTAGGTGGTTCTCCATATTCCAATTAATGCAATGATCTTAATTATCATCAATAAAGTATTCCATAACATGTGTAAACCAGTGTAACATGATTTCCAGGTTATCCAACCAAAATCTAAGTAAAAGCAACTAGCGTAGCTACAACATAAATATAATAACCCAGGTTTAATCAAGAAAGTTCAATAGAAACTAGGCACATCCTTAATTTGGGATCCATCATATTCTAGATATATGCATGCATATAAAGTAAATATGTGTATTTATAATGTTATTGGGACTGGAGTATGGTCAAGGACCACTTGCCTTCGTCAAAGAACTGCTGCTGCTCGGGAACATCTTCAAAGCTCGGCTCTTGCAGACCCTCGAACTGCGCATCGTCTATCGTAACACACAAGTACATACAAGCAAACAATACAATAAATAAGAAATAGTACACAAAATAATATAAATAGAGCAAAATAATATTGTAAAGCTACTATATTTGTCGCAAGGTCATGTGAGCGCAAGAATCGATGAAAACGGAGCAGTTATGGCTAAAACATGATTCTAGAAGCCTACTTGTAGAAGATTTGAAACTAGAAGGGCTCTGACCAAAGAAACCGAGGGCTAGATCATAATTAAACCTTAGATCTAGGGTCTAGATTGTAAAACAAAAGGATTTAGGACTGCGGGTTCTATTTTTGGAAAAGATAGGGGTCTAAACAGAAGAAAAATGATCTATTCGTGAATACTTTTGAACTACCGTGGACTGCGGGTTGATTTCTATAAAACTCAGGGGCTAAAGCACAAAACTACACGGTTTGACCGGTATCTGGTTCTATTGACTCGGGTTAGATCTAATCTAACCCATTGGATCGAGATCCTACGGCTGTGATGCGGCTGACGGCGCAGGGGCGACGGCGCGGAGCGCCGGCGGCGAGGAGGTGCAACGGCGAGTGGCGGCGCTTCATCGGGGTAACGCGTAAATGCGTTCCCGAGCGTGGTTTAGACCCGGGTTTGGTCGGGGAGCAAGAGCGCGAGGCGAGGATCGCATCTAGGGGCTCGGGAGGCAGCCATAGCGGCCGGAGACGGCGGCAGGCGATGAGGGGTTGCTCGGGATGACGGCGGGCCAGTAGCGAGCACGGGAAAGCGAGGGAGAGGGAGAGAAGCGGCGGGCGAGCATTCTCACCGCAACGTGATGCTCCTGGAGTACTTGCTCGATGGCGGAGAGCGGCGGAGCGGCGAGCGGCCGAGGCACGGCAATGGCGGCGTCGGGGAAGCTTTGGGCGCTATGGTTTCTTAGCGAAGGCGGCGGCTGCGGGTTGGGGGAGAGGCGCTAGGGCACGGGGGCTTAAATAGGGCGGCTAGGCACCTAGGCGTGCGGGCCTGGGACTCCGCGCGGTGGGGCGGCGCCAGACCGCGGTCAGACTCGGGCTCAAGTCCGAGCCGGTCGTGGGGAAGGGGACGGTCCCGATAGGCGGGACCCACCCGTCAGCGAGAGAACGGGGGGGGGGGGGGGGTGGGGAGGAGGAAGCAGGCCGCGTGGGGAAAGGTGGGCCGGGGAGAGCTGCTGGGCCACGTGGAGGGAAAGGAAAAAAGGAAAAGAAAGGAAGGCCACGGGCTGGGCTGCGCAGGGAGAGAGAGTGAAAGTGGGCCAGGCCAACTGGGCCGTACGGGAGGGGGAGGAAAGGCCGGCCTGGGCCGGGCTGCAAGGGAAAAAGAGAGAAAAAGAAAAAGAGAGAGTGGGCCGGGCCCAATTAGAAAAAGAGAGAGAAAAAGAAATGCATTGAAATGCATTTGAATTTAAATTTGAAATTTAAATTTAAATGGAAGATAAACAATAAAACAATGCAATGGGGCATGAAATGCACAAAACCTATAGTTCCTTATATTTCATTTTGTGGTTTAGTAAATTGCTATTAATTCACGGTAAATGCTCTAAAATAAAAAATGATGGAATAAAAACCTTATGGATCCTAAAAGTAATTCTAGCAAAATTTATTTAGGTTTCTAAATTAAAAATTAGGGTGTTACAAAACCTACCCCCCCTTAAAAGGAATCTCGTCCTCGAGATTCGGTTGGGTTAGCAAAGAGCTGGGGAAATTCTGCCTGTAACTCATCCTCTCATTCCCAAATAGCCTCATCCTCAGCATGGTGACTCCACTGAACCCTATACATCCGTATCCTTTTACTCCGTGTGATTCTCTCTGCTGTGTCCAGGATTTTAACCGGGTGCTCCGTGTAAGTCAAATCATCCTGTACATTCAACTCCTCCAGTGGCAACTGTTCCTTTGGTACCCTCAAACACTTCTTCAACTGTGATATGTGGAACACGTTGCGCACGTTTGACAGTCGTGCATGTAGCTCTAGCTAGTAAGCTACCTCGCCTTTCCGTTCCAATATCCTGAACGGGCCAATGTAACAAGATGACAACTTCCCTTTGACCTTGAATCTGCGCAAACCTCTGATAGGTGACACATTCTGATACACGTAATCTCCTTCCTCAAAAGTCAACTCTCATCATCGAGTATCTGCATAACTTTTCTGCCTCGACTGAGCCACTTTCAAATTCTCACGTACAACCTGTACTTGTCTTTCAGCCTCTTTAATGATCTCAGGCCCGAACAACTAAATTTCACGTGTCCCACTCCAATACAACGGAGTTCTGCACTTCCTGCCATACAATGCCTCAAACGGTGCCATCTTCAAACTGGCCTGATAATTGTTGTTGTAGGAGAACTCTGCGAACGTCAAACTCTTATCCCAATTGCCTCCATGTTTTAGGGCACAAACCCTAAGCATATCCTCCAACACCTGGTCGGTCCTTTCTGTCTGCCCATCAGTCTGCGGATGATAAGCGGAGCTGAAATTCAACTTCGTGTCCATCGACTCATGCAACTTCTGTCAAAACTGAGATGTGAACTGAGTACCTCTGTCTGACACTATCTTCTTAGGTACCCCATGCAAACACACAATTCGGGAGATATATAACTCCGCTAATCGTGCCCCTGTGTAGGTAGTCTTCACCTGTATGAAGTGAGCTACTTTGGTCAAACGATCCACTATGACCCATATGGAATCATAACCATCTCGTGTGCGTGGCAATCCCACGATGAAATCCATACCAATTTCTTCCCATTTCCATTCTGGCACCTTCAACGGCTGTAACAAACCAGCTGGTATCTAATGTTCTGCCTATCTGACACACATCACATAGTACCACATGAGCTGCAACGTCATGCTTCATGCTATACCACCAATATCTCTTCTTTAGATCCTGATACATCTTAGTACTGCCCGGATGGATAGAATAAGCTGAGTCATGAGCTTCCTATAAAATTTTCTCACGAAAATGATCCACAGTGGGCACAAATATCCTCTTTCGGAACCATACCGTCCCATATTCATCTTCTGCGAAGTCAGGTGCCTTGCCTGCCTCTATCATCTCTTTTATCTCCTGAATCTTAGGATCCTCAAGCTGACCCTTCCGTATCTCTTGCTCGAGAGTCGGCTCTACCTCTATAGTTATTCCTTCCGTATGAGCGATGAACCCAAGATTGAGTCGTTCACACTCTTCATAGAACTTCCGAGACATCTGGCTAACCATTGTCGCATTCATATAACTCTTGCGACTCAAGGCATTGGCAACCACATTTGCCTTCCTTGGATTATAGTGTATCTCCAGATCATAATCCTTTATGAGCTCTAACCATCTTTGCTATCTCAGGTCGAGGTCATTCTGAGTGAAAATGTACTTTAGACTCTTGTGGTCGGTGTACATCTAACATCTGTGACCCAACAAATAATGCCTCCATATCTTCAGAGCATGTATCACTACTGCTAACTCCAAGTCGTGTGTAGGATAGTTTTGCTCATGCTTCCTCAACTGACGGGATGCATATGCAATCACGTGTCCCTCTTGCATCAGTACACAGCCAAGACCCTGTTTAGAAGCATCAGAGTAGATGTCGAAACTCTTGTGAATATCAGGCATAGCCAACACTGGTGCGGTAGTCAACCTTTTCCTCAACTCATCAAAGCCTTGCTGACATGCCTCTGACCATATAAACTTCTTATCTTTCTCTAGTGGTGATGTAAGGGGTTTTACTATCTTAGAGAAACCTTCTATAAATCTCCTGTAATATCCCGCGAGTCCTAAGAAACTCCGGATCTCTGACATTGTCGTTGGCGGTTCCCAATTCAACACATCTCTGACCTTTTCTGGATCCACTGCAATACCTCTTCTTGTGATAACATGATCAAGAAATGAGACCTCTTTCAACTAGAATTCACACTTGCTGCACTTGGCATACAGCTGATTATCTCTAAGTTTCTGCAGAACAAGCCTCAAGTGTCCCTCGTATTCCTCCTCATTCCTGGAGTACACCAAAATATCATCAATGAATACCACCACAAACTTGTCGAGATACTCCATGAACACTTTATTCATCAGATATATGAAGTAGGCTGGAGCATTAGTCAACCCAAATGACATGACTGTGTATTCATATAGCCCGTATCTGGTAGTGAAAGCTGTGTTGGCAATATCTGTGGGTTGTATCCTCAGCTGACGATACCCTGACCGCAAATCAATTTTGTAGAATACTCTGGCTCCCTTCAACTGATCAAACAGATCTTCTATATGAGGCAACAGGTACTTGTTCTTGATGGTAACCTCATTCAAGGCTCTATAATCAACACACATCCTCTATATACCATCTTTCTTTTCAACGAATATCACGGGTGCTCCCCAAGGTGAAGAACCAGGATGAATGAACTATTTATCTAACAATTCTTTTAGCTATTTCTTAAGTTCTTCTAGTTCCCCAACTGACATTCTTATGGCCTTTTAGCAATAGGTGCAGTACCAGTAGAAGATCTATGGTGAACTCAATATCGCGTTCAGGAGGCATACCTAGCAAATCATCGGGAAAGACGTCCGGGTACTCACAGATGACTCTGATGTCTTGAATTGAATCTGCCTTCAACTGATTCACTGCACAGTCTGCTGCCGACAGAAGTGTTCACTACAAGAAATCTTGGTTTCTATGACAAACCGAATTTGTCATGTAAAGTACACAATTGGTCATAAAAAGTATGTTATTGTGACAGTTCGTGTACTTGCAATGCTAGAAATATATTTTGTTAGTGTGAAATATGTGTTTGTTTGTATAAAGCTTATGTGTGTTTATGTGAAGTTTTTGAAAATTTAAAGTGCAAGTGAAAAAGGGGTATTTTTGTAATTACAGAAAAATCCAGGGTTGTTTTTACAAAATGTATTTGGATAAAGGTAATTTCAAAATAAGTGAAAGGTGGTTTTGTAAACATGTTTTCCTTATTTTGTCCCTTGTAAAAACATATATTTATTTATCCAAAAGTTTCATTGGAAATGTGTATGTTGAAGTGTGTAAAAATTTTGGGTAAAATGGTGAAAATAAGGGTATTTATGCAATTTTATAAAAGTACAAGACCTTTTATGCAAATGTTTGATTTACAAAAGTAACTTTCAAAATTACTTAGGACTAAAGTGTAAAAGATGCAAGTCATCATGACACGTCTATCTCATCATTATGACGTGTCATAAATGCTTGCATTTAAGTCCTGAAATTTTATGAATTACATTTCTAGGACAAAAGCAATTCAAATCCGACTTTTGTTCAAAGATTCACATATAAAAATGTAAATTTTGAGTTTTTGAACTTGAGCCCTAAAGCAATGTTGTAGAGTTTGAGAAACTCTCCAACTTTCGTTTTGGGCATTTCTTCATTTGGGTTTTAAATCAACAGGAAATTTTGGTTTTACAGACGAGCCCCTGCAGTTTTCTGAAATCGCGTATAAGTCCTTGGGAAATCTGTTTTCCCTTTCTCCTCTATTCTTTCTCTCTCTGCCTTATCTTCTCCCTGGCGCTTCTTTGTTTCTTGGCCGGCAGCACCTCTCTGCTCCTTTCTTTTTTGTTCCTCCCCTCTCTCCTCCACCGACCGGAGCAGGTAGCAAGCGCAGGCGGCGGGCGCTCGGGGCCGGGCGGGCGACGGCCCGAGCGCGAGCGCGCGGGAGCGCGCGGCCCAGGCGCTGGGCGTTGGAGCGGCGGCGGCGGCGGCTCGGCCCGAGCGCGAGCGCGCAGGGCGCGCGGCTGGCGGCCCAGGTGGGGCGGCGCCGCGCGAGCTAGCGCTGGTGTGGCGTGCGTGGGGGCCAGAGCGGACAGTGCAAGGCGCGGGGCTCAGGCGCAGGCGGGGCAGCGGCCCAGGCGGCACGCGCGCGCGGGCATCGCGGGAGGCGGCGCGGCCCCGGCAGTGGCGCAAGCGGGGGGCCCGAGAGGCAGGCGGCGCTGGGTGCTAGCGCGTGAGCTGGGTGGAGCACGGGAGTGGCAGAGGCTCGGATGGCTGTGGCGGGCGCCGGGCGAGTGGGCGCGGAGGCACAGGAGCCAGGGTGAATCCAGGAGCGGCGCCTGGTGCGGCTTGGCCGGCGCAGGGCTGGGCAGCGCGGCCCTAGGCAGCAGGAACATGGGCGCGCGGCTCGGGAGGCATGAAGCAGACGCGCGTGCGGAAGCGAGCTGGCGTGGCGGCTCGTGCGCAGAGCAAGCGATGTGAATGGGCGCCGAGCTGGCGGCGTGAGCAGGCACTGGAGCGGAGGGCGCGGAAGGAGTTGCGGCACGCGGGCGGCGCAGAACGAGGCAATGTAGGGTTTCTGCGCGAATCGGTGCGGGCACCCGGAGTCGAATGATGGTGACGTCCTAGGTTTACTCCCCCGCGACCTCCTGTGCAGACGAGCAACTATGGCACGCACGCGATTCGAGCATGCGCGGAAGTGACGTGGCAAGATCGGAGTAAGCGCGGATCCGGCAATCGAAGAAAGAGAAGGAGCTATGCAGGGCAACGGCACGCGCAGGAGGAGTGCGGTGGAAAGCGGTTGCGCGAGATGCAGGAACGCGACAGCCGTATCAAGGGCGCAGCTCAAGTATTCGATGAAATGCCGATACGCGTGCTGCTGGAGAACGCGAGGGTCCTGCCGTGGGGTGAGGCGTCAAGGGTACAAGACGCCGTCGGGCGGAGGTTGCGACGGTGTGCAGAGCAACGGTGTGCCGATGCAGCACGACAAGGCCGAAACGACGCCAGTCCAGCAGATGAGGAGGAAGAGGAGCAACAGCATGAAGTGGTCAAGACGGAAACAGCGGCGCGGATTTGACAACAGCGGGTCCGCAAACAGCATGGCGTCCAGGGTTTCCTTCCAGGATTTGACCACGTCGAGTGCTCAGCGTGGAGCGGCGGAAGCCACAGATAGTGATGCGGCTACGAGTTTGGCGAGGCGAGTCGGAAGGAGGGGTTGTGGAGCGAAGGCGGCAGTTAGGCGTGACGAGCTCGGAGGCGCCTCGGTGCAATCAAGCACGGCAACCGTGCCCGGCAAGCTTCTTCGTCAACCACGGAGTCTCGTCATCGTCGAGCTTTTCTCTTCGCCGATCCTATCACCACGGGACTTCACTTTCCGCGTGTTCCCCTGCATAACCAAGGCTACCCAAGGTTTGCCCTTTTCTGCTAGATCTTCTTAATGCCGGCGATTCCTTTGCCGGAATATCGCCGTTAACTTCCTGTTATCTGTTTTCTCGGACCAGGGACTTGATTGCTATGTTTTAGAAAGTTCTAGGGTGTTCATTGTAAATTTTCCAAAGCTTTCTGTTTTTCAAATCGATGAACTTCTACATTTCATAGATCTTCGTAAGAAGTTCATAAAAATACGAAATCAGTTTTATTTGAAACCCTAGGTCCAAATCTACAAGTTATATGTTGTGATTTTGAATGGAAAGTCTTTGAAGTGCGGTCTATGTTAAATATTAGGAAATATGTGCTTTATTTGCATCTTATGTGATATGCATGTGTTATAGTTGGAAGATAAATTATAGGGTGTATGTTTATGTGAAGAAGTGTGACAGTTAGTTAATCCTATCACCCTAGAGCTCATGTCCCTACCATCAAGATATTGTCCTCGTCTTGATTGCTGTTTCCTTAAGTTCCTTGTCGTATATAGATCCTTGTCAGTCTGTGTGCATCTACTGCTTAGCTAATACGTCTTGACAGTTATACTTCAGTGGTAGGTTATCAACCCAGCCACTTAGCATCTGTTTTCTTTAAGTATATAATGTTCCTGTGTAACAGCTGTCAGTCGATGCTTCTACCATCGGCTGGTTAGCTGAAACGGTTGTTATCTTTCTAGTATCGGCTACTGCTGGTAACATTCTGTTGTTCCGTCCTATATCGGCTATCACATAGCCAATCAAGTTGAGGTGCACACACGATCTTAGGGTTCTTGCTATCGGCCGATCCAAGCCGATTCTAGTTGTCTTTCATATCAATCTAATATGGCCGATCAATCCTTAGTTTTCTCATCCTTATCCACATACTTCTATCAGTCGATTTATCGACTGAGAGATCGGCTATATATCTATTGATCATATACCCTTAACCACATTCCGTTCGGCTATACGTCACTCAATTGTTGTGCTGACGTAATCAAGTCGATATAACCACACTTAGTTACTTAGAATAACACTTAAGCACATCTCAGTTAAGACAACGGCTTTAGGAATCATCCCTCTACTAAAGTAATCAATGCTTTCATCGATCATCTAGGAACACGATGCACCTTTCCATCGGCTAAACCTCTATTGTTTCCAATCGGCTCTGTTGTAATCTTCAACGAGTAGCCGATTCTAGTTAGTTGTCCCCCCAAAGCTCTATCTAGGTTTAGTTCAGATCTTTTTGGTTGATATGTGAATAGTATGTTGTATGAATGCTGGTTTGCAATTGAATTGTGAAGTAAGGTAGTTTTATGTGCACACTTTGAATGAAATGTTGCATTGCATGTAGATACAATTATTTCGGCAACGGTACCTACGAGATCTCCCCGGAGTCTATGGAGGATGTTCCTGAAGACCAAATGAACGTCACCAAGGGATTAACTGAAGCCCCGAACCAAAGTTCGGAAGATATTAACATTTCTAACTTCAGACCCACCAATAAAGGCAAGCCCCGGACATATCCCACTACTTTATTTACACTGCAATCTATGTCTATCTATATTATATCTTGCATTAAGTCTAGGAATTGAAGTGAAACCCTAGATGCATGAATCCTAGGAATCCAATGTAATGCTCCCGAGTCCTCATCGGATAGATGCTCCGCTAATAGGACCGGTAGAAGTCGGGTGATTTCCTGTCACTCGCGCGATATAGGAGTTGCATGTTTACATTCCTGCAACCACTATAAGGATAACGGACAGGGTCATGTGCTATATCATGACCTGAGGATTGCCCTGTCTGTGTTGATAAAAGTTTTAAGGTCGAAATGTGTGGTAGTGGTGGCTAAGTTTTTGAAAGTACTAGCCACATGCCGCGAAATATGGTAAGCGGTAAGCCTAGTAACCAATCGGCCCGGCAAGTGGACATACCTCCCACCACTCGATTTTATGTTATGTTCACACGCACCGACGTGTGGGAGTATGTTCTGCAAGGCAGACAGGAATACGGGTTTTGTAGTCGCGCTACAGACGTATGTCCTGCACACATTGGGTGTGCGTACGGTCCTACAGTCGCTTGTGGTGGACCTGATCCACGACCCGGAATGAAAGACAAACAGTTGCTTCGGAACGATCGTCGGATCTTCCAAGCGTGTGTGTTAGGTTTACCTTGCAAGGTTAAATTCGATTCGAATCGTCCGCCTCTCACGAGGATTGAGACTGCTTATCCCTTCTGCCACATTGAGTAAAAAGTATAACTGTTGATGAGATAATCTTGGTGAATGATAATATCTATCATGCTTGTTTAGTATAGGTGCTAACCTAGAATGGCTAATCAAACTAGAATTTGAAAGCTAAAACTTGAAAATAAGTTATATTCTTAGTTGCTTTTCAGCTAAAATTAAACCCGGAACCATTACAAGCTTTCATGAGTCTAGTTATGGGCTAAAGTATACCCAATCCCGGGTAAGCCTTGCTGAGTATTAGTATACTCAGCCTTGCTAGTTTTATGTTTTTCAGGTAAAGCCTTTGAAGATCCTACTCTTTCCCTGTTTTGGCCCTGTGCTCTCCCAGATGATTGGTCCGTGGAATAGGATCCGTCCCCGGCCAACACTGATGATATCGAGTGATGTCGTGCCCGGGCTTAGCATGACATCCGCCTTGACGACGAGTTGTAAATCATCGCATATGTTTTCCGCTGCTAAAAACCATAGCTTTACAGTTTGTAATGTCTTTCTAAATTTAGAATTTCGCACTGCTTTAAGAAACTCTTCTATTGTAAATTTTTCTATGATGTAAAATATGATGGTGACTGTATCTCTGGACTCACCTTCGTGTGAGGTAACCTTATTTGATCCTGTGTATCGGTGGTTTATCGGGACGTTACCCGACAGGCCAAGGGATTATACCGTTTGAAGCACGTTGGAGCCCTCGGGAGTGGACTCGCGTACTTGAGCCGGTATAATTCAGGTTGGTTCTGCCACAGTTATGACCAAAATCCCCGTGTCACAGGGTCTTTACAAAACGACCGCCACATAAAGTACCTCGTGACGGTTTTATGGTCCACGGTCACAAAATGTCTGTATATTTTGTGATGGAAGATTTGTAGCGTCACATATTGTTACCTTTTATGACCACTACTTCTGTCATATATTAGCTAGTCAACGCATCACATTATGTACGAGTCGTCACAAATGCTAAGATGAAGAAAAAGTTTGGATGGTTTTTTGTGACACCACAGTGTTGTCATGTATAGTTTTTGTAGATTATGTGACACTTATATTTTGTCATATTTTGTACTAGTTCGTATGGTATTTACACATATTTGTAGATGAGTCTGTGGCGTCACAAATTGGCATTCCATTCATGATGGCGTCGCCCCACTGGTCTTTCATCACAGCATACAAAAGCATAATTAATACACATATATCAGCCATCATCCATAGGATTGACACCACAATTCACAAATCATTCAGAATTCACAGATCGACACAATTCACTGAAGCCATCATGCATACACATGTTCCAACCACAAACTTGCAGCATACTTGTTCAACCACATAGTTCCAGGTTCGAGGTTGCAGCACATTGTTCCAGGTTCCAGCAAACAAACAAATATATGGCACAATCTAACATACAACCAGATGGCATATAGTTCTCACAAAGTTCCAAGCACAGACTAAGTTGAAGCAATGTAGCAAAAGCTTAGAAAAAGGCCTCATCCTCAGAAACTACAGCCATACCTCAATCTTTCTGAAGTTTCAGGATAGCTCGCAGCAGCGCATTAGTCTCCTCAAACCTGCTAGTCATCCCCCTCACTTCCTCTTGGGTCTGCCGCAGCAAATTTTGGTTTTCTTCAAGTGTGGCCTGCTGAGCTTGAAGCTGTGCCTGCAACTCTTCCTGCTTCCTAGCAGCTTCCTCTCTTTCAGCTTGGAGGCTTGCCTCAAACTCAGCTCGGATGCGTGCTTGTGCTGTTGTCGATGAGGACTGAGCATTCTTTGATGGTCGAGGGGCACCAATGTTAGGAAGAAATGTGGATGAGCGGCTGATCTCGCTAAGAGTTTCATCAACAATCTTGGTGGGAGATTTTTTTGCTTCTCCTTCTTCTGGCTCTCTATCCTTCTCTGCCACCATCCGTTCCTACATAAAGAGAATGCAGTTAATAACAAGGCCAGGCACGTACTTGAGTACAATAGATGTATCAAATCATTTTGGAACTTACATATATTTCATTAGCAAGAGGAGTGTGACCATTTTTGGAACTATTCATACATTCCCCAAAGAACTCTACAGCATCTGGATCGCTATTGTTGTACTTAGGCCTCTGCAGCATGTAAAAGCCTTGGATGACTTTGAAGCACACATTTCAGTTTGCATTGCATAGTAACAAAAGGATCCAGCCGAACACCAGGCAATCAGTGTGCATACAGAACAAAATAATCACATACAGTACAAGAAGCAAAATGTTTAGTATTAGAAAGAGCCTTGCCCTTTTCATCCATCTTTCTCAGTTTCTCTCTGCAAATAAATTCCAAAAGAAAAAACACTACAAATAGCTATTCAGTAGAGGAAAAACACTACAAATAGCCATGAACTACATTTTCCTTTGCAACATAACAGGAGCTTAAAGATGTTGAACATACAACCCAAAAGCACCCCAAAAGTGCCCCAAAGTGAAAGCAATAGTATTACCAGGCTGTATCGATAGGCTATGTAGGACCTAGAACTAGTTTTTTGATGAAGCTGCACCTTGGATCGGTTTACTTTATTCTTTGCAGATTTCTCCTGCACCACAAATGCAATACAAACTTCTAATTCACAGGCACAGTTTGGTTGCATGTTAACAAAAGCAGTGATGCAGGGCATGGACCTGATTCTTTGGGTCACACCAGTACTTTACGAGCTCGATCCACTCCTCTTTCTTCATTTTAGGTGGAGGTTCTTTGGCCAACAGCTATTCCATTGTCAGGGACTCGTCGAAGTACTTCCTTTTTAGGTGATACCTCTGCTGCTTTACTCCCTTCTTAATGATATCAGTGCATGCAGATTTGCTTGGTCCATCATTCTTAACATCCATATCCAACCTATTCTGCAGTCACACAAATCATTTATTTGACAAAATTTCTTACATGGGAGTAGAGCTAGTAATGAAAGAAACTAGTTGAAGTGAATTAGGTGTCTCACCGCCACTTTATCAAGCACTTTTTGTACTTCTACTGGCCCCCCATCTTTTTCATAAAGCTTCCAAGATGTGTAGATAGGCAGCTTGTCTCTACGAGCTACACCAGTTTCTGATGCCAGCTTCGCTGCTTGAAGTGGGACATCAGGTCTTTTCTTCCCTTCAGCCACTTGGATAGGCAGCTTGTTTCTTCTCTTTATCATCTTCTCTAAGCCAACCCCTATGGTTTTCTTGCGGACTTCCTTTCGGGGCGCTGCATTGGCAAATAACATGCAAAATGGGTTATTATAGCAGCCACAAATGTAGATATTGAATGTAGAAAATAATGGTTGGAAACACATATTGATTACCAGGAACAAAGTCACCAACTGGTTCTCCTTCAATTGTATGACCCTCTGAATCGGCATCAACTTGGTCATTTGAGTCATTGATGTCATTGCTTTGCCTAGAGCTCTGTACACCTGGCGAGGTTTCTATAGGAACTGATTGGTTAACACTAGTCGTGGGAGTAACTTGCGGAAACAGGGCAAGGATGGGTGTAGGAGTAGGAGTACTATGCTCAGTGTTTCCACTAGGCGTAGATATGGGTGGACTGGTGCTGGGTAATCTAAAAGCACTAGAAATGGGATTAGTTTTAGGGTTGGCTTTCGAAGCGGTCTTAGGAGGCAAGGGCAATCTTTCCCTAGGTGGTGGACGGCCTCCAGGCGATGCCATGGCTGCCTGTTGCCTAGTCAATCAGGTAGGCGTGCACGGTGGCAGCTGGTTTGCATCCCAAGGTGGTGGACGGCCTCCAGGCGATGCCATGGCTGCCTGTTGCCTAGTCAATCTGGTAGGCGTGCACGGTGGCAGCTGGTTTGCATCCCTAGGTGGTGGACGGCCTCCAGTAGGCCTGGCTGCCTGTTTCCTAGTAAATTTGGTAGGCGAGCACGGTGCAGCTGGTTTGCAGCCACCATTTGTGTCTTCTTCTGCTTCTTAGGGCGAGTTCCTGGAACCATCGCTCGTACCTGCCAAGAGAAACATGCATCTTATCAATTAAGGAACAAGTGTGAAGTACATTAAATGACTACAATGAAGTACATGATTGAAAAAGACTAACAACATACTTGTTAATTGGCCTAGTAATGCATCTCACCTCAGTATTATCCTCATTATTTAGGTCATCATCGTAGTCATCATCACTGTCACATTGGTTATCAATGTCAGAGGATGGGTCATATTCATTGTCAAACTCTATTGTCTTCCCCATGCACTTTTCCTTTTTGGAAAAAACATGTCTAACATCCTGAGCTAGTATTGGAATACCTAGAGACTCAAAAAGTTCCTGGACATTCCTTACCCTTTCATCCCTTTCCAGCTCGTACTGGGTTTTTTTTCATTTTTTACTTAGTTTCATCAAACGCACAGAGAGCAGAAATTGGATTCAGTTTCTGTAAAAGATTGCAAAAGAACTAACAAATCAATATTCTTTAAAATGTTAGGAAGAAGAAAAAATAACAATTAACAGAATGTAAGACAAAACCAGGTCCTTGGCAGAACCTGCCTTCATGATTCATTAATTCATTTGCAGGCAACAGCTTCAGTATTCAGACTGTAACTTTTCTGAACATTTCGAGACGTGCAAATACCAAGCAATGGAGGAGAAGGGGGAAGCAGAGTACCTTTGGAGGAGGAGGAAGCAGAGTATAGCCGGTGTTGAGGAGTGCACGTGGATGCCGTCGGGGCGCCTCTGTCGGAGCAAAGTTCAGGATGTCGACGGGGCTCTCCGGCCTCTGGCGTTGAGGTGGAGGTCATCCGCGCTGGGTGCCGCTAAGTGGCGGGGAGGTAGGAGGAGGCCATGCTCGTTGATGTTGCGGGCTTGAGGGACAGCGAGGGTGGTGGGTCGGCGCGGCAGCGGGGGCTTGAGGGACAACAGGGGTGGTGTGTCAGCGAGGAGAGGGGACCAAGGATTGGGGATTTTTCCCCTATCCCTAGCCGGGCAAGAGGATAAGGTGAGGGGGGTTTTGGATGGCTTGAGCGGGAGGTGGGGTGGGTCCTGTGTGTTGGCGAGCGGGATAGCGCGGGAGAGAGCTAGGTGCGGCAGTGAAAATTTCGCCCTGGCGGGTGGGCCCGGATTGTCGGTGGCCGGTCTTGGGCTAGGGCAAAATTGGTTCTAATGCAGCGGGTCCACTTGTCAGTGGCCCTTTGAGTTCTATTAGGATTTCAAACGGATTTTTAGGCCTAGTAAACAATTGAAAATGGAAACAATGAATAAAACAAAAATGTTCAACTCGTCCAGATCTACATTTTTGGTTTTGGCTATTTTTTCATTTGAACTTTTTTTGATAGTTTCAAATTTGAATTTCAAATTTGATGGTCTATGGACTAAAAATTGGTGTACTAAATACTTTCAAATTAAAAAGTGATGAACACAAAGATTGCACATCTCATCAAAATGAACATGTTTTGTTTTGGTAGTTTGTTCATTCGACAAAGTGGCAGTAACTTTGTTCATAAAAATTACATATCTCACTAATAGTTCATGGAACTATAGGAGAGATTGTTCCCTCAACTTGTGAATCGTTCAAACTTTGTAACATGAAAATATGATCAAAATCAACACAAAAATTTGAAAGATCATGATTTTAGAAATTTTTAGAAAAAAAAGCATCAGATTTCGAGATAGTATGTAGGAGAAAAATTTGTTACAAGATTTAGACATGGATTATAAAAACAAATGCCTAAGCAATTGACAGGGCGCAAGAGAGGCTAATGAACATCTGGGCCAACATGTCATTGATACGCTGGACCACCTGGCACTCAAGCCTAAATAGCATCTGGGTCCACATGTCATATATAGTAGGGGTACTTCACTTATGCTCCTGGCTTCTATTTTTTTTAACAAAGCTTGAGCTATGAAGCTCACTGTGTGCCCGCTTGGCCACTGCCTGTAGGCATCAGGCCGCCCCAACCTGCTGCCTTGCCGGCGACCAGCACCTGCAGGCTTGCCGCCGACCTACACTCACCTGCCACGCCGCCCCTCCCCTCACCTGCAGGCTTGCCGCCGACCTGCACTCACCTGCCACGCCGCCCCTCCCCTCACCTGCACTGTGGTACGTGGAGCCCGGGCATCCAACCCACGGTGGATCTTCACCAGCAAAACGAGCTGCTCCACCCCCCACCAGCATCCACGGCAACCACCCCCACAAGGTGAGGTCAGTGATGTGTACCTCTTTCGATTTAGATTTTTTCTTTGTAGTGTTTTAACTTTAGTCGAGGGATTTAAGATGGATTTGTTACTCTTTGCACCTAATTTCTCCAGGTCGAGATGGATAGAAGTTGGATTTATACAAGTGCACCATTTTCGCCGGCCTTTTTGTCTGGTGTTCAGCAATTCATGGAATATGTCAGAGGTAGATATAGTAGTGCATATGAGAAAATCAAGTGCCCATGCCGAAAATGCCTGAACCAGAAAGAGAAAAGCCTAGATGATGTACACGAGGATATCGAGCTCAATGGTATGTCTAGGTGCTATATTAGGTGGGCTCATCATGGAGAGGAAGAAGATGATGTTGGACAAGATGATGATGGAGAACTCGCTGTTGTACCTGAAGATATGTCATGTGATGGAATTGACCAAGGCCAGGCACCACTTGATGAGGAAGGACAAGCTGAAGATGTCATAGATGACGGTGCAAGGGGAGTTTAGGGGTTGATTCAAGATTTGCACGACGCAGCAAGCCATGGCCTCGGTGGTAACTTATATAAACAACTCATGGAAGAGGCAAAGCGTGAACTTTATCCAGGTTGCACCGAGGAGACTAGGCTATCTTTCATGATTAAACTACTGCATATAAAAGTGTACAATCGGATAACAACATCTGGGTTCGATACATTCCTTGAGTTGCTTTCTTCAACTTTGAAGAATGTGCCCGGACTTGCTAAGTCATATAATGAGATGAAAGCTGTGCTTCGGAAGCTTGGTTTTTGGTTATGTTTCTATTGATGTGTGCAAGTATGATTGTGCTTTGTTTTGGAAGGACCATGAAGGCGATGATCATTGCCCAGTTTGTGGCTTCACAAGATGGAAAGTGAACAAGGAGGGCAGAAAGAAAGTTCCTCACAAGGTCCTCCGTTACTTTCCAATAATTCCATGCCTTCAAAGGCTTTTCATGTCAAAGCAGCAGGCACAATATGCAAGATGGCACAAAGAAAAGAGGGTACCCGTTGAAAATGAAATGAGACATCCTGCTGATGGGGAAGCTTGGAAAGATTTTGATGAGACTTTCAAGTCTTTTGTAGATGATCCCCGCAATTTGAGGTTAGCCATTGCTACTGATGGATTTAACCCATTTGGTCAGATGAGCAATTCATATAGCATATGGCCCGTGTTAGTGGTACCATACAATTTTCCACCATGGATGTGCATGGACCAATCCAATTATATGCTTGCTTTACTAATTCCAGGCAAAAAATCACCAGGCAAAGATTTCCATGTGTTTATGCAGCCTTTGATAGCAGACTTGATAGAGCTTTGGAAGGGTGTAAAAACTTATGATGCAGTTGAAGGCAAAGACTTTAGCCTGCGTGCAGCGATTCTGTTTGGAATCCATGACTACCCTGCATTAGGCACCATGTCAGGCAGAACCACTAAGGGTTACTTTGCATGTGTATACTGTGATGAGAATCCATGCTCCGAATGTCTTAGAAACAAAATTGGTTTCATAAACCATAGACGTTTCCTCCCTAATGACCATGCTTGGAGGACAAACAAATCTTTCAATGGCAAGCATGAAAAAAGAGAGCAGCCAAGGAAATTTAATGCAGATGAGGTTATGGCAAGGTTGGAAGAAGTTTGCTATGTTCCAGGCAAGAATCCAGATAAGCCAAAACTAAGAAAACGATGCTGTAATGTAGATGAACCAGTATGGCATCTGAAGGTTAGCTTGTATGATTTACCATACTAGTCAAAATTGAAGCTACAGCACAACCTTGATGTTATGCACATAGAGAAAAACATATGTGAAGCCATTTTGTCAACTCTGCTTAATATCCCAAATAAGACAAAGGACACCATCGCTGCTAGACTAGATTTGGAGGATAGAGGTATAAGAAAAGAGCTTCATTTGCTAGATGACAGTGGTAGTTGTCGGTGTTTAACCGGCTGCTCACCGAGGGATATGCCCAAGGTGGTATGTTTTTGGTGAGGGGACGCCGAGATCAGAAACTCGAAGGTGCAAGGAACACAAAGCTTAGACAGGTTCAGGCCGCAAGATGCGTAACACCCTACATCCTGTATGGTGGTTTGTATTGCCTTTGGTGTAGAATGATCTAGAGATCGTCTGTTTTGAGGGGGGTCCCTGTCCTCCCTTATATATCCGAGAGGCCAGGGTTACAAAGATACTAACCAACACCAGCTGGGGAATCGTACCAGAACATATCTCGAGTAGATTCCATATGTATCGGTTAGCTCTATCTCCTATTTAAACGGGATAAATAAGAGATAAACGAGATGAATAAGAGATAAGACGGACTTAATCTCTTAAACCTCTTTAAACTACGTCATGTACCCAGTCCCGTGGGCTCGGGTCTGACAAGCCCCCGAGCTCTTCGTAGCTGAGTACTGCATGTTTATCGAGTACTTTCGAAGCAGTCTTTGACTTCTTTTGAAGCTTCATCTTGAAGTCCTTCTTCGAGTACTTGTTTGGCTACATCGAAGCTATGAGGTGCTCACGCCCCGAATTTTATTTCTGCCATGGTGTGCGATTTGAAAAATCGCACTCCATATGGAGTAGCCCCCGAGCCTTAGGTTGAATCGGAGAATCAGGCTGAGGGTCCCATTAGTCTGTAATCCTCCTTATCCTTCAAAGAAATTTGAAAAATAAGTAGTCGATGCCACGTATCCCGCAGCCCCTGAGCCTTGAATCCAAATCCCACAATTTTGGAGATAAGGATCTGAAAACCGTGGCATGCAGGTTAAAAAATGACAACTTTAGAAATTACCAAAATGATGATACAAATGATGGACATTAGATCCTGAATCCGGAAAACCCCTTTTTTCGGGCGAATTAGCCTTGAAAAGAAAATGATTAATCGAATATTTAATCCAAACAGTCCACCAAATGACCTCTCATCTTCGGAATATTCCCAAAAATGACTCTTGAACTTCGAAGCACTAACTTTTCCCCACCCCGCTGGTTATTTAACCCCGCGGCAACAGTGGGAAAAAAACTATGCTTTGCAATCTGCATTTGCCAAGAACCGCCAAAATCCCCAATCAGAGCCAAACGCCGCCACCTCCCCCTAAAGAAATCCTCCCGCTCCAACCTCCCTGCCCCTCTCCCCACAGCCCCCGAGCATCTCGTGGCCAGCGAATCGGAGATGGCGCCCAAGAAGGTAGAGATCGAGGGGAAGAAGAAAGAGGCGCAGCCTTCGACCGCGGAGTGGACACATAGTAAGTGCTCCCTCAACCATCTGAACAACCTAGTTTCCGAGGGGTTGCTGCAAGAAAAGAACCTTGTCAACTGGCGCCCCTCTTACCGTGAGCCTTTCCCCATGGAGAATGTTGACGAAATCATCATATTTCTCCACTTTGCCGAACGGGGATTGGCCCTCCCCTCTTGTTCCTTCTTCCGAGGCCTTCTGTATTACTACGGGCTAGAGCTTCATCATCTCAACCCCAATTCTATCTGCCACATTTCAATTTTTATCTATTTCTGCGAAGCTTTCCTTGGAATCGAACCCCACTGGGATCTTTTCCGCTTCCTCTTCCACCTCAAACCATAGCCTACATCCAAGAATCTTTCCGTTGTGGGGGGCGTCGGTATCCAACTGCGTCAGCAGGCCGGCGACAAATATCTCACATACAAATTCCCCTCCAACCTTCCTGGATGGAAGAACCATTGGTTTTATATCGAGAACCATGCTCCCCACCTCCCAACGAAATCAAACAGACCACCTATAGTGAGGCCAGAGTGGAATCTCGAACCCTCCGGCGGGGAGATGGATCAGGTCAAAGATATCTGGATCGCACGCTGATAGGTTGCTCCTGCATTCTTCATCCCGAAGGACATGGTTTTGTAGGCATAAGTCCCATACGGGGTGATGAATGCAGTCTTGATTTGGTCCTCCTCCTTGAGCGCGATCTGATGATAACCTGAGTAACAATCAAGAAAGCAGAGAAGGACACAACCGGCCGTCGAATCGACCACTTGGTCAATGCGCGGCAGCCCAAAATGGTCCTTTGGGCAGTGCTTGTTGAGATCAGTGTAGTCGACACACATTCTCTATTCATTGTTCTTTTTCTTTACAAGAACGGGATTTGCTACCCACTCTGGATGGATTACTTCTTTAATGAACCCAGCCGCGAGGAGTTTAGCAATCTCCCGTTTGATGGCCTCACGCTTATCATGGGCAAACTTTCGCAGGCGTTGGTTTTTAGGCGTAGCCATCGGGTGTACATTCAAAGCAAGCTCGATCAACTCCCTGGGCACCCCTGGCATATCCGCTGGTTTCCATGCGAATATGTCTCCGTTAGCCCGAAGGAAGCTGACGAACGCGAGTTCCTATTTGTCACCTAATGTGGCAGTTCGTGTGCTTGTAAGCTAGACATATATTTTGTTAGTGTGAAATATATGTTTGTTTGTATAAAGCTCATGTGTGTTTATGTGAAGCTTTTGAAAATTTAAAGTGCAAGTGAAAAAGGGGTATTTTTGTAATTACAGAAAAACCTAGGGTTGTTTTTGCAAAATGTATTTGGATTAGGGTAATTTCAAAATAAGTGAAAGGTGGTTTTGTAAACATGTTTTCCTTATTTTATCCCTTGTAAAAATATATATTTATTTATCCAAAAGTTTCATTCTTTAGGACAAAAGCAATACAAATCCAACTTTTGCTCAAAATTTCACGCGTAAAAATATAAATTTTGAGTTTTTGAACTTGAGCCCTAAAGCAATGTTGTAGAGTTTGAAAAACTCTCCAACTTTCGTTTAGGGCATTTCTTCATTTGAATTTAAAATCAATGGGAAATTTTGCTTTACAAACAAATCCCTGCAGTTTTCTAAAATTACGCATAAGTCCTTGGGAGAACTCCACTTCCCTTTCTCCTCTGTTTCTCTTCTCCCTGGCGTGTCTTCCTTTTTCTCCTCACCAGTGGCCAATCTCTCTCCTGCCTTCAATCTTATCCACCCGGTTCCCTCCCTCTCTCTCTCCCCTCCACGGGCACAGGTGCAGAACGGGCCGCAGCAGGAGCTGGGCGGCGCCCAGCGGCTCCAGGCGGCTCGGCAGGCGCGGCGTGAGCTGGGAGGAGGCGCGCGTGCGGCGCCGGAGCGAGCACGGCGCGCAGGCGGCGAGCGGCTCGCGCGGCTGCGCAGGGCGGCGGCTCGGAGCTGGAGCAGGCCGGGCGAGCGCGAGCGGGCTGCGCGGGAGCCAGGGCGGCGAGCGCAGGCGTGGGCCCCGAGCGGCGAGCGCGGCAGCGGCCAGGCGCAGGCGCAGGCGGGAGCGGGCCCAAGCGACGTCTCAGCTCGGTGCGCGGGTGAGCGGAGTGCGCGGCTCGGCCGGCGGCTGGCGGCAGCGACGCGGCGTGCGAGCGGCGCAGGGTGGCGGACCTAGGAGCGAGCGGAGGCGCGTGGCGCGGACGGCGGGGGTGCGCGCGCAGGCGGCGCGTGCGTCGCGGGAGTTGGAGCGCAGCGGCTGGTGCGGGTGCGTGCGACGCGGGCTGGATGCTAGCGCAGGCGACGCAGCAGGCACGATTCGGGAGCAAGCGCAGGTGCGGGCGAACGGCGGCCGCAGCAGGCACGCGCGCGGATGGAACGAAGCGCCGGCGGCGGGCTGTGCCGAACGCCGGCGGCGGGCTGGAGGAGGCGCGCGCGGAAGGAGAGGCACTAGCGCAGGCGTGCGTGGCACACGGGCGGTGCGTGCAGGGGCCGTGCGCTAGGAGAGGTGGCCGAGCAGAACGACGATGTGCAGGCGTGCGTGTGCGGATGCGGGACCGGCGGCGCGTTGTGGAATGGTCTGCGCGAGCTTAAGCGTGGAGCTCGCGGTGCGGGAACGCGCAGGCACACGTATGCGGAAGTGTCGGCGAGGCTGTCGGCGATGGTGCAGGAGTGGCAATGGTGGCTGTTATGCAGAGACGGGAACCCAGTCTTCAGGCCGGCGCCGACGCGAGCAAGCACGGGAAGGAGGCGATCGCCAGCCTGGGGCACCACCATCAATGGAGTACGCCCGACGAAGGTTGACGGATTGGAAGGGAGGACACGAGCTCACTCGCTCGTAAGATGCACGAGGGGCGATGAGCCGGAAGGAAAGATGGCGAAGCAAAGGTGACGGTTATAGCGCGGCGAATTCGGAAGGAGTAGCTATACAGCGGCAAGGTGATCAGGGCAGAAGTAATGCAGCGAGGGTTCGACGCGCAGCGTATGACCGGCGGCGGTGGTAGACCGGTCCTGATGGCATCACAGCGGATGGAGAAGACGGCGGAGTTACAGGATCCGGAGGTCTGAGCGGGATTGAATCGGAGCGTTCGCGAGTGCGAGCGGAAGTATTATACTAGTGGCCGGCTCGGCTCAATTCCGCAGGTGTGTGCGCGTGCAAGGCAGCGGGCCATGCGCGAGCGGATTAAAAGCCAACTATCGACGCCACGGATTACATGAGGAATGTCTCTCCGGTTATCTTCCACCCACGGCAACCCTTCTCGGCGAACTTCTTCGTTATCCACGGGATCTCGTCATCGTCGAGCTTTTCTCTTCACCGATCCTGTTCGCCACGGGAATTCACTTTTCACCCGTTCTTCTCCACAACCAAGGTTTGCCCTAATCCACTGAATCTTCTTAATGCCGGCGATTCCTTTGCCGGAATGTCGTCGTTAACTTCCTATTATCTATTTTTTCGACCAGGGACTTAATTGCTACGTTTTGGAAAAGTTCTAGGGTGTTCTCTGTAAAATTTCCAAAGTTTTCTTTATTTCAAATCCGTGAACGTTTACAAGTTTTATGTTGTGCTCTTGAATTGAAAGTCTTGATTTGTGGTCTAGGTTAAAAATTAGAGAATGAATGATTTACTTGTACCTTGTGTTGTGTGCATGTGTTATAACTGAAAAGTAATTATAGGATGTGTGTTTTAAGTGGAGTAATGTGACAATTAGTTAATCCTATCACCCGAGTGCTCATATCTCTGCCCTCAAGACATTGTCCTCATCTTGATTGTCGTTTCCTTAAGGTTTTCTTCGTATAAAGATCCTTGTTAATCCGTGTGTATCTGCTACTTAGCCAATACCTCTCTGCAGCTATGCTTTAGTATCGGCTATCAGATCAGCCGCTAAGCATCTGCTTCCTTTGAGTTTAGAATACTTCTATGTAGCAGTTATCAGCCGGTGCATTTCTTTTGGTATGCTTCTACCATCGGCTGGTTAACTGAAACGATTGTTACCTTTCTAGTATCGGCTACTGCCGATACAATTCTTTGTTATGTCTTACATCGGCTGCATATAGTCGATATATCAAAGGTATATGTATACAATCTTAGGGTTCTTGCCATCGACCGACCCAAGCCGATTTTGGTTGCTTTTCCATGTCGGTCAAACACGGCCGATCAATCCTTAGTTTCCCCATCCATATCCACATACTTCTATCAGTCGATTTATCAACTGAGAAATCGGCTATATATCTATCGGCCATATACCCTTAACCACACTCCATTCGACTATACGTCACTCAATTGTTGTACTGACGTAATCGAGTCGATATAACCACACTTAGTTACCTAGAATAACACTTAAGCACATCTCAGTTATGACATAGTTGCTCTAGGAATCATCCCTCTGCTAAAGTAATCGATGCTTTCATCGATCAATTAGGAAACTGATGCACCTTTCCATCGACTAAACCTCTATTGTTTCCAATCGGCTCTATTGTAATCTTCAACGAGTAGCCGATTCTAGTTAATTGTTCCCCTAAAGCTCTGTCTAAGTTTAGTTCAGATCTTTTTGGTTGTTATATGAGTGGGTTTTAGGGTTTAGGGTTAGGGTTTAGGGTTTAGGGTTTAGTTAATTGTTCCCCTAAAGCTCTGTCTAAGTTTTGCTTAAACAGATCTAGTTAATTGTTCCCCTAAACCTCTATTGTTTCCAATCAGACGCTTACCTGTGCCATCTGTAGGAGCGGCAGCAGGGGATTTGACTTGTTCCTCGCCACCAGCTCTTGCTTCACTTTGTTGGAGTTCGGGAGGAGGCAAGTCGGGCAGCGTCGCGTATGTCTCGGGGGCTGGCTCCGTGGGCGACGACTCTAATGGGGCTGCTGGCTCCAGGGCTGGAGCAGCCGTAGCTGGCTCTGCCGGTGCGGACCCTCCTGGGGCTGATGGCTCGGGAGCTGGGGCAGCCATGGCCAGTGTCAGCTTGAGCCTCACGGCACTTGCAGACCTAATTAAGATGGGTCAGTTACCATACAAGTCGAAAAGAGCAAATGTTTACCATGCAATAAGATGCAAAGTTACAGTATCGACTTCTTCGTGACGGCCCTCTTCACCCGCAAGGCTCGTCGCGGAGTACCCGTTGCTGGCGGTGGGGTCTCACCAGCTGGTGGCGTGGTCCCCACCACAGCAATGGTAACAGCGGTGGAGGCAGATGGAGCTGATTCCACTTCTTCGGGCTCGGTCCTGGTCGGAGAGGTGGAAGGACTACAAAGGGATATTGTTAACATGCAACAATACCAATGTTTGGTGATTCAATAAGGCAGCAAAACCATACTTGGAAGATTTGACTACTTGCGCTTTCCGCTTGCATCTCACACGACGGCCTTGAGGGATCGGAGGCAGAGTTTCGGTCAACACCACAGATGGTCCGGGGGAGTTGCCCCTCCTCGCTTCTCCCTCGGTTCTCCTCTCCACCAGGGGGCTTTCGCCCTCCGTGGACTCACCGCTATGCAGGGCTGCAGCTACTCGAGCCCTTTTTGCTTCGGCAGCGGCGCTGCGGAGAAGGTGGTCTGGCCAAGGGATATCGGGCTGCGGCGGTGTCACACCCGATTTATAAGGACATAAATCGAGCAATCATATATGCGCTAGGATCAAGTCACGCATATATACAACAGAATCATCAAGATATCACAACACATATCTTGAAATAAAAGCGTATAAATCGTAAATGAATATCTTTATTACAACTGAATCAAGAATCAGTTCAAGGAATGCGGAAGCGTAAAATAAATACATGAATAACAGGGCGCCACAGGGATGTCGGCTGGGAGACAAACGCCTAGAAATTGTCAAATCCGCTGATGTAGTCCTCCACGTCGCCTGGTACTGAGCAGCAGTCGAAGATATCCCAAAGAGAACAGAAGAGTAGAGAAGGCAAGTGTGAGTACACAACTTGTACTCAACAAGTATAACACAAACTATGAGGCTCTACGGTTAGCTGACTCAACTGCATTAGCTTTTAATCTTGGCAAATTTTATTAAAGCTATTTACTACAGGTGGATGAATTACCATAACCCAATTTGCATAACAATTAATCAAAATTACACATGAGTCTACTGAAAACCAAGCCAAACCACCAAAGATAAACCCCACTAATCAGACGGAGGATCTGGGCCGCTCATGACCGTGAGCACGGCTAGTATACCAGTTTTACACTCTCGAGAGGTTGCACAACTTTACCCACAAGTTGTGAGCTACGCTAGTTGTCCATCACACTTCCTTAGGTGAGATGACTAGCAAGCACACTACGAGACCGTTACAAAGGATCACGTTAGTAAGGTGTAACCGCTAAGGTTCCGGATCAGCGACGATGGGGCCCACATCACGGGGGTACAAGCACACAGCACAGACCAAGCTGGAGGAGCAGGGACCATTGAATCTTACCACCCCTCTTGCCCCGCAGGTAAGTTACTCCCAAACCAAAATGACCTAATTAGTAAGTCAAGACCGTCCCATTCCAGTCTTGTGGTTGCGCGGTTGTCCCAGGTTGTCGCTCTATGAACCGGTCCTTATGGAGAGTGGCCAACCAAGCACTAAGCACTGTGCTGGCCCCCTAAACCATGTTTCTAATAAAAACATATTTTAACGAGACGTGAGCCGCTCAAGCACACAGCACAGAGGACCACTCTCAGAATCAAGTTGCATATACCATTAATCAAATTAATTAAAAAGGACCATAATGTGTGAGAGCGCAGCACCTAGCACAACTAACCAAAATGCAACCCCAGGTATTTATATAAAGGATAACAGTGGCTAGGACATCCTTATAGGCATAGAGTATTAAAATGCAGTATGAAATTGTATTTAAAAGATGATAGGATGTTCATGTTATACTTGCCTTCCTCAAAGTTCTCCTGCTGCTGCTCAAAGGGCTCTGAAGAAGGTGGCTCCTGGTACTCCTCCGATGGCTCAACGTCTACTCACGATCGCAACGCCAAAACATGGTTCACACATGCACATACATGCAAACAATGGCAAAAGATAAGAAACAGTACCGCAATACAATAAAACAGCATACAAACCTGAGCTAAAGCTATTCTACGCGTTACAACGATCGCGTGAGCACGAAAACCACCTAAAACGGAGCTAAGACGCGAAAACTAGGGTTAGAATAGGGTCTAGAGACTTTTCTGTAAGAAAACAGAAGGTTCTAGGGGTTTCTGTGCAAAAACCGAGGGCCTAAACCTAATTAAACCATAGACGCAGGGTCTAACGTGCAAAACTACCAGGTCTGGACTGCGGGTTCTATTTCTAAGGAATTCAGGGGCCTAAACGCTAAAAACTGGGCTGATCTGCAATTACTTTCGAACTGTGCTGGACTGCGGGTTGGTTTCAAATAAACCCAGGGGCTCTTTAACAAAAATGCTAGGGCAAAGGGGTATCCTCCAATCCGGATGCTTGGATCTAGATCTGGCGGCTCTGATCTGCTCTGGCATGATCTAATCTCGACCGTCTGCTCCGGATCGGACGTCCAGGGGTGATCGGGCTGTGGCCGGCGGCGGGGGTCGCTGGAGATGCTGCTCCCGCGGCGTCGCTTCACCGGCGTTGGTTGATCTTGGCCGTCCGGGCTTAATTCTTGAGATGATTTGGCCCTGGAGGTAGAGCACGGCACCACGAATTCACCTGGGCACCCGAGGCGGCGGATTAGGGTTCGGTCGAGGCTCACCACGGCGGGGGGCGGACTGGATCGCCGGCGTGCTGCGGCCGTGCGATACTAGCTCCAAATCGAGCGGGGATCTATCCTAGAAGCACCAGCACGGCGAGGCTAACTTCCTAAAGGCATCGGGTCAAGACAAAAGCTAGCGGAAGGGAACTTCCGCATGGCACGACGGCGCCGCTACACGGCAGCAAGGGAACCTAGCTCGCGCAGAGGAAAAGGGGAAGGGGAAATGGGCGCGGCATGTTCCTTACCACCCCAGGAAGCTGCGACGGCGGCTAGAAGTCAAGAATTGGCGGCGCCGAGGTCGAATCGTGGCGGCACAGGGGCGGGTCGACGGTGGCGCAACCCTCGGTTCGAGCGATGGCACAGCGGCGCAAGGGCTCGGGGAAGGCTGGGGATGCAGAGGTGGCTTAGGGTGGGCACAAAGGAGCTGCTGTGGCTAAGAAAGGGTTGGGGCGGCCTCAGCGTGCGAGTCACCATGCAACGGATTCCGCACATCGTGCGTGTTCGTTGTGGCTCGCCCAAATCCGAGCTCGTGGTGAGCTTCTAGAGGGGTCTAGGCATGGGACGAGGCCGGCGCGCTGGCTCGGGTCGGGTGCGGCACGGTGGAGAGGGCCCAGGGTGCAGCGGCACGGCCGGGGCGGAGTGGCTAGCGAAGCAGAGAGCGGTGCGAGGAGGAAGAGGATGACCCTGACCTGTGGGGCCATCGGGTCAGTGAGAGCAGCGGGAGAGAGCGTGGTGCTGGCTTGGGCCGGGGCAAGCGCTCGGCCCAGGAGGGAGGGGGAGAAAGGAAAGGGGTTGGCGCACGCGGGCCTTTGGGCTAGGGAAAAGAGGAAGGTGGCCAGGCCGCGCGCGCGGGTGGTTGAGAGGAGGGGCTGATGTTTGGGGCCCACACGTTAGCGAGGGGCGACGAGCTCGTGGGCCGAGCTGGGCTGAGCGTGGAGGGGGAGATGGACTGCAGGGGAAAGGAGGAGCCAGCCACGTGCGGGAGAAAAAAAAGAGGAGAGTGGGCCGCAGGGAGAGGAACCGGCCTAAGGGAAAGAGAGAGTTCCTTCTCCTTTTTCTTTTCCAAACTCAAACTCAACCTATTGAATTCAAATAAATTTGAATCCAACTCTAACCACACAATCAAATAAATCTTATGCACCAGCATGAATGCACAAACATGTTGAACCTAAAAATAAATTTTAATTACTTGTGTAATTTAATTAGATTAAATGCAAGCTAGGCACAATAAATCCTTAGAAAATTACTGAAGCCAACTTATCTTCGTTATAAATCCTAGAAATTTACATTAGGGTGTTACAAACCTCCCCCCTTACAGGAATCTCGTCCCGAGATTCAGATAGGCTAGCTAGCAAAGAGATCTGGATAGGTCCTCCTCAGCTCATCTTCTCGCTCCCAGGTAGCCTCATCCTCTGTGTGATGACTCCACTGAACTTGGCACATCTTAATCTTCTTGTTCCTGGTAACTCTCTCAGACGTCTCCAGAATCTTCACCGGATGCTCAGTGTAGGTCAGATCCTCCTGCACTTCCAACCCTTCCAATGGTGCTTGCTCTTCCGGCACTCTCAAGCACTTATTCCGCTGAGATACATGGAAGACATCATGCAGTCCTGAGAGACTGGGAGGTAACTCCAAACGATATGCTACCTCACCCTTCCGTTCCAACACCTTGAACGGACCAATGTATCTAGGGGCTAACTTCCCCTTCACATTAAACCTACGAATTCCTCTAGTGGCAGAACCGCCTGAATTATTCCAGCTCAAGTGCGCTAGTCATCGCTATACAGCCGATAATAACTCAACGCACTTCAACCGGAACAACCCATTGGTCTGTCGGGTCTTCGCCCGATACAACCACGGTTCAACAGGATCGAAGCAGGTTTACCTCGCACGAAGGCGAGTTTACAATCACAATACAGCTCATCAACTTTTAACTTATAGAAATGTAAACATTATTACAAACCTTTTTCAAACTTAAGATAACTTATACAAACAATGTTTATAACGACAAGCTAAACAGCTTGCCCAGGGTTATAGCGGAATGAGATTAAACACAAGACTATACACGTCACGAAGGTTGACACCATGCTCAGCCCAAAGCTTGGTGTCACTCAGGAGGGTCACTGCCAGTCGGGGACGGATCCCACTCCACGGACCAGCCATACGGAATAGAAGTTGGCCATGCTAAACTATCCGTGGGGTTCTCGAAGGTCATACCTGAAAAATTTACTAGCAAGACTGAGTATTCTAATACTCAGCAAGGCTTACCCGGGATTAGGTATACTTAGCTCATAATTAGACTCATGAAGGTTTGAAATGGTTCTGGGTTTCATTTCAGCTAAAAAGCAACAAAGAGTATGATTTAATTTCAAATTTTAGCTTTCAAATTCTAATCTGATTATTCATTCTAGGTAAGCACCTATACTAGGCAAGCAAGGTAGAGATTAGCATTCATCAGGATTATCCCAACCATAGTTACAGTTCTTACTCAATGTGGCAGAAGGAATAAGCAGTCTCAATCTCCGCGAGAAACGGACGATTCTGAATCGAATTTCAACCTTGCAAGGTAAACCTAACTCACACGCTTGGAACATCCAAAGATCGTTCCGAAGCAACCGTTTTCCTCATTTTCCGGGTTATGGATCAGGGCCACCACAAGCGATCGCAGGACCGTACGCACACCAATTGTGCAGGACGTATGTCTGTAGCGCGACTACATGATCGTACTCCTGTCTGCCATGCAGAACGCACTCCCACACGTCGGTGCGTGTGTACAACAGAACTTAAAATAATCGAGTGGTGGAGACATGTCCATTTGCCGGGCCAATCAGGTACTAGGCTTACCGCTTTACCATATTTCGCGGCATGTGGCTAGTACTTTCAAACGCTTAGCCACCACTACCACACACTGCAACCTTAACAACTTTCATCAAAACAGACAGGGTAAACCTCCAGGTCATGATACCGCACATGACCCTGTCCATTATCCTTATAGTGATTGCAGAATAGTAAACATGCAATTCCTATATCGCGCGAGTGACAGGAAATCACTCAACTTTTACCAGTCCTATTAAGCAGAGCGTCTATGCGGTAAGGACTCGGGTACAATACATTGGATTCCTAGGATCTATGCAACTAGGGTTTCATTTCAACTCCTAGACATAATGCAAGATATATTATATAAATAAAGTGGTAATAAATTGAAATACTGGGGTATGCATCGGGGCTTGCCTTCTTGAGTGGGGTTGGGGGCAGGAGTGTCAAAGACTTCCAAACTTTGGTTCAGGGCTTCAGTTAGATTCTCGGCGACGTTTGTCGAGTCTTCAGAAAACCCTTGGTCTTGTTCTGGGACTAGCTCGTAGTCTCCATCGTCGAGCGTCGTCGATTCTACATGGTATGAAATGATTTAAGTGAGATGGTGCTTGAGTTAAAGATTTTATTTCATGATAAAGTTGCAATCCAATAAATTAACACACATGAACTCATAAAATAAGGGGGTTTAATCTCAAGTTACCATTTACACTTAAGTTATGGTTATAGCACTGAAATTACTGAAACAGAAACTAAAACATTTGAATTTGAATTCAAACTTCAAGTTTAAATTCAAATCTTAGGTAAAAAGAATTATAAAGTCTTGAAAATCTAATTATGAACTAATTATCAGTATATTAGATTATGGTAAAAGATCTAAATAAATAAGCTTTAGGAATATGCTTAACTAAATTCAAACCCTCTTAAATTGAATTGCCCAAGTTCAAAAGAACTTAAACTACAAAATAATACTAAGCTTGAAATTTTTACACTGGCATACCCATGACCTAAAGAAGCTGCACACCAAAAATTACAAGGAAATAAGTTATGCATAAGATACCCTTTTACTTTGAGTTTTAAATAGATCAAAATACGTTTAGTTTCATACCAAACTCTATTAATAAAAGTTGTAGATCTTGATTTCTAGTTTCTAACAAAACCAGTTTGATAATTTTTAGAATTTTCTACAATTTTCTATCGATTTAATAAGCTGGCTGTTTTGCACACATGAAATAACAAAGGGTTTTACACTGGGGTCCTCGGTTTCTTGCATATGGACCCTTAGAACAGGAAAACTATTCGCGGTTATGCCCTTGAATCTCCCCGACGTCGCTGGTGGATCTGCTCCGGCGCGTTCACACCGACGGCGAGGTCTCCGGCCAGGATGTTGTGGCAGAACCAACCCGAATTACACCGGCTCAAGTACGCGAGTCCATTCTTGAGGGCTCCAACGTGCTTCAAACGGTATAATCCTTTGGCATGTCGGGTAACGTCCCGATAAACCACCGAATGCAGGATCAAACAAGGTACCTCGCACAAAGGCGAGTCCAGAGATACAAATGCCATCACATTTTACATCACAGGCAGATATATTACATGAGTGTTCAAAAGTGACATAAATTCCCAACTGAGGGAAGTTATTACAAACGGTTTAAGTTTTAAGTCAGGCAGCGGAGTTTAAGGCACGGGCATTGTACACGTCATCAGTTCAGATATCATGCTAGCCCTGGCATGATATCACTCGGAGGGGTCTGCGTTGGCCGGGGACGGGTCCCACTCCACGGACCAACCATCGGGCAAAGAGTAGGGCCATGGCATAGGCAGAGCAGGGTTGTCCGGGGGATTACCTGAATATAAAAGTCACAAAGCAAGACTGAATACTATAGTACTCAGCAAGGCTTACCCGTTCATGGTATACTTAGCCATATAACTAGACTCATGATGGCTTTTTGGGTTTTGGGTAAAGTTTTCAGCTGAAAAGCAACAAAGAGTAGGTCCTTAATGTCAACTTTTAGCTTTCAAGTTCTATGTGATTATTCATTGTAGATAAGCACCTATAGCTATTCAAGCATGGTAGAATCTTTTGCCAAACATCATCTTTGGTAACCATATCATTGCTCTTGTTACTCTATGTGACAAAGGGATCAAGCAGTCTCAATCTCCGCGAGAAACGGACGATTCTGAATCGAATTTCCAACCTTGGAAGGATAAACCTAACTCACACGCTTGGAACACCAAAGGGTCATTCCGAAGCAACCGTTTGCCTTTCATTCCGACTCGTGGATCAAAGCCACCACAAGCGATTGCAGGACCATACGCACTTCCAAAGTGCAGGACGTACGCCTGTAGCGCGACTACATGACCGTACTCCTAGTTGCCCTTGCAACACGTATTCCTACACGTCATATCGAGTAACAAGAAGAACAAAAATATGAGTGGTGGGAGGTATGTCCACTCCTCGGGCCGATTGGTTACTAGGCTTGCCGCTTACCCAAAACTCACGGCATGTGGTTAGTACTTTCAAACGCTTAACCCCGATCACCACACACTGCGACCTTATCAAATTCAACAACACAGATGGGGTATCATCTCAACCATGATACCTCACATTGTTCCCGTCCGTCATCCTTATAATGATTGCAGGGATGTAAACATTACAACTCCTATATCGCGCGAGTGACAGGAAATCACCCGACTTCTACCAGTCCTATTAGCATAGTAGCTAGTCGGACTCAAGTTCTAATGTTCAGTACATCGGTTCCTGGAAATATGCAACTTGGGTTCCAAGCAATTCCTGAGAACTTAATGCATAGAAATATATAGATAGATATAGGTTGCAGTGTAAATAAATTAGTAGGTTATGTCCGGGGCTTGCCTTCTTGCATAGGGTTGGGGCAGTAGTGTCAAAATTTTCCGAACTTTGGTTCAGAGCTTCAGTTAGACCTTCGACGGCGTTCTCGGGGTCTTCAGGAACTTCTACGGTTTGATCCGAGATTAGCTCGTAGTCACCGTCGGCGAGAGTAGTCAGATCTACATGATATGCAAAAACGTAAATTAAGGAATGTATATTCTTTTATTTCATTTCCCGATAAAGTTGCAATCCAAATAGTTAACACATATGAACTCATGAAATAAAAAGGGGTCTAGTCTCGAGTTATCATTCATATCACACTTATAGTCTTGGATTTATTGAAAAATAGGAACTAGGACAATTGAATTTGGATTCAAATTTTCAAGTTTAAATTCAAATCTCAGGCAAATACAATTATAAAGTTTTGAAAATTTAAATATAGGTTAATTATCAACACATTAGATCATGACAAAAAGATTTTATTAATTGAGCTTTAATAGATATGCTTAACTAATTCCATTATAAATCAAATTGAATTGCCCAAATTTAAAAGAATTCAAGCTACAAAACAAAACTAGGTTTGAAAATTCTACATCAGTTTATACATAATCTATAGAAATTGCATACCAAAAATCATAAGTAGCAAGGTTAGTATGTAGAAACTATGTATGTTAAACTCTTTTACCTTGGATTTAAAATAGATTCAAAAATACTTAGTTTGAAACCAAACTCATTTAATAATAGTTGTAGGGTTTAAAATCTAGTTTCTAACAAAATTAGTTTTGTAATTTTTGGATTTTTCTACAGTTTGCTATGAATTTTACAAGACAGAAGCATCAACACATGAAATAACAGCAGACTTAAGGGGGGTTTTGGTATTCTTGCGCTGGGGTCCCTGGAACAAGATTTCTATTTGCAGATGTGCCCCTGCCCGACCTTGACGACGGCCGGCCGATCGGCTCGAGTGCGTTCCCACCGGCGGCGAGCTCTCCGGTGGAAAGGGGCAGACCGTGCATGATCCAAGGGACCTAGGGAGTGGTTTGGAAGAGAGTGTGCTCGATGAACGGCGATGGAACACGGTCGGCGACGGGGAAGTGCGGCGGCCGCGTCGTGTCACCGGCGTTCCCAGCGAAGGGCCGATGAACATGAGCAGGGGAGGTGCGCACGAGCACCAGTAGGTTACGGGGAAACGATTTGTATACCTGGATGGGCTGGAGATCAAGTGGAGCAAGCTGTCGACGGCGAGGTCGAGCTCGGGTGGCTCCGGTGAGCAGCGGCTCGGGGTGAGAGCAATACCGGCGGAAGGAAGCCGGGGGCTGGATTGGGTCAGGTCAAGGAGCTGGGGGAGAGGATGGGGAAGCAGTTGGTCGAGTGAATTTGGGCGGGGTGGCACGGTTGGGGAGAATTCCGGTGAGGAACAGCGGCGGCGGCTCGGTGTCGCGAGGAGGAAGAAAGGGCAAAGCAATTGGAGAGAGAGAGGGGGTTTGATCGGGTTTGTAGCGGCGCCTGGTTTACAGAAGAGAGGGAAAAGAAGAGGGAAAGCGGTGGTCACGGCTGCGCCCAGGACGGCGGGCGGCGAAGTGGCGGCCGGCGAGTGCTCGGGGAGGCGTGGCGCGCGCGAGGCAAGACAACAAGGCTCGGCTAGAGCGGCGGGCAAGAGCGGGGTGACACGTGGGGAGGAGAAGCAGGAAGTGGACGGCGGCGTCAACGGCAGAGCGGCGGCCAGGGGGGAGTTCTGCGCCGGCGGCAGAGATGGGAAGCAGAGGAGCAGAGGGGGTTCAGAGGAAGAAGAAGAGGGGGAAAAGTCCAAGGACTAGTTTGGAATATTTAGAAAGTTCAGGGGCCTCTCAGTAAACTTAAAAATTCCCACTGATATACAGATCAAATGAAGGAAATCCCAAAATGAAAGTTGTAGAGTTTTTCAAGCTCTACAATTTAGCTTTAGGGCTCAAGTTCAAAAACTCAAATTTTGCAGCATTACATGTTGAATTTTTAACAAGGTAGAATTTTGAATTACCCTTGTCCTTACCAAAGGGAATTTGATCAAATTTTTGATATTTTTGCAAAAGTTTATGGAATGTCATGATGACTAGTACTTTTACATGTTAGCCCTCAAGTAAACATGAAAGTCACTTCACACATCAATTATTTTGCATAAAAGACCCTAGGACTTATGTTGTATTTACACTTGGGTCCCTATTTTTACTCAAAGGCTATTTTCCTGAGAATTTAATCTACCTCTTTACATTTCCTTCCTTATGATAACATAATTTTCAACACCTAGCATTATATTTCCCCTAGGTTTTAATGCTATCTTCCACTTCACCCTATTTACATTCAAGGACCCATATTTTAAAGAAATTACAGATACACCCCTAGCCTTTTGTAATGCCCACATACACCATAGTAAGCATCATACTAAACCTAGTGTCCATATTTTCTAGTTACCTGAATGTCACAGATGGACTGGCTCAACATGATCTACAGAACATGTAGTACTGGTTGGGGGGTGATGTGCTTGACTAGCAATGGCGGAGCATGGCCGGCGATGAGAGATGGCGGCGGCCGTGGCGGCACGTCGTCATTCCCGGCGAGGGACCGGCGAACATGGAGGGATAAGGCATGCATGAGCACCGGGAGAGGGTGAGGATGCTATTCCCGGGCTCAATTTGGTCGGAGACAGGGCGGAGGGTGGTGCTCGACGATGGAGTGGACGTCGGATTCTTACCGGCGGCAATGGCGACCGGCGTTCTGCGGGCTAGGGCAACGGAGGGTGGTGATGGAGGGGCGGAATCACTTCAGGGGGATGATGTGGTGCTGTTAGTGCCTTGGGTCAGGGTGGAGAGGTCCTGTGCTGGTGGATTGATGGGAGGCCGAGTGGCGACGGAGGAAAGGGGCTCGTCGGCGCTGTGGTCCGGCAGTTCTGGTGGAGGAAACTGAAATTGGCTTGCTCGGTGAGCTTCGGTAGATCGTGGGAATGCTGTTCGTGCTTCAGATCGGGGATGGGGAGTAGTGGTGGAGGCTAACGACACTGAGCCGGAGTCGTGGAGGAGGTCCGGTGAGAGGTGGTGGCCGGAGCAGGGAAAATTGAGTGAAAAAGAGATGTGCAAATGCAATGGCGTGTGCTAGAGAAGCTAGGGGAAGTGCTCGGGGTCTAGAAGAGGATGTGGCTATGCGCAAGCAGGAGCTGGCGCTCCGGCGGTGCGCGTGGCGGCATGGCGAGGCTCGGATGGCGGTAATGCGACATGGAGGACGCAAGGGCGGGCTAGCACAGGGTCGGGAGGGCAGTGGCGTTGGGCTGTGGTGGCACGTGGCTTGGCCCAGAGCAGCGCAGGGATGGCAGGGGCGGCACACATGGCTGGGACAGCGGCGGCGGTGCGCTGCAAAGAAAACAGAGGAGAGGGGGAGAGAGGTAGATGAAGGAGGACCCAAAAGCAATTTGCAGAAAGGAGAGGGACCCTACTGTAATGCATAAATAACTTTTAAACCAGTGCTCAAATGAAGATGGGCCCAAAAGCTAAAATGTATGGTTTTTCAAAATGTACAACTTTGCTTTAAGGTTCATCCAAAGAAGAGATAAGGAGTTGGAGTTAGTATAAAATTTTAGCAAAGATTCTAAACTTTATACAAATCCTATTTAAAAACTACACTACAAATACATCCTATGTGTAGTTTCACCTATATTTACGATTTAAATACAAGTTTTTGACTTTTGCCAAAACAACCTTTATGTATTTGTATTCCACTTCTCTTTCTCATCTATTTCACACTAAAGGACCTTTATTAATTTATAATTATATAAAACCATCCCTTTTTCCTAGCATTTAAATTTTTAAACTTACTTTCTCCATATTTTGCACACAACCTCACACTACAATTTAGGGTGTGACAGTACTATTTACCTAGGTGTCACAGCTTTCCCCCTAAAAAGAATCTCGTCCCGAGATTCCGGAACAGAATGAATTTGAATGATCAAGTCCGGAGGTTGGCTTGGAAGAAATCTGGGAAATTATGCTAAAGATAAGATTCGGTTTCCCATGTTGCTTCTTCTTCTGTATGATGGTTCCACTGAATCTTGAACATTCTAATGGTTTCTCTTCTAGTGCTTCTTTCTTTGGTGTCTAATACTCTTATTGGATGTTCTGTATAGGTCAGATCAGGTTCAATTTCTATGGCTTGGGAATCGATGATCTCGATAGGAATTTTGATGCATTTCCTAAGTTGAGACACATGGAAGATGTTATGGATGGCCGGTAATTGAGGTGGAAGTTGAAGACGATAAGCTACGGGTCCACAGATTTCAAGTATTTCAAAGGGTCCGATGTATCGAGGAGCAAGTTTCCCTTTTACGCCGAACCTTTGAACACCTCGGGTAGGAGATACTCGAAGATATACGAAGTCTCCGACTTGAAACTGTAATGGTCTTCTTCGTATATCAGCGTAGCTTTTCTGTCGAGATTGGGCTGCCTTCAGATTTGTCTGTATAATCCTCACTTTTTCCTCTGCTTCCGTGACAAGGTCCGGTCCAAAGATTTTACGCTCGCCGGTTTGTGACCAACTCAAAGGAGTTCGGCATCGGCGACCGTATAATGCTTCAAACGGGGCCATCTTGAGACTACTTTGATAGCTGTTGTTGTATGAGAACTCTGCTAACGATAAACATTTATCCCAGTTTTTGTCATACTAAAGTACACAGGCTCTAAGCATATCTTTCAAGATTTGATTTACCTTTTAGTTTGTCCATCTGTCTGAGGATGATACGCGGAGCTTCGGATTAGTTTAGTTCCAAGCGCATGTTGAAGTTGCTCCCAGAACCGAGCGACGAATGGTGCTCCATGATCAGAAATTATTGTCTTCGGTACTCCATGAAGATGAACGATTTGATCCAGATAGATTTCTGCATACTTTTTGGCATTATATGTAGTATGCACGGGAAGGAAATGTGCAGTCTTGGTTAATCGATCAACGATTACCTAAATTGAGTCATGTCTCAGATAAGTGTTGGGTAAGCCAACAACAAAGTCCATACTGATATCCTCCCACTTCCAAGAGGGAATAGATAAAGGTTGAAGAATACCAGCAGTTTTCAGATGACTGGCTTTGACTCTTTGGCAGATATCACATTCTGAGATATACTTGGCAATTTCTCGTTTCATACGAGTCCACCAGAAGTTTTGTTTCAGATCCTGGTACATCTTCGTACTACCAGGGTGCATAGAGAATTTGGATAGGTGGGCTTCATCCAATATCTGTTTACGGAGCTTATGGTCCTTAGGTACAACGATACGTTCGTTGAACCATAAAACTCCTTCTGGATCTACTCGGGAGCACTTATACTTCCCTTCTCCTTGTGTTATCTTCTGCTTAATGATTCTGACTTCTTTATTGCACTGTTGAGCTAGAACAACGCTATCTCTAAGCGTGGCTTTAACTGAGAGATAGTTCAATTATCTTGGGGAATGATTTCTAGATTAAGCTTTCTCATTTCCCAACAAAGAGTCTCGTTGAAAGCTTCTACAGATAGACAAGAACAATGTGCCTTGCGACTGAGTGCATCCGCAACAACATTGGCCTTGCCTGGATGATAGTGTACTTCCAAATCATAGTCTTTGATAAGTTCTAGCCAGCGTCTTTGCCTCATATTCAGGTCTACTTGTGTGAAAATGTACTTGAGGCTTTTGTGGTCAGTATAGATATGGCACTTCGTACCCATCAAATGATGTCTCCAAATCTTTAGGGCATGAATAACAGCTGCGAGCTCAAGATCATGTGTGGGTAGTTTTGTTCATGTACCCTAAGCGCTCGTGATGCGTATGCAATTACTCGGTTGTCCTGCATAAGCACACAACCAAGTCCGGTTCCTGAAGCATCACAATAGATATCGAAGGGTTTCGACACATCTGGTTGAGCTAGGACTAGAGCAGTTGTTAGATGGTCTCTGAGAGTGTGGAATGCATCTTCGCATTTTTGATTCCAAGAGAATTTAACACCTTTCTTTAGTAGTTCGGTCATAGGTTTGGCTATTCTAGAGAAGTCAGGAATGAAGCGGCGATAATAGCCAGCTAGACCAAGAAAACTACGGATCTGATGGACTGATGTGGGAGGTTTCCAATCCATTACTTCTTGTACTTTACTGGGATCAACGGATATACCGTCACCAGAGATGGTATGGCCTAGAAATTTCACAGTATCTAACCAGAACTCGCACTTGGAAAATTTAGCATATAAATGGTGGTCTCTTAATCGCTGAAGAATAACATGAAGTTGTTTTGCATGATCTTTTGGATTTTTGGAATAGATCAAGATGTCATCAATGAAGACCACAATAAATTTGTCGAGTTCTTGCATGAAGATAGAATTCATGAGATACATGAAATAGGCTGGAGCATTGGTGAGACCAAACGACATGACCAGGTATTCATACAGACCATATCGAGTGGAAAAGGCCATTTTTGGAATGTCACTTGGCTGGATCTTAATTTGATGATAGCCGGAACGAAGATCAATCTTAGAGAATACTTTAGCTCCGGCTAACTGGTCGAAGAGAATATCAATGCGGGGTAGGGGATATTTGTTTTTGATAGTTACCGCATTGAGAGGGCGATAGTCTACACATAGCCTTAGGCTATTGTCTTTCTTTTTCACAAATAAGGCTGGACAACCCCATGGTGATGCACTCGGACGAATGAAACCCTTGTCTAGGAGGTCTTGGAGTTGGATTTTTAACTCGGCTAACTCGTTAGGAGGCATACGATAAGATCTCTTGGAGATAGGGGCTATGCCAGGTTGGAATTCTATGATAAACTCGATATCTCTATCTGGGGGCATTCCAGGCAAATCATCTGGAAAGACATCTAGATATTCACAGACGATAGGGATATCCTTTAACTTGATCCCGGTTGCAGCATAGGTACAAGAATTGATACACTCCCGTTGTGGAAGATAGAGAATGGTAGGTTCGTGCTCAGGTGAATCAATCTCCACAGTTCGGGAAGAGACATCTAATGACACATGGTGCTGGGTCATCCAATTCATACCTAAGAGGACATCCATTCCTTCTAGGTCCAGTAATAGTAAATCTGTCATCATCAAATTTTTACCCATTTGAATTGACACGCTTCTACAAACTTGGTTGGAGGAGATTTTACTGCCAGGAGTGGCTATCATATATATCCCACTAATAGGATAAAGGTCCAAGCCTAATTTTGTTCTACACTTTGAAATGATAAAACTATGGGTGGCACCAGAGTCAAAAAGAACAATTACGGGTTGATGGTTGATAGAGAAAATACCCGTCATTATTGGTGTTCCCTCGGGGAGTTCGGAGAGAGTGGTGAGGTTCACCCTTCCCTGGCGGACTTGGACCATTTGCTTCTTGCCCTTGCCCTTGCTGATTGGATTGGATGTTTGTCCTTGGAAAGATTTCCTAGGTTGAGGGCAATCCTTGATGAAGTGGGATGGGCTTCCGCAGTTGAAACAACGATAGTTGCTGTTTCCTTGGTTGACTGGCAGAAAGCTCGGCCGTGGACCCTGTTGTTGTTGTTGCTAAGGTTGTGGTGTCGGTGGTCGGTTGAATCGTGCTTGTTGGGGTGGTCTAGCTACCCATCTGCCAGGCAAATTGCTTCGAGGCGGTGCTCGAATAGCAGCGTTCTAAACCAACCGATACCTTGACGGTTGCGTAGCTGAAGGACCTGTAGGTATTTTTCTTTTCTTCTCTGCTCTGTGGGCTGAGATACGGTCTTCCTGAGTGATGGCCATATTGACCAACTCATTGAAATTCTCGGCCTTTACCAAATTCAGTCGTTCTTTGAGTTTGGTGTTCAGGCCTCGGCGAAAATGATCTCGCTTGCGGGCATCATTGTCCGCATGGAATCCCTCGTACTGGCACAAGTGATTGAAAACTTGTGCATATTGGAGAACGGTGCGGGATCCCTGAGTCAGATTCAGAAATTCATTAAGCTTTCACTCAATGAGTCCTTCAGGGATGTGGTGCGCTCGAAAAGTGGTCTGAAACTCGTCCCAAGTGATGACATGACCGGCAGCCTACATGGCGTGAAAATGATCCCACCATAGGCGAGCTGTGCCACGGAGTTGCTGGGCTACCAAAAGCGCCTTGTTCTCATCTGAACATGGGGCAGATAATAAGGCAAACTTGGATTTGATGGTATGAAGCCAAGTGTCAGCGTCAAGGGGCTCATCCGCCTTACGGAATAGCGGAGGCTGGGTACTGAGGAAGTCCTGATAACTGGCCGATAGGGGTTCATCTCGGCCTCGGGACTGATGATGGAAGTGGCCCATCTGAGCCTGCACAAGCTAGTTGAGGAGTTCTGTTTGTCGGGCCATGACCTCGGCCAGATTTGGAGGTGGCGGTGGTGGTTGCTGAGAACCGCTGGCCTGATCTGCCCAGAAACCTTCCGGGGTTCCGCGAGTAGCTCCAACCATCTGAAACAGAGGAGATATCCATTTTCAATCATATCCATACTCCTAATTTCAGATGATACGATATGACTGAGCGGATATGCAAATGGTGGGATATATTTACCCTGCTGAGTACTCACAAGGTAAATGGAATGAGACGAATGATTCTGATAACAGCAAGGCTAGAAATCAGATGGATATTTAAAATACTTAACCAACACTACCAAAAGGCCCTTACTGATACTATACTAAAGATACCCACCCGCTATGCGTCCTTAAACAAACAACTCATACATTGCATTTGTGTATTTAAGGATGGATTATGCATGCACATACTATTCGACCTCACAACCAAAACAACTGCCGAATATCTTCGGACTTACGCGGTTAATTTCGGTGGCATTACCCATACGTCTCTCACTAATAACTAGTCGATAAGTCCTATCCGTCTTAACCTATTAATCGTGGTTAGTGTACCTGCAAAAGACCACATATATATAACATGAACCTTTCATGGTAGCACGACATGAAAGCGTTCCCAAACAGTACTGTTCACTATAGAAAAAGCATCTGTACAATTACCGCCATACAGACGACGTTAGCATACGTCGTTCAACAACGTATTCACGAGGGTACCGCAAAATGCGGAGGTATGAACAGCGATCGCCATACCCTGCGTCGAACCATATACTCCCAATATAACCAACCTAAGTTGATATATTGGCAGCATCTCAAGTAGGCCATTGCTTGAGAAACAGCGTTCGGTTCGCATCACCGACGGGAAGGCTAACTCCCCAGTTAGCTGAGGATCCTTACCTTCTTACCTTACCACCGAAGACGTCGTTACAGATAGTAAAGTTGGGTTGTGCATGAATTTAAGATTTGACGGAAAGTAGTGCTGCAAGTCAAAACTATCTGTATATATATATATACTAATAGCCACCTGATAATTCCCATATAATTCCCTAGGGCTTTGCATTCTAACACCAACCTTAACGAATCCAACGCACGTTGTAAATTCATTTGTTGGCCAATTTTATCCTGAAAACACTTTTTAAAAGCTACTACAGTCGTAAGGGTAAACCTACAGCTCTGATACCAGCTGTGGCAGAACCGGCTGAATTATTCCAGCTCAAGTGCGCTAGTCATCGCTATACAGCCGATAATAACTCAATGCACTTCAAACGGAACAACACATTGGTCTGTCGGGTCTCCGCCCGATACAACCACGGTTCAACAGGATCGAAGCAGGATTACCTCGCACGAAGGCGAGTTTACAATCATAGTACAGCTCATCAACTTTTAACTTATAGAAATGTAAACATTATTACAAACCTTTTTCAAACTTAAGATAACTTATACAAACAGTGTTTATAACGACAAGCTAAACAGCTTGCCTAGGGTTATAGCGGAAGGAGATTAAACACGAGACTATATACGTCACGAAGGTTGACACCATGCTCAGCCCAAAGCTTGGTGTCACTCAGGAGGATCACTGCCAGTCGGGGACGGATCCCACTCCACGGACCAGCCATACGGAATAGAAGTTGGCCATGCTGAACTATCCGTGGGGTTCTCGAAGGTCATACCTGAAAAATTTACTAGCAAGACTGAGTATTCTAATACTCAGCAAGGCTTACCCGGGATTGGGTATACTTAGCCTGTAATTAGACTCATGAAGGCTTGAAATGGTTCTGGGTTTCATTTCAGCTAAAAAGCAACAAAGAGTATGATCTACTTTCAAATTTTAGCTTTCAAATTCTAATCTGATTATTCATTCTAGGTAAGCACCTATACTAGGCAAGCAAGGTAGAGATTAGCATTCATCAGGATTATCCCAACCATAGTTACAGTTCTTACTCAATGTGGCAGAATAAATAAGCAGTCTCAATCTCCGCGAGAAACGGATGATTCTGAATCCAATTTCAACCTTGCAAGGTAAACCTAACTCACACGCTTGGAACATCCAAAGATCGTTCTGAAGCAACCGTTTTCCTCATTTTCCGGGTTATGGATCAGGGCCACCACAAGTGACTGCAGGACTGTACGCACACCAATTGTGCCGGACGTACGTCTGTAGCGCGACTACATGATCGTACTCCTGTCTGACATGCAGAACGCACTCCCACACGTCGGTACGTGTGTACAACAGAACTTAAAATAATCGAGTGGTGGAGACATGTCCATTTGCCGGGCCAATCAGGTACTAGGCTTACCGCTTTACTATATTTCGCGGCATGTGGCTAGTACTTTCAAACGCTTAGCCACCACTACTACACACTGCGACCTTAACAACTTTTATCAAAACAGACAGGGTAAACATCCAGGTCATGATACCGCACATGACCCTGTCCATTATCCTTATAGTGATTGCAGAATAGTAAACATGCAATTCCTACATCGCGCGAGTGACAGGAAATCACTCGACTTTTACCGGTCCTATTAAGCAGAGCGTCTATGCGGTAAGGACTCGGGTACAATACATTGGATTCCTAGGATCTATGCAACTAGGGTTTCATTTCAACTCCTAGACGTAATGCAAGATATATATTATATAAATGAAGTGGTAATAAATTGAAATACTGGGGTATGCACCGGGGCTTGCCTTCTTGAGTGGGGTTGGGGGCAGGAGTGTCAAAGACTTCCGAACTTTGGTTCGGGGCTTCAGTTAGATTCTCGGCGACGTTTGTCGAGTCTTCAGAAAAGCCTTGGTCTTGTTCCGGGACTAGCTCATAGTTTCCGTCGTCAAGCGTCGTCGATTTTACATGGTATGCAATGATTTAAGTGAGATGGTGCTTGAGTTAAAGATTTTATTTCATGATAAAGTTGCAATCCAATAAATTAACACACATGAACTCATAAAATAAGGGGGTTTAATCTCAAGTTACCATTTACACTTAAGTTATGGTTATAGCACTGAAATTACTGAAATAGAAACTAAAACATTTGAATTTGAATTCAAACTTCATGTTTAAATTCAAATCTTAGGTAAAAAGAATTATAAAGTCTTGAAAATCTAATTATGAACTAATTATCAGTATATTAGATTATGGTAAAAGATCTAAATAAATAAGCTTTAGGAATATGCTTAACTAAATTCAAACCCTCTTAAATTGAATTGCCCAAGTTCAAAAGAACTTAAACTACAAAATCATACTAAGCTTGAAATTTTTACACTGGCTTACCCATGACCTAAAGAAGCTCACACCAAAAATTACAAGGAAATAAGTTTATATGCACAAGTTATGCATAAGATACCCTTTTACATTGAGTTTTAAATAGATCAAAATACATTTAGTTTCATACCAAACTCTATTAATAAAAGTTGTAGATCTTGATTTCTAGTTTCTAACAAAACTAGTTTGATAATTTTTGGAATTTTCTACAATTTTCTATCGATTTAACCAAGCTCAAATGAACATGGGTCCAAAAGCAAAAATGTATGGTTTTTCAAAATGTACAACTTTGCTTTAAGGTTCATCCACAGAAGAGCTAAGGAGTTGGAGTTAATATAAAATTTTAGCAAAGATTCTAAACTTTATACAAATCATATTTAAAAACTACACTACAAATACATCCTATGTGTAGTTTCACCTATATTTGCGATTTAAATACAAGTTTTTGACTTTTGCCAAAAAAACCTTTACGTATTTGAATTCCACTTCTCTTTCTCATCTATTTCACACTAAAGGACCTTTATTAATTTATAGTTATATAAAACCATCCCTTTTTCTCAGCATTTAAATTTTTAAACTTACTTTCTCCATATTTTGCACACCTCACACTACAATTTAGGGTGTGACAGTACTATTTACCTGGGTGTCACACCTCTCATCGGCGAGACCTTCAGATACACATGATCATCCACTGCAAAGGTCAAATCCTGATGACGCACATCCGCATAGCTCTTCTAACGAGTCTGAGCGACCCTCAGATTCTCTCGTACCTGCTGTACCAGCTGTTCTGCATCCTCAATAATATCCGGACCGAACACCTGCCTCTCGCCAATCTGATCCCAATACAGCGGAGTCCTGCACTTTCGCCCGTATAAGGCCTCGAAGGGGGACTTCTTCAGACTGGCCTGATAGCTGTTGTTGTATGAAAACTCTGCAAACGGCAGGCATTTATCCCAGCTGGTACCATACTGAATAGCGTAGGCTCGAAGCATATCCTCCAACACTTGGTTGGTTCTTTCTGTCTGCCCATCTGTCTGAGGATGATAGGCGGTATTGAAGCGTAGCTTCGTATCCAACTAATCATGCAACTGTTCCCAGAACCATGATGTGAACTGAGATCCTCGATCAGATATGATCTTCTTCAAAACACCATACAATAGATGATCTTGGAGATGTACAACTCTGCGAGTCTAGCACCAGAGTAAGTAGTGTTCACCAGAATGAAGTGGGAAACCTTTGTCAACCGATCCACTACTACCCATATAGAGTTGTACCCTTTCTGCGTAAGAGGCAATCCCACAATGAAGTCCATAGTGATCTCCTTCCATTTCCACTCTGGAATCTTCAGAGGCTGCAATAGACCTGCTGGTCTCTGATGCTCTGCCTTGACACGCTGACAAGTGTCACAGATAGCCACGTACTCCGCAACGGAACGCTTCATCCCATACCACCAGAATCATTCCTTGAGGTCATAATACATCTTCGTGCTGCCCGGATGAATAGAATATGCTGTATCATGAGCCTCACTCAAAATCAGCTTCCTGAGATCCTTCACATCTGGCACACATATCCAGCCCTTGTACCATAAGGTACCCTGATCATCCTCTCTAAAATGAGGTGCTTTGCCAATCTTGAGCAGTTCCCGGATCTCCTGTAGCTTCTTATCTTCTTTCTGATGCTGCCTGATCTCTGCCTCTAGAGTGGGTTTTGCCTCGAATGATGCACTCGAGGTGTGATGCAAGAAACCCAGACTTAACTGCTCAAACTCCTCGCATAACTCCTGAGGCATCTGAAAAGCCACTGCCATATTGACATAGCTCTTCCTACTCAGAGCATCTGCTACAACATTGGTCTTGCCCGGATGATAGTGAATCTCCAGGTCGTAATCCTTGACGAACTCTAACCATCTTCTCTGCCGCATGTTCAGCTCACTCTGAGTGAAAATGTACTTGAGGCTCTTGTGATCTGTGTAAATATCACACCTCTGCCCAAACAAGTAATGCCTCCATATCTTCAGAGCATGCACAACTACGGCTAACTCCAGGTCATGAGTGGGATAATTCAGCTCGTGCCGGTGCAACTGCCATGAAGCATAAGCTATAACTCTGCCTTCCTGCATCAAGACACAACCAAGACCATCCCTCGAAGCATCACAATACACTATGAACCTCTTGCTCTGGTCTGGCAGAGTAAGGACTGGCACCGTAGTTAACCTCTTCTTCAGCTCCTCGAAGGCCTTCTGGCGCTCATCAGTCCAAGAGAAATCCACACCCTTCTCTAGCAAGGAAGTCAAAGGCTTCGCAATCTTGGAGAAATTCTCAATGAACCTTCGATAATATCCTGCTAAGCCCAGAAAGGAACAGACTTCCTTCACTGTCTGCGGCACCACCCAGTCAAGCACATCCTTCACCTTGCCGGGGTCCACCGCAATACCTCCCTTGGAGATGACATGACCGAAGAATGGAACCTCGTCAATCTAGAATTCACACTTGCTAAGCTTGGCATACAGCTTGTGCTCTCTTAGCCTCTGCAACACGAGCTTCAGATGCTTCTCATGCTCTACCTCTGACTTGGAATATACCAGGATATCATCAATGAATATCACCACAAAGGTGTCCAGATAATCCATGAAAACCTTATTCATCAGATGCATGAAGAAAGCCAGAGCATTGATCAAGCCAAAGGACATGACCATATACTCATATAGCCCATACTGGTAGGTGAATGCCGTCTTCGGGATGTCCTCGGGATGAATCTTCAGCTGGATAACCCGAACGCAGATCAATCTTCGAGAATACACAAGCACCCTGAAGCTGATCAAAGAGATCCTCAATACGAGGCAATGGATGCTTGTTCTTGATGGTGACTGCATTCAGATCCCGATAATTGACGCACATTCTCTTCGCGCCATCCTTCTTCTCTACAAGCAATACAGGAAAAGCCCAAGGAGAGAAACTGCGACGGATATAACCCTTGGCTAGCAACTCGTCGACGGAACTTCCTCATGCTCAATGGGTGCCATACGATAGGGCCGCTTAGCAATAGGAGCTGTGCTAGGCAAGAGATCAATAGAAAACTCAATGTCATGATCAGGCGGCATACCTGGCAAATCATCCGGAAAGACATCCGGGAATTCAGACACCACGCGAATACCATCCGTGGGTCTAGTCTCCATCTGACAAAGAATCCCAAAGGGCTCAGAAGCACTGACTATGACTTCCTGTCCATCTGGTGCTGACAAGTGGACAGTCCTTTGAGCGCAATCAATCCTGACACCCCATCTAACAAGGGTCTCCATTCCCAAGATCACATCGATACCCTTGGTATCTAGCACCATCAGATTTGCACTGAACTCTACCCCCCTTATGACAACACTGACTCTGGGACAGAAGATATGAGACCTCAACTGCCCTCCCGGTGAAGATACTAACATGCACCTCTTTAATGTGCTAATATGAATGCCATGATGCTCGACAAAAGACCGAGTAATGAAGGAATGCGTAGCACCAGTATCAAAAAGCACTATAGCAGGGTGGGTATTGACCATGAACGTTACCAATAACCACATTGGGAACCTCAGCCACTGACTCGGCCGTCACGTGGTTCACCCTGCCCTGGGATGGCACCTTGGGCTGAGCTAGGCGCCCCTGCTGTCCGGACTACGCCTTCCGGGGACAAATGTTGGTGTAGTGTCCCTGCTCACCGCAGTGATAGCACGCCTGTGGGAATGCTGGAGCCTGCTGTCCAGCAGGAGGAGTAGGCACTCCCTGCCGCGGAGCTGGTGGAGCCGGTGGAGCTGAGCGTGCCGGAGGTGCTGGAAGCCTCTAGCCCTGTTCCGCCTGCTGCTGCTGCTGAGGACGAGGCAAGTACTGCTGTTGTCGCTGCTGGTACGGCTGGATCTGCCTCTACTGCTGCTGCTGCTGGTACTGGTACCGGGGCCGAGTGTTGCTGCCAGCCACAGCAGGAGCCATCTTTCTCTTCTTGTCCTCAATCTCCCGGTGCTTGCGCTCGTTGTTGAGTGCAGAGTCAACCAGATGGTTGAAGTTGTCGAAGCAGTGGTTCATGAGCGCGTACTCAAGGTGATCATCTAGCCCCTCCCTGAAGCGCTCCTGCTTATCGCCATCATTGGCGACCTCAGCGGGGGAGTAGTGAGCTGGAGGAAACGGTCACGGTACTCGATCACCGTCATAGCTCCCTGAAATTATAAGCACCGAAAAAATAGAGATAGAAATTACTCAGCATTTCCAATTTCACGGAGATAAACAAGGGTGGGCTTGAGCTCAAAAAGGAATTGTGGAAAGATTTTACTCTAATTTACCTGCTTAAGCGCAAGGAACTCCTTGTGCTTCATCTTCATCACTCCAGCAGGGATGTGGTGGTTCCTGAAACGCTCCCGGAACTGGACCCAAGTGAGAGCGTCACGGTCCCAAGCTAGGTAGGACTCCCACCAATCGAGGGCTGAGCCTCGCAGCTGCCATGCTGCGTACAGAACTCGCTCTCTGTCGTCGCACTGAGCGACATCCAACTGGCGCTCCACTGAACGGAGCCAGTCATCAGCCTGGAGTGGATCAGCCGCATGGGAGCACGTCGGCGGGTGACCCCTCAGAAAGTCCGCACGCCTGTCGCAGGGCTGCTGCGGTGGAGGAGGTGGCGGCTGAGTGTGGATCTGCTGCAGCGTCTGAACAGTATTGTTCAGGGTGGCCATCATCTGCATCTGGAGCTGGAAGAATTGCTCCGGAGTCAGAGGTGGAGGCATCGGCATTGGCTGGTCGGTACTCTGGTTGTTCTGCCCTTGCTGGCCAGAACCGGTGCCGATGCTCCTGGTGTTCACCATCTGTTTGCAGCAGAATAAAATTTATAAGAGATAGATATTGTACGATTCTGGAAAGAAAATTCTGGCAGTATAAAGTAGAGAGTAAAGAGTGTACAGTTTCACCCCACAACGGTCTATCTCAATTTTTACCACTTAATTCAAGTTTGCATCAAGGTTGATTTGCATGAGCAAGTTTAACTTCTAAACTATGCAATCAACCAAAAATCCAAATCAAACATTTTGCACAATCACAAACACCCAATATTCAAACGTTAGCCGAGTTTATCACACCACTCAACTAAAACAAACATACGCTCTAGCGTGTTTTTTGCAAAGGCATCCTAGGCTTATGAGGACAAATAGAAAATTGCAGGCCAACGTCTACGGAAGATAGACTAATTCTCAGAAAATACAGAGAGGGTTAGCAAATCGAGGTTTAGAGTGATAGAGTCGGAGTGCCCGATCTTTCGGTGAGTGGAGATAATTTCGATCTGGTGGAAGATGACCCTCACAATCCGACTACGACGAGCGAGCCCAAAGCGCCAATGCAATCGCTGAACCAACTCCCTGTGGTTACCGACCTTGTTGATGCAAGATCAGCCTGATCACGAAGATTGTTTCCTGTACGCAATCGAAGAACGAACAAGAAAAAGATGCGAGCAATCACAATATCACTCGAAGGTGGAGTTCTGAATCACACGAGGACAGCACGTATTTGCGCGTGTTCGAGAGTAGCTAAAGCTAGATGTAAAACAAACTCAAGTCTGAAAATAAAAGAGGAGTCTATCTAAATAGGGGGCACAGCCCCTGGCGGCCAGGAGGGGCGGCGCGCTACAGTACTATGGTACTGTTCACGCCTAGGGTTGCGAGGGTTGGGCCTCCTGTTGGGCCGACTGCTACTCTTCTGGGCCCTCGTTTTTCAATAGCATGATGTAGTCCAATTCCCTCGCACGGGCCCGAGTAATTGGCCCAGGTGGAGGGGATGGCGCCTGGGCCTGGAGTGGAGGCGCGCCTGGTGAGGATGGCGCCTGGACCTTGATTGGAGGCGCCTGGGGTGCTTCTGGTGCTGCTGGTGTAGATGTGCTTGTATTGTAGTTGATGTCCTCATCATGGAGCTCAAGGAATAGAAGCAGAAACGAATGTTTGAGTTTTGCGGAAGTAAGGCAAGAGAAAGGAAATCCCTAAACTTGACCATTGCTATCTAGGCTTCGTCCTACAGTCGACACGGCTTTGATACCAATTCTATCACACCCGATTTACAAGGACATAAATCGAGCAATCATATATGCTCCAGGATCAAGTCACGCATATATACAACAGAATCATCAAGATATCACAACACATATCTTGAAATAAAAGCGTATAAATCATAAATGAATATCTTTATTACAACTGAATCAAGAATCAGTTCAAGGAATGCGGAAGCGTAAAATAAATACATGAATAACTGGGCGCCACAGGAACGTCGGCTGGGAGACAAACGCCTAGAAATCGTCAAGTCCACTGATGTAGTCCTCCACGCCGCTTGGTAATGAGCAGCAGTCAAAGATATCCCAAAGAGAACAGAAGAGTAGAGAAGGCAAGTGTGAGTACACAACTTGTACTTAACAAGTATAACACAAACTATGAGGCTCTACGGTTAGCTGACTCAACTGCATTAGCTTTTAATCTCGGCAAATTTTATTAAAGCTATTTACTACAAGTGGATAAATTACCATAACCCAATTTGCATAATAATTAATCAAAATTAAACATGAGTCTACTAAAAACCAAGCCAAACCACCAAAGATAAACCCCACTAATCAGACGGAGAATCTGGGCCGCTCATGACTGTGAGCACGGCTAGTATACTAGTTTTACACTCTCGAGAGGTTGCACAACTTTACCCATAAGTCGTGAGCTACGCTAGTTGTCCATTACACTTCCTTAGGTGAGATGACTAGCAAGCACACTACGAGACCGTTACAAAGGATCACGTTAGTAAGGTGTAACCGCTAAGGTTTCCGGATCAGCGATGATGGGGCCCACCTCACGGGGGTACAAGCACACAACACAGATCAAGCCGGAGGAGCAGGGACCATTGAAGCTTACCACCCCTCTTGCCCCACAGGTAAGTTACTCCCAAACCAAAATGACCTAATTAGTAAGTCAAGACCGTCCCATTCCAATCTTGTGGTTGCGCGGTTGTCCCAGGTTGTCGCTCTATGAACCGGTCCTTATGGAGAGTGGCCAACCAAGCACTAAGCACCGTGCTGGCCCCCTAAACCATGTTTCTAATAAAAACATATTTTAACGAGACATGAGCCACTTGTACGAGACATGAGCTGCTCAAGCACACAGCACAGAGGGCCACTCTCAGAATCAAGTTGCATATACCATTAATCAAATTAATTAAAAAGGACCATAATATGTGAGAGCGCAACACCTAGCACAACTAACCAAAATGCAACCCCAGGTATTTATATAAAGGATAACAGTGGCTAGGACATCCTTATAGGCATACAGTATTAAAATGTAGTATGAAATTGTATTTAAAAGATGATATGATGTTCATGTTATACTTGCCTTCCTCAAAGTTCTCCTGCTGCTGCTCAAAGGGCTCTGAAGAAGGTGGCTCCTCGTACTCCTCCAATGGCTCAACGTCTACTCACGATCGCAACGCCAAAACATGGTCCACACATGCACATACATGCAAACAATGGAAAAAGATAAGAAACAGTACAACAATATAATAGAACAGCACACAAACCTAAGCTAAAGCTATTCTACGCATTACAACGATCGCGTGAGCATGAAAACCACCTAAAACGGAGCTAAGACGCGAAAACTAGGGTTAGAACAGGGTCTAGGGACTTTTCTGTAAGAAAACAGAAGGTTCTAGGGGTTTCTATGCAAAAACCGAGGGCCTAAACCTAATTAAACCATAGACGCAGGGTCTAACACGCAAAACTACCAGGTCTGGACTGCGGGTTCTATTTCTAAAGAATTTAGGGGCCTAAACGCTAAAAACTGGGCTGATCTGCAATTACTTTCGAACTGTGCCGGACTGCGGGTTGGTTTCAAATAAACCCAGGGGCTCTTTAACAAAAACACCAGGGCGAAGGGGTATCCTCCAATCCGGATGCTTGGATCTAGATCTGGCGGCTCTGATCTGCTCTGGCATGATCTAATCTCGACCGTCTGCTCCGGATCGGACGTCCAGGGGAGATCGGGCTGTGGCCGGCGGCAGGGGTCGCCGGAGATGCTGCTTCCACGGTGTCGCTTCGCCGGCGTTGGCTGATCTTGGCCGTCCGGGCTTAATTCTTGAGATGCTTTGGCCCTGGAGGTAGAGCACGGCACCGCAAACTCACCTGGGCACCCGGGGCGGCGGATTAGGGTTCGGTCAGGGCTCACCACGGTGGGGGGCGGCACTGGATCGCCGGCGTGCTGCGGCCATGCGATACTAGCCCCAAATCGAGCGGGGATCTATCCTAGAAGCACCAGCACAGAAAGGATAACTTCCTAACGGCATCGGGTCAAGACAAAAGCTAGCGGAAGGGAACTTCCCCATGGCACGGCGGCGCCACTACACGGCAGCGAGGGAACCTCGCTCGCGCAGAGGAAAAGGGGAAGGGGAAATGGGCGCGGCGTGTTCCTTACCACCCCAGGAAGCTGCACGGCGGCTAGAAGTCAAGAATTGGCGGCGCAGGGGCGGGTCGACGGTGGCGCAACCCTCGGTTCGAGCGATGGCACGGTGGCGCAAGGGCTCGGGGAAGGCTGGGGATGCAGAGGCGGCTTAGGGTGGGCACAAAGGAGCTGCTGCGGCTAAGAAAGGGTTGGGGCGGCCTCGGCGTGCGAGTCACCATGCAACGGATTCCGTGCATCATGCGTGTTCGTTGCGGCTCGCCCAAATCTGAGCTCGGGGTGAGCTTCTAGAGGGGTCTAGGCGTGGGACGAGGCCGGCGCGCTGGCTCGGGTCGGGTGCGGTGCGGTGGAGATGGCCCAGGGTGCAGCGGCGCGGCCGGGGCGGAGTGGCCAACGAAGCAGAGAGTGGTGCGAGGAGGAAGAGGACGACCCTGACTTGTGGGGCCATCGGGTCAGCAAGAGCAGCGGGAGAGAGCGTGGTGCTAGCTTGGGCCGGGGCAAGCGCTCGGACCAGGAGGGAGGGGGAGAAAGGAAAGGGGTTGGCGCACGCGGGCCTTTGGGCTGGGGAAAAGAGGAAGGCGAGGCCGCGCGTGTGGGTGGTTGAGAGGAGGGGCTGATGTCTGGGGCCCACACGTCAGCGAGGGGCGACGAGCTCGCGGGCTAAGCTGGGCTGAGCGTGGAGGGGGAGATGGACTGCGGGGGAAAGGAGGAGCCGGCCACGTTCGGGAGAAAAAAAGAGGAGAGTGGGCCGCAAGGAGAGGAACTGGCCCAAGGGAAAGAGAGAGAGTTCCTTCTCCTTTTTCTTTTCCAAACTCAAACTCAACCTATTGAATTCAAATAAATTTGAATCCAACTCTAACCACACAATCAAATAAATCTTATGCACCAGCATGAATGCACAAACATGTTGAACCTAAAAATAAATTTTAATTACTTGTGTAATTTAATTAGATTAAATGCAAGCTAGGCACAATAAATCCTTAGAAAATTACTTTAGCCAACTTATCTTCGTTATAAATCCCAGAAATTTACATTAGGGTGTTACAGACGGGTAGCTCCAGTACAACTCTGTGTGCCCCTATAGAAGGTCTTCAATTAGCTGCGGCAGAACAGATTTTGTTTTCAACAGAAAGTAGTTGTGTACTCACCAGTTTTGGAGGGCTTCGTGCGGAAAACAGTCCTGGAACGTATCGCACGGCGTTCACATCCAACAGCACCCACTGGACTCGGAGGAGTGCGGCTTCGTCTGACAGTTCCTCTGCGCACATGCGAGAAGGATCTTCAGCCCCCGTGTACTCGAATCCAAACTTGTGGCGTTGTTGGATGGGCTGGACTCGACGTTTGAAAAAGGAAAACATGACGGATGCGCCGGTCACCCCCATCAGTTTGTGAGCTTCTATGGTTTCTAGCAATTCCTGAACTTGGTCCATGTCCCCCCTAGACAGCTCGATGTTCCACTCCGGTCTCACGACAGGTGGATTGTTCGTCTTTTCTAGGAGTTGGAGGGCATGGTTTTCGATATAAAACCAGTGGTTTTTCCACCCAGGAATGTTGGAGGGAAATTTGTATGATAGGTACTTGTCGCCAGCCTGCTGTCACAGTTGGATGCCGGCGCCCCCTGCAACGGAAGGATTCTTCGAGGTGGGTTGTGTTTTGACGCGGAAGAGGAAACGGAAAAGATCCCAGTGGAGTTCGATTCCAAGGAAGGTTTCACAGAAATGGATAAAAATCGAGATGTGGCAAATGGAGTTCGGGTTGAGATGATGGAGCTCAAGCCCGTAGTAGTAAAGGAGGCCACGGAAAAAAAGAACAAGAGGGGAGGGCCAAACCCCGTTCGGCAAAATGGTAAAATGTGACGATTTCGTCAACATTTTCCATGGGGAAAGGTTCACGGAATGAGGGGCGCCAATTGACAAGATTTTTGTCTTGCAGCAACCCCTCGGAGACAAGTTTATTAAGATCATTGAGGGAACACTTATTGTGTGTCCACTCCCCAGTCGTTGGCTGCGTCTCCTTCTTCTTGCCTTCTTTGTCTGTTTTCTTGGGCGCCATCTCCAGATCCACTCGCCACGAGTTGCTCGGGGGCTGCGGGGAGAGGGGCGGGGAGATCTGGTGGGCTGGGATTTCTCTGGGAGGATGACGGCAGAGCGCGGCTCTGTTTGGGGATTTTGGTGGCTTTTGGCAAATTGTAGATTGGAAGCACAGTCTTTTCTCACTGTTACCGTGGGGTTAAATAACCAATGGTTGGGGAAAAGTTTACTGTTTCAAAGTTGAAGAGTCGTTTTTGGGAATATTCCGAAGATGAGGGATAATTTGGCGGACTGTTCGGATTAAATATTTGATTAATCATTTTTCAGGGTTAATTGTCCTGAAGAGAGGGGTTTTTCAAACTTTAGATCTAACTTCCATCATTTGTACCATCATGCTGGTAATTTACCGTGTGGATATTTTTGCACTGCATGCCAAGACTTTTGGATCCTTATCTCCAAATTTGTGGGGATTTGGATTCAAGGCTCGGGGGCTGCGGGATACGTGGCATCGGCTACTTATTCTTTTGAATTTATTCAAAAAAGTAAGTAAGGAAGGTTCAAGACTAATACGACCCTCAGCCTAATTCTTCGATTCAACCTAAGGCTCGGGGGCTACTCCATATGGAGTGCGATTTTTCAATTGCACACCATATTAAAAATATAATTCGAGGCATGAGCACCTCATGGCTTCGATGCAGCCAAGTAAGTACTTGAAGAAGGACTTCAAGACAGAGCTTCAAAAGAAGTCGAAGACTACTTCAAAAGTACTCGATAAGCCTGCAGTACTCAGCTACGAAGAGCTCGGGGCTTATTAGACCTGGGGCCACAGGACTGTGTACATAACGTAGTTTAAAAGAGGTTTAAGAGATTAAGTCCGTCTTATCTCTTATTTATCTCATTTATCTCTTATTTATCCCATTTAAGTAGTAGATAGAGCTAACCGATACAGAAGGAATCTACTCGAGATATGTTCTGGTGCGATTCCTTAGCTGGTGTTGGTTAGTATCCTTGTAACCCTGGCCTCTCGGATATATAAGGTAGGACAGGGACCCTCTCAAAATAAGATCTCCAGATCATTCTACACCAAAGGCAATATAAATCACCATACAGGACGTAGGGTATTACGCATCTTGCGGCCCGAACCTGTCTAAGTTTTGTGTTCCTTATACCTTCGAGTTTCTGATCTCGGTGTCTCCTCACCTAAACTTACCATCTTGGGTATACCCCTCGCTGGGTAGCCGGTAAAACACCGACAGCTAACGTTCTACAGTCAACACTGCTCTGATACCACTTCTGTCACACCCGGTTTAGAAAAGATAACCGAATGCATCCCATATGTGTGCCAGGATCAAGTTCCGCACATATAGTAGATGTCACAAGTGTATACCCGAAACAATGCATTAACGAAATAGAGTATAATCGTACTTTATTACATGACCGATAGTCTTAATCTTAAGCGAATAAATAAATATTAATTACTAACAGCGGATTTTAACTTCACAGGCAGATGACTGGGAGACATACGCCTAGTACTCTTCAAAATCTTCTGGGAACTCCGGACAATTATCTTATTTTGAGCAGCATTGGTTTTAATAAAGCAAGTGTGAGTACACTTATGGTTGGTACTCAGCAAGTGGAGTAAATTATATGACATGCAAAGCTATAATCAAGGAAAAGCTAACATGGTTTGACTGCGATAAGCATTTTTAGTGGGTCAAATTTTATTAAGCAAGCATTAACTAAGTGTAAGTATATACCAATCCCTTAAATAAATATCAGTAATAGATAATCAACAACATAAATAAATAAAGAACATCAATTTAGATCATCTTTAGGTTTAATTATCATGTGAGTATCCAAGCCGCTCTTAACCGTGAGCACGGCTGATATATCAGTTGTCATTCTGCAGAGGTTGTACACTTTACCCACAATTCGTATTTCCCTTGATGCCCGTGTTTCCAAGGCCCTTAAACACTTCCGAGGTGAGTGGCAGAGATTCACTACAAGGCCTTCACAAAGATTCCCTAATTTATGACAATCCTCTAAGGTTTCAAGTCAAAGCGGTCATAACCCTCCCTAATGAGGTAAAACCTTAGCCAAGGACCACATATATCAATATGCCTCAAGAGGACTGAGCTATACCCCAACGATGCAACCCCTCTTGCCCTTTCGGTAAGATTATCATAAGCTAAGGTTTCTAATTAATCAGTCAAGACCAGAGCCATGTAGTATTATGGTTGCACTGTTTTCCTCAGTGGTTCTCCATATTCCAATTAATGCAATGATCTGAATTATCATCAATAAAGTATTCCATAACATGTGTAAACCAGTGTAACATGATTTCCAGGTTATCCAACAAAAATCTAAATCTAAGCAAAAGCAACTAGTGTAGCTACAACATAAATATAATAACCTAGGTTTAATTAAGAAAGTTTAATAGAAATTAGGCACATCCTTAATTTGGGATAAATCATATTCTAGACACATGCATGCATATAAAGTAAATGTGTGTATTTATAATGTTATTGTGTCAGACCCGGGGCCACCGGGCTGGGCACGTTACGTAGTCTAAGAGATTAAGCCCGTCTTATCTCTTATTCTTTTCCTTTATCTCTTGTCTATCCCGTTTAAATAGGAGATAGAGCTAACCAACACGGAGAGGATCTACTCGAGATATGCTCTGGCATGATCCCTTGACGAAGGTTGGTTAGCATCTTTGTAACTCTGACCTCTCGGATATATAAGGGAGGTCAGGGACCCCCCTCAAAACAGGATATCATTAGATCATTCTACACCAAAGGCAATACAAACTATACAAGACGTATGGTGTTACGCTCCGTGCGGCCCGAACCTGTCTAAGTCTTGTGTTCCTTGCACCTTCGAGTTCCTAATCTCGGCGTCTCCTCACCCAAAACTTACCACCTTGGGTATATCCCTCGGTGGGCAGCCGGTTAAACACCGACAGCTGGCGCGCCAGGTAGGGGAACGCGTCGAAGATCCACCGGCGAGCTCGATGGCATCTTTCAACTTCATCAAGTCAGTTCCCTCTCAGGGCACGACATTCGTTTTTGGCTCGTGGGTTTGCATCGCAGATGGTGCGGGCAACTTTCGGCGATTTCTCGTCGACATGACGCCAAAAACCTTCGCTGCGGATCCTTGCAATGGCCTCGACAAGTTCGTCGACGAGCTCGACAACTTGCCGCTGCATACTTCCGCAGCTCAGATCGAGATGGAGTCTGCTCTGGGCTCGGCTTCTTCTGGTGTTGCGACAACTTCCCCTGGTTTGGACTTGTTCCAATCTAGGGATCTGCATGGCCGATTTCAACTCGGCTCATGCAAACAGGCCACTGATCTTTAGGAGGCCAACGAATCCGGATCCCTCTCCATGTTAGAGAAGGATCTGGACTTGCTACTCCAGGATGGAAATCCAGAAGCCACCGCATGTCGGGAGGCTTTGGGTTGTTCTGGTCCCGGTGACTTGGTGATTACTTCCTTGCCGAAGGGGCGCATTGTGCATTGGAGGGGGATGATGCACTCCAGTTTACTCGAGGCAGAGGGTCGGCTTGTGGCTCACCTCGAGCCATTGCCCTTCCAAGAGGGCAGGCCATTGGCCACCGCGGCGGAGGGATCGAATGAACTAGTCGACGAAAGCTCTCATGACCTTCCCTCCCGTCAGGTGCTAATGGCCGAAGAGGGCGAGGACGGTGGGGACTTTCCCATTGACAACTTTGAAGTGATCTCCGAAGATGAGATCACGGCCAATGTCGGTGACGAGAACGACGCTGATCGTGATGCGCGGAGGGCCAGGAACAGGGCCCGCACAATCCGGCGGAGGAGGGCCAATGAGCGCAGGCGATCTATGCATCGCGAGCTTGACCCTGAGTTCGCCGCCATCAGCGAACGAGGTTTCCGGACTCCGGTGGCCAACATCGCTAGGGTGACGGCCATCCTCGAGCGCAGCCACGATCCGGAGGTACGTCAAGCACTCCTCTACGCGCAGAGGGCTTGGATCTAGTTGGATCAACACAACCCGGCGCCTAACATCAGGGAGGAGCGCGTGGGCGAGAGTCGAAGTCAGGCTCACAGCCGAACGGCTGGCGGCCATCCTCGACACCAGATCAGCAACGACAATGCGCGTGGGAGCCAGGTCCCTGGCGGGAGGCAACAGCCACCGCAAGGGGGTCACCCGCGACTGGTCAATCTTCGACCTCCTTTGGGGGACCTGCGCCAGCACATCAATGAGAGTCGCGATGCGCGGACCGTGATCTCCTCCAGGCGCAAGACCCGCGAAGAAGTCGAAGCTGAAGGTACTGACTGTAGCGATCGATTTCCAGCTTTTTCTGTTCGTTTCAGCAGCTACAAGTATCCAGAGGGCTTCAAGCCGATCGGCATCACCAAGTACGATGGCAAGCAAGCTCCTCAGCAGTGGCTCCGTTGCTACTCCACGGCCATTGAGGTCGCAGGGGGTTCAAATGTCACCAAAGTCGTCTACTTCCCAATGGCTTTGGACCCTGCACCGCTCACTTGGCTGGAGAGCCTCGGCAGCAACTCCATCGATTCCTGGGAACGACTTAAGAAGGTCTTCATCGACAATTTCCAGGGAGCGATTACCCGTGCAGGTACTCGACACGATCTGGCCCAGTGCAAGCAAGAACTTAACGAGCTTCTGCGGTCCTACACGCGTCGCTTCTTCGACGTTCGCGCTACCATCGCGAACATCTCGGAGGAGGACATCATGTACTGCTTCTACAACGGCATCACCGACCCGGGCATATACAGGGATTTCGGGCGGAACAGGCCGAAAACTATTTCGGGCCATCGTGATATGATGCACGATTGGTCCGAGCAGGAGGAGAAGATGCGGGAGCGGTTCCCGCGACGTCAAGACAGCAATCTGCGGCGCCCAAACGATAACCGCAGCGACAAGGGCCAGCGGGACTTTTCGGGGCCACCCCGGAAATGAAAGCCAGATGAGGTCATCGCGGCTATCGATCGTCCTTCGCGAGGCAAGAAGTCGACAACGTAGGAGGAGTTCGAGAAGCTCCTGCAGAAGAAGTGCCCGTGGCACCCGGCGCCAACCACGCCGCCATCGACTGCTACCACCTTCGGAGGACGTTCAGCAACTTTGGAGGCGGAAAGAAGAACAAGAAGCCTGCTGACAAAGAACCCGAGGATGATGATCAAGAGGATCATGGGCGCAACCCGAAGTTTCAAGACGCATCAAAGGTTGTCAACGTCATCTTCGGGGGAGACGAGGATTTCTGTTCCAGGCGGGATCAGAAGCTACTCCTCCGGGAGATTTTGTCCATCGAGCCGGCGGTACCACGACCACTCCGTTGGTCGGAGGTCCCCATCTCGTTTTCTCGCGATGACCAGTGGATGAGCTTTTCCGAGCCCGGCAAGTTCCCCTTGGCCTTGGATCCTGTGGTGGCGGAGGTCAAGCTTACCAAGGTCCTCATCGATGGCGGGAGCGGGCTCAATCTCATCTTCGTCAGTACTTTGAAGAAAATGGGTTTGGAGTTCAAGGATATGCTGGTTCCCAGCAAGTCCCCCTTTTACGGCATCGTCCTAGGTAATGCGGCGCACCCGCTTGGTACGGTGGTCCTCCCAGTCACCTTCGGCACGCGGAGAATTATCGTAATGAGTTCATCAAATTTGAAGTGGCTACTTTTGACTCTTCCTACCATGCAATACTGGGTCGTCCGGCACTTGCCAAGTTTATAGCAGTGCCGCATTATGTCTATCTGCTTCTTAAGATGCCAGGACTCGGGGGAGTGCTCACCCTCCGCGGTGACTTGAAGAAGTCGTACGACTGCAATCAGGAGGCGATCCAATACGCTTCGACTACTCGCGTGCCAGATGCTTCGGGAGAAGTACTCGCGGCCGCGCAGCAGCTCTCCCAGACCGGGCTGGAGATTCCTTCCAAGAAGGCCAACAAGTCGAGTATCCAGTCGACTGACGATGTGGCCCTCAAGATGATCCAGCTTCAGGAGGGAGATCCATCTAAGACCGCCGTCATCGGTGCGGGTTTGGGTGACAAATAGGAACTCGCGCTCGTCAACTTCCTTCAGGCTAACCGAGACATATTCGCATGGAAACCAGCGGATATGCCAGGGGTGCCCAGGGAGTTGATCGAGCATGCTTTGAATGTACACCCGAAGGCTACGCCTAAAAAGCAACGCCTGCGGCGGTTTGCTCACGACAAGCGTGAGGCCATTAAACGGGAGATCGCTAAACTTCTCGCGGCTGGATTCATTAAAGAAGTAATCCATCCAGAGTGGGTAGCAAATCCCATTCTTGTAAAGAAAAAGAACAATGAATGGAGAATGTGTGTCGACTACACTGATCTCAACAAGCATTGCCCAAAAGATCATTTTGGGCTGCCGCGCATTGACCAAGTTGTCGATTCGACGGCTGGTTGTGTCCTTCTTTGTTTTCTTGATTGTTACTCAGGATATCATCAGATCGCACTCAAGGAGGAGGACTAAATCAAGACTGCTTTCATCACCCCGTACGGGACTTACGCCTACAAAACAATGTCCTTCGGGTTGAAAAACGCAGGCGCAACATACCAGCGTGCGATCCAGATGTGTTTCGCGGATCAGCTGCACCGGAATGTTGAGGCCTATGTGGATGACGTGGTCATCAAGACCAGGGATTCCGATAACTTGATCGCAGATTTGGAAGAAACATTTAGCAGTCTGCGCAGATTTCGGTGGAAACTCAATCCCACCTAGTGCGTGTTTGGAGTAACTTCAAGAAAGTTGCTCGGGTTCATTGTCAGGAATCGGGGCATTGAAGCCAACCCTGTAAAGATCACGGCCATCACTGATATGGAGGCTCCGGTCACAATCAAGGATGTGCAAAAGTTAACAGGTTGTATGGCGGCTCTGAACAGGTTCATCTCCCGGCTCGGGGAGAGAGGACTACCCTTCTTCAAGCTCCTGAAACGCCAGGATAAGTTCCAATGGTCGGAGAAGGCTGAGCGGGCCCTGCAGGATCTGAAACATCATCTACAGTCACCTCCAATCCTTACAGCACCGTTGCCAGGGGAGGATCTACTACTTTACATCGTGGCAACAACTCATGTTGTCAGCAGTGCCATTGTAGTCGAGCGAGGCCAAGAAGGCCATGCGCTTGGTGTGCAGAGGCCTGTCTATTTCGTCAGCGAAGTCCTCTCCGAATCCAAGGTACGGTATCCTGCCGTTCAAAAGCTTTTGTATGCAATCTTGATCACATCGAGGAAGCTACACCATTACTTCGACGAGTACAAGATCACCGTGATCACGGACTTCCCGCTGGCGGATATCCTTCATAACCAAGATGCCACGGGGCGCATATCCAAGTGGGCAGTGGAGCCGGGGGCTTTGTCAATAGACTTCAAGCCACGCACTGCAATCAAGTCACAGGCTCTGGTCGACTTCATGGCTGAATGGAGGGAGAATCAAGTCCCAACCCCAGTGGACAAGCCAGAGCACTGGACCATGTACTTTGATGGGTCCCTCAAGCTCGACGGCGGTGGCGCTGGTGTTCTGCTTATTTCTCCACGAGGTGAACAATTGAAATATGTCCTTCAGATCCTATGGGCGGTATCCAACAATGAAGCCGAGTATGAAGCTTTGCTTCACGGGCTTCGTTTGGCGATATCACTAGGGATCAAGCGACTACTTGTATACGGCGATTCTCTTCTTGTCGTTCAACAGGTCAACAAGGAATGGGACTGCAACAAGGAGACAATGGATGCTTACGTACAGGAAGTGCGCAAAATTGGAAAGCAAATTCTCCGGCCTGGAGGTTCATCATGTGTTGCGGGAGCATAATGTTGGCGCGGACACCCTGTCCAAACTGGGGTCCACGCGTGCCCAGGTCCCGTTGGGAGTCTTCGTCCAGGAGCTCAAACAACCATCCATCAAGTCTTCTCCGCAGGTAGCCATCGACGTGGGTCCCCAACAACCCGATCGAGAGGTTATGGTGCTGGAAGAGGACTGGCGAGGGGTTTTTATCGACTTCATTCAAGACCAACGATTACCAGCCGGAATTGACGCCAGGAGCACAGAAGCAGCTCGCATCTTACGAAGAAGCAAGGGTTTCGTCCTGGCCGACGGTAATCTCTATCGGCGAGGCGCTCGGTCAGGAGTCCTCATGAAGTGCGTCACAAAGGAAGATGGTTACGGCATACTGCGGGAGATCCACGATGGCATCTGCGGCAACCATGCGGCTTCAAGAACGCTGGTGGGGAAAGCATACAGAGCCGGTTTCTCGTGGCCCACCGCAGTGACCGACGCAGAGGATCTCGTGCGCAGGTGCCAAAATTGTCAATTCTTCGGCAAACAGACGCATGTTCCAGCTCACAGCCTCATCACCATACCGCCATCCTGGCCTTTTGCCTGTTGGAGTCTTGACATGATCGGGCCCTTCACGATGGCACCAGGCGGTTTTACCCATGTTCTGGTGGCTATCGACAAGTAAGTGGATCGAGTACAAGCCGATAGCCAAGCTCACGCCGGATCGGGTCGTCGACTTCATCTCAGATATTCTGCATCGTTTCGGCTTCCCCAACTCCATCATCACAGACTTGGGGTCAAACTTTACGGCGAACCAGTTCTGGGAGTTCTGCGAGAATGCTTGCATCGAAGTTAAATATGTCTCGGTTGCACAACCAAGGGCCAACAGACAAGTCGAAAGGGCGAACGGCTTGATCATTGATGGCCTCAAGAAGAGACTTTATGATGAAAATAGCAAGAAGGGAGGCAAATGGGTGCATGAGCTGCCACATGTCGTCTGGGGCTTCGGACTCAGCTGTCCAAAGCCACAGGACAAACACCTTTCTTCCTTGTATATGGATCCGAAGCTATTTTACTAGCCGATATCATGTGGAAGTCTCCAAGGGTCGAAATGTACAATGAAGGCGAGGCGGACGAGGCGCGGCAGTTAGAGCTCGATTCTGTGGAAGAAGCTCGCTGCACCGCTCTTGTTCAGTCAGCTCGGTACTTGCAGGGGATCCGGTGATACCATGATCGCAACGTCAGGGAGTGATCCTTCAATGTTGGTGACTTGGTCTTGCGGCGTATCCAGGACGAGTCTGGCCTACACAAGCTCAATTCAAGGTGGGAGGGCCCGTTCGTCGTCAAGCAAGTCACAAGGCCAGGGTCTTATCGACTACAATCCCCTGAGGGTCGCGAGATCCCGAACTCCTGGAACGTTTAGAACCTGCGCAAGTTCTACCCTTAAGTCGGGGCCCGGTGATCGCTAAATCCCTAGGGGCTTAGAAGATCTTTTCTCCCCGTGTCAATTTGGAGGCTATGAGCCACACGACTCGGTTTGTACATGCCTTCTTACTTACACGATGGCCAGGGTCATGTGCAAACACATACATATATAAATCGACTTCTTGTCGTGAATGATGCGGGGGCTATGGCCACAATCATCCCCCTTCAACTCTTGTTCCTGACGGAACCATTGGCTTCGGCTAACTCCTCTGCATATCGAAGTCTCGCCGCAACCCTGGATGGTCGCACGCGACAGCAGTCGCATTTTCTCCAACATAGTCGATCTGCTCGACTAGCTTAATAGCAATACGCTGGAAAAGGCTCGCACAAAAGAGCTATCTCGCCTACATCCTGAGCGGCTGCACTCAGAACAGTCTTGTATCCGCCAAAAAGAATGGCAAGTTCGCGGCACCACCCGCACTTGCTCCTTGCAAGCTCGATCCGTCCGTCCGGGTCTTACCTAGCTTACGGAGCACGCTCACAGCAGGAGCGACCTTCGACTACACTCCGGTCGCCGCACTCGGGGTAGTCTCATTTTTCTGCCCTACGCACGGCAATCCCGCGACGATGCTCGCATTCTTGCCTAACAAGTTTAAACCCGCTCGTTCGAGTCGTGGCTAATCTGTTAGACGAGTACCAGCTACCCTTCGGGTCGTTGCACCCAGGAAAGCGCCTACTACTCGGGCCCTGTAAGCCTGAATCCCAGTTCAGCTAAGGCACACACACACACAAGTAGAAATATCAAAAGAAGCCATATATACAAGGAAATGAATACTTGTCTTCAGTACCCTAGTCCTGCATTACACTTTGAACTATGTGTTCTGATACAGGTTGGGCCTCTAGGAGGTATTTGTCGAATTGCTCCTCGGTGCAGTCCGCCGCCATGCCTTGAGCAAATATCTCCAGCTTTGCGCTCGGCAGGAAGGACTTCACGATTGCGAGGGCATTGTTGACGCACGTGATAGGCGCCTCGGAAAGGAACCTCATCACCTTCTTCGGGGCCTCACAGAGACGCTCTAGCAGGGGCCGGGGGTTCGCTTCACCTTCTTCTGGTGGGTCCACCATGTCCACCAGCTCCCGGGCGGCCCCCCTGATGCTCTCGAGTTCTTCGCCCAGTGTCTTGATTCGCTGAAGGCTGTCGACGAACTGTTGCTCAGTGTCGCCGATCACCTCCTGCAGCCTCTTGACGTCATCTGTACGGCGATAGAGCAGGTTCTTCATGTCAGTAAGTAGCTCTTCTTTACTGATTAAATTTCTCCTAAGCTCTGCGGGGGAAAGCTTTTCAGAACCCAGGGTGAGTCATACAGAGCAAAATACCCGAGGGAAGCAACGGTTTACCTTGGTGCGCCTTCTTTTGTGCCCTGAGCTGCTCCTTATGCGCCTCGAGCTCCTTCTTCTGTTCCTCGAGTTGTTGCTGGAGCTCGGCGTTGACTTTTTCAAGATGTACATTCTCCGTCTTCTCGTCGTCAAGGCGCATCCTCAGGGCCTCGAGTTCCTTATGGTTGCGGGCAAGGGTCTTCAACTCCTCCGCCTGCTTCCGGGAGCGAGCGACCATACTCTGCATAAAAAGGACAAAGCCAGATTAGCAGCTCGACTCAGCCACTGACCGAAAACGCTCTTAGGTTTTACCATGGTCAAGTCATGCGCCTTCTTGAGGATATCGACATCATCATCCGTCGGTAGCAGGTCGTCTGTCAGGTCTGTGGCAACGGCTTCTTGACTACCCGACCCGGTCAGCAGCAGCTCATCGGGTCCCCCGAAAGTTCCCACGGTTTCTTCAGTAATCAGACGCTGGGCACCTGCAACCACAAGTGTTCTCAGCACACATCATGCGGATCCCGGCAGCTAGCCGGGGCAGTCAGACACTCACCTGCGCCATCTGTTGGAGCGGCGCCAGGGGCCCCGACCTGTTTCTCGCCACCGGCCCTGGCCTCGACTTGTTGGAGCTCGGGATGCGGCAGGTCGGGCAGCGCGGTGTCGGCCCCGGGGGCTGGCTCCGTGGGCATCGACCCCTCGAGGGCCAGTGCCTCGGGGGCTGGGGCAGCCGAAGTCGGCGTTAGCTGGAAGTCCGCAGCACTTGCAGCACTAATGAAGTCGAAGTTAGTCAACACAAAAGCCGAAAGATCAACTCATTTGCAGTGCACCAAGAGGCAGACTTACAGTACAGATTTTTTCTTAATGGCTCTCTTCATCCGCACGGCCTGACGCGGCGTCTCCGTCGCCGGCGGCGAGGTTTCACCGGCTTGTGGTGCAGTCCCCGCCACGGCGATGGTGACGGCGGCGGCGATCGCTGGGCTTGCCCTTCTTCCTTCGGGCTCGGCCCGGGCGGAGGATGCGGAAGGACTACAGGTGGATGGTATAAGTACGACTTAGCATCAAGGCAACATATTACAACAAGCAAGTAGGCTCGTACCCGGTGGACTCGAGTTCTTGCGCCTTGCGCTTGCGCGCTAGTCGATGGCCTTGTGGCACCGGTGGCAGAGCGCTGGTCAACTCCACGCTCTGATCGGAGGAGTTGTCCTAGGGCGTTCTTCCTTCGGATCCTTCTCCCGCCTGCAAGCTCATGCCTTCGGTCGACTCGCTGCTGTGTAGAGCTGCAGCAAGGCGACCCCTCTTGGCTTCAACGGCGGCAGAGGGGAGGAGGTGGTCCGGTCGGGGGACGTCTGGTCGCGGCGGGTAGCTGCGATACAGCTCCGTGTGTCCCTGCAGAGAGTTCTTCGGTCACGCAACAAAGCAAAAGCGGTTATCTTCAGCAAAAGAAGTCGAATACTCACTGGTTTGGGTGGATTCCGGGCGGAAAACAATGTGGGCACGTATGGCATGGCATCCACGTCTAGCAGCACCCGCTGAACTCGCTGCAGCACGACTTCATCTGGCAAATCCTCTGCGCACATGCGAGAAGGATCAGCAGGGCCTGTGTACTCGAATCCCAGGCGATGGCGCTGTTGGATGGGTTGGACGCGGCGCTTGTAAAATGCGAACATAACGGAGGCACCGGTCACTCCCTTCTTCTTCTGAGCCTCAATGACATCCAGCAGCTGTTTGACTTGGTCCATTTCCCCGCCGGAGGGCTCCAGGCTCCATTCCCCTCTGATTACAGGTGGTCTGTTCGACTTCATTGGTAGACGGGGAGCATGGTTTTTGATGTAAAACCAGTGGTTTTTCCATCCAGGAAGGTTGGAGGGGAATCTGTATGGGAGATATTTGTCGCCGGCCTGCTGACGCAGTTGGATGCCGGCGCCCCCCACAACGGAAAGGTTTTTGGAGGTGGGTTGTGGTTTGATACGGAAGAGAAAGCGGAAAAGATCCCAATGGGGTTCGATTCCGAGAAAAGCCTCGCAGTAATAGATGAAAATTGAAATGTGGCATATAGAATTTGGGTTGAGATGGTGGAGCTCAAGCCCGTAGTAATACAGAAGGCCTCGGAAGAAGGAACAAGAGGGGAGGGCCAATCCCCATTCGGCAAAATGAAGAAATGTGATGATTTCGTCAACATTTTCCATGGGAAAAGGTTCGCGGAAAGAGGGGCGCCAGTTGACAAGGGTTTTCTCTTGCAGCAACCCCTCGGAAACAAGGCTCTTCAGGTGGTTGAGGGAGCACTTACTGTGTGACCACTCTAGGGTTGAAGACTGTGCCTCCTCCGTCTTCTTCCCTTCGATCTCCGCCTTCTTTGGCGCCATCTCCGATTCACTGGCCACGAGACGCTCGGGGGCTGCGGGGAGAGGGGCGGGGAGGTCGGAGCGGGAGAATCACTTTTGGGGGATGGCGGTGGTGCTTGGCTCAGATTGGGGAATTCGGTGGCTTTTGATGGAATGCAGATTGAAAGCGTGGTTTTTTCCTACCGTTATCGCGGGGTTAAATAACCAGCGGGGTGGGGAAAAGTTACTGTCCTGAAGTTCAGGAGCCACTTCCGAGAATATTCCGAATATGAGGGGTCGTTTGATGGATTATTTGGATTGAATATTCGTTTAATCATTTTTTCAGGGTTTGTTCGCCCGAAAAAAGTGGTTTCTCGAATTAATAATCTAATACCAATCATCTATACCATCGTTTTGGTAACTTTGCAAGTTGTCATTTTTAGCCTGCATGCCTCGGTTGCTGGATCCTTATCTCCAAATTTTGTGGGATTTAGATTCAAGGCTCGGGGGCTGCGGGATACGTGGCATCGACTACTTATTTTTTCAAATCTTCTGAAGGATAAGTGGGGCTACAGACAAATGGGACCCTCAGCCTGATTCTCTGATTCAACCTAAGGCTTGGGGGCTACTCCATATGGAGTGCGATTTTTAAATCGCACACCATAACAGAAATTCGGGGCATGAGCACCTCATAGCTTCGACGCAGCCAAACAAGTACTCGAAGAAGGACTTCAAGACGGAGCTTCAGAAGAAGTCGAAGACTGCTTCAAAAGTACTCGATAGGCCTGCGGTGCTCAGCTACAAAGAGCTCGAGGGCTTGTCAGACCCGGGGCCACCGGGCTGGGCACGTTACGTAGTCTAAGAGATTAAGCCCGTCTTATCTCTTATTCTTTTCCTTTATCTCTTGTCTATCCCTTTTAAATAGGAGATAGAGCTAACCAACACGGAGAGGATCTACTCGAGATATGCTCTGGCATGATCCCTTGACGGAGGTTGGTTAGCATCTTTGTAACTCTGACCTCTCGGATATATAAGGGAGGTCAGGGACCCCCCTCAAAACAGGACATCATTAGATCATTCTACACCAAAGGCAATACAAATTATACAGGACGTAGGGTGTTACGCTCCGTGCGGCCCGAACCTGTCTAAGTCTTGTGTTCCTTGCACCTTCGAGTTCCTGATCTCGGCGTCTCCTCACCCAAAACTTACCACCTTGGGTATATACCTCGGTGGGCAGCCGGTTAAACACCGACATATTGGGACTGGAGTGTGATCAAGGACCACTCGCCTTCGTCAAAGCACGGCTCTTGCGGACCCTCGAACTGCGCACCGTCTATCGTAACACACAAGTACATACAAGCAAACAATACAATAAATAAGAAACAGTATACCAAATAATATAAACAGAGCAAAATAATGTTGTAAAGCTATGCAAGGGTCGCATGAGCGCAAGAATCGATGAAAACAGAGTTAAAACGGAGGAGTTATGGCTAAAACATGATTCTAGGGGCCTATTTATAGAAGTTTTGAAACTAGAAGGGCTCTGACCAAAGAAACCGAGGGTTAGATCATAACTAAACCTTAGATCTAGGGTCTAGATTGTAAAACAGAAGGGTTTAGGACTGCGGGTTCTATTTTTGGAAAAGATAGGGGCCTAAACAGAACAAAAGGATCTATTCATGAATACTTTTGAACTACCGTGGACTGTGGGTTGATTTCTATAAAACTCAGGGGCTAAAGCGCAAAACTACCCAAGTTTGACTAGTATCTGGTTCTATTGACTCGGGTTAGATCTAATCTAACCCGTTGGATCGAGATCCTACGGTTGTGACGCGGCTGACGGCGCAGGGGCGGTGGCGCGGAGCGCCGGCGGCGAGGCGGTGCGGCTGCGAGCGGTGGCGCTTCGCCGAGGGACCGCGTAAACAGGTTCCCGAGCATGGTTTAGACTCGAGTTTGGTCAGGGAGCAAGAGCGCGAGGCGAGGATCGCATCTAGGGACTCAGGAGGCGGCAATAGTGGCCGGAGACGGCGGCCGGCGACGAGGGGCGGCTCGGGATGACGGCGGGCCAGTAGCGAGCATGGGAAAGTGAGGGAGAGAGAGAGAAGCAGCGGGCGAGCATCCTCACCACAACGCGATTCTCCTGGACTACTTACTCAACGGTGGGGAGCGGCGGAGTGGTGGCATGGCGAGCGATCGAGGCACGGCAATGGCGGCGACGGAGGGGAAGCTTCGGGCGCTAGGGTTTCTCAACAAAGGCAGCAGCTGCGGATTAGGGGTGAGAAGCTAGGGAACGGGGGCTTAAATAGGGTGGCCAGCCGCCTAGGCATGTGGGCCCGGGACTCCGTGCAGCGGGGCGGCACCGGACCACGGTCGGACTCGGGCTCGAGTCCGAGCCGGTCGCGAGGAAGGGGGCGGTCCTGACAGGCGGGACCCACCCGTCAGCGAGAGAATGGGGGAGAAAGGAGGAAGCAGGCCGCGTGGGGAAAGGTGGGCTGGGGAGAGCTGCTGGGCCGCTCGGAGGGAAACGAAAAAAGGAAAAGAAAGGAAGGCCGCGGGCTGGGCTGCACAGGGAGAGAGAGAGAAAAAGTGTGCCGGGCCAACTGGGCTGTGCGGGAGGGGGAGGAAAGGCCGGCCTGGGCCGGGCTGCAAGGGAAAAAGAGAGAAAAAGAAAAGGAGAGAGTGGGCCGGGCCAAATTAGAAAAAGAGAGAGAAAAAGAAATGCATTTGAATTTAAATTTGAAATTTAAATTCAAATGGAAGACAAACAATAAAACAATGCAATGGGGCATGAAATGCACAAAACCTATAGTTCCTTATATTTTTTTTATGGTTTAGTAAATTGCTATTAATTCACGGTAAATGCTCTAAAATAAAAAAATAATGGAATAAAAACCTTATGGATCCTAAAAGTAATTCTAGCAAAATTTATTTAATTAGGTTTCTAAATTAAAAATTAGGGTGTTATAGTTGATGAGGTGGTTAAGGCCGTATAGTGGTCCGTGCAACCTATGCTGTTGTTCATAGCCTCCGAAAATTAAGGATCCCATGTGAATGGCCTAGCAAGTTGAAAGGCCACTAAACTTAACTAAGTAACAACAAAGCTTAATTAGTAGATAGAAAAAAGAAAAATAGCCTTCACATGTGAATGGCCTAGCAAGTTGAAAGCCCACTAAACTTAACAAGGATCATATCAGAATTAGCCTCCACGCTACCTGCTGCCGGTTTGGCTTCTATCAGTGGAGACTCATCATCGATCTAACTAGTATGCGAGAATGATCATCGATCTCTCCATGTTCTATTGCTGGACGGAGTACTAATCTAGCACAAACGGTCAATCTTCTCGAGCAAGTGTGAACCGAAAGCACACAAACGCCATGCTTACCACTCCAATTCACCCAAGTAGGCACAATTGCAAACACAAGGTTGATATGTGCCTTTGTGGTTTGAGTGTGTGATGAGTGATTGTCAATGAGTGCAGCGTGTTGGGTTGGGTTGGCTGACTAACCGGGGCTTGAGTGTGTGTGCAACCATGTCTATTGGCTTGTGATGCGCAGGTGTGGAGCCTGGAGGCAGTGGCGTGGCAAAGGTGAAGGTCATGCGGGTCTATGCCGATGGACCGGGAGCGGTGAAGGGCAGATGCTGAGCGTGGACCAAGGGACTAGAGAAGCTGGGCGGCCAGCTGCGGTGGCTAACACTTGGGACATTGATGAGTGCGAGAAGATATAGAGGAGTATACCGTGTGGATCAAGTCCAATACGGCAGTCAAGAGGGTCGAGCGGAGGCGCCAGAGGACTCAGCGATCGGGCAGTCCAGGATCGGTCACGTGTCGAGAACAAGAGGGATGCGTCAGTTGGACGCTACTCGCAGAGGCGGGTTTACAGGTTTAGGCCTCAAAATCCGGGTAGAACTTCCGAGGGAAGCGCGGTGGCATGTGGCAAAATCCTTTGCATCGAGGTGACGGGTAGTCCAGGCAGGAAGCGGGGCCGTCGGATCAGATGTTTAGCGAGTTGTTCCAGAATGCCTTAGAGTTAGTTGTTTCATTCAGTTCTATTTTAGTTTTACCGGAGCGCTAAGTGGAAATGTTCATCAACCTTGTTAAATAAGGAGAGGATGGCTCCACTCATCCTAACCTCCAGAACTTTTTATTTTCCTTCTCTTCAGGGTTTTATTTTCTCCTTTCTTGCTTCTTAGGTCCACGGAACACGGATGAACTGAGATTTTCTTGGGAAGGAAGGCCCTAACCTCTTTTTGTCCTCCGAGCATCAAGATTCAGAGTTCTTGCTCTATGATTTTCGTGTGCCTCTTTTGTCTCTCCCGTGCTCTTTTCTTTTCCCCCATTTTTGGGAAAAAAAATTACCTGCTGCAGGGTCGTAGACATGTCCCAGTGCGAACCGCGGCTTGATTACTGCCGCATGTACCGTCTCCGCATCGTACGACTAGGCATTGTTTAGCTGATTTGACTTACCACGGGCTGTATGGCTTGTAGCTCAGCTGATTGTTGAAATCGAATTTGACTCTCCGCAAATCCATCTGATCTCATCACGCCTTCGGTAGGTCAAGCCGCCGCCGCCGCCAGTTCTCTCGGCCTCTGATCCGTCGACACGATCTGCCTCCATCGAATATGGGGGGCGAAGAAATCACAGGTGTGGCCTCTGTTCCTGCTGCAACCATGCTTGCATATTTATTACGTGTGCTACAAACCGTGATGCAATTTTGACGTGCTCTGCAGATCATGATGCAACCAAGCCTGTGCCTACTCAATATGTGTTGTCGGTACATACAGACAGGGGTACCTCCTGCTAGAGTGTCCAACCCGAGGGGCGCGACGTTATCTGTAACCTCGCACTAAGCTTTTGGGTGACAGGGCGTCCAGCCCGGGCCAGACGGCTGGGGTCACGGTCTCCCGACCTCACCCCGCGCTCTAGCAGGTCCGGTGCCTCCATGTGCCAACGAGGACAAGGTCCTTAGGAATAGCTACTGCGGGCACGGACCACCACGGGGTAGAATTGGGCCCCTACGTGTGGAAGCCGGACCCCCAGGGGACCTGTGCGCCTGCACCAACCGGAGCGGCCCGAACCTCCCTTCCCACTGGGGAAGAGGTCCGATGCCGCCACGTGCCCCTGGGGAAGCGGCCGCTAGACCAGCTCTGCCACATGTCCGGTGGCAGCCAGCCTTCTGCGGGAAGCCAGCCCAACTACCGCATTAAATGCGGGTAGGTGGGGTGCGCGTGCCCAAGACAGGGCATGGGCTGTCCACTGACATGTTGGACAGGTATGCTGACACCACAGAGGGCCGCGGCGTGCGCTGCTCCAGTGTGCGCGGACAGCACGGCAGGTCAACATAGCCCCTTCGCCTGTCAGCAGTAACTGTAGCCCAACAGTGACAACATGTCTCCCACTGTGCGTATCACTGGCAGTAGACCCTGTGCAGGCGAGATGGCACAAGACCAAATCCAGGCGGTGGATATGCACAGGAGCCGAAGAGGAAGATTTCCGAATCTATAGCATTTTAGGCTCCAATGTGTACGTTATTTAATATATCACGGGTCCACCTGTCGGGACCCCGCTTAGTGTACGCACTCTCCTTGAGCCTATAAATGGGAGAGCGTGCACGTTAGAACACAAGGTTCTCTGGAATTCTCTCAAGCTTTCCACAGACTCACAAGCAATACAACACACAGTGGACGTAGGGTTTTACGCTCCGGCGGCCCGAACCACTCTAAACCCTTGTGTGCTTTCTGTGATCTTTCGCCTCTTGATCTAAGCCTTCCTTGACTCCCCAAACTCATCCTAAACTAAGATTAGGCGGGTGCACTCCGCCACCCGGCTGGAGAAATCCTCTGACATTTGGCGCGCCAGGTAGGGGCTTAGGTTTGGTTAGCGCTAGATCAAGGCTCTTGATCACAATGCCTCAGATATCTGAGCTCCATGACCATCTGATGGCGGAGGAATTGGCATCATCTGCGCCGCTTGCCTCTCGCCTCCTCCATCCAGGGTTGTGGTGCCCGTTGCGCCGCAGCGTGCTGCGGGGCAGTCCTCTAGGGATGTGTCGCAGCCCGCTCAAAATGGGCTGTTGATGGCGGCCAGGGAGCTGCTCCACAACCCGCCAGACACAGCAGCCTTACCCGACGTGTGGCAGAACCAACCTGAATTATACCGGCTCAAGTACGCGAGTCCACTTCCGAGGGCTCCAACGTGCTTCAAACGGTATAATCCCTTGGCCTGTCGGGTAACGTCCCGATAAACCACCGATACACAGGATCAAATAAGGTTACCTCACACGAAGGTGAGTCTAGAGATACAGTCACCATCATATTTTACATCACAGAGAATTACATTACAAGAGTTTCCAAATTTAGAGAAAACATTACAAACCGTTAAAGCTATGGTTTTTGGCAGCGGAAAACATACGTGATGATTTACAACACGTCGTCAAGACGGATGTCATGCTAAGCCCGGGCACGACATCACTCGGCATCATCAGCATTGGCCGGGGACGGATCCCATTCCACGGACCAACCTTCTGGAAAAGCACAGGGCCAAAGCAAGGGAAGAGTAGGGTCTTCAAGGACTATACCTAAAAAACATGTAACTAGCAAGACTGAGTATACTAATACTCAGCAAGGCTTACCCGGTTATGGTATACTTAGCCATGTAACTAGACTTATGAAGGCTTTTAGCTCTGGGTAGAGTTTTCAGCTGAAAAGCATCAAAGAGTAGATCCTTAATGTCAACTTTTAGCTTTCAAGTTCTATGTGATTATTCATTCTAAGTAGGCACCTATAGCTATTCAAGCATGGTAGAATCTTTAGTCAAACATCATCTTCGATAATCATAACCTTGCTCTTGTTACTCAATGTGGTAAAGGGGATAAGCAGTCTCATTCATCGTGAGAGGCGGACGATTCCTGAATCGAAATTCAACCTTGCAAGGTAAACCTAACTCACACGCTTGGAACACCAAAGGGTCGTTCCGAAGCAACCATTTGCCTTTCATTCCGACTCGTGGATCAGATCCACCACAAGCGACTGCAGGACCATACGCACTTCCAAAGTGCAGGACGTACGTCTGTAGCGCGACTACAAAACCCGTACTCCTGGTTGCCCAGCAACACGTATTCCTACACGTCGAACCAAGTAACCAAAAGAACCAAATACATGTGGTGGGGGGTATGTCCATTCCTCGGGCCGATTGGTTACTAGGCTTACCGCTTACCATATTTCGCGGCATGTGGTTAGTACTTTCAAACGCTTAGCCACCACTACCACACATTTCGACCTTAAAACTTTTCTCAAAACAGACAGGGCAAACTTTTAGGTCATGATATAGCACATGACCCTGTCCATTATCCTTATAGTGGTTGCAGAATTGTAAACAAGCAACTCCTATATCGCGCGAGTGACAGGAAATCACCCGACTTTTACCGGTCCTATGTAGCAGAGCATCTAAGCGATAAGGACTCGGGTACAATACATTGGATTCCTAAGATTCATGCATCTAGGGTTTCATTACAACTCCTAGACTTAATGCAAGATATAATATAAATAGACATAGATTGCAGTGTAAATAAAGTAGTGGGATATGTCCGGGGCTTGCCTTTACTGGTGGGGCTGAAGTCAGAAATGTCAATATCTTCCGAACTTTGGTTTGGGGCTTCAGTTAATCCCTTGGTGACGTTCATTTGGTCTTCAGAAACATCCGCCGCAGACTTCTGGGAGATCTTGTAGGTACCGTTTGCGGAAGTAGTCGTATCTACATGCAATGCAACATTACATTAAAGTGTGCATATAAAACTATCTTACTTCACAATAAAGTTGCAATCTAACACTCGTTTAACATACTACTCACATAACAACCAGAAAGATCTAAACTAAACTTAGATTACTAATTAGAATCGGCTACTTGTTGGAGATTACAACAGAGCCAATTGGAACAACAGGGGTTTAGCCGATTGATGAGTGCATCGGGTTCCTAGATGATCGATGAAAGCATCGATTACTTTAGCAGAGGGGTGATTCCTAAAGCAGTGGTGTCTTAACTAAAATGTGCTTAAGTGTTATTCTAGGTAATTGGGTATGGTTGCATCGGCTCGATTACGTCAGTGCAATAGTTGAGTGACGTACAGCCGATTGGAGTGTGGTTGAGGATACATGACTGATAGATATAAATAGCCTATCTTTTAGTCGATAAATCGGTTGATAGAGGTGTGTGAAATGGAGATGGGAAAACTAAAGATTGATCAGCTCTAACCGATATGGAAAACAACTAGAATCGGCTTGGATCGGCCGATAGCAAGAGTTCTAAGATCGTGTGTGCATCTTCGATACATCGTCTAGGTGCAGCCGAGGTAGGACAAAACAACAGGATTGTATCGGCAATAGCTGATACTAGAAAGATAACAACCGTATCAGTTAATCAGCCGATGGTAGAAGCACCGGCTGACAGCTGTTACACAGGGACGTCATAGACTCAAGGAAATGGATGCTTAGTGGTTGGGTTGATAACCTGACACTAAAGCGTAGCTGTCGAGATGTATTAGCTATGCAGTGGATGCACACGGACTAACAAGGATCTTTATACGAAGAGAACCTTAAGGAAATGGCAATCAAAACAAGGACAGAGTCTGGATGGCAGGAATCTGAGTACTCGTGTGAAAAGATTAACTAGAGATCATACATCTTATGATCTCTATTCAGTTACAACACATGCATACAACACAAGGTATAATAAAGCACTCATTTCCTAAGATTTAACCTAGACCACAATTCAAAGACTTTCAACTCAAAATCACAACATATAACTTGTAGATTTTGACCTAGGGTTTCAAACAAAACTGATTTTGTACTTTTATGAACTTCTTACGAAAATCTATAAAATGTAGAAGTTCATTGATTTGAAATAAAGAAAGCTCTGGAAATCTTATAGAAAACACCCTAGAACTTTCTAAATCGAAGCAATTAAGTCCCTGGTCGGGGAAAACAGATAACTAATTACACTTGGTACTATGTTTACTTCAACTAATTATTATAAACACCCCTAGGTTTTACTTAATTATGGCTTACTTTGATTAATTAGACAAACTCTAAGTTAGGAATATAAACTAAATTAACCTAAGTAGGTTTAATTAAGATAACATTATCCTAGATTTTTCAGAACATTTTATGCAATAAATAAATCACAACAATTAACTTAATTAAACAACATAGATAACTTGAATAAATTTTATAGAACATTTTTCTTCAAAACTAAGGTTACCAAAATTATTAAGCATTGCTTTAGCATAAATACACTTACTGTGAATTTATCAAGATTTTTATATTAATAGGAACTATGCCACACAATTTAAATATTAAAAAGAATAAGATCCATTTATAAACGTAATTCTATACTAGGTCTGGGGTTTAAATTTTATAGCCATGTCCTATTATGCAAGAATAACATTCTAGAATATTTTCATAATTTTACATGAACTAGAACTATTGTTCATGAATTTTTCTTTAAATCTAAGCTTAAATTCATAGCATAAGTTCTATTAGGGTTCTGGTTCCCAAACTTTTACCATGAACTACACATGCTAAAATAAGGCTAAGGTAAAATTTTAGCTATAAACATGCAGAGATGCATTTAGAATTAAATCATGAAGCTTTAATCTACATAAAACAAAGACATCACAACATCATGGCTAGAGGACTTTGCTAAGCCCCCCAAAAATTACACCAAGCTACTCATAACACCTACAACATATGTTCCAAAATTCAACTGCAGTAGAGCTATAGATCAAATGATCCAATTAAAGCATTCATTTACTTCTATTTTAAACACAGCACAAATCATATACTTTCATAACATGGTCACAAAACAAGAGTGATAGAGTTTGAAACAAGGATTCAGGTCCAACTGGTTTTACATTTTTTTGAATTTTCTATGATTTCCTAGGAATTTTCAAAGTTTAGCACATTGAAAAGGGAAAAAGGATTGAAAATTTTCATTTGGGCCCTCGGGAAGATTTGAGACCTTGCAATGTGGTCCTTATGGCAGAAATTAGGGCACCGGCGGCGGGTTAAGGCCAAAATCCGGCAAGGTGGGGCGTCGAGGGTGGAGAAGAGTTGGCCTACGGGCACCAGGAGCTTGAGGCGCATCGATTGGCGTGCTTGGGAGGAAAGGGGACGGCCGGAGGAGGCCCGCCGGCGTGGGGGCCGAAGGGCGGCAGTTGAGGCCGTTCGGGTGGAGCTCCGGCGAGGGGAGGCAGGGAGAGTTCGGTTTGGGAGAGTTCAGGAGGTAGAGGGGATTCGTTTGTAAGCCCAGAGGAAGGTCTAAATAGGGGGGGGTGCGGCGTCCGGCGTCGACAGCAAGCCGCAGTGCTGGCGGCTTCAGCGGGTGGCGACGGGCGTGTGGTGGCGCGAGGAGAGGCCACGGGGGCGGGCTAGGGCGGAGAGCAGGGCTAGGGGCGGCGCATGGGAGTGAGGGGGCAAGGGGGGCAGCACTGCAGTGGCCGAAATCCGAGGAAACAGTGCGGCGGCAGGGCAACAGAGGAGCAGACAGAAGGTTGAAGACGACTGGACTGATTTGTAAATTTCAGAAATTCTAGGGACCTGTCTGTAAACCAGCGATAACCTTTAAGCTAGGGTTCAAAAGAAAAAGTGTTCAAAATGAAAGTTGTAAATCTTTTCAAGTTCTATAACTTTGTTTTAGGGTTTGAAATCAAAAACTCAAAGTTTGCAACTTTATTTTGGAACTTTGGACTAACTTTAAGCTTTGTAAAGATTTTGTCCTTGTTAATGTATTTTACACATAACTTTGGGCCTAAATGCAAGTTTTCAGGTAAGTCATGATTACTTGCATTCTTATAATTTGGCCCCTAGTAACTTTGAAAGTTACTATTGTAAATCACCTATTTGCATAAAAGGACTTGATTACATAAATACCCTTATTTTCACCACTTTACCCAAAATTTCTACACACTTCAACACACACATTTCAAATGAAACTTTTAGATAAATATATATTTTTACAAGGGACAAAATAAGAAAACATATTTGCAAAACTACCCTTCACTTATTTTGAAATTACCTCCTATCCAAATACATTTTGCAAAAACAATCCTAAGTTTTTCTGTAATTACAAAAATACCCTTTTTACTTGCACTTTAAATTTTCAAAAGCTTCACGCAAACACACACAAGTTTTACACAAACAAACACATACTTCACAATAACAAATTATATGCCTAGTTTACAAATACATGAACTGTCACACGACGCAATGGCGTGATGATGTCGACCGCCACCTCAGCCTGGCGCAGGTCACCCCAGGCTCAGCGGGGGGATCTGTGTCCAGGCAGCATCGTCGTCAAGTTGGCGCATCCAGCTCTGTGCACTCCCCATCAGTGAGGAATGCACGGATCGAGGATCTGAGGGTAGAACTCAACCGCAGACGTGTGGGAGAAGGTGCCCGCGTCACCATCGAGCGGGTGCGCGTGCGCCGGCTCAACATCGAGGGTCGGAACCTCGAGGCCGAGCTCGACGCGGCTGTGCCAAAGCTGCAAGGACCCACCCAGGCACCGGTGGCTGGGGTAGGTTGCGCAGCGCTCGCAGACCACCTCCGAGCGGTGGCCTGGCCGTCCAAGTTTTGGCCCCACCTGCCGGAAAAGTACGATGGGTCAACCAACCCGTCAGAATTCCTGCAGGTCTACATCACCGCCATCACGGTGGCTGGGGGTAATGATGTCGTAATGGCAAGTTACTTCCATGTAGCCTTGACTGGGCCAGCTCGGACGTGGCTCATGAACCTTACTCCAGGATCCATTCAATCCTGGGGTGAGCTCTACGCGCCGTTCACGGCGAACTTTGCCCGCGCGTACCAGCAGCATGGCGTGGAGGCCCACCTCCATGCTGTGAGGCAGCAACCCGGGGAAACCCTCAGGGCCTTCATCTCCCGCTTCACCAAGGTACGTGGGATGATTCCACATATCTCCGATGCATCTATTATCACGGCTTTCCGACAAGGGGTCCGTGATAAAAAGATGCTAGAGAAGCTGGCGACACAGCAGGTGAAAACTATCACCACCTTATTTGCCTTGGCGGACAAATGCGCCAAGGCTGTAGAGGGCCATGCATGGCACTCTGTCCCTCAAGGAGGGCCCGCCCAGATGAGGGGCTCCAGTGTCGCTACCCCTGGCAGCGGCAAGAAGAAGAACAAGAAGAACCGCGGCATGAACAAGCCGCAAACTGGGGTTTTGGTCGCTACGGTAGCAGTAGCCAGTGGCCAGAACTCACGAGGCAAGCGCTCGCGCCAACAGCGTGCCGACCCTGGGCCATGTCCTGTTCACTCGAGGGCCCGCCACAGTGCCACTGAATGCCGCGAGATCCAAAAACTCGCGGAGCGCCTCAGCAAGAGGTGCGACCTGGCCTCCAAGGATGACTCCTCCCCACCACGATGGTCCGGCAAGGAGAAGGTCTCTGACGCTGATGTAGCCGCGGCGGAGAGGGAGCTGGGGTACCAAACCCCAAAGAAGGACCTTACGGATCTCTTCCACCAGTCCGACTCCGAGTGCGGAGGGGACGAGCGCCGCAAGAAGCTGTACGTCATGTACACCGGCAGCTTGGAGCTCGTCTCTGGGAGGGACGTCAAGACCCTTCGCCGAGAGGTTCTTTCGGTGAAGCCAGGGGCACCGAAAGCAAAGCCCCACCAACGGTGGAGGAGCACCACCATTTTCTTCGGGCCATCCGACTGCCCGGAGAACATGGCGGGGGCCGGGGTGCTACCACTTGTCACCGCCCCTACCATCGCCAACATTAAGCTCCATGACGTGCTGATCGACGGAGGCGCCGGCCTCAACGTCATCAGCTATGCAGCTTTCAAGCAGCTGCAGATCCCGGAGTCCAGACTGGACCTGTCATGCCCATTATCCAGAGTGGGCCCACAACCTATCTACCCGGTAGGGACCATCTCCCTGCCGGTTACATTCGGGATGGAGGTAAACTTTCGCACAGAGAGCGTTCAGTTTGATATTGTGGAAGTCAACCTCCCATTCAATGCCATTATTGGCAGGCTAGCTCTGTACTGGTTCATGGCCGTCACCCATTACGGGTATCGGGTCCTCAAAATGCCATCCCCTGCAGGGGTCCTTACCGTGAAGGGTGACCGGACCGCTGCTGTGGTGGCAGTTGAGAAGCTGCATACACTTGCAGCGGGCCTTGTCCCAGTTGCTGGTGCAGAGGGGTCCGACCCGTCACCCTCACGCACTAGGGCGCCTGCCAAGGCGCCCAAGGTCCGTCCGTCTGATACGGACGATGTTCTAGTGAAAACCTTCCAGGTTGGAGTGGTGCCCTCCCAAACCACCCTCATCGGGGGGAACCTGGGAGAGAAATAGGAAAGCACGCTCATCGCCTTCCTCTGGGAAAATATCGATGTGTTTGCCTAGGAACCATCACAGATGCCTGGGATCCCCAAGGAGGTGATTGAGCACCATCTGAAGATCCACCCCGATGCCAAGCTAGTGCGGCAGAAGCCACACAAGCAGTCCATCGAGTGGCAGAACTTCATCCGTGAAGAGGTTCGCAAACTGCTGCAGGCTGGCTTCATCGAAGAGGTCCAACACCCTGTGTGGTTGGCCAATCTGGTCGTCGTCCTGAAGGCCAACGGGAAGCTTCGAATGTGCATCGACTACACCAACCTCAATAAGGCATGTCCAAAAGACCCCTATCCACTTCCACGTATAGATCAGATTGTTGATTCCACCTCCGGGTGTGACCTGCTATCCTTTATAGATGCCTATTCTAGTTTTCATCAAATCAAAATGGCTAAGGTAGAATGGAAGCATACACCTTTTGTAACAGTGGATGGTCTTTATTGCTATGTTGTAATACCATATGGACTGCTTAATGCTTTACCCACCTTTGCTCGTTCAATGAACATTACATTAGGTGATTTGGTTAGAGACATAGTTGAGATGTATGTTAATGATATCGTCATCAAGACTAGAGAATTGAATTCCCTTCTAGAAAATTTAGCTCAGGTCTTAGACAAACTGCGTGCGACCTGCACGAAGCTTAACCCTGAGAAATGTATCTTTGGTGTTTCGGCGGGGAAGCTCCTCAGATTCCTGGTGTCACACAGGGGGATCGAGGCGAACCCGGATAAGATCCGGGCAATCGAAGCAATGAGGCCCCTTGCACGTCTCAAGGACGTGCAGAGGTTGACAGGGTCCCTTGCAGCCCTCAGCCGCTTCATCTCAAGGCTGGCGGAGAGGACTCTCCCCTTCTTCAAGTTGATGAGGGGGTCCAGTCCATTCACATGGACTGACAAGGCAGAGCAAGCCTTCCAGGAGATGAAGCAGTATCTCACCTCTCTGCCGGTCCTAGTGGCTCCGGACCCGGGTGAGATGCTGTTTCTATACCTTGCAGCAACGACTGAAGTGATCCGCATGGTGCTGGTCGCTGAGAGGTCCGAGCAACTCTTGCAGGGGGCCCCAGTGGTCCCCCCTGTAGGAAGTGGAGGTCCAACCTCCACCAATGTGACAACCGACCCTGCTTCAGGAAGTCCGGCCGGGTCCCGACCCGGGAAAGAATCAGAAGACCTGGGGTCTGGCGTGTCCCCAGCTCAGGGAGAAGGGCCCGGTTCCGCTGCCAAAGTCAAGATCGTCCAAAAGCTGGTCTACTACGTCAGCGAGGTCCTACATGAAGCAAAGGCCAGGTATCCCGAGGCGCATAGGCTCCTTTATCCTATACTCATTGTGTCCCGGAAGCTCCGCCATTGTTTTTAGGCCCACCAAATTATGGTGGTGACCTCCTACCCATTGAGGGCCATCCTCCACAACTCCAACGCCATGGGCAACATTGCCAAGTGGGCTGTAGAGCTTGCTAGATTTCAACTTGACTTCCAGCCCCGCCACGCCATCAAGAATCAAGTCCTTGCCGACTTTGTTGCGGAGTGGACTCCTGCACCAAGCATCCCTAGGGGTCCGGACCATGGTTCGGAGCCCCTACCTCCAGAAGTTAGGGCTTCAGTGTTCACCGGACCCCACTGGACGCTATTATTCAACGGGTCCGCACGCAACAAGAAGGTAGGAGCTAGCGACAACTTCCTTCCTGAAGACCAAGCATCCGCTGAGCGCATAGTGCGATTGGCTAAGCGATATGCGGTGGTAGAAGGGGATTGTGACACCCTAGGTGTCAAATTTGTATCACACTAGGAAAGAACTTGTAATAGATATGTTGAATTATATGAAATTTGGGTGTTTATGTGAAAATAAGGACTTATGTGTAATTTCGCAAAAGTATGAGTCCTTTTATGCAAAATATTTGAAGTACAAAAGTAACTTTCAAATTTTACTTAGGGACAAAGTGTAAGAATGCAAGTAATCATGACATTACATGAAAACTTGCAATTAGGTCCAAAATTACATGAAATTTACCTTAATAAGGACAAAACTTTATTAAGTTTGAAATTAACTCCAAGTTTTAAAATAAAGCCATACCCTTTGAGTTTTTGAAATTGAATTATGAAACAAAGTTGTAGAGTTTGAAAAGTTGTACAACTTTCATTTTGGTCACATTTTTTTTTTGAGCCGTAGAGCAATGAGAAAATTTGGCTTTACATTAGAGTCCTTGGAAGTTTGTGAAATTTCACATCGACCCCTGGCTTCCTTTTCCCTTTCTTCTTCCTCTGGCACCCCCCTGCTCTGCTCCTCTGCTGCAGCACTGCCGCCCGCCGTTTCCGGCCGCCCCTCGCCACCTCCTACTGCACTTCACCTCCACGTGTCGCCCCCAGCTCGAGCGCCGCCCTAGCCCCCTCTGTTCTGGCCCTCGCCGCACTTGCCACGCCATTTCCCCTTCTGCCCGAGCTCCTGCCAGCCGACACCTCGCCGCCACCGTGGCAAATGCCGGTGCCTCCTTCCTCCCCTCACTCCTTCTTAGCTAGCCCGTGAGCTTCTTCACCTCATGCCCCTCCCATTTCCCTCCCTTTCCCTTGCCGCGCACACCCCAAGCCCCGAACACCACCGCCGCCCCCTTCCTCCACTCCGGCGACCCCCTGTTCATCATGGGCAGCTCACCCCAGCCCTCGCCGCACCACTACAAACCCCTAGGGAGCTTCCTCTCACCCCACTGACACTCCCATGCCACTCCTCGCGGCCGGACTCCCACCGGAACCACCTCACCGTCGCTACCTCTTCGCTAGTAAGCTTCTGTTCCCGTCGAACCCATCCCTCCGCCCCTTCTCCGACCAATCCAACCACCCCAGTAGCTTTCTCTCCTCCTGCTGCAGCTACTGGACCAGAACTTGGCCGCCTTCCTCACCGGGAAACCCCTCGCCGTCGAGCTCCTCTCCGCCGCCGCTTCGGTCCGCCGTGGGAACCCCACCTCCGGTCGTCCCTTCCCCTTCCCAAGACCTCCAGAAGGCGCGCCTTGAGCTCCTGATGCTCATGGGCCAGTTCTTCTCCACCCCCTGACACCATCCCTCGCCAGAATTTGGCCGGCGATGTCCCTGCCCTTCTTCCCCAGCGAGCCAGGGACCTATTTGCTTTGATTTGAAAACTTGTAGGGTCTTAGCTGCAAGATTCCAGAGCCCCAGCTGTAAATTTCAAAAATATGTAGAAAATTGTTGAAAATTCAGAAAAATGTCAAAACTAGTTGGGTTTGAATCCTTGTGTTAAATACTACAACTTTTGTATTATGATCATGAGATGAATCTGTGTATTTTGTGCTGTGATTTAATTAGTAGATAATGGGTACTTTAATTAGATCTTTTGATCCATAGCAGTGCTAAGGCTCAAATTTGAAACATGAGATGTGTGTGCCATAAGTAGAGCTGTGTAAAGTTTGGAGGCTTAGAACAGCCCTCTAGCTATGACGTTTAGATAACATTGCTTTATGTTGATAAAAGTTTCATGATTTAATTCCAGATGCATTTCTCCATTTTTATAGCTGAAAATTTTACCTTAACTTTGTTTCAGCATGTATAATCCAAGATAAAAGTTTGAGAGTAAGAACCCTAGTATAGCTTTAGTAATGAATTTAAGCTTAGATTCAAAGGAAATTCATGAACAATAGTTCTATTTCATGAAAACTTATGAAAATAAAGTAGAATGATTCCTTTGAGTAGTGTGGCATGTCCAAAAATTTTCAACCTATGATCATGTGTAGAACAGCCAGGATAAATAGAACTTGATATAATAGTGTTATATTTGATTATTTTTGTAGCACTGTTTCTGTAGAAATATAAAAAACTAAAGAAATTTACAGTAAATGTAATTAGGCTAAAGCAATGCTCAGCTAATTTGGTAGCTTCAATTTTTAAGTACATTGCTCTGTAAAATTCATTCAAGTTATACATGTTGTTTAAGTAAATTAATTGTTCTGATTTATTTGTTGCATAAAATATTCTGAAAAATTTAGGATAATGTTATTTCAATTAGATCTGTTTATCCTAATTTTTATAGTATTAGTTTATATTCCTAACTTAAGGTTTGTTTAATTAATGAAAGTAAGTCCATAATTAAGTAATAACCTAAGGTTATTAAAAATAATTAGTTAGTAAAGTAAATAAAGTTGTTAAGTGTAAGTTTGATTGTTTAATATAACCAAACATGCTACCTAATATAGTTAGTTTAGCTGTTTAGGGTAAGCAACCATATTACTTAATGTAACTAGTTAGTTTAGTTAATACCCGATAAATGCTGCCCAGTAAAGGGGAATTGTGCTGTTTGTTAGTATGTAAAGTTAGTTTCCTTGGATTGCAACTTTATCGTGAAGTGAAATGAAATGAAAGTGTATGCATCCATTGAACCACATCTTTGCATATCATATAGACTCAACCACTCTCGCCGACGGAGACTACGAACTGATCCCGGAACTAGAAGGAGGTTATTCTGAAGACCTCGAGACTTTTGTCGAGGATTTCTCTGAAGATCCGAACCAAAGTTCGGAAGATAATAAATTAACTGACCCCAGCCCCGCCAGCGAAGGCAAGCTCCGGACATAAACCCGCTACTTTATTTACACTGCAATCTACATTTATATATATACTTGTGCATTAAGTTCTTAGGAGTTGTCTGCAAACCCTAGTTGCATATTCCTAGGAACCGATGTACTGAATACTAGAACTTGAGTCCGAATAGCTGCTATGCTAATAGGACCGGTAGAAGTCGAGTGATTGCCTGTCACTCATGAGCTTTATAAGAATTGTAGTGTTTACATTCCTATAATCACTATAAGGATGACGGACGGGATTTATGTGAAGTATCATGGTTGAGATGATACCCCATCTGTGTTGATGAATTTGGCTAAGGTCGCAGCGTGTGGTAGCGGTGGTTAAGCGTTTGAAAATACTAGCCACATGCCGTGAAATATGGTAAGCGGTAAGCCTGGTAACCAATCAGCCCGGCAAGTGGACATACCTCCCACCACTCGTATTTGGTTTATCCGGTTACTCGCTTCGACGTGTGGGAATACGTGTTGCAGAGCAACCAGGAGTACGGTCATACAGTAGCGCTGTAGACGTACATCCTGCATATTAGATGTGCATATGGTTCTGCAGTCGTTTGTGGTGGATCTGATCCACGACCCGGAATGAAAGGCAGGTTGCTTCGGAACGGTCTTTTCGATGTTCCAAGCGTGTGAGTTAGGTTTACCTTGCAAGGGTGAAATTCGATGCAGAATCATACGTTTCTCATGGAGATTGAGACTGATTGATTCCTTTGCCACATAGAATAACAAAGCAACACTATGATGAGAAACACTGATGGTTGACTTTAAAAGCTCTACCATGCTTGAATAGCTATAGTTGCTTACCTAGAATGGATAATCAACTAGAATTTGAAAGCTAAAACTTGAAAATAAGGATCTACTCTTATTTGCTTTTCAGCTGAAACAAAACCTGAAACCTTATCAAGCCTACATAGTCTAGTTACATGGCTACGTATACCATGAAACGGGTAAGCCTTGCTGAGTATTAGAGTACTCAGCCTTGCAATATGACTTTATTTTAGGTAATATCTCTGAAGACCCTACTCTTCCCATGCCTTGGCCCTACGCTCTGTCCGATGGTTGGTCCGTGGAATGGGACCCGTCCCCAGCCAACACTGATCATACCGAGTGATGTCATGCCAAGGCTTAGCATGATGTCCGTATTGGCGACGTGTATAATTGTCGTGTTTTAAATTCCGCTGCCGTGAACTTGAAACTTCAAACTGGTTTGTATTGGAACTTATGCTACTTTTGGAAACTCTTGTAATATAAATGCCTGTGATGTAAAATATGATGGCGACTGTATGTCTGGACTCGCCTTCGTGCGAGGTACCTTGTTTGATCCTATATTCGGTGGTTTATCGGGACGTTACCCGACAGGCCAAGGGGTTACACCGTTTGAAGTACATTGGAGCCCTCGAGAGAGAGGACTTGCGTACTGAAGCCGTTGTAATTCAGGTTGGTTCTGCCACAGCTGGTATCAGAGCTAACAAATGTAAACTGGAGATATGAATTGCCTTAAAAATGCTTTTGGTATAAAATTTGACCAGTAAAGTATTTGGCAAAACTGCGTTGGTTTCGTTAAGGATTGTGCCTAGTACGTAAAGCCCTAGGGTAATGTTTATTAAGGGAATTATAGGTGGTTATAGTATATATATATAACTCTGACTTCCAGCATTACTTTCTATTAAAACTTAAATTCATGCACAATCAACTTTATATTTTGTAACGACACCTTCGATAATGAGGTAAGAAGGTAAGGATCCTCAGCTAACTGGGGAGTTAGCCTTCCCGTCGGTGATGCGAACCGAACATTGTTTCTTAAGCAGTGGCCTACTTGAGATGCTGCCAATATATCAACTTCGGTTGATTATATTAGGAGTATATGGTTCGGCGCAGGGTATGGCGATCGCTGTTCATACCCCCGCATTTTTGCGGTACCCCCGTGAATACGTTGTTTCAATAATGTATGTTAACATTATCTGTAGCGTGGTAATTGTACAGATACTGTTTCTATAGTGAACAGTAATGTTTTGGGACGCTTTCATGACATGCTGGCATGAAAGGTTCAGTATATACAATTGTGGTTTTCTGCAGGAACGCTAACCATGATTCGATAGGTTCTGAACGGTTAGGATTTGTCGACTAGATACTATAGGGAGAGACGTACCTGTATTATGCCACCATAACTAACCGCGTAAGTCCAAAGATATTTGGCAGTTATTTTGGTTTGTGAGGACGTTAGTGCGTGCATGCATCTTTTAATTGATTATAAATTAAAACTCATGTTTATGTTGTGATAGGGATACTTAGAGTGTGGTTATCCATAAGTGCAGTCTAGAAATGATTACACAGCCATAGGTTTTAGTATCTCGGTATCTTTATTTCATCCGCCAAATCTATCGTAATTATCTAATCTTCAGTTCTTGCTGTGACCAGAATCCAATATCTTATTCTATTTACCTTGTGAGTTCTTAGTTGGATGTATACCTTGGTGCATTCCAGCATTTCCTGAGCTTAACTCACATTTTTCCGCAGCCTTCTTAAAACCCTACGGAAGTTATGTCCAATCTAACATTTGAATCCTTTTGATTCAGATGGCAGATGTTCAGAGGATTTATTGGGATGCTGAGGGATATGCTCACACCGCTTGTTTACATTGGGAAGGGTTTCCAAAAATTTTGTGGGATACACTTCGTATATTTCACTATCGGTACCCACCCCAATATAAGGGTTGTGAGTTTATGGAGGTCGGAGTCCCTCGATGCTGTGCTACTGTCACTGTTCCCCAACATCCTATCCTTGGGTGGTAATCTATTGAGATAGAAATTGTCGGATATCGTCTCGTGGACACCCTTGAAGCAGCAGCCCTTAAGGCTATTACCACCTTTTGTGAACAGCTTCCGGAGGAAGTCGCAGCATATCCCATTGGACTGTTTCCGGTAGTTTTTGCACATGATGCTGAGTGGAACTACAGAACAAACCATTTCGGACATTTAGTTGGATGTCTTGCCGAAGAGACCCTCAGTATCGTTTCCAGTCACTTAAGCAAAAATGTATGGACGATATGGTGAATCTGGCCTAGGATTTTCATAGGAGTCTTACCCTGAAAGATGACCAGATCCATTCGCTTGGTCAGGGAATAGCTGGAAGGGATACTACTATTGGACATTTAGAGGAGCAAATCTTGGAGGGTGATGCTCAAATTCTCCAGCGCAACACCGTAATTGACTTCTTGTAGGAACAAGTCCATGACTTGAACCAAGAGTTAGGTGATGCCCCTGGACATATTGAGATGCTCCAAGAACAACAAATGCCTCCTCTTGTGCCGAATGATTTAGACGAAGAAGAAGAAGATTCAGAAGAAGAACCTGAGGAAATTGTAGGTGCATCTGAGATAGATTCGGAACACGGAGATCCAGAACCTAATCCTCAGCTCAATCATTCTTCATCCGGCAGCCATTCTTCATCTAGCAGCCAGTCTTTTGTGGGCAACCTCGATGACTTCTAATTCATCTTTGTCGTCGATATCCTAGATGTGTTTAGTGTACTATAGTGTGACATAGGGAGTGTGTAATCTAGCTTGACCTAAGGGCCACTTGTTGTATTATATGTGGCAAGAGTAGGTATGGTTGAATGGTAATGGGTAGATTACCAAGATGTAATATACAGACCACCAGTTATGATCTATAAACTTAAGTTTCTGTTCAGCTATCTATCGATCTGTCAATCTATTGTGCTATCCTCATATGTTTTCCTCCATGCGGTATATTCTGAAAATGGAAGCAAGGATAACTTGATATAATGGACATCTTCCATGTTTTTCAGATGGTTGGCGCTACGCGTGGAACTCCTGAAGGATTTAGGCCAGACCAGGCTAGCGGTTCCCAACAACCGCCACCACCACCTACAAATCTAGCTGAGGTTATGGCTCGGCAGACCGAGCTTCTTAATCTGCTAGTGCAGGCGCAACAGAATCAATATCGCCAGCAATCACGAGGAGGTCGTGATGACCTCAGTCCCCAAGTGGCAAGCTATCAGGATTTCCTCAGTACTCAGCCCTCATTTTTCAGTAAGGCTGAAGAACCTTTGGATGCCGATGCCTAGCTTCATACCATCAAATCAAAGTTCGCTCTCCTTACTATACCATGTGCGGACTCAAGCAAAGCTCACTTCGCCGCCCAGCAACTTTGTGGTGCTACCCGTATTTGGTGGGATAACTATTGTGCCATGCAACCTGATGGCCATGTTATCTCCTCGGAAGAATCTGGGACTGCTTTCAGAGCACATCATATTCTTGAAGGACTTCTAGAGAGGAAGTTAAATGAATTCTTGGCACTCACCCAGGGCACCCGCACCGTACTGCAATACGCACAGGCTTTCAATCACATGTGCCAGTACACGGGTTATCACGCTGACAGTGACGCTAAGAAGCAAGATCATTTTCGTTGGGGCTTGAACACTAAGCTCAAGGAACGCCTGAAACTTGTGAAGGCCAATACCTTTAGTAAGCTGGTTAACATGGCCCTGAACCAGGAGGATTGCATAACGGCACACCGTGCCGAAAAGAAGCAAAGGATTTCCACCGGACCCGCGAGTGTTCAACCACTGCGGTATCGATTTGTTCGGAATGCACCGCCTAGAGCGCCACAGCGGAATGCTCCACCTGGCAGACTGGTTTTCAGGCCACCTCAGCAGCCAGGAGGATACAGACCTCCAATGCCTCCACAGCAGCCATAGAAGTTGGGCCCAAGGCCAAATATACAGCAATTTCAGCAAGGGAGCAGTAATAATTGCTGGTTCAATTGTGGAAGCCCGGATCACTTCGCCAGAACCTACCCTCGACCCAAGAAGCCTTTTCAAGGGCAAGGTTCTAATCAGAATAACTAGAGCAAGGGCAAGAGGCCAATGATGCAAGTCCGGCAAGGGTGAGTCAACTTCACCACCCTTGCGGAACTTTCGGATGGAGCCCCCATCATGTCGAGTATATTTTCTATTCATCACAAACCAGTTGTTACATTATTCGATTTAGGAGCAACTCATAGTTTCATTAGTAACAACTGTGGTACCCGAATAGGACTTGATCTTTGTCATACCAGGGGGTCATATATGATTTCTACCCCTGAAGGAAAAGTTACTTCCAACCAAATGGTTAAAAGTGTGCCAATTCAGTTAGGTAGCAAATTAATCAAAACTAATTTGGTTCTGCTAAATTTAGAGGGTATGGATGTTATACTTGGGACAAATTGGATGACAGAACATAGAGTACTGCTAGATATCTCTTCCCGAGTTATTGAGATTGATTCACCACATCAAGGAGCCACCACCCTCTACCTGCCTCAGCAAGAGTATCTTCACTCTTATGCCTATGCTACCGCAGACATTAAATTAGAAGATATTCCTGTAGTCTGTGAGTATCCCGATATCTTTCCGGATGATTTGCCTGGAATGCCACCAGACAGAGACATCGAGTTCGTTATTGAGCTTCAACCTGGCACCGCTCCTATTTCAAATAGGCCGTATCGTATGCCTCCTAATGAGTTGGCAGAGCTAAAGATACAGCTTCAAGACCTTCTTGATAAGGGTTTTATTCACCCAAGTGCTTCACCTTGGGGATGCCCTGCTCTTTTTGTAAAGAAAAAGGATATTAGCTTAAGGCTATGTGTCGATTATCGTCCACTCAATGCAGTCACTATAAAAAATAAGTATGTGTCGATTATCGTCCACTCAATGCAGTCACTATCAAAAATAAGTACCCTCTTCCCCGCATTGATATTTTATTTGACCAACTAGCTAGAGCCAAAATCTTCTCTAAGATTGATCTACGCTCTGGTTATCATCAGATCAAAATCAAGCCTAGTGATATTCCAAAAATGGCTTTCTCAACTAGATATGGACTATATGAATATCTGGTTATATCTTTTGGACTCACTAATGCACCGGCATACTTTATGCATCTTATGAATTCAGTCTTCATGCCGGAGCTTGATAAATTCATCGTGGTTTTCATCGATGATATTTTGATATACTCTAAGACTGAAGAAGATCATGTTGATCATTTACGTATCGTTCTTCAACGACTACGTGATCATCGCCTTTATGCCAAATTCTCTAAATGTTAATTCTGGCTTGATAGTGTGAAATGTTTGGGACATACTATCTCCAATGAAGGCATATCGGTTGATCCAACCAAAGTTCAGGAAGTTATGGATTGGAAGCCTCCAACTTCAGTCCATCAAATCCGTAGTTTCCTTGCATTGTGTCACACCCGGTTTAGGAAAAGTAACCAAATGCATCCCATATGTGCGCCAGGATCAAGTTCCGCACATACAGTAGATGTCACAAGCGAATATCCAAAACAATGCATTAACGAAAAGGTGTATAATAGTACTTTATTACATGACCAACAGTCTTAATCTTAAGCGAATAAATAAACATCGATAAATAGCGGCGGACTTCAACTTCACAGGCAGTTGACTGGGAGACATACGCCTAGAATTCTCCAATATCTTCAGGAAACTCCGGAAAGTTATCTTGTTCTGAGCAGCATTGTTTTAATAAAGCAAGCGTGAGTACACTTATGGTTGGTACTCAGCAAGTGGAGTAAGTTATATGACATGCAAGGCCAAATCAAGGATAAGCTGACATGGTTTGACTGCGATAAGCATTTTAGTTGGTCAAGTTTTATTTAGCAAGCATTAACTAGGTTTAAGTTTATACCAACCCTTATATAAAAGACTAAAATAAATAAACATCAACAACAAATAAAGAACATCAGCTTAAATCATCTTTAAGTTCAATTATCATGTGAGGGTCCAAGCCGCTCTTAACCGTGAGCACGGCTGATATATCAGTTTTCACTCTGCAGAGGTTGTACACTTTACCCACAGCTCGTGTTTCCCTTGATGCCCGGGTTTGCAAGGCCCTTAAACACATCCGAGGTGAGTGGCAGGGATTCACTACGAGGCCTTTACAAAGATTCCCTAACTTATGACAATCCGCTAAGGTTTCAAGTCAAAGCGGTCATAACCCTCCCTAATGAGGAAATACCTTAGCCAAGGATCACATAGCCATGTGCCTCAAGAGGACCGAGCTATACCCCGTCGATGCAACCCCTCTTGCCCTTTCGGTAAGATTGTCACAAGCCAAAGTTTCTAATTAATTAGCCAAGACCAGAGCCATATAGTGCTGTGGTTGTACTATTTTCCTGGGTGGTTCTCCTTGTTCCAATTCATTCAATAATCTTATTTATCGCCATAACAATATTCCAAGGACATGAAGAATACAGGAGGTAGCATGATTTTCAACCAACCAAAATCTACTTATAGGCAACTAGCGTAGCTATAACATAAATAGAACAACCCAGGTTTAAACAAGGAAGTTAAATTAAAACTAGTCATGCCCTTACTTGGGTACCATCATATTCTAGACTCATGCATGCATATAAAGTAAAGGTGTATTTGTGATATTAATAGGACTGAACATGATCAAGGACCACTTGCCTTCGTTAGCAAACTGCTGCTGCTCAGGAAATTCTTCAAAGTCTTAACCCTGCGGATCCTCGAACTGCGCACCGTCTAACGTCGTACACAAGCACATACAAGCAAACAAGTAAAACAAATAAGAAACAGTACACCAAATAATGTAAACAGAGCAAAATAATATTTTAAAAACATTGCATAAGTCATAAGGATCGCGTGAGCACAGAATCGATAAAATCGGAGTTAAAACGAAGAATTTAGGGCTAAAACAGGGTTTCAGGGGCTTATCTGCAAAGGATTTGGGTCTAAAAGGACCTAAAACAAAGAAACCAGGGGCTAGATTGAAATTAAACCCTAGACAGAAGGGTTAGATTGCAAAACCGAGGGTTAAAGGATGGCGGGTTCTATTTTGGAAAACTACAGGGGTCTAAACAGAAGAGTCAGGACCTAAACGCGATTACTTTTGAACTGGAAAGGACGGCGGGTTGATTTCGGGAAAACATAAGGGCTAATCTGCAAAAATGGCCTGGTTGACCGGTACCTACATCATTTGACCCGGGCTAGATCGGGTCTGGGCCGTTGGAAATCCAACGGCCGTGCGGCACGGGGCGGCGCGGGTACGGCGGCGCGGCGCGGCGGCGAGGCGGGGACGGCGGAGAGCGGCGGCGCTTCGCCGGAATTATGCGATCTCGCACTTCCGGCCACGGGTTGGCCTCGGGTTTGGTCGAGGAGGTAGAGCACGGCACGGGGAGTCCAATTAGGGACTTCGGGAGGGGCTAGGGCGGCCGTGGACGGCGGCTGGCGGTGAGGGGCGGCGCGGCGCGTCGGTGTTTGCCGTGCGGGCGCGGGAGAGTGGGAGGGAGAGAGAGAGATGGCCGGGAAGCTTCCTCACCACGATGCGGTGCTTCGGCGGTGGTCTTTCGACGGTGAGCGGCTGGGAAACGGCGGCGCGGCAGCGTGCCGAAGCGCGGGCGGCGAAGGCGGCAGCGGCGAGCGCGACGGCTAGGGTTAGGGCGCAAGGCGGCTGCGGCTTGGGGGAGACCCCTAGAGTTTTGGGCGGCTTTTATAGGGGCCGTGGAGACGCCTGGGCATGCGGGCCCGAGGCGAAGAGCGGCCAGGGCGCCGTGCCCGACCCGGCCTCGAGCCTGAGCCTGGCTCGAGGTCGGGGATGACGCCGATGGGTGGGGGCCACCTGCCAGCGAGGGAAGAAAGAGAGGGGGAGGGAGACGCAGCGCAACGGGCCGGGGCGAGGAAAAAGGCCACGCGCGGGGAGCTGGGTTGGAACGGGGAAAAAGGGCCGTGCGCGCGCGCGGGGAAGAAAAAAAGAGGAAAGGAGAGGGAGGGCCGCGGCTGACTGGGCCGTGGGGGAAAGAAAGGAGAGAGAGAAGAGGGAGACCGCGGGCCGGGCTGCAGGGGAAAGAAGAGAGAGGAGGGGGGGTGGCCAGCTGGGCTGGGCCCAAAGGAGAAGAGAGGGAGAGGGAAAAAAGAAACAACAAATCAAAAGACTTTTGAATTTAAAACTGAAATTTGAATTCAAAAGAGAGACAACCAAAATATCAATGCACAAACATATGACTTTTCCTATATTTATTTTTATACTTAAGGAAAATTGTTTATCAAAAATCCTATGACTCCTTTAACCTATCATTTTATTTAATTTTTTTGTACTTTGTAAAATTTAGGGTGTTACAGATTGGCAAGATATTATCGCCGATTCATTCTAAACTTCTCCAAAATAGCCAAACCCATGACTAAGCTACTCCAAAAGGAGGTTAAATTCCATTGGGATGATAAGTGTGAAGAAGCATTTCACACACTGAGAAAACTTCTAACCACTGCTCCAGTATTAGCTCAGCCAGATAGTACCCAGCCTTTCGATGTCTATTGCGATGCTTCCGGAACCGGACTTGGTTGTGTGCTTATGCAAAACAACCAGGTCATTACTTATGCATCCAGAGCACTCGGGAATCATGAACAAAATTATCCAACCCATGATCTTGAGTTAGCGGCTGTTATTCACGCTCTCAAGATTTGGAGACATCATCTTATGGGAGCCAAGTGTAACATTTACACTGACCATAAGAGCCTCAAATATATCTTTACTAAAGCTGACCTAAATATGAGGCAAAGGCGTTGGTTAGAACTGATCAAAGACTATGATCTTGAGGTACACTACCATCCTGGCAAGGCCAATGTGGTTGCGGACGCACTTAGCCGCAAGACACATTGTCATTGCTCATCCATAGAAATCTTCAATGACACTCTCTGTTATCAGATAAGAAATCTCAATCTAGATATTATTCCTCAAGGTAGTCTGAATCTCATATCTATCGAATCTATTTTGCAAGATAGATGAAGGTATCAAAATTATCAAACAGAAGCTATCTCAGGGAGAAGCAAAATATAGATGTTTCCACACTGATCATCAAGGAGTTCTATGGTTCAACAATCGTATTGTTGTACCTAAGAATCATCAACTTCATAAACAAATCCTTGATGAAGCACATCTATCCAAGTTTTCTATTCATCCTGGTAGTACTAAACTGTATCAAGACCTTAGACGAAATTTTTGGTGGACCAGGATGAAATGGGAAATTGCTAAGTATGTATCCGAATGTGATACATATCAGAGAGTCAAAGCCAGTCACCTAAAAGTATCCGGTACACTCCAAAAACTGCCTATTCCATCGTGGAAGTGGGAAGACATCAGCATGGATTTCATCATTGGTCTTCCCAGCACATCTCAGAAGCATGATTCCATATGGGTAATTATTGATAGACTTACCAAAACTGCTCACTTTCTTCCTGTGCATACCACTTATTCTGCCAAGAAGTATGCCGAAGTCTATCTTGATCAAATTATTCGATTGCATGGTGTCCCGAAGACAATCATTTCTGATCGAGGGGCACAATTTATTGCTCGCTTCTGGGAGCAATTGCAGTTTTCTCTCAGAACCAAGCTAATTCGAAGCTCTGCATACCATCCACAAACTGATGGACAGACTGAGCGAGTTAATCAGATTCTTGAAGACATGCTCCGAGCTTGTATCATTCATTATGGTACAAACTGGGATAAATGTCTCGCCTTGGCCGAATTTTCTTACAACAACAGCTATCAGTCCAGTATCCAAATGGTTCCATTTGAGTCATCGACCCTGTCGAAGATGTCGAACTCCTTTGAGTTGGTCTAAGACCAGTGAACGCCAAATCTTCAGATCAGACTTAGTTACCGAAGCCGAAAATAAGGTCAAGATTATCCAAGCCAACCTTAAGGCAGCCCAGTCTAGATAGAAAAGTTATGCAGATCAAAGAAGAAAGCCCTTGCAATTCCAAGTAGGGGATTTTGTCTCTCTCCGAGTATTTCCTACCAAAGGTGTTCAGCGTTTCGGCATAAAAGGGAAGATAGCACCCCGATATGTCGGACCATTCGAAGTCCTTGAAATATGTGGCCCAGTGGCTTACAGAATTCGTCTTCCTTCTCAGTTGGCTGCCGTTCATGATGTTTTCCATATCTCTCAACTCAAGAAATGCATCAAAGTGCCTACTGAGATCGTTGAATCACAAGCCATTGAGATCGAACCTGATCTATCTTACACCGAACAACCCATCTAGATCCTTGATACCAAGGAGAGAGTCACCAGAAGAAAGAAGATTAAGATGTATAAGATCTTATGGAATCATCACACAGAAGAAGAAGCAACCTGGGAAACCGAAGATTATCTTCAGAAAAACTTCCCAGAATTCCTAAAGCCTACTTAGGTAGCTATCCTCCGAGCCCTATCATCCTTGTAATCTTGGGATGAGATTCCTTTTAGGGGGGAAGGTTGTGACACCCTAGGTGTCAAATTTGTATCACACTAGGAAAGAACTTGTAATAGATATGTTGAATTATATGAAATTTGGGTGTTTATGTGAAAATAAAGACTCATGTGTAATTTCGCAAAAGTATGAGTCCTTTTATGCCAAATATTTGAAGTACAAAAGTAACTTTCAAAGTTTACTTAGGTCCAAAGTGTAAGAATGCATGTAATCATGACATTACATGAAAACTTGCAATTAGGTCAAAAATTACATGAAATTTACCTTAATAAGGACAAAACTTTATTAAGTTTGAAATTAACTCCAAGTTTTAAAATAAAGCTGTACCCTTTGAGTTTTTGAAATTGAATTATAAAACAAAGTTGTAGAGTTTGAAAAGTTGTACAACTTTCATTTTGGTCACATTTTTGTTTGAGCCCTAGAGCAATGAGAAAATTTGTTTTTACATCAAAGTCCCTGGAAGTTTGTGAAATTTCACATCGACCCCTGGCTTCCTTTTCCCTTTCTTCTTCCTCTGGCACCCCCACTGCTCTGCTCCTCTGCTGTAGCACCGCTGCCCGCCGTTTCCGGCCGCCCCTCGCCACCTCCTGCTGCACTTCACCTCCACGCGTCGCCCCAAGCTCGAGCGCCGCCCTAGCCCCCTCTCTTCTGGCCCTCCCCGCGCTTGCCACGCCATTTCCCCTTCTGCCCGAGCACCTGCCGGCCGACACCTCGCAGCCGCCGTGGCAAATGCCGGCACCTCCTCCCTCCCCTCACTGCTTCTTAGCTGGCCCGTGAGCTTCTTCAGCTCATGCCCCCCCCCCCCCCCATTTCCCTCCCTTTCCCTTGCCGCGCACACCCCGAGCCCCGAACACCACCGCCGTCCCCTTCCTCCACTCCAGCGACCCCCTGTTTGTCGTGGGTAGCTCACCCCAGCCCTCCTCGCACCACTACAACCCCCTGGGGAGCTTCCCCTCACCCAACTAACACTCCCAGGCCACTCCTCGCGGCCGGACTACCATCGGAACCACCTCACCGTCGCTACCTCCTCGCCGGTAAGCTTCTGTTCCCGTCGAACCCATCCCTCCGCCCCTTCTCCGACCAATCCAACCACCCAGTAGCTTTCTCTCCTCCTGCTGCAGCTACTGGACCAGAACTTGGCTGCCTTCCTCGCCGGGAAACCCCTCGCCGTCGAGCTCCTCTCCGCGCCGCTTCGGTCCGCCGTGGGAATCCCACCTCCGGTCGTCCCTTCCCCTTCCCAAGACCTCCAGAAGGCGCGCCTTGAGCTCCTGATGCTCGTGGGCCAGTTCTTCTCCACCCCCGACACCACCCCTCACCGGAATTTGGCCGGCGATGTCCCTGCCCTTCTTCCCCAGCGAGCCAGGGACCTATTTGCTTTGATTTGAAAACTTGTAGGGTCTTAGCTACAAGATTCTAGAGCCCCCCCCCCATTCAAAGCTGTAAACTTCAAAAATGTGTAGAAAATTGTAGAAAATTCAGAAAATTGTCAAAACCAGTTGGGTTTGAATCCTTGTGTTAAATACTACAACTTTTATATTATGATCATGAGATGAATCTGTGTATTTTGTGCTGTGATTTAATTAGTAGATAATGGGTACTTTAATTAGATCTTTTGATCCATAGCAATGCTAAGGCTCAAATTTGAAACATGAGATGTGTGTGCCATAAGTAGAGCTGTGTAAATTTTGGAGGCTCAGAACAGCCCTCTAGCTATGATGTTTAGATAACTTTGCTTTATGTTGATAAAAGTTTATGATTTAATTCCAGATGCATCTCTTCATGTTTATAGCTGAAAATTTTACCTTAACTTTGTTTCAGCATGTATAATCCAAGATAAAAGTTTGAGAGTAAGAAACCTAGTATAGCTTTAGTAATGAATTTAAGCTTAGATTCAAAGAAAATTCATGAACAATAGTTCTAGTTCGTGAAAACTTATGAAAATAAAGTAGAATAATTCCTTTGAGTAGTGTGGCATGTCCACAAATTTTCAACCTATGATCATGTGTAGAACAGCCAGGATAAATAGAACTTGATATAATAGTGTTATATTTGATTATTTTTGTAGCACTGTTTCTGTAGAAATATAAAAAACTAAATAAATTTACAGTAAATGTAATTAGGCTAAAGCAATGCTCAGCTAATTTGGTAGCTTCAATTTTTAAGTACATTGCTCTGTAAAATTCATTCAAGTTATACATGTTGTTTAAGTAAATTAATTGTTCTGATTTATTAGTTGCATAAAATATTCTAAAAAATTTAGGATAATGTTATTTCAATTAGATCTGTTTATTCTAATTTTTATAGTATTAGTTTATATTCCTAACTTAAGGTTTGTTAAATTAATGAAAGTAAGTCCATAATTAAGTAATAACCTAAGGTTATTAAAAATAATTAGTTAGTAAAGTAAATAAAGTTGTTAAGAGTAATTAGTTTGATTGTTTAAAATAACCAAACATGCTACCTAATATAGTTAGTTTAGCTGTTTAGGGTAAGCAACCATGTTACTTAATGTAACTAGTTAGTTTAGTTAGTTTAGTTAGTACCCGATAAATGACTGCCCAGTAAAGGGGAATTGTGCTGTTTGTTAGTATGTAAAGTTAGTTTCCTTGGATTGCAACTTTATCGTGAAGTGAAATGAAAGTGTATGTATCCATTGAACCACGTCTTTGCATATCATATAGACTCAACCACTCTCGCCGACGGAGACTACGAACTGATCCCGGAACCAGAAGGAGGTTATTCTGAAGACCCCGAGACTTTTGTCGAGGATTTCTCTGAAGCTCCGAACCAAAGTTCGGAAGATAATAAATTAACTGACCCCAGCCCCGCCAGCGAAGGCAAGCTCCGGACATAAACCCGCTACTTTATTACACTGCAATCTACATTTATATATATACTTGTGCATTAAGTTCTTAGGAGTTGTCTGCAAACCCTAGTTGTATATTCCTAGGAACCGATGTACTGAATACTAGAACTTGAGTCCGAATAGCTGCTATGCTAATAGGACCGGTAGAAGTCGAGTGATTGCCTGTCACTCGCGAGCTTTATAGGAATTGTAATGTTTACATTCCTGTAATCACTATAAGGATGACGGACGGGATTTATGTGAAGTATCATGGTTGAGATGATACCCCGTCTGTGTTGATGAATTTGGCTAAGGTCGCAGTGTGTGGTAGCGGTGGTTAAGGGTTTGAAAGTACTAGCCACATGCCGTGAAATATGGTAAGCGGTAAGCCTAGTAACTAATTGGCCCGGCAAGTGGACATACCTCCCACCACTCGTATTTGATTTTTCCAGTTACTCGCTTCGACGTGTGGGAATACGTGTTGCAGGGCAACTAGGAGTACGGTCATACAGTAGCGCTGCAGACGTACGTGCTGCAGTCGCTTGTGGTGGATCTGATCCACAACCCGGAATGAAAGGCAAATGATTGCTTCGGAATGGTCTTTTCGATGTTCCAAGCGTGTGAGTTAGGTTTACCTTGCAAGGGTGAAATTCAATTCAGAATCGTCCGTTTCTCGCGGAGATTAAGACTGCTTGATTCCTTTGCCACATAGAGTAACAAGAGCAGCACTATGATGAGAAACATTGATGGTTGACTTTAAAAGCTCTACCATGCTTGAATAGCTATAGTTGCTTACCTAGAATGGATAATCAACTAGAATTTGAAAGCTAAAACTTGAAAATAAGGATCTACTCTTATTTGCTTTTCAGCTGAAACAAAACCTGAAACCTTATCAAGCCTACATAGTCTCCTCCCACTCCTGCCGGAAGCCCACTTCCGCCTCCTCCATCGCCCGATGGGCCTTGACCAAGAGGCGGGGGAGCGGGGCCTTCACCGGGTTCGGGAGGAGGTGCCTCCCATACACCACCTCCGGCACGCCCTCTTGTGCGGGCGGGGGGGCCAGAGCTGGGAGCCTCTGCGACCTCCGCTGCGGCTGCCCCCACCGTCGCCGCAGCCGGCTCTGCAGAGGGGGCCTCCGCCATGGCTCCCGATGCAGCCGCCACGGCTGACTCTCCGCCCATCGCGGCTGGAGGGGTCACCTCCTTCTGGGGTGCAGCTTCGGCCTCCGGGGCTCCAGCTCGGGCCTCCACGGCTGTGGGCAGGGACGGTGGTGCTGCCGATGACGCTGCCAGCCCCCCAGCGGTGGTGGAAGAAGCCGGCTGGGGGCCGGACCTCCTGGCCGGTGATTTGCTGGAGGGTGCGGAGGTTGTGGCAGGGCGAAAAGTCCTGGCAAACATCATCAAGGTAAGGATCCAGAAAATGAATGGAACAAAGAGAAACATGAGGAGATAACCACTCACGTGGAGCTCTGCACCCCCCATCCTTCCTACGTGATCGGGGATTCCCTCCTTCCTGAGGATGATGCCCAGGTGACTGGTGGGGCCTCCCCGTCGATGGCGTCATAGGCGGTGGTGGCGGGGCCTGCTGCTGCTGCGGTGGTGGTGGCGGTGGGACCTACTGTTGCCGCTAGGATGATGGCAGTGGTGGAGCCTTGCGCTGCTGTGGAGGCGTCTGGCGCTGCTGTGGCAGCGGCAGCAGCGGTTAATACTGCGGCAAAGACCACCGCGTCTCCTCCAGCCTTCCCTGCGGCTACTGGCGTTGAGGTGGCGGTGGTGGAGCCCGGGAGCTACTCTGCCCCCCTGACTCCACCATCTTCTGGTGCTTGGAGGCCGGCTCCCCCACGTAGGATCCATTGCCGCGGCGGAGCCTCCGCAACCTGTCCTCCTCACTGTCCCGGCTCCTCCATGAGGTGGCTGTCTACGTCATCTCATCGTTCTTGCGGATCGGGATGGAGCGCACGTTGTCCTCCTCACGGTCCCAGCTCCTCCGCGAGGTGGCCGCCTCTGGCACCTCGTCATCCTTGCGGATCGGGATGGAGCGCATGTTGTACTTGTGGTGGAGCTCCAGCATCTTCTCCTTCCCGGTGGGAGCCGAACCTCCATGGCAGGACCTGTCGGGGCTTTGATCGGCGCGCTGGTGGCCATCGGGAGGGATCCGGATCCCACGATTGGGGTCACCCCCCACCTGCCGGACCGCCAGGCCGCCCTTGTCGAGGGTCGGCAGTGACGACAAGACCACCGTCCGCATTGCCTGGTCCTCGCACAGGGCCTTGACTCCTCTTGGGAGTGCCAACAACTTCGGGGCGTACGCCTCGCCGGTCATCGCCCGAATTAGGACCTCCAACTCCGCATCGGACAGATCTGAACCGGCCCCGCGCACGATCCTGCTGCAGTCGTTAACCCTGATAAACATGCAGGCCATCCTAGATCGCTATTGCAGGGAAGCGACGCAGCGCCTCAGCAAGTCGCCCAACACCATCATGGACGTCAGGCCACCCCTCGCTAGAGTTTTGACCCAGTCCAGCACTGGGTCGAGTTCTGCCGGTAGGGACAGCCTGGCCTTCTAGCAGCTGCGGTCAAGGAGGGGCCCTTCCGTCGGAAGCTCGAGGCGGTCGTTGGCGTCAGCCATGGTGATGACCCAGTCGTGGCGCCATTCCTCCCACTTGGCGCTGGAGAAGGCGGTGATGTAGGAGCTGGACATCCCGTGCCGAAGCTGGAAGTAGTAGGCGTCGATTTCGCACTTGCTCCTACTTGACCCGACCAGGGCGTAGAAATGCCTAAAGATGGAGACGCAGGGCCGCACCCCCACGAACATCTCCATGAAGTGGGCGAAGATGCCATGAGGAGGACGGAGTGGGGGGTAAGGTGCTGGAGCTGAAGACCAAACTCTTCCAGGAGCAGAAGGAAGAAGGAGGAGATCGGCGGCGCTAGCCCGCAGGTGATGTATGCGTTGAAGAGGACGAACTCCCCCGCGACCAGGTCACTAAGGGAGCTCAAACCTGCTCGGATCTTCCTAGAGAGCTCCGGCGTGGTCCACCCCAAGAGGCGGCGCACCGCGTCGAGCTCTTCCTACTGTTGGAAGCGGCGGGAATGGCTAAGTGGAGACATGGTGGCGATTGCTGCGAATGTGAGGGGAAGGATTGCAAGGATGCAGGAAGAGGAAGAAACACCAGACGCAAAAAGTAGATCGCAAAAGTGCGAGTGGAGATGAAAAGATAGCCGATCCCTGCGGCGCATGCCTTTAAGTAAAGCTGATCCCCCTTTGGACACAACGGCGACCGAGGAGAAGCCGAAGAGTCATTCGCACCAGGTGCCCGCCTCTCACCCCCTATGACAAGTGGGCCCGGGCCCACCGGTCAAAGGTGTGGTCGCTGGAGGCAGGGGAAAAAGGTGGAATCCGAACCGCCAGTACGGCAGGATGTGCGCGAATAAGATAGGAAGCTGAACCGTCACGCGCGTAGAACGCGGACAGAGGACGACCCCTCAGGGATCTCGCCGGAGGGGAAAAGTCCTTCTTGCCCTTTCACTATGGGCGCAAGCTGTCCACCCGGCGCAACACAAGGTTATGGCCCCACCTGCGGGTTCGTTCCTCACCCGAGGTGGGCCTGGGGGCCTCTGTCGGTACATACAGATAGGGGTACCTCCTGCTAGTGTGTCCAACCTGAGGGGCACGAGGTTATCCGTAACCTCGCACTAAGCCTTTGGGTGACAGGGTGTCCGGCCCGGGCCTGACGGCTGGGGTCACGGTCTCCAGACCTCACCCCGCACTCTAGCAGGTCCGGCGCCTCCACATGCCCATGAGGACAAGATCCTCAGCAGCAGCTACTGCGGGCCCGGACCACCATGGGGTGGACTTGGGCCCCTACGTGTGGAATCCGGACCTCCAGGGGACCTGAGCACCTGCACCAACCAGTGCGGCCCAGACCTCCCTTCCCATCGGGGAAGAGGTCCGATGCCGCCACGTGCCCCTGGGGAAGTGGCCGCTAGACCAGCTCTGCCACGTGTCCGGTGGCAGCCAGCCTTTTGCGGGAAGCCAGCCCAAATAGCGCATTAAATGCGGGTAGGTGGCGTGCGCGCGCCCAAGACAGAGCATGGGCTGTCCACTGACATGTTGGGCAGGTATGCTGACACCACAGAGGGCCATGGCGTTCGCTGCTACAGTGCGCGCGGAGGCTACAGCACGGCAGGTCAACATAGCCCCTTCGCCTATCAGCGGGAACTGTAGCCCAACAGTGACAGCACATCTCCCACTATGCAATGCACTAGCAGCAGACCCTGTGCGGGCGAGACGGTACAAGACCAAATCCAGGCGGAGGATATGCACGGGAGCCGAAGAGGAAGATTTCCGAATCTGTAGCATTTCAGGCTCCAATGTGTATGTTATTTAATATATCACCGGGTCCACCTATCGAGACCCAGCTCAGTGTACGCACTCCCCTTGAGCCTATAAAAGGGAGAGTGCGCATGTTAGAACACAAGGTTCTCTGGAATTCTCTCAAGCTTTCCACAGACTCACAAGCAATACAACACACAGTGGATGTAAGGTTTTACGCTCCGGCGGCCCGAACCACTCTAAACCCTTGTGTGCTTTCTGTGATCTTTCGCCTCTTGATCTAAGCTTTCCTTGACTCCCCCAAACTCATCCTAAACTAGGATTAGGCGGGTGCACTCCGCCACCCGACTGGAGAAATCCTCCGACACGTGTCCAATGTAGCAGCCGGGCATGATGATCGTCTCAAGGCATCCAATGCAGCAGCAGCCAGGCATGACGATCTTGAGGCCAACATGGTCGTACCTGCTGAACGTGTAGATGATCAGGTGCATGCAACTAAGGTAAGACTGCCAAGTTGTTTCAATAGTTATTTTTTTTATGGGCGACGCTTGATATATAATGATGAGCATGTACAACAGGTGGCTGATAAAATCAAGCAAACTTCGATTGTGCCTGAAGTTGGAATGGCGTTCGAATCGGAGGGCAATGCTTATGAGATGTACAACACCTATTCTGGTATTACTGGATTCAGTATTAGAAAGAGCACGACAAAGCATCGGCCGGATGGTACTTTATATCAGAAATTTTTAGTTTGCAGTAGTGAAGGATTTGGGAACGCATCAAAGAGCACGACAAGGACAGGATGTGGTGCTCGTGTTCAGTTTACTATTAGTAAAGAAGGGATTTGGACGGTTCAAAAGGTTGTGCTTGAGCACAATCATTATCTTGCTAGCCCAAATAAGAAGAAAAATCTTAGGTCCCAACGACGTGTCACATAAGTGGATAGGATGCTAATTGGGCATATACGAGAGGCTGGGATGAGGCCTAGCTAGGTGTTTGAGTTCATGAAGCAATTCTATGGAGGAGCTGATAAGGTGCCATTTGGAAGGATGGATTGCAATAATGAGATTAGTCGTGAGCGCAAGAAGTACTTAGAATCCAATGATGCCCAAACACTATGCAACTATTTGAAGAATAAGTAGTTAGAGGATCCTACATTTTTTATGCAGTTGATATTGATGAGGAGACGGGTCGTATAGTTAATTTTTTTGGGCAGATGGTCAGTCTATCATGGATTATGCATGCTTTGGTGATGCCATGTCATTCGACACCACATTTCAAACTAATAAGTTTGAGATGCCTTTTGCTCCAATTCTTGGTACCAACCATCACAAACAATCAATAATATTTGGAGCTGCATTGTTATATGATGAAACTATTCCATCGTTTGTTTGGCTCTTTGAAACTTTTTTAACAGCAATGTTAGGTAGGCAACCAAGCACAATTTTCACCGATCAAGATGCAGCCAAGGTAGGTGCGATTGCTTATGTATTCCCAAATACAAGTCATCATCTTTGTATTTGGCATATTTATCTTAATGCTGTCAAACATCTCGAGCATGTAATTCATAAGCATCCTCAGGAATTTCTACCTGCTTTTAAGAGTTGTGTCTATGAAGACAGATCAGAGTTTTACTTTAATAAGAAATGGCATGACTTGTTGCGGAAGTATAAACTTGAGGATAATGAATGGATGTCAAACCTATATAATTTGAGGAAAAAATGGGCTGCTGTCTATCGTGACTCTTTTACATCTGATATGACTTCTACTCAAAGGAGTGAAGGAATGAACAATGTCTTCAAAAAAGGTTCCGTAGGAAGCTGGCACTGTCAGACCCGGGACTACGGGACTGTGTACATAACGTAGTTCATATAGGAATATCGGATAGGACATGTCCTATATCTTATCTGTGTTGTACTCTACTCGCATGCAAAGTAGAACTAGTCGATACAAAGGAAGCTACTTGAGTTGTACTCGAGTAAGGTTCCTAAGCTAGTGTCAGACTAGGATTCATGTAACCCTGTCCTCCCGGATATATAAGGGCGGGCAGGGACCCCCTCAAAACACATCAACATCCAAGGCAATACAAAGCACCAAACAGGACGTAGGGTATTACGCACATCGCGGCCCGAACCTGTCTAAACCTCGTGTTGCTTGCACCTTCGAGTTCCTGATCTCGGCGACACCCTACCCAAAACTCACTACCTCGGGTATACCCCTCAGTGGGCAGGCGGTAAAACACTGACAGCTGGCGCGCCAGGTAGGTGTGTGCATCGAAGATCCATCGGCGAACTCGATGGCATCATTCAAGTTCACCAGTGCCGTGCTCCCCGAAGGCACGACGCTCATTTTCGGCTCATGGGTCTGCGTCGCAGACGGCGTGGGCGATTTCCATCGACTCACCATCGACGTCATGAAGCCAAAAACTCTCGCAGAAAGTTTTCACAGCGAGCTCGACGAGTTTGTCGACAATCTCGACAACTTGTTGACCCTTGGCTCCACCAGGAAGATCAAGGAGGAGTCCGTTTTCAATGCGACTCCACAACATGCTGCAACAACCACGCTCGGATCGGACTCGCTCCAATCTGAGGACTTGCGTAGCCGATCATGACTCGGTCCACGCAATTCGGCCACTGAACCTCAGGAGGCCAACAATTCCGAGTCCCTCTCCGCATTGGAAAAGGATTTGGACTTTTTACTCCAAATCAGGAAACCCAAAGCCACGGCACATCGGGGGGCTGCGGGTCGCCTTGGTGACGATGGTCTAATGATCACCTCCACCCCAGAAGGTCGTTTCGTGCATTGGAAGGGCATGAAACTCTCCGATCTACTCAAAGATGAAGACCGACTCGTGGCACACCTCGAGCCCTTGCCTTTTCAGGAGGGCAAGCCGTTAGCCACCACAGTAGAAGAATCGACTGAGTTAGTCAAAGCGAGCTCCGATGAACTTATATCACACCAAGTGTTGATGGCAGAAGAGGGGGAGGATGATGGCCTCTCACCCAACGAAACACTTGACATGATATCCGAAGACGAGGCCACAGCCAACGCTGGTGATGAAAACGACACCGAGCGTGAGGCACAAAGGTCCAGGAACAGAGCCTGCGCAGCCCGGCGAAGGAGGGTCAACGAGCGCATACGATCTATGCATCGTGAACTGGACGCCGAATTCGCCGTCGTGAGCGAGCGGGGCTTCAGAACCCCCGTGGCTAACATCGCCAAGGTAACCGGCATACTCGAACGCAGCAACGATCCAAACCTGCGCCAAGCACTTCGCTACGTGCAGAGAGCATGGATCCAGCTCGATCGACAAAACCCGGCGTCAGCCATCGGAGAAGAACACATGGGCGAAACAGCCAGGCTAACAGTCGAACGGCAGGAGGCCATCTTCGACATCAACGAGGCAATAACAACGACAATGCTCGTGGAAGTCAGGCCACTGGCGGGAGGCAGCAGCCACCTCCAGGAGGCAACCCGCGACAACCTAATCACCCCAACCATCAGAATCCTCAAGACTTACCCATTGAAGACCTGCGCTAGAAAATCAATGAAGGACGCGATGCGCGATCCATAATTGATTCCAGACACAGAGAGCGTGAAGTAGCCGATCCAGAAGGTACCGACTGCAGTGATCGCTTTCCAGCATTCACAGCACGGTTCAACAGTTACAAGTACCCTGAGGGCTTCAAGCCAATTGGGATCACCAAGCACAATGGCAAACAAGCTCCTCAGCAATGGCTACAATGTTACTCTACCGCCATAGAAGTCGCAGGAGGCTCCAACATCACCAAGGTCGTCTACTTCCCGATGGCTTTGGACCCTGCACCGCTCACATGGCTGGAGAGCCTCAGCAACAACTCGATCAACTCCTGGGAGGGACTCAAGAAAGTCTTCATTGACAACTTCCAGGGGGCGATCACCTGCGCAGGTACTTGTCATGACCTTGCTCAGTGTAAACAGGAAGGCAACGAGCTCCTACGATCATACACACACCGTTTCTTCGATGTACGAGCCGCCATTGCGAACATCTCGGAAGAGGACATCATCGACTGCTTCTACAATGGCCTCACCGACCCAGGCATCTATAGAGACTTCATGACATGATGCACGATTGGTCCGAGCAAGAGGAGACGATGCGTGAACGGTCCCCGAGGTGCAACGACAACAACCTGAGGTGCACAAATGACAACCGTACCGACAAGAGCCAGCAGGACTACTCGGGTTCATCCCGAAAGCGCAAGCCAGACGACCTCGTCGAGGCTGTGGATTGTACTCCGCGAGGCAAGAAGACAACGACGCAGGAGCAATTTGAAAAGCTCTTGCAGAAGATATGCCCATGGCAACCAGGTGCCAATCATGCGGCAATCGATTGCTACAACCTCCGGAGGACATTCAGCAATCCCAGCAATGACAAGAAGAACAAGTCAACGGATAAAGAGCCCGAAGAGGATGACCAAGGGGACAAATCGTGCAACGCGAAGTTCCAAGATGCCTCGAAAACCATCAACATCATCTTCGGAGATGACGAAGAGTTCAGTTCCAGGAGGGAACAGAAACTACTACTCCGAGAAATCATGTCCGTCGAGCCGGCGGTACCACAACCACTCCGATGGTCGGAGGTCCCCATCTCATTCTCATGAGATGATCAGTGGACCAACTTCTCGGAGCCTGGCAAATTCCCTCTAGTCCTGGACCTGGTGGTGGCAGAGGTCAAGCTCGCCAGAGTACTCACCGACGGTGGAAGCGGTCTCAACCTCATCTTTGCCAGCACGTTGAGAAAGATGGGCTTAGACTTAACGGACATGCTCGTCCCAAGCAAGTCTCCCTTCTATGGCATTATTCCAAGCAACGCAGTGCATCCACTTGGCACGGTGGTCCTTCCAGTCACCTTCGGCATGAGGGAGAACTACCGTACCGAGTTCATCAAATTCGAAGTTGCCAACTTTGAATCTTCATATCATGCCATACTGGGCAGGCCGGCACTGGCCAAATTCATGGCAGTGCCGCACTATGTTTATCTACTTCTCAAGATGCCAGGATGAAATGGGGTACTCACTCTCCGAGACGACTTGAAAAAGTCGTATGACTGCAACCAGGAGGCCATCTAGTATGCTTCAACTACGCATGTGCCACATGCTTCAGGAGAAGTACTCACGACCGCGCAACAACTCTCCCAAGCCGGGCTGGAAATCCCAACAAGGAAGGCAAGCCAGTCGAGCATCCAGTCGACCGGCGACGTAGCCCTCAAGGCAATCCAGCTCCAGGAGGGCGACTCATCTAAGACCGCTATCATCGGTACAGGCTTAGGTGAGAAATAGAAAATCGCGCTCGTCAGTTTCCTTCAGGCTAACCGAGACATATTCGCGTGGAAACCAGCGGATATGCCAGGGGTGCCATAGGAACTGATCGAGCATAGCCTAAATGTACACACACAAGCTGTGCCCAAAAAGCAACGCCTTCGCAAGTTTGCTCAAGACAAACGAGAGGCAATCAAAAGGGAAATAGCTAAACTCCTTGTGGCTAGCTTCATTAAAGAAGTAATCCACCCAGAGTGGGTAGTTAATCCTGTCCTTGTAAATAAAAAGAACAATGAATGGAGAATGTGCGTTGACTACACTGACCTCAAAAAAGCATTGCCCAAAGGACCACTTCGGGCTACCACGCATCGATCAAGTCGTCGACTCGACGGCGGGCTGTGTACTCCTCTATTTCCTTGACTACTATTTGGGGTACCACCAGATCGCACTCAAGGAAGAAGATTTTATGGTGAATATTCTACACAATCAGGATGCCACGGGACGTATATCAAAGTGGGCAGTGGAACTAGGGGCTCTGTCAATCGACTTCAAGCCACACACTGCAATTAAGTCTCAAGCTCTAGTCGATTTTATGGCCGAATGGAGAGAGAACCAAATTCCAACTCTAGTCAACAAGCCAGAGCACTGGACCATGTATTTTGATGGATCTCTTAAGCTCGATGGCGGAGGTGCTGGAGTCCTATTTATCTCCCCGAAAGGTGAACAATTGAAGTATGTCCTCCAGATCTTTTGGGAGGTATCCAATAACGAAGCCGAATATGAAGCCTTGCTTCACAGGCTACGTTTGGCGATATCACTAGGCATCAAGCGACTACTTATATACGGCGATTCACTTCTGGTCGTTCAGCAAGTCAACAAAGAGTGGGACTGCAACAAGGAGAGAATGGACGCCTACATACAAGAAGTGCGCAAGCTGGAAAACAAATTTTCCGGACTGGAGGTTCATCACGTGATGCGGGAACTCAATGTCGGCGCAGATATACTAGGATCCACCCATGCACAAGTCCCAGCGGGAGTTTTCATCCAGGAGCTGAAGCAACCATCCATCAAGTCCTCACATCAGATAACCACTGATACGGATTCTCAGAAGCCCAATCGGGAGGTTATGATGCTCGGAGAGGACTAGAGAGAAACTTACATCAACTTCATCCGGGACCAAAGACTACCAGCGGGGATGTCCGCAAAAACTGCAGCAGCAGCTCGTGTCATGTGCAGAAGCAAAGATTTTGTCCTAGTCGACAATAAACTCTACCGGCGTGGCGCACGATCAGGTGTACTCATGAAATGCGTCACTGGAGAAGACGGCTATGACATACTGTGGGAGATACATGACGGAGTATGCGGCAACCAGGCAGCTTCAAGAACGCTAGTCGGGAAAGCAAACAGAGCTAGTTTTTGGTGGCCCACCGCAATGTCAGACGCTAAAGACCTAGTGCGGAGATGCCAAAACTGCCAATTCTTTGGCAAGCAATCTCACATCCCAGCCCATAATCTTATCACCATAACGCCATCCTGGCCGTTTGCCTGCTGGAGCCTTGATATGATTGGGCCATTTACAACGGCGTCAGGCAGTTTTACCCACACATTGGTAGCAATCGAAAAGTTTACCAAGTGGATCGAGTACAAACCGATAACCAAGCTCACACCAGACAGAGTCGTTGATTTCATCTCCAACATTCTGCATCGCTTCGGCTTCCTGAACACCATCATCACAGATCTGGGACCAAACTTCATAGCTAACCAGTTCTAGGAGTTCTATGAAAATGCGTGCATCGAAGTCAAATACGTCTCCGTTGCACACCCAAGAGCCAACGGTCAAGTCGAGAGGGCGAACGGCATGATAATCGAGGGCCTCAACAAAAGACTCTATGATGAAAACAGCAAGAAAGGCAGAAAGTGGATACATGAGTTGCCACATGTCATCTGGGGGCTCAGGACTCAGCCGTCCAAAGCCACAGGACAAACACCATTTTTTCTTGTCTACGGCTCCGAAGCAATTTTACCGGCTGACATCATGTGGAAATCCCCAAGAGTTGAAATGTACAACGAAGGCGAGGCGGACGAAGCAAGGCAGCTAGAGCTAGACTCTATCGAAGAGGCTCGCTGCACTGCTCTTGTTCCGTCAGCACGATACCTACAGGGGATTCGATGATATCACAACCGCAACGTCAGAGAACGGTCGTTCAGTATAGGCGATTTGGTCCTACGCTGCATCCAAGATGAGTCAGGATTACAGAAGCTCAATTCGAGATGGGAAGGACTGTTCATCATCAAGCAGATTACAAGACCGGGGTCTTATCGACTACAATACCCTGAGGGCCAAGACATCCCAAATTCCTGGAACGTACAGAACCTACGAAAGTTTTACCCATAAGAAAACATGCAGTGATAGCTGTTCTTCGAGCGCCAAGGCGGTTTCCTTCCGATTCAATTTGGAGGCCATATGCCACAGAATTATGAATGTAAATTCTCTATTCAAATTCGGAGGCTATAGCCACGTTCAAGTTTCATATAATTCGACTTCATGCCATGAGCATAACTATCATTGCGATGATGATCGCATTTTTCCAAACAGGCTAGATCCGCTCGATCAGATTCAATCTAACTTGTTTGACGGGCTCACTTGAGGAGCTATATCGACTACCCCCAGAGTCACTGCACTCGGGGTAGTATTGACTACTTGCTACAAGCATGATAGTCGTCGCGATGAGGATCGCGTACTCCGAACAAGTTAGATCCACTCGATCGGATTCAATCTAACTTGTTTGACGGGCTCACTTAAGGTGCTATATCGACTACTCCCAGAGTCGCTGCACTCGGGGTAGTATTGACTACTTGCTACGAGCATGATAGTCGTCACGATGAGGATCGCGTACTCCAAACATATTAGATCCGCTCGATCGGATTCAATCTGACTTGTTTGACAGGCTCACTTGAGGAGCTATATCGACTACTCCCAAAGTCGCTACACCTGGGGTAGTGTCTACTACTTAGCCTATAAACGTGGATGGCAATCCAGAAAACATAAGGTAACGATAGTATAGACAGCACTGACAGATATATTACAAGGAGAAGAGTACTTGTCTTTACAATAACTCAATCCTGTTCTATATTTGCTGCACTCGAGGTAGTATTGACAACTTGCTACAAGCATGATAGTCGTTGCGATGAGGATCGCGTACTCCGAACATGTTAGATCCGCTCGATCGGATTCAATCTAACTTGTTTGGCGGGCTCACTTGAGGAGCTATATCGACTACTCCCAGAGTCGCTATACCTAGGGTAGTGTCTACTACTTAGCCTATGAACATGGATGGCAATCCAAAAATCATAAGGCAATGATAGTAAAGACAGCACTGATAGATATATTACAAGCAGAAGAGTACTTGTCTTTACAATAACTCAATCTTGTTCTATATTCTTTGCTATTTTTCAGCTACAGGCCTGGCCTCTAAAAGGTACTCGCTGAACTGCTCTTCAGAGCAGTCCGCAGCTACACCCTGTGCGAGTGCCTCTAGTCGAGCCTTCGGCCAAAATGACTTTACAAGACCTAAGGCATGGCTAACATATGTTGTGGAGGCCTCGGTGACGAAGCTGAGGACTTTCTGCGGAGCTCCACGAAGTCGCTCCAGTAGGGATCGCCCGTCTGCTGCGCCATCTTCCAGCGGATCCACCACTTCAACCAGCTGTCAGGCGGCCACCCTTAGGTCTTCCAGCTCTTTCTGGCACTGTTCCTTCTCTTCACCCAGCGTCTTGATCTGCTGAAGGCAATCGACGAACTGCTTCTCCGTATCGGCGATCACCTTCTGCAGCTTCTCGACGTCATCTGTACAACGATACAGCATAAGGCCCAATCATAGTCAAAATCTGAGTTTGATCCTGGCTCGAGACTGAACGAAAGCAAATGCAAGTGAAACGAGACGACAATCCAAGATTGGGAAGTGCACTTGTCCCGCAAAAACCAGATTTCTTGTTTCTGTTGTTCTTCTTTCTTGAAGAGATGGGTGCACTGCAACTCTTATTGCCGTAAAGGAAAAATAACCCTCCGTCGCGCGTTAGTACAATAACGCGCAGCCGTTTTCTTGCTGGTGCGGACAACCGATGCCTTATGTGTATTGGTTCCGCTCTTCCAACGTTGAAGAATTGCCTTACGGGATTAGCAATGGCTTAATAAAAACATCAGTAAGTAACTCTTATTTATAAGCTAAGAGTTTCTTAAGCTCTGCGGTAAAGACATTGTTTCAGAACACAAGACCAACAGCTAGAGAAAGTACTCGAGCGAGGAAAGGACTTGCCTTGATGCGCTTTTTTCTGCTCCTTGAGCTGTTCTTGGAGCTCGGAGTTGGTTTTCTCAAGATTACGGATGTCATTCTTGAGCAGCCATGTTTCTTATGTCCGCTCCTGCTTCAGCTTGTCAAGCTCTTTACGAAGATAGATGTTCTTTCGGATTTCTTCCTCGATGCGTCGATCCTTCGTTTGGAGCTCCCGGAGGCTACTCTCAACTGCCTTAAGCTTCTCAGATTTTTCTTGAGAGCGTTTGGCCACATCCTGTATAAGGGGGAAGACTGAGAAGATAAAACAACTCGACAAAGCATAATGGCAAAAGAGCAGTCATGCCTTACTAGGGTAAACCTGTACATCTCCTTGGAGATTTTCTGGAAATACCTCATGTTGTCGACCAAGAGGAGAGGATCATCCAACAGATCATTGGTGATAATGTTCTTGAATCCTCTCCTTGGCATCAACAGGGTTCTATAGTTGCCAGAAGTACCCGCAGCCTCTTCAGTTGATGGTTGTGGGGCACCTGCAAGTCAAAAAGCATTCAATCAATGAAGCCTACGATCTAAGCAGTTAGCCGTAGGGGGTCAGACACTTACCTGTGCCTTCCACAGGAGCGGCATCAGTGGCCTCGACTTGCTCACCACCAGCAGCACTGGATTCAATTTGCTGGGGCTCGGGAGGTGGTGGGTCGGGCAGAGTCGCGTCCTCATTCCCGGGCGGCAGCAGTTGTGCGCTTTCCGCTTCAGGTTGTCTGACAGGTGGCTCGGGGGCTGGAGTAGCCGAGATAGGTTCTGGCTCATCCAACCCCAAATCAGACGAAGTCCTAACAAAGCATAATCAGATATATCATCAAACAAGTTGAAAGAGCAGAAGATACATTATGAACAAGGAGCTGCACTCACAGAGAGGATTTCTTAATGGCAGGCTTCTTAAGCCTCAGTACCCATGGTTTTACAACCACGGTACTCATTACCGGTGGCGGGGTCACACCAGCCGAGGGCGCAAGATGCCCCGGCGAGGTACCCGCCACGGCAATGGTCACGACCCCTGCAGAAGTAGTCGACGGGTTCGTCCCAGCAGTTTCTGCAGAACCACCTGCTGGAACATCATCCCCAGCAAATGCGGTCACAACCACCTTTCAGCGCTTGGGGTCGGGAGGAGAAGAAGAAGGACTGCAACACAGACAAAGTAAGCATCCAACAACCACAAGACTTAACAATTCTACAAGACGGCGGTCCCATACCTGGTGGATTCGACTACGTTTGCTTTGCGCTTGCGTACCACCCGACGACCCTGAGGGACCGATGGCAAGGCTTCTACCAAATCCACGGATGATCCAGGGGAGTTGTTCTTGTTCACCTTCCCTTCAACTGCCTTCTCTGCCATGGGGATCTCGCTCTTGGTTGTCTCACCGCTGGGCAGATCATCAAATGATTGAGCCCTTTTCGCTTCAGCTGCGTCGCTGAGGAGAAGGTGGTACGGTCGAGGGATGTTGGATTGTGGCGGATAACTCCAATACAATGCCATGTGTCCCTGCAGAGGATTCTCAGTTAGCAGAAGTTCCAGAACAACAGAAAGTATTCAAAGTAGTCGAAAGCATACCGGCTCTGGAGGATTTTGTGCACAGAACAGCTCTGGGATGTAGGGAACCCCGTTCACATCCAGCAGCACCCGCTTGACCCGGATGAGTGCGGCATCATCGGTCAATTCCTCTACGCACATCCGAGATGGGTCTTCAGCACCCATGTACTCGATGCCTAACGTATGGCTTTGCTGGATGGGTTGGATTCGGCATTTGAAAAATGACAACATTACAGACGCGCCGGTCACCCCCATTTCCTTATGGGCTGCTATGAGATCTAGCAGCTCATCGACTTGGTCCATATCCCCCTTGGAGGGCTCGGTGTTCCACTCCCGCCGCAGGACAGGAGGCTTACCCGATCTTTCAGGGAGTTGGGGGTCATGGTTTCCGATGTAGAACCAATGGTTTTTCCATCCAGGGATGTTGGAGGGGAATTTGTAGGAAAGATATTTGTCACTGGCTTGTTGCCTAAGTTGAATGCCGGCGCCCCCTACAATGGATGGATTTTTTGAGGTAGGTTGCGGTTTTACACGGAAGAGATAGCGGAAAAGATCCTAATGGGGTTCAATTCCAAGGAAAGCCTCACAAAAGTGGATGAAAATAGCAATGTGGCAAATCGAGTTCGGGTTGAGATGATCAAGCTCAAGCCCATAGAAATAAAGAAGGCCACGGAAGAAGGAACGGGTTGGGAGGGCCAAACCCCGTTCAGCGAAATGGTAGAATGAGACGATTTCGTCTACATTCTCCATAGGAAGAGATTGGTGAAAAGAAGGGCACCAGTTGATGAGATCTTTCCCCTGAAGCAAACCCTCAGAAATAAGATTCAGGAGGTCGTTATTGGAGCACTTACTGTAAGTCCACTCCCCGGAAGGCGGCTGCGATTCCTTCCCCTTCCCATCCTTCTTGTTGGATCTCTCGGGCGCCATTTCAGATCTGTTTGTCATGAGCCGCTTTACTCGCTTGCGCTCGGGGGCTGCAGAGAAGGGGTGGAGAGATTCGGCTAGCTTGGGGCTTGTTAAAGGAGGTGAAGGCGGAACACGGATCTGATTGGGGACTCGGAAATTACTCGGCGCTTTGAAGATTGGAAGCACGGGTTTTACCCTAAGTTACCGCGGGGTTAAATAACCAGCGGCCGGATACAGGTTTACTATTCCGAAGTTGAAGAGTCGTCACAGGGAATATTCGGAAGATGAGGGGTTATTTGGTGGATTTTTAGATAAATTATTTGCTTAACCATTTTTCAGGGTTAATTGTCCCAAAAAAAGGGGGTTTTCGAATTCCAAATCTAACTTCTATCATTTGTACCATCACACCAATTATTTCTCAAGGGAACATTTTTTCACTACATGTCACACCATTGGATCCATTTTTCCAAGTCTGAGAGATTTAGATTCAACACTCGGGGGCTACGGGATACGTGGCATTGACTACTTATATTTCGAATATATCCGAAGAGTAAGCAAGTAAGATTCAAGACTAATGTGACCCTCAGTCTGATTCTTCGATTCAATCTAAGACTCGGGGGCTACTCCATATGGAGTGCGATTTTCCATTGCACCCCATACCAAAGAAGTAATTCGGAGCATGAGCACCTCGTAGCTTCGATGTAGCCAAGGAAGTACTCGAAGAAGAACTTCAAGACGGAGCTTCAAAAGAAGCCGAATACTACTTCGGAAGTACTCGAGGAGCCTGCAGTACTCAGCTACGAAGAGCTTGGGGGCTTGTCAGACCCGGACTACGGGACTGTGTACATAACGTAGTTCATACAGGAATAGGGGATAGGACATGTCCTATACCTTATCTGTGTTGTACTCTACTCGCATGCGAAGTAGAACTAGTCGATACAGAAGGAATCTACTCGAGTTGTACTCGAGTAAGGCCTAAGCTAGTGTCGGACTAGGATTCATGTAACCCTGTCCTCCCGGATATATAAGGGCGGGCAGGGACCCCCTCAAAACACATCAACATCCAAGGCAATACAAACCACCAAACAGGACGTAGGGTATTACGCATATCACGGCCCGAACCTGTCTAAACCTCGTGTTGCTTGCACCTTCGAGTTCCTAATCTCGGCGACACCCTACGTAAAACTCACCACCTCGGGTATACCCCTCGGTGGGCAGGCGGTAAAACACCGACAAGGACTTTCAGAGCTTCTTGTAGAATGTAAGAAGGTATCTGCCAGTCTTCGTGAAAATGAGGTGAATGCGAATTTTCATTCACGTCGAAAGATCCCTATTACCTATAGCCCGAATTTACCAATGTTGAAGTCTGCAGCTGAGTCATATACACGGAGAATGTTCTCAGAGTTTGAGGAAGAATTTAAGGATCAATTTTTATTAACTGGTCGGTTGTTACAAACTGAGGGGTCAATCTTGATATACATGATTACACATATGCAATCTAATCATGGAGCCACAGTTGTATTCAACACTGAAGATATGACCACCACATGTTCTTGCAGAAAGTATGAATCTATAGGTATGTATATTGATTTTGGATTGTAATATATTTTTATTAAACAATTTGATGAATAACACCATGCATATATCTTAGGTATGCTATGCAAGCATGTCCTCAGAGTCTTCAACATAAAGGATGTTTTTATTTTTCCATCACAGTATATACTGAACAGATGGACAAAATATGCAAAAAGAGGATTTTTGGTTGAGAAACAAGGAACTCAGAATGAAAAATTTGTTAACCCAAGCTGCACGTATCTCACGCAAAGCGACATCTATAGCGTTGAAGTGTTCATTGTCTAAACAACTTCTTGATGATTTGGAAAAAGCTATAGAAAAGCTGAACTTGGAAGCAGATAATTTAATAATCCAGGTGCAAGAAAAAGCTAAAAAGGTTCCTCTAGTTTCGACCGATTGTTCTGCAGATACATTAACAGGGAAAATAACATTTAGAGTTCCCCGTATGGTAAAAGGCTCCAAGACTAAACGATCAACCATATCCCTCAAAAAGAGAAAAGGGAAGAAAAACAAAAGTGGAAAAAATAAAGGTAATGATCCCACCAATCTAGTACTTTACCCATTATGTGCTGTTGCATTTATCGTTTGTTTTAATTTGTATTGTTAACTAGGAGAGGATCTACACGATGAGTCTGGCCAACCTACAACCATATCAATTCCAACATTTCCAAATGACGTTCATGGACAATCTTCAACCATGGTGATTCCACCTGTCTATGCTAATACCACATTGCCATGTTTAAATATATACATGAATTCTTCTATCATAGATTCTCTTGGTACACAAGGAGGATACACAAGTCTCTTACTTGGAGTTGATCAAGATGCTGCATCAACTGTCAGAAAATTACATTTTGATGGTGTATCAAATAGTGAAAATATATAATTGTACTCTTGTATTTTATTTAAGAAGCACTCATGAATATTACACTTGTCTTCTCTTATGAACATTTATTATAAATAGTATGATCAGGATTACAACATTATACTCAGAATTTTATTTACACACAGACCTCCTGATGGTAAAACAAACCTGCATGCTTGCTTTCACCCATGCTTTTGTTTTGACCCTCAAAGTCCAAATCTCACCAATACTTGCTTTCGGTCTGAATGTTCCCCGTGTGATTATGCGTAGAAACCACCTGGGCAGACATACTCTTGCTTTCGGCATGAATGTTTCTCGTGTGGATACGTGTGGATGCATTTGTTCTTTGCAGGCATTTCGCCGAACAGTTAGAGCATAGGTGCATACGGCTCCATTGCTCCCGCATAGTTCAATCGGTCCCACGGCTTCCCACAGCTTCAACTAGCTAGCACTCAGACTCGTGCACATCTTTTGAGTAAAAAAGATATTTGTGTTTTCAAATACTAGCACACTTTACTCTAGAAACCGCGATGCAGGCTGTGATCTTCATTCCGGCATCTAGCTAGCTCCTTTGCCGAGGCAATAGGAGATTTCATAAGCATCCCTTCCATGTACGTGAGACAAACGCTAGCAGCAGTCGATGCGCGTGAGCCGGTGGCGGTGGTGGCCACCGTGGCTATAGTGTTGGGAGAAGCCTCGCCAAGGAACGAGCCCATAGCTAGGAGCGAGGTGCCAGAGCCGAGCCATCCGGGGCGGATAAGTGTTGACAGCTTGCGGAGCCGCAGGACCAATCGAGCCGTATGTATTTCCTTCGTACGGTAGCCTTAACATTCATGTGTTTTTTCCCATTTTTGGATATTTTTCGGGTGATTTTTCGTTCAAGTTAACTACTCGATCTTTTCGCAATCTTTTTCTTAGATTTGCGAGATCTAGTAGTTGCGGATCCATGGCTGAAATTTCTATCGAATCCGTGGGGTTTTGAGGAAGTAATTTTGAATCAAAGGTTCGAACGTTTCCCCTTCTTCTCCTGTTCTTTCTCTGCTTGAGCGCGTGGCGCTCGAGCAGGGGAGAGCGCTCGCAGTGCAGCGCAGGTGCGTGCAACTCTGTGCGGCGCGGGTGGCAGCTGCTCGCGCGGCGCCAGGCGCTCACAGCGCAGCAGTGCCAGCGGTGGCGGCGCTAGCAGCGCACGGCAGCCAGGCGCGCGGAGCGGCGGCACTCGCGTGCGCGTGCGGGGCGCACGGCCAGCAGTTCGGCTAGGCGTGCAGCCCAGCTCAGCCCAAGCGGGGTGGGTGGCGCAGGCCAGCAGCCCAGGCGGGGCGTGCGGCACGCAGCAGTCAGCTGCCAAGAAGGGCACGCGGCCCGAGGCCCAGCAGCTGCTCACGGCCAGAGGCAGGTGGCCAGCCCAGCTATCGGTCTGCACATCCCACGTGGCCGTAAGCTGATGATCCAGCAAGAAAATCAAGGGTCGATTTGCACTTTCGTTTGTCCTTGCTAATTATTTCCTGACTTCCTGTTTAGCTAGTTAATTAGTCCCTTGTGTTACTAGTGCCGTGCAGTATTTTACATGCTTGTTTAAGAGCTTTTAATTAGTTTGTTTCAAGTAGTTGTTAGCATGTTTAGCTAATGCTGTTAGACCTCGCTTTCGCTAATGTGCTTGTTAGCATTTGCTTGCTTTAGCATTTGTTGATTAGTTTGTTCTTGCTAATTTCTGTTAGCTCTTCGAGTTCTTCACGCGCTTGGTTAATGGAAGCTTTCGATGGTAGTTTTGCTTGTGTTGGGCGCTTTCGGCTGCTTCCATTTTCATTTCAACTTTGCTTTTCGGTTGCTTCTACTTTGCACCGAGCTCTTCTGAACCGTTTCTAGGGTGAGCTTGTCACCGGTTGACTTGCATCATCTTGGCGGCGTGGTGTTGGAGTGAAGATCTGGATATAGGCCTTGTTCTCTCAGAGAAGTTTTAAAGGCTCCCATTCAACCCCCTTTTGGTCGCCGAATCGGTTCTACAATTGGTATCAGACTATTGGTTAGGATCACTCCACCTTAACCGGCTTTGTGATCCAATATGGTGACTTCTTATCATTTCTCTTCGACCGCGCCTCCCTACTTTGATGGGTCCGACTATCGATATTGGAAAACTCGCATGAAAGCCCATCTAAATAGTAGAGGAGCAGCAGTCGGGGAGATTAGTCTGGGAGATTACACAAGATGCTACCAGTACTATTCCTACGACCCGTGTGAGTCAAGATGATAAGGATAGTGTCGGTACATATGGATAGGGGTACCTCCTGTTAGGGTGTCCATACCCTTAGCGCCTCGCTGTCGCCTCACAGGAGAGTGCGAAAACCTGTCAGTGAGTCTTCTGATAGGGTGGCCATCAGGACGGGTGATAGATTATCCGTAACCTCCTCCTCGCCCTCTGGGCACGTGGCATACGGCCCGGGCTTGACAGCTGGGATCATGGTCTCCGGACCTCCCCCGTGCTCTTATAGGTCCGGGGCCTCCACGCGCCCATGAGGGCAGGGGTGCTCTCGGGTGGCCCCCACGGACCCGGACTCCCCAGGGAGGTCCGGGGCCGCTACGTGTGGGTGCCAGATCTCCACGGGACTGACCGCTCCGATCGGCCTCGGGGGCCCGGACCCCCCTCCCCCCGGGAAGGGGTCCGGTGCCGCCACGTGCCACCTCCGTGGTAGGAGCGGGGCTGGCCCTGCCACGTGCTCGTGGCAGAAGGCCCTTCGCGAGACTCCAGCCCAACTACCGCATTAAATGCGGGTAGGTGAGCTGGGCGCGCCCAAGTCAAAAGTATGGCCTGCCACTGACACACGGGGCAGGTAGGCTGACACCACGGTAAGCCCGCCTGATCTGAAGGCGGCGCGTCACTGTGCTCCGCGCGCAGGCAGGCGGCGTGTAGTCCCATCACGGCGCCGCGCGCGTGAGTGATGATGGCCTGCAACAGGTGTGCTGAGGCATGCGCTGCAATAGTGCACGCGGAGGCAACGACGCAGCGGGTCAGCGCTGCTGCTTCGCCTGACAGAATGTTCTGACCCAACAGTGGCAGCACAGCTTCACTGTTGGGTAACACTGACAGCAGTCACTCTGCAGGCAAGGCTGCACACGGCCATATCCTGGCTGTAGATACGCACATCAACTTCCCGATCGAGAGGACTACAGAGAGGAGCTGGAGATGAAGATCTCCATATCACTCATAGAACAAGCTCCTGTTGGCCGGGCCCACCTGTTGGGGCTCCGCACAGTGTAAGCACCTCCCTTGGACTATAAAAGAGAGCGTGCACCCGTTAGAACAAAAGGTTCAACCTTAGACTCCAGCTCAGGATTCTTCCAGACTTCTATAATCAATACAACACCAAAGTGGACGTAGGGTATTACGCCCCGGCGGCCCGAACCACTCTAAAATCCTTGTGCCTTTCCTGTGTTCATCCGCCCATCGATCAAGCGCTCCTAAGTCTCCTCCAAACCCATCCTTAACTAGGATTAGGCGGGTGCATTCCGCCACCCGGCTGGAGATTTCCTCCGACATTTGGCGCGCCAGGTAGGGGACTTAGGTTTGGTTTGGCCTTGGTCGAAGCTCAAGACCGCAATGGCGCAGGAAAACGGCATCACGACCTCCTGTTGGGTGAGGAAGTGGCGTCCTCGACGCCACACGCCTCACGCCGTCCCCCATCCACGGGGGCCACTCGTGCTGCTCCACAGCGTCCTGCGGAGCGGGCTTCCGTGGCCCAATCGGTGCGTGCACCGAATGGGCCGCTCATGGCAGCCAGGGACTTGCTTCGCAACCCTCCTGGTGAGGCAGCCTTGCCTGACGCCCAGAGGCAATGGCGTGACGACGTTGACCGCCTCCTCAACCTGGCGCAGGCTTCCCCATGCTCAGCGTGGGGGGGGGGGAGGGGTATGTTTCCAGGCAACGCCTTCGTCAGGGCGGCGCATCCGGTTCTGTGCACTCACCATCAGTGAGGAGTGCACGGATCGAGGACTTCCAGGCAGAGCTCAACCGCAGATGTGCGGGAGAGGACGCCCGTGTCTCCATTGAGCGAGCGCGTGGTCGCCGACTCAACATCGAGGGTCGTGACCTCGATGCCGAACTTGCTGCGGTAGCACCGACGCCGCAAGGACCTGTCCAGGCACCGGTGTCCGGGGTGGGCTGCGCAGTGCTCGCGGACCACCTTCGCGCGGTCGCCTGGCCGTCCAAGTTTCGGCCACACCTGCCGGAGAAGTACGACGGGACTTCCAACCCGTCAGAATTCCTGCAGGTCTACATCACCACCATTATGGCGGCTGGAGGAAACGAAGCCGTCATGGCAAGTTACTTTCATGTAGCCTTGACCGGGCCAGCCCGGACCTAGCTCATGAACCTTACCCCGGGATCCATCCAATCCTGTGGTGAGCTCTGCGCACAGTTTACGGCAAATTTTGCCAGTGCGTACCAGCAGCATGGTGTGGAGGCTCACCTCCACGCCTTGAGGCAACAACCCGAAGAAATCATCCGGGCCTTCATCTCCCGCTTCACCAAGGTACGTAGAACCATCCCACGTATCTCCGATGCGTCTATCATCGCGGCCTTCCGCCAGGGGGTCCGTGACAAGAAGATGCTGGAGAAGCTGGCGACTCATCAGGTGGAAACTATCACCACCTTGTTCGCTTTGGCGGACAAATGCGCCAGGGCTGCAGAAGGCCGTGCGTGGCACTCTGCAACCCAGGCAGGACCCACTCAGACGAGCGGGCCTAGTGTCGCTGCCCCTGGCAGCGGCAAGAAAAAGAACAAGAAGAACCGTGGCTTTGACAAGTCACAGATAGGGGGTCCGGGCGTTGCTGCTGCAACGACCGGGGGCCAGAACCCCCAAGGCAAGCGCCCATGACAACAGCGCACCGACCCCGGGTCGTGTCCTGTTCATCCTAGGGCTCGCCACAGCGCCACCGAGTGCCGCGAGATCCAGAAGCTTGCGGAGCGCCTTAGCAAGAGGCGCGACCAAGCCTCTAGGGAAGGCTCCTCCCCTCCGCGGCGGTCCGGCAAGGAGAAAGCCTCCAATGCCGACGCGGCCGCGACGGAGAGGGAGTTGGGGTATCAAACCCCCAATAAAGACCTCAAGGGTCTTTTCCACCAGTCCGACTCCGAATCCGGTGGGGACGAGCGCTGCAAGAAGCTGTACGTCATGTACAGCGGCAGTTCAGAGCTCGTCTCCCAGTGGGACGTCAAGACCCTTCGCGGAGAGCTCCTCTCGGTGAAGCCGGGGATGCCGAAGGCGGCGCCCCACCAGCGATGGAAGAACACCACCATCTCCTTCGGGCCATCTGACTGCCCGGAGAACATGGCGGGCACTGGTGTGTTGGTGTTGCCGCTCGTCACGGCACCCACCATCGCCAACGTCCGCCTCCACCACGTGCTGATCGACGGAGGCGCAGGCCTCAGCGTCATCAGCTATGCAGTGTTCAAGCACCTGCAGATCCTGGAGTCCAAGCTAGCTCCGTCGCGCCCATTCTCTGGAGTGGGCCCAAATCCCGTGTACCCGGTAGGGACCATCTCCCTGCCGGTCACTTTCAGGACAGAGGACAACTTCTGCACTGAGAACGTGCAGTTCAAAGTTGCGGAAGTTAACCTTCCCTTCAACGCCATCATCGGCAGACTGGCCCTGTACCGGTTCATGGCCGTTGCCCATTACGGGTACCTGATCCTAAAGATGCCTTCTCCGGCAGGCGTCCTCACTGTCCAGAGCGACCAGGACGCTACCGTCGTGGAAGTTGAAAAACTCCATGCACTGGCAACAGGACTTGCCCCCGCAGCTGGCGCCGAGGGGTCCGACCCCTCAATCTCGCGTGCCAAGGCTCTGGCCAAGGCACCCAAGGTCCATCCATTTGATACGGACGATGTTCCCATGAAGACCATCCAGGTCGGAGCGGAGACCTCCCAGACCACCCGCATCGGTGGGAATCTGGGAGAGAAATAGGAAAGCGCGCTCATCGCCTTCCTCCGGGCAAATGTTGACGTGTTCGCCTGGGAGCCGTCGCAGATGCCCGGGATCCCTAGGGAGGTGATTGAGCACCATCTGAAGATCCACCCTGATGCCAGGCCGGTCCGGCAGAAGCCACGCAAGCAGTCCATTGAGCGGCAAAACTTCATCCGTGAAGAGGTCCGAAAGCTACTGCAGGCTGGCTTCATCGAGGAGGTCTACCACCCAGTGTGGTTGGCCAATCCAGTCGTGGTCCCGAAGGCTAACGGAAAGCTTCGGATGTGCATCGACTACACCAATCTCAATAAGGCATGTCCAAAAGACCCTTATCCACTTCCGCGAATAGATCAGATTGTAGACTCCACCTCCGGGTGTGATTTGTTGTCCTTCATAGTTGCCTATTCTGGTTTTCACTAAATCAAAATGGCTAGGGATGATAGGAAGCATACTGCTTTTGTAACAGTGGATGGTCTTTATTGTTATATAGTGATGCCTTATGGATTGCTTAATGCTCTACCCACTTTTGCTCGTGCAATGAACATCACTCTAGGTGATTTGGTTAGAGATATAGTTGAGGTGTATGTTGATGACATCGTTGTCAAGACTAGAGAATCAAATTCCCTCCTAGAAAATTTAGCTCAAGTCTTCAACAAGCTACGCGCAACCTCCACCAAGCTTAACCCCGAGAAATGCGTCTTTGGCGTGTCGGCGGGAAAGCACCTTGGTTTCTTGGTCTCCCACCGGGGGATCGAGGCAAACCCGGACAAGGTCCGGGCAATCGAGGCAATGAGGCCCCCTGCGCATCTCAAGGACGTGCAGAGGTTGACGGGGTCTCTTGCAGCCCTCAGCCGCTTTATTTCGAGGCTGGCGGAGAGGGCCCTTCCCTTCTTCAAGATGATGAAGGGGTCCGGTCCATTCACATGGACTGAAGAGGCAGAATGAGCCTTCCAGGAGATGAAGCAGTACCTCACCTCCTTGCCGGTCCTGGTCGCACCGGACCCAGGTGAGACACTATTTCTTTACCTTGTAGCGATGGCTGAAGTGATCAGCATGGTGCTGGTCACAGAGAGGTCCGAACATCTCCCGCAGGGGGCCCCTGTGGATCCCCTTGTAGGAGAAGAAGGTCCGGCCTCCGCCAGTCTAACAACCGGCCTTGCTTCGGAGGGTCCGGCCGGGTCCCGACCCGGGAAGCAAGTAGTGACTCGGGGTCTGGCGAGACCCCAGCCCAAGGAGAAGGATCTAGTCCGGCTAGCAGAGTCAAGACCATCCGGAAGCTGGTCTACTACGCCAGTGAGGTCCTTCATGAGGCAAAGGCTAGGTACCCTGAGACGCATAAGCTCCTTTATGCTATTCTTGTTGCGTCCAGGAAACTTCGTCATTATTTCTAGGCCCACAAGATTGTGGTGGTGATCTCCTACCCATTGAGGGCCATCCTCCACAATTCCAACATCACGGGCAACATCGCCAAGTGGGCAACTGAGCTCGCTGGATTTTAACTCGATTTCCAGCCGCACCATGCCATCAAGAGTCAGGTCCTTGCTGACTTCATTGCGGAGTGGACACCAGCACCAAGCGTCCCAGGGGGTCCGGACCATGGATCAGACCCCCCACGTCTGGAAACCAGGGCTCCGGTGTTCACCGGACCCCACTGGACGCTCTTTTTCGACGGGTCCGCCCGCAGTAAAAAGGCAGGGGCCGGCGTGGTCCTCATCGACCCACATGGTGAGCAGGTGAAGTACATGGTGCACCTTGACTTTGAGGCCACCATCAACATGGAGGAGTATGAGGCCTTAATCTTTGGACTCACGGTGGCTCTGTTCCTGGGGGTCCGGGAGCTCCTGGTCAAAGGAGACTCCCAACTCATCATCAGGCAGGTCCGGGGGGAATGTTGCTGCAACAATCCCCAGCTCGCAGCTTACCTCATCCATGTGAGGAAGCTGGAGAAGGATTTTGATGTGCTGGAACTGCAACATGTTCCACGCGAAGGCAACTCAGTGGCTGATGCACTCTCCGCGAGGGCATCGACTCAGGCATCCGTGCTGGAGGGCATTTTCCAAAGACGTCTACTGAAGCCTACCGCCCAGCCTGCCAATCTGGGTGAAGGGAGCCGGACTAGCACCTCAAAGCTAGCGGTCCCGGCGGCGCTCCATCCGTGGAGCCCGCCAAGGGTTGTGTGCTCCCTCGAGGGTCCCGAAGACCTTAGAGAGCCGCGCCCAGTTTCTCAGGAAGGTCCTGATGCATGGATCTCCGAGGTTCGGGACTACCTGAAAGATAATTTCCTTCCTGGAGACCAAGCATCTGCTGAGCGCATAGTCCAAATACCTAAGCGATACACGGTGGTAGAAGGGGATCTCTACCGCCGTGGCGCCAATGGCATCCTCATGCGGTGCATCACCCAAGAAGAGGGCCACGACTTGCTTGCGGAGATCCATGGAGGTGAGTGCGGAAGTCATTCTTCATCCCGCACGCTAGTTGGTAAAGCCTTCTGGCATGGCTTTTACTGGCTGACAGCGCTCCAGGATGCAGCTGAGTTGGTAAGGTCCTGCAAAGCGTGCCAGTTCCATGCAAAGCGGATACACACTCCAGCTCAGGCACTGCAGATGATTCCTCCCTCTTGGCCTTTTGCTGTATGGGGGTTGGATATCTTGGGACCCTTTCCTAGGGCCGTCGGCGGGTACTGGTACCTCTACGTCGCCATAGACAAATTCACCAAGTGGCTGGAAGCAACCCCAGTGGTAAACATTACCAAGGCGTCATCAGCCTTCCTCAAGTCAATTGTGTGCTGGTTCGGGGTCCCGAACCGGGTCATCACCGACAATGGGACTCAGTTCATGAGCCAATACTTTCAAGAGTACTGCGAGGACATTGGCATCCAGCTCTGTTTCGCCTCAGTGGTGCATCCCAGGAGCAATGGCCAAGTCGAGCAGGCTAATGCTGAGATCCTCAAAGGGCTCAAGATCCGGACCTACTGCGATCTTGAGAAACATGGCGCAAAATGGGTTGATCAGCTTCCGAGCGTGCTATGGGGGAACCGGACCATACCTAGCCGGGCGACTGGGGAAACCCCTTTTTTCCTTGTCTACGGGGCCGAAGCGTGCCTTCCCCCGGAGATCACCATGGGCTCTCTACGAGTCCAAGCTTTTGATGAGGACTTGCAGGAACAGCAGCGTCGCCAAGACGTGGACCTCATTGACGAGCGAAGATGGCGAACAGCAATCCAAAACGCACGGTACAACCAAGTGCTCCGGCGCTATCATCAACGGTTCGTGCGTAGTAGGGAGCTCCGGGTCGAGGACCTGGTCCTAAGGCGAATCCTGAACCGAGAGGGGTTGCACAAACTCTCCCCCAGCTGGGAAGGGCCCTTCAAGGTGACAAAGGTGTGCCGACCCGGATCTGTTCGTTTGGCTACGGAGGAAGGCATGCAACTACCTAATCCATGGAACATTGAGGACCTCTGTAAGTTCTATCCCTAGGGTCTAGTTGAGAGGAAATTTTTCCTTTGTAATTGGTAGCATCACTGTGCGGACCAGGTGTGGCAGAACCAACCTGAATTACACCGGCTCAAATACGCAAGTCCTCTCTCAAGGGCTCCAACGTACTTCAAACGGTGTAACCCCTTGGCCTGTCGGGTAGATTCCCGATGAAACCACCTAACTTCCGGGATCGAATAAGGTTACCTCACACAAAGGTGAGTCCAGAGATACAGTCACCATCATATTTTACATCATAGGGAATTACATTACAAGAGTTTCCAAAAGTAGTACTAAGTTCCACATTTAGTAAAATTATTACAAACCATTAAAGTTAAGGTTCTTGGCAGCGGAAAACAAACGCGATGATTTACAACATGTCGTAAAGACGGATGTCATGCTAAGCCCGGGCACGACATCACTTGGTATCATCAGTGTTGGCCGGGGATGGATCCCATTCCACAGACCGACCATCTGGAAGAGCACAGGTCCAAGACAGGGGAAGAGTAGGGTCTTCAAAGACATTACCTGAAAAACATATAACTAGCAAGGCTGAGTATACTAATACTCAGCAAGGCTTACCCGTCTCATGGTATACTTAGCCATGTAACTAGACTTATGAAGACTTATAATGGTTCTGGGTTTAGTTTCAGCTGAAAAGCAACAAAGAGTAGATCCTTAATTTCAACTTTTAGCTTTCAGGTTCTAGTTGATTATCCATTCTAGGTAAGCAACTATAGCTATTCAAGCATGGTAGAACGTATTATAACAAACATCAGCATTAGTCATCATATAGTTGCTCTTGTTACTCTGTGTGACAAAGGGATCAAGCAGTCTCAATCTCCGCGAGAAACGGACGATTCTGAATCGAATTTCCAACCTTGCAAGGGTAAACCTAACTCACTCGCTTGGAACATTCAACGATTGTTCCGAAGCAACCGTTTGCCTTTCATTCCGACTCGTGGATCAGAGCCACCACAAGTGACTGCATGACCATACGCACATCCAATGTGCAGGACGTACGCCTGTAGAGCGACTACACGACCGTACTCCTGGTTGCCCTGCAACACGTATTCCCACACGTTGAAGAAAGTAACCAGAAAAACCAAATACGAGTGGTGGGAGGTATGTCCACTCCTCGGGTCGATTGGTTACTAGGCTTGCCGCTTACCCATAACTCACGGCATGTGGCTAGTACTTTCAAATGCTTAACCCCGATCACCACACACCGCGACCTTAACCAATTTGTCAACACAGACGGGGTATCATTCCTTTCCATGATACTGCACATAACTCCGTCCGTCATCCTTATAGTGATGGTGGAATTGTAGACAACCAATTCCTATATCACGCGAGTGACAGGAAATCACTCAACTTCTACCGATCCTATTAGCAGAGCATCTATTCGATATGGACTCAGGTGCAATACATAGGTTCCTAAGATTCATGCATCTAGGGTTCCATTTCATCTCCTAGACTTAATGCAAGATATAATATATAAGTATAGGATTGCATAAATGTAGTAATTTTAAATACTAGGTTATGCACCGGGGCTTGCCTTTGTTGGGGGGGCTGGAGTCAGTAAAGTTAAGATCTTCCGAACCTGGGTTCGGGCCTTCAGAGAATCTTGCAACAACGTTCACATGGTCTTCAGAAACATCATCTGCAGACTCCTAGGAGATCTCATAGGTATTGTCTGTGAAAGTAGTCGTATCTACATGCAATGCAAACATCACATTCAAAGTGTGCACATAAAGCTATTTTACTTCACGATAAAGTTGCAATCCAACACTCATTTAACACACTACTCACATAACAATCAAAAAGATTAGAAACTAACTTGGGTAGAGCTTTAGTTGGACAACTGATTAAAATCGGCTATTTGTTGAAGGTTACAACAGAGCCGATTGAAAACAATAGGGTTCAGCCGATAGAATTGGCAAAGGAGGGAGCTATCTACACAGCATTAGGAAATCTGCTGATTTCTGTTTAGAAGAGAAATCAGCATGAGTAGTTTCTGTTTATGAGCAGAAGAGATTAATCGATTTGGTTTCACCTAAGGTTAAAACGGCTGATAGAGGTAGGAATATTAAAGGTACAGTTTTTCAAGGATAGAGCAAGGAAGGATCTTGCTGATTAGATCTAGTTATCTGCATGTTTTTGTTTAGCTGATTGGTTAGTGCATTGGCTTGCCTTATTAGTCGATGAGGGTGCATACGGTTTAGCCGATTGATGTGCCTTGGTTGTGCCTAACAGAGGCGTGTCGATTGTGCTATCTTATTGATCTGGGGTTGTGTACTTTGGCCTGTGTAGTCGATGGATAGGTGCATCGACTTCCTAATTGATCGATTAAGGTATCGGTTATTTTAGCAGAGGGGTGTTTCCTAAAGCAGCTGTGTCTTAACTGATCTGTGTGAGTATCGGCGTACCTAGCCGATCATGTGCGTATCGGCATAGCCGATCTATGCTTTAACAAAACTAGTTGATTGTGTGAACATCGCCTGAGCCGATTTGTGTACGTGTTCTAGTCGATCTGTGAATCGGCATGCTAGTCGATTAGTGCGAGTAACTAGCCGATGGTGTATTGGTAGACTAGTCAAACTATGCATCCGTATGGTCTGTGTCTTGGCGTATTCAGCCGATTGGTGGGTCGGCTGTGTAGCTGGTTTTCACCCTTAATGTTCTCCTATATTTACCGGGGCATATCAGCTGTGTAGTTGATTGTCCTACTCTGCACTAACTGTGCCTAACTGAGATGTGCTTAAGTGTTATCCTAGGTAACTAGGTGTGGTTGCATCGGCTTGATTACGTCAGTACAACAATCGATTGACGTACAGCCGATGGGGTCATCTAAACCGAACTTGTTACAAGAACCAAGTAGAATAGAACACTAATATCAGACTAGGCTGATGAGATCACAAGCGCGGAACTAGACTAAAAAGAATGTGGCTGAGGGGCTTTTGCCGATAGATGTGTTGCTAAAGAGGGCGTGTGGTGGGTAGGCATATAGCTGATGGGTGTCTTACAGACGCGCAGCCAAAAGGCATGTGACCGATAGGGGTGTGTTCTATGGGTGTATAGCTGAGGGGGTGTAGCCAAATATCTTAGCCGATAAATCGGCTGGTATAAGTGTGCTGACAGAGAAGGGTAACTAAAATGGATTGGTTATATCTGGCCGTTATAGAAAACGACCAGAATTGGCTTGGATCAGCTGATAGCAAGAACCCTAAGATCATGTGTGCATCTCCGATACATCGACTATGTGCAGCCGATGTAGGACAGAACAAAAGAATTGTATCGGCAGTAGCCAATATTAGAAAGATAACAACCGTATCGGCTAACCAGCCGATGGTAGAAGCATATCAAATGAATTGCATCGGCTGATAGCCGTTACAATGAAACATTCTAGATTCAATTGAAATGGATGTTTAGCGGCTGAGCTAATAGCTGATGCTGAAGCATAGCTACAGAGATGTATTAGCTAAGCGGCAAATACACACGAACTAACAAGGATCGTTATACGAAAAGGGTCTTAAGGAGACTGCAATCAAGACAAGAACAATGTCCTGATGGCAGGAATATGAGCACTTGTGTGAAAGGATTAACTAAACATCACACATCTCTATCACAAAAATATGAGCTAACACTACCAAACTTATCAACAATGCAACACGAAAGACATTCTATTTATCAAACATGTTATTCACTCTTTTACTGGGCATTCATTTATCGGATATTATCTAAATTGTTTAGTTACATTAGGTAACAGGGTTGATTACCCTAACATCTAAACTAAATACATTAGGTAGTATACTTGGTTATCTTAAGCAAACAAACTAATTACACTTAACATCTTTATGCAACAGATTAATCAAAATAAATGGTTTAAATAAACAACATGTAAAACTTAAATGAATTTTATATAGCAATGAACTTTAAAACTAAGGCTATAAAAATTACTAAACATTGCTTTAGTCTAATTACATTTACTATAAATTTATCAGGATTTTATTTAAACAGGAACTATGCCACAAAATTAAATAAGAACACACATTAAATGATTAAGATACATTTATAACTGTAGTTCTATACTAGATCTGGGGTTCAAAATTTATGGACATGTTTTACTGTACAAGAGTAACATTCCAGCATATTATCATAATTATTCATGAACTAGAACTATTGTTCATGAATTTCCTTTGAATCTAAGCCTATATTCATAACTTCAGTTACACTAAGTTTCTGACTCTCAAAATTTTATCATGAACTAAACATGTTGAAAGAATGCTAAGGTTAAATTTTAAGCTACAAACATGAACAAATGCATCTGGAATTAATTTATGAGGTTTTCATCAACATACATCAAAAATACTCAAACATCATAGCTAAACAATAGATCTGGCCCTGCAAATTTTAAACAGAGCTATTTAAGACATGCACAACTTATGTTCCAAAGTTCAGCTATAGCACAGCTGTGAATTAAAAGATCTAATTAAAGCATCCATTTTCTACTAATTAAATCACGGCACAAAATACACAGATTCATCTCATGATCATAACACAAAAGTTGCAGTATTTAATCCAAGGATTCAAACCCAACTGGTTTGACATTTTTACCATTTTTCTATGATTTACTACGATTTTCCAAAGTTTCAGCTAGAAATTTCAAGAAGGTCCAGCGCGACACTATTTATATGAGTCATGGGTTGTGCAGATATGCCCCTGGAAATCTTCCTATTGTTGTGTGGAGTCCCTGGTCGCGATTTTTGGAAGAGAGAAAACTCAGAGAGCTCGATTCTGGCGATGGGGTGCTTCCCGGCGGCGAGGGAGAGGTGGGGGAGCATGAGGGACACGAAAGCTACCTTTAGATTGGCTCGGTTGAAGCCGGGGTGGCCGGAGGAGGGCCGGCAGCGGTCGGGCTTGGTCACGGCGGCGATGTTCCGGCATGCTGGGGGTCGAAGAGGCTCAGTGAGGTGGTCCAGGGGCTTCCTCAAGGTGATGTAGTCCTGTTAGAGTGATCGGCGAGGGGTGGGAGCTGCTGGACGGCCGGGTCGACGGGGAGGCCGAAACGGCGGCAGAGGAAGGTCGACGGTGAACGTCAGTGGGACGGTCTAGTGAGGGGTTTGCGCCAGGGTGGGGTCAGGGAGCACCGGTAGGGAGTGGAGAAGCTCAGCAGGGGGTCGAGGAGAGCGGGGAGGGGCTGATGATGGCTGCCCACGGCGAACAGGGGTGACTGCGGCCATGGCAGCGGGTGGTTCTGTTCGAAGAAGCAGAAGAAGGAAGGAAGGAAAGGAAGAGGAGGGCGAGAGCAATAGAGCAAAGGAGGATATGCTGGGCTTAAATAGGAGGAGGAGGAGGGCAAGGGCACGGCACAGGCGACAGCGGCGGCGACAGAGCAGAGAGAAAACAGAGAGGAAGAAGAAAGGGAATTTTTCCAAGGACCTGTGCACAAATTTAGAAATTACAGGGACCTAGGTGTAAAGAAGAATTTAACCACTGTTCTAGAGTTCAAATGAAAACGTGTTTAAAATAAAAGTTGTGCAACTTTTCAAATCCTACAACTTTGTTTTAGAATTTAAATTCAAAAACTCAAAGAATGAAGTGTTAATTTAAAACCTTGGACTAAAATCAAAATTATAATGTTTTTGTCCTAAAGGGTGTAAATTTCATAACATTTAGGACCTAAATGTAAGCATTTATGACATTTCATGATGACTTGACCTTATTGCAAGCATTTATGATATGTCATGATGACTTGACCTTATTGCAAGCATTTATGACATGTCATGATGACTTGACCATATTGCAAGCATTTATGACATGTCATGATGACTTGACCTAATTGCAAGCATTTATGACATGTCATGATGACTTGCACCTTTTTACACTTTAGCCCTTAGTAACTTTGAAAGTTACTTTTATAATTCAACTACTTGCATAAAGGGACTTGTATTTTTGTGAAATTACATAAATACCCTTATTTTCACAACTTTACTCAAATTTCACACCATTCAAAACATACATTTCGAATGAAACTTTTGGGTAAATACATTTTTTACAGGGGTTAAAATAAGAAAAATGTGTTAGCAAAACTACCCTTCACTTATTCTGAAGTTACCTCCTAACCAATTATATTTTGCAAAAACAACCCCAGTTTTTCCATAATTATAAAACACCCCTTTTACTTGTATTTAAGTTTTTAAAAGCTTCACATAAACACACACAAGCTTTACACCAACAAGCACATACTTCACACTAACAAATAAGGTGCCTAGCTTACCAGTACATGAACTGTCACACCAGGGCGGTGGAGGTCCGCCCTCGTAAACCCGGCCCCTAGCGTACATCGCACAATTCTTCTATTCCAATTCATTAAGGAAAGATTTGTTCTCAGGGTGTCCTTGAGGTTTACGCAATTCTATTTTTTCTTTGCTTCTCGCTACACTAACCCCATACGTGGTCTTTCACGTCTGTGACATGCCCGAGGCCTTTCTTGAGTTGCTACGCTGCGTCTCTGCCCCAGGACCTTTGTTTCGCAGGAGAAAAGGAACCGAACATCTGGGAACTGGCTTCAGGGAGACGTCCTCGTTCTTTACTGGGGTCCAGGGTTCTGTAGCCACTTAACCTGGTTCCGTACCCTAAGCCTACACGTCCTGCCCCCTAGGGCGAGTACCGTTGTACCACGAACTATGGACCCGGGGGCCGGGACCCCTTTAATCCCCGAACCTAGGCCTTGGCACTCTGACTCGCTATGCAACTCAGAAGGTCCTTGCTGGTAAGTCCGGGACCTCGTGGGGACGTCTACTAAGCGTCGATCCTAAGTCGTATGCAGGACCTCGGTTCTATGGCAGCTAGTCCCAACCCATTGCGACTACCTCCCAGGGGGTCAGGGGACCTCGGTACGCTTGAGAACACATCACAGGATCGCCAATGGGAAAAATAGCTAAGTTTTTTCGCTTTTTCCACAACAAATGGACGCATGAAACGCTTAAATACATTACTGATAATGTACACAAAGTTATGTTACATCACAAAGTTATATTACAAAAAACAATAGAAAAGATACTACTCCTATTGAGCTGGTGGTCCGTAGGAGGCTTCTCCCTTTGTAGGTCCAGGACAGCGCCAAACACGGGTCGCCACCATGTCCGCTGCTTCCTGCACGCTCTCCTGTGCAGCGGCCGCTGTCGCCCGAACCGGACCAACCAAAACTGGAGTCAGCGAACAAGAGAGGTCATGGCTCCGAAGGCAGGTAAGGATGTACTCCGCCATCCCTCGGGCGACCGCCTGTCCCTCTGTCTCCAGGAGGTTGAAGATGGCAGCCTCCATGTGTCGAAGGTGCTCGGCGGTGGAATCCAGTGCCGGGAAGATAGCTCTGAGTGAGGTTGGGGCCTCCATGACCTGGATAGGACTTAGTCCGAGAGCATCCAGTGAGGGGTTCACTTCACCGACCCACCTCACAATCCAGTCAATGCTGGCGCTCCGCTCCGCCAGGGTCTCCTCCGCCTCAGCCTCCTTCTCCTGGAGGGCCACCTCCAGCTCCTAGAGCCTCCGGGTCATGGCCGCCAGCTCCTCCTCCAGCTCCTGGAGCCTTCGGGTCTGGGCGGTCTGCTCCTCTTGGTGGGCGGCAAGCTTGGCCTCTCCCTCCACCACGGCCGCCTCCCGTTCTGCGAGGGCGTCTTCCCTCTCCTTGACCACCCTCATCGCCGCCTTGGCCTGGTTGCTCAACTCCAGGGCAGCCTTCGTCCTCTCCTCTGCCGCGCTCACCCTCATCTCCGCCACGAGCTCCCACGCCTTGGCCGCTCTTTCCCACCAGGCAGCTGCCGCCTCTCGGTCAAGAGACCTCTGTAGCTGCTCCTGCAGGTCTTCACACTCCTGCGCGAGCTCGGCGCGCTCCCCGACATAGCGGGCAGAGATAGTCTTGATGCGGTGCCCCAGGTGGTGCTCCCAGTCGGAGAGCCGGAGGCGCTCCGCCTCCAGCCTCTCCCACTCCCGGCGGATGCCTGCCTCCAGCTCCTCCTGTGCCTGTTGGCTCTTGGCAAAGAGGCGGGGGAGGGGGATCTCCGCTGGGCTCGGGAGAAGGTGCCTCCCCAGCACCGCCTCCGGCTCCTCCTCCTGCGCGGGTGGAGTGGTGGTGCTGGCGACCTCTGCGACCTCCGGTGGCGCTGCCTCCGGCACCTCCGCAACCTCCGACGCTGCCGCCTCTGCTACTGCTGCAGCCTTCTCTGCTGCTGGCTCAGCTGGAGGAGGCTCCGCCATGGCGTCCGGCGCTGCTGCTGCTACTGGCGCCTCGGTCGTCGCTGCAGGTCCGGCGGTCTCCTCCTGCGGGGCAGCTTCGGGCCTTAGGGGTGTGGCGGCCTCCAGCTCCGGACCTCTGGGTCCGGCAGCTACTGGTGCTGGCGCGGGCGGAGCCCCTGCTGGAGTTGTCGCCGACCCCCCAGCAGGGGAAGATGAAGATGCTGGCTGGGGGCCGGACCCCCTAGCTGGAGCATCGCTGGCAGACGCGTGGGATGCGAGCCTGTCATATGCCAACAGGATTAAGGTCCAGAAGACAAATGGAGTAATGAAAAATTACAAGGAGATCACTTACACGAAATCGTACCACTCCCAACCGCCCCGGGCGATTGGGGGGACCTTTGTTCCCACCGAGGACCCCCCGGACCTTTGGTGGAGGTCCCCGGCCACTGGCGCTGTTGGCGGCAGGGGCGGGGTTTGTGGCCTCGGCTCCAGCGGAGGTGGTGGTGTTACTGGGCGCTGCGACGTCGGTGGTGGCGGAGGAATCTGCTGCTCCGGAGAAGGCCGGCGCACTTCCTCCGGTCTCCTCTCTGTCTGCTGGCACTACGACGGAGGTGGTGGAGCTCTGCTCTGCCTCTCCGCATCCACCGTCTTCTGGCGTTTGGGGGCCGGCTCCCCGACGAAGGAGCCATCACCGCGCTGTAGCCTCCGGGACTTGGACCCCACCGCTTGGCTGCTCCGCGCGGACACCGCCCCCTGTGTCCCGTCGTCCCTCCAGGCCGGGGCGGCACCCGCATTGTCCTTGTGGCGGTGCTCCGGCACCGGCACCTTGTCTTTTCCCTTCCCGGCGGGGGCCGGACCTCCGGGACTTGGCCCCCCGGGACCTTGGCTGGTGCGCTGCTGGCGGTCGGGTGCAGCGCCGGGGATGTGGATCCCGCGATTGGGGTCGCCTCCCAACTACCGGACCATCAGGCCACCCTCGTCGAGGGTCGGCATCAACGCTAGGACCGTCGACCGCAACGCCTGGTCCTCGCACAGGGCTTTGATCCCGCTCAGGAGGACCAGGGACTCTAGGCTAAACGCCTCGCCAGTCATCGCCCGGAGCGCCGTCTCCAGCTCTGCCCTGGAGAAATCGGTGCCGGGCCCCCGTGCGATCCTGCAGCAGTCATTGGGCCCTGTGTACATACAGGCTATTCTGGTCCGCTGCTGCAGGAGGGCGATGTGATGCCTCAAGAAATCACCCAACACCATCATCGATGTCAGGCCACCCCTCACCAGCTCCTTGATCCGTTTCAGCACCGGGTCGAGTTCCGCCAGCAGCGATGGCTTGGCCTTCCAGGTGCTCCGGTCGCTGAGGGGCCTCTCCATCGGTAGCTCCAAGTGGTCATTGGCGTCGGCCTTGGCGATGACCCAGCCGTCGCGCCAGTCCTCCCACTTGGCGCTGGAGAAGGCGCTGATGTAGGAGCTGGCCGCCGCTTGCCGGAGCTGGAAGTAGTAGGCGCCGACCTCACGCCTGCTCCTTCCCGACCCGTCCAGGGCATAGAAATGTCTGAAGATGGCGGTGCAAGGGCGGACCCCCACGAACATCTCCATGAAGTGGGCGAAGACAGCCACGACGAAGACGGAGTGGGGGGTGAGATGTCGAAGTTGGAGGCCGAACTCCTCCAGGAGCAGGAGGAAGAAGGAGGAGATCGGCGGCACCACCCCGCACATGGCGTAGGAGTTGAAGAGGACAAACTCCCCTGCCTCCAGGTCGTTGAGGGGAATCGAGCCTGCCCGGATCCTCCTGACGAGCTCTGGCATGGTCCACCCCAAAAGGCGGCGCACCGAGTCCAATTGATTCTCATGCTGGAAGCGGCGGGGAAGGCGCAGAGAAGACATGGTGATGGATGCTGCGATTGCAGGAGATGGATTGCAAGGGAACAGGAAAGAGAGGAAATGCTGAGCGCAAGAAAGCAGATCACAAAGGGGGAGCAGAGATGAAGGGGCGCTGCGGCGTTTGCTGAAGGCAAGAGATAAAAGGTAGCCGGTCTCTCCGGAGCCTACCTTTTATCTAAAAAGCTGTTCGCCCTCTCGAGCTCCACGGCGACCGAGGAGAAGCCGAACGGCTGCCTGCACCAGGCCCCCTCCTCTCACACCCAATGACTGGTGGGCCTGGGCCCGCCAGTCAAATGAGTGGCCGCTGGAGGCAAGGGGGAAAGGTGGAATCCGAACTGCCCGAGCCGCGGGACAGGCTCGAATAAGACAAGAATCTGAACCGCCTGACGCGCACGGCGCGGGTGGAGGACGGGCCCCTCAGGGATCCCGCTAAGGGGGAAAAGACATCCATGCCCTTTCCTGGTGGGAACAAGCTGTCCACCCGGCACAACGCTGGGATATGGCCCCACCTGCGGGTTCGTTCCTCACCCGAGGTGGGCCCGAGGGCCTCTGTCGGTACATACGGACAGGGGTACCTCCTGCTAGGGTGTCCATACCCTTAGCGCCTAGCTGTCGCCTCACAGGAGAGTGCGAAAACCTGTCAGTGAGTCTTCTGACAGGGTGGCCATCAGGACGGGTGATAGGTTATCCGTAACCTCGTCCTCACCCTCTGGGCACGTGGCATACGGCCCGGGCTTGACAGCTGGGATCATGGTCTCCGGACCTCTCCCATGCTTTTATAGGTCCGGGGCCTCCACGCGCCCATGAGGGCAGGGGTGCTCTCGGGTGGCCCCCACGGACCCGAACTCCCCAGGGAGGTCCAGGGCCGCCACGTGTGGGGGCTAGACCTCCACGGGCCTGACCGCTCCTACCGGCCTCGGGGGCCTGGACCCCCTCCCCCCGGGAAGGGGTCCGGTGCCGCCACGTGCCATCTCCATGGTAGGAGCGGGGCTGGCCCTGCCACGTGCCCATGGCAGAAGGCCCTTCGTGGGACTCCAGCCCAACTACCGCATTAAATGCAGGTAGGTGGGCTGGGCGCGCCCAAGTCAAAAGTATGGCCTGCCACTGACACACGGGGCAGGTAGGCTGACACCACGGTAAGCCCACTTGATCTGAAGGCGGCGCGTCACTATGCTCCGCGCGCAGGCAGGCGGCGTGTAGTCCCATCACGGCGCCGCGCGTGTGAGTGATGATGCCTGCAATAGGTGTGCCGAGGCGTTCGCTGCAATAGTGCGCGCAGAAACAACGGCGCGGCGGGTCAGCGCTGCTGCTTCGCCTGACAGAAGGTTCTAACCCAACAGTGGCAGCACGGCTTCACTGTTGGGTAACACTGATAGCAGTCACTGTGCAGGCAAGGCTGCACACGGCCGTATCCTGGCTGTAGATACGCACATCAACTTCCCGATCGAGAGGACTACAGAGAGGAGCTGGAGATGAAGATCTCCATATCACTCATAGAACAAGCTCCTGTTGGCCGGGCCCACCTGTCGGGGCCTCGCACAGTGTAAGCACCTCCCTTGGACTATAAAAGGGAGCGTGCACCCGTTAGAACAAAAGGTCCAACCTTAGACTCCAGCTCAGGTTTCTTCCAGACTTCTACAATCAATACAACACCAAAGTGGACGTAGGGTATTACGCTCCGGCGGCCCGAACCACTCTAAAATCCTTGTGCCTTTCCTGTGTTCATCCGCCCATCGATCAAGCGCTCCTAAGTCTCCTCCAAACCCATCCTTAACTAGGATTAGGCGGGTGCATTCCGCCACCCGGCTGGAGATTTCCTCCGACGGATAGGTATTACGCTAACAACAAGGCAGTTGACATCTTGCTTTCAAGTTTGAGTCGAGCTGAGTTTGATTGTGTCGAGGATCTATCTCTGGCTCATGAGATATGGTCCCGCCTGGAGAGTTTCCATGAGGGAACTAATCAGGTGAAGGCACGTCTTTTTGAGACTTATCGCCGTGAGTATGAAAATTTCTCTCATTTGCCCGGCGAGTCCACTGATCCTCTTTTTTAGCGCTTCCTTGCGATTGTGAACAAGATGAAAGCAAATATTACCGTCTTACCTTACACTAATCACGATAGAGCTTTGAAGCTCTTACACGCTTTGGATCGTGAGGTGTGGGGTGCGAAGGTTGATGCTATCATCGAGTCCATAGCATATGAGACTCTTACGACAGATGAGCTTTTCTCCAAGCTGAAGTCGACTGAGGTTGACATGAAGCTCAGAACTAAACATGTGAACCCTACTGATCCTCATAGTTTGGTTCTCATGTCAGGATCTGGACAGTCTTCTTCTTTAGCTAACAAACCAACCATGCCGTTTGCCTTTTCTTTTTTGTTGTCTGTTTCAGAGGAGCAGCTTGAAGTCCTTGATGATGAGGAGCTAGCCTTGATCACACGGTGGTTCATGCGCTTCAACGACAACCGTAAGAACCGGCAAAGAGGCAACAACACCTGCTTCGAGTGTGGCAAGCCTAGTCACTTCATTGCTGACTGCCCTGACAAGAATAAACTCAAGAGCGGGTACGACTATAATAAGGACAAGGACAAGGACAAGAAGAAGAAGAAGAAGAAGTACTACGACCGTGAGAAGAAGGAGAAGTGCAAGAAGGCCAAGGCACGCGCCTTCATCGCCTCTCTCAGCAACGTCGACTCCGACACCGATGATCACAATCATACAAGCTCAAGTGAGGAGGACGACGACCGCAAGGTGAAAAAGGACACCAATAACATCAACGGTCTTTGCTTCTACACCAACAAGAACCGTGGCAGGTATTGTGTCATGGCTCTCGATGCCGATAGCACAAGGACAACGACTCCGAGTTAGAAGCTGAGCTAATGCAAACTCGTGAGCAACTTCTTCTAGAAGTAGATGATCTAAATGATTGCTTGCTCAGTCAAGATAATGCATGTATTAGGATTAAGGACCTTGAGAAATCTCTTTCATCTACTAAATCTAAGGTTCCTGTTTGTGATACTTGTCCTGCATATGTTGATGAACTGCATGAGCTTAAACTTGCTAAGCAAACTATTGATGATGAGAATACTTATTTGCGCACAGTTCTTAGTTGGTTGTCAAGTAGGGAACCTCAGTTGGTCTTATGATTGAAATGTTCAAAAGGGCTGATGGTTTTGGAATTGGGAGTGTGATTGAACATAACAAGTTTCGCTGGTTGTATGAGAAAGTTGGTGAGTGCAGTGGTGAGAAATCAAATGAGAAACCAGCAACCTCCATCACTGAACCACCTATGCTGAGTGGAGAGATACCAAACCTATAGTACAAACCCAAAGATGGAGTGTTTGTTGAGTCACCAAAAGAACCACCTAAGAGAGCTGTTTGGGTGGAAAAACCCAACCACCTGAGAAACAAAATTGATACACTTCCAGATCCTCCTGGGGAGCACCCTCCAAAGCCTAAAGCCAAAATAGCACAACTCATGAAGTTTGTGAGTGCTAACCCACAGCCAAGAGTGAACCCTCAACCAAGAGCTAACCCTCAGCTAGAGAGACCTATGAGGTTCCACTATGAGTACTGGAGCACAACCCATGAAGTTTGTGAGTGCTAACCCACAGCCAAGAGTGAACCCTCAACCAAGAGCTAACCCTCAGCTAGAGAGACCTATGAGGTTCCACTATGAGTACTATCACCGAGAGGGTCACCTTGAGGAGTTTTGCTTTTGGAGAAAGAAAGCTTTCAGTCGTGAGCGTGAGCAGGGCAACCAGGACATATACCACCCGGTTCATAATGTACATGCGCCTAGACCAGCTCCTCATTCTAGTCGTGGTGGTGGTGTTCAATCATTTGCTTCTCACAGGTTTGCCAGGCGTGTTCCTAGTCATGCTCAATATGACTATGGGTCTCAGAGGTACGACGGACCACGTTTTCCCTATCGTGGTGATCGTCGTCCTCAAATGAGACGAGAGATTTTTGATGCTGCTAACCCTACTATTGAACAAATGGCTCGACACTAGTTCTCTACATACTTTCCTAACCCTAGTGTTGAGTCGTTTGCTTAATCTTTTCCACGTTTTTGAGCAGGACGGAGGATTGGAGAACATGTGGTTGATCGACTCCGGTTGCTCATGACACATGACCAGAGATTCAAGATGGTTCTCTAGCCTCACCCCGGTGATGACCAAGGAGTACATCACTTTTGGAGATAATAGTCGTGGTAAGGTTCAATCAGTTGGCACAATTAAGGTAAATGAAAAGTTTGTGCTTAAAGAAGTTGCCAAGGTGGACAATTTGCACTTCAATTTTCTCTCTGTTTCACAATTGCTTGATGATGGTTTTGAAGTGTGCTTTAAGAAAGGATGTTCTCGTGTGCTTGATTCTTAGGGAGATCTTGTGTGTCGTATCTCTCCTACGGGTCATATTTTTCATGCTAACTTCTCTAAGTCTTTTGGTTTGTCTCGTTGTCTCCTTGCTGGTGCTTCTTCGGAATTGTGGAAATGGCATAAGAGGCTTGGTCATTTGAGTTTTCACTTGCTCGCTCGCTTGAGTTCTCTTGATTTGATCCGAGGATTGCCAAAACTTAAATTTGAGAAGGATCTTATTTGTCACCCTTATCACCATGGTAAGATAGTTGTTGCTTCTCACCCACCTGTGAATCAGGTGATGACTAAGCACCCGGGTGAGCTTCTTCATATGGACACCGTTGGTCCAGCTCGTGTGTACTCAGCGGGTGGGAAGTGGTATGTACTTGTTGTGGTTGACGACGTTTTGAGATACTCTTGGGTGTTTTTCATGGAATCTAAGGAGGAAGCATTTCCTTTTGTTCGAGATTTGATCTTAAGGTTGAAAAATGAGAGACCAAAACATGTCATGAGAGCTATACGCAGTGACAATGGCACAGAATTTAAGAATACTCATTTTGAAGCCTTTTGCAATGGTCTTGGTCTTGAACACCAGCTTTCATCACCATATGTTCCTCCTCAGAATGGTGTTGTTGAGCTAAAAAATCGAACCCTTGTTGAGATGGCTAGGATGATGCTCGATGAGCATAGGACTCCTAGAAAATTTTGGGCCGAGGCCATCAACACAGCTTGCTATGTCTCGAATCGGATTTTCTTGAGGGCTTTCATGAAAAAGACCTCATATGAGTTGATGCATGGTCAAACTCCCAAAGTGAGTCATTTGTGAGTCTTCGGTTGCTAATGTTTCATTCTCAAACAAGGCAATTTGGACAAATTTGAATCTCGCTCTTTGGATGGGATCCTTCTTGGTTATGCTTCTCATATTCGTGCTTATCGTGTTTTAAATCTTGAGACTAACCAGATCGTGGAAACATGTGAGATTACATTCGATGAGACTATGCCATGCATGACCTCTGCTTTTGAGTTTGCAGGTGAACAGGAAATGGGGCAAAGAATCTTTGAGGAAGAGGAAGAGAATGCAGATGATGGTGATGAAAATGAAGATGGGATCGATCATGTTCCAGCTGTTGCACCTGTACATTCTACTTCGACTACATTCATTGATGGTCCAGACACTACATCCACTACATCAGGACATCAACATGAACAACCATACGATCAAGTTGCAAAAGTTCAGGAAGATCCAACTGAAGTTGAGGGGGAAGCTACTTCTGGGCGTGCAGCTCCACAACATATTCAGTGACGCCATCCACCTCAACAAATGATTGGTAACTTAAATGAACGCACCACTAGGCACAAATCCAAGGAGATTTCACATTTTGCACATTCTGCATTTGTTGCCTCTTTTGAACCCCGAGATGTTGGACACGCTCTCCCTGATCCAAATTGGGTAAATGCCATGCATGAGGAGTTGGAAAACTTTGAAAGAAATCAAGTCTGGGTTTTAGTTGAACCTCCACCAAAATTTCATCCCATAGGAACCAAATGGGTTGTGCGAAACAAAGCGAGGTTAGTGGCCTAGGGGTATAGCCAGAAAGAAGGAATAGATTATGAAGAAACTTTTGCCCCCGTTGCCCGTCTAGAAGCCATTCGAATCCTTCTTGCTTTTGCGGCTTCCAAAGGTTTTAAACTTTTTCAAATGGATGTCAAAAGTGCTTTTCTAAATGGTTTCATAGAGGAAGAGGTTTTTGTGAGGCAACCCCCAGGTTTTGAAAATCCAAAACAGCCCGACCGTATTGTCAAGCTTCAAAAGGCTCTTTATGGTTTAAAATGGGCTCCTAGAGCATGGTATGCTCGTTTGAAAATGTTTTTTCTTGAACAAGATTTTGAAATGGGGTCGGTTGATAAAACTCTCTTTCTCCTCAGACAAGGCAATGATACCTTAATTGTTCATATTTACGTGGATGATATCATCTTTGGTGGTTCTTCTCATGCTCTTGTTGCCATGTTTGCAGATACCATGAGCAGGGAGTTTGAGATGACAATGATGGGGGAGTTGAACTTATTACTCGGCCTTCAAATCAAGAAAAGCAAAGAAGACACCTTTTTACATCAAGGCAAGTATACGAAGGATGTGCTGAAAAAGTTTGACATGGCATATGCTAAGCCATTGTCAGCTCCCATGGCGATGACGATGGCTTTGGATGCAGATGAAGATGGAGAGGCGGTGGATCAGAAGGAGTACCAGAGCATGATTGGCTCCCTCTTGTACTTGACGGCGACGAGGCCGGACATACACTTCACCGTGTGTCTGTGTGCTCGTTTTCAGACTTCACCAAGAACCTCTCACCGACAAGCGATGAAGAGAATTATTAGGTACCTTCATTTCACGCCTGAGTTTGGCTTGTGGTACTCTACCTCCTCCACACTCACACTTCGCGGTTACTCCAATGCGGATTTCGCTGGGTGTCGGTTGGATCATAGGTCCACTTCACGTACTTGTCAGTTTCTTGGTTCTTCTTTGGTCTCTTGGTCTTCTCGCAAACAGTCCAGTGTTGCTCAATCTACCACTGAAGCCGAGTATGTTGCCGCTGCTAGTTGCTGCTTCCAGCTTTTGTGGATGATTTCCACTTTGCACAATTTTGGCTTGCGTTTTGCTAGAGTGCCTCTTCTATGTGATAGCACGAGTGCCATCAGTGTTGCTAAAAACCCCGTGCTCCACTCAAAACTAAACACATAGATGTGAGGTACCACTTTCTAAGAGACCACCAAGAGAAAGGAGATATCGAGCTTTGCCATGTTGCTACCCAAAACCAAATTGCCGATATCTTCACCAAGCCCTTAGATCAAGCAACATTTGATTGTTTGTGGGGGGAGCTTGCTATATGCTTTCCATTCTGAGTTGGTTTTGGTTTCTTGTGGCTTCTAGTACCATAATGTATATTTGGCTTATCTTTTTTTTATATCATATTGCATTTTGTATCATATTGCATTGCATCCCATCATGTAACATAGAGCCTTTTGAGCTTCACTTGTATAGTAGCTAGAATGTAACTATGCTCTGAGTAGTATGTCCTCTGTGTGTACATGATGGTGCTTGGGCAAGCTTAGGCTCACTTTGCTCATTTTAGTACATATTTGTTGATCTAACCTTGTTTTCTGAATTGTGAATTTGTTTAATTCTTGCTAAAACTGAAAAACTGTTCACCGCTGAGATTGGCAACTAGCATGTGTAGGATTTGTTGAAATTCTTTTTGCAATCACTAGTATGCTAGGTTCCTATGTCTCATGCTTTGAGTTATTCAATCTTGATCAAAATAATATTGTGCTAAAAATTGATCTAAGATAAGGGGAATCATAAAGATTGAGATGGGTTTGCACTTGTCCCACCTCACTATATCGAGATTGCTTTCCATTCTGCACTTTGGAATGAACTTGAAATAGTGTAGTGGATGATCGAAACCGGTGCCTTCAGCTTCTAATTGCTTTATGCATAGGCTGCGCCTGGTTGGAAAGTTAGACATGACAAGCGCTTACAACCTCTCGCACTCACATGCTTTGCTTACACTTGTAAAATGCTGCAAACTCTGAAATCTAATATCTGGTCTAAATACGAGTCTTTGTCATGTTGAATGACCATGTTTTGGGGTAGTTCACCTTGTATACTTTTGATTTGCACTTGGTTGATTTCCCGCTTACATATGTTAAGTGCTATTCTAGTGGTGAACACCTGCTTTGAAATGCTTAAAACTGCTCAAATGCTTAATCTTCACAAATTTGTGCATATAATCAATGTGAGAATCTGTTAGCACTTGTACATATCGTTGCACACATAGAACATCACTACATAGAACATCTTTTCATTCTGATTGCTATACTCCTGAAGCTCCTATATTTTCTGCATCTCTATACATTCATACATATTTGAAGGGGGAGTTGTAATTTTAAGTGAACAAGGGGGAGAGGTTCTTGTTGAGTGCATATATCAACAAGGGGGAGAATTAGACACAACACCTCACCTTTCCAAGGGGAGACTTAAGGGGAAGTTCCTTGTCTGAGTGTGCATTCATTTGAGAGGACTGCACTTGTCGTGTTGAGCCTTTGCCTCTTTCTGGAGGGACTAGCTGTGGGCTAGCCATGGTTTGCTTGGATGCGTCGAGACGGTGCCCATGTCTTTGGGCTCCAAGCTTTGCCACTTTGCTCATTTCAAATGACCTCTTTTGGCTTTTCTTTGGCTTTTGGTCATTTAGATGAGTTTTATGTCTTTCCTTCTTCTTCTTTTTCTTTTGCTCTAAAGTGATGCGTGTTGGTGTTGACAATGCACTCATCAAGGGGGAGATTGTGAACACAAGGTTGATACGTGCCTTTGTGGTTCGAGTTTGTGATGAGTGATTGTCAACGAGCGCTGCGTCTTGGGTTGGGTTAGCTGACTAATCGGGGCTTGAGTGTGTGTGAAACCATGTCTATCAGCTTGTGGTGCGCAGGTGTGGAGCCTGGAGGCAGTGGCGCAGCAAAGGTGAAGGTCAAGTGGGTCTGTGCCGATGGACCGGGAGCGGTGAAGGGCGGATGCTGGGCGTGGGCCGAGGGACTAGAGAAGCTAGGCGGCCAACTGCGGTGGCTGACACTTGGGACATCGATGAGTGCGAGAAGACATGGAGGAGTAGACTGTGTGGATTGAGTCCAAGACGGCGGTCGAGAGGGTCGAGCGGAGGCGCCAGAGGACTCGGCGATCGGGCGATCAAAGATCGGTCACATGTCGAGATCGCGGGGGATGCGTCGGGTGGACGCTACTCGCGGAGGCGGGTTTACGGGTTTCGGCCTCAGAACCCGGGCGGAGCTTTCGAGGGAAGCGTGGTGGCACGTGGCGGAATCCTGAAAGTTGCGTCGAGGCGACGGCAAGTCCAGGCAGAAAGCGGGGCCGTCGGATAAGATCTTCAGCGAGTTATTCCGAAATACCTTAGGGTTAGCTAGTTTTAGTTTTACTAGTGGGCTAAGTGAAAATGTTGAGCAGCTTTGTTAAATAAGGAGAGAATGGCTCCACTCATTGGAGCTTTTTATTTTCCTTCTCTCCAAGGTTTTATTTTCTCGTTTCTTACTCCCTAGGTCCACGGAACACGGATGAACTGAGATTTTCGTGGGAAGGGAGGCCCTAACCTCCTTCCTCCGGCGTCAACATTCGAGTTCTTGCTATGTGATTTTCGTGTGCCTCTTTGTCTCTCCCATGCCCTTTTTTCCCCCCATTTTTGGATGTTTTCGGGTGATTTTTTCGTTCATGTTAACTACTTGATCTTTTTGCGATCTTTTTCTTAGATCTGCGAGATCTAGTAGTTGCGGATCCATGGCTGAAATTTCGTTCAAATCCATGGGGTTTTGAGGAAGTAATTTTGAATCTAAGGTTCGAACGTTTCCCCTTCTTCTCCTGTTCTTTCTCTGCTCGATTTCTTTCTGCAGCAGGAGCGCGTGGCGCTCGTGCAGGGGAGAGCGCTCGCAGTGCAGCGCAGGTGCGCGTAGCTCTGTGCGGCGCGGGCGCCAGGCGCTCACGGCGCAGCAGTGCCAGCGGTGGCGGCGCTAGCAGCGCGCGGCAGCCAGGCGCGCGGAGCGGCGGCGCTCGCGTGCGTGTGCGGGGCGCACGGCTAGCAGGTCGGCCAGGCGTGCAGCCCAGCTCAGCCCAAGCGGGGTTGGTGGCGCAGGCCAGCACGCAGCAGTCCGCTGCCAAGAAGGGCACGTGGCCCGAGGCCCAGCAGCTGCTCACGGCCAGAGGCAGGTGGCCAGCCCAGCTCTCGGTCTGCACATCCCAGGTGGCCGTAAGCTGTTGATCCAGCATGAAAATCAAGGCTCGGTTTGCACTTTCGTTTGTCCTTGCTAATTATTTCCCGACTTCCTATTTAGCTAGTTAATTAGTCCCTTGTGTTACTAGTGCCTTGTAGTATTTTACATGCTTGTTTAGGAGCTTTTAATTAGTTTGTTTCAAGTATTTGTTAGCATGTTTAGCTAATGCTGTTACACCTTGCTTTCGCTAATGCTTTGCTTTAGCTTTTGTTGATTAGTTTGTTTTTGCTAATTTCTGTTAGCTCTTCTTGTTTTTCGCGCGCTTGATTAATAGAACCTTTCGGTGGTAGTTTTGCTTGTGTTGAGCGTTTTCGGCTGCTTCCGTTTTCGTTTCAAGTTTTGCTTTTCGGTTGCTTCTGCTTTGCACCGAGCTCTTCCGAACCGTTTGTAGGGTGAGCTTATCACCAGTTGACTTGCGTCATCTTGGCAGTGTGGTGTTAGGGTGAAAATCGGGACATAAGTCTTGTTCTGTCGGAGAATTTTTAAAAGCTCCCGTTCAACCCCCTTGTCGCCGTTTAGGTCCTACGACAATAAAATCTTGTGGATCCTCGTGCGTCGCCGCGTCGGCTTATCATTAAACCCCCTTGTTTTGAGGCGTCAAAAGGACCCACCATAAAACCACCACCTCCGCGTTTATACAGCACCACCTACGATACACCAGCAGCAGGCTCATCGTCTCCTCAGCTCCGCGCACCAGGTCACGCTGCTGCAAACAACGGTGAAAGCAGAAGCCGGAGATGCCGCAGCCGACGCAGCTGCTGCCGAGAGTGGTGCAAGGAAGCGCAAGTCGCCGGCAGTGGCGTTCAGCAATGGAGACAGCAGCAGCATGATGACCACTCTACCACAGCAACGGAGCTACCTCGTGTCAACGCCAGCGCCGCCGCGGGGATCGGGCTTCCCTCATACAAGAGCTGCTGCTAGCATCGGCGGCAGCAGCGGACTCAAACACTCCCCCTCAAACCCCCCCCCCCCCCCCCCCCCCCCGGCACATGATGTTTGCTAACGATGCGGTGCAGTTGTGGGAGGCCATGGGCCGAGAGGGATCAGCTGCAGCAAGCCAATGCCAACGCCTCCAATCAGATCGTGAAGCTAAACGAGGAGCTGCGCCTGGTCAGAGCTTGGATCGCATACTACCAGGAGGAGCTGCGGTCTTCTGAGGCCAAGCACGCTCTGCTCAAGATGGAGTACATGGCCGAGCGCACGCAGCTCATCGGCCACCTGTGCGCGGCCAGTGGTGAAGTCGAGCTGCTCAAGTCTGAGCACGCCGCCGGCATCCCCCAGCTTAAGGAGGAACACGCGGCCGAGAACGCTCAACTGAAACAGGAACTGGAAGCCGACAACGCCCAGCTCAGGGAGGAACACGCGGCCGAGGTAGCCCAGCACAAGAAGGAGAGCTACACCATGGGCTTGAGGACCATGAGGCAACTCGCGCTCCACATGTACCCGAACGCCATCGATCCCTCGGAGCTGAGGACCGAGCTGCTACTGGAATAAGACGATCTGGGATGTTCTTCGGTGAGAGCGGAGGATCATCAGTGACTCATGCGTGGAGCATTGCGTAAGTATTATTGTAGCATTTGTCATTTGTCACATTCTTTCTATGTATATTTGACACTAGCTGGTCGAATTCTGCAATGGAGTGTTTAGTTAAATAGTGTGTCCTTTACAGCACGAATGTACTTTTTATGTGTATCAATTTTGCCTTATCTTTCCGTATACTGTTATCAGATTAAATTGCTAACTATTGTGTTGTGTGTGTTCGTGTAGGAATTTGCAAGTTGAGGATGTTCAAGAGTTCAAGTGGTGTTGTCCCCTTTTGCTAACTATTTGTCAATTGTGAACTTGGTACTTTTAGTGCTTGGTTATGAATGCCATCTACTCCCGTATGGCTGTATAGTTGGTGATATATCAAAATCTGTTATTTTCATCTATGTTGCATGCATTATGTTTATGCCTATATATTGAACTGGCAAAATTTCATGGCTGTGTTAGGTCTTCAAAACCAGAGCTTGGTTTTCGTTAGGTCTAGAGAATTGTTTTGGTTCCTGTGTAGGATTTTCTGGGCCTTGTTTACCTTCTATTCTTGCTAGTTGCTTGACATGTCCGAACTCCAAGGTTAATACTAGGTTGATATCAGTTGCCAAGTGATCAATGGATCCTAGAATTCTCCTATTCTAGCTGCTTCTATGCTAAATGTGCTAGTATGCACATATAATTCCTTGGAACGTTAAGAATTGAACTCGGCTACGCTGTTGCTTCCATGATATGTTTTTTATTCCATTTCCTCTCTCTGCTCAGTTGTCTGGGATTATCAGCGCATTATGCATGCCATTCCACTTGTTCTCCATGGATTCTGTGCCATGGTCACTTAAGAATTAAGTTAGCGGTGCAGGAATTCTCTAGCACGCTCTGTAGCTTGGTCAAAATGTATACTCTAATTGAGCGAAATGGTGTTGCTTCAAGCAATCTCAAGTGTCAACTAGTGTTGAAGTAGATGTTTTATAGCATCATCACAATTTGTACAATCGTTTGCACAAGTCGTGCTAGGTTACACTGACGGACTGACCAGCAACTGCTCGATTAAGTGAACAGTTTTGTGGAATATCTTCCATGTAAATGTAATAATATAATGCCTGCTAAATTACACCATCTGGATTCTGCATTTCAAGAAAGCTCCTTTCAATACTCTCACCATGGTTGTGTATGTGTCTTTGAAGGTCAATCATTTCCTCAAAAGATCAAACATTGCTACAAAAAGTTCATACTAAATGGCTTGTTTGTTTCTAGTGGTTTGGCACTGTGAGTTATTCTTTGTAGCTCTAGCAGCGTAACATAAATTATTTTGTTTTGGTTCATTCATTCATCTTGAATAGCTCCAGCCCAAATTTGGCAATACTTTGTTCTGAATCTGTGGAAGATAAAGGAAGATCGCACCAACAAAGATTTGGGGTGGTTCAAACATACTATATAAAAATTACTAGGATCAGAACTTGAAAGAACAATGACCGGCCATGTGATCATTTCATCATCAAGTGCCTTATGCCGATTGCCCTTCCTGATTCAGAGTTAAGCATAATTTCTGGGTGTGATTGGGCTCAGAACCTCCATCTTTGCCGGAAGAGATTTAGCGAGGGAGGGATTGGGTGAACCCCTCCCATGTCACCCAAACCCTGTCACAAATAAATCCCTTCCTCTGTTTAATCCCTCTCTCTTGAATAATGTGTTGGGTTTGGTTGGGATTCTAACCGAGGTTTACATGCACGGTATGTGCATCGAAGATAATATGCACTGAAACCAAATAAACTATAAGTAGTGTAAGAAATATGGTCCCATTGAACCATAATTATAATTTTGGTGATTGTGTGATAATATAGTCAACTAGGATTTCTAGGTTTCATGGATGGAGTCCAATCCATAGTAAAAATGCCCAAATCGCAGTCAAGATATCCAAGTTGAAGTTAAAAACCAGAGAGAATATATTTGGGGTGTCCAATTGACCGCACCAATTATTTGGACAAGATGCAGCAGGATATAGGTGACCGGTTAAACTGACGGTATGATTATTGTATTGACCTGTGCATTGGGTAGATACTACTGTGATCAAGTCAGTAGCACCGGTTTAACCACGGAGCATCGGTTGAATACATCGGTGCATCTGTCGAGTGCCATGACAATCAAGTGAGGAAACACAGAGGCACCGGTTAAACCGACGGTAAAAAGAAGGCATCGGTGTATTGGTAGTTTACTAATACAGAAGTGTTTGGAGTTGGAGAAGCCTGAAGGTCCTCAGCACCGATTGAACCGACGGTGCGTTGGTGCAATGATGCAAGCAAGCTCAGGCGTGGCAAATAGACATTCAACGGCTAGCATATAGATTCAGAGTGACCGGTTAAACCGGCGGCTATGACCGGTTTAACCGATGCTTTAGTCTTTTTGGCAGAAAAGCATGCAACGGCTAGGAGAATCTCTAGCCTATATAAGGTCTCATCCCATGTCATTTGAGGCTGCTAGAGTTCGTGAGAAGCTACAGAAACTCTGCTGAAGTTCTCCAAGCCAACCAAAGAGCTCATTGATCAAATCCTTAGATTTAGTACAAGCTTTGTGAGATGTAGTGCTATGCTAGCTCCAGAGAGAGTGTGAGAGCTTGTGACCTTGTGCTAGTTCTTGAGTGAACTTCAAGCTTGTACCTAGGTGTGCCGGTCCCTTGGAGTCTTTGTGGCTCGCCGACAAGTCTTCGACCCTTCGATTTGGTGTAGAGCGGCAACGATGGCTTTGTGCAGGGGACAAGGAGACCCCTTTTTCATGGGAAGTTCCGTAGTGAAGGCGGAATCAAGGTGACCGGTGACTTGACGTGAGCCTTAGTGGCCGAGCCTTTGTGGCAAGTCAAGAAGAGTCCTGAAAGAGACTTGGTGACTGGAAAGCAATACTCTTTGTGAGTGCTTCGACAACGTGGACTAGGGTGGCTTATTGCCTACTGATACCATGGAATAAATTCTCGCGTCAAGAGTTTGCTTCCTCTCATCCCCTCCTTTACGTTTCCGCATTTCATACTTGCAACTTGTGTGCCTCTACTTTCTTAGTGTAGTATCTTGTTAGAATTAGCTATAGGTTACAAAACTTATTTTGAGATGAGGATTTCACACTAGATGAACCATAGTTACACATCTAGATATCATGTTCTATGTTCTAGATTATATTTTGTGCAAACCAGTTTGAGACATAGGTTAAGGTTTTAGAATTGTTTAATTCATCCCTCCCCTTTTAGGCTGCGAGCACCGATTACTTTCAAGTAGCACATTAGTATAAGTTCTTGGACCTGGGACGGGCATAAATAGAGAACCAACCATGCATAATCTGATAACAGGGTAATCATAAGCTGCAAATTTGCAAACAAAACAGCAATCATCAAACAATTTGTGATTTTTTTGAAGGAGATAATTTCTGCTAGTATTGAATGCAAATATACAGTTATTTACAACTGAAACAAATGAGGAGACCAGCTTTATAACTCTGCAAGAATACAAAAGGAGCTAGATCACAACCCTATTACAAACTGATGCGTCCAGGGATCAACAAAATTAGGCATTCAGCAAAGTTCAGATTTCGATCATGTCAGAAACCAGGGTGCTGCTAGAACTGAAGGAGCTCACCCATGTCTTGATCACTAGCATTCAGCAATGGCCACCATTTCTGCATACACAATGTATGCAGAAGAAGAATTTTTCAGTAAACGCAACTTTTTTTTTTCAGGGATGTAGATTACTATAAGAAAAAGGAAGTAGTACATCAATCATACGGTTTAGGGATACAGACATTTTCTAAACCACCTCAAAGCTTAAGTTATCAAATAATTTTTGAAATTGAAAAACTAAAATTTTAGAACCTGAATCTAAAGGACATAGGACATACACAATAATTAAGCTTATTTGGAATTGAGCTTCCACGAAACTCACTAGGTAACAAAGAAAATAGTCATTTTGCCAGCACATATTGCTTATAACATTCATTCAGCATCTAGCTTATCAAGTGCGTGTGTGCGTCCTTCAAGTGCCGCCTCCATCGCACCAACTCCAAGGGCCACGGCCACGCGCACCCGTCAATGCCCGCCTCCCCCGCCGGCCGGCGCCGCCGGCGCAAGGCGTCCCGCATGGGATCCAAATCAACAGAGAGAGGGATGAAAAGGACGACATGATTCCGGCGAGAAGAGGTCAACGGGCCGTTTCTCCCAACCCCCCGCCCCCCCCCCCCGCCGCGGCAGCTGTGGCAGCACCGTCACGCCGTCGCCCGTCGCCTTCTCATGGCGGCGCTCGCCTCGTGGATTTATTCCACGCCTTGGACTTGAGGGGTAGTTCCCAGGCCGGTGCGGTGGAAATGGACGGGGTAGGCCGGGTTATAACCCACATCAGGTTTAGCCGAACGCCCTATTTTTCGTGGACTGCGATTCTAACCAAGCCGGGGTAACCTACGAGGGTTAGGCCATGATCCCGGCCAACCCCAGCCGAGCCGAACAGGCTTGTTCGGCTAGCAGGGGGGTAATCCCAAAAGGAAACCAATCCGGGAAGGGATTGGGTGAATCCCTCCATATCACCCAACCCCTGTGGGGGATCAATCCCAGCTTCCCTCTAATTACTCCTTTCAAATGTGTGTTTGCTTTTGCCTGAGTATAACATCTGGGATGTCTGGCACACCACTCTCTACTAATGCATGCTTCTACCAGAACACAAATTGTAACGAAGGCAGAACTGAAGTTTGACACCACTGGCCACCAATATCCAGTGACCATTCCATCCATTACACACAGACCTTGCGTATAATTTACCAGGAGAGTATAATTGGTGAATCTGATCTGCATTGTATCTAACCAACAATCTGAAACTCCGAAATGAAAATTTTTCAGTTAAATCTTTACACACAAAAATCAGGCACAGCCAAGAAAATTCCATACACCATATATGTCAGTAATAAATTAAATGGAGCATTGCACGGCTCGGAGAGGATCATGTTAACAGGAGCTTCCAAATGGAAAAAATTGAAAGCAAAAGGGAAAACAACTGATGTAGTTCATGATCAACGTTCACTGCCATGTACTTGTCGATGAACCTCAAGTAAGCTCCATGATTTATGTCATACTTGCATGAATGCATCAAAATTCTATGCTTCGAACTCGGGAAATCTGTAGTAAATGAACCAAAGAAGTTTAGAATACAAAGGATGTTTCAATATGAAAACAGATCAAGTACATATTGGGGAGGGTACAGGGAGGGTACAGGATCCCAGGATGGCGGAGGTTCATCTTCTACTCGAACTGGTGCTGAGACTGCAAAGTAGACTATTTAGATTAGAAGAGGCTTCTAGATGCTGATGTTAAGTCAGAACATATAATTCAGCAAAGAGATGTTAAGTTAGAGACATACAGGTGCACAAGAAATTAAAATGCATTGTTCAATAATCAAGTAATGGCCAGATATCTTCATGGCTTTCCATGAACCAATGCCAAGATTCTAGTACTCTATGCTGGAATATATACTGACAAGAGACAGGACATCCCTATCTTAACCTCCACTTCTTCCCAAGTGCACAAATGGTCTCATCCCCAATTAACAGAGAGAGACATAGGTAAACACTGTCAATGCATCTGCATACTGAACTAAAAGGTTTGACATACTGAACTAACAGGCAACTGAACCAACAAATGGTCTAATGCCGACTGAACAGAGTGAAACTAAATAATTTATTCATCTCCAAAAAAGGAAATGACTGCTAATGCATAAATAGACTCTGTGAACTGACTGAGGAAAAGTATAAATGAATTATGAAGCCTACTCACATAGTTGATATGAACACCCATTTCTAATTTCGGAAGCCATATCACTAACCATTTGACACCAGTTCTGAAGCAAGCTGCAGGTCAAATGGGACTAAGCAAGAGAGGAAATGCCATAATCAGTTCAGTACAAGTAATTAACAACGTACACATTAGTCATCTGTGGTCAACCAAAATGACTAGCAACGTAACTGTATACAGCAGCTCTTTCAATGACATGGGCAGAGTATTGCCACTTCATGTTTAGGGGTTGCTAAGTTTTAGAGCAAGATCTCAGTTGATACTACGTTGAACAGAGAACTACTAGTAGTCTATAGACATGGTGACATGGCAAAGTTTGGAATCTCCCTGCAGCCAAATTACAAGCACAAAGGCCTGATGACTCAAAAAAGAGCAAGAAATAGCCACCAGATCAACAGTCGCTGCTACTAACACTAACAAGTGACACAGTGACACCAGCATAAGACGTGCATAATCAGCAGCACACCGGACATGATTAAATCACAAACAACGGTTCGGGTTCCTCGCCAAGCGGGCGGAACCTAGGCGAGGGGGTAGGCTACGAGCACTCGTCGCGCGGCCGCGCCAATCAGCAGGATGCCGCCAACCGGAGGAGGGGAATCTGCGATGCCACGCGACGACACGAGCACCTGCAACTCCACGGCCTACCCATCCAGCACCACGGCCGACGTGCGCAGCCTCTCCGCCAGCGCCATCTCGGCCGCAGCCGCGGACGCCTCAAGCGGAGCCGCCGAGTACCAGCAAATCAAGAACCTGCCGAGTATGTGAATCAAGAACCAGACCGGTGAACTTGCCCCAAGAAACCCTAGGACATGGGCAGGAAAGGGGAAGGAAGTGAGCGACGAGTACCGGCGAGAAGGTTGCCACCGGAGTAGGCAGCCGCCGGTGGAGAGGTCCTCGCGCAGGCTCGAGGTCGTCACCTCCGGGTCGCGCCGCCAGTGATGTTCGCGCGGCCGCCGCAAGCCGAGTAGCCGCCACAGCCGCGTGCGCTCCTCCTCCGCGTCTCGCGAGATGGCACGAGGATTGGTTCCACGCCTGTTGGGTCGTGGGTCGAATCCCGGCCGGGGGTGAGTGGTTTTCACCGGGATGGGCCGGGGTAGAAACCTCGCGTGGGCTAACCGAATACCAGTTTCATCCTAGGCCGGGACTGAATCCGCGCTGGGTTAATCCACGGGGCTTGGACCCCGACCCCGGGCGTTCCCGGCCCAACCGAACAAAGCCTTAAGCGGGATACACTGGGGACGGGTCAGGGGTCAGGACATGGTACAGACCTGATGCATTTTTACCGTTTGCCCTCAAATTTCATGATACCTATTTCTTTGCTTCTCCTAGAAATTTAGTATTCCATATTAGTCCAGATATGCATTGTTGAGACATGATTTTAGCAGATGCTCGGAGATATATACACAGCCTCTAAATTGTTCTCAAATTCTCATCCATTTATTATGAAGTCATCTATTTGTTCTTGATCCATTGGCTGTAGTGCAGGCCAATGTAGCAGAAAATTCTGCTGATTTTCGTTTCTACTTGCATGTTTTTATCACTGAATGTGCAATGTAGCTTCAACAAATACTGAAGACTGCTCTGAATCCTCTTACTCATTTGTAGGACGCCACTGCACCAACAGGAACCCTGCCGATCACCGACCGTGGCCACATCTCTCGATCAACAACCGGGCAGCATATGTGTTTGATTGTTAACGCTGAGGCATGTCTTGCATCCATATGTGTTTGATTGTGATGTAGGCTGAGATGCAGATCTGCAGTTAATCAAGATGAGAATTTATTGAAAATTATTCTTGACATGCAGTTGTATGATCTTTTGTTCTCCATCGTTTGGTGTGCTTTTTTTTTTGGAAGCATGTTGTTGATTTCACACCTTTTCTGTTTTGCAATTTATAATTAATCACCGATGGCCACTCATTAGTGACGGCGATTTTCCATCCCTGACCACATCACTGACTCTTTAATTTATCGTCACTAACAAAATGTGATGTGGCTCTTTAATTTGTCATCATTAATGAAATGTATGAAAAATCCATAAAAAGTATCAAAGTAGTTTTCTAACATCAGGTATGATGTCATATATGGTACCGCAAAATTGGAACCCCAAATACAACTGGTAGAAAGAGGGGGAAATGTCTAATTTAATTAGGGATAAATTGGACCAATTAGAATAGTTTGAGAGAGTAAATCGAATAGATATTTTGTAATGAAGTTAAAGAGACAAACTAGAATGTCCCAATGGCAACATGAAAAGAGCAAAAGTAACTCACTGTTGTTGCTGCTTTTCATTCCACAAAACCGCCACCACAACATTTCGTTGGAGATTTTATTCCTGAGAGAGGAATGAGGTATGAAGGTACAAAATAAGAGGGTTGAAGGTACAAAATAAGAGAGCAAGTATGGAAAGTTATAATATTGTAAATCTCCTCCTCATGACGTATTGGGTTCTTTATATAGAGGAGGGAGAGTGGCAATTTGCCCTAAGCCTCTTGTCCGTACAATATTCATAAATATGCTTTTGAACCTTTACATGGGAGTTGAGGCCCATTTCTTTATAGGTTGGATCATTCCCTTAACATATTTCAGTTACTAATTACTCACGACAATAGTAATATTCATGTGCTAATAGTATAGGCAGCATAAATGTGCTCGTACAAGAGCACGCAACACACACTTAATGCAATAAGTAAAGAGTACTTCTAGCTGCGCCAGAGTGCTGGTCACTGCGTTTTAGCGATGTTGTAAATTCCGGTACTCCTACGATCATGGGAACCGGCAAAAAAATTAAAGAAGTTGCATCCTATACCAGTGATAACTGATAACTTCACCTGTAGTTATGTCTACCTGCAGTGCCAGAGCCAGAGGCCACGTCGCCGACCAGCAAGGGCAGCAGAGTGAAGGCTCTTTCATCACCTTACTAGAAACACGGGCATGGCTTTGCCACGCCCTTGTTGGAATGAATCGTCCTTGTATATCTACCTTTGTTGTCTTTTAGGATTTTCTGAAATTGAGCCCCTTGTTAATCTCTCAATTTGGGAACAGACTGCTTTATGCAACTTCATCATCACAAGCAAGTAGTCTTGTAAATTATTCAGAGGATGATTCAACATATAAGCTCTGTGAAGATGGTATATGTGGGAAGCTCTTGAAATTGCTCGTGTATAAAGATATCACAAAGGAAGTTGTCATGACAAAGAAAAAAATCATTGGTGTGTGCAAATCCAAGAATATCTCATTTACAAATAAATCGAAGAATCAAAATTGATTCATGGACCATGGTTAGAATTTAAGTTACGGATGCTATGGTTCTGCAGTCTACACATTTTACCACTGATGTGTAGTAAAAAATTCATGATACATGAACATCAAAACTCGAAATGGTTGAACGTATAGATTAACAACTTAATGGCTGGACTGTTGAAAGCACTGCGTAGCAAGAAAAATGACATCACAGTGATCTGGATGTCCGTGTACATTAGTTGCTAGATTAGGGTACCCGTAGTGTGATAAAAAGAGGACTTAAGCAGTTACGGTCGACCTTATACACAACAACAGGGAGTCTCAAGGAGGTTGTAAGGCCAAAAAATTTAGAACCAGGCCGCAAGCTTAAGGCCTAGCCTCAGCCATTAAAAAACCTAGAACATTTGGAGCCCTTCGGGCGCCCGCCGGCGGCGGAGAGCAGGAGGCAGGTTTCCTGCTCCCCGCCACCGTCTATGTAAGGTGTGCCTATTTGTATTTTTTTATTAGAGTTCTTCGAGGGACAAATTCTCTTACCCATCATGCCTTGCAACAGGATATAAAAGTTTTACATCATCTTACGCCCAAGCAAAACAACACCTAGCAAACCACTCTGCGCAGCAAATCAAAACAAAAACAGGTCTGAAACCCCAGCAACGATTTATCTTCCCACAACAACCTAAATATATCTATTGTCTTAGAAGCTACATACATCAGCGAAAGAAACAGCACAAACTGGTGGCAGCTTCAAGCACAACAGGCATCCTCCCAATCTCACTGCATATCTGTCCATGTACCCATTCACCGTCAGACTGAAGCACCCCTCCATCAGAGACCCTGATCAGCGGCAGCTCGATTTGTCATCACTCATCAGGAAGCAGCAGCTCTGTCATCAGCCATCAGGATCCAGCCACCACATGCTTGAAAAACCTCGCCATTGTCCATTACTCCACTGGCCCAAAAAATGCATCAGAAATACCATGGCAACACCACTATGTTGCCGCTGGCCCAACACGGCTACTACCAGATATAGTGCATTGGTCAAGCGTTACTGTTTGTACATTGTCAGGCAATGCGATTGGGATCATCATGTAACTTACAACAGCTTTATGAGATTATTATGATAATCTGAGGGTATGAAGTATAATATGAAGAACAATCTGTTGTGTTTTTCAAACATGTGAGATTATATAATATATAGGGAAAAAAACAGATCCGAAGTATTCCTACGCAGCATTTAGTACAATCTTATGAGTGATGGCATGTGCCCCATCGCTAAAACACAGTTATCTCACAAAATGGATGCCATGGTTTGGAGGTTTTTCATGAGAATATCTCATTTATAATTAATTTCATTTTTGCTTGTCATTTGAGGTCTTTTTTTCCTTGCAAAATTTTTAAATGGTTTAGCAGCTTGCATCACAGGTGGGCTTTCATGCGCTGGAGCGGTGAATGGGGGCCAAAATGGGTTGGCAACCAACGGGCAGGCGGACGGTTTGATTGGGCCAGATTGCGAGGAAGCCTCTGTGATTGGATCGGCGGTTTGGCGACTTTGTACTGCTTGGGCTGGTTTTGCTTTGGTACGGGCTGCAAGCGGAGATCCTATATATTTTCCGGAATTTTTTCCCTTTCCCGTCTTCTATTATTTGAGATGCGTGCAGTGAATATTAATGGATACGATTAAAGCGCAGCGGGAGAGCTGGCTTACCGTGCGCTGGTTTGAGGGGAGAAGTTAGACACGTGCCAGCGCCTGGTGCGTCATGATGAATGACTGGTTGGACGGATTTTTTTGGATTTGAATCTTTGATTCCAATTTTCTTTCAAACCGTGAATGTGTTTTGAATTCTGTTTGAACCTTCGTACTACTTGAAATTTATACAACAAAATAAGATACAATATGAATATATTTGATTTTTCTAACTTTATTTTGAAAAATAACATTTGGAAATATAGTACATCAACATCTTGAACATACACGTTCAACAATTTCCATTTACAGCTTCAACATTTTCACATAAATATTTAATAAGTTTATTCGAATTTTTACACTAAGTTTGAATGAATGTTGAATCTAGTAGTTTAAAATGTTGACTATACTAGTTTGATACTTTTAACATACTTGTTGACAAATATTTAGCAAAAAAATAGTGAATCATTCATAGAAACTAGAAAAATAAAATGGAAAAGAAACATATCACCGGCCAATACGTTGGGTGTCCTGTGCGCTGTGCTTGTGCTATGTGCTATGTGCTCGTGCGGTGTCTTGCCCTCCAGTTTTGCTGTTTGCTGTGCTGTGCAATGTCTTCATCCCGGAAATGTGGATATTGTCACATTCGGGTATACGAGATTGTCCACGTGGTACACTTCTCCTATATAGGATGGGACACGGCCATGCCATACATCTGTTGTAACTACTCGTAATGCAGTAGAATTACTCATACAGTAGTGAAACTAGTCGGACACGGTAAGAAACTACCCGAGAAGTACATGGGTAGGACTTCTGGGCTTGTACCCGACTAGGACTTCTGTGTAAACCTATGCTCCCAGACTCTATAATTGCGGACAGGGACCTCCTCAGGTAGAATAATCATTAAAGGCAATACAAACCACACAGGACGTAGGATATTACGCTCTCGGCGGCCCGAACCTGTCTAAACCTTGTGTTCCTTTGCACCTTCGAGTTCCTGATCTCGGCGACACCCTACCTACAAACTCACCACCTCGGGGGTATCCCTCGGTGGGCGTGTCGGTGAAACACCGACAGCTGACGCGCTAGGTAGGGGTGTTCATCGAGCATCCATCGAAGAATTCGATGGCATCTTTCAACTTCACCAGCGTTGTGCTCGACGAGGGCACAACCTTCATCTTTGGCTCCTGGATCTGTGTCTCCAACGGTTTGGGTGGCTTTTGAAGCCACCTAGCTAACTCCAAGGAGCCGGAGGCCTCTTCATCAACTCCAAGCAGCGATCTCGATGAGTTCATCGACAACCTCGACGATCTGTTGTTTCCTGATCTAGCCTAACAGATCGAAAAGATATCCTTTTTCGACGCGACTTCCACTCGTGATGCACCAGATCTAGTCAGGTCAGATTCAAACCGATCTGAAAAGACCATACGATCTAAATCCCTCTCCGACTTGGCAGAGGATTTGGATTTGATGCTCAAGATCAAGGACGTGGGAGCCACCGCTTGCTAGGGGCCCCCGTTTTCGACATCTACTCGGACTTCAACGAAGAGTACTCCCCGCACAGTACTACACCTTCAAGCCAGTACCGAGAAGAACTCGGAGATAAGGGAGCCACCGCTCGTCGGGCGAACCCCGCACTTGAAAACCACTCGCAACCCGATGGCCACACCGAATCATTTTTGGGCAGCCATCTGGGTTTAACCATAACATCAACACCACAAGGCCGTTTCATGTACTGAAATGGCTTTGAGCCCTCCGAACTACTCGATTACAAGTCCCGCCTTGTGGCCTTCATGTAGGAATTACCCTTCCAGGAGGGTAGACTTCTCTCTCCCATCGCGGAAGAAGGAGAAACTAGCACAGAGCTACTCGACTACAACCTTACGGCTATCTACTCGCCGGATCGTCAAGTCTGCATGGCCTCCCTTCACAACGCGGAGGCGACGAGGTAGACCGCCAGTACGACAACAAGCACCTCGCGGACGTCTCAACCGACGAGCCCACAGCTTATGCTCCCTAGGATGAAGACGAGAAGCACCGAAAGATCAGGTGGGCAAAGAACGCCAAGCGCGCCCAACGCAGGCGCAACGCACAGCATCACGCTCGCGAACCAAGGGATCTAAACAACGCTTTTGCAGCAGTCGCGGATCATGAGTACCGTACGCGGATTGGCACCATCGCAGAAGCAGCACTCCTAGCTCAACAACTCCCACCCAATCCTCAGATATAAAGACTGCAGTATCTGATCCAGCGCGCTTGTGCAACTCGATGGGCAACATCCAGTGTCTTCCACTCGGATTTCGCCCTCGAGGTTTGAGCGCCATGGCAAAACCGCGCCGGTCAGTCGCATCCCTGGAGGAGGCCACGGGAGCCGAAGGAACGACAACCACTAGTGCAACGAGGGCCACCCGTCCGCGTGTGGCAACAATAAACAAGAAGTACAACAACCCACTCGCAACCAGCGCGGGGCAAGGCATCAAGGCCAAGATCCACTCGAGGCCAACCTTCACGACGCTTGTCAAACCCGGGTACACGGGACTGCCCACGTGGCACACGTCTCCTAGGATACAGGATGGGACATGGCCTATGCCCTACATCTGTTGTAACTGGCATCTGTTGTAACTATTCGTAATGCAGGTGGGACATAGCCCATGCCCTACATCTGTTGTAACTACTCGTAATGCAGTAGGATTACTCGTACGGTAGTTAGACTAGTTGGATTCGGTAGGAAACTGCCCGAGAAGTACTCGGGTAGGACTCCTGGGCTTGTACCCGACTAGAACTTCCCTGTAAACCTGTCCCCCCAGACTATATAAGGGTGGACAGGGACCCCCTCGGGAAGAATCACCATCAAAGGCAATACAAACCCCACAGAACATAGGGTATTACGCTCTTGGCGGCCCAAACCTGTCTAAAATCTTGTGTTCCTTTGCACCTTCAAGTTCCTAATCTCGGTGACACCCTACCTACAAATTCACCACCTCGGGGGTATCCCTCTGTGGGTGTGGCAGTAAAACACCAACTGCTGGCGCGCCAGTTAGGGGGGCTCATCGAAGATCCACCGGGGAACTCGATGGCGTCATTCAACTTCACCAGCGCTGTGCTTGATGAGGGCATGACTTTCATCTTCGGCTCCTGGATATGCATCACCGACGGTTTGGGTGGTTTCAACAACCACTTGGCCAACTCCAAGGAGCCGGAGGCTTCTCTATCAACTTCAAGCAGCGATCTAGACAATTTCATCGATAAACTCGATGACATGCTTCTTCCCGATCTGGCCCAGCAGATGGAAAAGATGTCCGTTTCCAACACGACTTCCACTCGCGACGCACCAGATCCACTCGGGTCAGATTCAAACCGATCTAAAAGCACCTCACGATCTAAGTCTCTCTCCAACTTGGAGGAGGATTTGGATCAGCTGCTCAATATCAAGGATGTTGGCGCCACCGCTTGTCGGGAGGTCCCCGTTTTCGACATCCACTCGGATTCCCATGAAGAGTACTCCCCGTGCAGTACTACAACTTCAAGCCGGACTCGAAAAGAACTCGAAGATGAGGGAGCCACCGTTTGTCGGGCGGCCCCTGCCCTTGAAAACCACTCGCAACCCGACGGTCACACCAAATCTTTTTCAGGTAGCTTTCTAGGTATAACCATCACTTCAATGCCGCAAGGATGTTTCGTGTACTGGAAGGGCTTTGAGCCCTCCGAACTACTCGACTACTAGTCCTGCCTTGTGGCCTTCATGCAGGAACTACCCTTCCAAGAGAGTAGACCTCTTTCTCCTATCGTGGAAGAAGGAGAAAGTAGCACAGAGCTACTCGAGTACAGCCTTAGGGCTAACCACTCGCTGGATCATCAAGTCTTCATGGCCTCCCTTGGAAGACGAGCTGGGCACCTAGTACGATAACGAACAACTTGCGGACATCTCAACCAACGAGCCCACAGCTCACACTCCCCAAGATGAAGACGAGGAGCACCGTCGGATCCGGCGGGCAAAGAACGCCAAGCGTGCTCAACGCAGGCGCAATGCGCAGAATCGCGCCCGCGAACCAAGGGATCTCATCAATGCTTTTGCAGCAGTCGCGGATCGCGAGTACTGTACGCTGATTGGCACCATAGGAGAAGCAGCACTACTAGCTCAACAACTCCCATCTAATCCCCAGATACAAAGGCTGCAGTACCTGACCCAGCGCGCGCTCGTGCAACTCGATGGGCAACATTCAGTGTCCTCCACTCGGAATCAGCTCTCGAGATTTGAGCACCATGGTGATACCTCGCTGGTCAGTCGCACCCCTGGAGGAGATCACAGGAGTCGGAGGAATGACAACCGCCAGCGCAATGAGGGCCACCCGTCCGCGCGTGGCAACAACGAAGAAGAAGTACAACAGTCCCCTCGCAACCAGCGTGGGGCAAAGCACCACGGCCAAGATCTAGTCGAGGCTAACCTCCATGATGCTCCCTGTCAGTGTTTTACCACCTGCCCACCGAGGTGTATACCCGAGGTGGTGAGTTTTAGGTAGGGTGTCACCGAGATCAGGAACTCAAAGGTGCAAGCAACACAAGGTTTAGATAGGTTCGGGCCGCGATGTGCGTAATACCCTACGTCCTGTTTGGTGGTTTGTACTGCCTTGGGTGTTGATGTGTTTTGAGGGGGTCCCTGCCCGCCCTTATATATCCAGGAGGATAAGGTTACTTAAATCCTAGTCTAACACTAGCTTAGGAATCTTACCCGAGTACAACTTGAGTAGCTTCTTTCTGTATCGACTAGTTCTACTTCGCATGCGAGTAGAATACAACACAGATAAGGTATAGGACATGTCCTATCCCCTATTCCTGTATGAACTACGTTATGTACACAGTCCTGTAGTCCCGGGTCCGACAAGCCCCCGAGCTCTTCGTAGCTGAGTACTGCAGGCTCCTCGAGTACTTTTTAAGTAGTCTTCGGCTTCTTTTGAAGCTCTGTCTTGAAGTTCTTCTTCGAGTACTTCCTTGGTTGGGTCGAAGCTATGAGGTGCTCATGCTCTGAATTCTTTGGTATGGGGTGCGATGTAAAATCGCACTCCATATGGAGTAGCCCCCGAGCCTTAAGTTGAATCGAAGAATCAGGCTGAGGGTCACATTAGTCTTGAATCTTCCTTACTTACTCTTCGAATATATTTGAAAAATAAGTAGTCGATGCCACGTATCCCGCAGCCCCCGAGCCTTGAATCTAAATCTTTCAGGCTTGGAAAAAAGGATCCAATTGTCGTGGCATGCAGTGAAAACATATTCCCTTGAAAAATAATTGGTGTGATGGCACAGATGACGGAAGTTAGATTTAGAATTCAAAAAACCCCTATTTTCGAGACAATTAACCCTAAAAATATGGTTACTCGAATAATTTATCTAAAAATCCACCAAATGACCCCTCATCTTCCGAATATTCCCTGTAACAACTCTTCAACTTCGGAATAATAAACCTGTATCCGACCGCTGGTTATTTAACCCCACGGTAACTTAGGGTGAAACCGGTGCTTCCAATCTTCAATCCGCCGAGTAATTGCCGAGTCCCCAATCAGATCTGTGCTCCGCCTTCACCTCCTTCGACAAGCCCTCAAGCTAGCCAAATCTCTCCACCCCTTCTCTGCAGCCCCCGAGCGCATGCAAATAAAGCGGCTCGTGGCAAACAGATCTGAAATGGCGCCCAAGAGATCCAACAAGAAGGATGGGATGGGGAAGGAATCGCAGCCGCCTTTCGGGGAGTGGACTTACATTAAGTGCTCCAATAACAACCTTCTAAATCTTGTTTCTGAGGGTTTGCTTTAGGGGAAAGATCTCGTCAACTAGCGCCCTTCTTTTCGCCAATCTCTTCCCATGGAGAATGTAGATGAAATCGTCTCATTCTACCATTTCGCTGAACGGGGTTTGGCTCTCCCCACCTGTTCCTTCTTCCGTGTCCTTCTTTATTTCTACGGGCTTGAGCTCCATCATCTCAACCTAAACTCGATCTGCCACATTGCTATTTTTATCCACTTTTGTGAAGCTTTCCTTGGAATTGAACCCCATTGGGATCTTTTCCGCTATCTCTTCCGTGTAAAACCGCAACCTACCTCCAAAAATCCATCCATTGTAGGGAGCGCCGGCATTCAGCTTAGGCAACAAGTCAGTGACAAAAATCTTGCCTATAAATTTCCCTCCAACATCCCTGGATGGAAAAACCATTGGTTCTACATCGGAAACCATGCCCCCCAACTCCCTGAAAGATCGGGTAAGCCCCCGGTCCTGCGGCCGGAGTGGAACATCGAACCCTCCAAGGGGAACATGGACCAAATCGATAAGCTGCTAGATCTCATAGCAGCCCATAAGAAAATGGGGGTGACTGGCGCATGTGTAATATTGTCATATTTCAAATGCCAAATCCAACTCATCCAGCAACGCCATACGTTAGGCTCCGAGTACATGGGTGCTGAAGACCCATCTTGGATGTGCATAGAGGAATTGACCGACGATGCCGCGCTCATCCGGGTCAAGCAAGTGTTGCTGGATGTGAATACGGTTCCCTACATCCTGGAGCTGTTCTCCGCAAAAAATCCTCCAGAGCCGGTAAGCTTTTGGCTACTTGGAATACTTTCTATTATTCTGGAACTTTCGCTAACTAAGAACCCTCTGCAGGGACACACGGTGTTATATCAGAGTTATCCGCCACAATCCAACATCCCTCGACCGTACCACCTTCTCCCCAGCACCGCAGCTGAAGCAAAAAAGGCTCAATCGTCTGATGCTCTGCCCAGCGGCAAGACAACCGAGAGCGAGACCACCCTGGCGGAGAAAGCAGCTGAAGGGAAGGCGAACAAGAACAACTCCTCCGGATCATCCGTGGAGTTGGTAGAAGCCTTGCCACCGGTCCCTCGGGGTCGTCGGGTGGTACGCAAGCGCAAAGCAAACATAGTCAAATCCACCAGGTATGGGACCGTCGTCTTGTGGAATTGTCAAGTCTTGTGGTTGTTGGATGCTTACTTTGTCTGTGTGGCAGTCCTTCTTCTTCTCCTCCTGACCCCAAGCGCCGAAAGGTGGTCGGGACCGCACGTGCTGGGGATGATGTTCCAGCAGGTGGTTCTGCAGAAATTGCTGGGACGGACTCATCGACTACTTCTGCAGGGTCGTGACCATTACCATGGCGGGTACCTCGCCGGGGCATCTCGCGCCCTCAGCTGGTGTGACCCCGCCACCGGTAATGAGTACCGTGGTTGTAAAGCCACGGGTACTGAGGCTTAAGAAGCCCACCATGAAGAAATCCTCTCTGTGAGTGTAGCTCCTTGTTCATAATGTATCTTCTGTTTTTTTTGACTTGTTTGATGATATATCTGATTCTACTTTGTTAGGACTTTGTCTACTTTGGGGTTGGATGAGCCAGAACCTATCTTGGCTACTCCAGCCCCCGAGCCACCAGTCAGACAACCTGAAGCGAAAAATGCACAACTGCCGCTGCCCAGGATTGTGGACGTGACTTTGCCTGACCCACCACCTCCCGAGCCCCAGCAAATCGAATCCAGTGCTGGTGGTGGTGAACAAGTCGAGGCCACTGATGCCGCTCCTGCAGATGGCACAGGTAAGTGTCTGACCCCCTGCGGCTAACTGCTTGGATCACAGGCTTTGTTTCTTGCAGCCATCAACTGAAGAGGCTGCAGGTACGTCTGGCAACTTTTGAACTCTGTTGACATCTGGGAGAGGATTCAAGAACATTATCACCAACGATCTGTTGGATGATCCTCTTCTGTCGGTCGACAACATGAGGTATTTCCAGAAGATCTCTAAGGAGATGTACATGTTTACCCTGGTAAGGCATGACTGATCTTCTGCCATTATGCTTTGTCGAGTTGTTTTGTCTTCTCAGTCTTCCCCCTTATACAGGATGTGGCCAAACGCTCTCAAGAAAAATCTGAGAAGCTAAAAGCAGCCGAGAGTGCCGGGAGCTCCAAGTGAAGGATCTATGCATCAAGGAGGAACTCTGAAAGAACATCATTCTTCGCAAAGAGCTCAACAAGCTGAAGCAGGAGTGGACAAAAGAAACATGGCTGCCCAAGAACAACATCCGTAATCTTGAGAAGTCCAACTCCGTGCTCCAGGAACAGCTCAAGGAGCCGAAAAAAGCATATCAAGGCAAGTCCTTTCCTCGCTCGAGTACTTTCTCCAGCAATTGGTGTTGTGTTCTGAAACACTGTCTTCATCGCAGAGCTTAAGAAACTCTTAGCTTATGAAGAAGAGTTACTTACTGATGTGAAGAATATGTTGTATCATCGCACAGATGACACCGAGAAGCTGCAGAAGGTGATCGCCAATACGGAGAAGCAGTTCGTCGGTTGCCTTCAGAAGATCAAGACACTAGGCGAAGAGAAGGAACAGCGCCAGAAAGAGCTGGAGGACCTAAGGGTGGCTGCCCGACAGCTGGTTGAAGTGGTGGATCCGCTGGAAGACGGCGCAGCAGATGGGCGATCCCTGCTGGAGCGACTTCGCGGAGCTCCTCAGAAAGTCCTCAGCTTCGTCACCGAGGCCAATACAACATATGTTAGTCATGCCTTAGGTCTTGTAAAGTCATTTTGGCCTAAGGCTCGACTAGAGGCACTAGCACAGGGTGTAGCTGCGAACTGCTCTAAAGAGCAGTTCAGCGAGTACCTTCTAGAGACCAGGTGTGACATTCAGGTAATTAGCTAGGTCATACCTCAGAGCTTAGGTATACTTGTATGTTCAAAGTTTGGCAAATGTGTATTTTATATATGCAATAGTATGGAAGAAGGGATGCTTATGTAATTAATAATAACTAAAGGTTCTTTTATGCAAAATGGATGGAGATGGGGGAAGAGTTTAAAAGCTTAAGGGTTTGTATGCAAAAAGTGATATCTGTGGTTAAATTGCAAAAGTATATATGAAATTACCATAGGGTATATGTGTAAAAGTAATCTTACTTATGGATTTACATAAAATGTGAACTTTTTACTAAATTTATTTTATCTCCAAAACTATTGCCCAAATGCAGATGAACCTTAAAGAGAAGTTGTAGAGTTTGAAAAACTATGCACTTTTGATTTTTGAACCATTTTCATTTGAGCACTGGTTTAAAAGTTGCAAGTCCTTTACAGTAAGGTCCCTGCTTTCCTCTGATTTTGCAAATCAGTCCTCAACTGCATCCCTCCCCCTTTCTTCCTCCTGGCGTCTCTGTTCTCTCCCCCTCTGCTCTGCCACCCTGGTTCCTCTGTCGCCGGCGTAATGCGCCGCCCCTGCTCACCGCCGGCCACCCCCTGTCCTTCCCCATCCACGCGTCAACCTCCTGTCGCCCACCGCTCAAGTCCTTTCCCTGTTGGCGCCCCGCCCGTGCGCCACGGCGTCTGTGCAGAGCCGCCCGCCGAAATTACTGCCGCCGCCGCAAAATTCCCGTGGGCAAGCCCTATCTCTCCCTCTCTTCTGCTCTACGACACCAGCGGCTCACCGTCGATCCGTTTGCCTATAAATTGACACCCCAGGTCTCCCCCGCGCGCGTACAGACCACGCCGCCGCCCCTTTGCACCGCCATGAGCTTCGGTTCTTCGTGGAGCTCGTCCCTCCGCTCCTTTCCTCCCTAATTTGATCGCACCGTAAGCTCCCCTGTGCCCCACTGCAGCTTCCCGGCCCGGCCCTTCCCTCCTTCACCCACCGGAAGTTCCCCGCCGCCGTGCGCCACCGGCCGCCGGTCCTGTCCTCCGCGGGCAGCCCTCCTCCGGCCGCCTTGATCCCCTCCAAGACCACCAATAGGTAGCCCGCAGTCTCCTCGTGCTCCCCCTCCTTTTCCCCCTCACCGCCGGCGACTTCCCCGGCCGGAATTTGGCCGGACAGGAGCTTCCTCACCGCCGGCCATGGCCTTGGACTTGATTGCTCTCTGCGTTTTCTTTTCAGGGGGTTAACTGTAAAGTGCAGGGACTAGTTTGTAAGGGGTACTTGTTATTTCATGTGAGAGTTTTCCCTGTCTTGTAAAATTCGTAGTAATTCATAGAAAAATCCAAAAATAGCAAAACCAGTTTTGTTAGAAACTAGATTTCAAACCCTATGACTTTTGTTAATAGAGCTTAGTTTGAAACAAAATATTTCTATCTGTATTTTAAATCTAAGGTTAAGGGGTAATGTACCCTTAACCTTGTCATTTCATGTTTAGTTACATATGAAGTTGGGCATAAATATTCTTGAGCTCTAGATAACCTTGTACAAAGTGGCAAACTTAAACTTTTCTTAAATTTAACTTTATTTATCTGAACTTTCAAATTTGAAATAAACCTAATGTATAGCCTTCTTTAATTGGAATCTTTTATCCTTCACTAATGTAATATTTTTAATGTTTAATATATAAACAAATTTCTATAATCTTTTATTTAAAAACTGTTAATTCAAATTTTGGTTCATTTCAAATTTTAATTTAAATATTTTAGTCCTTATTGCAATACACTCTACCCTATCTTTATAAATAGTGTTTTAAATCCAAAAAAACCTCTTTATTTTATGCATATTTGTGTGCTAAGTGGATGAGTTATAATATTCAAAATGTGAACTTCTAAGTTTAATTTTCACCTTATTTGATTTATTGCATCTCATATAGAGTCAACGACACTCGACGACGGGGACTACGAACTGGTCTTAGGACAAGACCAAGGTTTCCCTGAAGACCCAGCACAAGTCGTCGAGGAATTGACTGAAGCCCCGAACCCGAGTTCGGAAACCTCTGACACTCCTGCCTTCACCCCCACTCCAGAAGGCAAGCCCCGGACATATCCCACTACTTTATTTACACTGCAATCTATATCTATCTATATTGTATCTTGCATTAGGTCTAGGAGTTGAGGTGAAACCCTAGATGCATGAATCCTAGGAATCCAATGGAATGCTCCCGAATCCTTATCGGATAGATGCTTCGCTAATAGGACCGGTAGAAGTCGGGTGATTTCCTGTCACTCGCGCGATATAGGAGTTGCATGTTTACATTTCTGTAACCACTATAAGGATGACGGACAGGGTCATGTGTTGTATCATGGCCTGAGGTTTTACCCTGTCTGTTTTGATAAAAGTCTTAAGGTCGGAATGTGTGGTAGTGGTGGCTAAGCGTTTGAACAGTACTAGCCACATGCCGCGAAATATGGTAAAGCGGTAAGCCTAGTAACCGATCGGCCCGGCAAGTGGGTATATTTCCACCACTCGATCTTTATGTTATGTTCACACGCACCGACCTGTGGGAGTACGTTCTGCATGGCAGACAGGAATACGGGTTTTGTAGTCGCGCTACAGACGTATATCCTGCACGAGTGATGTGCGTACGGTCCTGCAAGTCGCTTGTGGTGGCTTGCCCACGAGTCGGAATGAAAGGTAAACGGTTGCTTCGGAACGCCCTGCCGGTATTCCCAAGCGTGTGTGTTAGGTTTACCTTGCAAGGTCAAATTCATTTCGAATCGTCCGCCTCTCACGAAGCTTGAGATTGCTTATCCCTTCTGCCACATTGAGTAAGAAGTGGAACTAGTGATGGATAATCTTGATGGATGATAATCACTACCTTGCTTGCTTAGTGTAGGTGCTAATCTAGAATAAATACTCAACTAGAAGATGAAAGCTAAAACCTGAAAGTAGTTCATACTCTTTGTTGCTTTTCAGCTGAAAACAAACCCAGAGCCTTTACAATGCCTTCATGAGTCTAGTTACGGGCTAAATTATACCCAATCCCGGGTAAGCCTTGCTGAGTATTAGAATACTCAGCCTTGCCAATGTCTGTTTCAGGTATAACCTACGAGAACCCCACGGACAACCTTGGGTGGCCAACGTCCGTTCCGTTTGGCTGGTCCGTGGAGTGGGACCCGTCCCCGGCCGGCACTGACCCTCCGGAGTGACACCAGGCCCTGGGCTAAGCTTGGTGTCCGTCTTCGCGACGTGTGTAGTCGCGTAAAAACTTTCTCTTCCGCTGTGAGTTTAGACAAGCTGTTACGCTTGTCAGTTTGAACATGGTTTGTATGAATTTACTTATCTTTGAACTCGGTTTGTAATAATGTATGTATGATTGTAAATTAAAAAGTTGATGAGCTATTCTGTGATGTGAACTCGCCTTCGTGCGAGGTAAACCTGCTTCGATCCTGCTGAACTGTGGTTGTATCGGGCGGAGACCCGACAGACCAAAGGATTGTTCCGTTTGAAGTGCGTTAAGCTGATTGCGGTTGTACGGCAGTCAATAGCGCACTTGAGCCGGAATAATTCGAGCAGTTCTGCCACAGCTGGTATCAGAGCTGTAGGTTTATTTTTACATCCGGAGAAGCTCTTAAAAGGTGTTTTCTGGATAAAAGTTTGCCAACAAATGAATTTACAAAATACGTTGGATTCGTTAAGGTTGGTGATTAGAACGTAAGGCCCTAAGGGTTTATATGGGGAAGTATCAGGTGGCTAATAGTATCTATATATGTATAGGTAGTTCTGACTTGCAGCACTACTTTCCGTCAAAACTTAAATTCCTGCACAATCCAACCTTACTTCCTGTAACGACATCTACGTACGGAGGTAAGAAGGTAAGGATCCTCAGCCAACTGAGGGAGCTTGGCCTTCCCGTCGATGATGCGAACCGAACGCTGTTTCTCAAGCAGTGGCCTACTTGAGATGCTGCCAATATACCAACTTAGGTTGATTATATTGGGAGTATATGGTTCGGCGCAGGGTATGGCGATCGCTGTTCATACCCCCGCATTTTGCGGTACCCCCCGTGAATACGTTGTTTCGATAACATATGTTAACGTTGTCTGTACGGCGGTAATTGTACAGATGCTGTTTCTATAGTGAGCAGTAATGTTTGGGGACGCTTTCATGTCGTGCTGCCATGAAAGGTTCATGAGATATATATATATATATATATATATATATGTGTATTTTTCTGCAGGTACACTAACCACGTTTACGCTATTAGGATGCGTAGGGTTTATCGATTAGTTATATTTAGTGAGAGACGTATGGTTATGCCACTGGAATTAACTACGTAAGTCCGAAAATATTCGGCAGTTGTTTTGGTTGTGAGGACGAGTAGCGCGTGCATGCATCATTTGTCAATAAAATAATTTCATATATGAGGGACATATTGTTGTATTTGGAATGGGGTAATGAAGAGCTAAGGACAGCTTTAAGTTGGGTATCTTATATGGGATCTTAGTTTTCCATCTGATTTCCAGCCTTTGCTGTTAACAGAATTGGTTATCTTGATCTGTTTATCTTGTACTCTCCTAACAAGATAACAAGTTTTACCATTTGCATCCTGGTCGCAGATGGCAGCACCTTCCAATGTTTTCTGGGATCCGGAAGGGCATCTCCACACTAATGCCCTTCACTGGGAGGGTTTTCCCCGCTTGCTATGGGAATCTTTGCAGGCTTTTCATTATACAGAACCCCCTCAGTATGACGCTGTTGAACATGTGGAAAACGGAATCCATAGGGCCCATGTCAGGATGATTATACCTCAGCATCCTTTCCGTTCACAATGGCAGCCTATTGAGATCAGCACGATGGGCTACAGAATTGTGGACACTATTGAAGCAGCGGCCCTAGAAGCCATTTATGCTTTTTGCAGTCAACACCCCGAGGAAGTTGTAGGACAACCTATTGGTTTGTTTGCTACAACAGATCCTGGTGAAGCGGAGCGAGACCTCGGAACAATTCCTGAAAGTCATAGACTGAAGGTCCACCAGAAGAAGTAGTGCAAGGAATGAGGCGTTATACGGGCGTGCAATACCACTACCACATGCTGCTACGCCGTGAGATAGGCCATCTGATCACTGCTGCGCGAAGTTTCCACGGGGACGCTGCCAGATACTTTACCCAGGCAGATCAACTTCAAGCAGTGGTAATTGAGAAGAATGGAATAATCGCTACTCAAAACGAAACCATCCACCATAGGGAGGATCAGATTAATGAAAGTGATCATATAATCACCCAGCAGAATACGGTTATCGAATTCCTGCAGACACAAGTCCAAGATCTAATTCTTGCGGTGGATGACGCTCAAGCCCAGATCGAGGAATTGCAGCAGCTTCCGATTCCTCCAGATGCACCGGCAGCACCTCAAGCTGAAGAGGAAGATCCTGAAGAGATTGAAGGGGTCTCCGAACTTGATTCTGAGCATGGGGATCCTGTCGTCAGTCCCCACTATTCCTCCTCTGGAAGCCAGTCATCAGTGGGCAATTTTGATGACTTTTAGTTTTGGTTGACAGGGTGATGGTTTAGATGTAATAAATGTATAAGATGTAATATAAGTAGTGTGTAGAATATCTAGTTATAAAGCCACTTGTTGTATATGTGGCGTGTACTTTTGGGTAAAAGTTTGTAACCTTTTGAGTGTGCTGATGTAAGATAGTAGTATCTTTATAGTAATCCAAATCCTGAGTTCTGGTTATCCTGCTCAATACCTGTGTACCTGTTATGAGTAGACTGAATGGAGCATATGCATTACATTTTAGCTTGATAAAATGTATATTATCTGAAATTGGAGCAAGATTATGGTTGATAATGGATATCTTCTTTATTTCAGATGGTTGGAGCTACTCGAGGAACCCCGGAAGGATTCCGGGCAGGACAACCTGGTAGTTCCCAGCAACCACCACCGCCACCTCCAAATTTGGCCGAGGTTATGGCCCGGCAAACCGAGCTTCTAAATCAACTTGTGCAAGCTCAGATGGGCCATTTCCAGCAGCAACCCGAGGCCGTGGTGAACCTTTGTCGGCCAACTATCAAGACTTCCTCAGCACCCAACCTCCTTTATTCCATAAGGCCGAGGAGCCTTTAGATGCGGATGCCTGGTTGCGGACTATTGAGTCCAAGTTCGCTTTACTATCAGCTCCATGTTCAGAGGAGAACAAGGTGCTTTTCGCCGCTCAGCAACTCCGAGGCCCTGCACGTCTTTGGTGGGATCAGTTTCATGCAATGCAACCCGCCGAACACGTGGTTATTTGGGATGAGTTTCGGACTGCATTCCGAGCACATCATATACCAGCAGGACTCATTGAGCGAAAGCTCAATGAATTTCTCAGTCTGACCCAAGGTACCCGTACGGTTACACAGTATGCACAGGTTTTCAGTCACCTGTGCCAGTATGCGGGATCACATGCGGACACGGATGCCCGCAAATGTGATCGCTTCCGTCGAGGCTTAAACACCAAGCTCAAGGAATGGCTGAATTTGGTGAAGGCTGAAAATTTCAATGAGTTGGTCAATATGGCCATAACTCAAGAAGATTGCATTGCCGCCCACCGAGCGGAGAAGAAAAGAAAGGTACCTACAGGACCTGCAACTTCACAGTTGCCAAGGTATCGGTTGGTCCCGAGTAATGCCCCTCGAGCTCCGCCTCGAGGCAATTTATCTAGCAGATGGGTAGCCCGACCTCCCCAACAAACACAATTCAACCGACCACCGCTGCCGCAAAATCAACAGCCGCCACGACAAGGTCCGCGGCCGAATTTTCCACCGGCTACTCCAGGAAACAGCAACTATCGTTGTTTCAACTGTGGAAGCCCGTCTCACTTCATCAAGGACTGCCCTCAACCTAGGAAACCATTTCAAGGGCAGGCATCTAATCCCAATCACCAGGGGAAAGGTAAGAGGCAGGTGGTGCAGGTCCGTCAAGGGAGGGTGAATCTTACTACGCTCTCCGAACTTCCTGAGGGGACACCAATAATGACGGGTACATTTTCTATCAATCATTATCCCGTTATTATCCTTTTCGATACTGGAGCTACCCATAGTTTTATCAGTATGGATTGTGGGACTAGAGTGGGTTTGGAAATTTGTGATATAAATGAAGCTTATAGGATTGTAACTCCAGGTGGTAAGACTCTGTCTAATCAAATCTGTAGAAAGGTACCGATTCAACTGGGTAGCCATCTAATCAGAACAGATCTGTTAGTCTTGGACCTAAAGGGGATGGATGTTCTTTTGGGTATGAACTGGATGACCCAGCATCATGTGTCCATAAATATCCCTTTTCGAACTGTGGGGATAAATTCACCTGAGTATGAGTCAACCATTCTCTACCTTCCACAACAGCAATATCTTAACCCTTGTACTTATGCTACTACTAGGGTCAAGCTAAAAGATATCCCTATCGTCTGTGAGTATCCCGATGTCTTCCCAGACGATTTACCTGGAATGCCACCAGATAGAAATATTGAGTTCATTATAGAACTCCAACCTGGTACAGCCCCTATCTCTAAGAGACCTTATCGTATGCCTCCTAATGAGTTGGCTGAATTAAAAACCCAACTCCAAGATCTCTTAAACAAAGGCTTCATCCGTCCAAGTGCATCGCCATGGGGTTGTCCGGCCTTATTTGTAAAAAAGAAAGACAATAGCTTGAGGCTCTGTGTGGATTACCGTCCTCTCAATGCGGTGACTATCAAAAATAAATATCCTTTACCCCGCATTGATATCCTCTTTGATCAATTAGCCGGAGCCAAGGTGTTTTCAAAAATAGATCTTCGTTCCGGCTACCACCAAATTAGGATTCGGCCCAGTGATGTTCCTAAAACAGCTTTCTCCACTCGGTATGGTCTATATGAGTATCTTGTCATGTCGTTTGGTCTCACTAATGCCCCAGCCTATTTCATGTATCTCATGAATTCTGTCTTCATGCAAGAGCTCGACAAGTTTGTCGTGGTCTTCATCGATGATATACTAATCTACTCTAAAAACCCAGAAGACCATGCTCAACACCTCCATGTCATCCTCCAACGATTAAGAGACCACCACCTGTATGCCAAATTCTCTAAATGTGAATTTTGGCTAGATACAGTCAAATTCCTGGGCCATACCATTTCTGGTGACGGAATATCCGTCGATCCCAGTAAAGTACAAGAAGTGATGGATTGGAAATCTCCGACCTCCGTCCATCAAATTCGTAGTTTTCTCGGTCTAGCTGGCTATTATCGTCGTTTCATTCCTGACTTCTCCAGAATAGCCAAACCTATGACCGAACTACTAAAGAAAGGTGTAAAATTTTCCTGGGATCAAAAATTCGAAGATGCATTTCATCTTCTTAGAAATTATCTTACGACTGCACCAGTCTTAGCTCAACCAGATGTCTCAAAACCTTTTGACATCTATTGTGATGCATCGGGAATTGGACTTGGTTGTGTACTTATGCAAGACAACCGAGTAATTGCATATGCATCACGAGCACTTAGGGTTCATGAACAAAATTACCCTACCCATGATCTCGAACTCGCAGCTGTTATTCATGCCCTAAAGATCTGGAGACACCATCTGATGGGTACGAAATGTCATATTTATACCGATCATAAAAGCCTCAAGTACATCTTTACCCAGGCAGATTTGAATATGAGGCAGAGACGTTGGCTAGAACTAATCAAGGATTATGATTTAGAAGTACACTATCATCCCGGCAAAGCTAATGTTGTTGCCGATGCCCTTAGTCGCAAGGCACATTGTTCCTGCCTATCCATTGAAGCATTCAACGAGACTCTCTGTTGGGAAATGAGAAAGCTCAATCTAGAGATCGTTTCCCAAGGTAACTTAAACCATATCTCGGTTGAAGCCACACTCAGAGATAATATTGTTCTAGCACAACAGTGTAATGAAGGGGTCAGAATTATTAAACAAAAGATAACCCAAGGTGAAGGGAAGTAGAAATGCTTCCGAGTAGATCCTGAAGGAGTTTTATGGTTCAACGAACGTATTGTTGTACCGAAGAACCATAAACTCCGAAAACAAATAATGGATGAGGCCCATCTATCTAAATTCTCTATACATCCCGGTAGTACGAAGATGTATCAGGATCTGAAACAGAACTTTTGGTGGACTCGTATGAGACGAGAGATTGCCAAATATGTGTCAGAATGTGATATCTGTCAAAGAGTCAAAGCCAGTCATTTGAAGACTGCTGGTATCCTTCAACCTCTACCTATTCCTTTGTGGAAGTGGGAGGATATCAGTATGGACTTTATTGTTGGTTTGCCCAACACTTCTCGGAGGCATGACTCTATTTGGGTAATCGTTGATCGATTAACCAAAAATGCACATTTTCTTCCCGTACATACCACTTACAATGCCAAAAGGTATGCTGAGATTTACCTGGATCAAATTATTCGTCTACATGGAGTACCTAAAACGATCATTTCTGATCGTGGAGCACAATTTGTTGCTAGGTTCTGGGAGCAACTTCATGATGCTCTTGGGACTAAATTAATTTGAAGCTCTGCCTATCATCCTCAGACAGATGGGCAAACTGAACGAATAAACCAGATTTTGGAAGATATGCTCAGAGCTTGTGTACTCCAATTTGACAAAAATTGGGATAAATACTTGTCGCTAGCAGAATTCTCTTATAATAATAGCTATCAGACAAGTATTAGGATGGCCCCATTTGAAGCATTATACGGTCGCCGATGCCGAACTCCTTTGAATTGGTCACAAACCGGCGAGCGTAAAATTTTTGGACCCGATCTAGTTGAGGAAGCAGAGGATAAAGTCAGGCTTATCCAGAACAATTTAAAGGCCGCCCAATCCCGACAGAAAAGCTACGTGGATATACGAAGAAGGCCATTACAGTTTCACGTCGGAGACTTCGGATATCTTCAAGTATCTCCTACCCGAGGGATTCAAAGATTCGGTGTAAAAGGGAAACTTGCTCCTCGATACATCGGACCCTTTGAAATCCTTGAAATCTGTGGACCTGTAGCTTACCGTCTCCAACTTCCACCTCAACTAGCGGCCATCCATAACATCTTCCATGTATCCCAACTCAGAAAGTGTGTTAAGATCCCCACCGAAGTCATCGATTCTCAAACTATCGAAATTGAACCAGATCTGACCTATACAGAGCACCCAATCAGAATTCTCGACACGAAAGAAAGAAGTACCAGAAGAGAGACCACCAAAATGTACAAGATTCAATGGAATCATCACACAGAGGAAGAGGCAACTTGGGAAACCGAATCTTATCTTCAACACAACTTTCCCGATTTCTTCCAAACCAATCTCCGAGCTTGATCTTCTTATCCTATCCTGCTTCAGAATCTCGGGACGAGATTCTTTTTAGGGGGGAAGGCTGTGACATTCAGGTAATTAGCTAGGTCATACCTCAGAGCTTAGGTATACTTGTATGTTCAAAGTTTGGCAAATGTGTATTTTATTTATGCAATAGTATGGAAGAAGGGATGCTTATGTAATTAATAATAACTAAAGGTTCTTTTATGCAAAATGGATGGAGATGGGGGAAGAGTTTAAAAGCTTAAGGGTTTGTATGCAAAAAGTGATATCTGTGGTTAAATTGCAAAAGTATATATGAAATTACCATAGGGTATATGTGTAAAAGTAATCTTACTTATGGATTTACATAAAATGTGAACTTTTTACTAAATTTATTTTATCTCCAAAACTATTGCCCAAATGCAGATGAACCTTAAAGAGAAGTTGTAGAGTTTGAAAAACTATGCACTTTTGCTTTTTGAACCATTTTCATTTGAGCACTGGTTTAAAAGTTGCAAGTCCTTTACAGTAAGGTCCCTGCTTTCCTCTGATTTTGCAAATCAGTCCTCAACTGCATCCCTCCCCCTTTCTTCCTCCTGGCGTCTCTGTTCTCTCCCCCTCTGCTCTGCCACCCTGGTTCCTCTGTCGCCGGCGTAATGCGCCGCCCCTGCTCACCGCCGGCCACCCCCTGTCCTTCCCCATCCACGCGTCAACCTCCTGTCGCCCACCGCTCAAGTCCTTTCCCTGTTGGCGCCCCGCCCGTGCGCCACGGCGTCTGTGCAGAGCCGCCCGCCGAAATTACTGCCGCCGCCGCAAAATTCCCGTGGGCAAGCCCTATCTCTCCCTCTCTTCTGCTCTACGACACCAGCGGCTCACCGTCGATCCGTTTGCCTATAAATTGACACCCCAGGTCTCCCCCGCGCGCGTACAGACCACGCCGCCGCCCCTTTGCACCGCCATGAGCTTCGGTTCTTCGTGGAGCTCGTCCCTCCGCTCCTTTCCTCCCTAATTTGATCGCACCGTAAGCTCCCCTGTGCCCCACTGCAGCTTCCCGGCCCGGCCCTTCCCTCCTTCACCCACCGGAAGTTCCCCGCCGCCGTGCGCCACCGGCCGCCGGTCCTGTCCTCCGCGGGCAGCCCTCCTCCGGCCGCCTTGATCCCCTCCAAGACCACCAATAGGTAGCCCGCAGTCTCCTCGTGCTCCCCCTCCTTTTCCCCCTCACCGCCGGCGACTTCCCCGGCCGGAATTTGGCCGGACAGGAGCTTCCTCACCGCCGGCCATGGCCTTGGACTTGATTGCTCTCTGCGTTTTCTTTTCAGGGGGTTAACTGTAAAGTGCAGGGACTAGTTTGTAAGGGGTACTTGTTATTTCATGTGAGAGTTTTCCCTGTCTTGTAAAATTCGTAGTAATTCATAGAAAAATCCAAAAATAGCAAAACCAGTTTTGTTAGAAACTAGATTTCAAACCCTATGACTTTTGTTAATAGAGCTTAGTTTGAAACAAAATATTTCTATCTGTATTTTAAATCTAAGGTTAAGGGGTAATGTACCCTTAACCTTGTCATTTCATGTTTAGTTACATATGAAGTTGGGCATAAATATTCTTGAGCTCTAGATAACCTTGTACAAAGTGGCAAACTTAAACTTTTCTTAAATTTAACTTTATTTATCTGAACTTTCAAATTTGAAATAAACCTAATGTATAGCCTTCTTTAATTGGAATCTTTTATCCTTCACTAATGTAATATTTTTAATGTTTAATATATAAACAAATTTCTATAATCTTTTATTTAAAAACTGTTAATTCAAATTTTGGTTCATTTCAAATTTTAATTTAAATATTTTAGTCCTTATTGCAATACACTCTACCCTATCTTTATAAATAGTGTTTTAAATCCAAAAAAACCTCTTTATTTTATGCATATTTGTGTGCTAAGTGGATGAGTTATAATATTCAAAATGTGAACTTCTAAGTTTAATTTTCACCTTATTTGATTTATTGCATCTCATATAGAGTCAACGACACTCGACGACGGGGACTACGAACTGGTCTTAGGACAAGACCAAGGTTTCCCTGAAGACCCAGCACAAGTCGTCGAGGAATTGACTGAAGCCCCGAACCCGAGTTCGGAAACCTCTGACACTCCTGCCTTCACCCCCACTCCAGAAGGCAAGCCCCGGATATATCCCACTACTTTATTTACACTGCAATCTATATCTATCTATATTGTATCTTGCATTAGGTCTAGGAGTTGAGGTGAAACCCTAGATGCATGAATCCTAGGAATCCAATGGAATGCTCCCGAATCCTTATCGGATAGATGCTTCGCTAATAGGACCGGTAGAAGTCGGGTGATTTCCTGTCACTCGCGCGATATAGGAGTTGCATGTTTACATTTCTGTAACCACTATAAGGATGACGGACAGGGTCATGTGTTGTATCATGGCCTGAGGTTTTACCCTGTCTGTTTTGATAAAAGTCTTAAGGTCGGAATGTGTGGTAGTGGTGGCTAAGCGTTTGAACAGTACTAGCCACATGCCGCGAAATATGGTAAAGCGGTAAGCCTAGTAACCGATCGGCCCGGCAAGTGGGTATATTTCCACCACTCGATCTTTATGTTATGTTCACACGCACCGACCTGTGGGAGTACGTTCTGCATGGCAGACAGGAATACGGGTTTTGTAGTCGCGCTACAGACGTATGTCCTGCACGAGTGATGTGCGTACGGTCCTGCAAGTCGCTTGTGGTGGCCTGCCCACGAGTCGGAATGAAAGGTAAACGGTTGCTTCGGAACGCCCTGCCGGTATTCCCAAGCGTGTGTGTTAGGTTTACCTTGCAAGGTCAAATTCGTTTCGAATCGTCCGCCTCTCACGAAGCTTGAGATTGCTTATCCCTTCTGCCACATTGAGTAAGAAGTGGAACTAATGATGGATAATCTTGATGGATGATAATCACTACCTTGCTTGCTTAGTGTAGGTGCTAATCTAGAATAAATACTCAACTAGAAGATGAAAGCTAAAACCTAAAAGTAGTTCATACTCTTTGTTGCTTTTCAGCTGAAAACAAACCCAGAGCCTTTACAATGCCTTCATGAGTCTAGTTACGGGCTAAATTATACCCAATCCCGGGTAAGCCTTGCTGAGTATTAGAATACTCAGCCTTGCCAATGTCTGTTTCAGGTATAACCTACGAGAACCCCACGGACAACCTTGGGTGGCCAACGTCCGTTCCGTTTGGCTGGTCCGTGGAGTGGGACCCGTCCCCGGCCGGCACTGACCCTCCGGAGTGACACCAGGCCCTGGGCTAAGCTTGGTGTCCGTCTTCGCGACGTGTGTAGTCGCGTAAAAACTTTCTCTTCCGCTGTGAGTTTAGACAAGCTGTTACGCTTGTCAGTTTGAACATGGTTTGTATGAATTTACTTATCTTTGAACTCGGTTTGTAATAATGTATGTATGATTGTAAATTAAAAAGTTGATGAGCTATTCTGTGATGTGAACTCGCCTTCGTGCGAGGTAAACCTGCTTCGATCCTCTGAACCGTGGTTGTATCGGGCGGAGACCCGACAGACCAAAGGATTGTTCCGTTTGAAGTGCGTTAAGCTGATTGCGGTTGTACAGCAGTCAATAGCGCACTTGAGCCGGAATAATTCGAGCGGTTCTGCCACACCAGGCCTGTAGCTGAAAAAATAGTAGAGCGTATAGCACAGGATTGAGTTATTGTAAAGACAAGTACTCTTCTCCTTGTAATATATCTGTCTGTCACACCCTATTTATAAGGACATAAATCGAGTAGTCATATATGCGCTAGGATCAAGTCACGCATATATACAACAGAGTCATCAAGATATCACAACACATATCTTGAAATAAAAGCGTATAAATTGTAAATGAATATCTTTATTACAACTGAGTCAAGGATCAGTTCAAGGAGTGCGGAAGCGTAAAATAAATACATGAAGAACAGGGCGCCATAGGGACGTCGGCTGGGAGACAACGCCTAGAAATCATCGAGTCCGCTGATGTAGTCCTCCACGTCGCCTGGTACTGAGCAGCAATCGAAGATATCCCAAAGAGAACAGAAGAATAGAGAAGGCAAGTGTGAGTACACAACTTGTACTCAACAAGTATAACACAAACTATGAGGCTCTACGATTAGCTGACTCAACTACATTAGCTTTTAATCTTGGCAAATTTTATTAAAGCTATTTACTTCAAGTGGATGAATTACCATAACCCAAGTTTCATAACAATTAATCAAAATTAATCATGAGTCTACTGAAAACCAAGCCAAACCACCAAAGGTAAACCCCACTAATCAGACGGAGGATCTGGGCCGCTCATGACCGTGGGCACGGCTAGTATACCAGTTTTACACTCTCGAGAGGTTGCACAACTTTACCCACAAGTCATGAGCTACGCTAGTTGTTCATGACACTTCCTTAGATGAGATGACTAGCAAGCGCACTACGAGACCGTTACAAAGGATCACGTTAGTAAGGTGTAACCGCTAAGGTTTCTGGATCAGCGACGATGGGGCCCACCTCACGGGGGTACAAGCACACAGCACAGACCAAGCCGGAGGAGCAAGGACCATTGAAGCTTACTACCCCTCTTGCCTCGTAGGTAAGTTACTCCCAAACCAAAATGACCTAATTAGTAAGTCAAGACCGTCCCATTCCAGTCTTGTGGTTGCGCGGTTGTCCCAGGTTGTCGCTCTATGAATCGGTCCTTATGGAGAGTGGCCAACCAAGCACTAAGCACTGTGCTGGCGCCCTAAACCATGTTTCTAATAAAAACATATTTTAACGAGACGTGAGCCGCTCAAGCACACAGCACAGAGGGCCACTCTCAGAATCAAGTTGTATATACCATTAATCAAATTTAATTACAAAGGACCATAAGGTGTGAGAGAGTAGCACCTAGCACAACTAACCAAAATGCAACCCAAGGTATTTATATAAAGGATAAAAGTGGCTAGGAAATCCTTATAGGCACATAATATTAAAATGCAGTATGAAATTGTATTTAAAAGTGATAGGATGTTCATGTTATACTTGCCTTCCTCAAAGTTCTCCTGCTGCTGCTCAAAGGGCTCTGAAGAAGGTGGCTCCTGGTACTCCTCCGATGGCTCAATGTCTACTCACGATCGTAACGTCCAAGCATGGTCCACGTAGGCACATACATGCAAACAAGGGCAAAAGATAAGAAATAGTACAACAATACAATAAAATAGCACACAAAACTAAGCTAAAACTATTCTATGCGTTACAACGATCGCGTGAGCGTGAAAACCACCTAAAACGGAGCTAAGACGCGAAAACTAGGGTTAAAACAAGGTCTAGGGACCTTTTTGTAAGAAAACAGAAGGTTCTGTGGGTTTCTGTGCAAAAACTGAGGGCCTAAACCTAATTAAACTATAGACGCAGGGTCTAACATGCTAAAATTCGAGGTCTGGACTGTGGACCCAAAATCTAGAAAGCTCAGGGGCTTCGGTGCAAAGATAGGGGCTCAACTGGAATTACTTTTGAACTAGGTTGGACCGCGGGTTGGTTTCAAGGAAACTCAGGGTCTCTTTAGCAAAATAGCCAGGACGAAGGGGTATCTTCTAATCTGTGCCACTAGATCTAGATTTGATGGCTCGGGTTGAAGGGGTACGCGGGATCTAATCTCACGCGCTGATCTCGGATCGGACGGCTCGGGATGAGTCGGGGAGCGCGGGCGGCGGCGGAAGACGCCGGCGACCAAATCCCATGGCGGCGCGGCTTGGGGTTCGCCGAAATTCGCCGATTCCGGTGCTCCGTTGGTCAAATCGACCGGGCTCCGGGTCTAGCGTGATCAGCGGGACACGTGTAAACCACCTAGGACCTTAACGGGGCTTGGGAGTGCTCGGGTACGCGGTTGCGATGGCGGAGGCGAGTCTGGGTGGTGGCGTTCACCGGTGAGCGCGCGTGCATGCTATCCTGGACACAGGAAAGGGTGCAAACGGGGCCGAGCGCGTGCGCAGTGCGAAGACAAACCCAAACAGGGCGTTGTGGCGGTGGTGCTGAGCTGCAAAGGGGCTCGCCCCGGTGGAGTGGCGACGGCAGAGCACCGGCGTGTGTGGTCCAGCCGCAAGGGTGGGCTACGGCCTACCGAACCTAGTGGAACAGGAAGGGCAGGACCACGTGGTGGTCACCGAGGGCTCGGATCGACCGGAGCGGTAGCGCAGGGTGATCGGCGGCGAGATCCGAGCGGCGGAGACGGGCGGCGCTCGTGGGGAGGGCTACTGCAGGGGTCCTCCGGGCTTCTGATCCCTACGAGTCGGCTCAGGGTGTTCCTGCGGAGGTGCCACGGGGGTTAAGAGGGTCGGAGGGCTAACGGCGGCGAGGAATCGAGGTGGCGGAGCTTCTCACCGGCGGCGGGTCTCGGTCGAATTCCGGCCACTGCTGGCGTAGAGGTCGAGGGTGGAGGCCTCGGGAAGCTTCCTGGCGTCGAGGGGAAGCTACCGGAGGGTTTGGCCGGGGCTGTGGTGCGGCGGCGGAGCGGCGGTCCCACGGTGGAGCAGTGAGCTCGGTGCGGTGGAGCAAGGTGGCGACGGTGTTGGAGCTCGGTGGCGGCTGCGGTGTGGCGGTAGGGCATAGGGAAGGTTTAAGGGAAAGGTTAAAGGGGCCAATTAAAGGAGAGGCCGGTGATTTGGGCGTGCGTGCCCCGATGGGGATTGAGGCCGTGATCCGCGCTGGGGTAGCGGATCACAACAACGGTTCCGCGTGATCCCTAGCTCGGCGGCGAAGCTTCCAGAAGGAGGGGGGCGCAGACGAGGCTGGTCGGTGGGCCTTGGGGGCGTGGTGGAGCGGGGCCACGGGCAGCGAGGGAGCGGCCGGGATGGTGGAGGAGGAACAGAGGGGGTCGAGCGCGGGGAAGAAGAAGGAAAGGAAAAGGAAGGCGCCGACAGACGGGCCCGGGCTATCAGAGGAAGAAAGAGAGAGCGCGGGCTGAGGAAGCTGGGCCGGGCGCGGTTGTGAGAGGGGAGAGCAGGCCGTGGGGGGAAAAGAAAGAGAAGGGCTGGGCCATGTGCGGGAGAGGGAAAGGTGGGCCGCGGGGTGGACTGAGCCACTGGGTTAGCCTGCTTCTCTAGTTTCTTTTCTTTTTCTTTTTCAAACAAACTCAATCTATTTGAATTCCAAATCAAATTTGGATTCAAACTCTTTTGCACTCACTCAAATAAAACTTATGCACCAGCATGAATGCACAAACATGTTGAACCTAAAAAATAATTTTTAATTACTTGTGTAAATTTATTGAATTAAATGCAAGCTAGGCAAAATAAATCCTTAGAAAATTAATGGAGCCGAACTAAATCCATTATAAATCTTGGAATTTTACATTAGGGTGTTACACTGTCAGAGCTGTCTATACTATCATTGCCTTGTGATTTCTGGATTGCCATCCACGTTCATGGGCTAAGTAGTAGGCACTACCCTGGGTGCAGCGACTCTAGGAGTAGTCGATATAGCTCCTCAAGTGAGCCCATCAAACAAGTTAGATTGAATCCGATCGAGCGGATCTAGCCTGTTTGGAAAAACGCGATCATCATTGCAACGACAGTTATGCTCATGGCAAGAAGTTGATTTATATGAAACTTGACCGTGGCTATAGCCTCTGAATTTTAATAGAAAATTTACATTTCTGATTCTATGGCACATGGCCTCCAAATTGAATCGGAAACTTTCGTAGGTTCTGTACGTTCCAGGAATTTGGGACATCTTGGCCCTCGGGGTATTGTAGTCGATAAGACCTCGGTCTTGCAATCTGCTTGACGATGAACGGTCTGTCGGTGTTTTACCGGCTGCCCACTGAGGGATATGCCCAAGGTGGTAAGTTTAGGTGAGGAGATGCCGAGATCAGGAACTTGAAGGTGCAAGGAACACAAAACTTAGACAGGTTCGGGCCACAAGGTGCTTAATACCCTACGTCCTATGTGATGGTTTGTATTGCCTTAGGTGTAGAATGATCTGTTTTGAGGGGGTCCCTGCCCCCCCTTATATATCCGGGAGGTCAGGGTTACATAAATTCTAACCGACACTAGCCAAGGAATTGTACCAGAATATATCTTGAGTAGATTTCTTCTGTATCGGTTAGCTCTATCTCCTACTCAAACGAGTAGAAAATGACTTAAATAAGAGATAAGACATAAGAGATAAGACAGGCTTTATCTCTTAACCCTATTTAAACTATATTATGTGCACAGCCCCGTGGCCCCGGGTCTGACAAGCCCTCGAGCTCTTCGTAGCTGAGTACTGCATGCTTCTCGAGTACTTTCGAAGTAGTCTTCGGCTTCTTGCAAAGCTCCGTCTTGAAGTTCTTCTTCGAGTACTTACTTGGCTACATCGAAGCTATGAGGTGCTCATGCCCCGAATTATTTCTTTGGTATGGTGTGCGATTGAAAAATCCCACTCCATATGGAGTAGCCCCCGAGCCTTAGGTTGAATCGGAGAATCAGGCTGAGGGTCGCATTAGTGTTGAATCTTCTTTACTTATCTTTTCAAATAAATTCAAACAAATAAGTAGTCAATGCCACGTATCCTGTAGCCCCCGAGCCTTGAATCCAAATCTCTCAGATTTGGAAATAAGGATCCAAAAATCGTGGCATGCAGTGTAAAAATGTCCACATGGTGAATAACTGGTGTGATGGTACAAATGATGGAAGTTAGATCTGAAATTCAAAAAACACCTTTTTTCTGGACAGTTAACCCTGAAAAATGAGTAATCGAATATTTTATCTAAACAATCCACCACATGACCCCTCAACTTCCGAATACTCCCTAAAATGACTCTTCAACTTCAAAGTAGTAAAACTGTACCCTGCCGCTGGTTATTTAACCCCGCGCTAACGCCGAGTAAAAACTGTGCTTCCAATCTGCAATCCGCCAAGAACTTACTGGGCTCCAAAAAGCTTGTCCACTGATCATCGCGGGAGAACGAGATAGGCACCTCCGACCAGCGGAGTGGTCGTGATGCCGCCGGTTCGACAGACATGATCTCCCGGAGAAGCAGTTTTTGTTCCCGCCTGGAACTGAAGTCTCCATCCCCCCCCCCCCAAGATGACGTTGACGGTCTTTGAAGCATCTTTGAACTTTGGGTTGCGCCCTTGGTCCCCTTGGTCATCATCTTCGGGTTCTTTGTCCATCGGCTTCTTGTTCTTCTTGCCACCACCGGAATTGCTGAAAGTCCTCCGGAGGTGGTAACAATCAATTGCCGCATGATTGGCACCTGGATGCCATGGGCATTACTTCTGCAAGAGCTTCTCGAACTCCTCCTGCGTCGTCGACTTCTTGCCTCACAAGGGATGGTCCACAGCCGCGATGAGATCATCTGGCTTGCACTTTCGGGGTGGTCCCGGATAGTCCCGCTGGCTCTTGTCGTTGCGGTTGTCATGAGGACGCCTCAGATTGCCATCTTGGCGCCTCGGGAACCGCTCCCGCATCTTCTCCTCTTGCTCGGACCAGTCGTGCATCATGTCATGCAGCCCCACAACAGTCTTCAGCCTGTTCTGCCCGAAGTCTCTATAGGTGCCTAGATCGGTGATGTCGTTGTAGAAGCAGTCGATGATGTCCTCCTCCGAGATATTCGCAATGGTGGCGCGGACATCAAAGAAATGGCGTGTATAGGATCGTAGAAGCTCGTTACATTCCTACTTACATTGGGCAAGATCATGATGAGTACCTTCATGAGCGATCGCCCCCTGGAAGTTGTTGATGAAGACCTTCTTGAGCCGTTCCCAAGAGTTGATCGAGTTGTTACTAAGGCTCTCCAACCACGTGAGCGGCGCAGGGTCCAAAGCCATCCGGAAGTAGATGACCTTGGTGATGTTGGAGCCCCCTGCTACTTCAATGGCGGTGGAGTAGCAACATAGCCATTGCTAAGGAGCTTGCTTACCATCTTACTTGGTGATGCCAATCGGCTTGAAGCCCTCAGGGTACTTGTAGCTGCTGAATCGTGCGGAGAAAGCTGGGAAACGGTCGCTGCAGTCAGTACCTTCTGTCTCGACTTCTTTGCGCACTTTGCGCCTGGAATCGATCATGGACCACGCATCACGGCCTTCATTGATGTGCTGGTGCAGGTCTTCTGGAGGAGGCCGGTGATTGGCCTATCGCGGGTTACCCCATGGAGGTGGCTGCTGCCTCCCGCTAGGGGCCTAACTCCCGTGAGCCTTGTCGATGTTGCTGCGCTGAGGTCGATCATGGCCGCTTGCCGTTCGACTGTGAGCCTCATTTCAGCTCTCGCCCACGCGCTCCTCCTTGACGGTAGACGCCGGGTTTTGTTGATCCAGCTGGATCCAGGCCCTCTGCGTGTAACGAAGTGCTTGACGTACATTCGGATCGTTACTGTGCTCGAGTATGGCCGAAACCCTGGCGATGTTGGCCACTGGAGTCCTGAAGCCCCGCTCGCTTACGGCAACGAATACGGCATCAAGCTCGCGATGCATGGATCGCATGCGCTCATTGACCCTCCTTCGGCGAGCTGCGCGAGCCCTGTTCCGGGTCCTCCATGCCTCACGATCAGCGTCATTTTCGTCGCTGGCATTGGCTGTGGCTTCATCTTCGGAGACTGCATCAAATTCATCGATGGGCAAGTCACCATTGGCCTCATCTTCTTCCGCCATCAGCACCTGAATGAGATGAGCTCCTCAGAGCTCGCGTCGACTAGTTCAGTCGACTCCTCCGCCACGGTGGCTAACGGCCTGCCCTCTTGAAAAGGCAAAGGTTCGAGGTGGGCCACAAGTCAATCCTCAGCCTTGAGTAGATCAGAAGGTTTCATGCCCTTCCAATGCACAAAACGCCCCTCCGGGGTGGAGGTGATCATCAGATCGCTAGCGCCAAAACAACCCGAAGCCCCCCGATGTGCGGAGGCTTCGGGCCCTTCAAGTTGGAGCAGAGAGTCCAAGTCCTCCTCTAATGCAGAGAGGGACTCAGAGATGTCGGCCTCCTGGAGATCAGTGGCCAAATTGCGTAGACCGAGTCATGATTGGCTACGCGAATCCTTAGATTGGAACGAGTCCAACCCAAGGAAAGTTGATGCAGCGCCGAATGAAGTTGTACCGGAAGTAGACTCCACCTCGATCCTTGCAATGGATGCATGGATTGACAAGTCATCGAGATCATCAACAAACTTGTCAAGGTTGTTGCGAGGACCCACCGCGGGAGCTTTCGGCTTCATGTCGACGAGGAATCGACGGAAACTGCCTGCACCAACTACGATGCAGACCCACGAGCCAAAAACAAATGTCGTGCCCTGAGAGGGAACTGACCTGGAGAACTAGAAAGATGCCATCGAGTTTGCCGGTGGATCTTCGACGCGCTCCCCTACCTGGCGCGCCAGCTATCGGTGTTTTACCGGCTGCCCATCAAGGGATATGCCCAAGGTGGTAAGTTTAGGTGAGGAGACGCCGAGATTAGGAACTCGAAGGTGCAAGGAACACAAAACTTAGACAGGTTCGGGCTGCGAGGTGCGTAATACCCTACGTCCTGTGTGATTGTTTGTATTGCCTTAGGTGTAGAATGATCTGTTTTGAGGGGGTCCCTGCCCCCCTTATATATCCGGGAGGTCAGGGTTACATAAATCCTAACCGACACTAGCCAAGGAATCATACTAGAATATATCTTGAGTAGATTCCTTCTATATCGGTTAGCTCTATCTCCTACTCAAACGAGTAGAAAACAACTTAAATAAGAGATAAGGCAGGCTTTATCTCTTAACCCTGTTTAAACTACGTTATGTGCACAGCCCCGTGGCCCCGGGTCTGACACGGTCCTTCCCATCTCGAATTGAGCTTGTGTAATCCTGACTCGTCTTGGATGCGACATAGGACCAAATCGCCTATACTGAACGACCGTCTTTGACGTTGCGGTCGTGATATCGTCGAATCCCCTGTAAGTATCATGCTGACTGAACAAGAGCAGTGCAGTGAGCCTCTTTGACAGAGTCTAGCTCTAGCTGCCTTGCTTCGTCCGCCTCACCTTCGTTGTACATTTCAACCCTTGGGGATTTCCACATGATGTCACCCGGTAAAATTGCTTCAGAGCCGTAGACAAGAAAAAATGGTGTTTGTCCTGTGGCTTTGGACGGCTGAGTCCTGAGCCCCCAGACGACATATGGCAATTCGTGTATCCACTTTCTGCCTTTCTTGCTGTTTTCATCATAGAGTCTTTTCTTGAGGCCCTCAGTTATCATGCCATTCGCCCTCTCAACTTGACCGTTGGCTCTTGGGTGTGCAACGGAGATGTATTTGACTTTGATGCACACATTTTCACAGAACTCCCAGAACTGGTTAGCTGTGAAGTTTGATCCTAAGTCCATGATGATGGTGTTCGGGAAGCCGAAGCGATGCAGAATGTTGGAGATGAAATCAACGACTCTGTCAGGTGTGAGCTTGGTTATCAGCTTGTACTCGATCCACTTGATAAACTTGTCGATTGCTACCAATATATGGGTAAAACTGCCTGGCGCCATTGTAAAAGGTCCAATCATATTAAGGCTCCAGCAGGCAAACGGCCAGGATGGCGATATGGTGATAAGATTGTGGGCTGGGACGTGAGATTGCTTGCCAAAGAATTGGCAGTTTTGGCATCTCCACACCAGATCTTCAGCGTCTGACACTGCGGTGGGTCACCAAAAACCAGCTCTGTATGCTTTCCCGACTAGCGTTCTTGAAGCTGCGTGGTTGCCGCATACTCCCTCGTGTATCTCCCGCATTATGTCATAGCCGTCTTCACCCGTAACGCATTTCATGAGTACACCTGATCGTGCGCCACGTCGGTAGAGTTTATTGTCGACTAGGATAAAACCTTTGCTTCTACGCATGACACGAGCTGCCACTGCGCTTTTTGCGCATATCCCCACTGGTAGTCTTTGGTCCCGAATGAAGTTGATGTAAGTTTCTCTCCAGTCCTCACCGAGCATCATAACCTCCCGATCGGGCTTCTAAGGGTCAGTATCAGTGGTTATCTGAGGTGAGGACTTGATGGATGGTTGCTTCAACTCCTGGACGAAAACTCCCGCTGGGACTTGTGCACGGGTGGATCCTAGCTTGAATAGTATATCTGCGCCAACATTGTGTTCCCGTATCATGTGATGAACCTCCAGTCTGGAAAATTTGTTTCCCAGCTTGCGCACTTCTTGTACGTAGGCGTCCATTGTCTCCTTGTTGCAGTCCCACTCTTTGTTGACATGTTGAGCGACCAGGAGGGAATCGCCGTATACAAGTAGTCGCTTGATGCCTAGTGATATCGCCAAACGTAGCCCATGAAGCAAGGCTTCATACTCGGCTTTGTTATTGGATACCTCCCAAAGGATCTGGAGGACATACTTCAGTTGTTCGCCTTTCAGGGAGATAAATAGGACTCCAGCTCCTCCGCCATTGAGCTTAAGGGATCCATCGAAATACATGGTCTAGTGCTCTGGCTTGTCGACTAGAGTTGGAATTTGGTTCTCTCTCCATTCGGCCATAAAATCGACTAGAGCTTGAGACTTAATTGCAGTGCGTGGCTTCAAGTCGATTGACAGAGCTCCTAGTTCCACTACCCACTTTGATATACGTTCTGTGGCATCCTGATTGTGTAGAATATCCGCCAGCGGAACATCAGTAATCACAGTGATCTTGTACTCGTTGAAGTAATGGCGTAGCTTTCTTTGATGTGATCAGTATTGCATATAGAAGTTTCTGAACTGCCGGGTATCGTACCTTGGATTCAGAGAGTACCTCACTGACGAAGTACACGGGCCTCTGCACTCCAAATGTATGGTCCTCCTTGCTGCGCTCGACGATGATGGCACTACTGATGATATGAGTTGTTGTCACGATATAGAGTAGTAGATTTTCTCCCGGCAGTGGTGCTGTGAGGACCAGGGGTGACTGTAGGTGTTGTTTCAGATCCTGCAGGGCCCGCTCAGCCTCTTCCATCCACTGAAACTTGTCTTGGTGCTTCAGAAGTTTGAAGAAGGGTAGTCCTCTCTCCCCGAGTTAGGAGATGAACCTATTCAGGGCTGACATACATCCTGTTAGTTACTGCACATCCTTGATTGTGGCCGGAGCCTCCATGTCAGTGATGGCCATGATCTTTTTAGGATTGGCTTCAATTCCCCGATGGCTGATGATGAACCTGAGCAATTTCCCTGATGGTACTTCAAAAACACACTTTGTTGGGTTGAGGTTCCATCGGAACTATCGTAAGCTCTTGAACGGTTCTTCCAAGTCTGCGATCAGGTCCTCAGGATTCTTGGTCTTGATGACCACGTCATCCATGTAGGCCTCAACATTCTGATGCAGCTGATCAGCAAAGCACATTTGAATTGCGTGTTGATAGGTTGCACCTGCATTTTTCAACCCGAAAGACATAGTTTTGTAGGCATATGTCACGAACGGGGTGATAAACATGGTCTTTATTTGATCTTCTTCCTTGAGCATGATCTGGTGGTACCCCGAATAGCAGTCAAGGAAACAGAGGAGTACACAACCCGCTGTTGAGTCAACGACTTGATCGATGCGCGGTAGCCTGAAGTGGTCCTTTGGGCAATGCTTATTGAGGTCGGTGTAGTCAATGCACATTCTCCATTCATTGTTCGTTTTCTTTACAAGGACAGGAATAGCTACCCATACATCGTGAGAGGCGGACGATTCCTGAATCGAGATTCAACCTTGCAAGGTAAACCTAACACACACGCTTGGAACATCCAAAGATCGTTCCAAAGCAACCGTTTACCTTTCATTCCGACTTGTGGACAGGCCACCACAAGCGACTTGTAGGACCGTACGCACATCACTCGTGCAGGACATACGTCTGTAGCGTGACTACAAAACCCGTATTCCTGTCTGCCATGCAGAACGTACTCCCACAGGTCGGTGCGTGTGAACATAACATAAAGATCGAGTGGTGGGAGGTATGTCCACTTACCGGGCCGATTGGTTACTAGGCTTACCGCTTTACCATATTTCGCGGCATGTGGCTAGTACTGTTCAAACGCTTAGCCACCACTACCACACATATCGACCTTATCAACTTTTAACGAAACAGACAGGGTAAACTTCCAGGTCATGACACAGTACATGACCCTATCCGTTATCCTTATAGTGGTTGCAGAATAGTAAACATGCAACTCCTATATCGCGCGAGTGACAGGAAATCACCCGACTTCTACCGGTCTTATTAGTGGAGCATCTATCCGATAAGGACTCAGGAGCATTACATTGGGTCCCTAGTATTTATGCATCTAGGGTTTCATTACAACTCCTAGACTTAATGCATAAGTATAGATAAATAGACATAGATCGCAGTGTAATAAAGTAGTGGGATATGTCTGGGGCTTGCCTTCTTGAGTGGGGGTGGGGGCAGGAGTGTCAAAGGCTTCCGAACCTTGGTTCGGGGCTTCAGTTAGTTCTTCGACGGCTTGTGCTGGATCTTCAGAAAACCCTTGGTCTTGTCGTAAGACCAATTCGTAATCTCCGTCGTTAAGCGTCGTTGATTCTATATGAGATGCAATATAATAAGTAAGACTAGGTTTGAGTTTAATATCTTATATTATAAAAGTTGCAATTCATCAAGTCAACATACAAAAGTTCATGAAATAAAAGGGTTTAGGTTTGAATGACTCTTCATAAGTGAGTCATAACTTAGTACTAAATTTATTGCAAGCAGAACTAGATCATTTGAAATTTGAATTTAAATTCTAATTTAAAATCAAAACTTTAGGTTAAAAGGATTATGAGGTTTGATAAATTAGTTGTACACTAATCATCAACATATTAGAGTATGACAAAAAGATCTTAATTAATTAGGCTTATAGAACGTGCTTAGTTAAAGTTTCAAATTTGAATTGCCCAAATTTAAAAGAAGTTAAGCTACCCAACAATTCTAGGTTGAAATTTTAATGCAAGGCTACACATAGTTTATAGAAGTTGCATTCTAAAATTCATAAGCAACAAAGCATACATGTAGAAATTAAGTACTAATTACCCTTTAACCTTGAATTTAAAATAGATGCAAAAGTATTTAGTTTCATATTAAACTTCATAAACAAAAGTTGTAGGACCTGAAATCTAGTTTCCAACAAAACTAATTTTGCAATTTTTGGATTTTTCTGTGATTTTCTACGAATTTTGCAAGACCGAAAGCACACACACATGAAATAATAGATTCACTAGAGAGGGGGGGTCTGGACATTATGCACTTGGGCCCCTGGGAAAAGTTCCCTTCTCACGAACACGCCCCTGCCTGGTCTTGACATGGCCTGGCCGCTCAGCCCCGGCATGTTCTCGCCGGCGGCGAGGTCGCCGGCGGGGAGGGACCGGCCAAGTACGACCAGCAGGAGGGGGAAAACACGTTGGGCAAGGTGGGGTTCATCTGGCAGAAGGGAAACCCGGCCGACGGCGAGGAGGGGCGGCGGCCGTGGCGGCGCAACGCCGTTCCCGGCGAAGGGCCGGCGAACACGGGGATTAAACACGCGCATGAGCATCACTGGGACATGGGAAGGCGATTTCCATACGTGGATTAGACGGAGGGGTGACGGTGCGGGCGGTCGACGACGAGGCTGAGCTCGGCGGCGCCAATGGGGGGGACGGCTCGGGGTGGAGCAAATCCGGCGAGGGGGAGGGCCGGGGCTGGGTTGGATCCGGTTGTGGAGTAAGGGGAGGAGGCGAGGAAGCTCTGGGCTCAAGGGATTGGGTCGGGACGGTGCGGCTGCGGGTAATTTTCCGGTGGAATTCGACGGCGGCGGCTCTATGTTCAGTGGTCGCGAGGAAGAAAGGATAGAGGGAGAAACAGCGGAAGGATGGGGCTTAGTTCGGTTTTGTAGCCAGGCACGGCCTGCGGGAGAGAAGGAAGGGAGCAGGGGTTCACCCAGCAAGCGCGGACCATGGGCGGCGCCGGCGGGTCGGGTAGGGCGGCGTGGCAGCCGCTCGGGACAGCGGCCCGACGTGGAGGAGCCAGGGAATGCCAACGCGGGCACCGAGGGCGGTGGGAGGAAGAGCAGCTCGACACGTGGAGCGGGGCGCAGAAGGGCGTAGAGCGGCGACCGGGGGAGCTGTACCGGCGGCGGAGCAGAGGGGAAACAGGAAAACAGAGCAGAGCAGGTGCTCGGGGAGGAAGAAGAGAGAAGAAAGGAGCCGAGGACTGATTTGCAAAACCAAAGAAACACAGGGACTTCACTGTGAAGAGCTTATAACTTTTAAACCAGTGCTCAAATGGATATGATCCAAAAAGCAAAAGTGCATAGTTTTTCAAACTCTACAACTTCTCTTTAAGGTTCATCTGCAGTTGAGCAATAGTTTTGAAGATACTATAAACTTAGTAATATTTTCAAATTTTATGTAAATCCTATGGATAAAATTACTTTTACATATGTACCCAAGGGTAATTTCTCATATTTTTGCAATTTAACCACAAGTTACCATCTTTTGCAAAACAACCCTCATGTTTTTAAACTTTTCCCTCCATATCCACCCATTTTGCATAAAAGGACCTCTAGTTAAGTTTAATTACATAAATAACACTTTGTCCTTAACATAGCACAAATTAAGCACACTTTTACCATACTTTGCACATAGGAACCTACCAAAACTCTAGGGTGTGACCAAGCTATTTACTTGAGTGTCACAGCCTTCCCCCTAAAAAGAATCTCGTCCCGAGATTCCGGAATAGAAAGGAATGAGATGATCAAGTTCGGAGGTTGGCTTGGAAGAAGTCGGGAAAGTGATGTTGAAGATAGGATTCGGTTTCCCATGTTGCTTCTTCTTCCGTATGATGGTCCCACTGAATCTTGTACATTCTGATGGTTTTTCTTCTGGTGCTTCTCTCTTTAGTGTCTAGTACCCTGATTGGATGCTCAGTATAGGTCAGATCTGGTTCGACTTCGATGGTTTGGGATTCGATGATTTCGGTAGGGATCTTAACACACTTTCTGAGTTGGGATACATGGAAGATGTTATGGATGGCCGCTAGTTGAGGAGGAAGTTGAAGACGGTAAGCTACGAATCCACAGATTTCAAGGATTTCAAAGGGTCCGATGTATCGAGGAGCAAGTTTCCCTTTTACACCGAATCTTTGAACACCTCGGGTAGGAGATACTCGAAGATATACGAAGTCTCCGACTTGAAACTGTAAGGGTCTTCTTCGTATATCAGCGTAGCTTTTCTGTCGAGATTGGGCAGCCTTTAGATTGTTCTGGATAATCCGTACCTTATCCTCTGCTTCCATAACTAGGTCGGGCCCAAAGACTTTACGCTCACCGGTTTGTGACCAACTCAAAGGAGTTCGGCATCGATGACCGTATAGTGCTTCGAACGGGGCCATTTTAATACTTGTCTGATAGCTATTATTGTAAGAGAATTCTGCCAGTGACAAGTATTTATCCCAGTTTTTGTCAAACTGAAGTACACAAGCTCTAAGCATATCTTCTAGAATCTGGTTTACCCGCTCAGTTTGCCCATCTGTTTGAGGATGATAGGCGGAACTTCGAATTAATTTAGTTTCAAGAGCCTCATGAAGTTGCTCCCAGAACCGAGCAACGAATTGTGCTCCACGATCAGAAATGATCGTTTTAGGTACTCCATGAAGACGAACAATTTGATCCAGATAAATCTTGGCATACCTTTTGGCATTATATGTGGTATGCACGGGAAGGAAATGTGCAGTTTTGGTTAATCGATCAACGATTACCCAAATAGAGTCATGCCTCCGAGAAGTGTTGGGCAGGCCAACAATAAAATCCATACTGATATCCTCCCACTTCCACGAGGGAATGGGTAGAGGTTGAAGGATACCAGCAGTCTTCAGATGACTGGCTTTGACTCTTTGGCAGATATCACATTCTGACACATACTTGGCAATCTCTCGTCTCATACGAGTCCACCAAAAGTTCTGTTTCAGATCGTGATACATCTTCGTACTGCCAGGATGCATAGAGAATTTAGAGAGGTGGGACTCGTCCATTATTTGCTTACGGAGCTTATGGTCCTTAGGTACAACAATACGTTCGTTGAACCATAAAATTCCCTCAGGATCTACTCGGAAGCATTTATACTTCCCTTCTCCTTGCGTTATCCCTTGTTTAATGATTCTGACCCCTTTATTACGCTGTTGCGCTAGAACAATACTATCTTTAAGTGTGGCTTCAACCAAAAGATGGTTTAAGTCACCTTGGGAAATGATCTCTAGGTTGAGCTTTCTCATTTCCCAACAGAGAGTCTCGTTGAACGTTTCAACAGATAGGCAAGAACAATGCACTTTGCGACTAAGGGCATCTGCAACAACATTGGCCTTGCCTGGATGATAATGGACTTCCAAATCATAATCTTTGATAAGTTCTAGCCAACGTCTTTGCCTCATATTCAGGTCTGCCTGGGTAAAGATATACTTGAGGCTTTTATGATCAGTGTATATATGACACTTCGTACCCATCAGATGGTGTCTCCAGATCTTTAGGGCATAAATAACAGCTGCAAGTTCGAGATCATGAGTGGGATAGTTCTGTTCATGAACCCTAAGTACTCGTGATGCATATGCAATCACTCGGTTGTCTTGCATAAGCACACAACCAAGTCCAGTTCCTGAGGCATCACAGTAGATGTCAAAAGGTTTTGATACATCTGGTTGAGCTAAGACTGGAGCAGTCGTAAGACGATCTCTAAGAATATGAAATGCATCTTTGCATCTTTGATCCCAGGAGAATTTCACACCTTTCTTCAGTAGTTCAGTCATAGGTTTGGCTATTCTGGAAAAGTCAGGAATGAAATGACGATAATAGCCTACTAGACCAAGAAAACTACGAATCTGATGGACGGAGGTCGGGGGTTTCCAATCCATCACTTCCTGTACTTTACTGGGATCGACGGATATTCCGTCACCAGAAATGGTATGGCCCAGGAATTTGACTGTATCTAGCCAAAACTCACATTTAGAGAATTTGGCGTACAGGTGGTGGTCTCTTAATCGTTGAAGGATGACATGGAGATGTTTGGCATGATCTTCTGGAGTTTTAGAATAGATTAAAATGTCATCAATGAAGACCACAACAAACTTATCGAGTTCTTGCATGAAGACGGAATTCATGAGGTACATGAAATAGGCTGGAGCATTAGTGAGACCAAATGACATGACAAGATACTCGTAAAGACCATATCGGGTGGAAAAAGCTGTTTTTGGAACATCACTAGGCCGAATCTTAATTTGGTGATAGCCGGAACGAAGATCAATTTTGGAGAACACCTTGGCTCTGGCTAGTTGATCGAAAAGAATGTCAATGCGGGGTAAGGGATACTTATTTTTGATAGTCACCGCATTGAGAGGACGGTAATCAACACACAACCTTAAGCTATTGTCTTTCTTTTTCACAAACAGGGCTGGACAACCCCAGGGTGATGCACTTGGATGAATGAAACCTTTGTCTAAGAGATCCTGGAGTTGAATTTTCAATTCAGTCAACTCATTAGGAGGCATACGGTAAGGTCTCTTAGAGATAGGGGCTGTACCAGGTTGGAGTTCTATGATAAACTCGATATCTCTATCTAGCGGCATTCCAGGCAAATCGTCTGGAAAGACATCAGGATACTCGCAGACAATAGGGATATCTCTTAACTTAATCCCAGTGGTAACATAAGTACAAGGGTTAAAGTGTTGCTGTTGTGGGAGATAGAGAATGGTTGACTCATACTCAGGTGAATCTATTCCCACAATTCTAGAAGGAATATCTAAGGACACATGATGCTGGGTCATCCAGTTCATACCCAAAAGGACATCCATTCCCTTTAGGTCTAATACTAGCAGATCTGTTTTGATTAGATGACTACCCAGCTGAATTGGTACCATTCTACAGATTTGATTAGACAAAATCTTACCACCGGGAGTTACAATCCTATAGGCTTCATTTATATAACAGATATCCAAGCCCACTTTAGTCCCACAATCCATACTAATAAAACTATGGGTGGCACCAGTATCAAAAAGAACAATAACGGGATGATGGTTGATAGAAAATGTACCCGTCATTATCGGTGCCCCTTCAGGGAGTTCAGAGAGTGTGGTGAGGTTCACCCTTCCTTGGCGGACCTGGACCACCTGTTTCTTGCCCTTGCCCTTGTTGGTTGGATTAGATGTTTGCCCTTGGAAAGATTTCCTAGGTTGAGGGCAATCCTTGATGAAGTGGGATGGGCTTCCACAATTGAAACAGCGATAGTTGCTGTTTCCTTGACTGGCTGGTGGAAAGCTTGGCCGTGGGCCTTGTTGTTGCTGCTGCTGAGGTTGAGGTGTCGATGGTCGGTTAAATTGTGCCTGTTGCGGTGGTCTAGCTACCCATCTACCAGGCATATTATTTCGAGGCGGGGCTCGAGGAGCGTTGCTCGGAACCAACCGATACCTTGGCGATTGTGAAGTTATAGGCCCTGTGGGTGCTTTCCGTTTCTTTTCCGCTCTGTGGGCGGCAATGCAATCCTCTTGAGTAATGGCCATATTGACCAACTCATTGAAATTGTCGGCCTTCACTAAATTCAGCCATTCTTTAAGCTTGGTGTTTAGGCCTCAGCGAAAGCGATCATATTTGCGGGCATCAGTGTCCGCATGAGACCCTACATACTGGCACAGGTGATTAAAAACCTGTGCATACTGTGTAACTGTGCGGGTACCCTGGGTCAGACTCAAAAATTCATTGAGCTCCCGCTTAATGAGTCCCGCTGGTATGTGATGCGCTCGAAACGCAGTTCAAAACTCGTCCCAGGTGACGACATGTTCGGCAGGTTGCATAGCATGAAACTGATCCCACCAAAGACGAGTAGTGCTTCGGAGCTGCTGAGCTGCAAAGAGCACCTTATTCTCATCTGAACATGGAGCTGGTAATAAGGCGAACTTGGACCCGATGGTTCGCAGCCAGGCGTCTGCATCTAAAGGCTCATCGGCCTTATGGAATAATGGCGGTTGAGTGCTGAGGAAATCCTGGTAACTGGCTGACAGGGGTTCACCTCGGCCTCGAGGTTGCTGCTGATAGTGGCCCATTTGAGCTTGCACAAGTTGATTAAGAAGCTCAGTTTGCCGGGCCATAACCTCGGCCAGGTTTGGAGGTGGCGGTGGTGGTTGCTGAGAACTACCAGGCTGACCTGCCCGGAATCCTTCCGGGGTCCCACGAGTAGCTCCAACCATCTGAAATAAAGGAGATATCCATTAACAATAACATCTCTACTCCAAATTTTAGATGATATACAATTTCCAAACAAGAATGCAATTCTTATGCTCCATTCAACCCACTTATTCGGATGCAAGAAGATAAAGGAAGATAATAGACACAAGATTTGGGTTACTACATAAGCACTGGTGATCCTTATGTCTTACATTAGTACCCCTGGACTACTACATGCCATCACTTAATTACATATGCCACATATACAACAAGTGGCTCCAGACCTAGGCAAACTACACACTACCTATTTTACACTTTTACTACGCTAAGTACAACTAGACTGGCACTCAGTCAACTTAAAAGTCTTCTAAGTTACCCACTGATGACTGGCTACCAGAAGAGGAATGATGGGGACTGATAACAGGGTCTCCGTGCTCAGAGTCCATTTCGGAGACTCTTTACCTTGCTTGAGAAATCACAAGATAAAGGGAATAAGATAGTCAAGTCTGATCACAGCAAAGGCTAGAAATCAGATGGATACCTAAGATACTTAAGATACTCATCCTAGGACTTATCACGAAAGTTCTATCAACCCATTCTAGAAACACACTATTCCTCCTTAACAGGATTTAAGCATACATTGCATTCGTTTGTTTGGTAGTGCATGCACGTACTACTCGTCCTCACAACCAAAACAACTGCCGAGTATCCTCGGACTTACGTGGTTAATTCCGGTGGCATATTCATACGTCTCTCACTACATATACTAATCGATAAATCCTACGCATCCCATTAGCGTAAGCGTGGTCAGTGTACCTGCAGAAAAATACACAGATATATATATATATATTTCATGAACCTTTCATGGCAGCACGACATGAAAGCGTCCCCAAACAGTACTGTTCACTATAGAAACAGCATCTATACAATTACCGCCGTACAGACAACGTTAGCATACGTTGTCGAAACAACGTATTCACGGGGGGTACCGCAAAATGCGGGGGTATGAACAGCGATCGCCATACCCTGCGCCGAACCATCTACTCCCAATATATTCAACCTAAGTTGATATATTGGCAGCATCTCAAGTAGACCACTGCTTGAGATTCAGCGTTCGGTTCGCATCACCGACAGGAAGGCCAAGCTCCCTCAGTTGGCTGAGGATCCTTACCTTCTTACCTCCGTTCGTAGATGTCGTTACAGGAAGTAAAATTGGATTGTGCAGGAATTTAAGTTTTGACGGAAAGTAGTGCTGCAAGTCAGATTTATATATACTCTAATTGCCACCTGATATTTCCCATATACATCCCTAGAGCTTTTACGAACTAAACACATCCTTAACAAATCCAACGCAGGTTTGTAAATTCATTTGTTGGCCCAATTTTTATGCTGAAAACACTTTTTACGAGTTGTTGTAATTGTAATGGTAAACCTACAGCTCTGATACCAGCTGTGGCAGAACCGCCTGAATTACACCGGCTCAAATACGCAAGTCCTCTTTCAACAGCTCCAACGTACTTCAAACGGTGTAATCCTTTGGTCTGTCGGGTCTCCGCCCGATACAACCACGGTTCAACAGGATCGATGCAGGTTTTCCCTCGCACGAAGGCGAGTTTACAATTACAGCACAACTCATCACTTTTAATTTACAAACATGTAAACATTATTACAAGCCATGCTCAACTGCAACAAAATTTATACAAACGATGTTCAAACGGACAAGCGAGACGGCTTATCTATATTCACAGCGGAAAGGAAACAAACACGTGACTACTTTCATCATCGCGGTGGACACCACGCTCAGCCCAAGGCCTGGTGTCACTCCGGAGGGTCACTGCCAGCCGGGGACGGATCCCACTCCACGGACCAGCCAAAAGGAACCGAAGTTGGCCATGCAGGGTTGTTCGTGAGATTCTCAAATGTTATACCTGCAAATGGTACTAGCAAGACTGAGCATTCTAATACTCAGCAAGACTTACCCGGGGTTGGGTATACTTTAGCCCGTAACTAGACAAATGACGGCATTGTAAGGCTTTGGGTTTATTTTCAGCTGAAAAGCAACAAAGAGTATGAACTACTTTCAAGTTTTAGCTTTCATCTTCTAGTTGAGTATTTATTCTAGGTTAGCACCTACACTAAGCAAGCAAGGTAGTGATTATCATCCATCAAGATTATCCATCATTTGTTACACTTCTTACTCTATGTGGTAAAAGGGATAAGCAGTCTCATACATCGTGAGAGGCGGACGATTCCTGAATCGAGATTCAACCTTGCAAGGTAAACCTAACACACACGCTTGGAACATCCAAAGATCGTTCCGAAGCAACCGTTTACCTTTCATTCCGACTCATGGACAGGCCACCACAAGCGACTTGTAGGACCGTACGCACATCACTCGTGCAGGACATACGTCTGTAGCGCGACTACAAAACCCGTATTCCTGTCTGCCATGCAGAACGTACTCCCACAGGTCGGTGCGTGTGAACATAACATAAAGATCGAGTGGTGGGAGGTATGTCCACTTACTGGGCCGATTGGTTACTAGGCTTACCGCTTTACCATATTTCGCGGCATGTGGCTAGTACTGTTCAAACGCTTAGCCACCACTACCACACATATCGACCTTATCAACTTTTAACGAAATAGACAGGGTAAACTTCCAGGTCATGACACAGTACATGACCCTATCCGTTATCCTTATAGTGGTTGCAGAATAGTAAACATGCAACTTGTGGCAGAACCAACTTGAATTATACCGGCTCAAGTACGCGAGTCCACTCCTAAGGGCTCCAACGTGCTTCAAACGGTATAACCCCTTGGCCTGTCGGGTAACGTCCCGATAAACCACCGATACACAGGATCAAATAAGGTTACCTCACACGAAGGTGAGTCCAGAGATACAGTCACCATCATATGTTACATCACAGGAAATTACATTACAAGAGTTTTAAAAGCAGTATGAAATTTCAAATCTAGCGAAAACATTACAAACTGTTAAAGTTAAGGTTCTTAGCAGCGGAAAACATACGCGACGATTCCTAACACGTCGTCCAGACGGATGCCATGCTAAGCCCGGGCACGACATCACTCGATATCACCAGTGCTGGCCGGGGACGGATCCCATTCCACGGACCAATCATCTGGAAGAGCACAGGGCCAAGGCAAGGGAAGAGTAGGGTCTTCACAGATATCACCTGAAAAACATACAACTAGCAAGGCTGAGTATACTAATACTCAGCAAGGCTTACCCGTCTCATGGTATACTTAGCCATGTAACTAGACTTATGCAGGCTTTGCAGGTTTTGGGTAGTGTTTTCAGCGGAAAAGCAACAAAGAGTAGATCCTTATTTTCAACTTTTAGCTTTCAGGTTCTAGTTGATTAACCATTCTAAGTAAGCACCTATAATTACTCAACCATGGTAGAATCTTTATTCAAACATCATCTTTGATAATCACAAAGTTGCTCTTGTTACTCTATGTGGTAAAGGGATCAAGCAGTCTCAACCATCGTGAGAAGCGGACGATTCTGAATCGAATTCAACCTTGCAAGGATAAACCTAACTCACACGCTTGGAACACCAAAGGGTCGTTCCGAAGCAACCATTTGCCTTTCATTCCGACTCGTGGATCAGGGCCACCACAAGCGACTGCAGGACCATACGCACTTCCAAAGTGCAGGACGTACGTCTGTAGCGCGACTACAAAACCCGTACTCCTGGTTGCCCAGCAACACGTATTCCTACACGTCGAACAAAGTAACCCAAAAGAACCAAATACATGTGGTGGGGGGTATGTCCACTCCTCGGGCCGATTGGTTACAAGGCTTACCGCTTACCATATTTCACGGCATGTGGCTAGTACTTTCAAACGCTTAACCACCGCTACCACACACTGCGGCCTTATCCAATTCAACAATACAGACGGGGTATCACCTCAACCATGATACCTCTTAAAACTCCCGTCCGTCATCCTTATAGTGATAACAGGAATGTAAACATTACAATTCCTATGTCGCGCGAGTGACCGGAAATCACTCGACTTCTACCGATCCTATAAGCAGAGCAGCTATTCGGACTCAAGTACTAGTGTTCAATACATCGGTTCCTGGAATTATGCAGCTAAGGTTTTCGAACAACTCCTAAGAACTTAATGCATAAAAATATATATAAATAGTATAGTTTGCAGTGTAAATAAAGTAGGGGTTATGTCCGGGGCTTGCCTTCTTGCGTAGGATTAGGAGTGGTAGGGTCAAAGTTATCCGAACTTTGGTTCGGAGCTTCAGTTAAACCTTCGGCGACGTTCCCGGGATCTTCAGCGGATTCCACTCCTTGTTCCAGAACCAGCTCGTAGTCACCGTCGGCGAGAGCGGTCGAGTCTACATGAGATGCATAGTTATAAGTTATGGAATGCACATTCTTTTATGTTATTTCACAATAAAGTTGCAATCCAAACAAAAGAACACTATATTTCAACAAACAACCTAACTACCCTGTACTGGGCAGTCATTTATCGAGTACCAACCAAACTAACTAGTTACGTTAAGCAACAGGGTGGGTTACCCTAAACATCTATACTAACTTCATTAGGTAGCATGTTTTGTTATCTAATTGGTTGGTGTATAGGTCTTAGCCTTAACCGATGAGGATGCATCAGGTTTAGCCGATTGATGTGCTTTGGTCATGTCTAACAGAGGCGTGTCTACTGTGCTATCTTACTGATCTAGAGTTGTATACTTTGGCCTGTGTAGCCGATGGATAGGTGCATTGGGTTCCTAATTGATCGATGGAAGCATCGATTACTTTAGAAAAGGGGTGTTTCCTAAAGCAGTTGTGTCTTAACTGAGATGTGCTTAAGTGTTATCCTAGGTAACTAGGTGTGGTTGCATCGGCTGGATTACGTCAACACAACAATTGAGTGCCGTACAGCCGATGGAGTTATCTAAGTTAGACCTATTTCAAGAATTAGGTGCAACAGAACACTAATATTAAACTAGGTTGGTGAGACCATAAGTGCGGAATTAGACTAAAGAGGATGTGGTTGAGGGTATGTAACCGGTAAGCATATAGCCGATCTCTCAGCCGATAAATCGGCTGATAACAGTGTGTGGATAAGGATGGGAAAAAAATAAGGATTGACCGGCCATATTTGACCACTATGGGAAACAACTGGAATCGGCTTAGATCAGTGGATAACAGAACTCTAAAATCGTGTGTGCATCTCCGATACGTCGACTATGTGCAGCCGATACATTATCTAAATCGGATGGCTAGTTGATCACTGTGCGCATCGGCATAGCCGATTTGTGTTTTTTTAGCAAACTAGTCGATCTGTGAACATCAGCATGCTAGCCGATCAGGGTATGTAACTATTTGATTGTGCATTGGTAAACTAGTTGAGAGTGTGAACATCGGCCGAGCTAATAGGTGCGCATGCGTTAGATTTGTGAATCGGCACAAGTAGCCGATTCCCTATGCTGTACTGGCTGTGCTTAGCCGATAATTACGTTCTCTATTGGATGTGCCTATCCGACTCTTGACTGGAGTGTTAACCGGAGTAATCAGTGTTGGAGTGGTTCGATGATATCAGCAAACAACCGATTGATGCATAGCCGGCGTGGTTGTCTAGATCGGACCAGGTCAGTCAGGGCTCTAACATCGGATCGGACCGATAGGGTGGTTAACATCGGCCGAGGGGCTTTCGCGGGTAGGGAAGAAGTCAAAAGGCTCATGGCCGATGGAGTCACGCCTATCGAAAATCGGCTGAACTAGTAGCCGATTGCTAAGCATAGTTGCAAGGGTGTATCAACTAAGTAGTCGATACACAAGGTAGACTAGGACCTTTACATAGGAAGGGGCTCTGACAAGATTGTAACCAAGACCAAAGCAAAGGTATGAGCATCCATATGAATAAGGGTTAATCAATCATCACAAAAAGTCTGCCATAGGGGCAGCAAGTACATCAGGCATGGTGCACAATTTATCTTTAGTCAATCTATGGCAAGGACTTTGGCTACCAATAGCTAATTAAGTTTAGCGTCACACAAATAGTAGGCTAAATATAATTCCAACATTTCACGTTCGAATTAGACCTCTCTTATATTTTAAAGTTGCACAACAAGTCTAATTAAGATTCGAACACGCGGCACAAGAAACATATTGCAATAAAAAGCACACATGACTAAACATAACTTTAAGTGGATATGCTTAGCTATTTCTTCTATAAAACAAATTGAATTGATTAACTTAAAAGAATTTAAGTTACAAAACAAAATTAGGTTTGAAAATTCCACATCGATTCATACTTAATCTATAAAAATGGTATACCAAAAATCATGATCTACAAAGTTAACATGTAGGAGCTATGAATATTACACTCTCTTATCTTGGATTTAACATAGATTCAAAAATATTTAGTTTCATATCAAACTTACTTAATAGAAGTTGTAGAGCTCAACATCTAGTTTCCAACAAAACTAGTTTTGCAATTTTTGGAATTTCCTACAATTTTCTATTGAATATACAAGTCAGCAACACAGCTCACATGAAATAACATAAACTCTTACCCAGAGGTCCTCAAAGAACACTGTTCTCATGAGTCTAGACTTCGCAGAAAACCCCCTGAGCTTGCTCCAATTGTCGCACGAAGTCCTTCACCAGATGGTCGCCGGGGGGTTCGAGCAGCACACCAGGAGCCTATTTTTGGGGTTCGGAGGGTGAGGAGGAGGGCCAACACGAAGTTCATGGCGGTGGAGGCGGAGCTCAGGATGCGGGCTGCTCCGGCCGCAGTCCTCCGCACGCCTGTGCCACGCGCCGCCGGCCTCCCGCGACACACGCTTCGCTCCTGGGTCGAACCGCCGCGCCACCACCGCAGCCGCGCCACCGGTCCGCCAGCCACTGCTGCCTGACCAGTCTCCGCCCGCCGCGTGTGCCCGTACTCCTGCTGCCGCCCGCGCGCTTGCGCGCTCTGCGTCCGCGCGCGCCTGGAGCCGCGCACCTCCGCCAGGGGCCCGCCACCGCCTGCCCCGTGACCCGACCGAGCCCGCGCCGCCATCCTCGAACGGCCGCACTTCGGCCTTGCGCGCGCCGCCCCGCGCTACTCCCGCCAGCCGCGCGCCGGCCCGCCACCAGCTGAGCCGAGCCGCCCCGCGCGCGCTGCATCGCATGGGGCCGCGCGCTCGCCTGCACACGCGCCGCACGGGCCCCTTGGCTGCTGGATCCTGCGCCAGTGAGTGGAGAAGGGGTTCAACGGAAGGAAGAACAGAGGGAGGAGATAAGGTTGGAGGAGGGAAAAAGAGGATTTGCTAGTGCTGCTGCCGTGAGCTGCTATTGCCTGCTGAGGAGACGCGTGGATTTTTGCAGCAGGAGGTGGCAAGAGCGGTCAGGAACAGCGGCGAACCGCAGTGCAGACAAGCAGAGCAGCGCCAGAGGAGGAAGAGAAAGGGAATTTCCCGAGGACTTGTTTGCAATTTTAGAAAATTGCAGGGACCTCTTGGTAAAGAAGAATTTAACCACTATTCTGGTGCTCAAACAAAAATGTGACCAAAATGAAAGTTGCACAACTTTTCAAACTCTACAACTTTGTTTTAGGGTTTAAACTCCAAAACTCAAAATATGAAGTTTTATTTTAAGACTTGGACTACATTTGAATTTCATAAAATTTTTGTCCTTGTTAGGGTAAATTACATATAACCTTGGGCCTATTTGCAAAAATGCTATGTAAGTCATGATTACTTACATTATTATCCTTTGGCCTCTAGTAATTTTGGAAAGTTACTTTTGTAAATCACCTATTTTGCATAAAAAGACTTGTACTTTTATAAAATTACATACGTACCCCTATTTCCTCAACTTTACGCAAATTTTTACACAATTTAACTCCTACATTTCTAATGCAACTGTTGGGTAAATATATATTTTTACAAGACATAAAGTAAGAAAAACATATTTGCAAACTACTCTTTACTTATTTTGAAGTTACCTTCTATCCAATTACATTTTGCAAAAACAACCCTAGGTTTTTCTGTAATTATAAAAGTACCCTTTTACTGGCACTTAAATTTTTCAACAGCTTCACATAAACACACATAAGCTTTACACTAACAAACACATATTTCACACTAACAAAATATATGTCTAGCATTACAAGCACACGAACTGTCACAGCCTCCCCCACTAAAAAGAATCTCGTCCCGAGATTCGGACGAAAGACTCTGGAGGGAAGAGAAGTAAATCACCCATCAAAAGTAAGAAAAAGCAATCACACCAAAGAAGGTTGATGTTGACGGTAAAAGCCGTTGGAATATGATGAGATGAGTATGACAAGAGTATAGCTGGATTGTACATGGATGAGTTTGATGAGAGAAGTGAGAGAAAGGTGATCAAGTTCTCTTATGATAAATGTCGGTGACATCCATCATACAATTTATAGATAGCAAGTAAGGATAGCATAAGGGTCCGATAAGAGATGTTTGAAACATTCTTGCTTAGAGGTTATTATTTCAATGAGTTGGATGATGTTGATTGCAAAACATGCCTATTTATATTGATGCAATCAAGGGGTAATGACAAAATGCTCCAACTCAAAATGCGATATTTGGTATATAATCATGAATGTAATACATTGTTGAAATGTATGTTTGCAATGATGATGTAACATGAAGATGGAGGATTCTTTGCATGACCGAAATGGTGCATATGATATAAAGCAGTTACCACGATGCTGACCGAATGATGCATACACCATGATGCAAGGATGATGATACTTGCAGTGTATGCACGTATGAAATGCGGGAAATATGATGCATACCCTCATGAGTTGATGATGCTCGTGATTCGCACCCTATAACCGTTCGCTCGTAACTAACACCTGGGTAGTTCTATATCCTTAAGCGAGGATCAAAAGTTAGGACACTAGTAAGGTTGCACAAGAAGAGATTGCAGTGGGGTTATGTCACATATACCTAGTCACCAGTGCGCTCCTAATGGCTCAATCATATGGCTGCAGCGCACATAAGGCCTTAGGTTCCGACACGGCATCATGGTTATGTGATTGAACACCACCACAAAAGAGGAATAGCAACCCTGCAGTGCCAACATCAGCAAGATAGACTTAGGAACCCGAAGACAACCCGAAGTTATATCGGAGGCATACCCGTTAGTCATTCTATAGATTTTTGATGACGATGCAACACCATGCACTGACCAAAGATGGCATGTATTATGATGCATGACTTTTGCCATGAATCTTTTTATTTTACTTAAAATCATTTGAGCAAAAATTGAAGGTGTAACTTTCAGATGTTGTAACCAGATTAGCCAATGATATAAGGTTCAACACCAAGAGAGGATAGATAGATCACTAAATGATGGATTGAAGGATTTGATGATAGTTATCAAGGTTTAACCATCAAAGGAGAAGTTCAATGGTTCTGCCGAAACAGATTTAAAGCAAAATCAAGGGTTTGATTTGGCTGTCAAACTAAGATCGATGATAAGGTTCAAACATGACCCAACTTACTTGATTCACAAAAGACTGTCTTAACTCTAAGTTAGCCTAGCATATTACGTTAACTCCTACAACACAAAGTCTAGGCAGGCATTCAGATACAAGCACATGTTTCAGTACATCAACGTAACAAACAAGGCAATCAGGTCAATCCAAGATGTCATGATGCATGCACGTTCTACACGTCCTTACAAACAAAAATAACTGCCAAGTAACCTTGGTCTTACGTGGTTAGTTACGGTGGCACAATATAAATACGTCTCTCCCTATAATAGCTAGTCGTTCTTACGTTCAAGCTTACGCAATGAGGTTAGCGTACCTGCAAAAAACCACAAGATGTATATATTGAACCTTTCATGCCAGCATGTCATGAAAGCGTCCCCAAACATTACTGTTCACTATAGAAACAGCATCTGTACAATTACCGCCGTACAGACAACGTTAACATACGTCGTCGAAACAACGTATTCACGGGGGATACCGCAAAATGCGGGGGTATGAACAGCGATCGCCATACCCTGCGCCGAACCATATACTCCCAATGTAGTCAACCGAGGTTGGTACATTGGCAGCATCTCAAGTAGGCCACTGCTTGAGAAACAGCGTTCGGTTCGCATCACCGACGGGAAGGCCAAGCTCCCTCAGTTGGCTGAGGATCCTTACCTTCTTACCTCATCGTCGAAGATGTCGTTACAGAAAGTAAAGTTGGGTCGGGCATGAATTTAAGGTTTGACAGAAAGTAATGCTGGAGGTTAGATTTATATATATATAGTACAGCCACCTCTATTTTCCCTTAAACATCACCCTAGGGCTTTACGTACTAAGTACAACCTTAACGAATCCAACGCAGTTTTGCCAAACATTTTGTTGGTCAAACTTTTATACTAAAAGTATTTTTAAGGTAAAATGTATCTCCAGAGTAACCTTATGGCTCTGATACCAGCTGTGGCAGAACCAACTTGAATTATACCGGCTCAAGTACGCGAGTCCACTCCTAAGGGCTCCAACGTGCTTCAAACGGTATAACCCCTTGGCCTGTCGGGTAACGTCCCGATAAACCACCGATACACAGGATCAAATAAGGTTACCTCACACGAAGGTGAGTCCAGAGATACAGTCACCATCATATGTTACATCACAGGAAATTACATTACAAGAGTTTTAAAAGCAGTATGAAATTTCAAATCTAGCGAAAACATTACAAACTGTTAAAGTTAAGGTTCTTAGCAGCGGAAAACATACGCGACGATTCCTAACACGTCGTCCAGACGGATGCCATGCTAAGCCCGGGCACGACATCACTCGATATCACCAGTGCTGGCCGGGGACGGATCCCATTCCACGGACCAATCATCTGGAAGAGCACAGGGCCAAGGCAAGGGAAGAGTAGGGTCTTCACAGATATCACCTGAAAAACATACAACTAGCAAGGCTGAGTATACTAATACTCAGCAAGGCTTACCCGTCTCATGGTATACTTAGCCATGTAACTAGACTTATGCAGGCTTTGCAGGTTTTGGGTAGTGTTTTCAGCGGAAAAGCAACAAAGAGTAGATCCTTATTTTCAACTTTTAGCTTTCAGGTTCTAGTTGATTAACCATTCTAAGTAAGCACCTATAATTACTCAACCATGGTAGAATCTTTATTCAAACATCATCTTTGATAATCACAAAGTTGCTCTTGTTACTCTATGTGGTAAAGGGATCAAGCAGTCTCAACCATCGTGAGAAGCGGACGATTCTGAATCGAATTCAACCTTGCAAGGATAAACCTAACTCACACGCTTGGAACACCAATGGGTCGTTCCGAAGCAACCGTTTGCCTTTCATTCCGACTCGTGGATCAGGGCCACCACAAGCGACTGCAGGACCATACGCACTTCCAAAGTGCAGGACGTACGTCTGTAGCGCGACTACAAAACCCGTACTCCTGGTTGCCCAGCAACACGTATTCCTACACGTCGAACAAAGTAACCCAAAAGAACCAAATACATGTGGTGGGGGGTATGTCCACTCCTCGGGCCGATTGGTTACTAGGCTTACCGCTTACCATATTTCACGGCATATGGCTAGTACTTTCAAACGCTTAACCACCGCTACCACACACTGCGGCCTTATCCAATTCAACAATACAGACGGGGTATCACCTCAACCATGATACCTCTTAAAACTCCCGTCCGTCATCCTTATAGTGATAACAGGAATGTAAACATTACAATTCCTATGTCGCGCGAGTGACAGGAAATCACTCGACTTCTACCGATCCTATAAGCAGAACAGCTATTCGGACTCAAGTACTAGTGTTCAATACATCGGTTCTTGGAATTATGCAGCTAAGGTTTTCGAACAACTCCTAAGAACTTAATGCATAAAAATATATATAAATAGTATAGTTTGCAGTGTAAATAAAGTAGGGGTTATGTCCGGGGCTTGCCTTCTTGCGTAGGATTAGGAGTGGTAGGGTCAAAGTTATCCGAACTTTGGTTCGGAGCTTCAGTTAAACCTTCGGCGATGTTCCCGGGATCTTCAGCGGATTCCACTCCTTGTTCCAGAACCAGCTCGTAGTCACCGTCGGCGAGAGCGGTCGAGTCTACATGAGATGCATAGTTATAAGTTATGGAATGCGCATTCTTTTATGTTATTTCACAATAAAGTTGCAATCCAAACAAAAGAACACTATATTTCAACAAACAACCTAACTACCCTGTACTGGGCAGTCATTTATCGAGTACCAACCAAACTAACTAGTTACGTTAAGCAACAGGGTGGGTTACCCTAAACATCTATACTAACTTCATTAGGTAGCATGTTTTGTTATCTAATTGGTTGGTGTATAGGTCTTAGCCTTAACCGATGAGGATGCATCAGGTTTAGCCGATTGATGTGCTTTGGTCATGTCTAACAGAGGCGTGTCTACTGTGCTATCTTACTGATCTAGAGTTGTATACTTTGGCCTGTGTAGCCGATGGATAGGTGCATTAGGTTCCTAATTGATCGATGGAAGCATCGATTACTTTAGAAAAGGGGTGTTTCCTAAAGCAGTTGTGTCTTAACTGAGATGTGCTTAAGTGTTATCCTAGGTAACTAGGTGTGGTTGCATCGGCTGGATTACGTCAACACAACAATTGAGTGCCGTACAGCCGATGGAGTTATCTAAGTTAGACCTATTTCAAGAATTAGGTGCAACAGAACACTAATATTAAACTAGGTTGGTGAGACCATAAGTGCGGAATTAGACTAAAGAGGATGTGGTTGAGGGTATGTAACCGGTAAGCATATAGCCGATCTCTCAGCCGATAAATCGGCTGATAACAGTGTGTGGATAAGGATGGGAAAAAAATAAGGATTGACCGGCCATATTTGACCACTATGGGAAACAACTGGAATCAGCTTAGATCAGTGGATAACAGAACTCTAAAATCGTGTGTGCATCTCCGATACGTCGACTATGTGCAGCCGATACGTTATCTAAATCGGATGGCTAGTTGATCACTGTGCGCATCGGCATAGCCGATTTGTGTTTTTTTAGCAAACTAGTCAATCTGTGAACATCAGCATGCTAGCCGATTAGGGTATGTAACTATTTGATTGTGCATTGGTAAACTAGTTGAGAGTGTGAACATCGGCCGAGCTAATAGGTGCGCATGCGTTAGATTTGTGAATCGGCACAAGTAGCCGATTCCCTATGCTGTACTGGCTGTGCTTAGCCGATAATTACGTTCTCTATTGGATGTGCCTATCCGACTCTTGACTGGAGTGTTAACTGGAGTAATCAGTGTTGGAGTGGTTCGATGATATCAGCAAACAACCGATTGATGCATAGCCGGCGTGGTTGTCTAGATAGGACCAGGTCGGTCAGGGCTCTAACATCGGATCGGACCGATAGGGTGGTTAACATCGGCCGAGGGGCTTTCGCCGGTAGGGAAGAAGTCAAAAGGCTCATGGCCGATGGAGTCACGCCTATCGAAAATCGGCTGAACTAGTAGCCGATTGCTAAGCATAGTTGCAAGGGTGTATCAACTAAGTAGTCGATACACAAGGTAGACTAGGACCTTTACATAGGAAGGGGCTCTGACAAGATTGTAATCAAGACCAAAGCAAAGGTATGAGCATCCATATGAATAAGGGTTTATCAATCATCACAAAAAGTCTGCCATAGGGGCAGCAAGTACATCAGGCATGGTGCACAATTTATCTTTAGTCAATCTATGGCAAGGACTTTGGCTACCAATAGCTAATTAAGTTTAGCGTCACACAAATAGTTGGCTAAATATAATTCAAACATTTCACGTTCGAATTAGACCTCTCTTATATTTTAAAGTTGCACAACAAGTCTAATTAAGATTCGAACACGCGGCACAAAAAACATATTGCAATAACAAGCACACATGACTAAACATAACTTTAAGTGGATATGCTTAGCTATTTCTTCTATAAAACAAACTGAATTGATTAACTGAAAAGAATTTAAGTTACAAAACAAAATTAGGTTTGAAAATTCCACATCGATTCATACTTAATCTATAAAAATGGTATACCAAAAATCATGATCTACAAAGTTAACATGTAGGAGCTATGAATATTACACTCTCTTATCTTGGATTTAACATAGATTCAAAAATATTTAGTTTCATATCAAACTTACTTAATAGAAGTTGTAGAGCTCAACATCTAGTTTCCAACAAAACTGGTTTTGCAATTTTTTGGAATTTCCTACAATTTTCTATTGAATTTACAAGTCAGCAACACAGCTCACATGAAATAACATAAACTCTTACCCAGAGGTCCTCAAACAACACTGTTCTCATGAGTCTAGACTTCGCAGAAAACCCCCTAAGCTTGCTCCAATTGTCGCACGAAGTCCTTCACCAGATGGTCGCCGGGGGGTTCGAGCAGCACACCAGGAGCCTATTTTTGGGGTTCGGAGGGTGAGCAGGAGGGCCAACAGGAAGTTCATGGCGGTGGGGGCGGAGCTCAGGATGCGGGCTGCTCCGGCCACAGTCCTCCGCACGCCTGTGCCACGCGCGCGCCTGCCTCGGCCCACCGCCTGGGCCACGCGTCCGCGCACCGCCTGTCACACCCGATTTATAAGAACATAAATCGAGCAATCATATATGCGCCAGGATCAAGTCACGCATATATACAACAGATTATCAAGATATCACAACACATGTCACGAATAAAAGCGTATAAATTATGAGATGATATCTTTATTACAACTGAATCAAGAATCAGTTCAAGGGATGCGGAAGCGTAAAATGAATACACGAAGAGCTGGGCGCCACAGGGACGTCGACTGGGAGACAAACGCCTAGAAGTCGTCGAAGCCGCTGACGTAGTCCTCCACGTTGCCAGGCACTGAGCAGCAGTCGAAGATATCCAAAATAGAACAGAAGAGTGGAGAGGCAAGTGTGAGTACAGACTAGTACTCAACAAGTATAACACAAATTATGAGGCTCTAGGCTAGCTGACTCAACTGCATTAGCTTTTAGTCTTGGCAGATTTTATTAAAGCTATTTACTACAAGTGAATGAATTACCATAACCCAATTGCATAAGAAATTAATCAATATTAATTAAGAACTACCGAGAACCATCCAAACCGAACCCACCCGGGGAATCTCCCTAGTCAAAGGTTGATAACCCCACTAATCAAAAGGAGGATCTGGGCCGCTCATGACTGTGAGCACAGCTGATATATCAGTTTTACACTCTCGAGAGGTTGCACAACTTTACCCACAAGTCGTGAGCTACGCTAGTTGTTCATCACACTTCCTTAGGTGAGATGGCTAGCAAGCACACTACGAGACCGTTACAAAGGACCACATTGGTAAGGTGTAACCGCTAAGGATTCTGGATCAGCGACGATGGGGCCCACCTCCGGGGGTACAAGACACACAGCACAGACCAAGCCGGAGGAGCAGGGACCATTGAAGCTTACCACCCCTCTTGCCCACGCAGGTAAGTTACTCCCGAACCAACACGACCTAATTAGTAAGTCAAGACCGTCCCATTCCAGTCTTGTGGTTGCGCGGTTGTCCCAGGTTGTCGCTCTATGAACCGGTCCTTATGGAGAGTGGCCAACCAAGCACTAAGCACCGTGCTGGCCCCCTAAACCATGTTTCTACAAAAACATATTTTTAAGGACGCACAAACCACTCAAGCACACAGCACAGAGGGTCGGCTTCAGAATTAAGTTGCATAAGATCATTAACAAATTAATTAAAAAGGACCAAGTGTGTTATAGCGCAGCAACCTAGCACAACTAACCAAAAATGCAACCCAAAGGATATATAAAGGATATAAAGTGGCTAGGAAAGTCCTTATAGGCATACAGTATTAAAATGCAGTATGAAATTGTATTTAAAAGTGATAGGATGTTCATGTTATACTTGCCTTCCTCGTACTCTCCCGGCTGCTGCTCGAACTGCTCGGAAGATGGCTGCCCTGGTACTGCTCCGGTGGCTCGACGTCTACTCACGATCGTAACAGCAATACATGGGCCACACATGCACACACATGCAAACAATAGCAAAATATAAGAAACAGTACACCAATACAATAGAACAGCACATAAAACTAGACTAGAACTATTCTACGTGTTACAACGATCGCGCGGATATAAAGAACACCTAAAACGGAGCTAAGACGCGAAAACTACGCTTAAAACAAGATACAGGGACCTATCTGCGAGAAAAACATGACTTACAGGGGGTTCTGTGCAAAAACTGAGGACCTAAACGTAATCAAAGCATAGACTCAGGGGCTAGCACGTGAAAACACGCGGCATGGACTGCGGGCACTAAAACCCGAAAGCGCAGGGGTCTAAACGAGTAAAACAGGGCCTGATTGTAAATACTTTTGAACTACACGGAAGCGCGGGTTGATTTCAGGAAAGGCCGAGGGCTCTTTAGCAAAATCGCCATGGCTGAAAAGGGGGGTACACGGCTTCTAATCTGGGCGGTTGGATCAAAATCGAACGGTTCGGACGCATTCCGGTTCGGACGGTCCGATCTGCACAGCGGAAGGTCCGGTCGGTCCGATCTGGATCAGACCGGTCCGATCTGGCTGACTCGCGGGGACGGCGGAACGGTCGCCGGAATTTGACTCCCGCGGTGGCGCGCGGCTCGGGCTCGCCGGAGCTCGGCGTTCTCGCTGCTCCAGAGGTCAAAACAACTCGAGATCGGGTCGGGCGTGATCAGCGCGACATGCGTGATCCACCTGGGGCTAAGGCGGGGCTCAGGAGGCGCTCTAGCTGTGAGTGCGACGGCGGGGTGAGTCTGCACGGTGGCGCACCGCCGGCGCGCGGCGTTCTGGTCACTGCGGAGGCCTAAATGCTACGGGATCTAGCGCAACACGACCAGGGGAATGATGTGCTGCTCACCGAGGCGTCGTGGGGACCGGAGGCGCGACGGAGGATGGTCGTCGATGATGGCCGTGCGGCAGAGGCGGGCGGCGCTCGCGGAGGAAGCTGCTGCAGGGGCTCTCCGTACTCCTAGGCTCCACGGGTCGACGCGTGGGGCTCCTGCGAAGGTGTTACGGGGGTCAGGGAGATCCGGGGATCACCGACGGCGAGGAATTGCGAGGGCGGAGCGCCTCACCGGCGGCGGCTTCGGGTTCAATTCCGGCACGGCCAGAGCTCAGGGTCGAGGGCAGAAACTTCGGGAAGCTTCCTGGCGGCGAGGCGGAGCTACCGCGGGTGATGTGGTGGCCTGGGGCGCGGTGGAGCGGCCGGACCACGGGGAGATCGAGGCGACCGGAGCGGGGAAAGAAGGGGACGGCGGTGCTGGAGATCTTCGGGGTTGCAGGGCTGGGGTTAGGGTTCTGGGGGCTCAGGAAGTTCCTTTTGTAGGGCGGCGGCGCTGCCTTGGCGTGCGGGCCCAGAGAGAGTGGCTCGCCGGGGATCTCGGGAAGGAGTTGCGCCGGAGAAGAAAGGGGAGGGAGAAGGGTCCGACAGGTGGGGTCAGGCCGAGGGAATGACCGAGAACAGAAGGAATGACTGAGAAAAGAACGGGAATGACTGAGAAAAGAAGGAATGACTGACCTACTTTCCTGTTTCCTCCCTTTTGTTTCTTTTTCAAACAACTCGATTCTATTTGAATTCAACTCAAATTTGAATTCAACTCCTATGCACTCAACCAAATAAAACTTATGCACCAGCATGAATGCACAAACATGTTGAACCTAAAATAAATTTTAATTCTTTGTGAATTAAATTATAAATAAATGCAAGCTAGGCAAAATAAACCCTTGGAACAATTACTGGAGCCCAATTAAATTCATTATAAATCTCGAAATTTTACCTGAGGGTGTTACAAACCTACCCCCCTTACAGGAATCTCGTCCCGAGATTCGAATAGGCTAGCTAGCAAAGAGATTGGGATATGTCTTTCTCAACTCATCTTCTCGCTCCCAAGTAGCCTCATCCTCCGTGTGATGACTCCACTGAACACGGCACATCTTGATCTTCTTGTTTCTGGTAACTCTCTCAGATGTCTCCAGAATCTTCACTGGATGCTCGGTGTAGGTCAGATCCTCCTGTACTTCCAACCCTTCCAATGGGGCTTGTTCTTCTGGCACCCTCCAGCACTTCTTCAGCTGAGACACGTGGAACACATCATGCACTCCTGAGAGATTGAGAGGCAACTCCAAACGATACGCCACCTCACCCTTCCGTTCCAGCACCTTGAACGGACCAATGTATCGAGGAGCTAGCTTTCCCCTTACATTAAACCTGCGGATTCCTCTCATCGGCGAGACCTTCAGGTATACATGATCACCCACTGCAAAGGTCAGATCTCGACGACGCACATCTGCATAGCTCTTCTGACGAGTCTGAGCGACCCTGAGATTCTCTCACACCTGCTGTACCAGCTGTTCTGCCTCCTCAACAATATCAGGACCAAACACCTGCCTCTCGCCAATCTGATCCCAATACAGCGGAGTCCTGCACTTTCGACCGTACAAGGCCTCGAAAGGAGATTTCTACAGACTGGCTTGATAACTATTGTTATACGAAAACTCCGCATACGGCAGGCATTTATCCCAGCTGGTACCATACTGAATAGCACAGGCTCGAAGCATATCCTCCAACACTTGGTTGGTTCTCTCTGTCTACCCATCTGTCTCAGGATGATAAGCAGTACTGAAGCGCAGCTTCGTATCCAACGAATCATGCAACTGCTCCCAGAACCGCGAAGTGAACTGAGATCCTCTGTCAGATATGATTTTCTTTGGAACACCATGCAGACAGACAACCCTGGAGATGTACAACTCTGCGAGCCTAGCACCGGAGTAAGTAGTGTTCACCGGAATGAAGTGAGCAACCTTCGTCAACCGATCCACTACTACCCATATGGAGTTGTACCCTTTCTGAGTACGAGGCAAACCAACAATGAAGTCCATAGTGATCTCCTCCCATTTCCACTCTGGAATCTTCAATGGCTGCAATAACCCGGCTGGCCTCTGATGCTCTGCCTTGACACGCTGACAAGTGTCACAGATAGCCACGTACTCCGCAACGGAACGCTTCATTCCATACCACCAGAATCGTTCCTTCAGATCGTAATACATCTTCGTGCTGCCTGGATGGATGGAATATGCTGTATCATGAGCCTCACTCAGAATCAACTTCCTCAGATCTGCTACATCCGGCACACATATACGACCCTTGTACCATAAGGTACCCTGATCATCCTCTCTGAAATGAGGGGCTTTGCCAATCTTGAGTAGTTCACGAATCTCCTGCAGCTTCTTATCTTCCTTCTGATGCTGCCTGATCTCAGCCTCTAGAGTGGGTTCTGCCTCGAATAATGTACCCGAGGTGTGATGCAGGAAACCCAGACTCAACTGCTCAAACTCCTCGCATAACTCCTGAGGCATCTGAAAAGCCACGGCCATGTTAACATAGCTCTTCCTGCTCAGAGCATCCGCCACAACACTGGCCTTGCCCGGATGATAGTGAATCTCCAGGTCATAATCCTTGACTAACTCTAGCCATCTTCTCTGCCGCATGTTCAGCTCACTCTGAGTGAAAATATACTTGAGGCTCTTGTGATCGGTGTAAATATCACACCTCTGCCCAAACAAGTAATGCCTCAATATCTTCAGAGCATGCACAACTGCAGCTAACTCCAGATCATGAGTGGGATAATTCAACTCGTGCCGGCGCAACTGCCGCAAAGCATAAGCTATCACTCTGCCTTCCTGCATTAGGACGCAACCAAGACCATCCCTCGAAGCATCACAATACACTGTGAACCTCTTGCTCTGGTCTGGCAGAGTAAGGACTGGCGCCGTAGTCAACCTCTTCTTCAGCTCCTCGAAGGCACTCTGACGCTCATCAGTCCACAAGAAGTCCACACCCTTCTCTAGCAAGGAAGTCAAAGGCTTCGCAATCTTGGAGAAATTCTCGATGAACCTCCGATAATAACCTGCTAAGCCCAGAAAAGAGCGGACTTCCTTCACCGTCTGTGGTACAACCCAGTCAAGCACATCCTTCACCTTTCCGGGGTCCACAGCAATACCTCCCTTGGAGATAACATGACCAAGGAACGGAACCTCGTCAATCCAGAACTCGCACTTGCTGAGTTTGGCATACAGCTTGTGCTCTCTGAGCCTCTGCAACACGAGCCTCAGATGTTTCTCATGCTCTGCTTCTGACTTGGAATATATCAGGATATCGTCAATGAATATCACCACAAAGGTGTCCAAATAATCCATGAAAACCTTGTTCATCAGATGCATGAAGAAAGCCGGAGCATTGGTCAAGCCAAAGGACATGACCGTATACTCGTATATCCCATACTTGCAAGTGAATGCCGTCTTCGGAATATCCTCAGGACGAATCTTCAGCTGATGATAACCCGAACGCAGATCAATCTTCGAGAACACACAAGCACCCTGAAGCTGATCAAAAAGATCCTCAATACGGGGCAATGGATGCTTGTTCTTGATGGTGACTGCATTCAGATCTTGATAATCGACGCACATTCTCTTCGCGCCATCCTTCTTCTCTACGAGCAATACAGGAAAAGGCCAAGGAGAGAAACTGCGATGGATATAGCCCTTGGCTAGCAACTCGTCGATGGTCTTCTTAACTTCCTCATGCTCAACAGGTGCCATACGATAGGGCCGCTTAGCAATAGGAGCTGTGCCAGGCAAGAGATCAATGGAAAACTCAATGTCGCGATCAGGCGACATACCTGGCAAATCATCCGGAAAGACATCCGGGAATTCAGACACCACGCGAATACCATCCGTGGGCCTAGCCTCCATCTGATGAAGAAATCCAGAAGGCTCTGTAGCTCCAACAGTAACCTCCTGACCATCCGGTGCTGAAAGAAGAACAATCCTCTGAGCACAATCTATCCGGACTCCCCACTTGGCAAGAGTCTCCATCCTAAGGATCACATCGATGCCCTTGGTGTCTAGCACCATCAGATTCGCACTGAAATCTACCCCCCTTATGGCCACACTGACTCTGGGACAGAAGACATGAGACCTCAACTGTCCTCCCGGTGAAGATACTAACATGCACCTCTTTAATGTGCTAGTAGGAATACCATGATGCTCAACAAAAGACTGGGTGATGAAAGAATGTGTAGCACTAGTATCAAAAAGCACGGTAGCAGGATGGGTGTTAACCATGAACGTACCAATGACCACGTTGGGAGCCTCGGCCGCTGACTCGGCCGTCACGTGATTCACCCTGCCCTGAGCTGGGGCCTTGGGCTGAGCTGCACGCCCTTGCTGTCCTGCCTGCGCCTTCCGAGGGCAGATGTTGGCGTAGTGCCCCGGCTCGCCGCAGTGGAAGCACACTCGAGGAAATGCAGCGGCCTGCTGCCTAGGAGGAGGAGTGGGCACCCCCTACCTCTGAGCTGGTGGAGCCGGAGGCGCTGGAAGCCTCTGACCCTGTCCCGCCTGCTGCTGCTGCTGAGGACGAGGCGGAAACTGCTGCCGCTGCTGGTACTGCTGAGGCGGCCTCTGGTGCTGCTGCTGCTGTGGATGCTGATATCGGGGACGAGTGTTGCTGCCCGAAGAGGATGGAGCCATCTTCCTCTTCTTATCCTCAATCTCCCGGCGCTTACGCTCGGTGTTGAGGGCCGCGTCAACCAGCTGGTTGAAGTTGTCGAAACGGTGGTTCAGCAACGCATACTGGATGTGATCATCCAACCCTTCCTTGAAATACTCCTGCTTATCGCTATCACGAGCGACGTCAGCAGGGGCATAGCGGGCCAGCTGAAGGAAACGGTCACGGTACTCCGTCACCGTCATCGATTCCTGAAATAACGAACACAGATAACAAGGATAGAAATCGCTCAATGTGAGACTTATGAAAGAGATCAAGGACAGATCGAAGCTCAAAAGAATTTGCAGAGAATTCCCTTCAATTTTTACCTGCTTAAGGGCACGGAACTCCTTCTGCTTCATCTTCATTATGCCCTCAGGAATGTGATGGTTCCTGAAGCGCTCACGGAACTGGTCCCATGTGAGAGCATCACGATCCCGAGCTGGGTAGGACTCCCACCAGTCAAGAGCGGAACCCTGCAGCTGCCCTGCTGCATACAGAACTCGCTCACGGTCGTCGCACTGAGCAACAACCAACTGGCGCTCCACCGAACGAAGCCAGTCGTCCGCCTGGAGTGGGTCCGTGGCATGTGAGAAGGTCGGAGGGTGACCTCTCAGGAAATCCGCACGCCTGTCACGGGGCTGAGGCGACGGAGGAGGCGGTGGCTGAGCATGGATCTGTTGCAGAGCCTGAACAGTATTGTTCAGGGTAGCCATCATCTGCATCTGGAGCTGGAAGAACTGCTCCGGGGTCAGTGGTGGCGGCATCGGCAGCGGCTGACCCGTACTCTGGTTGTTCTGCTCCTGCTGGTCAGAACCGGAACCGGTGCGCCTGGTGTTCACCATCTGGTTGCAACGAACGAAATTTCATGAGAACGAGACATTGTGCAGCTGCGGAAATGAAACTTCAGAAACATATGACAGAGAGAAAGGAATATAGGTTTTACCCCCAACGTTCTAACTCAATTTTTTTTTTATTATTTAGTTCAAGTTGGGTTAGGGTCGATTTGCATGAACAAGTGTAACTACTAGACTATGCAATCAACCAAAAATCCAAATCAAACATTTGCACAATAACAAACATTCAATATTCACAACTTAGTCGAGTTTTCCACACTACTCGACTAACACACTCGTTCTGGCGTATTTTCATTGGGATAGCTTAAACTGATAGGGTTAAACGAATTCAGGCCAATGTCTATGGGATATATCAAACTAACCCTCGGAAAAAAAAATAGAGAGGGTTAGCAACTCGAGGTTCAGAATCCAAGGAATAGAAGCAGAAACGAATGTTTGGGTTTTGCGGAAGCAGAGCAAGCGGAAGGAAATCCCTAAACTCGACCATTTCTATCTAGGCTTCGTCCTACAGTCAACCTGGCTCTGATACCAATCTGTCACACCCGATTTATAAGAACATAAATCGAGCAATCATATATGCGCCAGGATCAAGTCACGCATATATACAACAGATTATCAAGATATCACAACACATGTCACGAATAAAAGCGTATAAATTATGAGATGATATCTTTATTACAACTGAATCAAGAATCAGTTCAAGGGATGCGGAAGCGTAAAATGAATACATGAAGAGCTGGGCGCCACAGGGACGTCGACTGGGAGACAAACGCCTAGAAGTCGTCGAAGCCGCTGACGTAGTCCTCCACGTTGCCAGGCACTGAGCAGCAGTCGAAGATATCCAAAATAGAACAGAAGAGTGGAGAGGCAAGTGTGAGTACAGACTAGTACTCAACAAGTATAACACAAATTATGAGGCTCTAGGCTAGCTGACTCAACTGCATTAGCTTTTAGTCTTGGCAGATTTTATTAAAGCTATTTACTACAAGTGAATGAATTACCATAACCCAATTGCATAAGAAATTAATCAATATTAATTAAGAACTACCGAGAACCATCCAAACCGAACCCACCCGGGGAATCTCCCTAGTCAAAGGTTGATAACCCCACTAATCAAAAGGAGGATCTGGGCCGCTCATGACTGTGAGCACAGCTGATATATCAGTTTTACACTCTCGAGAGGTTGCACAACTTTACCCACAAGTCGTGAGCTACGCTAGTTGTTCATCACACTTCCTTAGGTGAGATGGCTAGCAAGCACACTACGAGACCGTTACAAAGGACCACATTGGTAAGGTGTAACCGCTAAGGATTCTGGATCAGCGACGATGGGGCCCACCTCCGGGGGTACAAGACACACAGCACAGACCAAGCCGGAGGAGCAGGGACCATTGAAGCTTACCACCCCTCTTGCCCACGCAGGTAAGTTACTCCCGAACCAACACGACCTAATTAGTAAGTCAAGACCGTCCCATTCCAGTCTTGTGGTTGCGCGGTTGTCCCAGGTTGTCGCTCTATGAACCGGTCCTTATGGAGAGTGGCCAACCAAGCACTAAGCACCGTGCTGGCCCCCTAAACCATGTTTCTACAAAAACATATTTTTAAGGACGCACAAACCACTCAAGCACACAGCACAGAGGGTCGGCTTCAGAATTAAGTTGCATAAGATCATTAACAAATTAATTAAAAAGGACCAAGTGTGTTATAGCGCAGCAACCTAGCACAACTAACCAAAAATGCAACCCAAAGGATATATAAAGGATATAAAGTGGCTAGGAAAGTCCTTATAGGCATACAATATTAAAATGCAGTATGAAATTGTATTTAAAAGTGATAGGATGTTCATGTTATACTTGCCTTCCTCGTACTCTCCCGGCTAGTTGATCACTGTGCGCATCCGGCATAGCCGATTTGTGTTTTTTTAGCAAACTAGTCGATCTGTGAACATCAGCATGCTAGCCGATCAGGGTATGTAACTATTTGATTGTGCATTGGTAAACTAGTTGAGAGTGTGAACATCGGCCGAGCTAATAGGTGCGCATGCGTTAGATTTGTGAATCGGCACAAGTAGCCGATTCCCTATGCTGTACTGGCTGTGCTTAGCTGATAATTACGTTCTCTATTGGATGTGCCTATCCGACTCTTGACTGGAGTGTTAACCGGAGTAATTAGTGTTGGAGTGGTTCGATGATATCAGCAAACAACCAATTGATGCATAGCCAGCGTGGTTGTCTAGATCGGACCAGGTCGGTCAGGGCTCTAACATCGGATCGGACCGATAGGGTGGTTAACATCGGCCGAGGGGCTTTCGCCGGTAGGGAAGAAGTCAAAAGACTCATGGCCGATGGAGTCACGCCTATCGAAAATCGGCTGAACTAGTAGCCGATTGCTAAGCATAGTTGCAAGGGTGTATCAACTAAGTAGTCGATACACAAGGTAGACTAGGACCTTTACATAGGAAGGGGCTCTGACAAGATTGTAATCAAGACCAAAGCAAAGGTATGAGCATCCATATGAATAAGGGTTAATCAATCATCACAAAAAGTCTGCCATAGGGGCAGCAAGTACATCAGGCATGGTGCACAATTTATCTTTAGTCAATCTATGGCAAGGACTTTGGCTACCAATAGCTAATTAAGTTTAGCGTCACACAAATAGTAGGCTAAATATAATTCAAACATTTCACGTTCGAATTAGACCTCTCTTATATTTTAAAGTTGCACAACAAGTCTAATTAAGATTCGAACACGCGGCACAAGAAACATATTGCAATAACAAGCACACATGACTAAACATAACTTTAAGTGGATATGCTTAGCTATTTCTTCTATAAAACAAACTGAATTGATTAACTGAAAAGAATTTAAGTTACAAAACAAAATTAGGTTTGAAAATTCCACATCGATTCATACTTAATCTATAAAAATGGTATACCAAAAATCATGATCTACAAAGTTAACATGTAGGAGCTATGAATATTACACTCTCTTATCTTGGATTTAACATAGATTCAAAAATATTTAGTTTCATATCAAACTTACTTAATAGAAGTTGTAGAGCTCAACTTCTAGTTTCCAACAAAACTGGTTTTGCAATTTTTGGAATTTCCTACAATTTTCTATTGAATTTACAAGTCAGCAACACAGCTCACATGAAATAACATAAACTCTTACCCAGAGGTCCTCAAACAACACTGTTCTCATGAGTCTAGACTTCGCAGAAAACCCCCTGAGCTTGCTCCAATTGTCGCACGAAGTCCTTCACCAGATGGTCGCCGGGGGGTTCGAGCAGCACACCAGGAGCCTATTTTTGGGGTTCGGAGGGTGAGGAGGAGGGCCAACAGGAAGTTCATGGCGGTGGGGGCGGAGCTCAGGATGCGGGCTGCTCCGGCCACAGTCCTCGGCACGCCTGTGCCACGCGCGCGCCTGCCTCGGCCCACCGCCTGGGCCACGCGTCCGCGCGCCGCCTGTCACACCCGATTTATAAGAACATAAATCGAGCAATCATATATGCGCCAGGATCAAGTCACGCATATATACAACAGATTATCAAGATATCACAACACATGTCACGAATAAAAGCGTATAAATTATGAGATGATATCTTTATTACAACTGAATCAAGAATCAGTTCAAGGGATGCGGAAGCGTAAAATGAATACATGAAGAGCTGGGCGCCACAGGGACGTCGACTGGGAGACAAACGCCTAGAAGTCGTCGAAGCCGCTGACGTAGTCCTCCACGTTGCCGGGCACTGAGCAGCAGTCGAAGATATCTGAAGTAGAACAGAAGAGTAGAAAGGCAAGTGTGAGTACAAACTAGTACTCAACAAGTATAACACAAACTATGAGGCTCTAGGCTGGCTGACCCAACTGCATAAGCTTTTAGTCTTAGCAAAATTTTATTAAAACTATTTACTATAATTAGATGAATTACCATAAACCCAATTGCATAATAAATTAATCAATATTAATTAAGAACTACTGAGAACCCTCCAACCAAAACCACCCGAGGAATCTCCCTAATCAAAGGTTGATAACCCCACTAATCAAAAGGAGGATCTGGGCCGCTCATGACTGTGAGCACAGCTGATATATCAGTTTTACACTCTCGAGAGGTTGCACAACTTTACCCACAAGTCGTGAGCTACGCTAGTTGTTCATCACACTTCCTTAGGTGAGATGGCTAGCTAGCACACTACGAGACCGTTACAAAGGACCACATTGGTAAGGTGTAACCGCTAAGGATTCTGGATCAGAGACGATGGGGCCCACCTCCAGGGGTACAAGACACACAGCACAGACCAAGCCGGAGGAGCAGGGACCATTGAAGCTTACCACCCCTCTTGCCCACGCAGGTAAGTTACTCCCGAACCAACACGACCTAATTAGTAAGTCAAGACCGTCCCATTCCAGTCTTGTGATTGCGCGGTTGTCCCAGGTTGTCGCTCTATGAACCGGTCCTTATGGAGAGTGGCCAACCAAGCACTAAGCACCGTGCTGGCCCCCTAAACCATGTTTCTACAAAAACATATTTTTAAGGACGCACAAACCACTCAAGCACACAGCACAGAGGGCCGGCTTCAGAATTAAGTTGCATAAGATCATTAACAAATTAATTAAAAAGGACCAAGTGTGTTATAGCGCAGCAACCTAGCACAACTAACCAAAAATGCAACCCAAAGGATATATAAAGGATATAAAGTGGCTAGGAAAGTCCTTATAGGCATACAGTATTAAAATGCAGTATGAAATTGTATTTAAAAGTGATAGGATGTTCATGTTATACTTGCCTTCCTCGTACTCTCCCGGCTGCTGCTCGAACTGCTCGGAAGATGGCTGCTCCTGGTACTGCTCCGGTGGCTCGACGTCTACTCACGATCGTAACAGCAATACATGGGCCACACATGCACACACATGCAAACAATAGCAAAATATAAGAAACAGTACACCAATACAATAGAACAGCACATAAAACTAGACTAGAACTATTCTACGTGTTACAACGATCGCGCGGATATAAAGAACACCTAAAACGGAGCTAAGACGCGAAAACTACGCTTAAAACAAGATACAGGGACCTATCTGCGAGAAAAACATAACTTACAGGGGGTTCTGTGCAAAAACTGAGGACCTAAACGTAATCAAAGCATAGACTCAGGGGCTAGCACGTGAAAACACGCGGCATGGACTGCGGGCACTAAAACCCGAAAGCGCAGGGGTCTAAACGAGTAAAACAGGGCCTGATTGTAAATACTTTTGAACTACACGGAAGCGCGGGTTGATTTCAGGAAAGGCCGAGGGCTCTTTAGCAAAATCGCCATGGCTGAAAAGGGGGGGTACACGGCTTCTAATCTGGGCGGTTGGATCAAAATCGAACGGTTCGGACGCATTCCGGTTCGGACGGTCCGATCTACACAGCGGAAGGTCCGGTCGGTCCGATCTGGATCAGACCGGTCCGATCTGGCTGACTCGCGGGGACGGCGGAACGGTCGCTGGAATTTGACTCCCGCGGTGGCGCGCGGCTCGGGCTCGCCGGAGCTCGGCGTTCTCGCTGCTCCAGAGGTCAAAACAACTCGAGATCGGGTCGGGCGTGATCAGCGCGACATGCGTGATCCACCTGGGGCTAAGGCGGGGCTCAGGAGGCGCTCTAGCTGTGAGTGCGACGGCGGGGTGGGTCTGCACGGTGGCGCACCGCCGGCGCGCGGCGTTCTGGTCACTGCGGAGGCCTAAATGCTACGGGATCTAGCGCAACACGACCAGGGGAATGATGTGCTGCTCACCGAGGCGTCGTGGGGACCGGAGGCGCGACGGAGGATGGTCGTCGACGATGGCCGTGCGGCAGAGGTGGGCGGCGCTCGCGGAGGAAGCTGCTGCAGGGGCTCTCCGGACTCCTAGGCTCCATGGGTCGACGCGTGGGGCTCCTGCGAAGGTGTTACGGGGGTCAGGGAGATCCGGGGATCACCGATGGCGAGGAATTGCGAGGGCGGAGCGCCTCACCGGCGGCGGCTTCGGGTTCAATTCCGGCACGGCCAGAGCTCAGGGTCGAGGGCAGAAACTTCGGGAAGCTTCCTGGTGGCGAGGCGGAGCTACCGCGGGTGATGTGGTGGCCTGGGGCGCGGCGGAGCGGCCGGACCACGGGGAGATCGAGGCGACCGGAGCGGGGAAAGAAGGGGGCGGCGGTGCTGGAGATCTTCGGGGTTGCAGGGCTGGGGTTAGGGTTCTGGGGGCTCAGGAAGTTCCTTTTGTAGGGCGGCGGCGCTGCCTTGGCATGCGGGCCCAGAGAGAGTGGCTCGCCGGGGATCTCGGGAAGGAGTTGCGCCGGAGAAGAAAGGGGAGGGAGAAGGGGCCGACAGGTGGGGTCAGGCTGAGGGAATGACCGAGAACAGAAGGAATGACTGAGAAAAGAACGGGAATGACTGAGAAAAGAACGGGAATGACTGAGAAAAGAAGGAATGACTGACCTACTTTCCTGTTTCCTCCCTTTTGTTTCTTTTTCAAACAACTCGATTCTATTTGAATTCAACTCAAATTTGAATTCAACTCCTATGCACTCAACCAAATAAAACTTATGCACCAGCATGAATGCACAAACATGTTGAACCTAAAATAAATTTTAATTCTTTGTGAATTAAATTATAAATAAATGCAAGCTAGGCAAAATAAACCCTTGGAACAATTACTGGAGCCCAATTAAATTCATTATAAATCTCGAAATTTTACCTTAGGGTGTTACACCGCCGGCCTCCCGTGACGCACGCTTCGCTCCTGGGTCGAACCGCCGCGCCACCACCGCAGCCGCGCCACCGGTCCGCCAGCCACTGCTGCCTGACCAGCCTCCGCCCGCCGCGTGTGCCCGCACTCCTGCTGTCGCCCGCGCGCTTGCGCGCTCTGCGTCCGCGCGCGCCTGGAGCCGCGCACCTCCGCCAGGGGCCCGCCACCGCCTGCCCCGTGACCCGACCGAGCCCGCGCCGCCATCCTCGAACGGCCGCGCTTCGGCCTTGCGCGCGCCGCCCCGCGCTACTCCCGCCAGCCGCGCGCCGGCCCGCCACCAGCTGAGCCGAGCCGCCCCGCGCGCGCTGCATCGCATGGGGCCGCGCGCTCGCCTGCACACGCGCCGCACGGGCCCCTTGGCTGCTGGATCCTGCGCCAGTGAGTGGAGAAGGGGTTCAACGGAAGGAAGAACAGAGGGAGGAGATAAGGTTGGAGGAGGGAAAAAGAGGATTTGCTAGTGCTGCTGCCGTGAGCTGCTATTGCCTGCTGAGGAGACGCGTGGATTTTTGCAGCAGGAGGTGGCAAGAGCGGTCAGGAACAGCGGCGAACCGCAGTGCAGACAAGCAGAGAAGCGCCAGAGGAGGAAGAGAAAGGGAATTTCCTGAGGACTTGTTTGCAATTTTAGAAAATTACAGGGACCTCTTGGTAAAGAAGAATTTAACCACTATTCTGGAGCTCAAACAAAAATGTGACCAAAATGAAAGTTGCACAACTTTTCAAACTCTACAACTTTGTTTTAGGGTTTAAACTCCAAAACTCAAAATATGAAGTTTTATTTTAAGACTTGGACTACATTTGAATTTCATAAAATTTTTGTCCTTGTTAGGTAAATTACATATAACCTTGGGCCTATTTGCAAAAATGCTATGTAAGTCATGATTACTTACATTATTACCCTTTGGCCTCTAGTAATTTTGGAAAGTTACTTTTGTAAATCACCTATTTTGCATAAAAAGACTTGTACTTTTATAAAATTACATACGTACCCCTATTTCCTCAACTTTACGCAAATTTTTACACAATTTAACTCCTACATTTCTAATGCAACTGTTGGGTAAATATATATTTTTACAAGACATAAAGTAAGAAAAACATATTTGCAAAACTACTCTTTACTTATTTTGAAGTTACCTTCTATCCAATTACATTTTGCAAAAACAACCCTAGGTTTTTCTGTAATTATAAAAGTACCCTTTTACTGGCACTTAAATTTTTCAACAGCTTCACATAAACACACATAAGCTTTACACTAACAAACATATATTTCACACTAACAAAATATATGTCTAGCATTACAAGCACACGAACTGTCACACAACTCCTATATCGCGCGAGTGACAGGAAATCACCCGACTTCTACCGGTCTTATTAGCGGAGCATCTATCTGATAAGGACTCAGGAGCATTACATTGGGTCCCTAGTATTTATGCATCTAGGGTTTCATTACAACTCCTAGACTTAATGCATAAGTATAGATAAATAGACATAGATTGCAGTGTAATAAAGTAGTGGGATATGTCCGGGGCTTGCCTTCTTGAGTGGGGGTGGGGGTAGGAGTGTCAGAGGCTTCCGAACCTTGGTTCAGGGCTTCAGTTAGTTCTTCGACGGCTTGTGCTGGATCTTCAGAAAACCCTTGGTCTTGTCCTAAGACCAATTCGTAATCTCCGTCGTTAAGCGTCGTTGATTCTATATGAGATGCAATATAATAAGTAAGACTAGGTTTGAGTTTAAGATCTTATATTATAAAAGTTGCAATTCATCAAGTCAACATACAAAAGTTCATGAAATAAAAGGGTTTAGGTTTGAATGACTCTTCATAAGTGAGTCATAACTTAGTACTAAATTTATTGCAAGCAGAACTAGATCATTTGAAATTTGAATTTAAATTCTAATTTAAAATCAAAACTTTAGGTTAAAAGGATTATGAGGTTTGATAAATTAGTTGTACACTAATCATCAACATATTAGAGTATGACAAAAAGATCTTAATTAATTAGGCTTATAGAACGTGCTTAGTTAAAGTTTCAAATTTGAATTGCCCAAATTTAAAAGAAGTTAAGCTACCCAACAATTCTAGGTTGAAATTTTAATGCAAGGCTACACATAGTTTATAGAAGTTGCATGCTAAAATTCATAAGCAACAAAGCATACATGTAGAAATTAAGTACTAATTACCCTTTAACCTTGAATTTCAAATAGATGCAAAAGTATTTAGTTTCATATTAAACTTCATAAACAAAAGTTGTAGGACCTGAAATCTAGTTTCCAACAAAACTAATTTTGCAATTTTTGGATTTTTCTGTGATTTTCTATGAATTTTACAAGACCGAAAGCACACACACATGAAATAATAGATTCACTAGAGAGGGGGGGTCTGGACATTATGCACTTGGGCCCCTGGGAAAAGTTCCCTTCTCACGAACACGCCCCTGCCTGGTCTTGACATGGCTTGGCCGCTCGGCCCCGGCATGTTCTCACCGGCGGCGAGGTCGCCGGCGGGGAGGGACCGGCCAAGTACGACCAGCAGGAGGGGAAAACACGTTGGGCAAGGTGGGGTTCATCTGGCAGAAGGGAAACCTGGCCGACGGCGAGGAGGGGCGGCGGCCGTGGCGGCGCAACGCCGTTCCCGGCGAAGGGCCGGCGAACACGGGGATTAAACACGCGCATGAGCATCACTGGGACATGGGAAGGCGATTTCCATACGTGGATTAGACGGAGGGGTGACGGTGCGGGCGATCGACGACGAGGCCGAGCTCGGCGGCGCCAATGGGGGGGACGGCTCGGGGTGGCGCAAATCCGGCGAGGGGGAGGGCCGGGGCTGGGTTGGATCCGGTTGTGGAGTAACGGGAGGAGGCGAGGAAGCTCTGGGCTCAAGGGATTGGGTCGGGACGGTGCGGCTGCGGGTAATTTTCCGGTGGAATTCGACGGCGGTGGCTCTGTGTTCAGTGGTCGCGAGGAAGAAAGGATAGAGGGAGAAACAGTGGAAGGATGGGGCTTAGTTCGGTTTTGTAGCCAGGCACGGCCTGCGGGAGAGAAGGAAGGGAGCAGGGGTTCACCCAGCAAGCACGGACCATGGGCGGCGCCGGCGGGTCGGGTAGGGCGGCGTGGCAGCCGCTCGGGACAGCGGCCCGACGTGGAGGAGCCAGGGACTGCCAACGTGGGCACCGAGGGTGGTGGGAGGAAGAGCAGCTCGACACGTGGAGCGGGGCGCAGAAGGGCGTAGAGCGGCGGCCGGGGGAGCTGTACGGGCGGCGGAGCAGAGGGGAAACAGGAAAACAGAGCAGAGCAGGTGCTCGGGGAGGAAGAAGAGAGAAGAAAGGAGACGAGGACTGATTTGCAAAACCAAAGAAACACAGGGACTTCACTATGAAGAGCTTATAACTTTTAAACCAGTGCTCAAATGGAGATGGTCCAAAAAGCAAAAGTGCATAGTTTTTCAAACTCTACAACTTCTCTTTAAGGTTCATCTGCAGTTGAGTAATAGTTTTGAAGATACTATAAACTTAGTAATATTTTCAAATTTTATGTAAATCCTATGGATAAAATTACTTTTACATATATACCCAAGGGTAATTTCTCATATTTTTGCAATTTAACCACAAGTTACCATCTTTTGCAAAACAACCCTCATGTTTTTAAACTTTTCCCTCCATATCCACCCATTTTGCATAAAAGGACCTCTAGTTAAGTTTAATTACATAAATAACACTTTGTCCTTAACATAGCACAAATTAAGCACACTTTTACCATACTTTGCACATAGGAACCTACCAAAACTCTAGGGTGTGACCAAGCTATTTACCTGAGTGTCACAGCGGAGGATGATCCACAGCCACGACGAGGTCGTCTGGCTTGCGCTTTCGGGATGAACCCAAGTAGTCTCGCTGGCTCTTGTCGGTACGGTTGTCATCTGTGCGCCTCGGGTTGTTGTCATTGCGCCTCGGGAACCATTCACGCATCTTCTCCTCTTGCTCGGACCAACTGTGCATCATGTCATGAAGTCCTGCAACAGTCTTTGGTCTGTTCCGCCCAAAGTCTCTAAAGATGCCTAGGTTGGTGAGGCCATTGTAGAAGCAGTCGATAATGTCCTCTTCCGAGATGTTCGCAATGGTGGCTCGTACGTCCAAGAAATAGCATGTGTATGATTGTAGGAGCTTGTTGCGTTCCTGTTTACACTGAGCAAAATCATGACAAGTACCTGCGCGGGTGATTGCCCCCTGGAAGTTGTCGATGAAGACTTTCTTGAGCCCCTCCCAGGAGTCGATCAAGTTGTTGCGGAGGCTCTCCAGCCATGTGAGCGGTACAGGGTCCAAAGCCATCGGGAAGTAGACGACGTTGGTGATGTTGGAGCCTCCTGCGACTTCTATGGTGGTAGAGTAACATTGTAGCCATTGCTGAGGAGCTTGTTTGCCGTCGTACTTTGTGATCCCAATTGGCTTGAAGACCTCAGGGTACTTGTAACTGTTGAACCGTGCCGTGAACGCTGGAAAGTGATCACTACAGTCGGTACTTTCTGGATCGGCTACTTCACGCTCTCTGTGTCTGGAATCAATTATGGATCGCGCATCGCGTCCTTCATTGATTTTCTAGCGCAGGTCTTCAATGGGATGATTAGGTTGTCACGGTGTAACATCCCAGTTTTTATCACTATTGAAAGATATTTTCAAGGCAACCCTCTAGATCCTTCTCCACTAAGCAAGAGTGAGATATTTTGCAAGGCAACCCTCTAGATCCTTCTCCACTAAGCAAGAGTGAGATATTTTCAAGGCTTCTCTTGACCTATAAATAGAGCCCCCTCCTTGCCATGGCATCCACCCATGAGCAAGGTAGATGAATTGTGGTAGGGCTAGGAGGGTGAGTGCTGGACTAGCCACTTAAAGGTGTGTGTTCCTTCGTGACTTTGTCACTCCAATAAGGTAAGTATTTTTATAAGTGTTAGTCTCCTGGTTAAACTTAAGTACTTAGTTATAAGTTGTGATTCATCTGTTGGTAGGCTCTACCTCCCGGAAGCAAAAGGCGGCTCTGCCGTCAAAAGGACCCGGTACACTAAGTAACTAGAAGCCGACCGACTCTGAATTGAGTTGGTGTGTCATAGGGGTAGATCCTCAACTTAGTGGGTATTAGGGCCACCTCAATTCCCAACAAACCGCTAAAATAAAACTTATGTTGCAATTAAACTAGTAACGTAAAATAATACTAACGTTATATGAGGTATTACGTAACTACTAGGTAGACTATTTTATACTCTTGCCTTGCGTTAGTGCATTCGTTCCCTTCAGTAACCAGCATACGCATGCTTGCACCTACGACAAAAATCATCTCGTCCCTTTCCATAGAAGCCTCTCGGGTCACCGCACCACGCCATAATTCCCAGATAATCATGATAGCGCCTACCTTCTCCGCCATAACTTCATCATTCCCTGTAAGCCACAGAGTACCCACACCATTGACCTTGAAATAACCCATCATGCAAATATGGCGGCACCCACCTCGCCATAAATCGGGGTCGTCGCGCACAGTGCCGGCCAAGATATTCTTTTCCGCCGCGCGAACCGCCTCACCTCGTCTATAAAGGAAGCCGACACCCCCTTCCTGCTGCCCTCACCCGCGCTCGCTCTCGCTTGCGCACGCGCGACACGCCGGCCCCATGACGGGACCGCGCACTGCCGACGGCACCGCGCCGTGACGCCCACCTCCGCGTCCCCACCTCGCCCACGCTGCTGCAGCGTCCTCGCCGGCTTTGCCGCCTCGACGCTCGCGCCTTCAGCGCTGCCACTGTTTGACAGCGCCTACCTTCTCCGCCATAACTTCATCATTCCCTGTAAGCCACAGAGTACCCACACCATTGACCTTGAAATAACCCGTCATGCAAATATGGCGGCACCCACCTCGCCATAAATCGGGGTCATCGCGCACAGTGCCGGCCGAGATATTTTTTTCCACCGCGCGAACCGCCTCACCTCGTCTATAAAGGAAGCCGACACCCCCTTCCTGTTGCCCTCACCCGCGCTCACTCTCGCTTGCGCACGCGCGACACGCCGGCCCCACGACGGGACCGCGCACTGCCGACGGCACCGCGCCGTGCCGCCCACCTCCGCGTCCCCACCTTGCCCATGCCGCTGCAGCGTCCTCACCGGCTTTGCCGCCTCGACGCTCGCGCCTTCAGCGCTGCCACTATTTGAGTTGACGGCGAGCTGCTGCAGCCCACGCCGCGCAAACCGCCTCACCTCGTCTATAAAGGAAGCCGACGCCCCCTTCCTGCCACCCTCACCCGCGCTCTCGCTCGTGCACGCGCGACACGCCAGCCCCACGACAGGACCGCGCACTACCGTCTCACCCGTGCCGCCCTCACCGTGCCACCAACCTCCTCGTCCCCACCTCGCCCACACCGCTGCAGCATCCTCACCGGCTTTGCCACCTTGACGCTCGCGCCTTCAGCGCTGTCACCCGTCCCTGTGCGACGCCGCTGCTGCTCTCCTCGCCTATAAAAGGAGCGAGGCCGTGACGAACCCCATCATCAGCCCAAGCACACCGAGCCGCTTCGCTCCGCTAGCTGAACCACTTCTCACGAGCCTAGCTCACTCACGAGATGAAGCTCCAATAGTTGACCCTCTTCCTCGAGCTGTGCCGCGCCAAGGTGAGATGGCAGGTAGCTTCCTGACCATTAACTCCGCAATACTAATAAAGGTCCAAAACACCCACCAGGCCGTGAGCACCTAATCCAAATCATTCTATTTAAATACTAACCAATACTGTAAACCCAATATCTCCTTCATATCAACTCCTTTTCACATAACTCTTTTTTCCTAAACACTCCTCAAATCATATACTATCTATTCCTCCTATTTTCATCTCCATTTGAGCTTATTTTATAGCTTGCTTCTATTGTTTGCCGGTTGTGCCGTTTTTGCCCATAGATCACGGAGTGACCGAGGAGGAGCCTGCCAAGGAGTATGAAGGCCAATACAGCGGGCCGGAGCCAGAGGACCCGTATCGCGAGTAGGAAGCTGCCGCCGACGTGAGCGGTTGCATCCATGTGAGGACGTCTAGTTGTAGCCCTGGTTTAAGATCGATTACATATACCGGTGCTTGAGTGATTGAGTATGCTCATACATGCATATGAGTAGTTATGCATAAGAGTGGTAGGCTCGAGTTGACATGTTGAGGAATGGTTGCTGCCCTGGTGAACCATAAGGACCGAGTTGTTTTGACATCTCACCTAGCTTACTTTAGTACGACCACAGGTTCCGTCATGGGCTGGACTTAGCCTAATCCCACTGGTTAGCCTGACAGTCGTAGGGATAGTTCACAGGTATAGACCATTGGGGTTAGGGCCCGAGGGTTTGTGCGGCCGGGCTGGGGCGTGACCATGGCTGGGTGTCGGCTATGTCGGTTGTCCGTTCGGGCAGTCGAGCTTGTGGGTATAGTGTACGAGCTCTGCAGAGTATAGAATCCATTCCAATGGTCCGTGTCCATGGAAATGGACAGGCTACGGTGTGGTCCTGACAACTAGTGAGCTATCTACTGTGGGTTGTGTCGGGAAGAGTTGCATACATGAGTTGCATTACTAATGCATTGTGCTTACTGTGCGTCGTGCATGTCATTCCCCTCCCGTAGGGTGAGGTGGAACTTGCTGAGTACTCTTGTACTCAACCCTTGTTGATTTTCTCCAGAGGATCCTGACTTTATGCCAGAAGACTATGAGTAGATCGTGTCCGCACCCAAGCTGATCGAGTGGAGCCGTGATGGATGAAGAGCTAGTCCTCCATGCCGTCATGCTAGTCGTTATCCTATGGTTGTGCTGTGTAGCTCTGTGTTCTCGCTTTACCCCTCGTGTACTTGTTGAATAAAGCTCTGTATGACTCTGGACTCCACTTGATGTAACATGTATTATGCCGGAGACCTTATTCGGTAATTAATAAATGATTTAGCCTTGATCTTTGGGTCGGGGTGCTTCAAGTGGTATCAGAGCCATGCTTGGCTGTAGGACACGAACCGGTAGTAACGATGACCGTAGGAGCCCTAGGATGGTCAATTCTTGAAACCCTGTTACTCCTTAAAACTTTATCCTTATTATGCTAACCCTACCTTTGTAAGTTAGATGGCGGATGACTGGACCACCACCTACTGCATCAACGAAGATGGATTCCCCAGGGTGCTATATGCTGCCACGGTGCGACTAGGTATTCCGGAACGACCGGAGTACGTGGGTCGCGAGTTCATGGAGCATGGCACTGAAAGATGTGAGGTCACCATCCATATTGGCATCAGTGATAAATACTTGGAGATGCAACCATGGAGCATCACCGCCACTGGAGCCCGTATGCCTGACACCATTCAACTTGCAGCTCGCAAGGCACTGCGGTACCTGTGTCAGATGTTCGAATGGCACTTGGGTTCCACTCCCATGAAGTACTTTCCACCGTTGGATCATAGCCGTCCTGCTTGGGCGGCGAGGATCCGCAACCTGGAAAGTCCCGCAGGGAGAGAGAAGAACCCCACAGTTGTCGCTATGTCTGGCTATTTGCTTAGCCTCGATGATTTGTGCGACCAACTGCACCAGCGTGTGAGAGATTCAATCCAGCATGCTGAGGGAGCGGAGTCCCGCTGGCATAAGGCTAAGCTGGCCTTAGCCCAAGCAGAAGCCCGAGTGGCTGAAGCTGAAAACCGCCTTGCCGTGGCTGAAGAAAACCTTAGGGAGCAGGCAGACCACCATAGCCAGCTTCTTAGAGGTGTCTACCTAGTAGATCGTGCCAAGCATAAGGGACACCATCCCAGGACTACGCTGAGTCGCCAATCTTGGAGGGGATCCCACTGTACCCTTTGTCCCAACTGCGCAGGAGGATTTGCGAATCAGTGCCGCCCACGCCTCCCGCATCTCCCCGAGATCCCGGAAACAGTGATCCCGAAGACCGTGTTGTAGGGTTCAGTAGCCGAGTCGTCCCGGTCGACCCTTAAAAGTCGAGCCGCGTTATTGTAATCCGTCGTGTCATGTATCCCTGCTTGTTTGAATGAATGCTTGTGTGGTGCTTGAATGATTCGTTTGTGTTGTGTGCTATTATATATATGAAAATCTACCCTAGTAATAAATTAGGAGAGCCACCTAATCTTACCTTATCCCTCCTCGACCGCAGATGTCCCGTCATTCGAGACGAGTCCAGGGACTCCATGCTCAGGAAGACGGTGACGAGGTCAACCCGAGAAACCAGGCCCCTCTGAATGTAGCCCCAGAAGTGCCAGAAAATGGATACCTACCGCCGCTACCTCCCCGTGCCCCAGCACCCATTGATCTGGCAGCCATACTGCAGTAGCAGAACCAACTCCTTCAAGTTCTTGTGACCACTCTCACAACTCAAGCTCAAGGCAATCTTGGCAATAAAAGACCTGCAATGCATCATGGCAATGGCAGCAGAATTGCAGATTTCAACTGCTTGCAGCCACCTAAGTTTGGAGGATCTGGTAACCCTATTGAGGCAGATGATTGGCTGCAAGAGATTGAAATGAAGCTCAAAGTGGTCCATGCAGAGATTGAAATGAAGCTCGAAGTGGTCCATGCAGATGACAGAGACAAGGTTTTGCTCGCAGTACAGCAGTTAAGGGGACCAGTCCTTGCTTGGTGGCAGAGTTACCGGGAAATAAATGAAAACGCTAACGAGATGGTATGGGCTGACTTTGTCAAGATCTTCAGAGAACATCACATTTCTAGTAGTGTCATGAAGCTCAAGAGGGATGAGTTCAGAAAGCTTCATCAAGGTGGTATGAATGTGACGGAGTATCTTCATAAGTTCACAGAGTTGTCTCGTTATGCACCAGAGGATATCAATGATGACGAAATGAAGCAAGAAGCTTTTCTTGGTGGGCTTAACCCTGAAATTAGGACCTTGGTTGAACTCACCACCCACAGTGACTTTAATGCCATGATCAACAGGGCTATCACCACTGAGAGAAATAGGAGGTCAGAACTCAGTGAGCGCAAATGACAGTTTGAAAGCAAGAAACCCCAGCAGATGGAGAAGCTTCAGTATCCGGCTCACTCAGGCCAGAGGAGCCAGGGTGCACTCTCATTCAAAATGCACCCGGTTCTTTCCAGAAGCCAGCCCAGTCAGCTCCTGTTATGAAGACCCAGAATACCTCCCGCACCCAACCAACTGGTGGAAGTCAAGTGACCAATGTGAAGACCTGTTTCCACTGCCGCGAAGCTGGACACTACAGGGCCAACTGTTCATATCTCAATCAGCCCGCCCCTTCTATTTTCTCCAACTCTGTTCAAGGACCAAAGCAGCCAACGGGAGCCAACCGTACGACGCTAGCTAGGAGCCAGTAGCAGTCCTTCGGCAAGGCAAAGGTGAACCATGTGCATGCTGAAGAAGCAGAGGATGCACCAGGAGTGATTTTCGGTGAGTTTCTGGTCCAATCAGCTCTAGCCTCAGTGCTCTTTGATTCTGGAGCATCGCATTCCTTTATATCCTCCCACTTTGTGGAAAAGCATGATATACCTACTATAGCCCTTAAGAGGCCGTTAATGACACGTTCGCCTGGAGGTCATATACCTTGCCACTTAGGTGTCTTAGATATCCCTATAAACCTAAGTGGGGTAGTATTTCTTGCCAACCTAGTAGTCCTTACTTCCAAAGGGATAGATGTCATACTCGGTATGGATTGGCTCACCAAGCACCGAGGAAACATAGCCTGTGCTGAGAGAGCAGTGACAGTCACCAACCACCAAGGGTTAACAGTCACATGCTTAATCCAGTCTAGCCTATCAGACTCCATAGTGAACCACATTCAAGCAGAATCCCCAGAAGATGTGCCGGTAGTTCAGGAATTCGCAGATGTATTTCCAGATGAATTATCTGGTATGCCTCCAGAAAGAGATGTAGAGTTCACTATTGACTTAGTCCCTGGAACCAAACCTATAGCAAAGAATGCCTATCGGTTAGCAGCCCCAGAGCTTGCCGAGTTGAAGAAGCATGAGACTTTGTGTGGACTACCGTGACCTGAATGCAGTCACCATCAAGAACAAGTACCCTCTACCTCGGATTGATGACCTGTTTGATCAGCTGAAGGGAGCTAAGTTCTTCTCCAAGATAGATCTGAGGTCAGGTTATCATCAGCTCAGAGTGCGACAAGAGGACATCTCTAAGACAGCCTTCAGGACCTCTTATGGCCAGTATGAGTTCACAACGATGCCTTTTGGTCTAACTAATGCCCCTGCCTTTTTCATGACCCTCATGAATAAGGTATTTATGGAGGAGTTAGATCGGTTTGTCATGGTATTCATAGACGACATACTGGTCTACTCTAAGAGTGCTGAGGAGCATGGACAACATCTCAGAGTTGTGCTGGGAAAGCTCAGAAAACACTAGTTGCATGCCAAGTTTAGTAAGTGTGAATTCTGGATGCAGAGAGTCAGTTTCCTGGGTCACGTCTTAATAGCTAAAGGTGTTGAAGTGGACCCAGAAAAGGTCAAGGAAGTATCAGAATGGAAGCAACCAACCTCAGCCTCGGAGATCAGGAGTTTCTTGGGATTAGCCGGCAATTACCGGAGATTCATAGAAGGTTTCTCTAAGATAGCCCGGCCTATGACCGAGTTACTCCGGAAGGACACAAAGTTTGTCTGGTCTGAAGCTTGCAAGAGGAGTTTTCAAGAGTTAAAGAGGTGACTAACTTCTACCCCGGTGCTAGTCTTGCCAGATAATCAGAAGAGCTTTGTCGTTTATTGTGACGCATCCCGACAAGGATTGGGTTGTGTGCTTATGCAAGAAGGAAGAGTTGTAGCTTATGCCTCAAGATAGTCTAGAACACATGAGCAGAACTACCCCACCCATGACTTGGAGTTAGCCGCGATGGTGCATTCCCTCAAGATTTGGAGACATTATCTAATCGGGAACAAGTGTGAAATCTATACGGATCATAAGAGCCTGAAGTACATTTTCACCCAGTCAGATCTCAACCTTAGACAGAGAAGATGGTTGGAGTTTATCAAAGACTATGATTTGGACATTCATTATCACCCTGGAAAAGCTAATGTGGTGGCTGATGCGCTCAGTCATAAAGCGTATTGCCATCACCTAGTTACGCAAGCCCAAGAGCTGAGTAAAGAAATGAGGAAGATGAACCTAAGGGTTATATGCCACTCCTACAACCACAATGTTAGTGTTCATCCCATCCTGGATGACCAGATCAAGGAAGCTCAGATGGAGGATGAAAGATTGGTATGGATTAAAGATTGCAACAGTGAAGGCAAAGCCCCAGATTTCTGGATAGATAAGGATGGAGTCTTGTGGTTCAAGAAAAGATTATGTGTGCCTAAGCAAGGTCATTTTCGCAGGACCATCTTGGATGAAGCCCATAACTCCACTTATTCCATTCACCCCGGCACTACGAAAATGTACCTGGACCTTAAGGAGAAGTATTGGTGGAATGGTATGAAGGGGGATATCGCTCGATTCGTCACTCATTGCGATATGTGCAAAAGGGTTAAGGCAGAGCACCCGAAATCCAGTGGATTACTCCAACCGTTGCCAATTCCAGTATGGAAGTGGGATGAAGTTAGTATGGATTTTATCACCGGTCTACCAAGAACCCAGAGCGACCATGACTCGGTTTGGGTAATTGTCGACCGACTCACTAAGGTGGCACACTTCATCCCAGTACGTACCAATTATGGAGGGGATAAATTAGCCAAGTTATATATTGAGCGTATTGTGAAGTTGCATGGAGTACCTAAGAGGATTGTGTCAGATAGTGGCACCCAGTTCACTTCGAGATTCTGGGGCAGGTTACATGAAGCACTTGGTACAAAGTTGGACTTCAGTTCAGCCTATCATCCCCAGACCGATGGCCAGACCGAAAGAATTAATCAGATCCTTGAAGACATGCTAAGAGCCTGTGTTCTTACTTATGGCAAAAATTGGGAAGACAGTTTGCCATATGTGGAGTTCTCTTACAACAACAGCTACCAGTCCAGTTTGAAGATGTCGCCGTTTGAAGCCCTCTACGGGAGGAAGTGTCGCACACCTCTCATGTGGACTGAAGTCGGTGACCGCATTATTGAGGGCCCAGATTTTATTAAAGAAGCAGAAGACAAGATAGCAGAAATCAGAGAGAATCTAAAGGCAGCTCAGTCCCGCCAGAAAAGTTATGCCGATAAAAGAAGACGTACTCTTAGCTTCGAAGTTGGGGACTATGTGTACCTTAAAGTTTCCCCAATTCGCAGCACACGCAGATTCCAGGTACAAGGAAAGTTGGCTCCACATTACATTGGACCTTTCCCAATTATCAAGAAAGTAGGAGCGGTAGCCTGTAAGCTTCAGTTGCCAGCAGAGATGTCAGATGTGCACGACGTATTCCACATGTCCCAACTCAGAAAGTGTATGCGAGTACCAGAAGAACAAGTGGCCCCAGAAACAATCGACCTGCAGGATGATCTCAGATACCAAGAAGTACCAGTAAAAATTCTAGATACTGTGATGCGAAGAACCCGCAACTCAGCAGTCAAAATTTGTCGAGTCCAGTGGAGTAGACATTTGGAAGCAGAAGCAACTTGGGAGAGAGAAGATGCGCTCTGAGCCGAGTTCCCCAGTCTCTTTAGTTTGAAGCCGAATCTCAGGGACGAGATTCAACCTAAGTGGGGTAGGTTTGTAACATCCCAGTTTTCATCACTATTGAAAGATATTTTAAAGGCAACCCTCTAGATCCTTCTCCACTAAGCAAGAGTGAGATATTTTGCAAGGCAACCCTCTAGATCCTTCTCCACTAAGCAAGAGTGAAATATTTTCAAGGCAACCCTCTAGATCCTTCTCCACTAAGAAAAAGTGAGATATTTTCAAGGCTTCCCTTGACCTATAAATAGAGCCCCCTCCTTGCTATGGCATCCACCCATGAGCAAGGTAGATGAATTGTGGTAGGGCTAGGAGGGTGAGTGCTGGACTAGCCACTTAAAGGTGTGTGTTCCTTCGTGACTTTGTCGCTCCAATAAGGCAAGTATTTTTATAAGTGTTAGTCTCCTGGTTAAACTTAAGTACTTAGTATATAAGTTGTGATTCATCTGTTGGTAGGCGGCTCTGCCGTCAAAAGGACCCGGTACACTAAGTAACTAGAAGCCGACCGACTCTGAATTGAGTTGGTGTGTCATAGGGGTAGATCCTCAACTTAGTGGGTATTAGGGCCACCTCAATTCCCAACAAACCGCTAAAATAAAACTTATGTTGCAATTAAACTAGTAATGTAAAATAATACTAATGTTATATGAGGTATTACGTAACTACTAGGCAGACTATTTTATACTCTTGCCTTGCGTTAGTGAATTCGTTCCCTTCAGTAACCAGCATATGCATGCTTGCACCTACAACAAAAATCATCTCGTCCCTTTCCATAGAAGCCTCTCGGGTCACCGCACCACGCCATAATTCCCAGATAATCATGATAGCGCCTACCTTCTCCACCATAACTTCATCATTCCCTGTAAGCCACAGAGTACCCACACCATTGACCTTGAAATAACCCGTCATGCAAATATGGCGGCACCCACCTCGCCATAAATCGGGGTCGTCGCGCACAGTGCCGGCCGAGATATTTTTTTTCCGCCGCGCGAACCGCATCACCTCGTCTATAAAGGAAGCCGACACCCCCTTCCTACTGCCCTCACCCGCGCTCACTCTCGCTTGCGCACGCGCGACACGCCGGCCCCACGACGGGACCGCGCACTGCCGACGGCACCGCGCCGTGCCGCCCACCTCCGCGTCCCCACCTCGCCCACGCCGCTGCAGCGTCCTCGCCAGCTTTGCCGCCTCGACGCTCGCGCCTTCAGCGCTGCCACTGTTTGAGTTGACGGCGAGCTGCCGCAGCCCACGCCGTCACCCGTCCTTGTGCGACCCCGCTGCTGCTCCCCTCGCATATAAAAGGAGCGAGGCCGTGACGAACCCCATCATCAGCCCAAGCACACCGAGCCGCTTCACTCCGCTAGTTGAACCACTTCTCATGAGCCCAGCTCACTCACGAGACGAAGCTCCAACAGTTGACCCTCTTCCTCGAGCTGTGCTGCGCCAAGATGAGATGGCAGGCAGCTCCCCGACCATTAACTCCGCAATACTAATAAAGGTCCAAAACACCCACCAGGCCGTGAGCACCTAATCCAAATCATTCTATTTAAATACCAACCAATACTGTAAACCCAATATCTCCTTCATATCAACTCCTTTTCACATAACTCTTTTTTCCTAAACTCTCCTCAAATCATATACTATCTATTCCTCCTATTTTCATCTCCATTTGAGCTTATTTTATAGCTTGCTTCTGTTGTTTGCCGGTTGTGCCGTTTCCACCCGTAGATCACGGAGTGACCGAGGAGGAGCCTGCCAAGGAGTATGAAGGCCAGTACAGTGGGCCGGGGCCAGAGGATCCGTACCGCGAGCAGGAAGCCGCCGACGACGACGCGTACGTAAGCGAAGGCAAGTTTCATGTACCCCTACGTGAGCGGTTGCATCCATGTGAGGACGTCTAGTTGTAGCCCTGGTTTAGGATCAATTACATATACCGGTGCTTGAGTGATTGAGTGTGCTCATACATGCATATGAGTAGTTATGCATATCCAGAGTTGAGACTAGGATATGAAGGGATTTGGCTGAGGCTAGGGCAGCTGGGTATGCTGGAGCCGGCGCTACCGTGGTGCTAGACTGGCAGGTGAGTGCTACCGGGTGGTAGGCTCGAGTTGACATGTTGAGGAATGGTTCCCGCCCTGGTGAACCATAAGGACCGAGTTGTTTTGACATCTCACCTAGCTTACTTTAGTACAACCACAGGTTCCGTTATGGGCTGGACTTAGCCTAATCCCGCTGGTTAGCCTGACGGTCGTAGGGATAGTTCACAGGTATAGACCATTGGGGTTAGGGCCCGAGGGTTTGTGCGGCCGGGCTGGGGCGTGACCATGGCTGGATGTTGGCTATGTCGGTTGTCCGTTCGGGCAGTTGAGCTTGTGGGTACAGTGTACGAGCTCTGCAGAGTGTAGAATCCATTCGAATGGTCCGTGTCCATGGAAATGGACAGGCTACGGTGTGGTCCTGACAACTAGTGAGCTACCTACTTTGGGTTGTGTCGGGAAGAGTTGCATACATGAGTTGCATTACTAATGCATTGTGCTTAATGTGCGTCGTCCATGTCATTCCCCTCCCGTAGGGTGAGGTGGAACTTGCTGAGTACTCTTGTACTCAACCCTTGTTGATTTTCTCCAGAGGATCCTGACTTTGTGCCAGAAGACTGTGAGTAGATCGTGTCCGCACCCAAGCTGATCGAGTGGAGCCGTGATGGATGAAGAGCTAGTCCTCCATGCCGTCATGCTACTCGTTATCCTATGGTTGTGCTGTGTAGCTCTGTGTTGTCGCTTTACCCCTCGTGTACTTGTTGAATAAAGCTCTTTATGACTCTGGACTCCACTTGATGTAACATGTATTATGCCGGAGACCTTATTCGGTAATTAATACAAGGTTTAGCCTGGATCTTTGGGTCGGGGCACTTCACGCGGGTTGCCTCCTGGAGGTGGCTGTTGCCTCTCGCCAGTGGCCTGACTTCCACGAGCGTTGTCGTTGTTATTGCGTACTTGATGTCAAAGACGGCCGCCTGCCGTTCGACTGTTAGCCTGGCTGTGGCTTTCACCCATGTGTTCTTCGCCAATGGCTGACGTCGGGTTTTGTTGATCGAGCTGGATCCATGCTCTCTGCGCGTAGCGAAGTGCTTGGCACAGGTTTGGATCGTTGCTGCGTTCGAGTATGGCGGTTACCCTGGCGATGTTAGCCATGGGGGTTCTGAAGCCCCGCTCGCTCACGACGGTGAATTCGGCATCCAGTTCATGATGCATAGATCGTATGCGCTCACGACCGGGCTATGCGGGCTCTGTTCCTGGCCCTTCGTGCCTCACGCTCGGTGTCATTTTCGTCGCCGTTGTTAGCTGTGGCCTTTTCTTCGGATATCATGTCAAGTGTTTCGTTGGGTGAGATGCCATCATCCTCCCCTCTTCTACCATCAACACTTGGCGTGATATGAGTTCGTCGGAGCTCGCTTCGACTAGCTCAGTCGATTCTTCTGCCGTGGTGGCTAATGGCTTGCCTTCCTGAAAAGGCAAAGGCTCGAGGTGTGCCACAAGCCGGTCTTCATCTTCGAGTAGATCGGAGAGTTTCATGCCCTTCCAATGCATGAAACGGCCTTCTGGGGTGGAGGTGATCATCAGACCATCATCACCAAGGCAACCCGCAGCCCCCCAGCGTGCCGTGGCTTCGGGTTTTCCGATTTGGAGTAAAAAGTCCAAGTCCTTTCCCAATGCGAAGAGGGACTCGGAATTGTTGGCCTCCTGAGGTTCAGTGGCCGAATTGCGTGGACCGAGTCATGATCGGCTACGCAAGTCCTCAGATTGGAGCAAGTCTGATCCGAGCGTGGTTGTTGCAGCACGGGGTGGAGTTGCGTTGAAAACGGACTCCTCCTCGATCTTCCTGGTGGAGCCATGGGTCAACAAGTCATCAAGATTGTCGACAAACTCGTCGAGCTCGCTGTGAAAACTCGCTGCGAGAGTTTTCGGCTTCATGACGTCGATGGTGAATCGACGGAAATCGCCTGTGCCGTCTGCGACACAGACCCATGAGCCAAAAACGAACGTCGTGCCCTCGGGGAGCACGACACTGGTGAACTTGAATGATGCCATCGAGTTCGCCGGTGGATCTTCGTTGCGCACCCCTACCTGGCGCACCAGCTGTCGGTGTTTTACCGCCTGCAGACCGAGGGGTATACTCGAGGTGGTGAGTTTTAGGTAGGATGTCGCCAAGATCAAGAACTCGAAGGTGCAAGCAACACAAGATTTAGACAGGTTCGAGCCACGATGTGCGTAATACCCTATGTCCCGTTTGGTGGTTTGTATTGCCTTGGATGTTGATGTGTTTTGAGGGGGTCCCTGCCCACCCTTATATATCCTGGAGGACAAGTTTACATAAATCCTAGTCTAACACTAGCTTAGAAATCTTACTCGAGTACAACTCGAGTAGCTTCCTTCTGTATTGACTAGTTCTACTTCGCATGCGAGTAGAATACAACACAGATAAGGTATAGGACATGTCCTATCCCCTATTCTTGTACGAACTACGTTATATACACAGACCCGTAGTCCTGGGTCCGACACTCCCATGGTCGACCTCAGGCAGAAAATCAATGACAGCCGCGATGCGTGGCTTGTTATTGAAGCGAGGAAAAGGGACCGTCCCGGTAGGTACCACGGCGACTGCGACTGTTTCCCCGCCTTCACCACCAGCATCACCGAAAAGTCCTACCCCAAGGACTTCAAACTAGTCAGAATCCCCAAGTATGACGGCAAGCAGGACCCACGCCAGTGGCTTTGTTGCTACTCCGTCACCATTGAAGTTTCAGGGGGATCCAACTCTACAAAAGCCCTCTACTTCCCGGTGGCTCTGGAGCCCGCGCCCCTCACGTGGCTTGAAAGCCTCACACCAAACTCCTTCGAGTTGCGGGATGATCTCAAGCGGGCCTTCATCGACAACTTTTAGGAATCCATGATCAGGGCAGGGACTCGCCACGACTTGTCCCAGGCGAAGAAGGAGACGAACGAGACCCTGAGGTCTTACACATGGCGTTTCTTTGAGACGCGCGCCAACATCACCGATGAGGATGTCATCCATTGCTTCCAACACGGCCTCTTCTCGAAGAACACATACCACGACTTCGGGCACAACTGCCCAACTACTACCATGGAACTGCTTGACATGATGGCAAGGTGGGCTGACCAGGAGGATAAGGAAAACGATCGCTTCCCCAAGTGCAACCACGACAAGCAAGGCAATGGCAATGGCCACTACGACAAAAGCCAGCAGAACCACTCGGGGAACACTCAAAAGTGCAAGCCAGACAATGAAGTTGCGGATGGCAAGCGCAATCCGCGTGGCAAGAACTCGGGGAATAACCACTCGGACTACGAGCAAGTCATGCATAAAAAATGCCTAATACACCTAAAGTAGCGTCATACGCTCTTCGAGTGCATCACCATCCGAAAATCACTCAATGTACTACCCCTCCCCCAAGAAGGAAAGTGAAAGGTAAAGGAGAATGACGAAGAAGGGGGTGACAAGTCGGGGGCTCAAGACTTCCAGGATCCGGAAAACATCATCAACATCATCTTCGGTGGAGACGGCGGATTCCCCTCCAAGCGCGCGCAGAAGCTAACCCTACACGAAATACTCTCCGTGGAGCCAGCCACGACAAGGCCTCTAAGATAAAGTAAGGTCCCGATCTCCTTTTCTAGGGATGATCAATGGACTAGCTTCTCCGAGCCGAGAAAATTCCTGCTTGTCCTAGACCCTGTCGTGGCGGGCTCACAACTCACCTGAGTACTCATCGACGGCGGGAGCGGCCTCAACCTGCTGTTCGCGAGTACTCTCAAGAAGATAGGATTGGACATCTCCAAGATGCTCACTCCCAGCAAGGCTATACAATCATTATGACGTGTCTATCCCGTCATCATGACATGTCATAAATGCTTGCATTTAGGTCCTGAATTTTATAAAGTTACGCTCTTAAGGACAAAAGTAATTCAAATCCAACCTTTGTTCAAAGATTCACGTGTAAAAATATAAGTTTTGAGTTTTTGAACTTGGGCCCTAAATCAATGTTGTAGAGTTTGAAAAACTCTCCAACTTTTATTTTGGACATTTCTTCATTCGGGTTTTAAATCAATGGGAAATTTTGCTTTACAAACAAGTCCCTGCAGTTTACTGAAATTGCGTATAAGTCCTTGGGGAAATCCAATCCTTCTTCTCCTCTGTTTTTCTTCCCCCTGGTGCTTCCTTATCCTCTGCCGATGCCATCTTTTTTCTTCTGGTCTCCACACCGGTTCTTTCCCCCTCCCTCTCTGTCCTCCAAGCGCAGCAGGCGGCGGCCGCAGGGGCAGGCCGGGCGGCTCGGGCGAGCCCAAGGTGGGCAGGGCGGCTCGCGGGCGCGCGGGCGCAGCGCGCGAGCTGGCGGCGCGGCGGCTCGGCTGGCGTGGCAGCCCGCGGCGGGTGGCGCCGAGCAAGCGGCGGGCCCGGGCGAGCGCGGGCGTGCGCAAGGGCGGGCGCAGGCGAAGCGCCAGGCGGAACGCGCGGGAGACGGCTGGCGGTGCGGGCGCTCAGGATCGGGCGAGCGCGGGGGCCCGAGCGGCGGGCGGCTTCAGGCGATGGCGCTCGGGAATCCAGGCGGCAGCAGGGCTAGGCGGCGCGCAACAGCGCGCAGGCTGGCGAGCACGCACCGGAGGCGTCGGGGCGCGCAGCTGCGGGCTCCAGCGCGGCAGAGCAGGAGCGGCCCGAGCGAGCGGCGTGAGCTGAGCCGGTGAGCGCGGACGCAGGGAGCTGGCGTGGCTCGAGACCAGCGGAGCACGGGCGGCAGGCGACGCGCGCGTGGCGCGGGCGTGTGTGGGCGCGCGCGCAGGAAGAGCGGTGTGTGCGGCGACGGCGCAGAGGAGCGCGCGGCGCAAGCGCGCTGGAGCAGGCGTCGGGTGCGCTGGGTTTGGACGGAGGCGAGCGGCAAGGGACTGGCAGCGCAGGAACTCGCAGCGGCTGACGCGACCGCTGCGCGGGCGTGCGGGAGGCGTGGAGCAAATGCGTGAGCGGCACACGAGCCAGGCGGCGCTGGAGCGAAGCTCGCGGCATGGCAGCGCGCGAGCAGAAGAGGACCGGCGTGGCAGCGTGCGAGCAGAAGACGCGCGGTGTAAGCAAGACATGACGCGGGCCAAGAACGCACGCGGTTCGGGCGTGCGCGGGAGCGATTCGGCAAGGCCGAATCATACGCGGGACCGGCAACAGGAGAAGGAGGAGCCGTGCAGGATAACGACGAGCAGTTGCGCGGCGTACCGGATGACGGTGCGCAGGGAAGTCACGCGCGGTGCGGGAGGAGCTGCAGTGCGGCGGCTGCAGGCAGATCCGCACGGGAGCAGCGGGACCGCGCGCGGAGGATGTCGGAGGCCGTCGAGGAGGAGGCGGCGGAAGGCGCGACCCTAATGAGGCAAATCACAGCCCTCGCGAAGGCAGAGGTGGCAAATATGACGCGCCAAGCTCGGTACGAGAAGTTATGCACCTGCATGAGACGGTCGAGGCGGAAACAGCGTGACGCAGGTCTGACACGCAGAGCAAGACCGGCAACGGTGGTAGGCCGGCCTTGATGGTGTCACAACAGGTGAAAAGGGCGACGGAGTTGCAAAACCCGGAGGTCCGAGCGGAACCGAACCGGCGCGTTCGCGAGTGCGAGCGGAAGTGTTTTGTCAGTAGCCGGCTCGGCTCGATTCTGCAGGCGTGTGCGCGTGCAAGGCAACAGGCCACGCGCGAGCAAGTTGAGGGCCAGTGGTGTGAGAGCAGTACAGGAACAGTGCGCCAGAGATGCAACCAAGCGCGGCGATCCTGCAGGAGGCTACGCGGGTGTGCCGACCGTGTTTCTGCAGCACACGCGCGTGAGCAGTGGAGGTTTAGCTCTGAGCAGGAAAACCCTAGGGTTCGCGGAGGAATCGGCTTAGCGAACCAATCCGGCTCCATCGTCTCGTCCCATGATCCATGACATCCAGCAACTTCTACTCTTCGTCACCGTCGAGCTCTTCTCATCACTGATCCTGTTCACCGCGGGAATTCACTTTCCGCTTGTTCCTCTCTACAATCAAGGCTACCCCAAGGTTTGCCCTGATCCACTGAATCTTCCTAATGCCGGCGACCCTTTGCCGAAATATCGTTGTTATCTTCCTGTTCTCTGTTTTCCCTGACTAGGGACTTAATTGCTTTGATTTAGAAAGTTTAAGAGTGTTCCTTGTAAAATTTCCAAAGCCTTCTTTATTTCAAATCAGTGAACTTCTACATTTCATAGATTTTCGTAAGAAGTTCATAAAAGTACAAAATCGGTTTTGTTTAAAACCCTAGGTCAAAATCTACAAGTTTTATGTTGTGATCTTGAATTGAAAGTTTTTGATTTGTGATCTAGGTTGAATACTAGGAAATGAATGCTTTATTTGCACCTTGAGTTGTATGCATGTGTTGTAGCTAAAGGATTGATCATAGGATTTTTGTCTTAGGCAAAAAGGTGTGATATCTAGTTAATCCTATCACCCTGGCGCTCATATCCCTACCATCAAGACATTGTCCTTGTCTTGATTGCCGATTTCTTAAGGTCCTTTTCATATAAGAATTCTTATTAGTTCGTGTGTATCTACTGTTTAGTTAATCCATCTTTGCAGCTATGCTTCAGAGTCGGCTATCAGTTCAGCAGCTAAGCATCCGTTTCTTTCGAGTCTATGATATTCCTATGTAACAGCTGTCAGCCGACGCACTTCTTTTGATGTGCTTCTACCATCGGCTGGTGAACTAATATGGTTGATATCTTTCTAATATCGGCTACTGCCGATACAATTCTTTTGTTCTGTCCTACATCGGCTGCACATAGTCGATGCATCGGAGATGCACCCACAATCTTAGGATTCTTGCTATCGGCCGATCTAAGCCAATTTTGGTTGCTTTTCCATATCGGTTATGGCTGATCAATCCTTAGTTTTCCCATCCTTATCCACACACTTCTATCAGCCGATTTATCAACTGAGAGATCGGCTATATACCTATCGGTCACATACCCTCAACCACACTTCCATCAACTGTACGTCACTCAATTGTTGTGCTAACGTAATCGAACCGATACAACCACCCCTAGTTATCTAGGATAACACTTAAGCACATCTCAACTAAGATATAGCTGCTTTAGGAATCATCCCTCTGCTAAAGTAATCGATGCTTTCATCGATCAATTAGGAAACCAATGCACCTTTCAATCGAATAAACCTCTGTTGTTTCCAATCAGCTCTGTTGTAATCTTCAACAAGTAGCCGATTCTAATTAGTTATCCACCTAAAGCTCTATCTAAGTTAGTTCAGATCTTTCTGATTGTTATGCGAGTAGTATGAAAGTTGAATTGCAACTTTGTTGTGAGGTAAAATAGCTTCATGTGCACACTTTGAATGTAATGTCGCATTGCATGTAGATACGACTACTTCCGCAAACGGTGCCTACAAAATCTTCCAGGAATCTATGGAGATTTTTTTCCTGAAGACCAAAAGAACATCACCAAGGGATTAACTGAAGCACCGAACCAAAGTTCGGAAGATATTGACATTTCTGACTTCAGCCCCACCAGTAAAGGCAAGCCCCGGTGCATAACCTAGTATTTCAAATTACTACATTATGCAATCTTATATTTATATATTATGTCTTGCATTAAGTCTAGGAGTTGCAATGAAACCCTAGTTGCATAAGATCTTAGGAATCCAATGTAATGTACCTGAGTCCTTATCGCTTAGAGGCTTTGCTAAGTAGGACCGGTAAAAGTCGGGTGATTTCCTGTCACTCGCGCGATATAGGAGTTGCTTGTTTATAATTCTGCAACCATTATAAGGATGATGGACAGGGTCATGTGCTGTATCATGACCTGAGGATTACCCTGTCTGTTTTGATAAAAGCTGATAAGGTCAATATGTGTGGTAGTGATGGCTAAGCGTTTGAACAGTACTAGCCACATGCCGCGAAATATGGTAAAGCGGTAAGCCTAGTAACCAATCGGCCTGGCGAGTGGGCATACCTCCCACCACTCGATTAATTTGGTTTTTCTCAAACACCGACCTGTGGGAGTACGTTCTGCATGGTAGACAGGAATACGGGTTTTGTAGTCGCGCTACAGACGTATGTCCTGCACGAGTGATGTGCGTACAGTCCTGCAAGTCGCTTGTGGTGGCCTGCCCACGATCCGGAATGAAAGGCAAACAGTTGCTTCGGAACATTCTATGGATGTTCCAAGCGTGTGTGTTAGGTTTACCTTGCAAGGTTGAATTTCGATTCAGGAATCGTCCGCCTCTCACGATGAATGAGACTGCTTATCCCTTCTGCCACATCGAGTAAAAAGTGTAATTGTTGATGGAATAATCTTGATGGATGATAATCTATATCTTGCTTGTTTAGTATAGGTGCTTATCTAGAATGGCTAATCAAGCTAGAATCTGAAAGCTAAAACTTGAAAGTAGGTTATACTCTTTGTTGCTTTTCAGCTAAAAATAAACCCAGAACCCTTGAAATGCCTTCATGAGTCTAGTTATGGGCTAAAGTATACCCAATCCCGGGTAAGCCTTGCTGAGTATTAGTATACTCAGTCTTGCTAGTTATGTGTTTTTCAGATAAAGTCTATGAAGACCCTTCTCTTCCCCTGTCTTGGCCCGGAGCTCTTCCAGACGGTTGGCCCTTGGAATGGGATCCGTCCCTGGCCAGCACTGGTGATATCGAGTGATGTCGTGCCCGGGCTTAGCATGGCATCCGTCTTGACGACGTGTTAGGACTCATCGCGTATGTTTTTCCGCTGCTAAGAACCTTAACTTTAACAGTTTGTAATAATCTCTCTTAGTTAAAACTTCGTACTACTTTTGGAAACTCTTATAATATAATTCCCTGTGATGTAAAATATGATGGTGACTGTATCTCTGGACTCACCTTCGTGTGAGGTAACCTTATTGATCCTGTATTCGGTGGTTTATCGGGACGTTACCCGACAGGCCAAGGGATTATACCGTTTGAAGCACGTTGGAGCCCTTAGGAATGGACTCACATACTTGAGCCGGTATAATTCAGGTTGGTTCTGCCACAGCTGGTATCAGAGCTATAAGGTTACTCTGGAGATACATTTTACCTTAAAAATGCTTTCAGTATAAAAGTTTGACCAACAAAATATTTGGCAAAGCTGCGTTGGATTCGTTAAGGATTATGCTTAGTACGTAAAGCCCTAGGGAAATGCTTATGAGGGAAATAGAGGTGGCTATATATATATATATGTATATGTATAACCCTAATTACGAGCATTACTTTTCTGTCGAAACTTAAATTCATGCACAACTCAACCTTATATTCTGTAACGACACTTTCGACGATGAGGTAAGAAGGTAAGGATCCTCAGCTAACTGTGGAGTTAGCCTTCCCGTCGGTGATGCGAACCGAACGCTGTTTCTCAAGCAGTGGCCTACTTGAGATGCTGCCAATATATCAACTTAGGTTGAATATATTGGGAGTAGATGGTTCGGCGCAGGGTATGGCGATCGCTGTTCACACCCCCGCATGTTGCGGTACCCCGTGAATACGTTGTTTTCATGACGTATGTTAACGTTGTCTGTACGGCGGTAATTGTACAGATGTTGTTTCTATAGTAAACAGTAATGATTGGGAACGCTTTCATGACATGCTGGCATGAAAGGTTCGGTATACATATATCTTGTGGTTTTCTGCAGGTACGCTAACCTCGTTGCGTAAGCTTGAACGTAAGAACGACTATCTATTATAGGGAGAGACGTATTTATAGTGTGCCACCGTAACTAACCACGTAAGTCCAAGGTTACTTGGCAGTTATTTTTTGTTTGTGAGGACGTGTAGAACGTGCATACATCATGTTATCTTGGATTGACCTGATTGCCTTGTTTGTTACGTTGATGTACTGAAAAATGTGCTTGTATCTGAATGCCTGCCTAGACTTTGTGTTGTAGGAGCTAACGTAATATGCTAGGCTAACTTAGAGTTAAGAAAGTCTTTTGTGAATCAAGTGGGTTGGGTCATGTTTGAACTTTATCGCCGATCTCAGCTTGACCGCCAAATCAAACCCTTGATCTTGCTTTGAATCTGTTTCGACAGAAGCAATGAGCTTTTCCTTTGATGGTTAAACCTTGATAATTGTCAGCAAACTCTTCAATCCATCATTCAGTGATTCGTTTATCCTCTCTTGATGTTGTACCTTATATTGTGGGCTATTCTGGTTACAACATCTGAAAGTTGCACCTTCAATTTTTGCTCAGATGATTTTGGATAAATTAAAAAGATTTACGGTAATAATTACTTTTTGAATACAATTCTCCCGGCAAAAGCTATACATCATAACATATACCATCTTTGGTTAGTGCATGGTGTTGCATCGTCGTCGAAAGATCCGTAGACTGACTAACGGGTATGCCTCCAGTACAACTTCGGGTTGTCTTCGGTTTCCTAAGTCTATCTTGTTGTTGTTGGCACTACAAGGTTGTTACTCTCTTTTGTGGTGGTGTTTAATCACATGACCATGATGCCGTGTCAGAACCTAAGGCCTCAGGTGTGTTGCAGCCACATGATTGAGCCATTAGGAGCACACTGGTGACTAGGTATATGTGACGTAACCCCACTGCAATCTCTTTTTATGCAACCTTACTAGTGTCCTAACTTTTGATCTTCGCTCAAGGATGTAGAGCTATCCAGGTGTTAGTTACGAGAAAACGGTTGCAAGGTGCGCGTTATGTGCGTCACTAACTCATAAGGGTATGCATCCTACTTTATGCATTTCTTACATGCATACATTGCAAGCATCGTCATCTTTGCATCATGGTGTATGCATCATTAGGTTAGCATCATGGTAATCGCATTGTGTCATATGCACCATTTCGATCGTGCATGGAATCCTCCATCCTCGTGCTGCATCATGATTGCAATCATACTTCCCAACAGTGCATCACGTTCATGGTTATATATTGAGCATTGCACTCTAAGTTGGAGCATTTTGTCATTATCCCTTGATTGCATCAGTATAAGTAGGCATATTTTGCAATCAACATCATCTAAATCATTTAGATAATAAACTCTGAGCAGAAATATTTCAAACATCACTTATCAATCTCTCGTGCTATCCTCATTTGCTATCCATAAGTTTTGTGATGAATGTCGCCGACATTTATCATCCTCATGTTATGATCTCAGCTCTAAGAGAACTTGATCACCTTTTTCTCTCTTCTTTCGTCAAACTCATCCATGTACAATCTATCCATGTTCTTGTTATATTCATCTTGTCATATTCCAATGGCTTTTACTTCTCTGGTGTGATTGTTTCCTATTATTTTTGATGGGTGATTTGCTTCTCTCCCATTAAAAGTCTTTCGTCCGAATCTCGGGACGAGATTCTTTTTAGGGGGGAAGGTTGTGACAGTTCATGTACCTGTAAGCTAGGTATATAATTTGTTAGTGTGAAGTATGTGTTTGTTAGTGTAAAGCTTGTGTGTGTTTATGTGAAACTTTTGAGAATTTAAAAGTGCAAGTAAAAAGAGTATTTTTGTAATTACAGAAAAACCTAGGGTTGTTTTTGCAAAATGTATTTGGATAAGAGGTAATTTCAAAATAAGTGAAGGGTGGTTTTGCAAACATGTTTTTCTTATTTTATCCCTTGTAAAAATATATATTTATTTATCCAAAAGTTTCATTTGAAATGTGTGTGTTGAAGTGTGTAAAAATTTTGGGTAAAGTGGTGAAAATAAGGGTATTTATGTAATTTTATAAAAGTACAAGTCTTTTTATGCAAGTATTTGATTTACAAAAGTAATTTCCAAAGTTACTCAGGACTAAAGTGTAAAAGGTGCAAGTCATCATGACATGTCTATCCAATCATTATGACGTGTCTATCCCGTCATCATGACATATCATAAATGCTTGCATTTAGGTCCTGAATTTTATAAAGTTATGCTCTTAAGGACAAAAGTAATTCAAATCCAACCTTTGTTCAAAGATTCACGTGTAAAAATATAATTTTTGAGTTTTTGAACTTGGGCCCTAAAGCAATGTTGTAGAGTTTGAAAAACTCTCCAACTTTCATTTTGGGCATTTCTTCATTCGGGTTTTAAATCAATGGGAAATTTTGCTTTACAAACAAGTCCCTGCAGTTTTCTGAAATTGCGTATAAGTCCTTGGGGAAATCCATTCCTTCTCCTCTGTTTTTCTTCCCCCTGGTGCTTCCTTATCCTCTGCCGACGCCATCTTTTTTCTTCTGGTCTCCACACCGGTTCTTTCCCCCTCCCTCTCTCTCCTCCAAGCGCAGCAGGCGGCGGCCGCAGGGGCAGGCCGGGCGGCTCGGGCAAGCCCTAGGCGGGCAGGGCGGCTCGTGGGCGCACGGGCGCAGCGCGCGAGCTGGCGGCGCGGCGGCTCGGTTGGCGTGGCAGCCCGCGGCGGGTGGCGCCGACCAAGCGGCGGGCCCGGGCGAGCGCGGGCGTGCGCAAGGGCGGGCGCAGGCGGAGCGCCAGGCGGAATGCGTGGGAGACGGCTGGCGGTGCGGGCGCTCAGGATCGGGCGAGCGCGGGGGCCCGAGCGGCGGGCGGCTTCAGGTGATGGCGCTCGGGAATCCAGGCGGCAGCAGGGCTAGGCGGCGCGCAGCAGCGCGCAGGCGGGCGAGCACGCACCGGAGGTGTCGGGGCGCGCAGCTGCGGGCGCCAGCGCGGCAGAGCAGGAGCGGCCCGAGCGAGCGGCGTGAGCTGAGCCGGTGAGCGCGGACGCAGGGAGCTGGCGCGGCTCGAGACCAGCGGAGCACGGGCGGCAGGCGACGCGCGCGTGGCGCGGGCGTGTGTGGGCGCGCGCGCGGGAAGAGCGGTGTGTGCGGCGACGGCGTAGAGGAGCGCGCGGCGCAAGCGCGCTGGAGCAGGCGTCGGGTGCGCTGGGTTTGGACGGAGGCGAGCGGCAAGGGACTGGCAGCGCAGGAACTCGCAGCGGCTGACGCGAGCGCTGCGCGGACATGCGGGAGGCGTGGAGCAAACGCGTGAGCGGCACGCGAGCCAGGCGGCGCTGGAGCGAAGCTCGCGGCGTGGCAGCGCGCGAGCAGAAGAGGACCGGCGTGGCAGCGTGCGAGCAGAAGACGCGCGGTGTAAGCAAGACACGACGCTCATATGATGGTGACTGTATCTCTGGACTCACCTTCGTGTGAGGTAACCTTATTGATCCTGTATTCAGTGGTTTATCGGGCCGTTACCCGACAGGCCAAGGGATTATACCGTTTGAAGCACGTTGGAGCCCTCAGGAATGGACTCACGTACTTGAGCCGGTATAATTCAGGTTGGTTCTACCACAGAGAACGGCTCAAGTACATGTTTAAAATAATGTTCGAGGTCTCCAACAACGAGGCTGAGTACAAGGCCTTGTTGGATGAGCTATGCCTAGCAATCTCCCTGGGCATCAAGAGACTACTCGTCTACGGCGACTCCTTACTGGCTATTCAACAAGTCAACAAGGAGTGGGACATCAATAAGGACACCATGGATGCCTACGTCACGGAAATACGCAAGCTCGAGAAAAGTTTTCGGGGTTTGAAATTCACCATGTGGTTCGCGACAACAATGTGGGTACAGACTTGCTCTCCAAACTGGGTTCTGATCGAGCTAACATCCCACCGGGATTTTTCATTCATGAGCTACATCACCCTTCCATCAGGGCACCAGACTCAAGTTCCATCGCTCAAGGTCCCAAGGAATCCGACCGAAAGGTCTTGATGATCGAGGTTGACTGGAGGTTGGCCATCATCGACTACATCCAGGAGCATAAACTACCCCCCCCCGGCGTCGACCCAAAAAGTGTTGAAGCCACTCACATCGTACAACGTAGCAAAGGGAATGTTCTAGTCAGGGGCAATCTGTACAAGCGTTGATCGGCATCACGCATACTCATGAAGTGTGTCAGCACGGAGAAGGGCAAAGAGATACTCTAGGAGATTCACGAAGGCGTGTGTGGGAAACATGCAGCCTCTCGTACACTAGTCAGCAAGGCATTTCGATCTAGTTTTTACTATTTTGGCAGAAGCCGAAGCACTCATTCGCCGGCGCACCAACAGCCAATTCTTTGGCAAACAGCATCATGTTCCGGCTCATAATCTTATCACCATACCACCTTCATGGCCATTTGCATGCTGGCGCCTGGACATGATAGGGCCTTTCACAACTGCGCTAGGAGGTTTCACACGTGTTGGTGGCCATCGACAAGTTTACTAAGTGGATCGAGTACAAGCCAATCGCAACGCTCAGTGCAGATCGAGTGGTTACTTTCATCTGCGACATCTTACACCGCTTTGGCTTTCCTAACACAATTATCATAGATTTGGGACCTAATTTCCACTCGCATCAGTTTTGAAATTTCTGTAAACGAAGCTCCATTGAAGTCAAATATGTTTCGGTGGCTCATCCGCGGGCCAATGGCCAGGTAGAGCACGCCAACGGCTTGATTCTTGATGGACTGAAAAAGAGACTTTATAATAATAACAGCAAAAAGGGACGCAAGTGGATCAATGAGATCTCATCAGTAGTCTGGGGGCTTCGCACTCAACCAAGCAAAGCCACAGGCCAGTCACCTTTCCTTCTTGTATACAGGTCTGAAGCCATATTACTAGCTGATGTGATGTGGAAGTCTACACGACTGGAGATGTTTGAAGAAGGCGGGGCTGACACTGCAAGATAGCTTGAACTTGACTCAACTGAGGAAATCTGATGCAATGCATTGTTGCAGTTGGCCCATTACCTACAAGGAGTTCGTTGTTACCACAACAGGAATATTACACTGCGCTCTTTCAATGTTGGAGATAGGATTCTTCAATGAATCCAGGATGATACCGGGCTACACAAGCTCAACTCATGATGGGAAAGATCTTTCATTGTGCACAAGGTCATAGGCCCTAGCTCTTATCGATTACTCGATTACAGTACCCGGATGGCCAGGAGGTACCAAATTCATGGAATATTAAACATCTACGTCGGTTTCATCCTTGATCAATTGGGGACACCTTCTATTGGTGCCTAGAGATTGATACTACCAGTATAACTCCATCTTACCGGTTTACGACTGGTACTACGTGCAAGTTTACTGAAGGGGCCTCGCTCCCATACTCCCAGTACCTAATTACTAGAGTACGACTAGTCTTTTGGGTTTTGGAAGGGACTTTATGCTCATACTTCCAGTACAACTCCATTTTACTTGTTTACGACCGATATCATGTGCATGTTTACTGAAGGGGCCTCGCTCCCTTATTTTCCACTAAACGACTTGTACACTATGTTATCGAAGGGGCCCTATTCCCATGACAAGAACTTTACTTGTTTACGACTGGTTCCACACTTGTTCAACTACTTCGACTACATGTCTTGACTACCATCCTACTTGGGATCGATTACGACTAGATGGCTTCATCAACTGCTCATCCACTAGCGACTACTTTATGACTATCATCTGGCTCCTAGCTCGGGGGCTTGATGTGACAAAGCACTCAGCGTGCCTCCAGGGGCAGCTCTCATGCTTACACGTTGGATGCTGTACAGTTCCTTGAGAATGCTCGATCCAAGAGGCTTTTTAAGATTTATCTTGGGTATAGGTTTGTTAACCATTATTTTAGGGATTTTATTCCGGAATAAGGGGTATGTTCAATCTGTTACCCAGATATCTTATTTAGTCATTGGATCAGGGTACAAAGATTGGTTTGAGAGGTAATTTTGGATGCTTGTTGGGGATGTTGTTTGTTTCACCATTTTTTAGGAAACTTATCCCGAAAGAAGAGGTTTTCAAATTTACCACACCAATTTACCCATGTTTACCATCAAATCTTTTGCATGCCATGATTCTTTGGATCCTTTATTCTAAACCTTGGAGATTTGGATTCAAGGCTCGAGGGCTGCGGGACACATGTCATCAGCGACTTATTTTTTGGAAGATAAGGATAGAAGATTCAAGATTAAATTGACCCTTAGCCTGATTCTACGAGTCAACCTAAGACTGGGGGCTACTCCATATTGAGTGCGAGTTTAATCGTACCCCATATAAAGAAGACTGGACAACTACTCGGGGCATGAGCACCTCACAGCCTCAACGCAGCCAAAGAAGTACTCGGAGGACACTTTCAAGATGAAGTTCGCGAGAATTCAAAGATGCCTCCAAAAGTACTCGGACGCTTGCAATACTCGGCTACAAAGAGCTCAGGGGTTTGTCAGGCCCAGGCACACGGGACTGCCCACGTGGCACACTTCTTCTAGGATACGGAATGGGACATGGCCCACGACAAACATCTGTTATAACTACTCGTAATGTGGTAGGATTACTCGTACAGTAGTTAGACTAGTCGGACTCGGTAGGAAACTATCCGAGAAGTACTCGGGTAGGACTCCTGGGCTTGTACCTGTGATATTCAGGTAATTAGAAATATAGACACTAGATTTAGTGTAAAAAGTGTATGCTTGCTATAGTATATGTGTTAGTAGTACAAAGGAAAGGGGTAAAATTGTAATTCTTTAAAACATAGGTCCTCTAGAGATAATTGGGAAAGATTGGGAGATAGCATCAAAACCTAGGAAAAATATAAGGCTAGGTGTCAAATTTATATCACTATGGGAAAGAAAGTGCAAAAGATAGGTTAAGTTCTAAGAAAAATAGGCCTTTATGTGAAAACAGGGACCTAGACGTGAATAAAACAGAAATCATGGGTCCTTTTATGCAAAATAGTTGAAATATAGAAGTAACTTTCAAATTTACTTAAGGACCAAAATGTAAGAATACAAGTCATCATGACATCCCATGAAAACTTGCAAACATATCCAAAATTACATCAAATCCACCTTGGTAAGGACAAAAGCAATTCAAATTCTACTTTTGTTCAAAATTTAACATGTAAAGCTATAAACTTTGGGTTTTTGAACTTGAACCCTAAAAAAATATTGTAGAGTTTGAAAAACTCTCCAACTTTCATTTTGGGCATTTCCTCATTAGACCTCTACATCAGTGAGAAATTTTAGTTTACTGAGAGGTCCCTGAAATTCTTGAGATTTCCAAACAGGTCCCCCGGACCCCTCCCCTCTCTTCTTCTTCCTCGAGCACGTGCTCCTCTGCTCTGTTTCCCCTCCTGCCGCCGGCAGTGCTTCGCCCAGGCTGCCGCTCTGCCGCCGCCGCTCTGCCGCCGCCGCTCCACCTCCTGCTGAGATGACCTCCACGCGTCCATCTCCCCTGCCCCAGCCCTGTTCCCCTCCCCTGCTGCCCTCACCCGCGCGCGCCACGAATTCCCGAGCCATCCGCCGGCCGCCACGCCCTCGCCGCCGTTGCCAGCTCCTGCTTGCACCGTAGTCCCGTTCCTGGCCTTAACACATGCCTAACGGCCGCCCTATGATCTTGTTTACCTGTTGCCGCCCTCCTTTTCCCCAGCATTTCCTTTCCCGAGCTCAACCCCCTCACCGGACCTCCGTCGCCCCTCCTGGCTACCGTCGACAGCCGCTACTGCCTCTGCTCCGCCCCAATCCAGTGCTCCCACAGCATCGCAGTGACCCACTGGTGCTCTCCAGCCCGTCCAATTTCACCCTCCCGCATCCAAGCCTCGTCTTCCACAGCTCCGGCTAGCTCGAGTTCCGCCGCCGCCTTCTGCTCACCATGGGTAGCCCACTCCGAGCCCTCCTGCGCCACGACAACACCTCAGGTAGACTCCACTCGACCCCGTGAAGCTCTACGACCCCCCAATTGGTCCCCTAGTGCACCACACCAACTCCCCGACGATTGCCGGCGATCTCCACCCGCCGCCGCTTTCTATTCGCCGTGGGACACCTCTCTCCGGCCCTCCTCGACCCCAATTGCCTCCACCCCGAGCTTCTCCACATCACCCTGAAGCTTCTCGACTACTTCCCCACCACCCCCAACCACCAGAGCACCGTTCCCGCCGTCCATCTCCACCGCTGGCCGCACTGTCCCCGTCGCGTCACCGCTACAGCCCACCCCGACCCGATCCTGACCACCCCCAGGTGCGCACCGACGTGGTGATGCTTCCCCACCCCTCCACCCTCGCCGCCGGTGATCGCCGTCGCCGGGACCGGCCGGACAAACTCTTGCCCTCTCTCTGACCTCAGCCAAGGACCACGGGTGGGAAGAATCAAAAGCCCGAGGGGCTATCTGCAAAGAATGTGACTCAAAGGAATAGTGCCCTAAGGACCCCCTTGTGTAATTTTATTTGCAGACTTTAAAATTCCATATCAATTCAAGGAAAAATCATAAAAATGCAAACTAAAATTTGTTGGAATCCACATTTTAAGATCTACAATTTTCCTTATAGATTAACTTTTAGTTTATGAGTAGTTTGTGCTTTAATTTAAATGCTAAGTTTAGTTAGTTGTAGGCTAAAGAAATGTATAGTAATTAGCAGAAAAATGGTAAAATGTGAAACCAATTGTGTTAATCTTGTTTTGACATTTAGTACTTAGGAAAAACAATTAACCTACTGTATGTGTAATATTTTCATAATGTGTAAGTTTAATTATGAATAATACCTATTTAACCTTGTATATTTAATATCTGTGGTTTTAAATGTTCAAAAATCATGAAAATATTTTGAGGTACTATTCTTGAGTAGTGTAACCTGTCACTAAATTCTCACTCTAGGACCAGGTGTAAAACCACCAAAACAAATAAAACATGCAATGATAATGTTATGTTTTTTTAAATAAAATAAGTCCATGATTAAATAATGACCTAGAGTTAGTATAAGTAATTAGCAAGCAAATAGATAAAGTTATTAATAATTGGTCAAATATTTGGAACCAACTCAACCTGTTCCTTCATGCCATTAGTTAAATATTTAGGGTAACCAACCCTGTTACTTAATGTGACTAGATAAAATGGTTAATACCCGATAAATGACTGCCCAGTAGAGAAATAAATGATATGTGTAGAAAGTAAATTATATTTTCATTGGATTGCAACTTTATCATGAGATAAAATAAAATAATATGCATCCCTTAACTTATAACTTTGCATATCATGTAGACTCGACTACTCTCGCCGACGGTGACTACGAGCTAATCCCGGATCAAGACGTGGAAATTTCTGAAGACCCCGGGAACACCGTCGGAGATCAAATTGAAACTCCGAACCAAAGTTCGGAAAACTTTGACACTCCTGCCCCCAACCTTACTCAAGAAGGCAAGCCCTGGACATAACCCCTACTTTATTTACACTGCAACCTATATTATTTATATCTATCTATGCATTACGTTCATAGGAATTGTATGAGAAACCCTAGTTACATTTTCCTAGGAACCAATATATTGAATACTAGCACTTGAGTTCGAATAGCCGCTCTGCTAATGTCACACCCGATTTATAAGAACATAAATCGAGCAATCATATATGCGCCAGGATCAAGTCACGCATATATACAACAGATTATCAAGATATCACAACACATGTCACGAATAAAAGCGTATAAATTATAAAATGAATATCTTTATTACAACTGAATCAAGAATCCGTTCAAGGAATGCGGAAGCGTAAAATGAATACATAAAGAACTGAGCACCACAGGGATGTCGACTGGGAGACAAACGCCTAGAAGTCGTCGAAGCCGCTGACGTAATCCTCCACGTTGCCGGGCACTGAGCAGCAGTCGAAGATATCTGAAGTAGAACAGAAGAGTAGAAAGGTAAGTGTGAGTACAAACTAGTACTCAACAAGTATAACACAAACTATGAGGCTCTAGGCTGGCTGACCCAACTGCATAAGCTTTTAGTCTTAGCAAAATTTTATTAAAACTATTTACTATAAGTAGATGAATTACCATAAACCCAATTGCATAATAAATTAATCAATATTAATTAAGAACTACTGAGAACCCTCCAACCAAAACCACCCGGGGAATCTCCCTAATCAAAGGTTGATAACCCCACTAATCAAAAGGAGGATCTGGGCCGCTCATGACTGTGAGCACAGCTGATATATCAGTTTTACACTCTCGAGAGGTTGCACAACTTTACCCACAAGTCGTGAGCTACGCTAGTTGTTCATCACACTTCCTTAGGTGAGATGGCTAGCAAGCACACTACGAGACCATTACAAAGGATCACATTGGTAAGGTGTAACCGCTAAGGATTCTGGATCAGCGACGATGGGGCCCACCTCCGGGGGTACAACACACACAGCACAGACCAAGCCGGAGGAGCAGGGACCATTGAAGCTTACCACCCCTCTTGCCCACGCAGGTGAGTTACTCCCGTACCAACACGACCTAATTAGTAAGTCAAGACCGTCCCATTCCAGTCTTGTGGTTGCGCGGTTGTCCCAGGTTGTCGCTCTATGAACCGGTCCTTATGGAGAGTGGCCAACCAAGCACTAAGCACCGTGCTGGCCCCCTAAACCAAGTTTCTAACAAAACATCTTTTACGGAGACGTGAGCCACTCAAGCACACAGCACAGAGGGCCACTCTCAGGATTAGGTTGCATAGGACCATTAATCAAATTTAATTAAAAAGGACCAAGTGTGTTGTAGCGCAGCAACCTAGCACAACTAACCAAAATGCAACCCAAAGGATATATATAAAGGATATAAAGTGGCTAGGAAATCCTTATAGGCATACAGTATTAAATGCAGTATGAAATTGTATTTAAAAGTGGTAGGATGTTCATGTTATACTTGCCTTCCTCATACTCTCCCGGCTGCTGCTCGAACTGCTTGGAAGATGGCTGCTCCTGGTACTGCTCCGGTGGCTCGACGTCTACTCACGATCGTAACAGCAATACATGGGCCACACATGCACACACATGCAAACAATAGCAAAATATAAGAAACAGTACACCAATACAATAGAACAGCACACAAAACTGGCCTAGAACTATTCTACGCATTACAACGGTCGAGTGGATATGAAGAACACCTAAAACTGAGCTAAAACGCGAAAACTACGCTTAAAACAAGATACACGGACCTATCTGCGAGAAAAACCTGACTTACAGGGGGTTCTGGGCAAAACCAGGGGCATAAACGTAATTAAAGCATAGACCCAGGGTCTAACTTGCTAAAAACCCTAGGCTGGACGGCGGGTACTCAATCCAGGAAGCTCAGGGGCTTAAGCGAATAAAATAGGACTGGACTACAATTACTTTTAAACTACACGGGAGCGCGGGTTGATTCCAGGAAAACCCGAGGTCTCTTTAGCAAAAGAAGGGGGCTGAAGCGGTATCTTCTGTTCTGGACCCTTGGATCGTCATCTAACGGCTCGGACAAGATCTGTTACGCGAAGGGGTATCTACGCATATCGGCCGTCGGATCTCGATCCGACGCTCCGGACCCTCCCTTAGCACGGATCTAATGCCTCCCGCTGGATCTGAGATGGACGGCTCAGATTTAAAATCCCGGGCGAACCGGTACGCGCGGACGTGGTCGCTCGGATCTCGATCTCATGGCTCAGATCCACCTCGAGCTCGATCTAATCTCACGCGCTTGACACCGATCGGACGGCTCAGGGAAAAGGGGGGGCCCGGGGGCGGCGATTGCTCGTCGGCGACCTCTCCCGCGGCGGCGCTTCACCGGAGGTGACCGATCTCGGCCATCTGGGCCCCATTTTGAACGACATCAAGTCCTGGAGGTAGAGCACGATGCCCTGAACACACCTAGACGCTCGGGAAAACAATTTAGGGCTCGGGTTGGGGCTTCCCACGACGGAGGCGGCACGAGATCACGGCGGCAAGGGGGACGGGCATGCGCAGAGGGAAATAGGGAGGGAAGAGGGGCTCGGCGCGTTCCTCACCTCCCTGGAAGCTGAGACGGTGGCTAGCGGTCAGGGATCGGTGGCGCCGGGGAGAATTGCGACGTCGCGGAGCTCGGTCGACGGCAGCGCCCCTCGGTCAAGCGGTGGCACGGCGGTGCAAGGGCACGGAGGAGCTGGAGAGGTAGTGGCGGCTGAGGAGGAGCGCGAGAGAACGGCCGAGCTAAGAAAAGGGTGGGGCGGCCTCGGCGTGCGGGTCAATCGCGCAACGGCCTCCGCTCCTCCCGCGGACTCGATGCGGGTGGATCTAATCCAAGCGCGGCGGCCTTCTAGAAGGAAAGGAGGCTCGGGTGATGCCAGGGCACGGGCTCGGGTGCGGCGCAAGGGCTCGGGGCGCGGTGGAGTGGGACCACGGCCAGTGGCCGAGCGGCCGACCGGCGGAGGGAGAAACAGGGGAGGGGTCGGGGAAGGAGGGGGAGGAGCTGACACGTGGGGCCACATCGCCAGAGAGAAGAGAGGAGAGCTCGGGCGTGGGGAGGGAAATGGGCCGGTGTGGCCCATGCAGGGAAAGGGGAAGGGGGGAGAGAGGGCCCGAGGGGGAAAGGAGAGAGAAGAGGGAAGCTGGGCCTCTGGGAGAGAGCCAGCCCAAGAGAGTTGGGCTGCCTTCCTTTCCTCTTCTTTTTCTTTTCTTTTCCCACTCCTAACTATTCAAACAATCTATTTGAATTCAAATAAGTTTAAATCCAAACCCTATAAATTCAACACAAGGAAAATTATGCTGCAGCATGAATGCACAAACATGTTGACCTTATGATAAATTTTAATTACCTGCGTTATAAAATTACTTTAAATGCGAGATAAATTAGAGAAAACCCTAGAAATTTTATTTAAGCCCAAATAAATTCCTTAAAATTAGGGAAAATTACCTTAGGGTGTTACAGCTAATAGGACCGGTAGAAGTCGGGTGATTTTCTGTCACTCGCGCGATATAGGAGTTGCAATATTTACATTCCTGTAATCACTATAAGGATGACGGACGGGGTTTATGTGAGGTATCATGGTTGAGATGATACCCCGTCTGTGTTGGTGAATTTGATAAGGTCGCAGTGTGTGGTAGCGGCGGTTAAGTGTTTGAAAGTACTAGCCACATGCCGTGAAATATGGTAAGCGGTAAGCCTAGTAACCAATCGGCACGAGGAGTGGACATACCTCCCACCACTCGTATTTGGTTTTCCTGTTACTTGATTCGACGTGTGGGAATACGTGTTGCAGGGCAACTACGAGTACGGTCGTGTAGTCGCTCTACAGACGTACGTCCTGCATATTGGATGTGCGTATGGTCCTACAGTCGCTTGTGGTGGATCTGATCCACGAGTCGGAATGAAAGGCAAACGGTTGCTTCGGAACCATCGTTGGATGTTCCAAGCGTGTGAGTTAGGTTTACCCTTGCAAGGCTGAAATTCGATTCAGGAATCATCCGTTTCTCGCGGATATTGAGACTGCTTGATCCCTTTACCATATAGAGTAACAAGAGCAACTTTATGATAGTCAAAGATGATGTTTGGCTAATGATTCTACCATGCTTGAATAGTTATAGGTGCTTATCTAGTACGATGATCCACCTAGAATTTGAAAACTAAAATTTGAAATTAAGGATCTACTCTTTGTTGCTTTTCAGCTGAAAACTTTACCCAAGAAACCGAAAAGCCATCATAAGTCTAGTTATATGGCTAAGTATACCATGAACAGGTAAGTCTTGCTGAGTATTAGAATACTCAGTCTTGCCTTGTGATATTTTTGTTCAGGTAATCCCCCTGGTGACCCTGCTCTGCCTATGCCGTGGCCTTACCCTCTGCCCGATGGTTGGTCCGTGGAGTGGGACCCGTCCCCGGCCAACACAGATCCCTCCGAGTGATATCATGCCAGGGCTAGCATGATATCTGAACTGGCGACGTGTACAGTGCCCGTGTCTTGAACTCCGCTGCTATACTTGAAACTTAAACTGTTTTGTAATAACTTCCCTCAGTTGGGATTTGATGTTACTTTTAGACACTCATGTAATATACCTTCCTGTGATGTAAAATGTGATGGCATTTGTATCTCTGGACTCGCCTTCGTGCGAGGTACCTTGTTTGATCCTGCATTCGGTGGTTTATCGGGACGTTACCCGACAGGCCAAGGGATTATACAGTTTGAAGCACGTTGGAGACCTCAAGAATGGACTCGCGTACTTGAGCCGGTGTAATTCAGGTTGGTTCTGCCACAGTACCCGACTAGGACTTCCATGTAAACCTGTCCCCCCAGACTATATAAGGGCGAACAGGGACCCTCTCAGGAAGAATCACCATCAAAGGCAATACAAACCATACAGGACGTAGGGTATTACGCTCTCGGCGGCCCCAACCTGTCTAAAACCTTGTGTTCCTTTGCACCTTTGAGTTCCTGATCTCGGCGACACCCTACCTATAAAATCACCACCTTGGGGGTATCCTTCGGTGGGCGTGGCGGTAAAACACCGACAACGCTCCCACGATCGACCTCAGGCAGAGAATCAACAAAGGCCGTGACGCACGGTGTAACGTCCCGTTTTTCACATCAAGATAAAACATCGATCCGTACCATAAATAATTTAATTAGTAGTAAATTAACTAGCAGAATTAACTAAAAGAGAATAGAAATGGAAAATAATAAAACAACCAGAAGCCCTTGGGTTGCGACTCTCTTGTAGCCAGCAAGCCTACTCTTTCTGTCTTGCTCTTGCACGTGGCCCAACCCAAGGTCAATTCCACACGTAAAGCCCAACTGCTAGCTTCTTCTCTACCTCTGGTTAAACAGCACACCTGTATTCATCAGCACCATTGTCGCTTCGCCTGCCCTGTTGCAGCGCCGAGCATCATGCTGCACCGAGCATCATGCCGTGCCTCGCCAATCCCGCCCTCGGTCAGGCACCTTGAAGGCCACACCCTGCTGACCCTGCCCATTCATACCAACCTCACTGGCAGCCATCAAGCACGAGCCGACGCTCCTGTACAAGTGTGAAGACCATTCGGGCAGTGCTGCACGCGCCTTGTACAAGGACCCACACCACGATGCCGTTCCTCACACAAGCAAGCTGCTGCCGAGCATCGCGCTGAGCTCCACAGCAACCCAAGCCAGACCATGCTGGCCGCTGCACATCGCAACTGCTCACCCGACCACAATAAACCACAAACCGACGTCCCAATCTCGTCGATCGCGCCCTCGTGGTCAAGCCTCGCCGCTGAACCGCTGCAAACCGCGCTCACTCCGTTGAAGCAAGGTTGAACACCCTGGTCACTTAGACGGCACGATGACACCCACATTCCAACAAGGCAGCAACGGATAAACCGAGCCGAACGGCTTGCCCTTCAATAAACACTACCATGCATGCTGCATTGATTGCCGCAGCCACCCGCGTGGACGGCTCGACAAATTAAATGTTGCTGAACCTCACTGCCACCTGACTCGATGCCACTCGTGTACAGCACACCCATAGCTTGAACATCTAAGTGGCTCTACACGCAACAGGCTGCAATCCGCTGGTCACCCTGGCCATAGCACACCTGCTGCCACCAGCCAACGCCTTCACCGCTGAACCAAGCACGAGTGTGAGCTGACCAAAGACCGGTGTCGTGACGCGTTTGAGCACGTGCACGCACAGCAACCTACACGCCCTCTATTTAAACAGCCACCCATCCCTTGTGCTCTTCAGCCTCCCAGCTCAGTCTTGCACAACTAGCTCAAAGGTGAGCTCCACAACTCTCCCTTCTTCCTACGCCTCTCTCTGTCCCTTCACCACGAGAGCAACAGCTAGGAGCCACATGTACACACACGCACACACTTGCACTGCACATGTGCGAACTCCGGCTTTTGGCCATGCGCCCTCGTAATCACACGAGTGAGGTGACGCCTCACCCCGTTGGACCGTGTGAGACCCGGCTTTAGCCAGGCACGCGTGCAGCGCTGCGCCCCGCACCATGCCATCAGCCCCGCAGTGCACCACACCCACACCTTTATATCTACACGCCGCCACCCCTATCCCTCCCATCTCCCAGCAGCGCCGCACCGCTCGACGGTGAGCTTCCTCCCTCTCCTCTTCTTTCAGCCCGTCGCACCGTCTGACGGTGTGGCAAGCACCACACATAGCACACGCTCGCCGGCTCTAGCCGTGCTCCCTCTCTTCTAACTCATTCACATCTAATAATACTTGTGTGATGTATTGATGTATGTTGCCTTGCTTGTTTGGCTGTGTGCGCGTATCAACGTCGGAGCAGACCATGTGCTGGAGGAGCCACTCGAGAAGCCAGTGAACCAGGAGGCCGATGCTGTCGACGACGCGTACGTGAGTGAGGGTAAGTTCCATCGGACCCGGTTTGATCATGTTGCGCCTATGTGAGGTTAAAGTAGAGCCGTAGATTGCATGAGATGATGATGTCAACAGATGAGTGAATGAGAGCTACCGGTGGTTAATCCTTGTTGTCATATTGACGTATGCTTAGTTGGAGGTATGATGAGGATGCCTTGTTGTTGATATGGTTGGGAGGTTGAGGCCAGGGGCAGCATGTGAGGATGGATGGGTGTGCGCTACCATGGTGGTAGACATGCGAGGGTTGGTACTGGTTGTGGCTGCCCTGGTGAGCCCTAGGAACCGATCCGAGTTATGACATCTCACCTAGCTTATATCTAGTACGACCATGCTTCCCAGGATGGGACGGGCTTAGTCTAATCCCACTGGCTAACCTGCTAGTCGTTCCGAGGTGGTTGGATAATGATGGGTGGAGGCCGAGAGTGGTCAAGACCCGTGGGTTGTGGTCGACTAGTTGAGGTGAAGCCATGGCTGGGTGTCGGCTATGACGACGCTGTCATCAGACAGTATTGTGGGTATGGGTGTAGCGTACAAACTCTGCAGAGTAATTAATCCATTCGAATGGTCGTGTCCTCGGCATAGGACAGGTTACAGTGCGGTCATAGCTCGTAGTGAGCCACCCAGATGGAGATGTCATGGGTGGGATATTAGATGGTACATGGGTATTTGTCACCTTTCTGTTGCATTTGTTGTGCACCGTTATAGCTTGTTAAGCATTGCATTTGCTTATCCGTTGCATATCCCCCTCCCTCCGGGTGCGGTGGACCTTACTGAGTACGTTTGTGCTCACCCGTTGTTGATTATCTACAGAGAATCCAGACTTCATCCTAGAGGATTGCGAGTAGTCCGAACACATCCGCACCCAAGTGGCTTAGTGGAACTATGTGTAGTTGCATGTTGACCGATTGTCAGTTTCTTGCAGCCGCACCATTTATCATCTTGTTTCTAGTTTCAGTTATTGTTGTATTGCATCGTACTTGGACTTAAAGCTATGTATGGCTGTGGTTCCACTTGATTAATGTAATTGTGTTGTGCCGACAACTTGTGTTGGTGCAAAATTACATTGTTAGTGTCGATTCTCAGAACGAAATGCTTCAAGCGGCTTGTTATTGAAGTGAGGAGAAGGGACCGTACCGGCAGGTGCCACGACGACGAGGACAGCGACCGCTTCCGCGCCTTCACCACCAGCATCACAGACAAGTCCTACCCAAAGGACTTCAAACCAGTCGGAATCCCCAAGTACGACAGTAAGCATGACCCGCGCCAGTGGATTCGATGCTACTCCGTTGCTATTGAAGTTTCAAGGGGATCCAACTCCACCAAAGCTCTCTACTTCCTGGTGGCTCTAGAGTCCGCACCCCTCACGTGGCTTGAAAGCCTCAAGCCAAACTCCATCGACTCATGGGAGGACCTCAAGCGGGCCTTCATCGACAACTTCCAGGGATCCATGATCAGGGCGGGCACTCGCCACGACCTGTCCCAGGTGAAGCAAGAGATGAACGAGACCCTGAGGTCCTACACATGGCGTTTCTTCGAGACGCGCGCCACCATCGCCAACATCACCGATGAAGATGTCATCCGCTGCTTCCAGAATGGGCTCTTCTCAAAGCACACGTACCATGTAGCTGCATGACAGGATGGCACGGTGGGCTGACCAGGAGGACAAGGAGAATTACTGTAACATTCCATGTTGGCACTTAGATTGTTTAAAATAGGAAAAATCGTGAATTTCAAAAACTTTTTGCGACTTATCTTGTTTTGAAATTGTTGTTGGATTTTACTTGATTGGATTTAAATTTTGCTGATTCAACTGTGTGGGATTTGAATTTGAATAAGCCAATCAAATTCAAATCCAAACTCTATTCTCTTAAACACACCATGGGCCACCAGCTAACACCGGCCCACCGCCCTTTTCCTTTCTCCCCGTGGAACACGGCCCGCGAGCACGCGGCCCAGCCCAGCTTACCTCCTTTTCCTTTCCCTTCTTTTCCCCGCAGGCCTCAGCCCAACTCTGCCGGTCCAGCCCACCAACCGCGCCGTGACCCTTCACCTTCTCCCCGGGGCAGCTGACAGACGGGGCCCCGCTGTCAGCTTTCCCCTTCCTCTCGCCGCTCGCCCCCGGCTCATTCCCGCGTCGCCCCGCTCGCTCCACCCCACGACAAGGTGCTCCAACCGCCGCTCCTCTTTTGCCTGCACCTTTTCCCCTTTCCCTTCGGCCACGGCCCCGCTCGCTCGCGTCACCAGCCAGCCCGCGCGCCGCCCCACTTCGCGACAGGAGGGCACAACCGCCCGTGCTCCCCTTTCCACCTCGCCTTGACCGCCGCGCGCCCCCGTGAAGCCCTAGCCGCCGCGATGCCACCACGCGTCCCGACCCAGCCGTCGAGAACCCCCGGCCGCAGCCACTCCCGAACCCTAGCGCCGAGTATAAGAACCCTAGCCTCTCCCCCAAACCCTAGCCGCTCCTGCTTTTCCCTTCCCGCCATCGCCGCACCAGCTGAGGAGGAGAGGAAGGGAGTGGAGGAGAAGAGGAGTGCGAGGAGGAGGCTGTCACCGCACCGGAGCTCCACCACGCCTGCGCCCGAACGACGACCCTGACGTAGCCGCTCACCCTGCACGGCCCCGACCGCCTGCACCGGCCCGCCACCGAGCCAAGGATTCCACCATCGAGCCTCACCGGTGAGCACCGCCGCCGCCTCCCTTCTCCCTTGTGCTGCCGGCAATGCCGATGACCCCTCCGTAGCCAGCCCTAGGGTATTCCCTCTCCCCATCCGGCCTTGTGCCGCTCTTGTGCAGGGACCCGTCGCGCCGCCTCTGCACCCCGCAGCTGCCGTCGCCCTTCGACGCCGTGTCGTGCCGCGGGCCCGGAATTCCGGTGCCCCGTGCACGACACGGCCACGCCACAGTCCTGGGGTTCCAGGACTCGTGTGCCCAGTGTTCCGGAAGAGAGAAGAAGGAAGGCAGGCCGCCAGCCCATCGCAGCCCGAGGAGCAATAAAGCCTGAAGATGTGCCACCCGCGACAAACTCGGAGCCCACACCGGCCGGATAGGTGAGCCGACCTACGAGCCATCCAGCCCGAGGACCGAGCCAGCCTGCTGAGCTGTAGGCCAAGCTGACCCAGCACCTCTTTTGACCCAAAAACCAAGCCGGGCCCCTTTTTTTCTTTTTTCCTTTTCCCGGCCTGACCGAGGGCCCCACCCGTCACCCTCGGGGTGAGGCTGACCAGTGGGACCTGTTGACCCCCGTTGACCATTGACCGGTCGACACTGACCGGTCAACGCTGACGTCAGCAGGCCCTGACCCCACCTGTGACGACATGCTGACGTCATACTAATTTCAATAGGTTTTTCCTTAGAATATTCATAATAAATCGATCGGACCTTCGAAAAATATGAAACCAGTTCCATAATTCCTCTAAAATCATAAACCACCCGTTATAGTAGGTTTTGTGGTGATTGGATCTTATTTGAAGAGTTTTGTGTATTTTTGCACTTTGGTCCCTACTCTTACTCGTATTTACGAATAGGACCCGACTACGAGGAGTTGACAGATGGCCAGGACTACCCGGAAGCCCAGGAGGACTTTGAAGAGATGCCAGGTTCACGCCCATCTATGATTTAAATACCTATTAGGCATTGCTTGTTAGATATACTATCGCTATTTGTGTAATTTTATCGAGATGAACCTGCATGGCCTATTTTATGTACCCCTACTTCTTGCAATCCTATCACACTTGATTACTATATGAAATGCTTTGTCAATACTTGAATGTGTATGTGTGGGAATGGATGGATAGTCTTGGCGTGTGTGAAGATATACTATCCAGGAGTTGGTGTGCAGGGCATTAGCCGGGAGTGGGCAAACCTAACTCGATCGTGGCTCGAGGGCTTGGGGTGTGTACCTTGGCACACCCTACGGAGTACCTGTGACGGGTACAGCTTTTTGGTTATGAGGTTGAGGTGTTGGAGGCACCCGTCAAGGGTGCAGTCGTGGACCACCGTGGTGGAGACGCTTTTGACGAAGATGCCCGCTTCGACAGTTAAGGACCGAGTGAGAGTAACTATGACTTGTGGGAATTTGTTAAGCGTGCACACCACTTACCCATTATGAGGGTGGGCCTGGTCCGGGGCTAGCTAGCGCGGTACCAAGCCGGTGGGAGGATCGAGTATCAGTGCAGGGGAAGGGGTGCTAACCTCACGTTCCTCGTGACGCATAGGAGGAGAGGGAGTTCTCGCATTGACTTGGTGGTTTGGAAGGTGTGCGTTGACCGGGAGTCCGGAATGCCGGAATGGCCCGGGTCGAGAATGGAAGAAGATGTGTATACTTATATATATATATATATATGTGTGTGTGTGTGTGTGTGTGTGTGTGTGTGTGTGTGTGTGTGTGTTGCATGCATAGGAAACCCCAGCTTTACCTCTTGAACTTTGTTATACCCTTAGTATAGTCCACACAAAGCTTGCATTCGGATGGTGACGTGAACCTATCCCATACCTTGGGGATAGCCTGGTACGATGCAGGATCCGATCCGGACTTCGACCCCAACGACGACGGATGGTACGACTGAAGCCCGTGCTACGCTCGAGTCATCTATGGAGGAGGGTCCCGGAGATGAAGGACGGCCCGAAGACTAGCTACCGCTTTATGATTTCTGCCTGAACCGCTCTAGCCGAGAGGCTTGTAATAAATTTTGTACTACAAATCCTATGGATTTATGTAATAATTAAACCCATATTTGATCTTAAGCAGAGTATGACTATGATATTATGCCTGGAATGAGTTCTGTATGTGATAGCGTTTGATCCAGAGACTATCACAATGATACAGGCAATCGGATTCCTCGATTTGGAAATCCGGTTCGTTTCAACTACCGCTTTCCCAAGCGCAACCACGACAAGCAAGCTAATGGCAACGGCCACTTCAACAAAAGCCAGCGGAACCACTCGGGAAACACCCGAAAGCGCAAGCCAGACCAAGAAGTCGCGGCCGTTGAGCGCAATCCGCATGGCAAGAAGTCGAGGAACAACTAAGCACAATACGAGCAAGTCATGCACAAATAGTGCTCGATACACCCGAAGTCGAGACACACGCTTTTTGAGTGCATCACCATCCGCAAGTCACTCAATGCACCACCCTTCCCTCAGGGAGGAAAGCGAAAGGACCGGGAGGATGATGAGGGAGGTGACAAGTCGGGGGCTCAAGACTTTCAGGATCCGAAGAACGTCGTCAACGTTATCTTTGGCGGAGACGATGGATTCCCCTCCAAGCACGCGCAGAAGTTAAACCTGCGCGATATCGTCCCTGTGGAGCCAGCCACGACAAGGCCTTTGAGATACAGCGAGATCCCGATCTCCTTTTCCAGGGACGATCAATGGACCAACTTCTCCGAGCCGGGAAACTTTTCGCTTGTCCTAGACCATGTCGTGGTGGGCTCACAGCTAACCCGAGTACTCATCGACGGCGGAGCAGCCTCAACCTGCTTTTCACGAGTACTCTGAAGAAGATGTGACTGGACATCTCCAAGATGCTTACTCCCAGCAAAGCTTCTTTTTCTACGGCATTATCCCGGATAATGCGGCTACACCACTTGGGTCAGTGGTTCTGCCAGCCACCTTTGTGACGAAAGACAAATACCGCACCGAGTACATCAAGTTCGAGGTGGCAGATTTCGACTCGTGGTACCATGTCATCCTTGGAAGACCGGCACTGGCCAAATTCATGGCCGTCTATAAAAACTCCTATGACTGTAATTGATGCGACGGATCCCTGTTGAAAGAAAATCATTATCCCATTCCGAAGGTGTCTCTCTTCTTCATTCGTGCCGTCTGTGTTGTTCCGCTGGCTGTTGTGGTGCTTAAGGTACCGAATAGAAGTCAAAATCAAACAGAAAAAGGCAGGATCATCGATCCTACGCATGAGGAAACAAAGCGAAGTAGAAGCAGCCAAAGTCTTCCATTACGTCAACGGCAACGCAGTCGTCTTGCTTTCGGTTGCGATGCCTCACGCCCAGCATGCTTACGACCTCGCGTAGACAACCTGGAGAAATCTCGTGGCGCGTGATCGATATACGTGCAGTAACGAACGACGTGCAGTTCCGTAATTGAACACGAACGATGCTGACTGATGTACAGAATTAAGGCGCGTGCAGTGGAGAGTATCCATGCATGTAGAATCTTGTTTGCTATCTTTGACCAGTGACCAGCTTGGCCGCCACACGCAGGCGCACCGTGTAAATCCACACATGGTTCGACGCTTGAAAGTTGTTTGGTAATAGGTGCCATGCTATTATGCTTGGGAAACTAATAAAAAACGTTCTGAGTCAGCAACCTGTATTATTTTTATTCTGACCACTTGCTAATATTCAAAAGAGATTGAATCCTTTAGTTACATACCAAGTGATACAAACGAGGAGGCAGGATCGGCATATCAATTTGGCCTTTCTTCCGTTTTAAATTACTTGTTATTTTAAAATATTTATTACGTATCTAGACAAGTTAGAATAATTTATAATTTGGAGGAGTACCAGGAGGGAAGAGAGGAGGATGAGCAAAACGTCTAGCTAGTTGTGTACGTGGAGAGGGTACGCCGCAGCTGAACAGCTGAAGGGAACGGAAACGGCCTCGATATGCCTAGCTGGACATGTATGGACATCTTGCATCCTCTCAAATCCGTAGATTGGAAAAGGAACAAAATTTCGTCGCATGCGCGAGCATGCATGATTAGCATGCACGGGGCCGGGGCCACCTTCGGGCTGATGATTAACCAGGCAGGCAGGCAGGCAAAGCTCTCTGCGTTTGGGTTTGTCTCGGCCTTCCACGAGATTACCCCCTCTGTATGCACCAGAGGTTCCCTCACTTCTCACAGTTGCCCGGTTTGGTCTTCCGCCGCCCAAATATCCGAACGGGAACCTCGTTCATGTCGATAGCACCTCTAATTTGTTTTAATATTGATGACGGATTGATTCTTGATATTACTGTATATGCTTTTTAAAAAAAAACATCAAATTTATGTGGTTTTCAAACAAGCTAATACACGATAAGTATAAGTGGAACTGCTATTTGGGAACATTTTTCCACGTTTTGACTGAATGATGTACATAATTAGATCTGAGCGAAATCGGTCGGGTCCGAGGCCGGCATGAAACGTTAAAATTATTTATTTTCATATTGAAATACATACTAAAATTGTGGGCAGAGCTAGGGTTGCTCGACATAGTTTTTGGGCAGGTCTATATATGCACTGATTTTAGACTCGAAATAAATTGGATTCTTTTGTCAATTCGACCAAGCCCGCAAAATGCTCATGTCTAGAAGTAATTAATTGCTATATTTGGAAAATGAGAAAAACAAAAGGGAAAGCAAAACAAATTTCGACAAGATACATGTAAACATTATTATAGGTGCGGTAACGACCTGCATTCCGTAATAGAACACTAATGATATACACGAGCGTGCTGCGTGCGACAACAAGGGTCCAAAACGCAGAGGCTTGCATGCAGCAGCAGCAACAAGGATCGAGACATTTGCTGTATGGTCGCTGCTGCTGTCGTCCGTCCGATGCCAAATGTACGGACACGAGATCTCATCCTCTCCGATGGATCCGATGATTGGAAATGCCCTATGCACGAGTTGCAGGGTGGTAAAGGGTTTTAAATTTTAGCCTAGATAATCTAAGGATCGGACTAATTTTATTTAATTTTAAACTAGGATCATGTTGGATTATGAAGAGCGCACTAGAGTCAGTGGCGGAGGACCTAATGTGGCAAGGTATGGCAACCGCCATACCTACGCTCGGGAATCGGGAGAAAAAAATTTAGGCCTGCTCCCCCCGCGCGCAGCCACCCCCTGCTCTCCCTCGCGCGCCGCCGCCCCACCCACCCCCCTCCCCCCCCCCCCCCCCCGCGTGCCGGCGCCCCTGCTCCCCCCCCACCCCCCCGCCCCGCGCCGCCGCACCCCCCCCCCCCCCCGCGCGCGGCCGCCCCCTGCTATTAGCCAGCGTTAACTAAAAGCCTATCTAGTATCTATATATATTTTTACAGTACGAGAAAGAACTCCAGTAAGAGATGGCTGGTAATGGAAAGGGAAAAGGAAAGATATCTCAAAAAGGTATTCTTGTGATTTGCAAAAATTGATTGATTCATTTCACTTTTACATTGACTGATAATTGATTTCATTTTTACAGGTTTAAAAAGCTATTTTGGTACTGGTTCTAGTGGTTCAAGTAGACAACCAAGTACTCGTGGTAGTGGAATTGTTCAACAAGAGGTTGAAGATGGGCAAGATCATTTTGTGCTTGTAACAACCGGTGTAGAAGATGAATTTGCTCAAGTAACAACTGGTGTAGAAGATGAAGTTGCTCAAGCAGAGCTTCAAAAAGGTATAACCGAGTTCAACCCGGACTATATCATATCGGATCCAGAACTTCGTATTTCAATTGATTGTTTTGACCCTAATATTAGAGATGAAGTTAGAAGGGCTTTTATAGCTAAAGGTCCTTTTCAACCAATGGATCATAAGTTTCCTACCTCGAATGATAGTAGGAGTTTTCAAAAGAAAGGGTTTAAGCAATACAATTGGTTGGAATATAGTGTGGAGAAGAATAAAGCTTATTGCTTCTATTGCTATCTTTTTAGACATGATCGAATAGAAGAGAAATTTGGTCATGATGCTTTTACAAAAGTCAGGTTCTCGCAATGGAAGAATGGTTATTTAGCACTTCCAAAACATGTTGGTGGGTCTAGTAGCATTCATAACTTTGCAGCAATATCATATCATGATTTTGATAACCAAAGAGCAAGTGTAAGAAATAGGGTGTCAACTCATACGAAAGATGCATTGGTCAAATATGAAACCCAAGTGGAAGCTTTCTTAAGTATTGTTGCTTATCTTGCATTGCAAGGTGAGCCGTTTCGGGGGCATGACGAAACTTCTACAAGTGAAACGTGCTTTTGATGTGTTGTGTCCAAAAAATGCAAAAATGACTTCCACCACGATTCAAAAAGACCTTGCAAACTCTTGTGCACAAGCAATCACAAAGGCAATAAAGGAAGAAATGGGGGGTTGTCTATTCTCTATTCTTATTGATGAATCACGTGATATATCTATCAAAGAGCAAATGGCTATAGTTGTTAGATTTGTGAACAAAAAAGGAGAAGTTATAGAAAGATTTTTGGGTATCAAGCATGTCAAGGATACAACACCGGAATCATTGAAGAAAGCATTACTTGAAGTGTTAAATGATAATGGTTTAGTTGTTGCAAATATACGAGGGCAAGGGTATGATGGTGCTTCCAATATGAGAGGAGAATTTAATGGTCTTCAGAAATTGATTAGAGATGAGAACCTTTTTGCTTTCTATATCCATTATTTTGCTCATCAATTGCAATTGGTAGTTGTTGCTGTCTCAAAATGCGCCTCACCTATTGAAGATTTCTTTGAATATGTGACACTAATTATGAGCAGCACTTCCACTTCATGTAAAGGAAGGATTTATTGCTTGATAGACATAGATTGAATCTCTTGTCTAAATTAGAGAGTGGAGAAATATCATCTGGGAGAGGTAAACAATAAGAAACATCATTGGCAAGACCTGGAGATACAAGATGGGGATCTCATTATAAGACTTTACTTCGTATTGAGTCAATGTGGGATTCAGAAATAGAAGTGCTAGAAATTGTGAATCAAGATGAGCGCAATCCATCTAGGGCAGGAGGATTGGTACAAATAATGGAGTCTTTCAGCTTTGTATTTATCATGAAGATGATGTTGCAAATCCTTCGTATTACAAATGAGCTCTCACTCATCTTGCAAAGGAAGGATCAAAATGTTGTTCAAGCTATGTCTTTGATTATTGATGTGACGACACGTTTGAATAATTTGAGAAGTGAAGGTTGGGAACCATTGTTTGAAGAAACAAAAACCTTCTGCCTTGCAAAATATATCCCAATACCAAATATGAGTGATCAAGTACCACGATTTGGTCGATCAAGAAAAGGTGGGAGAAATAATATCACTCAAGGTCATTATTTTCATGTTGATATCTTCTATGCTGCAATTGATGCTCTTACCACGGAGTTTGATCACCGCTTTAATGAGCGGTCTTCAGAATTGCTTGTTGGATTTTCTTGTCTTGACCCTAGAGATTCATTCTCTAAGTTTGATGTTGAGAAACTTGCTCGTATTGCGGATATCTATTATGATGACTTCTCTTTTGATGACCGCAAGACCATAAAAGATCAACTTCAAACTTTCATCATTCATGTGCGGAGACTTGAAGAATTCAAAGTTTGTTATGATCTTGCAAGCCTTTCAAAAACAATGGTTAGACTTGAGAGACACATTGTTTTTCCATTGGTTTATCGTCTCATTGAGTTGGCATTGATATTACTGGTGGCGACAGCAACAATTGAAAGGGCATTCTCAGCTATGAAGATTATTAAAACTGAATTGCGCAACAAGATGACCGATGGATGGTTAAATGATTTGATGGTGTGTTATATCGAAAGAGAAATATTCAAAAATCTTGATCTTCAACAAATTAAAAAGGCATTTCAAAAAAAAAGACAGGCAAATGCAATTTCCTAGGTCTTCTAGACGCGTTTAGAGGTACGTGTATTGGTTATTTTACTATTTTTTACTCTTTGAATAAATATATAAAATTATTAACTTATTGTCTTTTATGTTGATATGTTTTAATTGCTATTGTAATAATCGATATTTTTAAGGTATTTATTGTCATTTTATTGAACACTTGTTTTGTCGTCAATTTTTTTCATTCTTCTTCGCCATACCACAATTTCGTGGCGTCCTCTGCCACTTACTAGAGTCATGATCCGTACGCAAGCATGATTTTTTTCTTACAGCAATGCGTGAGCGTGATTAGGCACGGGATCAAAGGATACTAGCATCATCTACGGGGCCCACTGGCTGATCTTTGCGTTTGGAATTTTGTCTCGGTCCTCTTATTCTTATGCTTGCCACAAGGTTAACCATCGTACCCGCAGCTGATATGCATGTATAGGATCTTGTGTTAATATTGTTGACCCATGGAGAGCGTAGTAACAATGGTGCCACTACTGTAAATTAAAAAAACATTAAAAAAGGTAAACAACACATATACGTGGTTTGGAAACAAATACGGCAGTATTAATGCAAACATGAAAAATGCTTTCCAAAAACAAAATAAAATACATTATCATAATAATGCTCAGAAAGTAGTTCGTTCTGAGTGTACCTGCTACGTTTATTTCGAATACATCACCTAATATATATTTTACTTGATTGGATAATTAGTAGTCCACGTAGTATAATTATATTGAAACAGTAAAAATGCTACGCTAAAACCCCAACCTAGCAGTCAAATGGACTAAACATGACCCTAGAAGAAAGCAACAAAAAAGTGCCGTACACGCTGCAAACTGCAACAGCAACAGGGAACTTTCGGTTTTGACGCTATGACTTGGAGCAGTAGCCAGTAGGGGTACCATCATGCATCTTGTGTAGGTGTCTCGATCTGATAGTACTGCCGTGAAGAAGCTGAATGCTTATGACGTTGATGCGCCAACATTAGACGTGTGTGCCTGTAGCCTTGCTATTAGAATACTTGCTATCCTTGACCCCGCCTGCTCTTGACCGGTGGCCAGCCACTGGATTAGCTAGCATCATTCTCTTCACTATCAGAAATGCCTTCTATATGACCTACAAAATTTCTTCCTCAACGATCACCTCATAGCAGTTGTCCCAAGCACGTTGTAAGCTTGAACCTTGACCCATAATCAGGCTAGATAAACATATGTTTTGCGACGCAAATCGAATTGACGCAACAGGACCTTGTCAATTAGTAATAATGCCCGTTGCAAAGTACTATTAGACATCTTGTCCGAGACCAGCTTGTACCCTACACCAAGTCAAATCCCACCTTTTTGCTAATTAGGTTACTTATTACACATGGATCCGAAATGGAGTTGGAAACGAGAAGAGAACCAACCTACTCTGCCACAGGGTACTACTAGCACCATGCCGTGGTTGGAACCGAAACAAACAGGAGCAGCCAGCCCAGCTGCCCTGTGCTTACCAAGCCCGGGCGTCAGCTGCTCCACCAAGAACCGCCGCGTCGCCGCCGGCCGGCCGGCCGGGTGGATCAGACGCTCTGGGTTCTCCCCTGCCGGATGGCGACGACTCGCCGTGACCTGCCCTCCTGGGAAGTCAAACCAGAAAAGCCAGCGCCGGCCTTTTCGTTTTCCTGGTGCGGGTGCGTGCGGGTGTGTGTGGTTTGGGGGGGGGGGGGGGGGGAGGGGGGGTGGAGTGGCGCGGGGAGAGCAGGGGAGCAGCGACGCTGACACGTGGCCCCCGGAAGGGAAGGCCTGCTGGGCCAGCGTGTCAGGCGCAGCGTCCGACAACTCGTGACCATGCATCGGCAATTACGTTTCTTTGCAGACTGTCGCGGGAGACATTTGCATTTCATCGCCTAGGGTATCCTCGGCGAGGCTCCCATCCGGCACCCCGTCCAGAATTTGCCTATCATATTGTACTGTAGGCTCGCCCAGCAGCATTCTCATCGGCCACCCTAAAAATCGAACCCCCTCCTCCGACTCCTTTTTCCATACCTTCTCTCTCTTGCTCCCATCTCAACTGTCGCCTCTGCTGACAGCACGACACCACGACACCGCCGGCAGCACGCAGCCTGTGGGGGAACCACGCCGGCGCGGGAAGCAACGGCCGTCTCGCGTCAGGAGGCGGCTGCGGCGTCCGACGGGGAAGCTGCTGGGAGAACGCTGCGGAGAAGGATGTGGAACAGCTAGGCCCCACCTTGATTCGTGCGGTGTTTCCCTATCAGGAGCCGGTAGCTGCTGGGATAGCCTGAGGCCTGACGGTTTTATATTTTAGACACTTTTTCTTTTTCACGCTGAAACTGGAACCATACATGATGCATTGATACATGTGGCGTTTCTTCGTGCTACTAAGACAAATAAGCAAGAACTAGGTTCTTCAGTGGCATGGCCGTAAAAATTAACTCAGAAAAGAAATTATTTTGCTTTCAAGGCTACTTCGTCGTGCGCTGCAAGGATAAATCTGCAGACATGATCTTTTGCTTTTAACTGCAAGAAGAAAAGGCAGCGCAACACTCTTTGCCGTCGTTACCCTTGATTGAGTACTCTAGTCTAGTCAATTAAAAATATTATTGCCTAGTCACTTCCTACCATTCACAAAGAAAGATGCGCACGATCATTCTTAGATTTCACCCAATCACAAGAAAAATAAAGTAATGACAGCTCACCGGTCAGAGATTTACTTCATGTGGGATCTATTCTGTTTTGATTATACAAAGAACCATTTGTCAAATTGCATTATGAGAATGCCAAGGTTGTCAAGACAAACAAATGCCATAAGTTTTAAACCAAACCGGTCCGTAGGAATCAGAACAATTATCCTCATTCACTCTAAAAGAATATTTATTTTTGAATAAAATGAGTTCATTAAAGTGGGATAGTAGTAATTAGAAGAAAATCATTTGCAAAGAGTTCTTTAAGCCTTTATTACCCAACTTATATATCTTTAATAATATTTTTTTTTTGGCATGCAAACTATCCTAATGTAAACAAAGTATGTCTCCAAATGTTGGACTCTAACAGATTCAACGAAAACATGGAAAATTATTATTTTGGTTAAACCAAGTCCGGTGAGTTACTTTTTCAAGGTAAATCTAGAACATTCATAGCAAGGCGCAGTGGATAAAAGTAGGATGTGGCTATAGCATTTCTCTTTGCTTAATTAGAGTGATCCATGGCGTTACATCACTTATGCTGGCGTGTCATTCACACAATCATTTCTAGGAGCAGCCTTTTCCTTGAGAATCATGCCTGGACGTGCTTATTTTTGTCTTACTCTGTAGGAACATCTGTTGTTTTTCTTATTCTCTTCTAGTCTCCCTGTCGTTTTTCTTGGTAGTAAGTCGGGAATGACCAAATGGATAGATGGTGGGGAGAGATCAGATGATGATGGATGAATGTCACAACCAAGTGAGAACAACACTTTCAAACAATTACCAAGTATGAGGACCAAACTGCAAAACGTGGTGTTGCGGTAAGTTTACTTGCTCCCAAGTCCACCCGGCTTTTCAAACGCAACTGCTACTCTCCTCAACAAAAGCCCTTTCGAACTGTTCTCACCTCAACCCATACCTTCTCGCAGTTACTGACGTAGCGGTCCCACGAAATCCAACGACGCTTACGACCCCACAAAGCAGTGTGTGGGTAGGCGTTTCAGTCCCTTGGTTGTAAATGTAAAAAGGTCACCGGGAAAGTTACCCCCGGGGCGGGTGCAGAGCAGAGCCAACCACTGCACCCGTCCATCATCACTCACTCCGCCCCGTCCTGGCTGGCGAGGCGAGGCCGAGGTGAGGGAGAGAGGAGGGCAGAGGGCGCCCGCGGCGGCTGCTTGCTTTTGTTGCCTTGCTCCCGCTCCAATTTATGGCGATTTAATGCCACCAGCGAGGGGTTGGGCGCATCAATGGCGTCGCCTCCCGCATCCAAATCTCGCCCCTCCTACTCCTAGCTAGCTACCTGCCTTCGTCTTGCTCATTCTCCCTCGTCGTCCCCTTGCTGTCGTTCGTTCCTTGTTCGTCCTCCCCTCCCCCGGTCGATCACCTACCTTGGGTTCCTCGGCGCACCAACCGAGAAATGCCATTCTCGTTTTTCGATCTTTCACGCCAGTATTACTAGTCTTGTCTTGGAGTGTTGACAATACTCATCTCTGCTCGCTCTGGCAAGCCGCAATTCATTTCTTCATCCCCCTTGCTGGAGCTGGTCAGCCACGGAATTGGAGCCCTCCAATTCAAATCGATTCCCCTTCCTGCTTGGTAAAAGCCAGGATATTTCTTTGCAAAGGTTCACCAGGCCTTTATTTCTAGATTTTGGGCTAGTTTGGAGGGCAAATCTTTGAGTGGAGAGCTCGAGGAGCAAGGCCGGAGGCATGGTGGCGGAGCCGCTGGTCCACAAGGTGCTCTCCATGGCGACCACGTCGTCCTCGTCCAAGAAGGTGCGCCCCGCGGCGGCGAGCGCCAAGGGCGGCGCCGGCGCGGCCGCGGAGGACGGCAGGGTGGGCATCCTGTCCTTCGAGGTGGCCAACGCCATGTCGCGCGCCGCCAACCTCTACCGCTCGCTCTCCGACGCCGAGGCGGCGCGCCTGCTCGGCCCGCTCTGCCTCGGCTCCCACGCCGTGCGCGCGCTCGTCCCCGGCGACGACGCGCGCCTCCTCGCGCTCGCGCTCGCCGAGAAGCTCGACGCGCTCAACCGCGTCGCCGCCGTGGCCACGCGCCTCGGACGGCGGTGCACCGTACCGGCGCTCATGGGGTTCGACCACGTCTACGCCGATCTCCTCGCCGGCCGCTCCGACGCCGCCGCGTTCGCCGTCGCCTCCCCCTCCGAAGCCGCCTCGCTCGTGCGCAAGCTCGACCGCCTCGCCGCCGCCACCGCCGCGCTCTACGCCGAGCTCGAGGCGCTCACAGAGCTCGAGCAGTCGGCGCGGAAGCTCCCCACCGACGAGGCCCGCCGCGCGCTCGAGCAGCGCACGCGCTGGCGACGCCACGACGTGCGCCGCCTCAGGGACTCGTCGCTCTGGAACTGGACCTACGACAAGGCCGTGCTCCTGCTCGCGCGCGCCGTCTGCGCCATCTACGACCGCATCCGCCTTGTGTTCGGCGACCCCATGCTGGGGCTCGACCTGCTGGCCACCACCCGGGAGTCTGGCCAATGTGACCAAAGCCGGCAGCTCTCTGGTCCAGTGACGGCAAATTCAGGTCCTCTCCACAACAATCTCAACGGTTGCAAGTCAGGGCCAATTTCCAGAGTTGATCCAGATACGCCGCGGTCAGTGAATTTTCGGTCAAATTGTGGAGCAAGCCCGGGGAAGATGTTCATGGAGTGCTTGAGCTTGAGTAGCTCAGTATCATGGAAGGATGGGTTCGAGGATGAGTTCTTGGAAGATTCCAGCTGCATTAGCACAATCAGGTCGGGGATGCTTGTACCGTTCAGTGGCGAGCAAGGGGCATCCACAACGCCAACCAAGAGCGGCAAGATTGGCAGAAGGGTGCGGTTTGGTCCGAAGAGCACTGTGACATCACTTGCGCCACCGTCCACAATTGGAGGCTCAGCGTTGGCGTTGCATTATGCAAACATCATTATCATCATTGAGAAGTTGCTCCGGTACCCACATCTCGTTGGTGAGGAGGCACGGGATGATCTGTACCAGATGCTGCCTTCAAGTTTGAAGGTGGCATTGAGGAAAAATCTGAAAACATATGTGAAGAACATGGCGATCTACGATGCGTTCCTCGCGCACGATTGGAGAGAGACGCTTGAGAAGACACTGGCTTGGCTTGCTCCAATGGCCCACAACATGATCCGATGGCAGGCTGAGAGGAACTTTGAGCAGCAGCAGATTGTCCTGAAGGGGAATGTGTTGCTATTGCAGACACTGTATTTTGCCAATCGGGAGAAGACGGAGGCAGTGATTTGTGAACTGCTTGTCGGGCTAAATTACATATGCCGGTACGAGCAACAGCAGAATGCGCTACTTGACTGCTCGAGTAGTCTCGACTTTGATGATTGTGTGGAGTGGCAACTTCAGTAGAGCCAAGCCAAGGTCAGGTTTCTGCTCTGTTCCATAGTGTACAAGTGATATGAAACAGCAAAGGGTACTTGTATTTTGGTTTTGTTTGTTTCTCTTTCCTTTTTCCACTTTGTTTTTGGTGCAATTTTGCACATGAGAGCATCATCTATTCTTAGATGAAATATAGAGCTTTGTCGACTGGAAAGATCCTCATTCCTACACCGGCTGTACATACTTCTATTCATCTTCTGTCAAGCAACCTGAAAAGAGGTTTCTTAGATAGTATACTTGCATCAAATGCGTGCGAGCGATGATATTTTTCAACGACTAGACCAATTATGTGACCTGGTAATCTAGTCAATGAGTTGGTCTTATCATTAACCTGTAGCCTATGGAATGTTCAGGCAATGAATATTATGTCAGTACCTTTGTCATTTGTTTTTCGTCAGCCTGGGACTTTGCAAAAAAGCACATCTGGAAAAGCTAAGATACACTGTAGCTGTGTTACATAAAGGTATAACATTAGCCATTAATTTAGGAAGTATAATATCAGGGTAGTAGTTGTTGATGCTAACCCACTTATCTCAAAAGCAAATTATATCGTTTTCTGCTTACCATAAAGCGCGGGTTTGGTTGGTAGGTCAATTACTTTACCTTCTCTGAGGATTTTCCACTTGTTTGCCTAGAAAGTACAATTGATACTTGAGATGGCAAGAAACCAGTGAACAAGAACAAAAAAAAGACGCGAGAAATTCCAAAGATTGCATTGTTCAAAATTGAAATCAATCATGTATACAACCTGCTACGCATCCTGACGTAAACTGTTTGAGTGTTACTCTGCACCAGGGCTCCCTGTAGTTTCAGAGGGCCTGACGGCATGTATGGTGCTCATATTCTGACTGTAGCAACCTGGAGCAAGTTGGTAAAGCGTACACAGCAAGCATTCATTTGCAATCAGTAAATTTTAGTACTATCCTCGGTCCCTTTTGTAGGTTGATGAGAACAATAATTCGTTGCTGTACTGATATACTGTCTCTGACTTTGGACTCCCAGGTCTCTCTGCAAAGCACTTGTTATTGTTGTGCTAACATTCAGATTTTAGTTGGCATCGCTGTGTTTCGTTGTGGCTTTCAGATTGCAGGAGCTCCTCTTATCATACTTTATTTATCCAGTAATCTAACATTTAACTGGTTCGCAAAATTCAGCTCTTTAACAGCCCGTTGATTCCAGTTTCCAGCTCTGTACATTAGCTCATAGATCAAGTCGATTTTGTGAAAAGTGCTAAATAAAGATCACTGCATAATCAGGGGTTGTACTCTACTGCCACATTACTCTATGATACCACTGGGACCATAATGTGTGAATGCTGTTTGCCTTTAGGGATGCAGACTTTTCCATCATCTGCTTTGGCAATTACATCATTGCCATCTCCCATCAAGCCTGTGCTTATCAACAAACCGCAGCGTCAAGGAGTACTTGCAGGGCTTAATTAGCGTTAGCAGGCGTGGTTGGAGATTGTTTTCAGCACTTGATGGGCGTCCAGACAGTACCATGCAAGGTGGAAGCTCATCCATCTCATTCCGTGGTCCGAGCTGGGGAAGTTATAGTTTCTGTTACCCACCGGTGCTCCATTCCTTCCTTCCCTCAACCGGGAGAGGCTGGTACATGCACGGATCGGATTGGCATATCGGATCTGTCCGATCCGTGCTCGGTTTGTTCTCGCAATCCTAACTGATTCTTGCACTGTTTTTTCTCCCAACATTTCGCGAATCCTTGTAGGGAACAATCGACTGTTAACTTCCTTACTACTAGTAGTAGGTTTCAATCGAGAATTCGAATTTTTTTTTATAACAGCAGCTGATAAAAAATTGGGAGACTGGAGCTGGATTAGTGTGAAGAGGCAAATTTGGAGAGACAATGTTTATCTTGGGAACAGCAGCTGATCGTGGTGGTGAAAGGCTCGAGTGGTACTGGCCCTGCAAGCCTTGGGCCCGGCAGCCGGCGCACCAGGCAGTCTTCACTCTTCACCTCCGCTGCTCAAAAGGTCGTGTCAGCTTTGATCTGGGAGATGCAAAGCCAGTAAGCCACTCCACTGAGGTACTGACTGAATTGGTGGAGAATCTGTTCATGCGAGGTGAGGGGAATCTGAATCTAGAGCTGAACTGGGCATGAGCACCAGGAAAGCAATCCTCTCAACTCGATCCAGGGCGCTATCGGAAAATTCTTGTGCTGTCAGGAACTCTACTGAAACGGCAACGGGTAAACTGAAAACGGCCGTGTATCTGAAAAACCAACGCCACCAGTGCCCGGCATTGCGCATCAAGAGCCTCGGATTAGACAACGGCGGTTGCTCACCTCACCAATGCAAGCAAGTAGAGAGGCTTCACTTCAGCCTTCAGGTTTTAAGATGGGGAGCTGGGAAAGTAGAAGGCAGGTGAGTGAGCCATGGAGATGGAGACATGCCAGGCTGTGCTCATGTGATGGCATGGCTTTTTACCTGTTGCTGCACACTGATCCTCTCCTGCAGAGGGCAGTGCAGTCCACGGGCAGGCGCTGAACCGGCCGCTGCAGGACAACAGTAACTTCAACCTCTGCTGATGATGAGATCTTGGCTCTTGCCTGCTGGCTGCTGCAGCATGCAGACTGCCGCCATCGCTAAACGCTGGAGAAACTTTTCAGCTTCTGGACCCCTTTAACACGATTTCGAAACAGAACGCGCCGAGGAATTTGAAATGTACTACCGTTTTGGGTTAATTCCAGAGCATGATTAGCTAGTTCATCTTAAATCTTAACCCTTTGTTGGAGAAAAATCCAACACTCGGACAATAGGATACAACAAAATGTGTAAGGTTTTCAGGCCACATTTTTCGACGGGAAGCCATGATCAAAGGAGCACCTTTGAGCACCAGACTACCAGGCATTACATTGGTTTCAAAATATCCAACCAAGCTGAAACACAAGAACCTGAAGTTGATTTCGAAAAAGCTTGTCTTTTCTCCACTTTCCCTTCTTCTTATGAATGCTGCTTGTTGGTGCGGTAGTGCCCTACACGGCTGTTTACAAACTTACCGGTTGACCATCAGTGCAAGTGTAGAGCCTTTTACATTAAAAAAAAGGAAGTGTAGAACCTTTTGGGACCATGTGTAACCAACCAATCATGAGCCGTGATGCATCTTTTGTCCCCGTCCCAGCCATTTGCTAGCTACAACAACTACGTTGCACCACTCTCCAGCAACAGACACCTGCATTTGCAGAACAACCGTGGCTGCATGTCCTCTCCTTACAAACCACTCGTTTTCTTATGAAACCGCAGCAAACAGTAATTGACACGCAGGCCCGACGATAAATCGTACAGTTAAATGGGACCGTCGAATCTCCGAGTACCGTTTTAAAAGCATAAGAGAAAGAACACATTATATTGTATTAGTGATGTCATTTCCCTCAGCCCTCAATCACATGATACATGCATATATAGGTTCTATTTGGTTGTCTGCAATGGCACCTTATGCATCAATACAAAGCGAAAGAAAGCCTCCAGGTTTATGATCTGGAGTATGGTCAAAATAATCGTGCTAGCTTGTGCAAGCTTTAGACAAGTCGATCGCCACCCGCCCACACGGTATCAGACCCCTGGCCCATTCTACCACCTACATAACATGAGTTCACATGTCGTCTGTTGACGGAAATGCCACAACCGATGGAGGTGCTGGTTCCTGGTAGGGGCCATTACCCCACCCGGCCCTCACCCAGAAAAAAAGAGCAATGATCCAAATAAGCATGCTGGTTAACTATTTAGGTCTTTTAGTGACATGTTTCTCTATGTAATTAGGTTTAGTAGAGTGGAGATGTAACATGTTGATAACAAAACGATGATTCTTGTAAAACTTGAGCAAGGGATGATTCTTACATTGTTTTTAACTAGAAATGCAACAGCCATAGGCCATAGTCTATCCTTAGCTCTCTAAGGCTACCACTAATCTTAGGTATAGTAGAGTTACTTATCACCATAGTTATATCGAGCTCACTCAATTTTTTGACTGGTTTAAATGTCTTATTGAGTGACTAGTTGTGCCCCTGCTGTGGATGATATGCTTGACGCGCTCTATCCGGTGCTAGCTTATTGAGTAATGAACCCTACCATACATCAAAGAGGCTCCATCCCTACCAACAATGAATCAGCACAACTGTTCACTGATGCGAGGCTACATGATATGTGAAGATCAGTTCATCATTTCGTTTTGTCAGCATGCACAGCGAATTCATTGTTGTTGTTACTGTTTTTATGATACATCATCCATGGCTATATACTGTACGCGCCTTCGTGCGTTGAGTGCACGTTTGGCAAATCGCATTAATTTGTACACATGTGCTGGATGCTGCGTAAAAATCACCACATGTTATTTCTTCTGCTACGAAAATTAAAATTAGGATTTTGTTTATCAAACTTACTAAATGCTCTTTTCTTAAAAGAATATCACCGACATATATGGAATAATAAGTGGCTTCAGTACTGACAAGAAAAAATCTAGTCTGTAAATTGTGATTATCGAACCAGATATATTAGAAAAAGTGGAAACGGCGTTATTTCCGCTTTTATGAGTATAAGCTGTGTCTGTTCAGTAATATGTTCCTATTTGCATTCTGAAGGAAGGTATTCCCTTTTCTTGTTCGCAAAATTTGCAAAGGCCCCCCCTCCCCCCCCCCACCCCACAACCCCCCAATTTGATCGGCTCCATTTACTAGTGTGGCAGAACCAATCTGAATTACACTGGCTCAAGTACGCAAGTCCTCTCTCAAGGGCTCCAATCATACTTCAAACAGTGTAATTCCTTGGTCTGTCGGGTAACGTACCGATAAACCACCAAAATCAGGATCAAACAAGATACCTTGCACGAAGGCGAGTTCAGAGAGATACAATCACCAACATATTTTACATCACAGACACTTATATTACAAGAGTTTGCAGAAGTAGCAAAGATTCCAAACTGAGAGTCATTATTACAAACCAGTTTAAAGTTTCAAGTTCACGGCAGCGAAATTTAAAGTACGACAACTGTACACGTCACCAGTATGGACATCATGCTAAGGTAGTGTTTGGATCCAAAATGCAAAAGGGCAAAAGGGCAAAAATTTTGCCATTTGCCAAAAGTGGCAAAAGTTTTGCCATTAGGGGTGTTTGGATCCAAATGGCAAAAGTTTTAGCAAAATCTCATTTAAACCTCTTTTCTCCCTCTCCTATCCCCTTTCCCGCCACCTCTTTTCCGCCATTTCATACAGAGTGCATAAAATTGACAATCCAAAATTTATATAGTCCAAACCAAAGTTTCCTTTTGCTATCTGTTTTTGCTGTTTCCTTTTGCTATCTGTTTTTGCTGTTTCCTTTTTGCTATAGGGTGTTTGGGTCCAAATGGAAAAAAAAAGAGCAAATTTTTTGCTATTTGCCCTTTTGCCAAAGGATCCAAACAGGCCCTAAGCCATGGCATGACATCACTCGTTATAATCAGTGTTGGCCGGGGACGGATCCCACTCCACGGACCAACCATCAGGCAAAGCATAGGGCCAAGGCATGGGAAGGGTAGGGTCTTCAGGGGCATGACCTGAAATAAAATCATATTGCAAGACTGAGTACTCTAATACTCAGCAAAGCTTACCCGGAATTAGGTATACTTAGCCCATAACTAGACCATGAAGGCTTTGCAAAGGTTCTGGGTTTAGCTTTTGCTGAAAAGCAACAAGAGTAGGTCCTTAATTTCATAATTTAGCTTTCAAATTCTAGTTTCATTAACCATTCTAGATAAGCACCTATAACTACTCAAGCAAGGTAGAGCCTTTTAAAGCATACCTCAATATTACTCATCATAAGATTGCTCTTGTTACTCTATGTGGCAGAAGTATTAAGCAGTCTCAATCTCCACGAGAAACGGACGATTCTGAATCGAAATTCAACCCTTGCAAGGTAAACCTAACTCACACGCTTGGAATACCGATAAGTCATTCCGAAGCAACCGTTTGCCTTTTATTCCGGGTCGTGGAACAATGCCACCACAAGCGACTGCAGGACCATACTGAAGCGCCCCGACCCGAAGATCAAGGCTAAACCATGTATTAATTACCAAATAAAGTCTCTGGCATAATACATGTTACATCAAGTGGAGTCCAGAGTCATACAGAGCTTTATTCAACAAATACACGAGGGGTAATGCGACAACATAGAGCTACACAACTCAAACATAGGATAGTGACTATCATGACGGCATGGAGGACTAGCTCTTCATCCATCACAACTCCACTCGACCAGCTTGGGTGCGGACACGATCTACTCACAGTCTTCTGGAACAAAGTCGGGATCCTCTGGAGAAAAATCAGCAAGGGTTGAGTACAAAAGTACTCAGCAAGTTCCACCTCACCCTACGGGAGGGGGATGACATGCATGACACACATTAACTACAATGCATATGCAATGCAACTCATGGTACGCCCTTCTTCCCGACACAACCCACAGTAGGTAGCTCACTAGTTGTTAGGACCACACCGTAGCCTGTCCATTCCGTGGACACGGACCATTCGAATGGATTCTACACTCTGCAGAGGTCGTACACTGTACCCACAAGCTCGACTGCCCGAACGGACAATCGACATAGCCGACACCCAGCCATGGTCACGCCCCAGCTCGGCCGCACAAACCCTCGGGCCCTGACCCCAATGGTCTATACCCGTGAACCATCCCTGCGACCGTCAGGCTAACCAGTGGGATTAGGCTAAGTCCGGCCCATAACGGAACCTGTGGTCGTACTAAATTAAGCTAGGTGAGATGTCAAAACAACTCGGTCCTTATGGTTCACCAGGGCAGCAACCATCCCTCAACATGTCAACTCGAGCCTACCTCCACGGTAGCGCTCACCTGCCAGTCTACCACCACGGTAGCGCCGGCTCCAGCGTACCCAGCTGCCCTAGCCTCAACCAAAACCCTTCATATCCTAGTCTCAACTCTGGACATGCATAACTACTCACATGCATGTATGAGTACACTCAATCACTCAAGCACCGGTATATGTAATCGATCCTAAACCAGAGCTACAACTAGACGTCCTCACATGGATGCAACCGCTCACGTAGGGGTCGATGAAACTTGCCTTCGCTTACGTACGCGTCGTCGGTGGCGGCTTCCTGCTCGCAGTATGGGTCTTCTGGCTCCTTGGCAGGCTCCTCCTCGGTCACTCCGTGATCTACGGGCGGAAACGGCACAACCGGCAAACAAACACAAGCAAGCTATAAAACAAGCTCAAATGGAAATGACAATAGGAATTGATATAAAGGAGATATTGGGTTTATAGTTTTGGTTGGTACTTAAATAGAATGATTTGGGTTAGGTGCTCACGACCTGGTGGATGTTCTGGGCCTTTATTAGTATTGCGGAGTTAATGGTCGGGGCTGCCTGCCATCTCACCTTGGCGTGCAACAGCTCGAGGAGTAGGGTCAACTGTTGGGGCTTCGTCTCATGAGTGAGCTGGGCTCGTGGGGAGTGGTTAGCGGAGTGAAGCGGCTCGGTGTGCTTGGGCTGGTGATGGAGTTCGTCACGGCCTCGCTCCTTTTATAGGCGAGGGGAGTAGCAGCGGCGTCGCACGGGGACGGGCGACGGCGTGGGCTGCGGCAGCTCGCCGTCAACTCAAATAGTGACGGTGCTGAAGGCGCGAGCGTCGAGACTGCAAAGCCGGCGAGGACGCTGCGGTGGCGTGGGCGAGGTGGGGACACGGAGGTCGGCGGCACGGCGCGGTGCCGGCGGCAGTGCGCGGTCCCGTCGTGGGGCCGGTGTGTCGCGCGTGCGCGGGCGAGAGCGAGCGTGCGCGGCGGAAAAATATCTCGGCCGGCACTGTGCATGACGGTTTATTCCAAGGTCAATGGTGTGAGTACTTGTGGTTTCCAGGGGATGATGAAGTTATTGCGAAGGAAGTAGGCGCTGTTATGATTATCTGAGAATTAGGGCGTGGTGCGGTGACTTGAGAGGCTTCTGGTTACTTAGTGTACCGGGTCCTTTTGGATCACAACTTATATACTAAGTACTTAAGTTTAACTAGGAGACTAACGCTTATAAAAATACTTACCTTATTTGAGCGGCAAAGTCCCGAAGGAACACGCGCCTTTAAGTGGCTAGTCCAGCACTAACCCTCCTAGCCCTACCACAACCTATCTACCTTGCTCATGGGTGGATGTCATGGCAAGGAGGGGGGGGGCTCTATTTATAGGTCAAGGGAAGCCATGGTATTAGGACAAGTGTCCTCCTTCTAGAGAATTCCAAAATATCTTAACATTTTCAAAATTTTATTTATTACTATTTCTAGAGTCTTCCATGGAAAATATCTCCCCCCTTGCTTAGTGGAGAAGGATCCTTGAGAATATTTTATTCTTGCTTAGGGGCTAAGGATCTAGAGAGTTGCCTTGGAAATATCTCACTATTACTTAGGGGCTAAGGATCTAGAGAGTTGCCTTGGAAATATCTCACTATTGCTTAGTGGCTAAGGATCTTAGAGAGTTGCCTTGCATCTTCTTCAAAGTGATGAAAATTGGGATGTTACACATACGCACATCCAATGTGCAGGACATACGTCTACAGTGTGACTGTAAGACCGTATTTCCGTCTGCTGTGCAGAACGTACTCCCACATATCGGTGCGTGTAAACATAAAATAAAAGTCGAGTGGTGGGGGACGAGTCCACTTGCCGGGCCGATTGGTTACTAGGCTTACCGCTTACCATATTTTACGGCATGTGGCTAGTACTTTCAAACGCTTAACTACCACTACCACATACTGCGACCTTAACCAAATTCATCAACACAGACGGGGTATCCTTCCTTTCCATGATACGGCGCGTAACCCCGTCCGTCATCCTTATAGTAATTACAGGATCGTAAACATCCAATTCCTATATCGCGCGAGTGACCGAAAATCACTCGACTTCTGCCGGTCCTATTAGCAAGGCACTAGTTGGACTTAGGTTCTAATATTTAGTACATCGGTTCCTAGGAATATGCAACTATGGTTTCCAGATAACTCCTAAGAACTTAATGCACAAGTATATATATAAATGTAGATTGCAGTGTAAATAAAGTAGAGGGTTTATGTCCGGGGCTTGCCTTCACTGGCGAGGCTGGGGTCAGAGACGTTAACAAATTCTTTCGAACTCGGGTTCGGGGCTTCAGTTAATTCTCCAACGACGTTCCCGGGGTCTTCAGAGATTTCCACTTCGGATTTCGGGAGAATTTGATAGTCTCCGTCGGCGAGAAGCGTCGAGTCTACATATGATGTAAATGATGCAGTTTAGAAAATGCATAGACTTTTATTCTGTTTCACGATAAAGTTGCAATCTAACGAAATTAACATTACATACTAGCAAACAACACCATTTTCCTTTACTGGGCAGTCATTTATCAAGTATCAATTAAACCACCTAGTTACATTAAGTAACATGGTCGTTTACCCCAAACATTTAAAACTAACTACATTAGGTAGCATGTTTGGTTATCTCAAATAATCACACTAATTACATTTAATAACTTTATTTATTTGACTAGCTAATTATCTTTAATAATCCTAGGTTATTATTTAATTATGGACCTACTTTGATTAATTAGGAATATAGCATTATTATATCAAGTTCTATTTATTCTAGTTGTTCTACACCTGAGCATGGGTTGAAAATTTATGGACATGGCACACTACTCAAGAGTAACACCTTAAAATATTTTCATAATTTTTCATGAACTAGAGCTATTGTTCATGAATTTTCTTTGAAAATAAGCATAAATTCATAACTTGGGGTATAGCCTACTATTAATCCTAATACTTTTACTATGGATTACGCATGTAAAAAGGAAGTTAGGGTATAAATTTCAGTTACAAATACTAACAGAAACATTCTTAATTAACATCTAAGCATTTCATCAACATACAACAAAGGTACTCGAATTTCTAAGTAATTGAGCAGTAAAGAACAGAAAATTTTTACCCAGAGCTACACATGGGACATACAACATAAGTTCCAAAATTCAGCCACAACACATGCATATAACATGAGATACAAATAAAACACTCATTTCCTAATATTTAATCTACATCAGAAAATACACACATACAGCTCAAACTCACTATATAAAAGTAGTTGAATTTAACTTAAGGATTCAAACAAAACTGGTTTGGCATTTTTCTAAATTTTGTACAATTTTCTACACATTTTTGAAGTTCACAGCTTTTGAATTTTGGGGGGGGGCTCTGTAATCTTGCAGGGAGACCCTTAGAACTTTTGAAATCCTTTCAATCAGGCCCTTGGTTCGTCGGGGAAGAAGGGCAGGAGCAGCGCCGGCCAAATTCCGGTGAGGGAAGCGACGGGGGGTGGAGAAGGAGTGGTCAGCGAGCATCAGGAGCTCAAGGCGCACCTTCTGCGGGTCTGGGGAAGGGGAGGGGATGACCGGAGGTGAGGTTCCCACGGCGGCCGAGGCGGCAGCGTGGAGTAGCTCGTCGGCGAGGGGCTTCCCGGTGAGGAAGGTGGCCAAGCTCGGGTCTGATAGCTGTAGCAGGAGGAGGAAAAGCTATTGGGGTGGTCGGATTGGACGGAGAAGGGGCGGAGGTAGAGGTTCGACGGTGACAGGAGCTTACCGGCGAGGAGGGGAACGACGGTGACCGGGCTCCTGTGAAGGATTGGCATCGAGGTGGGGTCGTAGAGCTTCAGCGTGGAGCGGTGAAGATTCCTAAGTGGTTGTCTGGGACAATGGCTTTTCAGGGTGGGAGCTCCGCGGCGATCAGGGGCTCGCCGGTGAAGAAGAAGGAGGCGGCGGTGGTGTTCGGGGCTCTGGGTGAGTGAAGAGCAAAAGAGGGAGTGGAATGGGAAGAGAGGGAGCTAGTGAAGCTCTTGAGCCAAAAAAGAGAGGGCGAGGGGGCATGCACAGGCATTGCCATGGCGGCGGCAAGGTGGCGTTCGGCGGGAGCTCGGGTAAGAGAGGAGAAGGGCGTGGCAATCGCGCGGGAGGCCAGGAGAGGGGAGGCTAGGGCGGTGCTCGGGCTGGGGGTGACGCGTGGAGGTGAAGCGCACCAGGAGGTGGGGAGGGGTGGCCAGAAACAGCGGGCGGCAGCGCAGCAATAGAGGAGCAGAGGAGCAGAGGAGGGGAGCAGAGGGACACCTGAGGAAGAAGAAGAGGGGAGGGGGTCCGAGGGACCTCGTTGGAATTTACAAAAATCTCAGGGACCTCACTGTAAACTGGATTTTCCTACTGATCCAAAGCTCTAACGAGGAAATGACCAAAATAGAAGTTGTAGAGTTTTTCAAATCTTACAACTTTGCTTTAGGGTTTAAGTTCAAAAACCTAAAGCACAATGCTTTATTTTACCATTTTGCACTCAAATCAAACTTAAATAAGTTTTGTCCTTATCAAGGTAAATTTCTTATAACTTTGGACCTGATTGCAAGTATTTATGACATGTGATGATGACTTACACCTTTTTACATTTTTACCTTTTGTAATTTTGGATGTTACTTTTATACTTCAACTAATTTACATAAAAGGACATGTACTTTCATAAAATTACATAAATACCCTTATTTTCATAACTTTACTCAATTTTCGTACAATTCAATCCACACCAAACATTCTTCCTATTGGCTTGCTCTATTTAACACCAAACATTCTTTCTATTGGCTTGCTCTATTTAACACCTAGGGTGTCATAACTAGTTCATCTAAAATGTTGATATATATCGAAAAATTATCCAACATTCTCTTTTCAGACGAAGCAAGGACCACATCGATGCTACAATATATAACAAGAGATGTACACTTTTCAAGTCACGTTGCTTGACCAGAAGCAATTATCATAGCATCCACGAGCTTCAGAGTTCCATTAATTCATAATTATATTCAAATAAAGTTTGAACGTATATAAGAACCTGAATTTAATTTGAAAAGCTTGTCTTTTTATCCACTTTCTTTTGGTCCCGACGCTGCATGATGCCCTACATGATGCTTCTATACAAAATTACCGGTTCATTCACAATCCATATCATTGTAATTGCACAAACTGTACGTATCACCGATTCAGTCGTACCCTTTGGGACCATCAGGGTGACCAATCATGAGCCGTGATACAACTTTTGTCCCCTGAACAGCCTTTTGCTTGCTAAGTTGCTAGGCACCTGCTGCCCCTTTCCATGGCACCCTGCACCAATAGACACCTGCATTTGGAGACAACGTGGGTGCATGTCTTGTCCCTAAAAGTCACTGATCTGAGAAAATTAAAGCAAACAGTCACTGACACGCAGACGCAGGTCCAATGGTAAATCGCACTGGTGACTTGGGGCCACGGTGTCGCCAGAGACTGTTTTGAAAGCATAATAGGAGGAACCATATCCATTGCTGATCTCCCTTTCCTTACCTAGTAATCATATGATGCATATACTTGCTCGACTTGAGATTGTCTTGGCAGCGCCTGATCTCATCATGGTTGTCAGCTTACGGCAATACTAGGCGTGCTTCGGCATGTAATTAAATTATATGTTTGATTGGCTTTTTATCTAGTGCTTATACTGAGTAATGAACCCTATAGATTGGCCTACCGTACCATCACGAGGGCCCATCCAACAATGAAGTATAAAACTATTTTCTGAAGCTATGGTATGTGAAGGCCATTTCTCCTCTCAAAAAAGAGTGTAAAAAATATCAACTCATCATTTCGTTTTGTCAGCATGCACAAGAAATTCATTGTCATTATTGTTGATTGGGAACTTAGGTCCTGTTTGGATCATCTAGTGGACTAAACTTTCCAAATAGATGGACTAAAATTTAGTTTCATCTCAACTAAGTTTAGTTCATTAGTCCATAGAACCTACCTAATTCGGACTAAAATTTAGTTTTCACCTATTTATGTGTTTCAAATGGTCTCCCACCTCCAATCCCACCTCCAAACAGGCATGGACTAAAGTTTAATTACCTAATATTTAGTCACGTAAAGTTTAGTCTTTAGTCCTGTAGGATCCAAACGGGGCCTTAGAACAGAGACCATCCAAAGGGTATGTATTCTTGTGTTCAGTGCGCACTTGCAATAAATTAAACTTTGTGCACATGTACTTCATGTGTCGTCTGAGAAATCATTGGCAGATTTATTTCTTCAGCCCAGGGAAAAATACAAAGACAGATCCTACAAGTTTCAGAAATCATTTAAATATTTTAGTTCGGATCAAAGGGAAATTAATTACAAATTATTCAGTTTCAAAACTACCACTTATGCAATTTCCCGCTAAGCTATATGATAATCATAGAAAATGCTTAGGCCTAAATGCAGGGTTCAACTTAATTGGGTAATACTTGGGGCTAGAGCGCATTAGCCAATCCAGTTAGTACTTATGTGAACTGATGTTGTGGTATGGTGGCTGGCGTGGAGGATATTCGAGTTGCCGGTTCATCCTGTTTTCACTTGGTTCGAATCTTTTGGCATTGGGAAGGGTTCGTTTACTTATTCACTTTTATCATATCGAGAGAATTTGTGATTATTGCTTCATCCTTTTTCTCTGCTTTGCACTATGTAATTTTTCATTAGGCCATTGATTCCAATCACTATAGGAAAATAGTGTAATTTCGTCAGCCAGAAACCGACGAAAATAGCCCAAAAATCGTCAAAAATAGTTATTTTCATCGGCCGGCCGACGAAATTAAGCTGACGGAATAAAGTAAACGAAAATAAGTGCTTTTTCATCAGCAACCAACGAAAATAAAGCTATTTTCGTCGGCCGTGCTGGCCGATGAAAATATATTTATATTTTCGTCGGCCAGCGAGGCCGACGAAAATATGTTTATATAAATATTCAGCATATTTTCGTTGGCCCATCTAGCCGACGAAAATGATACAACATATTTTCGTCGGCCCACCTAGCCGATGAAAATAATTGGCGTCTGCTAAAAAAATAGCTGCATAATATACGTGAAACTTCTGCAAACAGAATAATTTCAGGACAATTTCAGATGGAACTGTGGAGAGGGATCCACTGTGGATGAAATCATTGACCAATCTAAGGTTACATATAGACTACATAGAAAGCAGATTGCAGTCAGGATTTCACAGAGGTAACTGAAATACACTACTAGTAATAATTATTATCTGAGTTTCTAATTTGTCAAGACCTAAAGAGTTTTTGAGCCTGAGATTGCTACTACAACAGTACCACCATGTAATGGAGGGACTTCCTAACTCGCTCCTCCCGATAAGGCTTAAACAACTGTAATATCACTCCCTCCCCCTTCCCAGTGCTCTTGGTAGCCCAGCTGCTGCCATCGGAGGGAACTGCAAAAGCCATCATCACCGTAGTTAGGATTGTTCCACTCACAACTCAACATGCATCGCTCAATCACGGATGTAACCATTATAGGTGACAGTGTGACCTTGATTGCACATACATAACAAGCTTAACTGATGGAAAGGACTTGGAAACAGTATAAGTGTCATACTAAACAGCAGCAGAACCTAAGGAAAGAAAAATACCTTCTGCTGAAGCCTCATTACTGTAGAAACCAGTATCTTATCACCAATTATTTGCCTCATCCGTATCACCAAGTCACTCCTGCTAATCTTTTTACTCTGTTTCGAAATTACAAGGCACACAATGGTTAGCATGCCACTAAGCATATTAATGCAACCGGAAACTAACCTCAAATGGGAGAAAAAGAACATTCACAATCTGATTGCTGATTGCTGACTGATTGCTGATTGCTGACTGCTAACCATAGCGGCGGGGGCCGCGGGGCGGGGGCCCAGGGGTCGGCGGCGGGTGGCCGCGCTGGGCGGCGCGGGGGGCCACGCGGGGCGGCGGCCGGGGGGGGGGGGGGTGGCGGCGGAGGTGGGGGCGGGGGGCTCGGGCGCAAGAGGGAGAGAAGACTGTGCGTGTGGGGGCTGGAACGAGATCCGATGGGCCGACGAAATTAGACTTATTTTCGTCGGCCTAGGGCAGGCCGACAAAAATGTTCTATTTATTTCGTCGGCCAGGGCTTAGCCGACGAAAATATGAGCATTTTTTCGTCGGTTTGAGCGGGCTGACGAAAATAAGTTCTAATTTCGTCGGCTTATGTTGGCCGATGAAATAAACTGTCTATTTTCGTCGGCTTGATTTTAGCCGACGAAATTACATCTGGCCGATGAAATTGAGGTGCTTTGGTGTAGTGAATAACTCCATTGAGCATTAGAGTTTCTAATGATTCACAAACTACTCCAAAGTTGGGACACAAGAACCTCAACTTACTTTCAAAAAACTTGTCCATCTCTCCTATATATGTCTTTGTTCTGAATGCTGCCTGGTGCCCATATGATGCCTCTTCACAAAATTACCAGTGTACCGTGCAAGGACTGTGACATCCTAAGAGGGGGGGGCGGGGTTGAATTAGGTGTTCTAAAAACTAAGGCTCCAATCACATATAAAAACCTATTCCAAAATCTATCTAGATATGCACTAGGTTTTTCTATGTGTTGCTTACTCTACCGTACAAAAGTTTTGCACCTTAGATTCCAATCCTATAAACTACACTACAAACTACACAAAGCAATTCTAGAAAAGGTAAAAGTGAATGTAAGTGCAAAATAAGTGTGGAAGTAAACTGATAGAGAATACAAACTCTCGGCGTGGCGACACGGCGATTTTTACCGAGGTATCGGAAAGCAATGCTTTCCACTATTCCTCGTTGTTGGAGCCCCTCACAAGGGAATGCCCGCGCAAGGGCATAAAAACCTATTCAAAATCTATCTAGATGTGCACTAGGTTTTTCGATGGGTTGTTTTCTCTACCGTACAAAATTTTGCACCCTAAGTTCTGATCCTACAAACTACACAAGGCAATTCCAGGAAAGGTAAAAGCGGAATGTAAGTGCAAAGTAAGTGCGGAAGTAAAGAGGTAGAGAATGCATACTCCTGGTGTAGTGACATGGCGATTTTTACCGAGGTATCGGAAAGCAATGCTTTCCACTAGTCCTCGTTGTTGGAGCTCCTCTCAAGGGAATGCCCATGCAAGGGCATAAACTACCCAGTCGAGTAACTCCATGGATAACCGACGGGCCTTCCCACGCATGAGTGGATCTCCGCCTAGCCTCTCCCGGATGCTCCCCGCCATATTCACTAGGTAGAGCTTTGAAAAATGCCAAGGGCCTCTTCTCCCTCTCACAACTACCAGTGGTCACTCCACAAATGCAGTTGGAGGGCCTCGCAAGACATACAAGCCCCGGATTTACAACTCTTGGTGTGTGCAAGCACTGAAACAATGGAGGTGTGCAAACCTCGCCTAACTCTAGGATAATCCCTATAGCAATGCGCTAAGAGGCCTAAACTCTCACTAATCAAGACCTAAGCATTATGCTAATTGCCTTAATCTTCTCTTAAGCACTTTGGTGGATTGAGCACTAAGAAATGTGTAGAACACAAGCCAATACCTTCGCTAAGCTCAAGCACACCTCAAATGGCCGTGACATGGGGTATAAATAGCCTCAACCAAAGAAACAAGCCGTTGCAAACTCATTGCAACATTCTATGTACCACCGACTGATTCGGTGCTCACAGGAGGGGTACCACCGAATCAATCGGTGGTCTCCACCTCAACTAGCTGCTGGGCCGCTGACTTGAGTGCCCCTCTGCACATCACCGACTGATTCGGGGATGGCTTCTTGGCTTGACCAAATCATACTGTCAAATCAGAGTAGTTTGCCTTCATTCTAGGCTCACCGATTGATTAGTGAGGTCTTCATGGCATTGACCGAATCATACTATCAAAACAATGCTTCAGCTGCTGTTTCATGTGTCTCAGCTGAAGAGGTGCTTGAGGGTGCCAGAAGAGCAAGCACTGATAGAAGGGTTGGATGTGCAGGAGGATCTGACCTACGTCGAGCATCCGGTGAAAATTTTGGAGAAGTCTGAGAGAGTTACCAGAAACAAGAAGATCAAGATGTGCCGTGTTCAGTGGAGCCATCACACAGAGGATGAGGCTACGTGGGAGCGAGAAGATGAGTTGAGGAAGACATATCCCAATCTCTTTGCTAGCTAGCCTATTCGAATCTCGGGACGAGATTCCTGTAAGGGGGGTAGGTTTGTAACACCCTAATGTAATTTTCCCAAATTTTAAGGAATTTATTTTGGCTCAAATAAAATTTCCAAGGTTTTTTTTTTCTAATTTATCTCGCATTTAAAGTAATTTTATAACATGGGAAAATAAAATTTACTATAAGGTCAACATGTTTGTGCATTCATGCTGGTGCATAAGTTTTATTTGGTTGAGTGCATAGGAGTTGAATTCAAAATTTAGTTGAATTCAAATAGAATCGAGTTGGTTTGAAAAAGAAAGAAAAGGGAGGAAACAGGAAGGTGGGTCAGTCACTCCTTCTTTTCTCAGTCATTCATTCTTTTCTCAGTCATTCGTTCTGTTCTCAGTCATTCCCGTTCTGTTCTCAGTCATTCCTTCTTTCTCGGTCATTCTCCCGGCTCGACCCCACCTGTCGGCCCCTTCTTCCTCCTTCTTCCCCGGCGCGCAACGACTTCCGAAGTCCCCGGCCGCCGTGATCCAGCCTGGGCCCGCACGCCAATGTGGGCCGCTGCTCTACAAGAAGGGAACCTCCGCGCCCTAGAACCCTAAATCTAGCCGCAGCAGCACCCCTGGAGACCCGCAGCGCCGCCGCCTCCTTCTCCCCTCTGCCGTGCAGACGCCTCAGCCTCACCGTCGACCGGCCGTTCCGCTGCACCCCGGACCACCACATCAATCGCAAAAGCTCCTCTTCGCCATCCCGAAGCTCCACGAGCCCAGCATCGAAGCCCTACGCCTCGGCATCAACCGAATTTTCCGAGGAAACCTTCTCCGGTGAGCTGCTCCGCCGTCGGAATTCCTCGCCGTCGTTGCATCCCGACCCGCCTTGATCCTCTAACAACCTCCACAGGAGTCCCCGGAGCCGATCTACGCCAGCCAAGGACCCCAGCCACCTCGGCATCACCCCTCCCCGCGGAAGCCCGATCCTCTCCGCCGCCGGACGTCGTCGTCTTCCTCACTCCGTCGCGTCTCCGGCCTCCACAACCCTCGGTGAGCCTCGCCTCCTACTCCTGCTCCTTTTGCACCAGAAGTCGTAGGCAGTAGCTAACCGTAGCACCCAGAACGCCGCTCGCCGGCGTTGCCCTTTGCCCCGAGCCGCCGTGCATAACCGCCGTCCCCGCGAGCCAATCAGATCGGACCGGTCCGATCCAGATCGGACCGTCCGTACCCCGCTGTTCAGATCGGACCGTCCGAACCAGAATGCGTCCGAACCGTTCGATTTAGATCCAACTGCCCAGATTAGAAGCGGCGTACCCCTTCAGCCGTGGCAGTTTTGTTAAAGAGCCCCTAAGCTTCATTGGAATCAACCCGCGGTCCACCCGTAGTTCAAAAATAATTACGGTTAGGTCCTGTTTTATGCTTTTAGACCCCTAAGCTTTCCAGTTTTCATACCCGTAGTCCATGCCGCGTGTTTTCACGTGCTAGCCCCTGTGTCTACCCTTTATTTACGTTTAGGTCCCCAGTTTTCGCAGAGAACCTCCCTGGAAGTTCTGTTTTTCTTGCAAATAGGTCCCTGGATCTTGTTTTAAGCGTAGTTTTCGCGTTTTAGCTCCGTTTTAAGCGTTCTTTATATCCACGCGACCGTTGTAACGCGTAGAATAGCTTTGGACTAGTTTTGTGTACTGTTTTCATGAAATGTTGTACTGTTTCTTATGTTTTGTCCTTGTTTGCATGTATGTGTATGTGCTGGACTATGTTTTGGCGTTGCAATCGTGAGTAGACGCGGAGCCTTTGGACGAGTACCAGGAGCAGCCATCTTCCGAGCAGTTCGAGTAGCAGCCGGGAGAGTACGAGGAAGGCAAGTATAACATGAACATTCTATCACTTTTAAATACAAATTTCATACTGCATTTTAATTCTGTATGCCTATAAGGATTTCCTAGCCACCTTTATATCCTTTATATATATCCTATGGGTTGCATTCTTGGTTAGTTGTGCTAGGTTGCTGCGCTATAACATATCTTGGTCCTTTTTAATTAATTTGATTAATGGTCTTATGCAACCTAATTCTAGAGCCGACCCTCTATGCTGTGTGCTTGAGTGGTTTGTGCGTCCTTAAAAGATGTTTTTGTTAGAAACATGGTTTAGGGGGCCAGCACGGTGCTTAGTGCTTGGTTGGCCACTCTCCATAAGGACCGGTTCATAGAGCGATAACCTGGGACAACCGCGCAACCACAAGACTGGAATGGGACGGTCTTGACTTATTAATTAGGTCGTGTTGGTTCGGGAGTAACTTACCTGCGTGGGCAAGAGGGGTGGTAGGCTTCAATGGTCCCTGCTCCTCCAGCTTGGTCTGTGCTGTGTGCTTGTACCCCCCGGAGGTGGGCCCCATCGTCGCTGATCCAGAATCCTTAGCGGGTACACCTTACCAACGTGTCCTTTGTAACGGTCTCGTAGTGTGCTTGCTAGTCATCTCACCTAAGGAAGTGTGATGAACAACTAGCGTAGCTCACGACTTGTGGGTAAAGTTGTGCAACCTCTCGAGAGTGTAAAACTGATATATCAGCTGTGCTCACAATCATGAGCGGCCCAGATCCTCCGTCTGATTAGTGGGGTTATCAACCTTTGATTAGGGAGATTCCCCGGGTGGTTTTGGTTTGGATGGTTCTCAGTAGTTCTTAATTAATATTGATTAATTCTTATGCAATTTGGGTTTATGGTAATTCATCCACTTGTAGTAATTAGCTTTAATAAAAATATGCCAAGATTAAAAGCTAATGCAGTTGAGTCAGCTAACCTTAGAGCCTCATACTCGTGTTATACTTGTTGAGTACTAGTTTGTACTCACACTTGCCCCTCTACTCTTCTGTTCTATTTTGGATATCTTCGACTGCTGCTTAGTACCCGGCAACGTGGAGGACTACGTCAGCGGCTTCGACGACTTCTAGGCGTTTGTCTCCCAGTCGACGTCCCTGTGGCGCCCAGCTCTTCATGTATTCCTTTTACGCTTCCACAACTCTTGAACTGGTTCTTGATTCGGTTGTAATAAAATAATTCATTTATGATTCTTTTACGATTTATATTAATGTTATTCGTGATATGTGTTGTGATATCTTGATGATTCTGTTGTATATATGCGTGACTTGATCCTGGCGCATATATGATTGCTCGATTTATGTCCTTTATAAATCGGGTGTGACAGAATTGGTATTAGAGCCAGGTTCGACTGTAGGACGAAGCCTAGGTAGAATCGGTCGAGTTGAGGACTTCTTTTCTCTTGCTTTGCCTCCGCAAATCTTCAACCATCATTTTCTGCTTCTATTCCTTGAGTCTTAAGCCCTAGATTTGCTATCTCTCCTGTCTTTTCTGAGAAATAGTTTGAGCTTTCCGTAGACGTTGGCCTGAGTCGCCTAATCCTGTAATTTATAAGTTTAGGTTGTCCCGATGAAAATACGCTAGAGCGAGTGTGTTAGTCGAGTAGTGTGATAAACTCGACTAAGTTGTGAAGGTTGAATGCTTGTTATTGTGCAAATGTTTGATTTGGATTTTTGGTTGATTGCATAGTCTCGTAGTTAAACTTGTTCATGCAAATCGACCCTAACCCAACTTGAACTAAATAATAAAATTAAGTTAGAACGTTGGGGGTAAAACCTATATTCCTTTCTTTCTGTCATATCCTTCCGAAGTTTCATTTCCGCAGCTGCACGATATCTTTTTCTCATAAAATTTCATTTGTTGCAATCAGATGGTGAACACCAGGCGCACCGGTTCCAGTTCTGACCAGCAGGAGCAGAACAACCAGAGTACTGGTCAGCCGCTGCCGATGCCGCCACCACTGACCCCGGAGCAGTTCTTCCAGCTCCAGATGCAGATGATGGCGACCCTGAACAATACTGTTCAGGCTCTGCAGCACATCCACGCCCAGCCACCGCCTCCACCGCCGCCTCAGCCCCGTGATCGGCGTGCGGATTTCCTGAGAGGTCACCCGCCGACCTTCTCTCACGCCATGGACCCACTCCAGGCGGACGACTGGCTTCATTCGGTGGAGCGCCAGTTGGTTGTTGCGCAGTGCGACGATCGGGAGAGGGTTCTGTACGCAGCAGGACAGCTGCGAGGCTCCGCTCTCGACTGGTGGGAGTCCTACCCGGCTCAGGACCGTGACTCTCTCACCTGGGTCCAGTTCCGTGAGCGTTTCAGGAACCATCACATCCCTGAGGGCATTATGAAGATGAAGCAGAAGGAGTTCCGTGCCCTTAAGTAGGTAAATTTGAATGGAATTCTCTGCAATTTCTTTTGAGCTTTGATCTATCCTTGATCTCTTTCGTAAACCTAACAAATTGAGCGATTTCTACCCTTGTTATCTGTGTTCGTTATTTCAGGGATCTATGACGGTGACGGAGTACCGTGACCGTTTCCTTCAGCTTGCCCGCTACGCCCCTGCTGACGTCGCCCGTGATAGCGACAAGCAGGAGTACTTCAAGGAGGGACTGGATGATCACATCCAGTATGCGCTGCTGAACCACCGCTTCGACAACTTCAACCAGCTGGTTGATGCGGCCCTCAACACCGAGCGCAAGCGCTGGGAGATTGAGGACAAGAAGAGGAAGATGGATCCGTCCTCTTTGGGCAGCAACACTCGTCCCCGCTATCAGCATCCACCACTGCAGCAGCAGCAGAGGCCGCCCCAGCAGTACCAGCAGCGGCAGCAGTTCCCGCCTCGTCCTCAGCAGCAGCAGCAGGTAGTGCAGGGTCAGAGGCTTCCAGTGCCTCCGGCTCCACCAGCTCAGAGGCAGGGAGCGCCCACTCCTCCTCCTAGGCAGCAGGCTCCAGCACTCCCACGAGTGTGCTTCCACTGCGGCGAGCCAGGGCAGTACGCCAACGTCTGCCCTCGGAAGGCGCAGGCAGGACAGCAGGGGCGTGCAGCACAGCCCAAGGCCCCAGCTCAGGGCAGGGTGAACCACGTGACGGCCGAGTCAGCGGCCGAGGCTCCTAACGTGGTGATTGGTACGTTCATGATCAACCCCCATCCTGCTACAGTGCTTTTTGATACTGGTGCTACACATTCTTTCATCACCCAGTCTTTTGTTGAGCATCATGGCATTCGTACTAGCACATTAAAGAGGTGCATGTTAGTATCTTCACCGGGAGGGCAGTTGAGGTCTCAGGTCTTCTGTCCCAGAGTCAGTGTGGCCATAAGGGGGGTAGATTTCAGTGCGAATCTGATGGTGCTAGACTCCAAGGGCATCGATGTGATCCTCGGGATGGAGACTCTTGCTAAGTGGGGAGTCCGGATAGATTGTGCTCAGAGGACGGTTCTTCTGTCAGCACCGGATGGTCAGGAGGTCACTGTTGGTGCCACAGAGCCTTCTGGATTTCTTCATCAGATGGAGGCTAGACCCACGGATGGTATTCGCGTGGTGTCTGAATTCCCGGATGTCTTTCCGGAAGATTTGCCAGGTATGCCGCCTGATCGCGACATTGAGTTTTCTATTGATCTCTTGCCTGGCACAGCTCCTATTGCTAAGCGGCCCTATCGTATGGCACCTGTTGAGCATGAGGAGGTTAAGAAGACTGTCGATGAGTTGCTAGCTAAGGGTTATATCCGTCGCAGTTTCTCTCCTTGGGCCTTTCCTGTATTGCTTGTAGAGAAGAAGAATGGCGCGAAGAGAATGTGCGTCGATTATCGGGATCTGAATGCAGTCACTATCAAGAACAAGCATCCATTGCCCCGTATTGAGGATCTCTTTGATCAGCTTCAGGGTGCTTGTGTGTTCTCGAAGATTGATCTGCGTTCGGGTTATCATCAGCTGAAGATTCGTCCTGAGGATATTCCGAAGACGGCATTCACCTGCAAGTATGGGTTATATGAGTATACGGTCATGTCCTTTGGCTTGACCAATGCTCCGGCTTTCTTCATGCATCTGATGAACAAGGTTTTCATGGATTATCTGGACACCTTTGTGGTGATATTCATTGATGATATCCTGATATATTCCAAGTCAGAAGCTGAAGCGTCCCCTCATCCGAGGTGACTTAAATGTGATATACAAATCAGTCCCAGGAGGCTGATACACATTTATTACATCAGATGGTACATTACCGTACAAACCTCCGAGGAGGCGGGCACTCGATACAGACGATAACTAGTAATAAAATAGCTATGGTAATACACCAAAGCGTGACCCACGTGGGATCCAGCTCGGGCTCAGAGTAACATGCTAGCAGAAGCATCTTGCGGAGGGCCAACACCACAGGCAAAGTTGGGCGCGGACACAACCCTTATTCGTCGTTTCCGATCACGTAGTCCGGGTCTTCCTCTGAGAAAACCACATATATATATAGGGTGAGTACAAAGGTACTCAACAAGTCCAACCACACCCGCGGAGGGGGTGATAACAGAGATCATGCACGGTTATATCAAGGGTGGGGTTAGGGTTTATTTGCGGTAAAGCAAGATTTTACACATGCAAGGGTTTATTTAACAAAAGCACTTTCTCAAAACATTTTTATAGTAATCGAATCTTAAGTAGTGTTGATCCTGCACAAAGGATCCAAGTTTTAGTGTCATCGGACTTGGCGTCCACAGTAGCTTACTGCACAACTGCCGAGTACTTTCAAAACAACCTATGCCACAAAACCAATCATCCCGAAACATCTATTGAAGTGACCATGCCGTAACGCGCCCAATACCGTGGACACGGCTATTCGAATAGATTTTTACACTCTGCAGAGGTTGTACACTTTACCCACAAGTAGGGTACCGCGCTACGAACACCTTAATGTCGCGGCGGATCCTAACAAAGCCATTACCCACCTTAGCTGAGTCTAACTAGCCATCACGGAAGCTACCATGGGGTTAATGACTCATCAACGAAGTCATGACCGGAATATGACTCACACAGATCGTATTCCTCCTCCATGATCTCCCGTTGCTCACCCGCTCTCCTTTTTGGCTAGTAGAACAACTAGTGGGGTTTATGCTAAGCCGTTGCCCACACAACGGTCGAGTGGTTGTACGATAAATGGGTTAGGCAAGATGACACCCCAGTTCATCCTTATACTGACCAGACGGACATCTCCCGACCATGCTCAACCACAAAGGTACAAGCACACTAGTGGCATTTCACATAGAAAACGCCGTCCATCTCGCCAGATTAAGCCTTTCTTTTATTTCCCCAAAATCCCATTTTTATCTTCTAAAACACTCGTACCCTTATTTTTAGTAAAGCGCTTATGATCATGGTTTAAAATATAATGAGAGGAATAATAGGTAACAAGTATCTCTGGCATGTAGTTTACGCCTAACCGAGCAAATCCTAGGTTATCGGGGTAGGGTTATAGCAATCAAAGGGTGGCTATCCAACCAGGTCTTGCAGTAAAACGATGCATTTTACAAAACAGGCCAATAGGTTGTATTTATAAATCTAGGATAAGAATGCATCAAAGGATGGGATTGGACTTGCCATTCACAAAGCCTTCCGGGAAGTCCTGCTCGAGGTACTGTCCTTCAGGTTCGGGCTCACGGCACTGGTTCTCGGACTCTTGCTCGCAGTACTGCTCGTCGACGGGTTCTCCCTCGGTCACCTCGTGATCTACGGCGCACACAAACAAACATTCCATAAGGAAAAGAATTAAAGGTTTTATTTACAAGCCCGAATCAGGAATGACTTAAGAAACTATGGTAGAAGGAAGATTTTTGGGAGATTTCTTGATGGCAGGGCCGACATTATGCTAGAAATGGCGTGGTAAAGTTTCGGGGCAAACGGGGGATTTTTGGCGCATAAAATAATAGGCCGAACGGGGTTTTAGGGAAGGGATAAGGGTCTAAGGACCTATTCGTAATTACTGTTGGAAGGGGAGGGCTTGATTAGAATTTCTGGGAACACCTAGAGTACTCTGAAAAAAGGTCGGGGGTCTATCCATAATTATTTTGTATAGGAGGGGGGGTTCACTTCCTAAATAGAATGAGCAGGGGGGGTTTTATTTGGAAAAGGGATTAAAGGAAGGTGGGGCTCTTAAGGGGATAAGCAAAAAGGGGCAGGGGGTTCAGGGCAAATGTGCCCTTCTTCCTCCTCCCATTACCAGGAACAGGGGAGGGGACAGGGGCCGGCGGCGCCCAATCCCGGCGGCCCTAGGGCACGGCGGCGGCCGGGGGCAGGGCTACACGGAGAGGGGAGCGGGGGGAACTCATTCCCCTACTCACCATGGATCGGGGCGGCGCGAGGCGGGCTGCCCACGAGGGCCAGGGGCGGCGGGCGGAGGGCCTGGCGGCGGCGGTGGAGCAAGGCCGGGGAGGGGCTAGGGGTTGCGGGGGAGTTTGTGGTGGTGGCGAGGCGCGTCGTGGGGGAGTATTTGTAGGCCGGCGAGGGCGGGAAGGAGGGGGCGCGGTGGAGGTCGGTGGTGGCCAGTAATGGCAGTGGGGCGGCGGTGGTACGGGGTTGCTGCTGCGCAGGGCGGCCGGTGGTGCTGGTCGTCGCTGCGCAGGGCGGGGTGGTGGCGCGTAGCGGGGAGGGGCGACCTGGGGGCGTGCGGCGCAGGGGAAGGCGGCCCGTGGCGAGGTGACGCGCGGCGGCCGGCACTGCTCGGCGTCGCGGCACGCAGGGGCAGCGCGAGCGCCAAGACGGCAAGGGGGTACGGCGCGCGCAGAGGAGGGCCGGGTTAGGCAGCTCCTGTGGAGTCGTCAATGGGCGAGGGGGGGGTGGTGGTGGTGGCCGGCGTCGAGCTCAGCTCAGTGCCGTGCTGCGCATGCAGGGGAGCGAGGGGAGCAGGAAACAGGAATAGAGAAAGGAGAAAGGAGAAAGGAAAAGGGGACAGGGGGAAAAAGGAAAAGGGGGGGGGGGACGTCGGCGGATTTTACGGCGGCGGTCGCGAGCGCGAGGTCGAGCACGCGTGGGGGGGGGGGGGGAATGCGTCGGCGGGATTCGCGGTGACGGTCGCGAGTGCGGGGTTGAGCACGCGGCACGTCGCGGGGGTCGAGGAATAGAAAAAGGATGGCGGTCAAATTCGGATGTCAGGCGGCGAAAGGTCGAGAGATGTTTTGGGCGATTAGGAGTTCGGACGGTAAGGGTTTAGGAACGATCCGAGCTTGACGAAAGAATATTTCTAGCGAGCGATTTGTGCTGTAATTTAGATAAGGTAAAAACGCGGGCGTTAAGAAGCAGAGCATGAGAAGCATCTGAGACTTGTGTTGCAGAGGCTCAGAGAGCACAAGCTGTATGCCAAGCTCAGCAAGTGCGAGTTCTGGATTGACGAGGTTCCATTCCTCGGTCATGTTATCTCCAAGGGAGGTATTGCTGTGGACCCCGGGAAGGTGAAGGATGTGCTTGACTGGGTTGTACCGCAGATGGTGAAGGAAGTCCGCTCTTTTCTGGGCTTAGCTGGATATTATCGGAGGTTCATTGAGAATTTCTCCAAGATTGCGAAGCCTTTGACTTCCTTGCTAGAGAAGGGTGTGGATTTCTTTTGGACTGATGAGCGTCAGAAGGCCTTCGAGGAGTTGAAGAGGAGGTTGACTACGGCGCCAGTCCTTACTCTGCCAGACCAGAGTAAGAGGTTCACAGTGTATTGTGATGCTTCGAGGGATGGTCTTGGTTGTGTCCTGATGCAAGAAGGTAGAGTGATAGCTTATGCCTCGCGGCAGTTGCGCCGGCACGAGCTGAATTATCCCACTCATGATCTGGAGTTAGCCGCAGTTGTGCATGCTCTGAAGATATGGAGGCATTACTTGTTTGGGCAGAGGTGTGATATTTACACCGATCACAAGAGCCTCAAGTACATTTTTACTCAGAGTGAGCTGAATATGCGGCAGAGAAGATGGCTAGAGTTGGTCAAGGATTATGACCTGGAGATTCACTATCATCCGGGCAAGGCCAATGTTGTAGCAGATGCTCTGAGCAGGAAGAGCTATGTTAACATGGCCGTGGCTTTTCAGATGCCTCAGGAGTTATGCGAGGAGTTTGAGCAGTTGAGTCTGGGTTTCTTGCATCACACCTCGGGTACATCATTCGAGGCAGAACCCACTCTAGAGGCAGAGATCAGGCAGCATCAGAAGGAAGATCAGAAGCTGCAGGAGATTCGTGAGTTGCTCAAGATTGGCAAGGCCCCTCATTTCAGGGAGGATGATCAGGGTACCCTGTGGTACAAGGGTCGTATATGTGTGCTGGATGTGAATGACCTCAGAAAGTTGATTCTGAGTGAGGCTCATGATACAGCGTATTCCATCCATCCAGGCAGCACAAAGATGTACTACGACCTGAAGGAACGATTCTGGTGGTATGGAATGAAGCGTTCCGTTGCGGAGTACGTGGCTATCTGTGACACTTGTCAGCGTGTCAAGGCAGAGCATCAGAGGCCAGCAGGGTTATTGTAGCCGTTGAAGATTCCAGAGTGGAAATGGGAGGAAATCACTATGGACTTTATTGTTGGATTGCCTCGTACTCAGAAAGGGTACAACTCCATATGGGTAGTAGTGGACCGGTTGACGAAGGTTGCTCATTTTATTCCGGTGAACACTACTTACTCCGGTGCTAGACTCGCAGAGTTGTACATCTCCAGGATTGTCTGTCTGCATGGTGTTCCAAAGAAGATCATATCTGATCGAGGATCTCAGTTCACTTCACGGTTCTGGGAGCAGTTGCATGATTCGTTGGATACGAAGCTGCGCTTCAGTACTGCTTATCATCCTCAGACAGATGGGCAGATAGAGAGAACCAACCAAGTGTTGGAGGATATGCTTCGGGCCTGTGCTATTCAGTATGGTACCAGTTGGGATAAATGCCTGCCGTATGCAGAGTTTTCTTATAACAACAGTTATCAGGCCAGTCTGAAGAAATCCCCTTTCGAGGCCTTGTATGGTCGAAAGTGCAGGACTCCGCTGTATTGGGATCAGGTTGGCGAGAGGCAGGTGTTTGGTCCGGATATTGTTGAGGAGGCCGAACAGCTGGTACAGCAGGTGCGAGAGAATCTGAGGGTCGCTCAGACTCGTCAGAAGAGCTATGCGGATGTTAGTCGTCGAGATCTGACCTTTGCAGTGGGTGATCATGTATACCTGAAGGTCTCGCCGATGAGAGGAATCCGCAGGTTTAATGTGAGAGGGAAGCTAGCCCCTCGATACATTGGTCTGTTCAAGGTGTTGGAACGGAAAGGTGAGGTGGCATATCGTTTGGAGTTGCCTCTCAATCTCTCAGGAGTGCATGATGTGTTTCACGTGTCTCAGCTGAAGAGGTGCTTGAGGGTGCCAGAAGAGCAAGCACCGATAGAAGGGTTGGATGTGCAGGAGCATCTGACCTACGTCGAGCATCCGATGAAAATTTTGGAGAAGTCTGAGAGAGTTACCAGAAACAAGAAGATCAAGATGTGCCGTGTTCAGTGGAGCCATCACACAGAGGATGAGGCTACGTGGGAGCGAGAAGATGAGCTGAGGAAGACATATCCCAATCTCTTTGCTAGCTAGCCTATTCGAATCTCGGGACGAGATTCCTGTAAGGGGGTAGGTTTGTAACACCCTAATGTAATTTTCCCAAATTTTAAGGAATTTATTTTGGCTCAAATAAAATTTCCAAGGTTTTTTTTCTAATTTATCTCGCATTTAAAGTAATTTTATAACACGGGAAAATAAAATTTACTATAAGGTCAATATGTTTGTGCATTCATGCTGGTGCATAAGTTTTATTTGGTTGAGTGCATAGGAGTTGAATTCAAAATTTAGTTGAATTCAAATAGAATCGAGTTGGTTTGAAAAAGAAAGAAAAGGGAGGAAACAGGAAGGTGGGTCAGTCACTCCTTCTTTTCTCAGTCATTCATTCTTTTCTCAGTCATTCTTTCTGTTCTCAGTCATTTCTGTTCTGTTCTCAGTCATTCCTTCTTTCTCGGTCATTCTCCCGGCTCGACCCCACCTGTCGGCCCCTTCTTCCTCCTTCTTCCCCGGCGTGCAACGACTTCCGAAGTCCCCGGCCGCCGTGATCCAGCCTGGGCCCGCACGCCAATGTGGGCCGCTGCTCTACAAGAAGGGAACCTCCGCGCCCTAGAACCCTAAATCTAGCCGCAGCAGCACCCCTGGAGACCCGCAGCGCCGCCGCCTCCTTCTCCCCTCTGCCGCGCAGACGCCTCAGCCTCACCGTCGACCGGCCGTTCCGCTGCACCCCGGACCACCACATCAATCGCAAAAGCTCCTCTTCGCCATCCCGAAGCTCCACGAGCCCAGCATCGAAGCCCTACGCCTCGGCATCAACCGAATTTTCCGAGGAAACCTTCTCCGGTGAGCTGCTCCGCTGTCGGAATTCCTCGCCGTCGTTGCATCCCGACCCGCCTTGATCCTCTAACAACCTCCACAGGAGTCCCCGGAGCCGATCTACGCCAGCCAAGGACCCCAGCCACCTCGGCATCACCCCTCCCCGCGGAAGCCCGATCCTCTCCGCCGCCGGACGTCGTCGTCTTCCTCACTCCGTCGCGTCTCCGGCCTCCACAACCCTCGGTGAGCCTCGCCTCCTACTCCTGCTCCTTTTGCACCAGAAGTCGTAGGCAGTAGCTAACCGTAGCACCCAGAACGCCGCTCGCCGGTGTTGCCCTTTGCCCCGAGCCGCCGTGCATAACCGCCGTCCCCGCGAGCCAATCAGATCGGACCGGTCCGATCCAGATCGGACCGTCCGTACCCCGCTGTTCAGATCGGACCGTCCGAACTAGAATGCGTCCGAACCGTTCGATTTAGATCCAACCGCACAGATTAGAAGCCGCGTACCCCTTCAGCCATGGCAGTTTTGTTAAAGAGCCCCTAAGCTTCCTTGGAATCAACCCGCGGTCCACCCGTAGTTCAAAAATAATTACGGTTAGGTCCTGTTTTATGCTTTTAGACCCCTGAGCTTTCCAGTTTTCATACCCGCAGTCCATGCCACGTGTTTTCACATGCTAGCCCCTGTGTCTACCCTTTATTTACGTTTAGGTCCCCAGTTTTCGCAGAGAACCTCCCTGGAAGTTCTGTTTTTCTTGCAAATAGGTCCCTGGATCTTGTTTTAAGCGTAGTTTTCGCGTTTTAGCTCCGTTTTAAGCGTTCTTTATATCCACGCGACCGTTGTAATGCGTAGAATAGCTTTGGACTAGTTTTGTGTACTGTTTTGATGAAATGTTGTACTGTTTCTTATGTTTTGTCCTTGTTTGCATGTATGTGTATGTGCTGGACTATGTTTTGGCGTTGCGATCGTGAGTACACGCGGAGCCTTTGGACGAGTACCAGGAGCAGCCATCTTCCGAGCAGTTCGAGCAGCAGCCGGGAGAGTACGAGGAAGGCAAGTATAACATGAACATCCTATCACTTTTAAATACAAATTTCATACTGCATTTTAATTCTGTATGCCTATAAGGATTTCCTAGCCACCTTTATATCCTTTATATATATCCTATGGGTTGCATTCTTGGTTAGTTGTGCTAGGTTGCTGCGCTATAACATATCTTGGTCCTTTTTAATTAATTTGATTAATGGTCTTATGCAACCTAATTCTGGAGCCGACCCTCTGTGCTGTGTGCTTGAGTGGTTTGTGCGTCCTTAAAAGATGTTTTTGTTAGAAACATGGTTTAGGGGGCCAGCACGGTGCTTAGTGCTTGGTTGGCCACTCTCCATAAGGACCGGTTCATAGAGTGACAACCTGGGACAACCGCGCAACCACAAGACTGGAATGGGACGGTCTTGACTTATTAATTAGGTCGTGTTGGTTCGGGAGTAACTTACCTGCATGGGCAAGAGGGGTGGTAGGCTTCAATGGTCCCTGCTCCTCCAGCTTGGTCTGTGCTGTGTGCTTGTACCCCCGGAGGTGGGCCCCATCATCGCTGATCCAGAATCCTTAGCGGTTACACCTTACCAACGTGTCCTTTGTAACGGTCTCGTAGTGTGCTTGCTAGTCATCTCACCTAAGGAAGTGTGATGAACAACTAGCGTAGCTCACGACTTGTGGGTAAAGTTGTGCAACCTCTCGAGAGTGTAAAACTGATATATCAGCTGTGCTCACAGTCATGAGCGGCCCAGATCCTCCGTCTGATTAGTGGGGTTATCAACCTTTGATTAGGGAGATTCCCCGGGTGGTTTTGGTTTGGATGGTTCTCAGTAGTTCTTAATTAATATTGATTAATTCTTATGCAATTTGGGTTTATGGTAATTCATCCACTTGTAGTAATTAGCTTTAATAAAAATGTGCCAAGATTAAAAGCTAATGCAGTTGAGTCAGCTAACCTTAGAGCCTCATACTCGTGTTATACTTGTTGAGTACTAGTTTGTACTCACACTTGCCCCTCTATTTTGGATATCTTTGACTGCTGCTCAGTACCCGACAACGTGGAGGACTACGTCAGCGGCTTCGACGACTTCTAGGCGTTTGTCTCCCAGTCGACGTCCCTGTGGCGCCCAGCTCTTCATGTATTCCTTTTACGCTTCCGCAACTCTTGAACCGGTTCTTGATTCGGTTGTAATAAAATAATTCATTTATGATTCTTTTACGATTTATATTAATGTTATTCGTGATATGTGTTGTGATATCTTGATGATTCTGTTGTATATATGCGTGACTTGATCCTGGCGCATATATGATTGCTCGATTTATGTCCTTTATAAATCGGGTGTGACAAGAAATATAACCCATTTGATGAGTCAAAATATAAATATCCACGGGACACCTCCAAAATTCATTCCTCTCATTGTCTTGGCTTTGGAGGTTTTCTTTGTGTTGCATCTTTGAAACGAATAAAACCCTACAAATATTCATTCTTGACACATATATTAGTCCCAATGGTTAAGTTGTTATTCAATCACCAAAATCACAACCAATGGCTTAAGGGCCTTTTTCCTTACAATCTTCCCTTTTTTGTGATTGATGACAACACAACCAAAGCAAAAGATAATAATATGGAATTACAACAACTACTTGTTTGGATGCAATGCAAGAGCAAGAACATATGCTAATTGAAATATGCAAAGATACCAATTGAAAACATGGAGATGATCATACCTTGCTCTTACCAATCGAAATTCAAATCCCCTTTGTGTGGTCACAATGGATATGAGGCTCCCCCTCATTCCAGTGCCACTTTTCTCCCTTTCTTGGACCAAATTCTTGCAATCTCTGATATGAACTTGCGATATGCACTTGAGGTTCTTGCTTTCTTGCATGCTCCCCCTTAAGGTATACTTGCTTTGGTCGCTAAAATTCTCCCCCTTTGGAATCAAACACCGAAAAGGAAGACATAAAATGAACAAGGGAGAGTCTCATAGATCATGATCTTTTGGATGTGGAAGTCAAACAAGATCATGAACATGAAACTCACATAACATAGACTAAGCTCCCCTAAGTGTGTGCATACATATGGTGGAAGGAAAAGCATATGCACAACTAGTCAATTAAGACTAGATGCAATCTATATTATGCATGGAGATAGCTTCAAATGAATTGAAAGATATGGAATCAATGAAAACAAAGATACCACATAAGTTGAAACCAATTGAAGAGAGATTCATGCATATCTCCAGGGATTGTTCTTCTTTCAACTTGAGACTATACGCATGATAAGCTTGCAAACAAGGTTAGTCTCAAAATCACAAACCATAAGATAGCTCCTCCTAAAAGTATGCATACAAGTACTCGAATTACCTGTGAGAGTCATGCACTCATCAATGACGACATTGGGAAGTTATCCTATGACATGGATTTGGCACATCAGATATGAAATAAAGGTTAGTGCCATTTTCCTACAGCTAATAAACCATGTAGGTTGCTCATGGGTTAGAGAGAAATACAAGCAATCTACCATAAGAAGGATTACTCTAGGCAATGCAAAGGAATTTAAATATGCTCATGCAATCCTAGACAAGTATATGAACTAGATGCTAATTGAAATTGCATGAAAGTACATATAGTTACTTAAGTTACTATGGAGGATTTGGGTATTGTATGGATCAAGAATTTTGCAATTTTCTTCAATTCTTGATAAACTTGGCATAGGTATGAACAACTTATTCTTTTGTAGCTAAGTCTCCAAATCCTCCCGAGTCCCTTGGACTCTAAGTCACATTTGGAATCCAAACCTTCTTGGAGCTCTTCATGGTAGAAATGATTTCCTTGGGCACCCATATAGGTTGGTTCCACCCCTTGCCTTGCTTGTTGATCATGTGAGCCACCACCTTGTTTTCTTTCTTCTTGAGGAGATAGGGTGTGCTCTTTTTCTTGTCAACCTTCAAGTAAGACTTGGTGTTTGAGTTGACTTTCTTCTTATTTTCTTTCCCTTTATTTTTGTTTTTGCACTCATAGGACTTGTGGCCTTCTTGATGGTATGAGTAACAAGTCACGGTTGCTCCCTTCTCAAGCTTCTTCACTATCTTGGGACGGTTATCTTGACAAGGTCATTTTTTGCACTCATCATAACTTTTCTTTTCTTTTAGCCTTGTCAAGTCCGTTGTGAGCCTTGTTACTTCTTGCTTGAGCTCAGCAATTTCTCGAGCAATGAGATCATCACAAGTTTCTACAACAACATTCTCAACACAAATCTCATTGCAAGAGGGTGAGCTAGATTCATCAATTAAATCAATAGAAAAAGTAGAGGCATCCTTTTTAGATGCAAAAGTAGGTTTTGATGAATTTTTGGAGGTAGTTTTAGTTTGTTCAAGTAACTCAATTTTCTTGGTTTGCTCATCATTTTGATCAATGATCAAATCAAATTTTTTAGCCAGTTCTTTATAATTGGATGATGAGCTAGTCAATTTTTCTTTGAGTTCCTTGTTGTTAGAGATAAGTTTTGTTATTGCTACCTCTTGAGTGCGAACAAGATCCACAAGTTCATGAATGGAAGGGCAAGAGTCATCATCACTTACATCGCTATCACTCATACCTTTGGCCATAAGGCAAATATGCGATAAACTTGATGAAGGCAAGAAGGTACGTTGCTTGTAGTGGATTTCTTCATCACTTGAGCTTGTAATATCAAATCCACCTTTTGCAATGCTAGTGAAAGCCTTCTTGCTTGCCTTTCTTTCCTTCTTCTTTTGCTTGCATCTTGCTTTCCTGAGAGGGCAATATTCAATGTAGTGCCCCTTTTCACCGAAACCAAGGCATTCCTTTTTCTTGTTCTTTATTCTTTGGTTGTAGCTCACCAATTGCTCAATGGTTGTAGGGATAGCCTTTGAGTTGATCTTCTTGAGTAGCTTGTTGACTCCTTTGACAAGTTTCTTGATTTCTTCACTGTCATCCGAGGAGCTACAACTTGCTTGATCATCATCTTCCTCTTCTTCATCACCACCACTTTCATCTTCACTTTAACTTGAAGTTTCACTTGAGCTTGATTCTTGCTCTTGAGCTTTCTTGCTTGATCTGAAAAATTCTTGCTTTTCTTCAATCTTCTTCTCCTTTCTTCTTTGCTTGATGTGCCAACATCTTGGCTTGAAGGAGAATATTCTTTGTCAATCTTCATAGATAGCTCATGAGCAATAATCTTGCTTAATAGTTGAGTTGGCTTCATCTTTCTCATTTCTCAAACAATAACATTTAAACATGAGTATATATCATTAGCTAATTCATTAGACATCATTTTAAAAGAATTAAATGCTTCTTTGACCAAGAGATATTTTTGCTCCCTAGCATCTTTTGTGTCTTTGTGGAGCTCTTCAAGCCTATTCCAAATTTTGTGTGCACTTTTAAGATTATACACTCTATTGAAAACGTCCGTGCTAAGGGATTCTAGAAGAGAATTTTGAGCAATGCGTTGAGATGTATCTCTTTTTCATCAGCCTTAGTGGGGTTTGTTGGCCGGGTTAGGGGTTCATTCCTTCATTTGTCACTCTCCAAACACCTAAACCTTTTGCTTCTAAGAAGCATGACATGTGAATATGCCAATAGGGGTAGTTTGTGCCATAAAAGTGTGGAGGCCTATCGAGATCACTTCTAACCTCTTCGGATGTCATTTTTCTCGATGGTGGTGAAGCCAAAGGTCCAAAAATGAGTCACGGCTCTGATGCCAATTGAAAGAACCTTGAAACCCTACGAAGGGGGGGGGGTGAATTAGGTGTTCTAAAAACTAAGGCTCCAAGCACATATAAAAACCTATTCCAAAATCTATCTAGATGTGCACTAGGTTTTTCGATGTGTTTCTTTCTCTACCGTACAAAATTTTGCACCCTAAGTCCGATCCTACAAACTACACAAGGCAATTCGAGGAAAGGTAAAAGTGGAATGTAAGTGCAAAGTAAGTGCGGAAGTAAAGGGGTAGAGATTGCATACTCCTGGCGTGGCGACATGGCGATTTTTACCGAGGTATCAGAAAGCAATGCTTTCCACTAGTCCTCATTGTTGGAGCTCCTTTCAAGGGAATGCCTGCGTAAGGGCATAAACTCCCCGGTCGAGTAACTCCATGGATAGCCGACGGGCCTTCCCACGCGCGAGTGGATCTGCGCCTAGCCTCTCCCGGATGCTCCCCGCCGTCTTCACTAGGTAGAGCTTTGGCAAAATGCCAAGAGCCTCTTCTCCCTCTCACAACTACCAGTGGCCACTCCACAAATGCAATTGGAGGGTCTCTCAAGACATACAAGCCCCGGATTTACAACTCTTGGTGTGCGCAAGCACTGATACAATGGAGGTGTGCAAACCTCGCCTAACTCTAGGATAGTCCCTATAGCAATGCGCTAAGAGGCCTAAACTCTCACTAATCAAGACCTAAGCATTATGCTAATTGCCTTAATCTTCTCTTAAGCACTTTGGTGGATTGAGCACTAAGAAATATGTAGAACAAGCTAATACCTTCCCTGAGCTCAAACACACCTCAAATGGCCGGGACATGGGGTACAAATAGCCCCGACCAAAGAAACTAGCCGTTGCAAACTCATTGCAACATTCTGTGTACCACCGACTGATTCGGTGCTCACAGGAGGGGTACCACCGAATCAATCGGTGGTCTCTGCTTCAGCTAGCTATTAGGCTGCTGACTTGTGGGGCCCTCTGCACATGACCGACTGATTCGGTGATGGCTTCTTGGCTTGACCGGATCATACTGTCAAACTAGAGCCGTTTGCCTTCATCGTAGGCTCACCGATTGATTCGTTGAGGTCTTCATGGCATTGACCGAATCATACTATCAAAACAATGCTTCAGTTGCTATTGATCACCGATTGATTCGGTGCTACTTCTGTGCCCGACCGAATTAATCTATCGTTGCATCGGCGAGGAATCTTTGCTTGTTTTGATCATAAATTTTTACTCGGGACTCCGATTTTGATGATCTTGGATTCTATGGAAAGTGTCGGTGTTTCAAACTGCTGACTAGTAAATCTTGTGATTGTGTGTCTGGCCCCTATGGTGAGCAAGAAAGACACGAGGGTTTATACTGGTTCGGGCTGAACATCCCTACATCCAGTTCGAGCCGCTTGTGCTCTTGCACTAGGTTTGCAGTAGGGGTTACAAACAGGCGAGAGAGGGACTGGGCTCCCAAGTCTCTGGTGAAGTGTACGTGTATTAGTGTGAGTTTGAACGTTCCGTCCCCTTGGCGGGGGGTCTCCCTTCCCCTTTTATAAGTCAAAAGGAAGGGAGTGGTTACAGAGAGAGAGAAAGGGCGAAAGAGATCCCTGGGATCATGCTGCTTCTTCCCTTCGCATGGGCCCTACTGGCCCTGTAGATGACAATGGAGGCGCTCCCATGCATGTCCTGGTGCGACGTGCGCATGCATCCCTACGGGACGAGTGGCGCGGGTCTGTCCAGCCACAGGACGGGTGATGTGTGCCCTACCGAGACAAGCGGCGCGAGCCTCCGGCGCATTTTCTGGCTTGACCCCCAGCGTGGCGGATGACCGGGGCTTGCTGTAGTTGTCTATCTCCTGTCGCACGTACGCTAGGGATATGTCCTTCGGCGTGGCCCGTCGATTCGTGGGGTCCCTAGGGGCCCCACCGCCTATGGCGGACGTGCTCGACCCCTCACCCTTGGGGTTGGGCGAGGCAGACGCGGCCGACCCCTCATCGTTGGGGTCGGGCGAGGTGGACGCGCCCGATCCTTTACCCTGGGGATCGGGTGAGGCGGCCGTGTCCTTCTCCAGTGCTTCACGTTGGGCTGTTGATGCCCCTTCTCCCGGTGGGCTGTTTTGCAGCCGTTTGACGGCCTAGCTGGCCAAAGTCAAGCACATTGAGCGAGCTAATCCATGATCACTCCTAAAGAGCGTTCTTTGGAGGGTCCATGGTATTTGCCCCTGACAGAAAGCTTGCGAAATGCTCTACAAGATTCTCCAAAAATATAACCATTTGATGAGTCAAAATATAAATATCCAAGGGACACCTCCAATTTATTCATCTCATTGTCCCGGCTTTGGAGGTTTTCTTTTGTGTTGCATATTTGGAATGTATAAAACCCTACAAATATTCATTCTTGACACATATATTAATCTTAATGGTTAAGTTGTTATTCAATCACCAAAATCACAAATAATGGCTTAAGGGCTATTTTCCTTTCATACCATTTGGGCCCATCAGTGTAACCAATCATGGGCCGTGATTCATATTCTGCCACCCTGCACCCTGCCTGACAAAAGACATCTGCATTTGCAGACCAGTCGTGGGTGTTTACCCCGTTGGCCCTCCATTATCTCTCCTAGTAAACCACCAATCTATGGAATGGTAATGAACAGTCATTGACACGTTGAGCCGGGTAGCAGGAAACATATCCGTTGGTGGTGGATCACCTTTTTCACAGCCCATAATCATGTGGTGCGTGTAGCATATCGCCTGGAGATTGTTGTCTGAGCAAAACTGCAAAACCAGCTGATCTTATCATGCATGTTTCCTTTTGGGGGTCCATGAGTTGGCGTGCCCGGCATGCAAATTATATATTTTGTGGGCTTTACCCGGTTCTTATTGAGTAATGAACCCTACCATCACGAGGACTCATCATCGCCTCCATTGATCCCAACCAATGAAGCATATGACTGTTCACTCCGGGGTGACGATGTGTGAAGATCATTAAGCACACCACCTGATGCCGTTTGGAAAAGTACCGTTTGGTACACCTCCTGAAGGAGCCGTTGGTGAAGCTCCTCAGGGAGCCGAGCCCCTTACTAGCGCTGCTGATTCATCTCACTCGTACAAGAAAACAAGACAGGCTTTCTCGTTAGCGTATATAGAGAGGATGTAATAAAAATGGCCCTATTAGATTAGTACTTATGATTTTGGTGATTTAGTGGCAACATAATGTTTGAGACTAACAAATTTATCAATTTATGTTCTTAGGTCCTATGGATGTAGTACAAGCCATAGCAAAGCAAGAAACAAAGATAGGATTCAAAAAAGCTGTGAAATTGGACTAGTTGCAGCATGCACAAGGGTATATCTGATACTAGCAAAAATACATGGAGAGGGTCAATGCGTTGAAGCAGAAGCAGAAACACTATAGTACCGGATAATCCAGTACTTTGATCCGGACTAGCGGAGCAATGATCAATCAGTCTCACACTTAAGTCAGTAGCACCAGAGGCTTTGGTGCAGAACTTTCATCTGTACCGGATGATCCGGTACTAAGGTCAGAGGAAAGAGACTAAGTGCATGACTTTATGCAGAGAGCATGTTTCAGCTGCAGAAGGACATGGAAAATTTTTGTTCAGCACCGGATAAACCGATGCAGTACCGGATGAAGTATTGGACTAATGACACAAGCAAAAGAGGTGTACTGGGCAGACCGGCGGAGGGTCCAATGGCTATGTGGCTGAAAAGGGGTACCGGATGAATCGACACCGGCTTTCACATTGTATCGGATCATCCGATGCTACTGCATATTTCATAGCTATTGAAGCAAAGGCTCTTTGAAGTTATTTGGCTATTTATACCTTCTCTACTCGCCAATTTGGAGTAGCTGGAGTCTAGAGGGAGACACACTAAAGTGATAATATCAAACGTATTAGCACATGCTTAGAAAATCTTTAGTGCTAGGTTAGACCTAGAGAGTGAGAGAGCAAGGTGTTGCTACCTTGTGCATTACTTCTTGGATTGAACCAACCCTTTAAGCTTAGTGCGCCGGTCCCTTTGATTCTTAGTGGCTCGCCAGCAAGTATCGACCCTCCAGCTTGGTGTGGAGTGATGATGACGACCCTGTATGGATGATGTATGGATGACGAGGAGACCCCTTCCTTGGTGGAGAAGCTCTGTAGTGAAGACCATGTCAGGGTCATTGGTGGAAGGGAGTGGTGAGCCCTGCCTTTCTGGCAAGCTTCTAATCCAACTTGGCGAGAGCTTTAGTGGCAAATCCAAGATCTTTACCGGGAGAGACTTAGTGACTGGGACCATATCCTTGGTGAAGCTCTAATATGGACTAGGTGTGATATTTGACTATCAATACCACAGGATAAAATCGTCATGCCAAGAGTTTGCATCTTTCTAATCCACTAGTTTATATTTGCGCATTTCATAGTTGCAACTTATGTACCTTTATTTTCTTAAACTAATTACATGTAGGATTGGTTCTAGGTTGCAAAACTCCTATTGCGTGGGTGAAATCACTAGTTGAAACCTAGTTGCATATTTAGATAAAATGATTTAGTTTATGTTTTATGCAAAGTAGCGGAAGTTTTAGAGTTTATATTTTATGCAAAGTAGTGGAAGTTTTAGGTTAAAATTTTAAGTTTGCCTAATTCACCCCGCCCCTTTTAGTCGTACGAGCACCGATTCATCTTAGAGCCATCTCTATTTAGTTGCGTCCAAATTAATTTGTATGCCGTACAAAATAAATATTTTGGCAATTAAAGAGGAAGGTCTGAGGCCCTTGCCAACTCCACCACAATTATCTGAAGAATTTCCTTGTTTATTACCAAAATTAAGAAGCAACTTAGTTCTTCAGAAATTCAAGTAGATGTCGCAAAATACTTGAAACATTACATCTTTGTGAAGATTGTTGAAATGAATTCTTTCATTACCAGCTCCACAGTGAAGGAGCCAATGAGACCAATCATGCAGCCTAGGCCCTAGAGTTCCACATCTGGAAGTTTCAGTTTACCCCCCAAGAGGGGCTCTCTCAGCTTTGGCTGCACCCTAGGAACCTCAACCAGAATACAGAAATTGAGCAAATACCGCAAAAGATCTCCTTGGACTAATCTTTCTGCAAAAAATTACCAGGAGCATTTTTGCTTGTTTCACTTACCCCTGGAGGAAGCTTTGCAGCATTCACTCTCACCGCTACGGCTGTTGGCGATGGCCGGCACAGAGTAAGTTCCTTTGCCGAGTTTGTTGCCGCGTAGGGGTCGACGGCCAAGCAGGATAGGGCAGAAATTGCACACCATTCTGCCATTGCTGGGATTATTCTTTCGATGTTCTGTTCTTGCTCTACTTTCGGTTCCTTCTGGAGGAATTGGGTCCTGGACTCCGCATGTTTTAGAGGATAAGATGAATCAGACGTACGTGGCCACGCTGGGGGTCACATCAGCCTTTGAAACAGAGCCACTGCAACCTCGACAGACTTCATCCAAAGAAATAGCTACTCCGCCCATTTACTTCATTTCCAATATACTTGCCCATTATGCTCAATTAAATTAATTATGAAATTTAGAATAAGTCTCAAGCACAAAATAGGAGATGGATACTTGCTAAAGAAAAAAGAAAGATTAATAACTACAAACTTGGACACCTGACGAAATTTGTAAATGTGGATTTGTCAATGCATAATCTAGAACGTTATGGAGATTCGAAGAATGGAATAATATAATTTCATATGTGTTTCTATAAAGGGCAAACTTTTTTTAGATGAAGGAAAATCCCCGTCCTGAACATTCACGTGTGAATATCTACAACCAATGGTTACAAGAGTTCTTAGCATCTAAACCTCAAATGAGAATCTAGAAATACAAGAAGAAAAACTCTGAAACAAAAAAAGAAATCAAGAAGACTAATCTTCAATTCTTCTCTTCGTACATGTTTCATCCTTGCAAAACCTCTACGCAACACCAAACCATCACATCTCTTGTTTCTTAGAAACTCGATATGCGAACCGTCTCATGTCACTGAGGTATCTAAGTTAGATCGAAGAACCTCCAAGATGATGCTCCAACAAGAAAATGACATCAAAGATGCCGTCGCCGCCTCATCCAGCAAGCCCAAATTGGGTTTTCACCCGAAGATCCATTGATATTTGCAGACGCCACCACAACAACGCCAAACCCACCTGAAGATCCATCGATATTTGCAGACGCCACAACAACAACGCCTCACATGGAACGACGCCCAAAAGCGCCGCCATTCTCGACACAGACACAAGGCCTGGAAGGGCTTTCGCCCGGAACGCCTGCCAGCAGGACCATCGCCCCATGATGCCGTAATCGGAGTCGAGGGAGATGGCGACCTCGGTGGCCACACCGGACCGGAACCGGCCATGAGGCCGTAGGCCTCGACGGCCTCCCTCTCCAGCAAGCCTACGCGGCGGCGCTTTGCAGGGATCGGGCGCACGCGGGGTGCGCCCAGCTCCGGCCGCTACTGCCCATGACTCACCGTCGCCGTCAAGAGGGCCGGCCTCCCTCTACGGCAGCCTGCGCGGCGGCCGCCCATGATGCACCGCCGGTGGCCATCCTAAGGGTCGGGCCCCCAACTTGAGCGAGTAGTCCACGTTAGGTGAAAAATCGGATTGAAGGTGCCTCGTCGCCCCACGGGCTTCCGTCCGGCGACCAGTTCTAGTGGCGGTGTGGCAGGGAAGAGGGTGGAGGGGGCCATGGACGGCAGCGGCAGTAGGGTTCCGCTTGTGTTGCCCGAGAGGGGCGACGCGGGGGAGATGAAGGGGTCCACTAGAATCAGCCCCTCATGGCCTGGTTAGACTAATGGGGATAATCATAAAGGCAAACTGGTAATTAAGTTGTATGTCACGAGTGCTACATATATTGCCAGCACGCACGATCTTCAATTTCTGACACAGGTTACTGAATGAAATGTCCAAAAATAAGAACGTCTCCGCAGCACCTTACAGTTTTTCAAATTCGTGTTCTGCATGTGCTAAGTGCGTGGAGAAGAGAAGGTTTGCTAGAGTTTAATTTTCCCCCCCACACCCACTCATCAACGTGCTCGTTACAGAGAGTTTTCCCGGTCCAACATGTTGACAATGACAAATACGTAACTGGATAAGGTTCACCAGACAGGGCTCGGACTTTTCTGGTTGCTTGTGCAGACTGGCTTGAACTTTCCTGGTTGCTTGTGCAGACAAGGCTTTGAACAAACGTGTTGCTGAATCCATTGCCTATAAATACGACTTGCGTTCATCAGCTATCATCCATCGACCACACAAGAAGAAACATCAATCAAAGTGCTTACTCTTTGTGGTAAGCCACAATACTTCCGCCCCCCTTCAATTTCCTATATATTGTTCTTTGTTCGCTTAGCTACCTTCTAATTTTGTCATGCACATTGCAAAAGAAGAACAAGAAACTGATCGAAACCCTCAGTTCTGGTTTGCTTCATTTCTACTTTGTACAGCTTGACATCCCATGTTTAACAAATAATGCGCAGAAATTCTGCAGGTATCTCTGAAGAAGATGAGCTCAACAGCTGACAGCAAGGGGTGCGATGCTAATCCCAAGACGGAGTGGCCTGAGCTAGTGGGATGCACGATCAAGGAGGCGATGGAGAAGATCAAGGCGGAGCGGCCGCACCTCAATGTCCAGGCTGTCCCTGTTGGCACCATTGTCACCCAAGAGATCGACCCGAATCGCGTCCGTCTCTGGGTTGACATCGTCGCCGAGGTTCCCAGAATTGGCTAAGCATGGAAACGCCAAGCCGCCAAATAATGGCATTTGCATGTGTTCATATGGACCATTTATGTGGTTCAAGTAAATAAAAGCATGTCTATGATGGGGTCTTATATATATTTTGTCTGTCATAAGTTGTGAACTGTGATGTTTGAATTATGAGGAAGCGTGCGTTTGATTTGGAGATCGGTTAGGTCCATCCTTATTTTTTGGCTATATTTAATCCCGGTTCGACCCACCCAGTATCTGGTTAGAGGGATGGATCCAACCTAGTTTTTTATTTAGTTATAAAAGTTCGGAGGGATAGGTTGGATGCTGTTTTGACTCCATTAGCAGCCATCATCCACAAGGCCCACTTGTCATTCGTGGGGTACAATTGCCATTCTCTCACTACATTTTTTTCTCTCTCTTATCTTCTTCCTCTGTCCATCCGTATCTGCTCGCTGTCGTCCTCCATGCAGCTCTGCTCTGCCTCTTGCCCACCCACTGCCTCTGCAGCAGCCCGCTGCTGCCCCTCCCTCCGCCCGCTGCGGGCTCCCGCCGCGCCGGCCACAATCCGCCGTGCCGGCCGCCGCTGCTGGCTCCCGCGAGAAGGGCTGTTGTCTCGGGCTGTCGCGGATTCCCCACGCCGCCGCGCACCCCCTCGCGCTGCTCCATCGCAGCGCCCGCGGACCCCTTCTTCTCCTCCTCCTCGCCAGCCGCCCACTGCTGCCTCCTTCGCCCGTCTCGCGCCAGTGCCGGCCTCCTCCGCCCGTCCCGCGCCTGCGCACGGCAGCACCCACTCCACGTTGGCCAACTCCGGCCGCCCCGTGCTGCCTGCTTCCGCGCCTACCCCGCGCCCGAGCTACGGCGCCACCCCTGCACTGGTCGTCGCCACCAGCTCTCTGCACCTCTGCTGCGGCTTGCCGCCGCCCAGCTTCGTGCCGCCCTTGCCCAACTTGCTGGCAGCCCGTACGCCGCCCGCGCCCGTGCCCACACTGAGCTAATGGAGGAGCTGACGAGTGAACGGAGACGGAGTGGGTTTGACTCGTCCGCTCGATTCTGAGGGATGAAACCAACCGTATCTATTTAGCATATTCCCTTTAGGGATGAGCCCAACTCTCTTACCTTTTGAACCAAACACCTCCAAAAGTGGGTTCGACCCAACCCGACCAACTTCGTCCCATGAACCAAATACACCCTAATATGCTGGCAAATGAAATTTTGGAGGTGATATGTGGAAGCATAGGGGTCAGCTGTGATAACTCAGGCTTTCTTTACAAAAGAATAACAGTATTATTAAATTCCACATGTTTTGGGTAGGGTTTCCTTAGGCCACATCCGGTGAGCTCCATTCTCATTAATGAAGCTGGCAAGTAAATAAATTTGATAAGATATCACTAGAATTATGAAGAAAAAGGGGAGATGTTTCATCTTTCTCAGTTTCATTATATTTGCTTACAGCATACAGTGCGCACTGATTAATAAGTAATATTTTCAAGCAAAAAATAATGCCAAGTAGCCATCCAAACACATTAAATAACACATGATGAAACAATTCATTTGTCCTAATAAAGTATAGTCCGGTTGTATAGCACGAATGGAGTATCATTTGAAGGCCAGGTGCCGAGTTATTATAATATGATAATGCTTGTGTTAGGGCGTCCGACGCCACCCCCTCCAACTAAAACAAAACAATCGGATCTCCTAACCCAGGCTAGATATTACCGTGGGCCTTTTCTACTCCTATTTTTGTTGCGATAGGCATGCGATGATGTTGTAGAGAAAGTGACGCTCCAAATTTATGATGTATGTTGTGGTGGGAACTTTTTACGCTATTTTTTGCTACGATAGTCATGAGATGATGTTGCAACATGAGTTTCAATTGATTATTTGTTGCAATAGTGTTTTACGATGCTACAATGAGTCGATCACCTAGCAAAGGTTATTCTCGACATGTTTGATATGTGACGTGACATCGCAATAACTGATTTTGGATGTTGTTGATGTTTATTCTAGATGTTTTCAATAGTTGATCCTCTATGTTGAGACTTTTTTATCTAATTTTATTTTTTTCACTAATATTTTAATATTTTAAATTTTTTAAATTTTGCAGTGTACGGTTATAATTTTTAAATATTGCAAAAGATTAGCATTGATATTGCAAACTTTGTTCTACATATCGCTACTCTCGGTGGATGTTGTACGAAACAAGGTGTTAATATTGTGGTGGAAAGTTTTCTATCATAGAATCGGATGATAGATGCAATTTGAATATGTGTTTTTAATAGTGCAAGGGGCATCTATAATGTTGCAGCTGTTAATTTTCAACGTAGCGATAGAGCTGAGAAATTTTTCATCGGATGTCAGTGCACTATCAGCTCCGTCATAGGTAACAGCGTGTACAATTGGTACATCTAGTTGGCACACACGCACCACCGAACCGGTGCATAAGAATAAGCACTTTGGTTTCTGTTTATGGTAAATTTCTACTCTCCTCTTTTCAGAAACTTTTGTAAGGGACTGTTCATTTCCTACCCTCTAAACTTTAGACCCATCACATCAAAGAGAATCTTACTATTTAGAAGTATTAAATCAAATCTGTTTATAAAACTTTTTGCACAGCTGGGTGCTAATTCGCGAGACAAATTTAATAAGCTTAATTAATTCATAATTTGCCACAGTGATGCTACAGTAATCATCCGCTAATCATGGACTAATATACCTCATTAGATTTGTCTCGCGAATTAGCCATAGGGTTCTGCAATTAGTTTTGTAATTAGACTTTATTTAATACTTCTAAATGGTAAGATTATCTTTGACGTGATCTCTCTAAACTTTAGGCCCACAGGAAACGAACACCCTAAATTTGTTTAGAGAGCGGACTTCATGAGCATATATAGGGTCAGCTACCCACCACCCTATGGCGTGGCGCACTCACACTGATCCGATAGACACTAGATGGCTGTGCTTAAGCCACATCACCTAAGGGCTGAGACGTGGCTCAATTTCAGCCCCTTCATTACTGATCCGATGGCTTTGGGTGTGGGTGGGCACCTGACACAATGCACAAAAGCTATTTAAACAACTTTTCAAGGAAAATTTATTTAAATTATTCAAAGAAGTTTTTGCAAAAAATGATATTTAAACAACTTCTCAAAAAATGTTATTTAAATATTTTTGAAAACAAAATTATTTTAAGACATCCTAGAAAGTTATTCCATAACAAATTAAATAAATTTTAGAATTTCAGAGTTATTACAATATCATTTGTTCCTTTTACTAGTCTTTTATTGCTCGTAGTCACGTCCACTATTTATTTAAATTAACGTTTTAAATAAACACCGTGTGGTCTTTTCTTACTTAGTTGATTGAAATGTACCTTATACAGTTCCATTCAATTTTTCTTCTCTTAACTAAGTTTTACTAATTTTTTTAATGTGTTGTGATGTGAAAAGGGTGGATTAATCAAGTACAATTTCCCACGCATCAACGTGCTCGTCCTTTGAAGACTTCTCTGGTCCAAACTGCCGACAAACAAGTATTATAGTAGTATCTAATAGGATAAAGGTCTCCTCAAGGTGCATGAACCTTTTTTGTCATCATTGAACACATGGCTCTGAACGTACATGGTCCTTCATCAACATTTCCTATAAATAGACTAACATTCAAGATATCCACAGCAAGCATCCATTGGACGCAAAAGAAGAAACGATACTGTATTAGGGCTTATATCTGTGTGGTAAGTAGTTCTTTAATTTCTATTTCATCTTGATCTTTTGGTCTCGGCTGCTCGAGCTTGATTCTTTGTTGTAGAGTTCTTCTATTATCTAAAAGGGATCTTGTTTTCTATAGTTTGGCATTTCATTTAACGAAAAGCCGTAAAGCCGTATCGAAGTCTTCAGTTTGGGTTTATTTTCATTCTACGCATAACTACGTTTATTGGCCCCCTCTTGTTTAACAAATATGCAGTTACTGGAGGTGTTGCTGAGCTGCTGTGTGAAAATGAGCTCGCCAGATGACAGTAAGTCATGCGATGCTCCCAAGACGGAGTGGCCTGAACTTGTGGGCTGTACTATTAAGGATGCGAAAGAGAGGATTAAGGCGGACCGGCCAGACCTCAATGTCGTCATCACCCCTGTTGGCACCATGGTGGACCAAATGATCGACCCGAATCGTGTTCGTCTTTGGGTTGATATCGTAGCCAAGGTTCCCAAGATTGGCTGAAGTGGAACACTCCAAGAGTGGCCCTTGTTACGTAGAACCAAGTAATTAAATAAGAAAACATGCATGTTATGGCGTGTTTTGTTTCTGTATGAATGTTGCATACACATTACGTGCAGTATTATTACATGTTTTTGTTGTCAACTATGTAAGTCAGGTTTGTATTATAATAAAGGTTAAGAAATGAATTGAGTTGATATATGGGTGCATGAGACGGTAGGTATTATACATAAAAGAACTCCATGCATTAGAACTTATCGTTGAATAATTAAGTAAACACATTATTAAATTCTCAATATAATATAGCATGAGGAGAATAGATAGTAGCACATACTAGTCAAACAACATGATCAGGACGTCAGCAAATATGATTAAAGATCGGATTAGAAGCTGAGCATTAGCAGATCAAAAGCCATGGCAGACGCAGATGCATTGATGACAGGTACAAGGAGCCAGCAGCGAAGACAATGATACTTCACGATGGTCGCTGTAGCACAAAGACGAGACGCGGAGATAAACATCAGTAGTGGCGTGGAGTGGTTTACTAAAAATCTTATTCGTCTCTCCTAATGCAAGATCACAAAGGTGAAGGATAGAGTCTAGAGACCTGCGCTCCTGTTTGGGGGTGGGGGCAACGAGGTGTTGAAGTTTGTTCTTTGGTTTTATGATTCAAATACAAATTAATAGTTTTTTCTAAAGAATTGGTTCATTTTGTAATGATTTGAACCCTAGTGTTCCTCACAATTAATTCCACAAAATAACATCCACATGACCACATATACTTTTTGTATATTTGGAAACTCGATAATTCAAATATAAGTATGTAGTAAGAGGGAACTTAACTAGTGTCATTGTGGAGGCGAGAGGGTATGGCTCGGGTTCATATCTTGATAACAATGGAGTACTTCTAGTGATTTATTTATGGACATGTAGAGAGACACACTTGCGGGTGTGTGCTATCCTTGTAGTCACAAAAACTCTAAAATAATACCTATAAAAAGGGAAACATTATTATATGAATGAATCACTTAATATGATTTTTGCATATTTTGTCAATTATAGGCTACAGAATCATTGCCACTTTTCCGAAAATGTCAAATTAAGTACCTACTTCCTTAAATAAGAATGAGTCCATAGAGCCTCACATGATATTTTCCTTGCAGATATGCTCTGACCTACATTATTGGTTATTCTATGGTTTTATCAATAAAATCCAATTTTTTAAGTGGGGTCCTCATTGAAGTACAGAAAATATCTTGAACCACGGGTTCATACCCGTGGGGTGGGGGGAGGAGTTGGGGGGGGGGGTGGGGAGGGGCGATGGTCGTAGAGGGACCAATCCCATGTTGGCAAGTTGGATCGATGTTTGGTTAACTGTATGGGATATGAGTACACATGCTTTTGACAATTCGGCCTCAAGTTGTCATCAAGTATGGTTGGTAGGAAACTATATAAAATTAAGGAAATGCTCAAAAATAGTTCCAAAATTCTTTAATTAACTAAACTGGACAAACTAATTATCATTAGTAACCTTTTTAACACATGTTAGTCGATATACGTTAACACTGTCTGTGTCTCGAACCATCGAGTAGTGAATTTCATGATTGCGCGTCTGGCCCGGATGGTGTGCAAGAAAGAGACGAGGGTTTATACTAGTTCGGGTAAAATGTCCCTACGTTCAGTTCGAGCCACTTGTGCTCTTGCACTAAGTTTGAGGTAGGGGTTACAAACGGGCGAGAGAGGGAAAGGGCTCCCAACTCTCTGGTGGAGCGTGCGTATGTGCACATGAGCGTGGGAGTTTCATCCCCTGGCCGGGGGGTCTCCCTTCCCCCTTTATAAATTAAAGGGAAGGGAGTGCATACAGAGAGAAAGGGAGAGGAAGAGAGAGAGAGATCCACGGGATCGTGCTGACTCTCCTCTCCTTCGCGTGGGCCCCACTGGCCCTGTAGATGATGATGGAGGCGCTTCCATGCCGCGCCCTAGTGCGACGTGCGGCGTGCGCCCATTCAGAATGGGCGGCGTGGGTCCGCTAGGCCATAGGACGGGCGACGTGCGCCTTGATGAGATGGGCTGCGTCAGCCCCCAGAGCATTTTACAGCTTAACCCTCGGCGTGGTGGATGACCAGGGCTTGCTGTAGTAGCCTGTCTTTTCCGGAGGTCATGTCGTTGCATGTCCTTACCTAGAGGTTTGTCCCCCAGCGTGGCCTGTCACTTCGTGAGGTCCCTGGTGGCCCCATGCTTCTAGGGCGGACACGCCCGACCCCTCACCCTTGGGGTCGGGTGAGGCGTACGTGCCCGATCCTTCACCGTTGAGGTCGGGCGAGGCGGCCGTGCCCTTCACCAATGGTTAGCATTGGGCCATCAACGCCCCTTCCCCTGGTGGGCTATTTGCAGCCATTTGGCGGCCCAGCTAGCCCAAGCCGCATACTTTAGGGGAGCTAATCTATGATCAGCTTCCTAAGGAACATTCTTTGGGGGATCCGTGATATTTGCCCATGACAGTAGCCCCCGAGCCCCTACGCAGCTCGGAGAGCTGTGTTGGGGTTTCGCTTTACCCGGGCAGCAAGTCTCGTGCCGGTCCAAACATGTTCCCGGCCTGGCGTCTAGGTTGATGTGACTCGGAGGTGACTTGTCCTTGCTAAGCTCATGTGGGTGCGTGCGAGGGCACCCACTGTGTGTGGCCCCCAAGCCTCTGGGCGAATCAGAGATTTGTGCAGAGGGTTCTGCTAGTGTGCTCGTCTTCATGTCTTGGTCAATGCGACTGCTGAGAGCTTCTCCCTCCTCTTGTCTCAAGTGGGTGCGCGCGAGCGCACCAGTAGGTGGAGCCCCCGAGCCTCTAGGTGAATTGGAGATTCATGCAGAGGGTCAGCTAGCGTATCCAGGGGGTACCCTGTGATGACGCCTTAGTTCGTGCACCTTCTTTTCAGGTCTCATCTCTGACGTCTGCCGACTGTGGCTTGCGGCAGCCTTGGTGATCACCGAGTCATGTCATGAGTGCTCTCCTGCTGCGTCCATTCTCGCTCGCCTTAGGGCTCGTGCGACGCCTGCCGCTCGCTCCCATCCTTGCCTGCGTCCGCCTACCCCGTCTTATCTCGTGCTTTCCCGTCAGGTCCACAGTCGCTGACGGGAACCAAGGCAGGTGGACCCTTTTAATGCTGGCTGTTTGGCCTCTTGCCCGTTGGGCCCTACATCATCGCCTTGCCTGGGCGCAGCTATAAATAGCGGTGCTAGGCTCCTGGTTGCTGCACCAAGTCCGAGCGACAAGTCCTCCAATATTGTGGATTGACTGTGAGTGGAGGAGCATGAAGAAGGAGAACTCGAGCTTCCAGATCCTTGGCTGGCCTTCGTAAGGCGGTTGCCTTGGTTCAGGTGCTGGTTGCCCGTGAGGGCGGAGGCGGATTTGTCACCTTTCGTGAAATCATTCGGTAGGTGGTGACTCACCCGCAACTCCCTACTTTCTTCCAGCAGGGTGGCGGGGGCGAGTCCTGCCACACCTGCCCTAATTTCACACGTGACTGCCGGCTCCGTTCGCTGTCGCACGGCCTCGTCGAGCTTCCCTCTTTATCATCCTCCCCTCTACCGTTGCCGGAGTCGCCTAGCGGTGGCTGAAGCATATGTCTAGGCTGTGGCAGAACCAACCTGAATTACACCGGTTCAAGTACGCGAGTCCACTCTTGAGGGCTCCAACATACTTCAAACGCTATAATCCCTTGGACTGTCGGGTAATGTCCCGATAAACCACCGATGCAGGATCAAACAAGGTACCTCGCACGAAGGCGAGTCCAGAGATACAATCACCATCATATTTTATATTACAGGTATTTATATTACACAAGTTGTCAAAAGTAATATTAGTTCCAAACTGATAGGATTTATTACAAACCGGTTCAAATTTCAAGTTTATGGTAGCGGAATTTAAAACAAAACCACTGTACACGTCACCAGTACGAATATCATGCTAAGCCCTGGCATGATATCACTCGGTAGTATCAGTGTTGGCCGGGGACGGATCCCACTCCACGGACCAACCATCGGGCAGAGAGTAAGGCCATGGCACAGGCAGAGTAGAGTCCTCAGGGGGATTATCTGAATACAAGTCACAATGCAAGACTGAGTATTCTAATACTCAGCAAGGCTTACCCGTTTCATGGTATACTTTAACCATGAAACTAGACTCATGAAGGCTTTGATGGTTATGGGTAAAGTTTTCAGCAGAAAAGCAATAAAGAGTAGATCCTTAATTTCAAGTTTTAGCTTTCAAGTTCTATGTGATTATCCATTCTAGATAAGCGCCTATAACTATTCAAGCATGGTAGAATCTTTAACCAAACATTATCTTTGAAGCCATAAAGTTGCTCTTGTTACTCTATGTGGCAAAGGGATCAAGCAGTCTCAATCTCCGCGAGAAACGGATGATTCCTGAATTGAATTTCAGCCTTGCAAGGGTAAAACTAACTCACACGCTTGGAACATCCAGAGATTGTTCCGAAGCAACCGTTTGCCTTTCATTCCGACTCGTGGATCAGATCTACCACAAGCGATTACAGGACCATACGCACAACCAATGTGCAGGACGTATGTCTGTAGCGCGGCTACATGACCATACTCCTGGTTGCCCTGCAACAGGTACTCCTACACGTCGAAGCGAGTAGAAAAACCAAATACGAGTGGTGGGAGGTATGTCCACTCCTCGGGCTGATTGGTTACTAGGCTTACGGCTTACCATATTTCGCGGCATGTGGCTAGTACTTTCAAACGCTTAACCACCGCTACCACACACTGCGACCTTAACCAAATTCACCAACACAGACGGGGTATCATCTCAACCATGATACCTCACATAAATACCGTCTGTCATCCATATAGTGATTACAGGAATGTAAACATTGCAACTCCTATATCGCGCGAGTGACAGGAAATCACTCGACTTCTACCGGTCCTATCAGCATAGCAGCTATTCGGACTCAAGTTCTAGTATTCAATACATCGGTTCCTAGGAGTATGCAACTAGGGTTTCCAAACAACTCCTAAGGACCTAATGCAGAAGTATATATAAATATAAATTGTAGTGTATATAAAGTAGTGAGTTATGTCCGGGGCTTGCCTTCTTGAGTGGGGATGGGGATAGGAGTGTCAAAGTTTTCCAAACTTTGGTTCGGAGCTTCAGTTAAATTTCCGACGACGTTCCCGGGGTCTTCAAAAATTTCCACTTCTTGATCCGGGATTAGTTCATAGTCTCCATCGGCGAGAGTAGTTGAGTCTATATGATATGCAAAGACGTAGTTTAAAAGATGCATATACTTTCACTTTACTTCACAATAAAGTTGCAATCCAATGAAAATACAGTTCACTCATCACACGTATCATTTACTCTTTTACTGGGCAGTCATTTATCGGGTATAAATCAACATAGTTAGCTACACTAAATAATATGTTTAATTTTTTTAAAGTAAACTACCATAGCACTGGGGTTGAAATTATATATTAAACTATGTCTGAGCCATGGAAAATTTATCAAGATTTATTTTTACAGAAATTAGGCTATAAGGATAAATAACAATAGCACTAACATATTAAGTATTATTTATAATTGCTTATACACACAAGATTTTACTCTAGATTTTTGTGCATAGGTCACACTACTCAAGTTCAACACCTCAAAATATGTTCATAATTTTTTTAAACATCTAGAACTACAAATATTAAATATCTAGGGTTAAATAGACATTATCCATGATTAAACTCATTCATTATAAAATATTATGCAAACAGTAGGTCATTTATTTTTCATAAGTACTACATGTCAAAGCACAACTAACTCATTTGGTTTTACAATTTTTACCATTTTTCTCCTATTTACTAAGCCTTTTCTTAGTCTAGAACTATTTAAAATTAACATTTAAATTAGAGTAGAAACTACCTAGAAATTGAAAGTCAACCTATAAGGAAAGTTGTAGATCTTAGAATAAGGAATCCAACAAATTTTAGTTTCCATTTTTAGGATTTTTCCTTGAATTGCTATGGAATTTCAAAGTCTGCAGCAAAAATAACACAGGGGGTCCCTATAGCACTATTTATATGAGTCATAAGCTTTGCAGATAGCCCCCTGGGCTTTTGTATCTTCCAACCCGAGGCCCTTGGCGCGGGGTTGACTGACCAAATCCGGCGACGGCGATCACCGGCGGCGAGGGTGGAGCGGCGTGGAAGCATCACCACGTTTGTGCGCACCTATAGACACTCGGGATCGGGGTGGTACGGCTTGTAGCGGCGGCGCGACGAGAGCAGGCGGCCGGCGGCGGAGGTGAACAGCGGAGGTGGCGCTCCGGTGGTCATGGGCAGCGAGGAAGGGGTCGGGAAGCTTCAGGTCGGTGTGGGGAAGCTCGGTGTGGGGCCAATTGGAGTCGAGGAGGGTCGGAGAGGGGTGCTCCATGGCGAGCAGAGGGCGGCGGCGGGCGGCGGTCATTGGCAGGGGTGCTCCGGCTGGAATCCGATGGTGTTTAAGGGCTGGTGAGCTTGAGCAGGGCTGGGGAAGCTTGATAGGGGGTTGGTGGAGACAATGGGCGGTCGACGGCGGCTGCCCACGGCGTCCAGTGGTTCACCGGAATGGAGGAGCGTGGCGGCAGTGGTGATCGGGCTCGAGTGTGCACGGCAAGGGGAAAAGGAGGTGCAAATGAGTCTAGTGCTTTCTACTGGTACCGCTGGGCATAAGAGGGAGCGAAGAGAAGTAGACACGGGCACAGAACGCGGCGGCGATGAGGTGGCGGCCGGCGAAGGCTCGGGTGATCGGGGCGCGCGTGAAATAGGACAGCAGGGGAGGGCTAGGGCAGTGTCCGACGTCCAGGTGACGCGTGGGGAGGGTGGCAGCAGGAGGTGGAACAGCAGCGGCCTGCATAGCGGTGGCGGGGAGGTGCTCTGCACCGGCGGCAGTGAGGAGTAGGGGAGCAAAGGGGTGCTAGAGGAAGAAGAAAGGAGGGAGGGGTCCGAGGGACTCATGTGTAAAACCAAAAAAGTCTAGGGACCTCTCGGTAACCCATTGATCTAAAACCCTAATGAGGAAATGCCCAAAATAGAAGTTGGAGATTTTTTCAAACCCTACAACAATGCTTTAGGGTTCAAGTTCAGAAACCCAAAGTACACGGCTTTAATTTTAAGTTTTGAACAATAGTTGTATTTAAGTAAATTTTTGTCCTTACTAAGGTAGATTTCGTGTAGTTTTGGACATAATTGCAAGTTTTCCTGCAATGTCATGATGACTTGCATTCTTACATTTTGATCCTAAGTAAACTTTGAGAATGACTTTTATACTTTAATTATTTTGCATAAAAGGACCCATACTTTTGCATTAATCACATCTAGGTCCCTGTTTTCACATAAAGACCCAAATGTCCTAGAATTTAACATATGTATTGCAATTTCTTTCCTATGGTGATACAAATTTGACACCTAGTGTCACATTCTTCCTAGGTTATGATTCTACCTCCCATTCTTACCCAATTAGCACTAAAGGGCCCACATTTTTTTTAAAATTACATAAACACCATTTTTCCCTTTGCACTTCAATTTGAACACATAGACACAAGATCAAACATGCACACTTAACACTAAGATCTAGTGTTTAAAATTCTAAATACCTGAATGTTACAGCCTTCCCCCCTAAAAAGAATCTTGTCCCGAGATTTTGAAGCAGAATGGAATCGGACGATTAGATTTGGGAATTGGCTTGAAGGAAGTTTGGGAAATTTCTTTGAAGGTAAGATTCAGTTTCCCAAGTCGCTTCTTTTTTGGTGTGATGATTCCATAAGATCTTATACATCTTAATTTTCTTTCTTCTGGTGACTCTCTCCTTAGTATCAAGAATTTGGACGGGTTGTTCAGTGTAAGATAGATCAAATTCGATCTCAATGGCTTGTGCTTCAACAATCTCAGTAGGTACTTTGATACATTTGTTGAGTTGAGAGATATGGAAGACATCATGAATAGCAGCCAATTGGGATGGAAGACGAATTCTGTAAGCCACTGGGCCACAGACTTTAAGGATTTCGAATGGTCCGACATATCGGGGTGCCAACTTCCGTTTTATGCCAAAACGCTGAACACCTTTGGTAGGAGATACTCAGAGATAGACAAAATCCCCTAGGAATTGCAGAGGTTTTCTTCTTTGATCTGCATAACTCTTTTGTCTAGATTGGGCTGCTTTGAGGTTGGCTTGAATAACCTTGACCTTGTCTTCGGCGTCGACAACTAGGTCTGGTCCAAAGATTTTGCGTTCGCCGATCTCAGACCAACTCAAAGGAGTTCGACATCTTCGACCGTATAACGCTTCAAAGGGAGCCATTTGAAGACTAGACTGATAGCTATTATTATAAGAAAACTTGGCCAAGGCGAGGCACTTGTCCCAGCTTGTACCATAGTGAATAATACAAGCTCGGAGCATGTCTTCAAGAATTTGGTTGACTCGTTCAGTCTGTCCATCAGTCTGAGGATGATACGCAGAGCTTCGAATTAGTTTGGTTCCAAGAGCATACTGCAATTGTTCCCAGAAGCGGGCAATAAATTATGCCCCTCGATCAGAAATAATGGTCTTAGGGACACCATGCAATCGAACAATTTGATCAAGATAGACTTCGGCATACTTTTTGGCAGAATAAGTGGTATGCACCGGAAGGAAGTGAGCAGTTTTGGTAAGTCTATCAATGATCACCCATATGGAGTCATGTTTTTGGGAGGTATTAGGAAGACCCACTATAAAATCCATACTAATATTTTCCCACTTCCATGATGGGATGGATAGTGGTTGGAGTGTACCAGATACTCTTAGATGACTGGCTTTGACTCTCTGGCATGTATCACATTCGGATACATATTTAGCAATTTCTCTTTTCATTCTGGTCCACCAAAAGTTTTGCCTAAGGTCTTGATACATTTTGGTACTACAAGGATGAATAGAAAACTTGGATAGATGTGCTTCATCAAGGATTTGTTTACGAAGTTGATGATCTTTAGGCACAACAATACGATTGTTGAACCATAGAACTCCTTGATGATCAGTGAGGAAACACTTATATTTTGCTTCTCCCTGAGATAGTTTCTGCTTGATAATTTTGATACCTTCATCATGTATTTGCAACATAATTGAAAGGACCTCAAGATGCCTAGAGGGGGGTGAATAGGCTAATCTGCAACTTAAAAACACTTCGAGCACGGTTAGCAACACAAGTGTCCGAGATAATGTCCGGACTATCCGGGTATGAAAGAAAGTGCTACTAATCAAAGATAGAAATGCTGTAAATTGAATCCAGTAAATTTAGAGGGACTAGTGGTACCTCTGAGGTGTTTCTCACCAGTTGTCTTACTCGTGAGACTTGTACAATAGTAGATCGGCCTCAAACCCTAAAAGGTTAGTCTCACAAGCAAATAATCACAAATGTAAGCTAGAAATACAAGAGTGACACAGAATTTGTTTCCCGAAGTTCACTCCCAAAGGAGCTACGTCTCCATTGAGGAAGAATTCAAGAGACGGTGCTCAAGAACTCCTATGCTCCTCTCCCAAGGGTGAGACCAACGCTCAAACCCTAGGGTCACTTACTATGAATTCCTCGGAGAGGAATGAAGATTACAAACTAGCTGTGATGCTCACAAATCAATCACGCAATCACAAGCGACGCGTAGCCGTCTAGGAGCTTGAAGCTCCAAGAGTAATAAACTAGAATCCACGGGCTAGACTTGGATGATGTGCTCAAGAGATGAAATCAAGGCTTACTTGCACAATATTAGCTCTTGCAACAATCTCACTTCAAACCCCAAACAAAATCACTCAAGAATGGAGCAAAAAGGGAGTGAGAGAGCTCTCTTTGGCTTTTCAGCAGTTCTGGTCGAAAATGAGCAAGAGAGGGAGAAAGAGAGGGGGGTATGGGGTATTTATACCCCCTCTCCAAGAAACTAGCCATTGGGAGAGCGGTACCCGGATACTCCGGGTATATGTCCGGATACTCCGGACCGGAAGGATTTTGCAGACTCGAAACAGTAACCCGGAGACTCCGGGTATACGTCCGGATACTCCGGACACTATGTCCGGACATTCCGGATTGTAACCCGGACACTCCGGGTTAGACACAGAATTTCCCATTTAAGTCCTTTTTAAAGAGATGAGATGGTTTCTTATTATTGTTGTGTATTCTCTTGAGCACAACTACCATGTCTACACTAGTGGATCAAAGTTCCCCTTGATAGTACGGCGTTCCTATACTCAATTTCAAAAATAAAATCTAGTCTTTTAGAACACTTGAGAATGCCGCTTTTCATATCCTTTTTAAGGGTTCACACTTTGCTATATGCTTTGCTCAGTCTCCTTTAGCACCTGCACACATGCTTAATAACACGATTAAATATACATGTGTTTTGTCATTTATCACCAAAACCCACTTAGGGGCCTAGATATCTTTCAATAATGATTCTATCTTGAAGGGTAGATTCAATAGATAATAAATTCAGACTACCTTGAGGAATGATCTCCAGATTGAGTTTCCTCATCTGATAGCAGAGAGTTTCACTGAAGATTTCTAGGGATAAGCAATGACAATGTGCCTTGCAGCTAAGTGCATCCGCAACCACATTGGCCTTACCAGGATGGTAGTGTACTTCAAGGTCGTAGTCTTTAATCAGTTCCAGCCAACACTTTTGCCTCATATTAAGGTCAGCTTGAGTAAAGATATATTTAAAGCTCTTATGGTTAGTGTAAATGTTACACTTGGCGCCCATAAGATGAAGTCTCCAAATTTTGAGAGCGTGAATAACTGCTGCCAATTCAAGATCATGGGTTGGATAGTTTTGCTCATGATTTCGGAGTGCTCGGGATGCATAAGCAATGAGCTGATTGTTTTGCATAAGAATACAACCAAGTCCAGTTCTAGAAGCATCACAATATACCTTGAAAGGTTGAGTGCTATCTGGTTGGGCTAGCACTGGAGCAGTTGTTAAAAGTTTTCTCAAGGTGTGAAACGCTTCTTCACACTTGTCGTCCCAACGGAACTTAACCTCTTTCTTAAGTAGCTCAGTCATAGGTTTGGCTATTTTGGAGAAGTCTGGAATGAATCGGCGATATTATCCTGCCAATCAAGGAAACTTCGGATTTGATGGACTGAAGTTGGAGGTTTCCAAGCCATAACTTCCTGAACTTTGGTTGGATCAACCGATATGCCTTCACTGGAGATAGTATGTCCCAAAAATTTCACACTATCCAGCCAGAATTCACATTTTGAGAATTTGGCGTAAAGGCGATGATCACGTAGTCATTGAAGAACGACACATATATGCTTAGCATGATCTTCTTTAGTCTTAGAATTTATGAGAATATCATCGATGAAAACCATGACGAATTTGTCGAGTTCTGGCATAAAGACTGAATTCATCAGATACATGAAATATGCCGGTGCATTTGTAAGTCCAAAAGACATAACTAGATATTCATATAATCCATATCTGGTCGAGAAAGCTATTTTTGGAATATCACCAGGTTTAATTTTGATCTGATGATAACCAGAGCGTAAGTCAATTTTAGAAAAGACCTTAGCTCCAGCAAGTTGATCGAACAAGATGTCAATGCGGGGAAGAGGGTACTTATTTTTGATAGTGACCGCATTGAGTGGACGATAATCGACACATTGCCTTAAGCTATTGTCCTTTTTCTTTACAAAAAGAGCGGGACAGCCCCAAGGTGAAGCACTTGGGCGTATGAAACCTTTGGCAAGAAGATCTTGGAGTTGGATTTTTAGCTCGGCCAACTCATTTGGAGGCATATGATATGGCCTTTTTGACATAGGAGCGGTGCCAGGTTGAAGTTCAATAATGAAGTCAATGTCTCTATCTGGTGGCATTCCAGGCAAGTCATCTGGAAAGACATCGGGATACTCATAGACTATAGGAATATCTTTTACTTTATTGTCTGTGATAGCATAGTACAAGAGTGAAGATACTCTTGCTGAGGCAGATAAAGGGTGGTGGCTCCTTGATATGGTGAGTCAATCTCGATAACTCGGGAAGAGATATCTAGCAGTACTCTATGTTCTGTCATCCAATTTGTCCCAAGTATAACATCAATACCTTCTAGGTTTAGCAGTACCAAACAAGTTTTAATTAATTTGCTACCTAACTGAATTGGTACACTTTTAACCATTTGGTTAGAAGTAATCTTTCCTCCAGGGGTAGAAATCATATACGACCCCTTGGTAGGACAAAGATAAAGTCCTATTCGGATACCACAGTTGTTACTAATGAAACTATAAGTTGCTCCTGAATCAAATAATGTAACAACTGGTTTATGATGAATAGAGAATGTACCCGACATGACGGGGGCTCCATCCGGAAGTTCTGCAAGGGTGGTGAAGTTAATTCGCCCTTTCCGGACTTGCATCATTGGCCTCTTGCTCTTGTTCTGGTTATTCTGATTGGAACTTTGCCCTTGATTAGGTTTCTTGGGCCGCGGACAATCTCTGATGAAGTGATCCGCACTTCCGCAATTGAAACGGCGATTAGTGCTGCTTCTCTATTGGACTTGTTGAACATTTGGCCGTGGGCCAGATTGTTGTGGCTGTTGCGGAGGTACGGGAGGTCTATACCCTCCTTGCTGTTGAGGTGGCCGGAAAACCAAACTGCCAAATGGAGCATTCTGCTGTGGCGCTCTAGGCGGTGAATTCTGAACAAATCGATACCGCGAGGGTTGAACACTCGCGGGTCCAGTGGAAACCCTTCGTTTCTTTTCGGCACGGTGTGCCGTGATGCAATCCTCCTCGGGTTAGGGCCATGTTAACCAGCTCACTAAAGGTATTGGCCTTCACAAGGTTCAGGCGTTCTTTGAGCTTAGTGCTTAAACCCCGACAAAAATGATCTTGCTTCTTGGTGTCACTGTCAACGTGATAACCCGCGTACTAACACAGGTGATTAAAAGCCTGTGCATATTGTAGTACGGTGCGGGTGCCTTGGGTGAGTGCCAAGAACTCATTCAGTTTCCGCTCCATCAGTCCTTTGGGTATATGATGTGCCCTAAAAGCATTCCGAAATTCTTCCCAGGAGATAACATGGCCATCAGGTCGCATGGCGCAATAGTTATCCCACCAGATACGGGCAGTACCACGTAGTTGTTGGGCAGCGAAGTGAGCTTTATTAGAGTCCGCACAGGGAATCGTAAGAAGAGCAAACTTAGATTCAATGGTGCGAAGCCAAGCATCGGCATCAAGGGGCTCCTCAACTTTGTTGAACAGTGGGGGCTGAGTACTGAAGAAATCTTGGTAGTTTGCCACCTGAGGGTCGTCACGACCTCCTCGTGATTGTTGGCGTTGTTGGTTCTGCTGTGCCTGTACTAGCAGATTAAGAAGTTCGATCTGTCGAGCCATAACCTCGGCTAGATTGGGAGGTGGCGGTGGCGGTTGTTGGGAACCGCTGGGCTGATCTGCCCGGAAACCTTTCGAGGTTCCGCGTGTGGTTCCAACCATCTGAAACAAAGGAGATGTCCATTATGGACCACATAGCCTTACTCCCATTTTCAAAAGATATATCACTACTCAGATATGTAATTCACATCCTCCATTCAACCAACTTATTTCAGAAATAAAGATATTGAACAAGATGATAAAACACAAGGCTTAGATTACATTGCGGATTCTAGTTGTCCTTAACATCGCACATCGGAAGGATCCATACATATGCCATCTATATTACAACAAATGGCACAAGGTCTAAGTAAGCTAATTACTACCTAAGTCACTACACTTGACATTGGTTACATCTAGAGAGTCGACGATTTGAACAACTAGAAATCGTTGAGATTGCCTACAGAAGACTGCCTATCGGAAGAAGAGTAATCTGGCTGAGGATTGGGCTCCGGGTCTCCATGCTCGGAATCGAGATTTGAAACTCCCTCGATTTCCTCCGGGTCTTCTTCTCCACCTTTAGGTACTACGGGTGCAGCAGGAGGTACTTGTTGCTGCTGGAGTTCTTTAATGTGAGCATGGGCATCGTCAGCTTCAAGGATCAGGTTGTGGATTTGTTCCTGGAGGAATTCAATGATTGTGTTGCGCTGAGTGATTATTGCATCACTTTCGTTGATCTGATCCTCTCGATGAAGAATGGTCTCATCTCGTGCTGCGATGATTTCATCCTTCTGAGTAACCAAGGCTTGAAGCTCCACTATCTGGGTGACTTGTCAATCAGCATTCCGATAATGACCTTGAGCTACACCAGTTAACTGACCCATGCTGCGATGCAGTAAAATCTGATAATGGTGCTGAACATTCATAAATCGGATGATACCACGGATCATTTCTTCGGCTGAATCTCCGAACAAGTGACCATAATGAGCTATTCTAAAGTTCCACTCGGGACCACTAGAATCTATTGCAGGGAAAAGGCCAATAGGATGCCCTGCAACCTCCATTGGATGCTGGTTGCAAAAGATATGGATAGCTTCCAGAGCTGCAGCCTCGATGGTATCAACTAGACGGTAGCCCACCACATCAACCTTGATGGGCTGCCACTAGGAGCGGAAAGGATGCTGAGGGATTGTCATATTGACTCGGCATCGAGGGACACCTTCTTCTCGATACTCCACTCCGTCGTATTGTGGAGACTCAGTGTAGAAGAACAAACTTAATGATTCCCATAGAAGACAGAGAAAACCCTTCCAGTGCAAGGCATTAGTATGAAGATGCCCTGCATGATCCCAAGAGACGTTCGAAGGAGCGGCCATCTGAAACAAGAATTCAGATGATAAGATTTACTTACCCTGCTGAGAACTCACAAGGTAAATGGAACGAGACAATTGATTCTGGTAACAGCAAGGCTGGGAATCAGATGGATATTAAAATACTCGACTAAAAGATTCTATTGAAACCATACTAAAGATAAACAACATTTTACCTTTCCTTAGAAAAACAACAAATTCAAGCACTCATTTTGTTTGTTAATGTATTATGCGTGCACGTACTATTTGACCTCACAACCAAAATAATTGCCGAATATTTCCGAACTTACGTGGTTAGTTTTAGTGGCATAATACATACATCGCTCACTAATAACTAGTCGATAAGTCCTATCCGTCTTAATTTTGTAATCGTGGTTAGTGTACCTGCAGGAAACTGCAATATATATCCAATGAACCTTTTATGGCAGCATGTTATGAAAGCGTCCCCAATCATTACTGTTTACTATAGAAACAGCATCTGTACCATTGCCGCCGTACAGACAGCGTTAACATACGTTATCGAGACAACGTATTCACGGGGGTACCGCAAAATGCGGGGGTATGAACAGCGATCGCCATACCCTGCGCCGAACCATATACTCCCAATATATTCAACCTAAGTTGATATATTGGCAGCATCTCAAGTAGGCCACTGCTTGAGAAATAGCGTTTGGTTCGCATTACCGACGGTAAGGCCAAGCTCCCTCAGTTGGCTGAGGATCCTTACCTTCTTATCTTACCATCGAAGGTGTTGTTACAAAATATAAAGTTGGGTTGTGCATAAATTTAAGTTTTGACAGAAAAGTAATTCTAGGAGTTAGAGTTATATATATACTATGGCCACCTCTAATTCCCTTATTATCATCACCCTAGGGCTTTACGTACTAAGCACAATCCTCAATGAATCCAACATAGTTTTACCAAATACTTTGTTGGTCAAATTTTATACTGAAAACATTTCTAAGGTCAATCGTATCTCCAGGATACACTTGTTAGCTCTGATACCAGCTGTGGCAGAATCAACCTAAATTACACCGGTTCAAGTACGCGAGTCCACTCTTGAGGGCTCCAACGTACTTCAAACGGTATAATCCCTTGGACTGTCGGGTAACGTCCCAATAAACCACCGATGCAGGATCAAACAAGGTACCTCGCACGAAGGCGAGTCCAGAGATACAATCACCATCATCTTTTACATCACAGGCATTTATATTACACAAGTTGTCAAAAGTAATATCAGTTCCAAACTGATAGGATTTATTGCAAACCGATTCAAATTTCAAGTTTACGGCAGCGGAATTTAAAACACAACCACTGTACATGTCGCCAGTACGGATATCATGCTAAGCCCCAGCATGATATCACTCGGTAGTATCATTGTTGGCCGGGGACGGATCTCACTCCACAGACCAACCATCGGGCAGAGAGTAAGGCCATGGCATAGGCAGAGTAGAGTCCTCAGGGGGATTACCTGAATACAAGTCACAATGCAAGACCGATTATTCTAATACTCAGCAAGGCTTACCCATTTTATGGTATACTTTAACCATGTAACTGGACTCATGAAGGCTTTGATGATTATGGTAAAGTTTTCAGTAGAAAAGCAACAAAGAGTAGATCCTTAATTTCAAGTTTTAGCTTTCAAGTTCTATGTGATTATCCATTATAGATAAGCGCCTATAACTATTCAAGCATGGTAGAATCTTTAACCAAACATTATCTTTGAAGCCATAAAGTTGCTCTTGTTACTCTATGTGGCAAAGGGATCAAGCAGTCTCAATCTCCGTGAGAAACAGACGATTCCTGAATCGAATTTCAGCCTTGCAAGGGTAAGCCTAACTCACACGCTTGGAACATCCAGAGATTGTTCTGAAGTAACCGTTTGCCTTTCATTCCGACTAGTGGATCAGATCCACCACAAGCGACTGCAGGACCATACGCACAACCAATGTGCAGGACGTATATCTGTAGCGCGACTACATGACCATACTCCTGGTTGCCCTGCAACATGTACTCCCACACGTTGAAGCAAGTAACAGGAAAAACCAAATACGAGTGGTGGGAGGTATGTCCACTCCTCGGGCTGATTGGTTACTAGGCTTACCGCTTACCATATTTCGCGGCATGTGGCTAGTACTTTCAAACGCTTAACCACCGCTACCACACACTGCGACCTTAACCAAATTCACCAACACAGACGAGGTATCATCTCAACCATGATACCTCACATAAATCCCGTCCGTCATCCTTATAGTGATTACAGGAATGTAAACATTGCAACTCCTATATCGCGCGAGTGACAGGAAATCACTCGACTTCTATCGGTCCTATCAGCATAGCAGCTATTCGGACTCAAGTTCTAGTGTTCAGTACATCGGTTCCTAATAGTATGCAACTAGGGTTTCCAAACAACTCCTAAGGACCTAATGCAGAAGTATATATAAATATAAATTGCAGTGTATATAAAGTAGTGGGTTATGTCTGGGGCTTGCCTTCTTGAGTGGGGTTGGGGGCAGGAGTGTCAAAGTTTTCCGAACTTTGGTTCGAAGCTTCAGTTAAATTTCCGACGACGTTCCCGGGGTCTTCAAAAATTTCCACTTCTTGATCCGAGATCAGTTCGTAGTATTCGTCGGTGAGAGTAGTTGAGTCTATATGATATGCAAAGATATAGTTTAAAAGATGCATATACTTTCACTTTACTTCACAATAAAGTTGCAATCCAATGAAAATACAGTTCACTCATCACACGTATCATTTACTCTTTTAATAGGCAGTCATTTATCGGGTATAAATCAATCTAGTTAGCTAAACTAAACAACATGTTTAATTTTTTTTTAAAGTAAACTACCATAGCACTCGGGTTCAAATTATAGATTAATCTATGTCTGAGCCATGGTAAATTTATCAAGATTTATTTTTACAGAAATTAGGCTATAAGGATAAATAACAATAGCACTAACATATTAAGTATTATTTATAATTGCGTATACACACAAGATTTTACTCTAGATTTTTGTGCATAAGTCACACTACTCAAGTTCAACACCTCAAAATATGTTCATAATTTTTTTTCAACATCTAGAACTGCATATATTAAATATCTAGAGTTAAATAGACATTATCCATGATTAAACTCATTCATTATAAAATATTATGCAAACAGTAGGTCAATTATTTTTCATAAGTACTACATGTCAAATCACAACTAACTCATTTGGTTTTACATTTTTACATTTTTCTCCTATTTACTAAGCCTTTTCTTAGTCTACAACTATTTGAACTTAACATTTAAATTATAGTAGAAACTACTTAGGAATTGAAAGTCAACCTATAAGGTAAGTTGTAGATCTTAGAATAGGGAATCCAACAAATTTTAGTTTGCATTTTTATGTTTTTTCCTTGAATTGCTATGGAATTTCAAAGTCTGCAGCAAAAATAACATAGGGGGTCCCTATAGCACTATTCATATGAGTCATAAGCTTTGGAGACAGCCCCCTAGGCTTTTGTATCTTCCAACCCGAGGCCCTTGGCCGTGGTCAGAGAGGGGGGCGCGGGGTTGACCGGCCAAATCCGGCGACGGCGATCGCCGGCGGCGAGGGTGGAGGGGCGTGGAAGCATCACCATGTTTGTGCGCACCTGTAGACACTTGGGATCGGGGTGCGATGGCGTGCAGTGGCGGCGCGACGAGAGCAGGCGGCCGGCAGCGGAGGTGAATGGTGAAGGCGGCGCTCCGGTGGTCGTGGGCGGTGAGGAAGGGGTCGGGAAGCATTAGGGCGGTGTGGGGAAGCTCGGTGTGGGGCCAATTGGAGTCGAGGAGGGTCGGAGAGGGGTGCTCCACGGCGAGCAGAGGGCGGCGGCGGGCGGCGGTCGTTGCAGGGGTGCTTCGGCTGGAATCCGATGGTGTTTAAGGGCTGGTGAGCTTGAGCAGGGGCTGGGGAAGCTTTCTAGGGGTTAGTGGAGACAATGGGCGATCGACGGCGGCTGCCCATGGCGGCCAGTGGTTCACCAGAATGGAGGAGCGGGGCGGCGGTGGTGATCGGGCTCGGGTGTGCACGGCAAGGGGAAAAAGAGGTGCAAATGAGTCTAGTGCTGTCTACTGGTACCGCTGGGCATAAGAGGGAGGGAAGAGATGTAGACATGGGCACAAAACGCGGCGGCGATGAGGTGGCGGCCGGCGGAGGCTCGGGTGATCGTGGCGCGCGTGAAATAGGACAGCAGGGGAGGGCTAGGGCGGCGGCCGACGTCCAGGTGACGCGTGGGGAGGGTGGCAGCAGGATGTGGAATAGCAGCGGCCTGCACAGCGGCGGCGGGGAGGTGCTCTGCACCGGTGGCAGTGAGGAGCAGGGGAGCAGAGCGGTGCCAGAGGAAGAAGAAAGGAGGGAGGGGTCCGAGGGACTCATGTGTAAAACCAAAAAAATCTAGGGACCTCTTAGTAAAATAAAATTCCCCATTGATCTAAAACCCTAATGAAGAAATGCCCAAAATAGAAGTTGGAGAGTTTTTGAAACCCTACAACAATGCTTTAGGGTTCAAGTTCAGAAACCCAAAGTACATGGCTCTAATTTTAAGTTTTGAACAATAGTTGTATTTAAGTAAATTTTTGTCCTTATTAAGGTAGATTTCGTGTAGTTTTGGACATAATTGCAAGTTTTCATGCAATGTCATGATGACTTGCATTCTTACATTTTGATCCTAAGTAAACTTTGAGAATGACTTTTATACTTTAATTATTTTGCATAAAAGGACCCATACTTTTGCATTAATCACATCTAGGTCCCTTTTTTCACACAAAGACCCAAATGTCCTAGAATTTAACATATGTATTGCAATTTCTTTCCTATGGTGATACAAATTTGACACCTAGTGTCACATTCTTCCTAGGTTTTGATTCTACCTCCCATTCTTACCCAATTAGCACTAAAGGGCCCACATTTTTTTTAAAATTACATAAACACCTTTTTTCCCTTTGCACTTCAATTTGAACACACATACACAAGATCAAACATGCACACTTAACACTAAGATTTAGTGTTTAAAATTCTAAATACCTGAATGTTACATAGGCAGCATGAGATGTACGCGTCGACGGCCACATACCTCTCCTGCTTCCGAGACAACCTCGCTGTTTGGGGGTGGACTACAACGCAGTCGTTCGTTCCATCCCCAGCCCTTGCTGAAGCGGACCTCAGGTAGCTTCCGATGTTGCCCTGCGTGGCAACGGTTAAGTTGTTTGTACTTATACATGACCCACGGCCTGTTACTCCTCTCACCCAAAGTGTTGGTCATTTTGGCAAATCTAGGTTATATCTTTTGTTTTAAGCCCGAAGCGCACTATGTAATCACATACCTTGGAAACTTTGGAATGAAAGGAGGGTCTCATTTATGCTTGACTCTGATGCCCCACAGAAGCTCCTGGGCCCATAGAAGGGTTGGGCGCTGTCCCGAGGGTTCTTCTGTACGAGAAGGTCTTGAAAGGTGGGGAGCACTCTCCTTCTTTTCGTTCCCGCTTCTGATTCGTATGCGACCATGTATCTGGTCTCCTTGTGAGTCCGACCCGCAAGACCCATGCGTTAGTGGGGGTCCGGTCGGGAGGCCGTCTCGTCTTGCAGTCGCTTCCCTTCAAGCATCTCTTTCGATTAGTCAGAAGGGCTGAGCCGTGCCACGTTTATTCTCGTTGGTTGAAACATGGTGCTCGGTGAGCTGATAATGGGTTTATCCGAGTGGGCCCTAGTTCCCGTCCGCGGGGACCCAGCATGGGTCAGCTGGTGACTGAGTCCGGATTCTCGATGGCCGATCTGTATAGTTTCATGCTCCAGTCAAAACTCGGACGCGGGTTGGGATGCCCTTGGCGTGCGCGCCCCACAGCAGCCCCCGGGCCTGTGGCAGAACCAACCTGAACTACACCGGCTCAAGTACGCAAGTCCTCTTTGGAGGGCTACCTCGTGCTTCAAACGGTATAATCCTATTGGCCTGTCGGGTAACGTCCCGATAAACCACCGAATGCAGGATCCAACAATATACCTCACATGAAGGTGAGTCCAGAGATATAAATGCCATTACATTTTACATTACAGGCAGATATATTACAAAAGTACACAAAGCATCATCAGTTCCCAGTGAAGGGAGATTATTACAAAACAGGTTTAACTTTTAAGTCAAGCAGCGGAGTTTAAAAGCGTAAACATTGTACACGTCGTTATTACAGATATCATGCTAGCCCTGTCATGATATCACTCGGCGGAATCTGTGTTGGCCGGGGACAGATCCCACTCCACGGACCAACCATCAGGCAAGGGGTAGGGCCACGGTGTAATGAATGCTGGCTCATCAGGGGGATTACCTGAAGTAGATCAACAAAAGCAAGACTGAGTATACTAATACTCAGCAAGACTTACTCGCTCATGGTATACTTAGCCATGTATCTAGACTTATGCAGGCTTTTCAGGTTTTGGGTAGGGTTTTCAGCTGAAAAGCAACAAAGAATAGATCCTTAATTCCAAGTTTTAGCTTTCAGGTTCTAGTTGATTATCCATTCTAGGTAAGCACCTATAACTACTCAAACATGGTAGAATCTTTACTCAAACATCATCTTTAATAATCACAAGTTGCTCTTGTTACTCTATGTGGCAAAGGGATTAAGCAGTCTTAATCTCCGCGAGAAACGGACGATTCTTGAATCGAATTTCAAAACCTTGCAAGGGTAAACCTAACACACACGCTTGGAACACCAAAGGGTCGTTCCGAAGCAACTGTTTGCCTTTCATTCCGACTCGTGGATCAGAGCCACCACAAGCGACTGCAGGACCATACGCACTTCCAAAGTGCAGGACGTACGTCTGTAGCACGACTACAAAACCTGTACTCTTGGTTGCCCAGCAACACGTATTCCTACACGTCGAACCAAGTAACCAAAAGAAGCAAATACATGTGGTGGGGGGTATGTCCACTCCTCGGGCCGATTGGTTACTAGGCTTACCGCTTACCATATTTTACGGCAAGTGGCTAGTACTTTCAAACGCTTAACCACCGCTACCACACACTACGGCCTTATCCAGTTCAACAACACAGACGGGGTATCATCTCAACTATGATACCTCATAAAACTCCCGTCCGTCATCCTTATAGTGATAACAGGAATGTAAACAGCACAATTCCTATATCGCGCGAGTGACAGGCAATCACTCGACTTCTACCGGTCCTATTAGCATAGCAGCTAGTCGGACTTAAGTTCTAGTGTTCAGTACATTGGCTCCTGGAATTATGCAACTAGGTTTCCAAACAACTCCTAAGAACTTAATGCATAAAGATATATATAAATAGCATAATTTGTAGTGTAAATAAAGTAGGGGTTATGTCCGGGGCTTGCCTTCGCTGGTGGGGCTGGGGTCAGTCAACTTAATATCTTCCGAACCTTGGTTCGGGGCTTCAGAGAATTCCGCGGCAAAGTTCCCGAGGTCTTCAGAACAACCTCCTTCCGGTTCCGGGATTAGCTGGTAATCGCCGTCGGCGAGAGTGGTCAAATCTACATGAGATGCATAGTTATAAGTTATGGAATGCATATATTTGTATTTTAATTCCTGATAAAGTTGCAATCCAATTAAAGAACATTATATTTTAACAAACAACCTAACTACTCTGTACTGGGCAGTCATTTATCGAGTATTAATTATTTTATCTATATACATTAAATAGCTAAGTTAACTTTACTAAGTATCTAACTAGTGGCATGGGGCAACAGGTGGGGGTGATGCCCAATAATTAAATTATTCTATCTATTGCTTGTACTATTTATTTAGATGAATTCCATATTGATATTAAATTATGTACTTACAAAAACATGTTCAATTTGTTTTAGTTATTTATCACCTCACCTTAGGTTGGAAATTTTAGTAATAGACTACACTATTATAAAACAGGACTAGGAAAATATTTTCTTGATTTAGAACATTTAAATTTATGATATTAATTAATTATACAAGGTTTACTTATGCATTAGTGGTAATTAAACCTATATATTAAGAAATATCAATTAAATGATAGAATAATTATTTTTGTTAAATTCTACATGTTAAAAGAAAATTAACACAACTGGTTTCACATTTTTATCATTTTTCTATCATTTATTATGCATTTCTTAAGCCTACAAGTAACTAAACTTAACATTTAATTTCGAGTATAAAACATTCAGAAACTGAAGTTTATCTCTTAAGCAAAGTTGTAGATCTTTATCTAAGGATTTCAACAAAATTTAGTTTGCATTTTATGATATTTCCTCGAATTGATATAGAATTTTAAAGTTGATAGCTTAAATTACACAAGGGGTCCTTTGGGTACTATTTATCTGAGTCTAAGCTTTGCAGAAAACCCCCTGGGTTTCTGAATCTTCTAACCCGGGGTCCCTATGCTATGAACCGAAGCAGAGCACGGCGAGGGCGGTCCTGTTCCGGCGATGGCGGTCACCGGCAGCGAGGTCTGAGGGGAGGAAAGGGTGCAGGAGCTCACGAGGGTTCTGTTGCACCACGTGTCGAGGGCTGGGGTGGCCGGAATGATAGATCTCGACGAGGACCCGAGGTGGCGGTGGAGGGGTCACCGTCGACGGCGAGGCTCCGGCGGTGAACGTCAACTGGGAACCTGCGCATGAGAACCAGCACGTCATGGGGAAGGTGTAGGAGCTACCAATTGGAAGAATGCGTGTTGGAATAAGGGTGACCGACGGAGACAGTAGCGGCGGCGGCGAGGAGGAAAGCCGGCGAGCGTCGGGGAGTCAAGGTGCTGGACTAGAGAGCTAATGGATGGGTCGTGGAGCTTCGGGGTGGTGATGTGGTGCTGGCTAAGGGGTCATGGGGGTGTGGGGAGGCTCGAGTCGTGCTGCCCACGGTGAGGCCTAAGGCGGCGCTCGTCGGAGGCGAAACTCCGGTTGAAATTGGAGGGCAATGGTTGGTCAATGAGCACTAGTGAACTACGGGGAAGCTGGCGCAAGGGTTGATTGGGGCGGAGAGGGTCTAGTGCTGGCTGCCCACGGGCGTGCCGTGCGTGGCCGGAGCAAGAGAGGACGGCGGCGGTGGAATGTGGGTCGAGCGCTCGGAATTGGGCTCTGGAACTGGCAGAACCTGATGTAGGCGTTGAAGTGATGCTGCTGTGTGCAAGAGATAGGAAATTAAGGCACTGTGGTGAGCGCTCCACAGCGACGAGGAGGTGGCGGCCGAGCGGCGGTGGCGCGTGCGTGGCGAGCGCAGGAGATGCCAGGGAGGGAGGGGAGCAGAGGTGGGGAAGGCAGGAGGCGACGCGTGGGCACCAGAAGCTGGAGTTGGAGCTCGGGGTCCTGCACCGGCGGTGAGCGGCGGTGGCAGAGCGGAGCAGAGGGGAAGCGGCGGTGGCAGAGGAAGAAGAAGCAGGCAGTGTCAGAAGGACTGGTTTGTAATTTTCAAAAAGTGTAGGGACCTCTCGGTAAACTAAAATTTCTCACTGCTACAAAGGTCAAATGGGAAAAAGCTCAACATGAAAGTTGTAGAGTTTTTCAAACTCTACAACATTGCTTTAGGGCTTAGATTCAGAAAATCAAGGTTTACAACTCTTTAAGTTAAGTTTATGAATAAAGGTAGAATTTAAATTACTTTTGTCTTTATTCAAATAATTTGATCAAACTTTGGGTATGTTTACAAATTTTCCTGGGTTGTCATGATTACTTGTATCTTTACATATTTATCCTCAAGTAAAGCTGAATTTGACTTTTATATCTCAACCATTTCACATGTAAACCCTTATATTTTTGTGTTAATCACATATAGGTCCTTGGTTTCATATAAAGTCTATTTTTCTTAGGTTTTAACTTAACTTTTGTACTTTTCTTCTCTATGGTTATTTAAATTTGACACTTAGTAGTACTTTTACCCAATTACACGCAAGTACTTATACAATTCAATAATTACAAATATACCCCTAGCTCTCTTTACAACTTATATACACCATAACATGCATACATATATCACACTATTACCTAGTGTCTATATCTCTAATTACCTAAATGTTACAGCCTTCCCCCCTAAAAAGAATCTCATCCCGATATTCCAAAGCTGAATAGAATCAGATGATTAGATTTGAGGATTGGCTTGAAGGAAATTCAGAAAATTTCATTGAAGATAAGATTCTGTCTCCCAAGTTGCTTCTTCTTCTGTGTGATGATCCCATAAGATTTTATACATTTTAACTGCCCTTCCTCTGGTAAGCCTTTCCTTGGTATCCAAGATTCGAACAGGTTGCTCGATATAAGATAGATCGGGTTCAATCTCAATGGTACAGGTCTCCACGATTTCTGTGGGTACTTTGACACATTTCTTAAGCTGAGAGATATGGAAGACATCATGGATGGCAGCCAATTGAGATGGAAGACGAATTTTGTAAGCCACTGGGCCACAAATATTGAGGATTTCAAAGGGTCCGATATATCGGGGTGCTAACTTCCCTTTTATACCGAAACGATTGGACACCTTTGGTAGGAGATACTCGGAGATAGACAAAATCTCCCACTTGAAATTGCAGAGGTTTCCTCCTCTTATCCACGTAGCTTTTCTGTCTAGACTGAGCGGTTTTAAGATTGGCTTGTATAACCTTGACCTTATCTTCGGCTTCGATGACTAAGTCTGGTCCGAAGATTTTGCGTTCACCGGTTTCAGACCAACTCAAAGGAGTTCGACATCTTCGACCGTATAACGCTTCAAAAGGAGCCATTTGAAGACTAGCTTGGTAACTGTTGTTATAAGAGAATTCAGCTAGAGCAAGGCACTTGTCCCAACTTGTACCATAGTGAATAATACAAGCTCGGAGCATGTCTTCAAGAATTTGATTGACTCGCTCAGTCTGCCCATCAGTCTGAGGATGATACGTGGAGCTTCGAATCAATTTGGTTCCTAGAGCTGATTGCAATTGCTCCCAAAATCGTGCAATAAATTGGGACCCTCGATCAGAGATGATGGTTTTTGGAACCCCATGCAATCGAACAATTTGATCCAGATAGACTTCGGCATACCTTTTAGCAGAATACGTGGTATGCACAGGAAGAAAATGAGCTGTTTTTGTAAGTCTATCAATAATTACCCATATAGAGTCATGTTTTTGGGAGGTGTTAGGAAGACCCACAATGAAATCCATACTAATGTCTTCCCATTTCCATGACGGAATAGGTAGTGGTTGAAGTGTACCAGAGGCTTTTAAATGGCTAGCTTTGACTCTCTAGCAGGTATCACACTTAGATACGTATTTGGCAATTTCTCTCTTCATTCTGGTCCACCAAAAATATTGTCGTAGATCTTGATACATTTTCGTGCTACCAGGATGAATAGAGAATTTGGATAGATGGGCTTCATCAAGGATTTGTCTACGCAGTGGATGATCTTTAGGTACAACAATGCGATTGTTGAACCATAGGACTCCTTGATGATCAGTGTGAAAACACTTATATTTGGCTTCTCCCAGAGATAGCTTTGATTTAATGATTTTGATACCCTCATCATGTAGTTGCGATATGATGATTCTATCCTGCAGAGTAGACTCAATGGATAGCAGATTTAGACTACCTTGAGGAATGATCTCTAGATTGAGTTTCCTCATCTGATGGCAAAGAGTGTCACTAAAGGTTGATATAGATAAGCAGTGACAATGTGCCTTGCGGCTAAGTGCATCCGCAACCACATTAGCTTTGCCCGGATGATAGTGTACCTCAAGGTCATAGTCTTTGATCAGTTCCAACCAACGCCTTTGCCTCATATTTAGGTCAGCTTGAGTGAAAATATACTTGAGGCTCTTATGGTCAGTGTAGTTATTACACTTAGCACCCATAAGATGATGTCTCTAGATCTTGAGAGCATGAATAACAGCTGCCAATTCAAGATCATGAGTTGGATAATTCTATTCATGGCTCCGAAGTGCTCGGGATGCATAAGCGATGACCCGGTTGTTTTGCATAAGGACACAACCAAGGCCAATTCCGGAAGCATCACAATAGACATCAAAAGGCTGAGTGTTATCTGGCTGAGCTAGCACTGGAGCAGTAGTTAGGAGTTTTCTCAAGGTATGGAATACTTTATTACATTTGTCATCCCAGCAGAATTTAACTCCTTTCTTTAATAGCTCAGTCATGGGTTTAGTTATCTTGGAAAAGTTGGGAATGAATCGGCGATAGTATCCCGCCAATCCAAGAAAACTTCAAATTTGATGGACTGAAGTTGGAGGGTTCCAGTCCATAACTTCTTGAACTTTGGTGGGATCAACCGATATGCCTTCACTGGAAATAGTATATCCTAAAAATTTCACACTATCCAGCCAGAATTCACATTTCGAGAATTTGGCATAAAGGCGATGATCACGTAGTCATTGAAGAACGACACGTAAATGATTAGCATGGTCTTCTTTAGTTTTGGAGTATATCAGAATGTCATCAATGAAGATCACGACGAATTTGTCGAGTTCCGGCATAAATACGGAATTCATGAGATACATGAATTATGCCGGTGCATTAGTAAGTCCAAATGACATAACCAGATATTCATAAAGTCCATATCTGGTTGAGAAGGCCGTTTTTGGAATGTCACTAGGCCTGACTTTAATCTGATGATAACCAGAGCGTAAATCAATCTTAGAAAAGACCTCCGCTCCGGCTAGCTGATCGAACAAAATATCAATACGGGGAAGAGGGTACTTATTTTTGATAGTAACCGCATTGAGTGGACGGTAGTCGACACATAGCCTTAGGCTATTGTCTTTCTTTTTGACAAAGAGAGCAGAACAACCCCAAGGTGAAGCACTTGGACGTATATAACCCTTATCAAGAAGATCTTGGAGCTGGATTTTCAGTTCTGCTAAATCATTTGGAGGCATGCGGTACGGCCTCTTTGAAATAGGTGCGGTGCCCGGTTGAAGTTCAATGATAAACTCGATGTCTCTATCTGGTAGCATTCCAGACAAGTCGTCTGGAAAGACATCGGGGTATTCACATACTATAGGAATATCCTTAACTTGGATATTTGTGATGGCATAAGTGCAAGGATGCAGACATTCTTGCTGAGGCAGATATAGGGTGGTGATCCCATAGTATGGTGACTCTGCAGCTGAAAGTGACTGATCTGACTCTGCTGCTGCTACTGCAGTCGTGGCTCTAGTAGCCCTGGCACCTCTGACTCTGCCCATACCTCGACCTCTGCCTCTGCCCTTGGCTGGTGGATCCCTGATTGCGAACGGGCGAGCACGGCCTGATGCCTGCTCCTCGGCAGCCTTAGCCACCATCTCGGCCCTCTCGGCCTCTCTCGCTGCACGAGTCCGCTTGCGAGCGGGCTCCTCGACCACAATCTCCTTCCCCTTCCTCTTCTCACGACCCATCACGACAAATGGGAGTGACAAGGATGCGGCGCTACGAGCTACGGCGAGCGCGATGGCAGTTGTGCACGAGCGGCACAAGACGGCAGCGACGGCGGTGGTTGCACGTGGGCGGCGCAAGGCAATGTCGATGGCAGCGCGGAAGGCGCGCGGGCGCAGGTGGCGGTGGCACGGTGGCGGTGCAAGGCGCGCGGGTGGCGGCACGGTGGCGGTGCAAGGCGCTGGCGTGGTGGCGAGGATGGGAGCGGTGGCGACGGCGAGGATGGGACGGAGCGGCGGTGACGGCGGTGTTGCGTGCGGGCAGCTGAAGGCGGAGAGTCGGAGGATGGGAGCGGTGACGCGGAGACAAGAGAGATATATGACAGGTGGACCCCGCGGATTTTCTTATCGCTGGTTGATCCGACGCTTAGGGTTCAAACGCCGGTTGATTGCGTCGGTGTAGTTTACCAGAGACTCCACCAAATCTGCATCTGAACGCCGGTTGAACCGATGCTCCGATAAATGAACTTGCCGGTTGAACGTCACCAACGCCGGTTGATTACTGGGTCAGATCTGTGATACATTCACCGGTTGATCCGATGCTCCGTAATTTGTATACACCGGTTGAATGCTTGAATTGACTGAGCTGTAGCTGAAACTTAGTAACGCCGGTTAAACCGATGGGTAAAGATCCATTGAGCGTCGGTTTAACCGGTGAAGCCAAAAACCCTCACTCAGCTCACTCTTCTATGCTAAGTCCAATAAACTTAAAAATTCAAATAAACTCAAGTTAATGGACTTGCATAGGCGACTTTACCCCTCAAAGCAAATAGGATAGCTCACTAGCTTAGATAATTTTTCTTTTTGAACACGAGGAAAAGCCGCAAGAGAGACAAAGCGCCAAATAAAATGTATGAGCCATGTCATAGGAATATTGAAGAAGGAAAGCTTCAAACTCATCATGACATTGCTCACTAGGCAATAACGCACCTAACACTTTACTCTTTTCACTTTTCATGAATTAAGATCTTGTATATTAAACAAGTCTCATTTTCATCAAGTGATCTCCTTTGTGACCCTTACGCATGCAATGATAATGCAAGATACAACCACATGTGAAAGTAAGGTAAACATGAAGTGCACATCTATATGACAAGAAATGCATAGCAAGAATTCAAATTCTACTTGTCAAGTTTGAACCCACGGAAAGGTTCTTCATGATGAGCCTTTCTACAAGCCTAGAGGAAAACAAGCGGACCACCACCTCTAGCTACACCCTTGCTCATCACTATCTTACCATGGTTAGACAAGTGTTCTATATGTATGCATTTTTCTATATGACATGGCAACTTACATGACATTTGCCACATCTAACAAATTAAGCTCATTCCTTAGCCTAACAAAAGTACTCTCGTCTAAAGGTTTTGTGAAAATATCCGCCAATTGCTCCTCGGATCTCACACCTTGAAGGGAAATGTCCCCCTTGGCTTCGTGATCACGCAAGAAGTGATGGCGAATATCAATGTGATTTGTGCGAGAGTGTTGAACCGGATTCTTGGCAATTTTTACGGCACTTTCATTGTCACAAAGGAGTGGTATCCTATCTAGTTTCACACCAAAGTCCGAAAGGGTTTGCTTCATATATAGGATTTGGGCACAACATGCACCGGCCGCTATATATTCTGCTTCCGCGGTGGACAAGGCCACGGAATTTTGCTTCTTACTCGACCAAGAGACTAGAGAACGCCCAAGCAAGTGGCAACCCCCGGAGGTACTCTTGCGATCCACACGGCTTCCGGCAAAATCCGAATCCGAGTATCCCAAGAGATCTAAGCTAGTGCCTTTGGGGTACCACAAGCCTATGCTAGGGGTGTGCTTGAGATACCGAAGGATCCTATTCACAGCCGAGAGGTGTGATTCCTTTGGGTTAGCTTGAAAGCGGGCACACAAGCACACACTAAACATTATATCGGGCCTAGATGCGGTATGGTAAAGCAAAGACCCTATCATAGAACGATAGAGGGATTGATCAACCGGTTTACCGTCCACATCCAAGTCGAGATGCACATTGGTTGCCATGGGTGTCTTGATTGGCTTGCACTCATCCATCTTGAACTTCTTCAAGATATCTTTAGTATACTTTTCTTGATAGATGAATGTCCCTTCCTTCATTTGTTTGACTTAAAACCAAGGAAGAAGGTCAATTCGCCAATCATGGACATCTCGAATTCCCTAGACATCATGGTAGCAAACTCATGGCTTAGTAAATCATTGGTTGAGCCAAAGATAATATCGTCAACATAAATTTGACAAATGAAAAGATCCCCGTTGACGTCTTTTGTGAACAAAGTGGTGTCCACCCTCCCGATCTTGAAGCCTTGCATGATTAGGAAGTCACGAAGCCTCTCATACCAAGCCCTTGGAGCTTGTTTGAGCCCATAGAGTGCCTTGTGCAACCTATAAACATGGTTAGGATTCCTCGGATCTTCAAACCCGGGAGGTTGCTCAACATAAACAAGTTCGTTAATAACGCCATTTAAGAATGCACTTTTCACATCTATTTGATATAACTTAATGTTATGATGTGAAGAGTAAGCAAGAAGTATACGGATAGCTTCAAGTCTTGCGACCGGAGCAAAAGTTTCACCAAAATCCAAACCTTCGACTTGAGAAAACCCTTTTGCCACAAGTCTTGCTTTGTTGCGTACCACCACCCCATGTTCATCTTGCTTGTTTGGAAAGACCCACTTTGTGCCGATGATGTTCTTGTCTTTCGGAGGAGCTTCAAGGACCCAAACTTCATTGCGGATGAAATTGTTCAATTCTTCTTGCATGGCCATCACCCAATCCGAGTCCTCAAGCGCTTCCTCTATGCTAGTGGGTTCAATACAAGAAACAAATGAGTGATGTTCGCAAAATGAAGCATGCTTAGAGCGAGTTCTTACTCCTTTGGAAGGACTACCAATGATTTGACCAATTGGATGATCCTTGGAGATGCGACCATGCTTCACTAGCGGTGCTTGCATGGATGCTTGTTGGGGTGGATCATGGGTGACTTGTGCTTGTGGTGGAACATTTTGCTCTTCTTTTTCTTGGACTTGGGGTGTTGGCGTTGACACATTTTCTTGAGGTAGTGGATCATGTTTTTCTTGATCTTCATTTACTTGAGGTGCCATGGAGATGCTTGGTGTAGATGAGGAAGATCCTCCCCCTTGATCATTGCCTTCATGCACCTCTTCCGGCTTGATATCCCCAATAGACATATTCTTCAAAACTTCATCAATCTCTTCATCACCTACATTTTCATAGCCAACAACCTCCTCTTGGGAGCCATTAGATTCATCAAACTCCACATCACATGTTTCTTCAACTAACCCGGAGGTTTGATTGAATACTTTATATGCTTTGGAGTTTGATGCATAACCAAGAAAGAAACCTTCATCACATCTACTCTCAAACTTACCGAGCCTTTTCTTCTTATAGATGAATCATTTGCAACCAAAGACTCGAAAGTAGGGTATATTTGGTTTCCTCCCGGTGATAAGCTCATATGGAGTTTTCTCGAGGAGTCGGTGAGGATACACTCGGTTGGATGCATGACACGCCGTGTTGATTGCTTCCGCCCAAAACTTCTCGGACGTGCCATAATCATCCAACATTGCTCTTGCTAGGGTGATGAGTGTCTTGTTCTTTCTTTCTACCACTCCATTTTGTTGAGGCGTGTAGGTGGCAGAAAACTCATGCTTGACTCCCTCTTCATCGCACCATTCTTCAATCTTCATATTCTTGAACTCGGTGCCGTTGTCACTCCGGCTCTTCACAATTGGGGAGTTGTACTCTCTTTGAGCTTTTCTTGCAAAAGTCTTGAAGATCTCCGGAGTTTCACCCTTATCGCCTAGAAACATGACCCAAGTGTAGTGTGAAAAATCATCAACGATTACTAGGCAATAGAGGTTACCACCAATGCTCTTGTATGTAGTTGGACCAAAGAGATCCATGTGTAGTAGCTCGAGCGGCTTGGAGGTAGACAACATCATCTTGATGGGATGATGTGTTGCAACTTGCTTCCCAGCTTAACATGCTTTGCATAACTTGTTCTTGTCAAAAGTGACGTCCTTCACGCCGGTGATCATCCCTCTCTTGTGGGCTTTCTTGAGGTTGCTCATGCCAATATGAGCAATTCTTCTATGCCAAAGCCACCCAAGAGACGACTTGGTGAAGAGGCATGTCATGGTGCTTGTTTGCTTTGAAGAGAAATCCACTAAATAGATGTTGCCATGCCTAAACCCCGTGAATACCAATGACTTGTCTTTTTCATGAGTTACTACAACACCATTCTTGTCAAAGGCACATGTTAGTCCAAGATCACATAATTGAGTAATAGAAATAAGATTAAAACTAAGTGCTTCTACAAACAAGACATTTGAAATAGATAAATCTTTTGAAATTGCTATTCTACCCAAACCTAAGACTTTCCCCCTTGAGTTATCACCATAGGTGACATGTTCATGATCGCCGGGGTCTTCAAGAGAGGTGAACATGCTATCATTGCCGGTCATGTGTTGAGAGCAACCGCTATCAAGTACCCAATGTTTTCCACCGGCTTTGTAGTTCACCTACACACATGAGAATTCATTTTTGAGTTTTAGGAACCCAAACAAGCTTTGGGCCTTGCACATGTGTGACAAGAGCTTTTGGGACCCAAAGTTGCTTGGGGAGCTTCTTCTTTAACTCCTTAGCAATTTTGCCAATGAACTTGGCCTTCACCTTGCCCTTCACTTTACTCAAAAGAAAATGGTTATTTTGAAACATTGATGAGTAATTTTTGGGTAAATTAGGAAGAGGACGTGATGGTAAAGTGCACTCCCTAGTGTGGTGCCCGGTGACTTGGCAATGTTGGCAATATGAACCAACTTCCTTGATGAAGCTAATCTTGATCTCCGGAGAAGGAGTAGTAGCTATGTTTGGCTCCGGAAATGAACCAAGACCTCTCTTGCCATAGTCACAGGCATTGTTGAAGAGAATCTCCTTGTGGACATATTCTCCTCTTGAGAGTTTCTCCACACTACTCTTGAGGCTTGCCACTTGATCCATCAATTCCTTTTCCCTAGAAGGAGCAAGCTCGGGCATAATATTAGTGGCATTAGCATTAATGAGTAGGTCATCACATGAAGTAGAAGCATTGACCTTTTCAAAAGTTTCATGAGCACATTTCTCAAGACTTGGGTCAATTGCTTCATAGGCAAATTCAAGTTCTTGATACTTGTGAGCCAACTCACTATGCTCTTGTTTGAGCTTTTTGTGGCTCTCTTCAACTTGCTTAGCAAGTACAAGTGACTCATTGTGCTTTTTGAGCAAGTCATTGTACTTTCCAAGCAAGTCGGAATGGGCAAGCTCTAACTTGGCATAAGTGCTCTCAAGAATTTTGACTTTGCCCTTTTCCCTCTTGATGACGGATGTATACTCATTAATGAGGTTAGTGAATTCATTAGGATCAAACTCTTCATCACTATCATCTTCACTATCTACCTCACATACCTTGGTGTTACCTTTTGCCATGAGGCACATAGGAGGCGGAGGTAGTGGTGGTTCTTCATTGGTGAGGGCGATGGTGACGATGTCTTCTTCATCACTTGAATCTTCACTTGATGAGACATCGGTCACCCACTCTTGCTTTTCCACCAAGAACTTTTCTTGGTGTGCCCTTTCTTCTTTGGGAAGAGCTTGATCTTCTTGTCATGGGTCTTCTTCTTCCCAAATCTCTTGTTTTTGTTCTTCCTTTCTCCTTCTTCATCATCGCTTGAATCATGGTGATGCTTGCTCTTGTTATCCTTGTTTCTTTTGTCCGGCTTGGGGCAATTTGGACGGATGTGACCTTTTTCTCCACAATTGTAGCAAATTTTGTTCTTGACATCCATTGGCCGGAACATTCCCTTTTTGGAGTCAAAGTTGAAACCCTTCTTATTGATCTTTTCATTCAAGCGTGTGAACTTTCTCATCATGAGACCAAGTTCTCCATCATCTTCAACATCGGATGAGCTTTCATGATGATCATCTTCTTCATTGCTTGAGCTTGAATCTTGCTTGGTCATCTTGAGCTTGCGGGATTTGTTTGTCTTGGTCTTTAGAGCAATTGATTTGCTTGAAGTAGGCTCTTCGGACATACCAAGAATACTCATTTCATGAGCGCGAATTTCCCCCACAAGTTCTCCCACTTCCATTGTGTCAAGATTCTCCTTTTGAAGCATAGCATTGATGATGTTATACTTGGGCTTCGGAAGGAGCATGAGAATCTTGCGATTGATGGAGGCACTGTCAATTTTGGATATTTCAAGTGCATTAATGTCCTTGACAATGACATTCAAGCGAGAATACATATCATTGCAATTTTCATGTGCTAGCATTTTAAAGGAATCATACTTAGCTCTAAACAAGTGATATTTTTGCTCACGAACTTTAGTGGAACCTTCAAGAATTTCGATGAGCTCCTTCCAAATATCACTTGCTAAGTCCATGCCATTAACTCTAGCAAAGACATCCTCACTAATGGCTTCGAAAATTGCATTTCTAGCCTTGGCATTCCATTTTAATTGTTCGGTGGAGGGAGTTCCGATGAACCCGGTCTTGGTTGCCAACCACACTTCGGGGGCAATCGCATCAAAGTATGCGGCCATGCGAACTTTCCAATAAGCAAAGTTCTTGCCCTCAAAGTGAGGCGGCGAACCACCCATCTTGGCCATAGCTCTAGGCGGTGAAGCCTAATGATCCAAATGAGCAACGAGGCTCTGATACCAATTGAAAGGATCGATGGACCAAGAGGGGGGGTGAATTGGGCCTTTTTCAATTTCTAAAACAAAGTAAAGCAACCTTAACCTATGCAATGCTAGTAAGGCACCAATTCACCAACCGGATAACTAAGCTACCTACACAAGCTAAGAGAGATAAAATGAGAAGTAAAGCCTAGCAAGGTAGAGCAAAGATATGATCTCTAAGTCAAGCACATGAATAAATTGCATGAAAGAAAATGCTTGAATCAAGAGAGTGGACAAGAGATGACCGAATTTTTTCCCGTGGTATCGATGTGTTGGCACACACCTCTAATCCACGTTGTGCCACTCACAAAGAGTCTTGTCACCTCCCAAGTCACCGAGACGAGGGCGCTCACTAAGAGTCTCCGTTCACCATCCCGGTGTGGTGGAGATCAAGCCATGTACAATCTTCTTCTCCGGGCTCCCACAATCCTTGGCAAGCTCCGCGAGAAACACCTCGATCACCAAGATCGCCTAGGTGATGCCAATCACTAAGAGTAACAAGCTAAGGCCTTCACTTGAGCAAGAACCGATCACCAAGAACAGATGCACACAAGCTTCTCTCTACTCAAGTCCTTAATCTTGCTTCTTGATTGATTGAATGAACAAGTATGTGAAATGATGAATCTCAAGGTGGCTCTTGACTATAGTATGAGTGTTTGGATGTTGCCTGGTGTCAAGAGTAGCAAAAAGACCCATTGGAGGGGTATATATAGGCAGCTCACACGAATAGAGCCGTTGGAGAAAAAGCTGCCAGAAAACTGCGTAGCGCCGGTTAATCCGACGTACCTCCAATAGTCATCGTCGGTTTAACCGATGAATGTAAACTACCCCTTCTGAAAACTAGCCGTTACAACTTGGGCAGATTAACCGACGTATCATCGGTTTAACCGGTGAGTGTGGTTGTCCACTGATCAACTGAAAAATGAGTCTCTGGACAACTGCACCGACGTCCCATTTCAAACATCGTCGGTTTGACCGGTGTATAGAGCTTGAAATACCCTGGAAAAACCAACTCTGGACTAATGCACCGACGTTAAGTTCAAACACATCGGTTTAACCGGTGTATTGACTTGTCCAGACTCTGCTGACTTCATTTAACCGACGTATAGAAAATTGAGATCGTCGGTTAAACCGGTGTTAAAGATTTTTTCTGATTTTGCCTTTTCTGATTTGAGTCTTGAATGAAATCCAAATATTCTTGAGATATGAGTTGAGAGCCACTTATTTGAACTTCTAGAAACCTGAGTGACCATTGTGTGCATCCATTTTCAAATGACCATATCCATGCTCAAGTTACTTAGCCTTAACCCCTCTTAATAGTGCGATCACTACAAAACTATAAAACCTATACTAACCTAAGCGTCCTTCTCAACCTTATGACACTTAGGACTAGAAAGATCCTTAGTCTTGACATATAATTGAGTTGAATGCCGAGATCGCTTTTTGAATAACGAAACTTAGGGGCCTCTTTTGACATATGACCAAATGAGTGATAATGATCTATTAAGCTGCACAAACTCATTAGTCACAATAATGGTTGTCATTAATCACCGAAACATACCTTGAGGGCCTAGATGCTTACAGGAGGGTTTCTTCGTGTGCGAGCAGGAGCGTTCGGCCGGCCATGCTTTAGCAACACACGTGCGTGAGCGGAGGAAGTTCAGCCCATGAGCAGGTGGGCCTTGAGGTTCGCGGAGAAGTCGGCTTAGCGAACCAATCCAGCTCCATCGTCTCGTTCCAAAAGTCCACGACGTCCAGCAGCTCCTATTTCTCGTCGATCGCCCGAACAAGACCACAACACCTCAAAGAAACTCCTGAACCCCCAACGAGCCTCTTGGATCCCTGTATGCCGGAACATCATCGTCGTGGCAAAAGCCAACTACCGCCACCACAGGTCACCGTGAGGAATATCCCTCCGGTCATCCTCCACCTACTACAATCCCCTAGCTAACTTCTTTGTCACCCACGGAACCTCGCCACTGTCGAGCACTTCTCATCGCTGATGCTGTTCATCGCGGGAATTCACTTTCCACCCGTTCTCCTTCACAACCAAGGCTACCCCAAGGTTTGCCCTGACTCACTGAGTCTTCTTAATGCCGGCAACCCCTATGCCGGAACATCGTCGTTATCTTCCTATTCTTTGTTTTCCCCGACCAGGGACTTAATTGCTTCGATTTAGAAAGTTCTAGGGTGTTCTCTGTAAAATATCCAAAGTCTTCTTTATTTCAAATCAGTGAACTTCTACATTCCATAGAAATTCGTAAGGAGTTCATAAAAATACAAAATCAGTTTTGTTTGAATCCTTCGGTCAAAATCTACAAGTTTTATGTTGTGATCTTGAGTTGAAAGTCTTTGATTTGTGATTTAGGTTAAATATTAGGAAATGAATGCTTTATTTGTACCTTATGTTATATGCATGTGTTGTAGCTGAAAGGTAAATCATAGGATGCATGTCTCAAGTGGAGATGTGTGATATTTAGTTAATCCCATCACACGAGTGCTCACATCCCTGCCATCAAGACTTTGTCCTTGTCTTGATTGCAGTATCCTTAAGGTCCTTTTCATATAAGGATCCTTATTAGTCCGTGTGTATCTGCTGCTTAGCTAATACATCTTTGCAGCTATGCTTCAGCGCCGACTATTAGCTCAGCCACTAAGCATCCATTTCCTTTGAGTCTAAGATGTTTCTGTATAACAGCTGTCAGCCGATGCTTTTCTTTTGATATGCTTCTACCATCGGCTGATTAGCCGATACAGTTGTTACCTTTCTAATGTCGGCTACTGCTGATACAATTCTTTTGTTCTGTCCTACGTCGGCTGCACATAGTCGATGTATCGGAGATGCACACACGATCTTATAGTTCTTGCTATCGGCCGATCCAAGCCGATTCTAGTTGTTTTCCATACCGGTCAAATATGGCCGATCAATCCTTAGTTTTCCCATCCTTGTCCGCACACTTCTATCAGCCGATTTATCGGCTGAGCAATCGGCTATCTACCTATCGGTCACATATCCACAACCACGCTCCAATCAGTTGCACATCTGTAGAACATGTCCCATCGGCACAAACCTATCAACCACATCCTCTTCAATCTAATTCCGCACTTGTGGTCTCATCAGTCTAGTCCAATATTAGTGTTCTGTTACACCTAGTTCTTGTAACAGGTCTAACTTAGATAACCCCATCGGCTGTACGTCACTCAATTGTTGTGCTGACGTAATCGAGCCGATACAACCACACCTAGCTACCTAGGATAACACTTAAGCACATCTCAGTTAAGATAGCTGCTTTAGGAATCATCCCTCTGCTAAAGTAATCGATGCTTTCATCGATCAAATAGGAAACTGGTGTACCTATCAATCGGCTAAACCTGATGCATCCTCATTGGTTAAGACCGAGACCAATGCACCAACCATCAGTTAGACCAAAAACATGCTGATAATCCAATCAGCAAGATCCTTTGTCTATTCTTAAAGTACTGTACTTTTAACATTCCTACCCATATCAGCCGATTTGACCCTAGGTGAACTCAAATCGGCTAACCTCTTCTGCTTATATACAAAGACCGTTTTTGCCAATTTCTCCTTCGAACGGAAATTAGCCGATTTCCTAAGGCAAAGTAGATAGCTCCCTCCTTTGCCAATTCTATTGGCTGAACCCCGGTTGTTTCCAATCGACTCTGCTGTAGTCTTCAACAAATAGCCAATCTTAATCAGTTGTCCAACTAAAGCTCTACCCAAGTTAGTTTCTGATCTTTTTGAGTATTATGTGAGTAGTATGTTAAATGAGTGTTGGAGTGCAACTTTATTGTAAAGTAAAATAGTTTCATATGCACACTTTAAATGTAATATTGCATTGCATGTAGATACGACTACTTCTGCAAACGGTACCTACAAGATCTCTCAGGAGTCTGCAGAGGATATTCCTGAAGACCAAGCAAATGTCACCAAGGGATTATCTGAAGCCCCAAACCAAAGTTTGGAAGATAACAATACTAACATCTTTGACTCCAGTCCCACCAGTAAAGGCAAGCCCCGATGCATATCCCAGTATTTCAATTTATTACAATTTCACTTATATATTATATATCTTGCATTACATCTAGGAGTTGCAATGAAACCCTAGTTGCATAAGATCTTAGAAACCCAATGTAATGTACCCGAGTCCTTAACGCTCAGATGCTTGCTAAATAGGACCGGTAAAAGTCGGGTGATTTCCTGTCACTCGCGCGAAATAGGAGTTGCTTGCTTACACTTCCGCAACCACTATAAGGATGATGGACAGGGTCATGCGTCGTATCATGACCTGAAGGTTTATCCTGTCTATTTTGTTAAAAGTGGTTAAGGTCGAAATGTGTGGTAGTGGTGGCTAAGCGTTTGAAAGTACTAGCTACATACCGCGAAATATGGTAAAGTGGTAAGCCTAGTAACCAATCGGCCCGGCAAGTGGACATACCTTCCACCACTCGATTAATTTGGTTTTTCTCATGCACCGACGTGTGGGAGTACATTCTGCATGGCAGATAGGAATACAGGTTTTGTAGTCGCGCTACAGACGTATGTCCTGCACAATTGGTGTGCGTACGGTCCTGCAAGTCGCTTGTGGTGGCCTGCTCCACGACCCGGAATGAAAGGCAAACGGTTGCTTCGGAACAATCATTGAATGTTCCAAGCGTGTGAGTTAGGTTTACCTTGCAAGGTTGAATTCGATTCAGAATTGTCCGCTTCTCACTAATATTGAGACTACTTATCCCTTTTACCACATTGAGTAAAAAGTGTAATTGTTGATGGAATAATCTTGATGGATGATAATCTATATCTTGCTTTGTTTAGTATAGGTGCTTACCTAGGATGGCTAATCAAGCTAGAATCTGAAAGCTAAAACTTGAAAGTAGGTTATACTCTTTGTTTCTTTTCAGCTGGAAATAAACCCAAAACCTTTACAATGCCTTCATGAGTCTAGTTATGGGCTAAAGTATACCCAATCCCGGGTAAGCCTTGCTGAGTATTAGTATACTCAGTCTTGCTAGTTACTTGTTTTTCAGGTAAAGTCTTTGAAGACCCTACTCTTCCCTTGCCTTGGCCCTGTGCTCTTCCAGATGGTTGGTCCGTGGAATGGGATCTGTCCCCGACCAACACTGATGATACGGAGTGATGTCGTGCCCGGGCTTAGCATGACATCTGTCTTGACGACGCATTGTAAATCATCGCGTATGTTTTCCGCTGCCAAAAACCATAACTTTAACAGTTTGTAATAATTTCCCTAGATTTGAAACTTCATACTGCTTTTAGAACTCTTGTAATGTAATTCCCTGTGATGTAAAATATGATGGTGACTGTATCTCTAGACTCACCTTCGTGTGAGGTAACCTTATTTGATACTGTATCGGTGGTTTATCGGGACGCTACCCGACAAGCCAAGGGATTATACCGTTTGAAGCACGTTGGAGCCCTCTGGAGTGGACTCGCGTACTTGAACCGGTATAATTCAGGTTGGTTCTGCCACACTGAGCCTCGGCGGTCCATGCAAAATGGTCGGTCTTCCTCAGAAGCTAGTAAAGGGGAAGGCCTCATTTGCCAAGACACAAGATGAAACGACTGAGTGACACGAGGTAACCCATGACTTGCTGAACCCCTTCGAGGTTCTGATCGAGCACATCTTTGTGATGGCCGTAATCTTCACCGGTTTGGCCTCGATGCCATGCTCAGAAACAATAAAACCAAGCAGAATTCCCCTTGGAACCCTGAAAATGCATTTCTCGAGGTTGAGCCTAACATCGTTCGCCCGGAGTCTAGCGAAGGTTTGCTCTTGGTCGGCCACCAGCTGGTCAGCCTATGGACTTGACTATGATGTCGTCCACATAAGCCTCGACAATTCGCCCAATGAGGTCCCTGAAACATCGAAGCATGCATCGCTGGTACGTGGCCCCTGCGTTCTTTAGGCCGAATGGCATGGTGACGTAGCAGTACGATCCGAAGGGGGTGATGAAGGAAGTCGCGAGCTGGTCGGACTCCTTCATCAGGATCTGATGGTACCCGGAGTACGCATCAAGAAAGCAAAGGGTTTCACACCCCGAGGTCGAGTCGACTACTTGGTCTATGCGAGGCAAAGGAAACGGATCCTTTGGGCTCGCCTTGTTGAGACTCGTGTAGTCAACACACATTCTCCATTTCCCACTCTTTTTTTCATACAAGAATGGAATGTGCTAACCACTCGAGGTGGTACACTTCCTTGATGAATCCGGCCGCCAAAGTCTTGCAATCTCCTCGCCGATGGCCCTACGTTTCTCATTGTCGAAGCGGTGCATGCGTTGCTTGACCGGTCTGGAGCCTGGCCTGATTTTCAAGGCATGCTTGGCAACTTCTCTTGGTATGCCTGGCATATTTGAGGGTTTCCACGCAAAGATATCCTTATTGGCGTGGAGGAAGTCGACAAGGGTGCTTTCCTATTTGAAGTAGAGTGCAATACCGATTCGCACCTTCTTGTCCGTGGAGTTCTCAGGGTCAATGAGAACCTGATGTAGCACTGGCCTGATCTTCCGATAGGTATGATAGTTTCGTTCGATGGAGAGCTCGATGTTGGCAATCCGGGCTTCTAATCAGACACGATTCGAGCCCCTGCAACCATTACACTACTGCTCCGTTGGTTATCAACCAAGCACAACTTGATTGGCCTTGCCAATAAGGCTAATCCTGCAAGCGAATCGAAGAACACAAGCAAGAAATTATAACCACACAATCTGAAATTGCAGATGTGTATGAAGCAAAGACAAGTATGGGGTTCAAGCTCTGATCATAAAAGGACTAATCACCATAGTGGTGAAGAACAAGAACGGGGGACCTTGATTCACAGCAAAAGGACTCGACGTCACAGTTACAATGAAAGAGATCTATTTCTGGATGGAAAACTAGAACTAAACAAAACTCAAACCCTAATGTGGTGGCTGCTACTGAGTTTATACCGAAGGGGGAACGTCCTAGGGTTGAGGGCAACCAGGTGTGGGCATCCTCAATCTAGGCTTAAGGCCCAACACGATACAAGGCCGACTTGGCCCAAAATAGGTGATGCAGCATATTGACGTGGTCACACAGAATGATCCACGAATCTTCTAGAGCTAGGACCAGAACTAAAAGAAATATTTCATCATCTTCTTTCCAATGCATCAAAGAACAACTCATTTCGATGTCGTATGAAGGAGATATCAGCGTTTCTGTGTAGCGTGGTCGGTTGAGTCCGAACCGGACGTGAAGACCAAGTTGGAGATGACTTGTAACTCGTAGAAGACCAAATCTTGGGTGTATCCAGCATGGTGATATCCTCATCATGCTCCCGTTCTTTAATTGGAGTCATCCTCGACTCCATCCCACCATCAAACTCATGCAAAAGATTAGTGATAGCAGCACGCAATTTGCTAGACATAGGAGTAGGATCATGTGAAAACGAAACATGTTTGCAAAGCATGGTACGGCATGGCGCTGCATCAACATAATTTTCAGCATTAAGAGATGTCTTAACAAGTAAAGCACCTCCTTTCAACTTAATCTCTTGGGATGTAGCAACAGGTGGGTCTAAAGCACGATCATTCTTAGAAATTTCAGCAAGCTCTTTGGCATGTTTCATAATTTCAGCAGGTGTTAAAGAAAGTAAAATAATTTTCTTGCCATTATGCATCAAAGTATATGTATTAGTTTTACCATAGTGTAAAGCATCAGTACCATGGATGACCTAATAAAAGCGAACAGGCTTGCATTGGTACAACATCATAATCAGAATAATCATGATATGAACCAATGAAAAAGTGTATTCTTGCTGATCGAGTTACCATTGCCTTACCTCTATTGTTAAACCATTCGAGGTGATAAGGTTTGAGATGATGAGTACGTGTGGTCAAGGCAAGCTTCTTTACCAAATCCAAACTAACCAAGTTGTTGCAGCTCCCACTATCAATTATTGTACGAACACGACAATCCTTGACAATGAGGAACATGTTAAACAAATTATGGCGTTATAGCTTTGCCAGCTCATGCTTAAGCTATGTACTCAACACACACGGCACAAGAATAGATTTGTAGCCCACAGTAGCAGTTATGGGATCAATGGCCTCTTCTTCGCTCTCCGAATCTGCAACATGGTGAGCAGTAAGAGCCAAATCATCTTCAACATCACTAGCACTTACATACCCTCCATCATTGGTAGTAATGAATGTACGACAACTCGGGCAACCCTTCATGATGTGTCCATGCCCTTGCAGTGGTGGCACACGATGTTGGTGGAGCGGCTTGATGAAGCACCAGTATAAACAACCTTCTTCTGTGGTTGGGACTGCACAAAAGACACATTACTTACCTCGGAAGTTGGTGTAGTAGTCGGCAGTGATGCTGGTGGCTTAGCAACAGGTGCCTTGGGCTTGTCGAGATCGGAACACTGTGGAAAAGATCTTCTAGCGTTGGACCTGAAATTCTGCTGTTGTCGTCATCCCTGTATATCTCTTTCAGCCTTAAGAGCAAGATGATACAATTGGCCGAACCTGGTCCATTGTTTATAATCAAGGATGTCCTGTATATCACGATGCAAACCACCAAAATATCTAGCACAAGTATCCTGATCATCCTCATGTATGTTACAACGTGCTAAACCAATAATGAGCTCCAGATAATATTCCTCTACCCCTTTATCACCCTGATTTAAAGTTTGCAACTTCAAAAGCAAATCATGTTGATAATAAGGAGCCACAAAGTGAAATTTCATACATTGTTTTAAAGCATTCCAAGTCTGAGGTACAACATTGTTAGGCATAGTGCAAAGATCATTCCACCAAAATAGAGCAAAACCAGTAAACTCACTAGTAGCAAGTCTAACTCTATGCTCAGCAGGAACCAAATGAGAATTAAATTTTTGTTCAACAGCAAGTTCCCAATCTAAGTAAGCCTCAGGATCAGCATTAACAGTAAAAGGAATCATGGTAAACTTTGTTTTAGCAAAAGGAAGGATCATTATTACCATGATTATGGTTACCTCTCATACCATGATGATTACACCGAGGACGGTCCTCATTGCGTGCATCAACATCATCATCATCGTACTCCTCATCCTCCTCACCTTCAGGTGGTACTTGACGCGGCCGCCGTGGAGGAGGTCGTTGTTCAACATGTTCAACTCGGGTGACCAGACCGTTGGCAGTGCGCATCAACTCATCAAATTTCCCATTCATGTAGGTGCGCTGGTCATCAAGAAGCCTCATAAGCTCATCCTTGGACACACACCCATTGAAGTCTAAAAGGGACTCCCCTCCTTTCCCTGATCTTGACATGGTTAGGAGACAGCAAAAGACAACACCAAAGTATTATCCCTATCAACTAGCAGCTATCGCGTGGTGGAGAAAGTGGAATGCAATATCGCAAGCGGCTTACCACCATCTTGCAAGTGTTCTTACCAAAGCCAATAGGATGGTACAATCTATTGTCAAGTTTGAGTGTAACAGTTGCAAGGCGAGCATGTACTGATAGAAGTATATGTGTATCTTGGGTAGGCACAATATGACACCAAGGAATCAGCAATTATCGAAATCAGATTAGCAAAGTTCAATAAGTATCCAAAGTACTAGTCACCGTTGCTGGAAAAGAAATGTCTCTAGGCATAGTACAACAAGGTGGAACAAAGAATGATAGACAGAACTTAAAGAACAAGCAACCAACAACTCATGAAATTGTTTTTGTCTTTTCCCTGAATTTTCCTCGTGTCGTTGTTTTTTGCAACTTTTTTATTTTTTCAACTATATTTTTATATTTTTCTCTGAACTTGAACACACGGGATAGAAGCATAAAAAGATTTAGCCTGAACAGAGTTAAGATGTGGCCTACAGAAAATTAGGTACGTTCTCTGAAAAGCGTGCAACAATTTTGGAGCTTGAGATCTCCCACTTAGAGAGCCAATTTTGGGATTTCATTTTTTCTTTGACCGGGTTCCCCGGGTCATGATTGGATGCAAAATTAAATTTCACATGATTTCAAAACGAAGTTTGCCCTAATTTGAGTTACAAGAGAAAAGTTATGCCTGTTTTAAGGAAGGGCCTCCGAATTAAGGTTTTTGGAGGGCAAAAATAAGGCAAAACACGTCAGCGCAGCTAGAGCAAAGCGTCCCTATCCTCCAATGCAGAAACACGGCTGAGCAAAGCATCTCATCAAGTGAACAACCTAGGGAAAAGCATCCCTGGTGTATGCAGCAATAGGTATCGCCAAATGAAAACAAGAAGGGCTCCGATGCAAGGCGAGAAACACACGATGGCTTGCAACCTATCTAGGGCTTGCGCGTCAAGAGTTCACACAAAGCAGCTAGTGGGGGAAAGTCAAGTAACATGAGGGCTCAAGTTGTTATTTGGGTAAAGGTGGATGGGATAGCGGTGGAAATAAAATCAGCGATAGGTGATTAAACTACGACCACAAACACACTAAACCAGCAACAACGACTCAACCATGTACAGAAACTTAACAAAATGAATCTGAAATGAAATTGCAAAGGCTAAAATAGGTGATAGGACAGTGGAAAGTGTAAATTTTTTAGCTTTTTGTGGACGGTAGCTAAAGAAAACGAGATGAATGTAAACGGGAACATGAACGTATACCTCACGGTTAACATGAATCCTGATACGACTTGATGTATCACTTGCCTGATCTTCCAATAGGTATGATAGTTTCGATTAGTGGAGAACTCGACGTTGGCGATTCGGGCTTCTAATCAGACATGATTCAAACCCCTGCAACTCTTACACCACTGCTTCATTGGTTATCAACCAAGCACAACTTGATTGGCCTTTCCAAGAAGGCTAATATTGCATGCGAATCGAAAAACACAAGCAAAAAACTATAAGCACGCAATCTGAAATTGCGGATGTGTATGCAAAGACAAGTATGGGGTGCAAGCTCTGATCACAAAAGGATTAATCACCATAGTGGTGAAGAATAAGAATGGGGACCCTGATTCACATCAAAAGGACTCGACGTCACAGTTACAATGAAGATGTCTATTTCTCAATGAAAAACTAGAACTAAACAAAACCCAAACCCTAATGTGGCGGCTGCTACTGACTTTATAATGAAGGGGGAACTGTTGTCGGTCAAAACCCAGGAGGCTTCCAGGACTGCTGGTGGGCCCCGTCCCTCGGTCAACGGCCTGAGATCCGGCACACGTCGTAGCTTCTGGGTCGCTAGGCGTGCCACGTGACCTTGTACCTAATCAGGAAGGTGTTATGCGTTAGTTTCCTGCATGCAGAGACACGTATAAACATTAGTCCGAGCCGTGATCGGCTCATCAGATGATTCCCGGTATCGGCTGTAAAGAGCCGATTGTGTTCAATATCGGATCGGATCTTATAAATACAGCAAATATATCCAGTGGTAATATGAATCTTGCTTCATGAACATCGAGTTAATCCAATCTATGACGGTTAAAGCTCTCACAGCATAATCGGAACATCCGGCATGTAATTGAGCCTAACAGATACGAAAGGTGACAAAACAACCTAAGCAGAGGCCTAAAAACCAACTAAAAGCCGATTACTGGAACAATCCCTTCTTACGTTATTATGAAGCACCCAGGACACTGCCGGAACATTCAATCCATTTATAGGGCCTAATCATGCAGATATGGAACTAAATCCTCGATTGACGAAGACCAACCGGAACAGATTGGATCTACTGAACAGATATGAAACAAGGCACTGCTCTTATACCCTAAGTTGGGTACAGGGGCAATCAGGCGTTTACAAGCAACAAGCAAAGCACGATTAACGTGTCGAAAAGCCGATGCTTACTCTATAAACGCTAAGGTAACTAGTGTTACTCGCCATCAACAACGCTTCAGAATGAGGAACATGAAAAGTAAATAAGTAAGAACGATGCTACCCCGATCACGTAGAACGATTAATAAGTAGAACGTGATCGGGGTCGCACGGCGCTTACCCAAGAAACCCTAGAACAGGGATGGCGATGCGCCGAGAGTTGTTGATGAATGATTCTACTCTCTTTATTATTTACGCAAGGTACATATTTATAGTCCGTAGACTTGCCTCTCATAACCAATCCTAACTAAACATGACACAAATCTTAACTATCTCTATCTAAACTGTTTAAAGATACATGCCTATCTAGATACACAGCCAACCTTGGCCCCAAACACGTGCATAAGGTCCTATTGGCAAGCCCATTATGACTATCCTTCAAGCCCATCTTGCTCCATGGCCCACCTTTCTGGCCCGCCTAAATTATGGCGATAACACATGCCCCCCTGGTTTCGGCAATAATTATTCCGAAACCATTTCCTTTGTAATCGCCTCATCTCTTCGACTTTCGAAATCCGTACAGGCATGCTTCTTCAACTTCTAGGGGATGTGACTGCTCTGCATCAGGCTCCTTGGAAACCGTTGTTGTGCCGATTCACCTTCCACTTCACCATTAGCAACCACACCTAACCCGATTTTCTTCCTCTCATAATGGCCTCTTCTTCTTCCTCTACCTCTTCTGTCATCTCTTTTGAATCTGAATCCTCCCGAGAGCCTACTCCAGAATATGATCCTATAGCCGCCTACGAGATCCTTGCCCCCCTGCATTGGGATGCAGAGGAATGGGACTTCCGATCTTGGTCAGAGGACGACGAGTCCCTAACTGACGGCGAAGATATCCTACTACTCCTTGGTGAAGAGCTGGAGGAAGATGACGAAGACGACACCTCCTGGGAAGAAGACCTCTCTTCCTCTTCGGAAGAAGAAGCCAATTCCTCCTCAACCGAGGAAGATTCGGTGACAAGAAACTTCCTCCTTGGTGGATCATCAGAAGATGCTGTTGAAGATGACAAAGAAACCGAAGATGACAGCAGTTTCACTAGCAGCAGCAGTGGAGATGATGATAGCACAGTAGCGGCAACGATAGTTATGTCAACACGGCTCCGCCAACCAAGCGCCGCAAGACCTCCGGTGTCTACTGGTGGTAGACTGTAGCACCAAGCGATAGATCGGCTCTAGGAGCAATCGGCTCCTCTTTTGTATTTACCCCCTTATTGTAAATAAGATCTTCTTTTCCAATCGCGATTTCTTCAAAAGCTGATTTGTTAAAAGCCGATGGCAACGCATCGGTCCCTTCCCTCAAAATATGCTGATCCGGATTTGAACCGGTTCTTCAATTCATTTCATTTTCCACCTGAATCCAGATCCTTCTCCAAAATAAATCTCTAAAGCTTCCCCAAATCCAAGATATTTTCCAAAACCCCTTTGCTCATAAACCCTAGCCACAAAATTCACCCCTGAGCATCAGAACACGCACTCGATCTTGCGCCGCTGACCCTAGATCTATTCCCCAAGTTCTCGACCTTCATCAAGGTTCCTAATGGCGGAGTCTTCGAACACCGATGCGAATGTCTTTGGTCTGAAGGTAAAACTTCGACCTTTGTTAATTTAATGCAGTAATCATGAGATTCCCTGCGCTATTGAATGACCCTTCTTCGATTATTTTGGCTTTCGTGAATTTCTTCAGGCTTCCGATATCCTCCTGCCACATCCTTCTTTCCCCAATTCTTTCTGTCTCGGGCCTCGTTCTTATGAGAAGCCTATAGATCTAATTTCTTGTGAGGCTAATCGAATTCCATTCATGAGCCAAGACATAGATCTAGACTCCTGGTCTGACAGCCTTCGTGTCTGGCCGAACCCCCCATCGAGGGCTGGGTAACTTGGTATAACAGAGTGGCGAACACCTACCAGCCTACATGGGAGTCCATAGGGATAGCCAATGCTCTGTCTCTATCTCTATCCCCTCTTGAAAAGGATGAGAACCTTCTAAAGACCATCGGCTACTTTTGGTCCGATTCCTTGAACTATTTTCTCTTTGGACACGGTCCGATGACTCCAACCCTTCTGGACATGATGACGATCACTGGTCTGAACATCTCATCAACCTGTCCCTCTGCTTATAGACTATCTGAAGTTCCTTTCAAGCTGTCTTCCAAAGCAGAGTGCACGAACTGGGGCGCATACCTGAATCAACACCTAAAAACCAAAGGCACTATGACTGAGAAGGAACACACAGCTTTCTTGAACCTTTGGCTAGAACACTTCCTCTTCTGTGGTCCTTCCCTTGCTCCAACCAAGAATTATCTTCCTCTGGCGTATGAGCTGGCCAAAGGTCATACTGTTGTCCTTGGTAAATTATTCCTTGGAGAAATCTATAGATACCTTCATCTGATGTCTTTGAGCCTTCTTTTCCAGAAAAAACTTAAAACTGGTGGTCCCTGGTGGTTCATCCAGCTGTGGGCTCACCTTTACTTTCAAGATTTTATCCCAAATTTCCCCCCTCTGGCCAACAATTCTTTCCCGGACCAAAGTGGAAGGCAGATCCGATGCACAAGCTTCGGCCAGGCTTTGTACAGTCTCCCTGGTGGCAAGTTGAATCCTTCAGATGCTTCTCAATGGTTTAGAATTTTCTACAAGGGCCTTGACAACCCCATCTTCCTCTCTTATCCTGAGTCCGAAATTTTTGAGAGCCCAGCCACGTTCCGGCTGGCCGACTTTGCCGATGATGTCGACACCCGGTGCCTGTATTCTATCATGATTCACCCTTGCCTCCTCTCAGTTGGCATGAGCACTTCCAACCGGATCATCAAACCGGGATACGAGTTTTACCAGCCAGTTGCAGCAGCCCGGCAATTTGGTCTTGGGCAAGTTCCTCCACACTTCCTTCTTCATCATTTGACATCAAACAGGGTAGACCTACCTGACGCCATCACCACCCAAAGATGCTACAGCCTATTTTCAGATCTTCTCATCCCAATTCTTGTTGACCTCGCATTCATTTCTTCAGCTGTCGGCTTCGAGGACTGGTGGTCGATGTGGACGACACATGTCTTCCGGAGAGCCCTGGGGCCGATGCTACAGCAGATTCATGCTAAGTATGAAGTCCCTGAGGAAGAGGTATTACTATCAACCCATCATTCTTCCTTCTGACTTCGCTGAATTCCTTTCTGATTCCATTTGCTCCTTTTTGCAGCAAAAAGATGGTTCAGAGCCCAAGAACGATGATGGATCTAACTTTTAGTTCTTGCTAGTTGCCCCAGTGGTTCTCTTTGGCAAAAACGCACCTCCCCCTTCAAAAGGCATCATGCGGATACAGCCCAGCACCACGAAGTTGACCCCCAAACGGAAACGGTCTTCTGATGCTATTGCCCCCAGAGCCCGTACTAAGGTGAGGAAGATGCTTGTCAGAAAAATTCGAAAGGAAGCTGGGCCATCTTCTACCAGTCAAGAAGCTCCGATTGCTGACCAGGTTTGGATCATCCCTCTCATAGTTGATCCTTTGCGCTTGTACATTTTAACTTGATTTCGCTTCCTTTTATCGCAGTTCGTTGTTGTGGAGATTTCTAGTGGGGAGGAACCCGTATGCCAAAAAGACTCAGCTCCAGAAGCTCCAGAAGATTTTCTGGCACCGGTCAGCCATGGTTACCCTTCAAGGTCTGCAGGAGCCAGTCACCGCCGCGCTGGACGTTGGTCCCTTTCTGAAGGGGCCTGCTGTCACTTCATCGTCTGTCAGCCTTCATCTAAAAGGGGTACGCCTACAAGAGCTGACCGCTGCTTCATCGGCTGTCACTCCTCCTTTTAAAAGGGTAAATTCCCAAGAGCCGATCATCGCTTCACCCGCTGTCATCGTTCCTCCTTCAGAAAAGATGCGTCCTCAGGAGCCGATCAGTACTCCATCGGCTGTTGTCACTCCTCTCCCAGAACAAGTATGTCTTATCTCCAGATTGTTTACATCTTTCCCTGTGCTGCCCTACTCACACACCTTATTTTAGGGCCTGAACCTCTCGGAGTTGCTTACGTTTGACCCTACCTCTGTTGGCTTGGCCATATTAGAAGTCGATGATCCTCAACCAGATTCGACCATGGTCGCCAGTTAGCTTCTCCATGTGAAGGACCTTCTATCAGCTTCAATCGACGCCTTGGTCCAGGACTCTAGTGCAGTAAGGCAGATTCTCGAGGAGATCAACTCTCAACTTCCCGTAGCTCTTCAGATCAAGCTCTGGCCGATCGGGCACTTCCCCTTCTTTCGGGCAAGAGTAGCATAGGCTCATCACAGGATTGAAACCCGTCGCTCTCAAGCCCCCTTGAAGGCCAACATTGCCAAGAGGTGCAGGTCTCTTAACGAGAAGAAGGCGGTTCTGGACGCCAAGGCTGATGCATCTGCGCATTCTCAACGGCTTCTTCTTCTGGAGAAGAAATTAGAAGACCTCAAGGCTAGGGTCCGTGTGGCAGAACCAACCTGAATTACACTGGCTCAAGTACGCGAGTCCTCTCTGGAGGGCTACCTCATGCTTCAAACGGTATAATCCTATTGGCCTGTCGGGTAACGTCCTGATAAACCACCGAATGCAGGATCCAACAAGGTACCTCACATGAAGGTGAGTCCAGAGATATAAATGCCATTACATTTTACATTATAGGCAGATATATTACAAAAGTACACAAAGCATCATCAGTTCCCAGCGAAGGGAGATTATTACAAAATAGGTTTAACTTTTAAGTCAAGCAGCGGAGTTTAAAAGCGTAAACATTGTACACGTCGTTATTACAGATATCATGCTAGCCCTGGCATGATATCACTCGGCGGAATCTGTGTTGGCCGGGGACGGATCCCACTCCACGAACCAACCATCAGGCAAGGCGTAGGGCCACGGTGTAATGAATGCTGGCTCATCAGGGGGATTACCTGAAGTAGATCAACAAAAGCAAGACTGAGTATACTAATACTCAGCAAGACTTACCCGCTCATGGTATACTTAGCCATGTATCTAGACTTATGCAGGCTTTTCAGGTTTTGGTCAGGGTTTTCAGCTGAAAAGCAACAAAGAGTAGGTCCTTAATTCCAAGTTTTAGCTTTCAGGTTCTAGTTGATTATCCATTCTAGATAAGCACCTATAACTACTCAAACATGGTAGAATCTTTACTCAAACATCATCTTTAATAATCACAAGTTGCTCTTGTTACTCTATGTGGCAAAGGGATTAAGCAGTCTCAATCTCCACGAGAAACGGACGATTCCTGAATCGAATTTCAAAACCTTGCATGGGTAAACCTAACACACACGCTTGGAACACCAAAGGGTCGTTCCGAAGCAACCGTTTGCCTTTCATTCCGACTCGTGGATCAGAGCCACCACAAGCGATTGCAGGACCATACGCACTTCCAAAGTGCAGGACGTACGTCAGTAGCGCGACTACAAAACCCGTACTGCTGGTTGCCCAGCAACACGTATTCCTACACGTCGAACCAAGTAACCAAAAAAAGCAAATACATGTGGTGGGGGGTATGTCCACTCCTCGGGCCGATTGGTTACTAGGCTTACCGCTTACCATATTTCACGGCATGTGGCTAGTACTTTCAAACGCTTAACCACCGCTACCACACACTGCGGCCTTATCCAGTTCAACAACACAGACGGGGTATCATCTCAACTATGAAACCTCATAAAACTCCCGTCCGTCATCCTTATAGTGATAACAGGAATGTAAACAGCACAATTCCTATATCGCGCGAGTGACAGGCAATCACTCAACTTCTACCGGTCCTATTAGCATAGCAGCTAGTCGGACTTAAGTTCTAGTGTTCAGTACATTGGCTCCTGGAATTATGCAACTAGGTTTCCAAACAACTCCTAAGAACTTAATGCATAAAGATATATATAAATAGCATAATTTGTAGTGTAAATAAAGTAGGGGTTATGTCCGGGGCTTGCCTTCGCTGGTGGGGCTGGGGTCAGTCAAGTTAATATCTTCCAAACCTTGGTTCGGGGCTTCAGAGAATTCCGCGACAAAGTTCCCGGGGTCTTCAGAACAACCTCCTTCCGGTTCCGGGATTAGCTGGTAATCGCCGTCGATGAGAGTGGTCGAATCTACATGAGATGCACAGTTATAAGTTATGGAATGCATATATTTGTATTTTAATTCCCGATAAAGTTGCAGTCCAATTAAAGAACATTATATTTTAACAAACAACCTAACTACTCTGTACTGGGCAGTCATTTATCGAGTATTAATTATTTTATCTATATACATTAAATAGCTAAGTTAACTTTACTAAGTATCTAACTAGTGGCATGGGGTAACAGGTGGGGGTGATGCCCAATAATTAAATTATTCTATCTATTGCTTGTACTATTTATTTAGATGAATTCCATATTGATATTAAATTATGTACTTACAATAACATGTTCAATTTGTTTTAGTTATTTATCACCTCACCTTAGGTTGGAAATTTAGTAATAGACTACACTATTATAAAAACAGGAGTAGGAAAATATTTTCTTGATTTTAGAACATTTAAATTTATGATATTAATTAATTATACAAGGTTTACTTATGCATTAGTGGTAATTAAACCTATATATTAAGAAATATCAATTAAATGATAGAATAATTATTTTTATTAAATTCTACATGTTAAAAGAAAATTAACACAACTGGTTTCACATTTTTATCATTTTTCTATCATTTATTATGCATTTCTTAAGCCTACAAGTAACTAAACTTAACATTTAATTTAGTGTATAAAACATTCAGAAACTGAAGTTTATCTCTTAAGCAAAGTTGTAGATCTTTATCTAAGTATTTCAACAAAATTTAGTTTGCATTTTTATGATATTTCCTCGAATTGATATAGAATTTTAAAGTTGACAGCTTAAATTACACAAGGGGTCCTTCGGGTACTATTTATCTGAGTCTAAGCTTTGCAGAAAACCCCCTGGGTTTCTGAATCTTCTAATCCGGGGTCCCTATGCTATGAACCGAAACAGAGCACAGCGAGGGCGGTCCTGTTCCGGCGACGGCGGTCACCGGTGGCGAGGTCTGAGGGGAGGAAAGGGTGCAGGAGCTCACGAGGGTTCTGTTGCACCACGTGTCGAGGGCTGGGGTGGCTGGAATGATAGATCTCGACGAGGACCCGAGGTGGCGGCGGAGGGGTCACCGTCGACGGCGAGGCTCCGGCGGTGAACGTCAACTGGGAACCTGCGCATAAGAACCAGCACGTCATGGGGAAGGTGTAGGAGCTACCAATTGGAAGAATGCGTGTTGGAATAAGGGTGACCGACGGAGACAGTAGCGGCGGCGAGGAGGAAAGCCGGCGAGCGTCGGGGAGTCAAGGTGCTGGACTAGAGAGCTAATGGATGGGTCGTGGAGCTTTGGGGTGGTGATGTGGTGCTGGCTAAGGGGTCATGGGGGTGTGGGGAGGCTCGAGCCGTGCTGCCCACGGTGAGGCCAAAGGCGGCGACGGCGGCGCTCGTCGGAGGCGAAACTCCGATTGAAATTGGAGGGCAACGGTTGGTCGATGAGCACTAGTGAACTACGGGGAAGCTTACGCAAGGCTCTGGTGCTGGCTGCCCACGGGCGTGCCGTGCGTGGCCGGAGCAAGAGAGGACGGCGGCGGTGGAATGTGGGTCGAGCGCTCGGAATTGGGCTCTGGAACTAGCAGAACAGGATGTAGGCGTTGAAGTGATGCTGCTGCGTGCAAGAGATAGGAAATTAAGGCGCTGTGGTGAGCGCTCCATGGCGACAAGGAGGTTGCGGCCGAGCGGCGGTGGCGCGTGCGTGGCGAGCGCAGGAGACGCCAGGGAGGGAGGGGAGCAGAGGTGGGGAAGGCAGGAGGCGACGCGTGGGCACGTGCAGAAGCTGGAGGTGGAGCTCGGGGTCCTGTGCCGGTGGTGAGCGGCGGTGGCAGAGCGGAGCAGAGGGGAAGCAGCTGTGGTAGAGGAAGAAGAAGCAGGCAGTGTCAGAAGGACTGGTTTGTAATTTTCAAAAAGTGCAGGGACCTCTTGGTAAACTAAAATTTCTCACTGCTACAAAGGTCAAATGGGAAAAAGCTCAACATGAAAGTTGTAGAGTTTTTCAAACTCTACAACATTGATTTAGGGCTTAGATTCAGAAAATCAAAGTTTACAACTCTTTAAGTTAAGTTTATGAATAAAGGTAGAATTTAAATTACTTTTGTCTTTATTCAAATAATTTGATCAAACTTTGGGTATGTTTACAAATTTTCCTGGGTTGTCATGATTACTTGTATCTTTACATATTGGTCCTCAAGTAAAGCTGAATTTGACTTTTATATCTCAACCATTTCACATGTAAACCCTTATATTTTTGTGTTAATCACATATAGGTCCTTGGTTTCATATAAAGTCTATTTTTCTTAGGTTTTAACTTAACTTTTGTACTTTTCTTCTCTATGGTTATTTAAATTTGACACTTAGTAGTACTTTTACCCAATTACACGCAAGTACTTATACAATTCAATAATTACAAATATACCCCTAGCTCTCTTTACAACTTATATACACCATAACATGCATACATATATCACACTATTACCTAGTGTCTATATCTCTAATTACCTGAATGTTACAGTCCGGGCCACCGAGCAGTGCATCCAAGAAGAGAAAGACCTTATTGCAAGCTCCCAACGGGAAGCAGAAGCCCTGACCGCTCAACTGAAGATGGATCTGGCTGAGCTGAGTGCTTTGAGTAAGCAGGTGGTGCCAGGAGTGGATGAGGAAGATGAAGCAGTGATTGCTGAAGCTGATCGTGTTCGTCTCGAGGCCATTGCTGCCATCAATGAGTTCCTTTAGTAGGCTCACTTCTTAATAGATCAACCTGTATGTATACATTTTAAACTCTAAAGTCGATGGTCATACATCGGCTGTTCGATTGACCCAGCGTGTCAGGCACTTTAAGACTCTAAAGTCGATGGCCACACATTGGCTATTCAATTAACTTAATGTGTTGAGTACGAAGTACTTCTCTTTCTCTTTTATATATGTGGGCCGATTGCACGCATCGGCCTTCTTTCCTTGTTCCTATCTTGGCACATGTCACCAGCTTCATATGTATGGGCCATCGGGTTCTATCGGTTCATACCCTTCCGCACAGCCTCGGCTCTCTCTTATTCGGGCCCGTTGATCATATCGGCTTACAGCCTGACGTATGGCATCGGCTTTACCAGCTCACCATCCCACATGCTCGGGAAGTATTTCTTGAGATGGTGACCGTTGACCGCCACCGGGAACTTGACACCATCTAATTCTTCAAGCATATATGCATTCCCAGATAAGACTTGGTCAACCTTGTAAGGCCCATGCCAATTTGGAGACCACTTGCCATACGCTGCATCTTTGGTCCCCAATGGTTGCACTGCTTCCCAAACCAAATCTCTGACTCGAAGTTCCTTTGGCTTAACTTTCTTGTTGTACGCGCGGGCTACTTTGGCTTTATTTTCCTTGATCTTTTCAAGTGACCAAAGCCTGAGCTCCGTGAGGTCCTCCACATTATCATTCATTAGAGTAGCATACTCTTCAGCTGTTAAGTCATTCTAGAACTCTATGCGCCTTGAACCAGCTGTAATTTCCCATGGTAAAATAGCCTCCTGTCCATACACTAGGTGGTAAGGAGAGGGTTTTGTTGCTCCATGGCAAGAGATACGGTATGCCCACAATGCCTCTGATAAAACCTCATGCCAGCGCCTAGGATATTCATCAATCTTTCTCTTGATCAACTTGATGAGGCTCTGGTTGGATGCTTCAGCTTGTCCATTTGCTTGGGCATAATATGGAGATGACTTGATCAACTTGACGCCCATGTCAGCGGCGAATTTCTTGAATTCTTCTGAAATAAAGACCGAGCCTCCATCTGTTGTAATGGGCTGAGAGATCCCGAACCTATGAATGACATGCTCTTTGACAAAATTGTAACATCTTTGGATGCCACCAACTTCATGGGAACTGCCTCTACCCACTTGGTAAAGTAGTCCGTGATGGCCAAAATAAACTGGTGGCCTTTGCTGGATGGAGGATTAATTTTGCCGATCATGTCCATCCCCCAGCCTCTGAACGGCCACGGTTTGATAATGAGATTCATCGCTGACGCCGGTACCATCTGAATCTTCCCAAACCTCTGATACTCTTGACATCCTTTATAATATTTGAAGCAATCTTCAAGCATGGTGGGCCAGTAATACCCTGATCGCCTAATCAGCCACTTCATCTTGTGAGCCGATTGGTGAGTCCCATAGGTTCCTTCATGGACTCCATGTAAGAGCCGATTGGTCTCGATCAGCCCTAGGCACTTGAGTAGCAGTGCTTCCAAAGTCCTGTAGAACATGTCATCTCCTATCAGGACATATCTCATAGCCTTGTAGCGTATCCTCTTGGGTGCCCCCCGAGCCGAATCCTTCAAATAATTGAAGATATCGGCTCTCCAATCTCCTTGGTCTAGTAGGTGCACTTGCCAGACCCGGGACCACGGGACTGTGTACATAACGTAGTTAAACAGGCTTAAGAGATTAAGTCCGCCTTATCTCTTATTTATCTCATTTATATCTTATTTATCTCGTATGAATAAGAGATAAAGCTAATCGGTACAGAGGGAATCTACTGGAGATTTGTTCTGGTACGATTCCTTGGCTAGTATCGGTTAGGATTCATACAACCTTGGCCTCCCGGATATATAAGGGAGGACAGGGACCCTCTCAAAACAAGATGATCTAAGATCATTCTACACCCAAGGGAATACAAATCACCACATAGGACGTAGGGTATTACGCACCTCGCGGTCCGAACCTGTCTAAATCTTGTGTTCCTTGCACCTTCGAGTTGCTGATCTCGGCATCTCCTCACCTAAGACTTACCACCTTGGGCATATCCCTCGGTGGGCAGCCGGTTAAACACCGACAGCTGGCGCACCAGGCAGGGGTGCACGTCGAAGATCCACCGGCGAACTTGATGGCATCTTTCTAGTTCATCAGGTTAGTTCCCTCTCAAGGCATGACATTTGTTTTTTGCTCGTGGGTTTGCATCACAGATGGTGCAGGCAGTTTCAGTCGATTCCTCATTGACATGAAGCCAAAAACTTCCACGGCAAGTTCTCAAAACAACCTTGACAAGTTTATTGATGATCTCGATGACCTGTCAATTCATGCATCCGCTGCGAGAACCAAGGTAGAGTCTGCTTCCAGTATGACTTCATCCGGCGCTGCGACAACTTTCCTTGGGTTGGACTCATTTCAATCTAAGGATTCGCATAGCTGATCATGACTCGGTTCGTGCAATTTGGCCACTGATCTCTAGGAGGCCAACATCTCCGATTCCCTCTCCGTGTTAGAGAAGGACTTGGACTCTGTGCTCCAACATTGAGGACCTGTAGCCACCGCATGTCAGGGGGCTCCGGGTTGTATCGGAGCTAGTGATCTAATGATCACCTCCATGCCTGAGGGGCGTTTTGTGCATTGGAAGGGCATGAAGCCCTCCGATCTACTCGAGGCTGAGGATCGACTTGTTGCCCATCTTGAACCTTTGCCTTTTCAGGAGGGCAGGCCACTAGCCACGGTGGCGGAGGAGTCGACTGAACTAGTCGATGAAGGCTCTGAGGAGCTCATCTCCCGCTAGGTGCTGATGGCGGAAGAAGGCGAGGATGATGGCGATCTGCCCATCGATGAGCTCGATGCGGTCTCCGAAGATGAGGCCACAGCCAACGCCGGTGATGAAGATGACGCCGGTCGTGAGGCACGGAGGACTCGGAACAGGGCTCACGCAGCTCGCCGAAGGAGGGTCAATGAGCGCATGCGATCCATGCATCGTGAACTTGATGCCGAATTCGCTGCCGTGAGCCAGCGGGGCTTCAGGACTCCAATGGCCAACATCACCAGGGTTACGGCCATCCTCGAACGTAGTAACGACCCGAACATGCGTCAAGCACTTCGTTACGCGCAGAGGGCCTAGATTTAGCTTGATCAGTAGAATCCGGCGTCCACTCTCAGGGAGGAGCGCGTGAGCGAGAGCCGTAGCCAGGCTCACAGCCAAACAGTAGGCGGCCATCCTCAACCTCCGCGCAACAAAAACAACAACAACAACGCTCGCGGGAGTCAGGCTCCTGGTGGGAGGCAGCAGCCACCTCCAGGAGGTAATCCGCGACAGGCCAATCATAGGTCTTCTCTAGAAGACCTACGCCAGCTGTGGCAGAACCAACCTGAATTATACCGGCTCAAGTACGCGAGTCCACTCCAGAGGGCTCCAACGTGCTTCAAACGGTATAATCCCTTGGCCTGTCGGGTAACGTCCCGATAAACCACCGATACACAGGATCCAATAAGGTTACCTCACTCGAAGGTGAGTCCAGAGATACAATCACCATCATATTTTACATCATAGAGAATTACATTATAAGAATTTCCAAAAGAAGTATGAAGTTTCAAATCTAGAGAAAAAGATTACAAACCATTAAAGCTATGGTTTTTGGCAGCGGAAAAACATACGCGACGATTACAACACGTCGTTAAGACGGATGTCATGCTAAGCCCAGGCACGACATCACTCGGTATCACCAATGTTGGACGAGGACGGATCCCATTCCACGGACCAATCTTCTGGAAGAGCACAGGGCCAAGACAGGGGAAGAGTAGGATCTTCAAAGGCTTTGCCTGAAAAACATAAAACTAGCAAGGCTGAGTATACTAATACTCAGCAAGGCTTACCCGGGATTGGGTATACTTTAGCCCATAACTAGACTTATGAAGGTATTGCAGAGGCTCTGGGCTTATTTTTAGCTGAAAAGCGACTAAGAGTATAACCTATTTTCAAGTTTTAGCTTTCAGATTCTAGCTTGATTAGCCATTCTAGGTTAGCACCTATACTAAACAAGCATGATAGATATTATCATTCACCAAGATTATCTCATCAACAGTTACACTTTTTACTCAATGTGGTAAAAGGGATAAGCAGTCTCATGCATCGTGAGAGGCGGACGATTCCTGAATCGAGATTCAACCTTGCAAGGTAAACCTAACACACACGCTTGGAACTTCCACAAGTTGTTCCGAAGCAACCGTTTACCTTTCTTTCCGACTCGCGGACAGGCCACCACAAGTGACTTGCAGGACCGTACGCACACCCTATATGTGCAGGACATACGTCTGTGGCGCGACTACAAAACCCGTATTCCTGTCTGCCATGCAGAACGTACTCCCACAGGTCGGTGCGTGTGAACATAACATGAGGTTGAGTGGTGGAAGTATGTCCGCTTACCAGGCCGATTGGTTACTAGGCTTACTGCTTTACCATATTTCGCGGCATGTGGCTAGTACTGTTCAAACGCTTAGATCTCGTAGGAAAGTTTACCCTGTCTGTTTCGCGGCATGCGGCATGTGCGGTTCCTAGGATTCATGCATCTAGGGTTTCATTCCAACTCCTAGACTTAATGCATAAGTTTAGATAAATAGATTTAGATTGCAATGTAAATAAAGTAATGGGATATGTCCGGGACTTGCCTTTACTGGTGGGACTGAAGTCAAAAATGTCAACATCTTCCGAACTTTGGTTCGGGGCTTCAGTCAGTTCCTTGGTGACGTTTACTTGATCTTCAGAAACATCCTCCATAGACTCCGAGGAGATCTCGTAGGTACCGTTGCCGAAGTAATCGTATCTACATGCAATGCGACATTACATTCAAGTGTGCACACAAAACTATCTTACTTCACAATACAATTGCAATCTAGCATTCATATAACACACTATTCACATGACAACCAAAAGATCTGAAACTAAACTTAGATAGAACTTTAAGAGGACATCTAATTATGATCAGCTACTTGTTGAAGATTACAACAGAGCCGATTGGAAACAACAGAGGTTTAGCCGATGGAAAAGTGCATCGGGTTCCTAGATGATCGATGAAAGCATCGATTACTTCAGCAGAGGGGTGATTCCTAAAGCAGTCGTGTTTTAACTGAGATGTGCTTAAGTGTTATTCTAGGTAACTAGGTGTGGTTGTATCGACTCGATTACGTCAGCACAATAATTGAGTGACGTATAGCCGAATGGAGTGTGATTGAGGATACATGACCGATAGATATAGATAGCCGATCTCTCAGTCGATAAATCGACTGATAGAAGTGTGTGGATAAAGATGGGAAACTAAGGATTGATCGGCCATAACTGATATGGAGAGCAACTAAAATTGGCTTGGATCGGCCGACAACAAGAATCCTAAGATCGTGTGTGTTTCTCCGATACATCGATTCTGTGCAGACGATATAGAACAGAACAAAAGAATTGTATCGGCAGTAGCCGATACTAGAAAGGTAACAACCATATCAGCTAATCGGTCGATGATAGAAGTATCGACTGACAGCTGTTACACAGAAACATCCTAGACTCAAGGAAAGTGGATGCTTAGCAGTTGAACTGATAGCCAATGCGGAAGCATAGCCGCAGAGATGTTTAAGCTAAGCAACAAAAGCACATAAACTAACAGGGATCCTTTTACGAAAAGGATCATAAGGAAACGGTTGTCAAGACAAGGTTAAAGTCTTGATGGCAGGGAAATAAGCATTCGCAAAATAGGATTAACTAGATATCACACATCTCTACTTATGACATAAATTCTATAGCTTACTCTTTAGCTATAACACAAGCATACAATATAAAACACAATAAAACATTCATTCCCTAACATTTGACCTAGACCACACATTAAAGACTTCAACTCAAGATTACAATATAAAACTTGTAGATTTTGATCTAGGGTTTCAAACCAAACTGATTTTACATTTTTATGAACTTTCTGCGAAAATCTATGAAATGTAGAAGTTCATTGATTTGAAATATAGCAAGCTTTGGAATTTTACAAAGAACACCCTAGAACTTTTTAAAACATAGCAATCAAATCCCTGGTCCGGGAAAACAGATAACAGGAAAAAGAACGACGATATTCCGGCAAAGGAATCGCCGGCATTAAGAAGATTCAGTGAATCAGGATAAACCTTGGTTGTGGAGAAGAATAAACGGAAATGAATTCCCGCGGTGAATAGGATTGGCGACGATAAGATGAGCTCGACGGCGACGAGATTCCGTGGTTGACGAAGAAGCTTGTCGGGAATTGCATTGGGTAGAGAATGGCCGAAGGGGTAATCTCCGCGGTGACTTGGGGTCTTGCTTGGCGATCGACGAGAGAAAGGTACTGCTGGATGTCGTGGACTCCTGGGACGAGATGATGGAGCCGAATGGGTTCGCTATGCCAAATCTTCCGCGAACCTCAAGATCCTCCTGCTCACGGGTTAAGCCTTCACTGCCCATGCGCGTGTGCCGTTGAGACACGGTCGGCACACCCGTGCAGTTGCTCCTTTCGAATTCGCCGCGCTATAACCGCCGCCTCCGTTTCGCCGCTTCTTCTTCCGACTCGCCATGCTACACTCCCACCTCCGCCTTCGCGAAGACCGTGATCTACTTGCATTAGGGCCATGCCTTCCATTGTCCTCTCCTCGACGGCCTGAGCTCGCCCAGTTGGAAACTGTCATGCGCTGCACGCCGTCGCTCTGCACGCCGCGCAACTGCTCCTCCTCTTCCTGCTGCTGGACACGCACTCGTTTCGGCCTCGCCGTATCACATCTGCACATGTCCGAGCCGCGCGCATCCTTGACCCGTTCCCACTTTGCAGGCTCAGCTTCACTTCTCCCACGGTTAGCATTTCGTCGAACACTTTGGCTGCGTCCTCGATACGGCTATCGCGTTCCAGCATCTCGCGCAACAGCTTTCCACCGCTACTCCTCCTGCGCGTGCCGTTGCTCGGCACGTCGCACTCCAACATCGCCTGCTCGCGCTCATGGGCCCGCTCTGCTCCGGCCGCCCAACACTTGTACACACCGCCAGCTTTCGCGCGTCACCGCGCGTACGCTCGCGCCACCCGCTCGGCGTCGCTCACAAACTGCTCCAGTCCTGCGCTTGCCCGCTCAAGCGTGCTTGTTCGCGCTACTGTTACTCCACCCATGCTCCTAGGCCGCTCCGCGTGCCACTGCTCATTCCGGGCTGCTCGCCTCTGCCCGGGTCATGCACCCGCTGCGCTCGCACGCGTCCTAACACCTGCCGCCTGTTCGGCTCACGCGCACCACTTCCGCGTCAGCGTTCGCGTGCTCCTGCTCCTGCTCCTGTTGCCGCTCCAGCCGTACCGCCCCTGTGCCTGCTGCCGCGCCACATCTGTTCCACACCGACCCGAGCCGCTCACCCGCGCAGCGTGCCTCCGCTCGCGAGCCGCGCGCCTGCACCACCGTCAGCCCGCGCCGCACGTACCCGCACGCCGCTCCGCTTCCGCGCGCGCCACGCCTCCCGCGTGCTCGCTCGGCGCCTGCCGCGCCGCCGCTCTGGTTCCCGCGTCCGCACCCGCGCCAAGCCGCATACGCACGCCACCAGAGCCGCGCCGAGCTGTGCACGCGCCAGCGCCCAAGCCCCACGCTGCTGACCCGTTGCTCGCCTGCTCGCTCCTGGGCCGAGCTACCACCTGCGCGCCCGCACTGCTGCGGTCGCCGCTCGGGCTCGCCTCCGGCTCCCGCTGCACGGGCCCCTGCGCGCGCGCCCTTCTGCTGCACGCGCCTGGCCCGCTCCCGCCCGGGCCTGCATCTGGCCGCCGCCGCGGCTCACCGGCCGAGCCGCCCCCGCGCGCGCTTGGGCCGCGCGTCCGCGCGCCCCGCCTGGCCTGGGGCCGCGCTCGCCGCTCGGGCCGCTGCGCTCGCCCGGCCCCTAAGCCCCGCGCCAGCTCCCACGCGCCGAGCCGCGCGCCGCCGTTCCGCCTGGGCCCGTCAGCCCGCGCGCTGCCGCCCCTGTGCGCCTGCTGCGCGCACACGCCGCCTGCCGCTGCTCCTCACGTGGCCGGCCCGTGCGCTTCCCCGCTCTTGCGTCGCGCACGCCAGCCCCCGCGCAAGCCCTGCCTCGCGTGCGCTTCCAGTGCCGAACCAGGTAGAGGAATAGAGAGAGAAGGGGGATAAGGATGGAGCACAGAAGAGCTGCCGGTGAGGGATAGAAAAGCCAGAAGAAGATAAGGGAAAGAGAGATAGCAGAGGAGAAAGACAACTGGAATTCTCCAAGGGCGTATACGCAAAATCAGAGAACTGCAGGGGCTTATTTGTGAAACAAAATTTCCCGTTGATTTAAAACCCTAAAGAAGAAATGCCCAAAACGAAAGTTGGAGAGTTTTTCAAACCCTACAACATTGCTTTAGGGCTCAAGTTCAAAAACTCAAAACTTGTATGTTTACACATAAAATTTGGAACAAAAGTTGGATTTGAATTGCTTTTGTCCTAAAGAATGAAACTTTATAAAATTCAGGACCTAAATGCAAGCATTTATGACACGTTATGATGACGGGATAGACTCGTCATAATGATTGGATAGACATGTCATGATGACTTGCACTTTTACACTTTAGCCCTGAGTAAGTTTGAAAGTTACTTTTGTAAATCAAACATTTGCATAAAAGGACTTGTACTTTTATAAAATCACAAAAATACCCTTATTTTTACCACTTTACCCAAAATTTTTACACACTTCACTACACACGTTTCAAATGAAACTTTTAGATAAACAAATATATATATTTTTACAAGGGATAAAATAAAGAAAACATGTTTACAAAACCATCTTTCACTTATTTTGAAATTACCCTAACCCAAATACATTTTACAAAAACAACCCTAGGTTTTTCTGTAATTACAAAAATACCCTTTTTATTCGCACTTTTAAATTTTCAAAAATTTCACATAGACATACACAAGCTTTACACTTAACAAACACATATTTCACACTAACAAAATATATGCCTAGCATTACAAATACACGAACTGTCACACCAGCACATCAATGAGGGCCATGATGCGCGGTTCGTGATTGTTTCCAGGTGCAAAGTACGCGAAGAAGTCGAGACGGAAGGTACTGACTGCAGTGATTGCTTCCTGGCTTTCTCCGCACGATTCAGCAGTTACAAGTATCCTGAGGGCTTCAAACCGATCGGCATCACCAAGTATGATGGTAACCAAGCCCCTCAGCAATGGCTACGCTATTATTCCACTGCCATTGTAGTAGCAGGAGGCTCCAACATCACCAAGGTCATCTGTCAGACCCGGGGCCATGGGGCTGTGTACATCAAGGAGTCCGTATTGGGCTAGGGGATAGGACGTGTCCTGTACCTTGTTTATGTTGTATTCTACCCGCATGCGGAGTAGAACTAGTCAATACAGAAGGAAACTACTCGAGTTGTACTTGAGTACGATTTCTAAGTTAGCATCAGACTAGGATTCATGTAACCCTATCCCCCCGGATATATAAGGGCGGGCAGGGACCCCCTCAAAACATAAGATCACCAGATCAACATCAAGGCAATACAAACCATCATACAGGACGTAGGGCATTATGCATATTGCGGCCTGAACCTGTCTAAATCTTGTGTTGTCTGCACCTTCGAGTTCCTGATCTCGGCGCATCCCAACCCAAAACCTACCACCTTGGGTATACCCCTTGGTGGGCAGCTGGATAAAACCTGACAGCTGGCGCGCCAGATAGGGGTGCGCATCAGAGATCCGCTGGAGAACTCGATGGCAACTTTCAAGTTCCCCAGTCCCGTGCTCCCTGAGGGCATGACCTTTGTTTTTGGCTCGTGGGTCTGCGTTGCCAACGGCGCAGGCGGTTTCCGTTGGCACATCGTCGATGACATCTTCAAGCCAAAAACACTTGCCGCAAGGCTCGACGACTTTGTCGATAATCTCGACGAGTTGCCGTTTTCTGACTCTGCCAGGGAAATCGAGGCAGCGTCTATCTCTACTGTTCCTTTTTCCATGTTGGAAAAGGACTTGGACTCTTTGCTCCAGGCTGGAGGTTCCGGGGCCACCGCATGTCGGGAGGCCGAGGATCACCTGGCCACTTGCGGGCTGATGATCACCACCACCTCCGAAGGACGAATTGTTCATTGGAAGGGGATGAACGTGTCCGATTTACTCGGACATGAAGACCGATTGGTAGCCCATCTTGAGCCTTTGCCTTTTCAGGAGGGCAGGGCGTTGGCTGCCATATCCGAGGGCTCGACTGAGCTAGTCGAAGCCCCCTCTAAAGAACTCGCAACTCGCCAAGTCCTGATGGAGGAAGAAGGGAACGATGATGCCCTCATCCCCATTGGCGCACTTGACGGCATATCAGAAGATGAAGACACCGCTGCAGCCGAGAACGAGAACGACGCCGAGCGCGACGCGCGACGTGCCAGGAACAGAGCTCGTGCGGTTCACAGAAGGCGAGCCAACGAGCGCATACGTTCTGCACAGCGCGAACTCGACGCCGAATTTGCCGCGGCAGATGAACGTGGCTTCAGGACTCCTGTGGCCAACATTGGTCGGGTAACAGCACTACTCGAGCGAAGCAACGACCCCAACGTACGACAAGCACTCATCTACGCCAACGGGCGTGGGTCCAGTTGGACCAGCAGGCTCCGGCATCGCTTGTTAGGGACGAGCACGTCGGAGACAGCCGAAGCCAGGAGCCAAGTCGAACAACAGGTAATCGCCCGCGACCCCAACGCAGCAACAACAATGATGGCGTGGGTGGAAGCCAGCTCACTGGTGGGAGGCGGCAGCCACCTCCGGCAAACAACCCGAGGCAGCCCAACCCTCCACGTCAACAACCTGATCTTCGCCAGAAGATCAATGAGGGGCACGATGCCCGGTTAGTCCTCGACTCGAGGCGACGGGACCGCGAGGTAGCCGAGCGAGACGATGCTGACTGCAGCGATCGTTTCCCTGCGTTCACTGCGAGATTCAACAACTACAAGTACCCAGAGGGTTTTAAGCCAATTGGCATTACCAAGTACGATGGCAAGCAGGCCCCCCAACAATGGCTCCGCTGTTATTCCATTGCCATTGAGGTGGCTGGCGGCTCCAACACTACCAAGGTCGTCTACTTTCCGATGGCTTTGGAGCCTGCACCGTTGACTTGGCTGGAAAGTCTCCCCAACGACTCCATCAACTCCTGGGAAGGCCTCAAGAAGGTCTTCATCGACAACTTCCAGGGGGCGATATCTCGAGCAGGAACCCGGCACGACCTCGCCCAGTGCAAGCAAGAGCGCAATGAACTCCTCCGATCCTACACCCGCCGTTTCTTCGATGTGCGGGCCACCATCGCCAACATCTCGGAAGAGGACATTATCGACTGCTTCTACAACGGCCTCACTAACCCAGGTATATATCGTGATTTTGGGCATAACAGGCGGAAGACGGTTGCAGGTCTACGCGACATGATGCACGACTGGTCTGAACAAGAAGAAAAGATGCGCGAGAGGTTTCCAAGACATACCGACCTCAACCAGAAGCGCAACAACGATAACTGGGCTGACAAAGGCCAGCGGGACTTTTCGGGTTCTTCCCGAAAACGTAAGCCAGACGATCTCGTCGCAGCTGTGGAACGTCCTTCGCGGGGCAAGAAGTCGACCATGCAGGAGCAGTTTGAAAAACTCCTGCAGAAGAAGTGCCCGTGGTGTGTCAACTCCAAACACGCAGCGATCGACTGCTTTCAGCTCAAGCGCACCTTTGGCTCTCCTAGGAACGGCAAGAAGAACATGTCGACGGGCAAAGAGCCCGAAGACGAGGAACAGGAAGACAAATCTGAGACGCCTAAGTTCCAGGATGCCTCCAAGACCGTCAATGTCATCTTTGGCGGTGACGAAGATTTTTGCTCCAAGCGGGAACAGAAGTTGCTGCTACGGGAGATCCTATCAGTTGAACCGGCGGTACCACGACCACTCCGATGGTCGGAGGTCCCCATATCATTTTCCCGTGATGATCAATGGACCAGCTTTTCCGAGCCTGGGAAGTTCCCACTGGTGCTGGATCCCGTGGTCGCAGAAGTCAAGCTTACTCGGGTTCTTATCGATGGTGGGAGCGGACTCAATCTTATCTTCGCCAGTACACTAAAGAAGATGGGTCTGGACCTCACCAACAAGCTTACTCCAAGCAAAGCTCCTTTTTACGGTATTGTTCCTGGCAATGCCACGCATCCGCTTGGAACAGTCGTTCTTCCAGTCACTTTCGGGACGAGGGAGAACTACCGTACCGAGTTCATCAAGTTCGAGGTGGCTAACTTCGAATCTTCCTACCACGCCATACTGGGGAGGCCGGCGCTCACCAAGTTCATGGCGGTGCCACATTATGCCTATTTGCTTCTCAAGATGCCAGGATGTAACGGTGTGCTCACACTCCGAGGCGACTTGAAGAAGTCCTATGATTGCAACCAAGAGGCCATCCAGTACGCATCGACTTCCCGCGTGCCAGATGCTTCCGCTGAAGTACTCGCGGCCGCACAGCAACTCTCTCAAGCCGAGCTGGACATCCCGACGAAGAAGGCGAGTCAATCGGGCGTCAAGTCGACGGGCGAGATTGCTCTCAAGACGATCCAGCTCCAAGAAGGCGATTCATCCAAGACAGCCATCATCGGCGCGGGCTTGGGTGACAAATAGGAACTCGCGCTCGTCAGTTTCCTACGAGCTAACCGAGACATATTCGCATGGAAGCCATCGGATATGCCAGGGGTGCCCAAGGAGCTGATCGAGCATAGTCTCAATGTGTACCCATAGGCTGTACCAAAGAAGCAACGACTTCGTCGTTTTGCCCCTAATAAACGGGAGGCTATCAAATGGGAAATAGCTAAACTCCTCGCGGCTGGATTCATTAAAGAAGTAATCCACCCAGAGTGGGTAGCTAACCCCGTCCTTGTATTAAAAAAGAACAAAAAATGGAGAATGTGTGTCGACTATACCGACCTCAACAAGCATTGCCCAAAGGATCACTTTGGGCTCCCTCGCATCGATCAGGTAGTCGACTCGACTGTAGGTTGCGTACTGTTATGTTTCCTTGATTGTTATTCAGGTTACCACCAGATCACTCTCAAGGAAGAAGACCAGATCAAGACCGCGTTCATCACCCCATTTGGGACTTATGCCTACAAGACAATGTCCTTCGGGTTGAAGAACGCTGGCGCTACCTATCAGCGGGCAATTCAGATGTGCTTTGCTGATCAGTTACACCGGAACGTGGAGGCCTACATGGACGATGTGGTCGTGAAAACCCGAAGTCCCGAGGGCCTCATCACGGATCTGGAGGAAACTTTTGCCAGCCTAAGGAAGTACCGATGGAAGCTTAATCCGACCAAGTGCGTTTTCGGTGTTCCGTCAGGCAAATTGCTCGGGTTCATAGTCAATAACAGGGGCATCGAGGCCAACCCTGAAAAGATTACCGCCATCACTGATTTGGAGGCACCAGCCACAATCAAAGATGTACAGAAACTTACAGGGTGCATGGCAGCTCTCAACAGATTCATCTCCCGGCTCGGGGAGAGAGGATTACCTTTTTTCAAACTCTTAAAGCGCCAAGACAAGTTTCACTGGATAGAGGAAGCCGAGCGGGCTCTGCAGGATCTCAAGCAACACCTACAGTCGCCCCTGATCCTCACAGCACCATTGCCGGGTGAGACCCTTTTACTTTACATTGCGGCAACTACCCATGTTATTAGCAGTGCTATTGTTGTCGAACGCTCCGAGGAAGGCCATGCTTTTGGCGTGCAGTGGCCCGTGTACTTTGTCAGTGAAGTACTCTCAGAGTCTAAGGTGCACTACCCGGTGGTCCAAAAGCTTCTCTATGGCATATTGATTACTTCAAGGAAATTACGCCACTACTTTGAAGAGTACCAGATCATCGTGATCACAGACTACCCGTTGGCGGATATCCTACACAACCAAGATGCCACGGGTCGTATTTCAAAATGGGCAGTGGAACTGGGGGCTTTGTCGATCGACTTCAAGCCACGCACTGCAATCAAGTCCCAAGCTCTAGTCGACTTCATGGCACAGTGGAGGGAAAATCAAGTTCCAAATCCAGTTGACAAGCCAGAGCATTGGACCATGTACTTCGATGGTTCTCTCAAGCTCGATGGCGGTGGCGCTGGAGTTTTATTCATTTCCCCAAGAGGCAAACAACTCAAATACGTCCTCCAAATTCTCTGGGAGGTATCCAACAATGAAGCCGAGTATGAAGCGTTGCTTCACGGGCTCCGTTTGGCGATATCACTAGGGATCAAGCGACTACTTGTATATGGCGATTCCCTCTTGGTCGTTCAGCAAGTCAACAAGGAGTGGGACTGCAACAAGGAGATCATGGAAGCCTATGTACAAGAAGTACGCAAGCTAGAAAACAAATTTTCTGGCCTAGAAGTTCATCATGTGCTGCGGGAACACAATGTCACTGCCGATGCCTTATCTAAGCTGGGATCAACCCAAGCACAAGTCCCAGCAGGGGTATTCGTTCAGGAGCTGACGCACCCGTCCATCAGCCCTTCACTGCCGGTTTCCACCGCCACTGGATCCGTACAGCCAGAACGGGAGGTTCTGCTGGTCGGTGAGGACTGGAGAGGACCTTTCGTCGACTTCATCCGAGATCTCGTCTTACCGGCCGGGATGAACCCCAAAAGCGCTGCCGCCGCCCGCCTCATGCGACGGAGCAAGGGGTTTGTCCTAGTCGAAGACAAACTTTATCGGCGCGGTGCACGATCCGGAGTACTCATGAAGTGCGTCACAACAGAAGACGGTCTGGACATATTGAGGGAGATACACGAGGGCGTGTGTGGTAACCATGCCGCGTCAAAGTCACTGGTCGGCAAAGCATACAGAGCCGGTTTCTGGTGGCCTATCGCCGTGTCCGACGCTGAAGATCTGGTGCGACGATGTCAGAACTGCCAGTTCTTCGGTAAGCAAACTCATGTCCCGGCCCACACCCTCATCACTATACCGCCTTCCTGGCCTTTCGCTTGCTGGAGCCTCGACATGATTGGGCCCTTCACAACGGCGCTAGGAGGTTTTACTCATGTTCTGGTGGCTATCGATAAGTTCACCAAGTGGATCGAGTTCAAGCCGATCGCCAAGCTTACTCCAGACAGGGTGGTCGACTTCATCTCCGACATCTTACATCATTTCAGCTTCCCCAACACTATTATCACGGCCAACCAATTCTGGGAATTCTGTGAAAACTCATCCATCGAGGTCAAATATGTTTCGGTGGCTCACCCAAGGGAAAATGGGCAAGTCGAGAGGGCGAATGGTCTGATCATTGACGGCCTCAAGAAGAGACTTTACGATGCCAACAACAAAAAGGGCGGGAAGTGGATTCACGAGTTGCCACACGTAATCTGGGGGCTCAGGACTCAACCTTCAAAAGCCACAGGGCAGACCCCGTTCTTTCTTGTCTATGGCTCCGAGGCGATTCTCCCAGCAGATATCATGTGGAAATCCCCAAGGGTTGAGATGTATAAAGAAGGTGAGGTGGACGAAGCACGACAGCTGGAGTTGGACTCTGTCGAAGAGGCTCGCTGCTCTGCTCTCGTTCAGTCAGCCCGTTACCTACAGGGAATCCGGCGATATCATGATCGCAACATTAAAGGAAAGGTCGTTTAGCATTGGCGACCTTATCCTTCATCGCGTTCAGGACGAGTCGGGTTTGCACAAGCTTAACTCAAGATGGGAAGGACCGTTCATTGTCAAGAGGGTTACAAGATCGGGATCTTATCAACTTCGGCACCCCGATGGTCAGGATGTACCCAACTCGTGGAACATCCAGCACCTGCGACGGTTCTACCCCTAAGCAGACTCGTGTCCAATTTCTGTATGCGTCAATGGCAAGTTTTACTTTTCTGGGTCGATTTGGCGGCTTTGTGCCACACAACCTGAAATGTAAATTCTTGAATATTAAGGTGGCGGCTTTTGGCCACGCTTAAATTTTATATAAAATCAACTACTTGCCAGTGGCACATGGGTCGTCGCGATGCTAATCGTGTTTCTTTCAAACTAGTTAGGCCCGTCTGGCTCGGGTTCTATCTAACTCGTTTGGCTACTCCTGCGGTGGTTGCACCTAAGGGTAGTTTTCGACTGTTTGCCATGAGCATCCTAGTCGTCGCACCACAGACTGCGCGTTCCGGGTCCGAGTGGATCCTTTTTGGTGGGATCTTATCTAGCTCACCCGATGAGCTCTCGCGAAGGGCTAAACCGACTACTCTCTGAGTCGCTGCACTCAGAGGTAGCACGCCTATGCTCCAAAGTAGATGGGGCTCTTAGTCTGCACATAAGGCTACAAAGGAACAAAGGTGGTTTCTTATATTACAAAAGTCTTAAGCACTAACGGTTCAATCCTGGACCATGTTTCCAACAATTTTTTCAGCTATAGGCCGGACCTCTAGCAAATACTCGCGGAAGCTTTCATCAGTACAATCAGCAACTGCACCCTCCGCGAGTACTTCTAGCCGCGCCTTTGGCCAGAAGGACTTTACAAGGCCTAAGGCATGGCCCACGTAAGATGTGGCAGCCTCGGTGACAAAGTTGAGGATCTTATGTGGTGCCCCGCGAAGTCGATCAAGTAGCGGTGGCTCATCTTCAGCACCGTCCTCCCGAGGATCCACCATCTCTACGAGTTCTTGAGCTGCCACCTTCAAATCATTAAGTTCCTTCTGGCGCTGCTCTTTCTCCTCGCCTAAAGTCTTGATCTGCTGGAGGCAGTCGACGAGTTGCTTCTCCGTGTCGGCCATCACCTTCCGCAGACCCTCGACTTCATCTGCACGGTGATACAGCATGTTCTTCAAATCAGTAAGCAATCCTTCTTTATAATTTAAGAGCTGTTTAAGTTCTGCGATGATAAGCAGGTTTCAGATCATGAAGTTATCGACTACGGGTATGACTTCGAGAATTGAATTCAATATACCTTGATGGGTTTTCCGCTGCTCCTTGAGTCGGCCTTCGAGCTCGATGATATTCTGCTCGAAGCTGGCTCGCTCCTGCACCAGCTCGTCGATACGCCTGGTGGACTCTTCCAGCTTCGTTGAAGACTTTTGGTTCATGTCCTACATGTTCCTGGGCGTCAGAGAAAATCGACTTAAGCATACAGTTACTAGCGGTTTAGACAAGATTTACCAGAGCAAATGAGTCGATCGCCTTGATCATTTGGTGCAGGCGGCTCAGATCATCCCCCTGGGAGGTGCATCTCTTGGAGTATATCGGTGTTCTCCCCTACAGGGGGTGGCAACCCGGGTGCCTCGCAAGAAGCACCCGCACCCTCCAAGGCTGACGGCTGCGGGGTCCCTGCAAAGGACAAGTGTTAATATAGCAATGATTGTGGCAGAAGGCAGTGGGATCATTTACCTGCACCGTCGACGGGTACGGCAGTGGCGGCCTCGACTTGCTCATTGCCGGGGGCTTCGGGTTCTGTGTGCTGGGGCTCGGGTAGTGGCAAATCAAGCATGATTACATCTGCCCTCCCTGCTGGCTCCAGCACGTCGGGCTGCCCAGGCGACAGCTCGGGGGCTGGTGGAGCCAACTCGAGTTCTGGCGTCACCGCAGCTGTTGATCTGCTTAAGACAACAGCACAATATTTTTACTGTGATTTTTACACATGGCTAAGGGCAAGGTCCAAGGCATTACTTACATCTGGGATCGGATCATTGTCGGCTTCCTCCACACCAGCTTCAACGGCTTCTTTATCACGGTAGTCGTGGCTGGAGGAGTTGGCATACAGGACGAGGGGGCTGGAAGCTCTGGCACGGCGATGTCCATGGCACCTATTGCCGGCGGCGGTGCTGTTTCAGTCGAGGGCGTGAGCTGCCCCGACATTGTGCCTGCCACGGCGATAGTTACATCGTCTGCGATAGAAGGTGACGGATCGGCCTTACCGACCTTTATGGGTCCGTGTGACACCTCAGGTATATGGGAGCCAGACTTAGTGCATTGCGTGTAGGATGTACTCTTGTGTGTTGATTAAGGACAAGATTTTAGGGTGTTTTCTGTAATGTTAGAAAAATATAAGGTTTAAGTGCAAAATGTGTGTGGGAGTGAATAAATTTTGAAATATAGGAAGGGTTGTTTTGCAAAAAGATGCTTTTACCTTTAACCCACTGTAAAGAGTAAAAACAAGTCAAGGAGTTGTTGGAAATGTAAAATTTAAATAGGTTTTAAAGGAAATTTGACTAGTTATGGGGTTTTTAAAATAACTTTGAATCCTTAACTCTCATGAAGTCGAACCCTAAAGCAAAGTTGTAGAACTTTTTATTCTCTACACTTTTGGTTTTTGGAGCTTTTTCGTTTAAGCTCTAGTTTGAAAGTTATTCAGGCCTTACAGTGGAGTCCCTAGGCTTTTCAGTATTTGCAACCAGGTCCTCGTCGTCCACCTCCAGCTGCTCTGCTCTGCTCTGCTCTGCCCGAGAGCTGCTGCCGCTGCCGCTTTAACTCCGGCGAGCTGCCTAGCTGCCACCTGCCCCCGCGCCGCTTGCCAGTGCCACCTCCATCCCCAGTGCACCTGCCCCGCCGCTTGTCAGGCCCTGGTGGCCATCTCCCGAGCTCCCACGCCGCTTCCCCGCTCTCCCCGGCCGCCACGACGTCGCCGGCATCCAGCTCCTCCTTGCCGTGCCTTAGTGCTCCTCTGAGCATATAAAGCTCTTCAGCACCTTGGGAGCAACCCCTTTCGCCTTTTTTCCCGAGCCCACATCACCCCCGGTCGTCTTCTTCCTCGCATCGCCGCCGCCCAAGCTTTGCCGCCGTTCGGCCTCGCCGTCGGTAGCCTCCTCCAGAGCGTCCCACCCTCGATCCAGACCCCCATCAGCACCACATCACCCTCCTGAAACTCACAGCACCGGCCTTTTCCCAGTTCCTCCGCTGGAACGTCCTGACCACGAGCACACCGCCGCTCCTCCGCCGCCGCAGCTCGGCACCTCGGCCTCCTCGCCGTCCCACCGCTCCGTCGCCTCCTAACCCTTGCCAAGTGGAGCAACAGCACCACATCAACCTCACGAAGCTCTCCAGGCACTCCTCGACTACTTCCCGACCCTCCAGTCACCGGAACGCCACCATCAAGTTTCCAGCCGCCGCCGCCGCCTCTGTCCATCGTCGCGCCGCCGCTACAGTCCCTTCCCCGCCCAACTCCGGCCACCCACGTGACCGCCGTAAGCCCCTGAGCTTTTTCCCTCCCTTTTCCCTCACCGCCGGCGAGCTACCTCGCCGGAATCGCTCACCGTTGATCTGTCCCCGAGAGGAAAACCGGCCAGGGACCTAATTGCTTAGTTTCAAAACTTTCCAGGGGTCTCTTTGTGAAGAATCAGTGCCTTTTTCTTTTTCCCTTCCAGTCAGCTTCGAAAATTCATAGAAAAGTGTAGAAAAATCCAAAAATGGCAAAACCAGTTCTGTTGGGTTCATAAAAATAATATCTACCACTTTGGTTACTAAAGTATAGTTTGAAAGCAGTTAGTTTTATAGTTATTTAAATGTTTTCAAAAAAGGGATCTTTTGTATATAGCTTATAGGATTTAAGTTTGTTTCCTGTAATTCTTGGTTCCTAGTTAGTTCAAGTAGTGTTTAGTTTTGTGTGAATTATCCAAACTTATTACAATTTTGTAAATTAGGTAATGTTCAAACAACTAAGAATTGAGTATAATAAATACTAATTATGTTTAAACCAATGTTTAGGAATAATTTGCCTTAGCTTTATGATACTTGTTTAAGAACAAATACTTAGTTGTTTAATAAAAGTTTGTCATTTATTGTTGATACTGAGTGTGTATTGATTTGTTAAATTACAACTTTATCGTGAAGGAAAGAATTAATATGTTTGTTACTAAAAATCAATCCTTGCATATCATGTAGACTCACCGACACTTGAAGATGGAGATTACGAGTTGATCTTGGAACCCGAAACCGGGCTATCTGAAGACTCCATCCAAGTTACTGAAGAAGTGACTGAAGCTCCGAACCAACGTTCGGAAGTTCTTAACTCATCTGACCCTAGCTTCACTTCTGAAGGCAAGCCCCGGTGCACGTCCCAATATTTTAAAGTTATTACAAATTCATTATTATCTTATATATATTTTGCATTAAGTCTAGGAGTTGAGATGAAACCCTAGTTGCATGATATCCTAGGAAACCAATGTGTTGTGCCCGAGTCTTTAACGCTTAGATGCTCCGCTAAATAGAACCGGTAAAAGTCGAGTGATTTCCTGTCACTCGCGCGATATAGGAGTTGCTTGTTTACAATTCTGCAATCACTATAAGGATGACGGACAGGGTCATGTGTTGTATCATAACCTGGAAGTTACCCAGTCTGTTTTGATAAAAGCTTTAAGGTCGAAATGTGTGGTAGTGGTGGCTAAGCTTTTGAAAGTACTAGCCACATGCCGTGAAATATGGTAAGCGGTAAGCCTAGTAACCGATCGGCCCGGCAAGTGGACATACCTCCCACCACTCGTATTTTGGTTTTTCTTGTTACTCGTTTCGACGTGTGGGAATACGTGTTGCAAGGGCAACTAGGAGTACGGGTTTGTAGTCGCGCTACAGCCGTACGTCCTGCACACATTGGGTGTGCGTATGGTCCTGCAGTCGCTTGTGGTGGCCCTGATCCACGACCCGGAATGAAAGGCAAACGGTTGCTTTGGAATCATCGTTGGATGTTCCAAGCGTGTGTGTTAGGTTTACCTTGCAAGGTTGAAATTCGATTCGAATCGTCCGCCTCTCACGAAGATTGAGATTGCTTAATCCTTTTACCACATAGAGTAAAAAGTGGAATCGATGATGGAAGAATCTTGTTGATTGATAATCACTATCTTGCTTGTTTAGTATAGGTGCTTACCTAGAATGGTTAATCAAGCTAGAATCTGAAAGCTAAAACTTGAAGTAGATTATACTCTTTGTTGCTTTTCAGCTGAAAAATAAACCCAGAAACTTTTATAAATGCCTTCATCAGTCTAGTTACGGGCTAAAAGTATACCCAATTCCGGGTAAGCCTTGCTGAGTATTAGTATACTCAGCCTTGCTAGAACTGCTTCCAGGTATGCCGGTTGAGAACCAGGTTGATAATGCATCCTGTCCTTTTGCTGTTCCGCCTGGCTGGTCCGTGGAATGGGAATCGTCCCCGGCCAGCATCAACCCCTCGGAGTAACACCATCGACTGGGCTACGCATGGTGCTACTGTTGGCGACGTTGTTAGTCGCGTTGTCTTTTCGCTATGACTTTGGGTCAACGGATGTTTACCGTTGCTTTTCAATAACCCTGTGTTATTTTGCTCCAGTCAGGGCTGGAGAAAACTGGTTTGTAATAATACTACTTGTTATGTGATAAAGACTTGCACTGTATATACCTGGAGTTCATCTTGTATGGGTATGACCTACTTCGATCCTGTGTAACCGTGGTTGCATCGGGCGGTGACCCGACAGACCCATGGGTTATTCCGTTTGAAGTGCATTTGAGATCATCGTGTGTTTGTAAATAATGACTAGTGCACTTGAACCGGAATAATTCAGACGGTTCTGCCACAGCTGGTATCAGAGCTGTAGGTTTAACCTACACTCTATACAGGATACAAGAGGAGATCCAGGGATAGTACAGTGCTTAAAAATGATTTCTGAATAAAATTTGGTATAACAAAGGAATTTACAAAAAGGCGTTGGATTCGCTAAGGTTGTGTGCCTAGTTCGTAGAGCCCTAAGGGTTAGGTTGGGGAAATTACCAGGTGACTACTAGTTATTATGCTAGGTTTCTGACTTCCAGCACTACTTTCTGCAAAAATTTAAATTCATGTACAATCCAACTTTATATTCTGTAACGACACCTTCGAGCGTAAGGTAAGAAGGTAATGATCCTCAGCCAACTGAGGGAGCTTGGCCTTCCCGTCGGTGATGCGAACCGAACGCTGTTTCTCAAGCAGTGGCCTACTTGAGATGCTGCCAATGTATCAACTTCGGTTGACTACATTGGGAGTATATGGTTCGGCGCAGGGTATGGCGATCGCTGTTCATACCCCCGCATTTTGCGGTACCCCCGTGAATACGTTATTCCATAACGTATGTTAACGTCGTCTGTACGGCGGTAATTGTACAGATGCTGTTTCTATAGTGAACAGTAATGTTTGGGGACGCTTTCATGACGTGCTGGCATGGAAGGTTCATTATTCTATTGTGGTTTTCTGCAGGTACACTAACCACGAGTAATAGGCTTGCGAATAGGAAGAACGACTAGTTATATAGGGAGAGACGTATGAATATGTCACCGAAATTAACTTCGTAAGTCCAAAAGTTTAAATTGGCAAGTGTGTGTTGGTGAGGTCAAGTAGAACCGTGCATGCATAATAAATCTAATCGAATGTCTTGTCTGAGTGGTCTGTCCCAGATACAAGCTTGTCACAATCCTTCAGACAGCCATCAGGTTCAGTATCTCCTCATTGTTTATCTATCCTCGAGATCTAGGATGTCCTTCAGTACTGTTAACCAAATCAGTTATCTCCGCACAGCTATCTAATGAAGTCTTTTGCAGAATGGTTGCATTCCAGCCATTTAATCATTTCTTCAAATTCTTGCTCCGTGTTGCTGTATCTTGTATCTTACCCTTTGAAATCTTGCTTCAGATGGCCGAGACTCCAAATATTCGTTGGGACCGTGAAGGACATGCTCATACCAATGCTTTGCATTGGGAGGGCTTTCCCCGTCTCTTGTGGGAGTCACTGCAGATTTTCGGCTATAACGCACCTCCACGTTACGACGGATATGAGTTTGTTGAAGCAGGTGTTCCTCGGTGCAGGGTGAAGATGACGATTCCACAGCACCCTTCTCGCTTTTTATGGCAACCTATCACAATTTGTATCACTGGTCATCGTCTTGTGGATACCTTTGAGTCTGCTGCACTTGAAGCTATTCACATCTTCTGTGACAAACATCCCGAGGAAGTGGCTGCCTACCCGATCGGATTGTTCCCAGCCACAGACCCTCGTGACCCTGAGTGGACTTTCAGGATCTCTTGCTGCAGTCATCTGTTGGGAGATCTGTCTCTTGAGACACTGCAGGTTCTTATCCGGTTCATGAACGTGCAGCATCATCATCAGTTGCTGCAACGTCGAAGCATGAACCAGTTGTCTCAAGCTCAACATGGAACTATCACCCAGCAGCTTGACGAGCTGAATGAGCTTCATGTTATCCAGAATGCCCAGGTTGACTTGTTGGCCCAGCGTGATGTGATCATCAATAACCTGGAGAACCAGATCCAGGAGAGGGAGACGGTTATCACTCAGCGCAATACCATTGTTGAGTTCCTCCAGGATCAAGTTCAAGATCTCACTATTGAGCTTGATGATGCCGTCAACCATATCAACGAATTTCATGAGCAGCCCATACCACCTGTAGTGCCCGAAGAAAATGAGAGTGAGGAGGAGGAAGAAGATCCAGAGGAAATAGAAGGAGAATCAAGTCTTGACTCCGAACACGGTGATCCTGCTCCAAATCCCCAATCTAATCATTCATCTTCTGGAAGTCTGTCATCAGTGGGAAATCTTGACGACTATTAGCTCATCGCTCTCTTCGCTGTAATGGTGTGTCTAGTGTAAAGTAGGATGATCTGGTGGGTAGAATAAGCAGTTGTATGGACTAAGAACCACTTGGATGTAATATAATGTGGTGTGCTTTGTACTGGGAGTTGTGGAAGTTGTGTTGTATTATATGTTGAACCGTATGTTCAGTTATGGAGTTTAAGTTTAATGTTCTGTTACTGCACATTTTGTCTCCATATTTGCATGTGATGGACCAACTGAACATATGATATGTATACCTGATAACAAAAGGAAATGAGCGTAAGTGAACATGATGGATTTTTCCTTTTGTTTCAGATGGTTGGAGCAACACGTGGAACCCCTGAGGGTTTCCGGCCCGACCAGGCCAGCGGATCGCAACAACCGCCACCCCCGCCGCCCAATCTAGCGGAGGTAATGGCCCAGCAGACTGAACTACTGAACCAGCTAGTGAGGGCACAGCTGGGACACTTCCATCATCAATCCAGAAACCAAGAGGAGAATGCCTCAGCCGGGTATCAGGATTTCTTTGGTACCCAACCCCCGCTATTTCACAAGACTGAAGAACCTCTAGACGCTGATGCATGGCTCCGTACTGTGGAGTCCAAGTTTGCTTTACTATCGGCCCCATGCTCGGAGGCGAACAAGGCCCTCTTTGCAGCACAACAACTCCGTGGTACTGCCCGTATATGGTGGGACCACTATTCTGCGATGCAACCAGATGGCCATGTGGTATCTTGGGAAGAATTCAAGGCTGCATTCCGCGCCCATCATATTCCTGAAGGTTTGATTGAGCGCAAGCTCAATGAATTCTTGGCTTTAACCCAAGGCACTAGCACTGTCATGCAATATGCACAGGTGTTTAATCATCTGTGCCAATATGCGAGCTATCATGCAGACACTGACGCCAAGAATAGAGACCGTTTTCGTCGAGGTCTCAACACCAAGCTTCGGAACGGCTGAATTTAGCCCGAGCCAACACTTTCAACGAATTGGTCAATATGGCCATCACTCAAGAGGACTGTATCTCAGCTCATCGGGCTGAGAAGAAGAGGAAGATTACCCCTGGTCCTTCCGGCACCCAGCAATCAAGGTTTAGGTTGGTGCCGCAGTCAGCGACGCGACCTCCATCTCGCGCCAATTTACCAGGGAGATGGGTGGCTAGACCTCCACAGCAGTCCCAGTTTAATCGACAGTCAGCTCCTCCCCAGCAACAGCAACAGCAGCAAGGCCTCAGGCCCACTTTCCCTCCTGTTGGTCAAGGAAACAACGGCAATCGTTGTTTCAATTGTGGTAGCCCCTCGCATTTCATCAAGAACTGCCTGCAACCTAAGAGAGCATTTCAAGGGCAGCCCTCCAACGCAAATAATAAGGGCAAAGGGAAGAAACAGATGGTACAAGTTCGCCAAGGCAGGGTGAACTTCACCGCCGTCTCCGAACTTCCCGAGGGCGCTCCTATAATGACGGGTACTTTCATTATTTACCATCAACCCGCCATTATACTTTTTGATTCCGGTGCAACTCATAGCTTTATCAGTTCAAAGTTTGGAGCCAAATTAGGCTTAGAATTGTATCCGGTTAATGGAAATTATTTGATTGCAACCCCGGGTGGTAGAGTGGCATCCAATCAAATATGTAGAAATGTGCCAATCCAGTTGGGCAGCAATCTGATGAAAACAGACTTGCTTTTGCTGGATCTAGAAGGAATGGATGTTTTGTTAGGTATGGATTGGATGTCAGAACACCATGTCTTACTGGATATTTCGTCCAGAGTAGTGGAAATAGACTCACCATATCAAGGAACCACCACTCTTTATCTATCACACAGAGGGTGTATCAACTCTTATGCCTATACGGCAGAAAGGATTAAACTTGAGGCCATTCCTATTGTGTGTGAATATCCGGATGTTTTTCCAGACGATCTGCCAGGAATGCCTCCAGATAGGGATGTTGAGTTCATTATCGAGTTACAGCCAGGTACAGCACCTATCTCCAAAAGGCCCTATCGTATGCCACCTAATGAACTGGCAGAACTAAAAACCCAACTTCAAGATCTTCTTGATAAGGGTTACATCCGCCCAAGTGCTTCACCATGGGGATGCCCAGCTCTATTCGTGAAGAAGAAGGACAATAGCCTACGAATGTGCGTAGACTATCACCCTCTCAATGCGGTGACAATCAAAAACAAATATCCTCTGCCCCGCATTGACATTCTTTTTGATCAGCTAGCCGGAGCCAAGGTATTTTCAAAAATTGACCTTCGCTCTGGATATCATCAAATTAAGATAAGACCTTGTGACATTTCAAAAATAGCCTTCTCTACCAGATATGGACTTTATGAATATCTGGTTATGTCCTTTGGTCTTACCAATGCTCCAGCTTATTTCATGTATCTCATGAATTCAGTTTTCATGACGGAGCTAGATAAATTCGTCGTGGTATTTATTGATGATATCCTTATCTATTCTAAAAACTTTGAAGATCATGCCAAACACCTTCGAATAGTTCTTCAAAAATTAAGAGATCATCGCCTATATGCCAAATTCTCCAAGTGTGAATTTTGGATTGATACAGTAAAGTTCCTAGGCCACACTGTTTCTAGCAATGGTATATCTGTGGACCCTAGCAAGGTTCAGGAGGTAATGGATTGGCAGCCTCCTACTTCTGTTCATCAGATCCGTAGCTTTTTAGGTTTGGCTGGCTATTATCGTCGGTTCATTCCGGATTTCTCCAGAATAGCCAAACCTATGACCGAGCTACTGAAAAAGGGAATTAAGTTTGTCTGGACTAAGAAATGCGAAGAAGCATTTCACGCCTTAAGAGCCCATCTCACTACTGCCCCAGTATTAGCTCAACCAGACAACTCTAAACCCTTCGATGTCTATTGCGATGCTTCAGGCATCGGACTCGGTTGTGTACTCATGCAAAACAACCGCGTCATCGCTTATGCTTCTCGAGCACTCCGACCCCATGAACAAAATTATCCTACCCATGATCTTGAGCTAGCCGCTGTAATTCATGCGCTCAAGATTTGGAGACACCATCTCATGGGAACCAAGTGTAATATCTACACTGATCACAAGAGCCTCAAATACATATTCACCCAAGCAGATTTGAATATGAGACAACGCCGTTGGCTGGAACTAATTAAAGATTATGACCTGGAAGTCCATTATCATCCAGGCAAGGCCAACGTGGTTGCAGACGCTTTAAGCCGAAAAGCACATTGCTCTTGTTTATCAGTAGAAGCTCTGAATGAAACCCTTTGTGGGGAGATGAGAAAGCTTAACCTTGAAATTGTATCTCAAGGTAGTTTGAATCATCTCTCAGAGCAAGTTCCATTAAAAGATAGTATCATCATGGCCCAACAACATGATGATGGGATAAAGATCATTAAGCAGAATCTTATCAAAGGAGAGGAGAAATATAAGTGCTTTCAGATAGATCCTTTAGGGGTACTTTGGTTCAAGGACCGGGTTGTTGTACCTAAAGATCACCAACTCCGAAAGCAAATTCTAGATGAAGCACATCTGTCCAAGTTCTCCATACACCCCGGGAGTACTAAAATGTACCAGGACTTGAGACAGAACTTCTGGTGGACTCGCATGAGAAGAGAGATAGCAAAGTATGTTGCTGGATGCGATATCTGCCAGAGGGTCAAGGCCAGCCATCTCAAGCCTGCTGGTGTCTTGCAACCATTACCCATTCCCTCTTGGAAATGGGAAGACATCAGTATGGATTTCATCGTTGGTTTGCCTAACACCTCCCGGAAACATGACTCCATTTGGGTAATCATAGATCGATTAACCAAAACTGCTCACTTTATTCCAGTACATACCACCTTTACTGCCAATAAATATGCCGAAATCTACATAGAGCAAATCATTCGACTCCATGGAATACCCAAAACGATTATCTCTGATCGTGGTGCTCAATTCGTCGCTCGTTTTTGGGAGCAACTTCAAACATCTCTAGGGACTAAACTTATTCGAAGCTCAGCATATCATCCCCAAACAGACGGGCAGACCGAAAGAGTCAACCAAATCCTAGAGGATATGCTAAGAGCTTGTGTCATTCAGTATGGCAAAAGTTGGGACCAGTGCTTACCGTTGGCAGAATTTTCATATAACAACAGCTTCCAGTCAAGTCTTCAAATGGCTCCATTCGAAGCTCTATATGGTCGCCGGTGTCGAACTCCTTTGAGTTGGTCACAAGTCGGCGAGCGTAAAATCTTTGGACCCGATCTGGTCACAGAAGCTGAAGCCGAAGTAAAGCACATCCAAATCAATCTCAAGGCAGCCCAATCCAGACAGAAAAGCTATGCAGACAAACGTAGAAAGCCCTTACAGTTTTCTGTAGGAGAGTTGGTATATCTTCGGGTGTCTCCTACTCGAGGTGTCCAGCGTTTCGGCATCAAAGGAAAACTTGCTCCTCGTTACGTTGGACCCTTCGAAATCCTTGAAGTCTGCGGACCAGTAGCTTATCGTCTTCAACTTCCACCTCAGCTAGCGGCTGTCCACAATGTTTTCCATGTCTCCCAACTCAAGAAATGCCTCCAAGTCCCTACAGAGAACATAGATCTACAGGATGTTGCTATAGAATCTGATCTTTCTTATATCGAATATCCCATCAAGATCCTAGATACCAAAGAAAGGAATACCAGAAGAGCAACGATCAAGATGTATAAAATTCAATGGAATCATCACATTGAAGAAGAAGCAACGTGGGAAACCGAAGCTTATCTCCAAAAGCATTTTCCGGGTTTCCTAAACGACAATCCTTACCCTTGAATCTCCGACTTTATCTTGTTCCGGAATCTCGGGACGAGATTCTTTTTAGGAGGGAGGGTTGTGACACCTCAGGTATATGGGAGCCAGACTTAGTGCATTGCGTGTAGGATGTACTCTTGTGTGTTGATTAAGGACAAGATTTTAGGGTGTTTTCTGTAATGTTAGAAAAATATAAGGTTTAAGTGCAAAATGTGTGTGGGAGTGAATAAATTTTGAAATATAGGAAGGGTTGTTTTGCAAAAAGATGCTTTTACCTTTAACCCACTGTAAAGAGTAAAAACAAGTCAAGGAGTTGTTGGAAATGTAAAATTTAAATAGGTTTTAAAGGAAATTTGACTAGTTATGGGGTTTTTAAAATAACTTTGAATCCTTAACTCTCATGAAGTCGAACCCTAAAGCAAAGTTGTAGAACTTTTTATTCTCTACACTTTTGGTTTTTGGAGCTTTTTCGTTTAAGCTCTAGTTTGAAAGTTATTCAGGCCTTACAGTGGAGTCCCTAGGCTTTTCAGTATTTGCAACCAGGTCCTCGTCGTCCACCTCCAGCTGCTCTGCTCTGCTCTGCTCTGCCCGAGAGCTGCTGCCGCTGCCGCTTTAACTCCGGCGAGCTGCCCGGCCGCCACCTGCCCCCGCGCCGCTTGCCAGTGCCACCTCCATCCCCAGTGCACCTGCCCCGCCGCTTGTCAGGCCCTGGTGGCCATCTCCCGAGCTGCCACGCCGCTTCCCCGCTCTCCCCGGCCGCCACGACGTCGCCGGCGTCTAGCTCCTCCTTGCCGTGCCTTAGTGCTCCTCTGAGCATATAAAGCTCTTCAGCACCTTGGGAGCAACCCCTTTCGCCTTTTTTCCCGAGCCCACATCACCCCCGGTCGTCTTCTTCCTCGCATCGCCGCCGCCCAAGCTTCGCCGCCGTTCGGCCTCGCCGTCGGTAGCCTCCTCCAGAGCGTCCCACCCTCGATCCAGACCCCCATCAGCACCACATCACCCTCCTGAAACTCACAGCACCGGCCTTTTCCCAGTTCCTCCGCTGGAACGTCCTGACCACGAGCACACCGCCGCTCCTCCGCCGCCGCAGCTCGGCCTCCTCGCCGTCCCACCGCTCCGTCGCCTCCTAACCCTTGCCAAGTGGAGCAACAGCACCACATCAACCTCACGAAGCTCTCCAGGCACTCCTCGACTACTTCCCGACCCTCCAGTCACCGGAACGCCGCCATCAAGTTTCCAGCCGCCGCCGCCGCCTCTGTCCATCGTCGCGCCGCCGCTACAGTCCCTTCCCCGCCCAACTCCGACCACCCACGTGACCGCCGTAAGCCCCTGAGCTTTTTCCCTCCCTTTTCCCTCACCGCCGGCGAGCTACCTCGCCGGAATCGCTCACCGTTGATCTGTCCCCGAGAGGAAAACCGGCCAGGGACCTAATTGCTTAGTTTCAAAACTTTCCAGGGGTCTCTTTGTGAAGAATCAGTGCCTTTTTCTTTTTCCCTTCCAGTCAGCTTTGAAAATTCATAGAAAAGTGTAGAAAAATCCAAAAATGGCAAAACCAGTTCTGTTGGGTTCATAAAAATAATACCTACCACTTTGGTTACTAAAGTATAGTTTGAAAGCAGTTAGTTTTATAGTTATTTAAATGTTTTCAAAAAAGGGATCTTTTGTATATAGCTTATAGGATTTAAGTTTGTTTCCTGTAATTCTTGGTTCCTAGTTAGTTCAAGTAGTGTTTAGTTTTGTGTGAATTATCCAAACTTATTACAATTTTGTAAATTAGGTAATGTTCAAACAACTAAGAATTGAGTATAATAAATACTAATTATGTTTAAACCAATGTTTAGGAATAATTTGCCTTAGCTTTATGATACTTGTTTAAGAACAAATACTTAGTTGTTTAATAAAAGTTTGTCATTTATTGTTGATACTGAGTGTGTATTGATTTGTTAAATTACAACTTTATCGTGAAGGAAAGAATTAATATGTTTGTTACTAAAAATCAATCCTTGCATATCATGTAGACTCACCGACACTTGAAGATGGAGATTACGAGTTGATCTTGGAACCCGAAACCGGGCTATCTGAAGACTCCATCCAAGTTACTGAAGAAGTGACTGAAGCCCCGAACCAACGTTCGGAAGTTCTTAACTCATCTGACCCTAGCTTCACTTCTGAAGGCAAGCCCTGGTGCACGTCCCAATATTTTAAAGTTATTACAAATTCATTATTATCTTATATATATTTTGCATTACGTCTAGGAGTTGAGATGAAACCCTAGTTGCATGATATCCTAGGAAACCAATGTGTTGTGCCCGAGTCTTTAACGCTTAGATGCTCCGCTAAATAGAACCGGTAAAAGTCGAGTGATTTCCTGTCACTAGCGCGATATAGGAGTTGCTTGTTTACAATTCTGCAATCACTATAAGGATGACGGACAGGGTCATGTGTTGTATCATGACCTGGAAGTTACCCTATCTGTTTTGATAAAAGCTTTAAGGTCGAAATGTGTGGTAGTGGTGGCTAAGCTTTTGAAAGTACTAGCCACATGCCGTGAAATATGGTAAGCGGTAAGCCTAGTAACCGATCGGCCCGGCAAGTGGACATACCTCCCACCACTCGTATTTTGGTTTTTCTTGTTACTCGTTTCGACATGTGGGAATACGTGTTGCATGGGCAACCAGGAGTACGGGTTTGTAGTCGCGCTACAGCCGTACGTCCTGCACACATTGGGTGTGCGTATGGTCCTGCAGTCGCTTGTGGTGGCCCTGATCCACGACCCGGAATGAAAGGCAAACGGTTGCTTTGGAATCATCATTGGATGTTCCAAGCGTGTGTGTTAGGTTTACCTTGCAAGGTTGAAATTCGATTCGAATCATCCGCCTCTCACGAAGATTGAGATTGCTTAATCCTTTTACCACATAGAGTAAAAAGTGGAATCGATGATGGAAGAATCTTGTTGATTGATAATCACTATCTTGCTTGTTTAGTATAGGTGCTTACCTAGAATGGTTAATCAAGCTAGAATCTGAAAGCTAAAACTTGAAGTAGATTATACTCTTTGTTGCTTTTCAGCTGAAAAATAAACCCAGAAACTTTTATAAATGCCTTCATCAGTCTAGTTACGGGCTAAAAGTATACCCAATTCCGGGTAAGCCTTGCTGAGTATTAGTATACTCAGCCTTGCTAGAACTGCTTCCAGGTATGCCGGTTGAGAACCAGGTTGATAATGCGTCCTGTCCTTTTGCTGTTCCGCCTGGCTGATCCGTGGAATGGGAATCGTCCCCGGCCAGCATCAACCCCTCGGAGTAACACCATCGACTGGGCTACGCATGGTGCTACTGTTGGCGGCGTTGTTAGTCGCGTTGTCTTTTCGCTATGACTTTGGGTCAACGGATGTTTACCGTTGCTTTTCAATAACCCTGTGTTATTTTGCTCCAGTCAGGGCTGGAGAAAACTGGTTTGTAATAATACTACTTGTTATGTGATAAAGACTTGCACTGTATATACCTGGAGTTCATCTTGTATGGGTATGACCTACTTCGATCCTATGTAACCGTGGTTGCATCGGGCGGTGACCCGACAGACCCATGGGTTATTCCGTTTGAAGTGCATTTGAGATCATCGTGTGTTTGTAAATAATGACTAGTGCACTTGAACCGGAATAATTCAGACGGTTCTGCCACAGTCCGGCTTCTGGTGCATCTTTTATGGTGGGGGGCACTTCGGCTACCCTCTGGCGCTGGGAGCCGGGTAAGGAAGATGAGCGACTGCAAGACAGAGTTGTCATCGGTGTTCAGCAAAACAACTCGACACTATGGTTCGACAGATACTTACCCGGCGAGGTCAGTGGTGCTGGCTTTGCGTTTCCGCATCTCCCGGCACCGCCGGGGAACTAGAGGTGCGTCGTCAGACCATTCCACGGATGATCCGGAGGAGTCGTCGGCTTGCACCCTCTCCCCAACTGCCTGGCTGCCCGTGGCTGATTTGCTGCCAGCAATTTGTTCCTTCTGTGCTTTGGCGGCGGCGCTGGGCAGCGTATGGTAAGGCCGGGGCAGATCGGGTTGTGGTGGGTAACTCCGATACAACGCTGATGAATCCTGTGTTAAGACTATCGGTTAGTATTAACTCTTCAGATCGAGGGAAGAAGTCGAGAAGTCGAACACTTACTGCTGGTGGTCGATTCTGGGCTGTAAATCCTGCTGGAACATACGGGATGGCATCCACATCTAGTAGAATTCACCTGACGCGCACAAGTGCAGCATCGTCCCCAAGCTCTTCTGCGCACATACGGGATGGGTCTTCAGTACCCAGGTACTCGAATCCTAAGGTATGGCGTTGCTGAATGGGTTGGACTCGGCGTTTGAAAAATGATAGCATCACTGATGCCCCGGTTACCCCCGTCTCTTTGTGCGCGGCAATCAACTCGAGCAGTTCTTTTACTTGGTCCATCTCGGCTTCATTTGGCTCCAATGTCCATTCGCCACGCTGAACAGGGGGCCTGCCGGACCGCACAGGGAGTTGGGGAGCATGGTTCGCAATGTAGAACCAGTGTTGTTTCCACCCGGGGACATTTGACGGAAATTTGTATGATATATATTTGTCACTAGCGTGTTGCCTAAGCTGGATTCCAGCGCCCCCTATTGCAGAAGGATTTTTTGAGGTGGGCTGGGGCTTCACGCGGAAAAGATAGCGGAAAAGAGCCCAATGTGGTTCAATTCCGAGGAAAGCTTCACAGAAATGGATGAAAATGGAGATATGGCAGATCGAATTGGGGTTGAGGTGTTGCAGCTCAATCCCATAGAAGTAGAGAAGACCACGGAAGAAGGAGCAAGTGGGGAGGGCGAATCCCCGTTCAGAGAAAGAGCAGAAAGAAACGATCTCATCGACGTTTTCCATGGGAAATGGATCGCGAAGAGGAAGGCGCCAATTGATGAGATCCCTTTCCTGAAGCAGACCCCCCAATACCAAATTTGCTAAATTATGGCGAGAACACTTACTAATTGACCATTCTCCGGTTGCTGCTTGCGCCTCTTTCAAGTCCTTCTGGTTGTTTTTCTTCGGAGCCATTTCGAATCCTTTCAGCCACGAGTTGTTTTCACAGCGCTCGGGGGCTGCGGCGGCGGGCTCGAAGATTTTCGACTATGCTGGGCGGCGGAAGGGCTCGGGCAGGTCAGACTCTAATTGGGGTTTTGTTTTTCTCTGATGGCGGCGTCAGATCTGAAGGCACAGGAAAAACCCTAACTGACCACGGGGTTAAATAACCAGCATTCAGGCAGTGGTTTACTGTGTGTAAGATGAAGCGTCGCGCAATGGGATTAATTGGATACAGGCAGTTTTTTGGCAGATTTTTTGGGCCGTTACCCGATTCACCATTTTTTCTGGGTTAGTTGTCCCGAAAAAAGAGGTTTTTCGGGTTTCGAGTCTAATTTCTGCTAATTGTCTCCTCTTAGACTTTATTTTTTCAAAAGGAACCTTTTTGTCACGAACTTTGGGATCCTTATTTCCAAAAGATTTGGACTCAAGGCTCGGGGGCTGTGAGACACATGGCATCGACTACTTATTTTTTGAAAGTACTCGAAGGATAAGAAGGAAAGATTCAAGGCTAGTTTGACCCTCAGCTTGATTCTTTGATTCAACCTAAGGCTCGGGGGCTACTCCATATGGAGTGCGATTATTCATCGCACCCCATATAAAAGAAAGAATTCGGGGCATGAGCACCTCATAGCTTCGATGCAGTCAGAAGAGTACTCGAAGAGAAGTTTCAAGATGGAGCTTCGAAAGAAGTCGAAGACAGCTTCAGAAGTACTCGAAGAGTCTGCAGTACTCAGCTACGAAGAGCTCGGGGGCTTGTCAGACCCGGGGCCACGGGGCTGTGTACATCAAGGAGTCCGTATTGGGCTAGGGGATAGGACGTGTCCTGTACCTTGTTTATGTTGTATTCTACCCGCATGCGGAGTAGAACTAGTCGATACAGAAGGAAACTACTCGAGTTGTACTTGAGTACGATTTCTAAGTTAGCATCAGACTAGGATTCATGTAACCCTGTCCCCCCGGATATATAAGGGCGGGCAGGGACCGCCTCAAAACATAAGATCACCAGATCAACATCAAGGCAATACAAACCATCATACAGGACGTAGGGCATTACGCATATTGCGGCCTAAACCTGTCTAAATCTTGTGTTGTCTGCACCTTCGAGTTCCTGATCTCGGCGCATCCCAACCCAAAACCTACCACCTTGGATATACCCCTTGGTGGGCAGCCGGATAAAACCCGACATCATCTACTTCCTGATGGCTTTGGATCCCGCGCCGCTTACATGGTTGGAGAGCCTCAGCAACAACTCGATCGACTCCTGGGAGCAGCTCAAAAAGGTCTTCATCGACAACTTCCAAGGGGCGATCGCTTGCACAGGTACTCGTCACGATCTTGCTCAGTGCAAACAGGAACATAACGAGCTCCTACGCTCCTACATACGCTGTTTCTTCGATGTCCGCGCCATCATCACGAACATCTCAGAGAAGGACATCATCGATTGCTTCTACAACGGCATCACCGATCCAAGCATCTACAGAGACTTCGAGCAGAACAGGCCAAAATCTATTGCGGGACTGCATGACATGATGCACGATTGGTCCGAATAGGAAGAGAAGATGCGGGAGCAGTTCCTGAGGCGCCAAGATGGCAATATGAGGCATCCTCATGACAACCGCAATGACAAAAGCCAGTGGGACTTTTTGGGTCCACCCCGAAAGCACAAACTAGATGATCTCATCACGGCTGTGGATCGTCCTTCGTGAGGCAAGAAGTCGACGACGTAGGAGGAGTTCAAGAAGCTCTTGCAGAAGAAATGCCCATGGCACCCAGGTGCCAATCATGCCGCAATTGATTGTTACCACCTCCGGAGGACTTTCAGTAATTCCAGCGGTGGCAAGAAGAACAAGAAGCCCATAGACAAAGAACCCGAAGACGATGACCAAGGGGACCAAGGGCACAACCCAAAGTTCCAGGACGCTTCAAAGACCGTCACATCATCTTTGGGGGGGATGGAGATTTCAGTTCCAGGTAGGAACAAAAACTGCTTTTCTGAGAGATCATGTGTCACACCTGATTTATAAGAACATAAATTGAGCAATCATATATGCGCCAGGATCAAGTCACGCATATATACAACATAATCATCAAGATATCACAACACGTATCTCGAAATAAAAGTGTATAAACTATAAATGAATATCTTTATTATAACTGAATCAAGAATCAGTTAAGGAATGCAGAAGCGTAAAATAAATACATGAAAAGCAGGGCGCCACTGGGACGTCGGCTGGGAGACAACGCCTAGAAATCATCGAGTCCGCTGATGTAGTTCTCCACGTCGCATGGTACTGAGCAGCAGTCGAAGATATCCCAAGAGAACAGAAGAGTAGAGAAGGCAAATGTGAGTACACGACTTGTACTCAACAAGTATAACACAAATTATGAGGCTCCAAGGTTAGCTGACTCAACTGCATTAGCTTTTAATCTTGGCAAATTTTATTAACGCTATTTACTACAAGTGGATGAATTACCATAACCCAAGTTACATAATAATTAATCAAAATTAATCATGAGACTATTGGAAACCAAGCCAAAACCACCAAAGGTACAACCCACTAATCAGTCGGAGGATCTGGGCCGCTCATGACTGTGAGCACAGCTGATATATCAGTTTTACACTCTCGAGAGGTTGCACAACTTTACCCACAAGTCGTGAGCTACGCTAGTTGTTCATCACACTTCCTTAGGTGAGATGACTAGCAAGCACACTACGAGACCGTTACAAAGGATCACGTTAGTAAGGTGTAACCGCTAAGGTTTCTGGATCAGCAACGATGGGGCCCACCTCACGGGGGTACAAGCACACAGCACAGACCAAGCCGGAGGAGCAGGGACCATTGAAGCTTACCACCCCTCTTGCCCACGCAGGTAAGTTACTCCCAAACCAAAATGACCTAATTAGTAAGTCAAGACCGTCCCATTCTAGTCTTGTGGTTGCGCGGTTGTCCCAGGTTGTCGCTCTATGAACCGGTTCTTATGGAGAGTGGCCAACCAAGCACTAAGCACCATGCTGGCCCCCTAAACCATGTTTCTAACAAAAACATCTTTTAAAGAGACGTGAGCCGCTCAAGCACACAGCACAGAGGGCCACTCTCAGAGTTAAGTTGCATATAACCATTAATCAAATTAATTAAAAAGGACCATAATGTGAGAGCGCAGCACCTAGCACAACTAACCAAAATGCAACCTAAGGTATTTATATAAAGGATACAGTGGCTAGGAAATCCTTATAGGCATACAGAATTAAAATGCAGTATGAAATTGTATTTAAAAGTGATAGGATATTCATATTATACTTGCCTTCCTCAAAGTTCTCCTGCTGCTGCTCAAAAGCTTCAGAAGGTGGTGGCTCCTGGTACTCGTCCAAAGGCTCAGCATCTACTCACGATTGCAACGCCAAAACATGGTCCAGCACATACACATACATACAAACAAAGAAAAAAGATAAGAAACAGTACAACATTACATAGAAACAGCACACAAAACTATGGTAGAACTGTTATATGTGTTACAATGATCGCGTGAGCGCAAAAACCGCCTAAAACGGAGCTAAGACGCGAAAACTAGAGCTAAAACAAGGTCTAGGGGCTTTTCTACGAGAAAACAGAACTTCCAGGGGGTTCTGGGCAAAAACCAGGGACCTAAACATAATTAAAGGCTAGATCTGGGATCTAACCCGCAAAATCTCAAAGCATGGACGGCGGGTTCAATTTTGGAAAACTACAGGGGGCTGAACAGAAGAAACAGGACTAAAACGTAAATACTTTTGAACTAAAAAGGACTGCGGGTTGATTCCAGGAAACTTTAAGGGCTAAACTACAAAAAGCGCATGGCTGACCGGTATAGGGCTCGGTTGACCTGGCTGGATCTAATTCAGACCGTTAGGTTCGGATCGGGCGGCTGAGGGATCTCCGGCCGGCTCCGGCGGTGGCGGGACGTTGGGCACGGCGGAGGGCGACGGGAGCACGCCGAAGCCCACGCGATTGGACGCTTCCAGCCTCGTTTCGGGGTACGGTTGGCACGGGGAGAGAGAGGGGAGCACGGGGAAAAGACCTAGGGGGTTCGGGGACGGCCAAATTGGCCGTAGCGGCGGGGCGGCGGCGGCGGGCGGCTCGGGAGCTCCGGTGAGCCCGCGCGGCTCCGAGAAAGCGAGACCGAGGGAGAGACGAGGAGGATAAGCATTCTTACCCCACCGGGGTAAGGCCACGGTGCTTAGGCGACGGCAGAGGGCGGCAAGGAGACGGCGCGGCGGCGGCCCGAGACGCACGGCAATGGCGAGCAGCGGCGGTTAGGGTTTGGCACGAGCGGGGCACGGCGGCGGGCTGGGAGAAACCCTAGGGGAGGCAGGGCTTTATAGCGGCGGCTGCGGCGCCCTAGCGTGCGGGCCCGAGACGAAGATGGTGTGGCGGGGTCGGTCGGGCTCGGACTCGAGCTCGAGTCCGGCTCGGATGCGGGGAAGTGGACGACCCCGACAGGTGGGGTCCCCCTGTCAGCGACCGCGAGGGAGAGAGCGGGGGAGGAAAAGGCAGCGCATGCGGGCTGGGCCGAGGGAGGCGCTGCGGCCCAGGAAGAGAGAGAAGAGAGGCGCGGGGCTGAGGAGGAACTGGGCCGGCGGTGGCCCACGCGGAAGGAGGAGAGGAGATGGGCTCGGGTGGCTTGGGCCAGGAAGAAAAGGAGAGGGAGCCCGTGAAGGAGAGAAGGGGAGGGAGCTGTTGGGCCGGGCTGGCTGCTCTTCTCCTTCTCTTTTCTTTCTCTTTTCCAAACTCAAACTATTCAAACAATTCCATTTGAATTCAAATGAATTTGAATTCAAACTCTATACACTTAACAGAAATAAACAATGCTCCAGCATGAATGCACAAACAAGTTGATCCTATAATAAATTTTATTTTCTTGTGTTATAAAATTACTTTAAATGCAAGATAAATCAAGAAAAACCTTAGAAATTTTATTTAAGCCCAAATAAATTCATTAAAAATTTAAGAAATTTACCTCAGGGTGTTACAAACCTACCCCCCTTACAGGAATCTCGTCCCGAGATTCAGATAGGCTGGCTAGCAAAAAGGTCGGGATATGTCTTCCTCAGCTCATCTTCTCGTTCCCAGGTCGCCTCATCCTCCGTGTGATGGCTCCACTGCACATGGCACATCTTGATCTTCTTGTTCCTGGTAACTCTCTCAGATGTCTCCAAAATCTTCACCGGATGCTCGGTGTAGGTCAGATCCTCCCGCACATCTAACCCTTCTATTGGTGCTTACTCGTCTGGCACCCTCAAGCACTTCTTCAGCTGAGACACGTGGAACACATCATGCACTCCCGAGACGTTGAGAGGTAACTCCAAACGATATGCCACCTCACCCTTCCATTCCAACACCTTGAATGGACCGATGTATCGAGGGGCTAGCTTCCGTCTCACATTAAACCTGCGGATTCCTCTCATCGGCGAGACCTTCAGGTACACATGATCACCCACTGCAAAGGTCAGAGCTTGACGATGAACATCCGCGTAACTCTTCTGACGAGTCTGTGCGACCCTCAGGTTCTCTCGCACCTGCTGTACCAGCTGTTTTGCTTCCTCAACAATATCTGGACCAAATACTCGCCTCTCGCCAATCTTATCCCAATACAGCGGAGTCCTGCACTTCCGACCATACAGGGCCTCGAAAGGAGATTTCTTCAGACTGGCCTGATAGCTGTTGTTGTATGAAAACTCTGCATACGGCAGGCATTTATCCCAGCTGGTACCATACTGAATAGCGCAGGCTCGAAGCATATCCTCCAACACTTGATTGGTTCTCTCTGTCTGCCCATCTGTCTGAGGATGATAAGCAATGCTGAAACGTAGCTTCGTATCCAACGAATCATGCAACTGCTCCCAGAACCGTGAAGTGAACTGGGATCCTCGGTCAGATATGATCTTCTTCGGAACTCCATGCAGACAGACGATCCTGGAGATGTACAACTCTGCTAGTCTAGCACCGGAGTAAGTAGTGTTTACCGGAATGAAGTGGGCAACCTTCGTCAACCGATCCACTACTACCCATATGGAGTTGTACCCTTTCTGAGTACGAGGCAGGCCAACAATGAAGTCCATGGTGATCTCCTCCCATTTCCACTTGGGAATCTTCAACGGCTGCAACAACCCTGCTGGCCTCTGATGCTCTGCCTTGACACGCTGACAAGTGTCACAGATAGCCACGTACTCCATAACGGAACGCTTCATTCCATACCACCAGAATCGTTCCTTGAGATCATAATACATCTTCGTGCTGCTCGAATGAATAGAATATGCCGTATCATGAGCCTCACTCAGGATCAGCTTCCTGAGATCTCCTACATCCGGCACACATATCCAACCCTTGTACCACAAGTTACCCTGATCATCCTCTCTAAAATAGGGTGCCTTGCCAATCTTGAGCAACTCACGAATCTCCCGCAGCTTCTTATCATCTTTCTGATGCTGCCTGATCTCTGCCTCTAGAGTGGGTTCTGCCTCGAATGATGCACTCGAGGTGTGATGCAAGAAACCCAGACTCAGCTGCTCAAACTCTTCACATAACTCCTGAGTCATCTGAAAAGCCACAGCCATGTTAACATAGCTCTTCCTGCTAAGAGCATCTGCTACAACATTGGCCTTGCCCGGATGATAGTGAATCTCCAGGTCATAATCCTTGACCAACTCTAGCCATCTTCTCTGCCGCATGTTCAGCTTATTCTGCGTGAAAATATACTTGAGGCTCTTGTGATCGGTGTAAATATCACACCTCTGCCTAAACAAGTAATGCCTCCATATCTTCAGAGCATGTACAACTGCGGCTAACTCCAGATCATGAGTGGGATAATTCAGCTCATGCCAGCGCAACTGCCGCGAGGCATAAGCTATCACTCTGCCTTCCTGCATCAGAACGCAACCAAGACCATCCCTCAAAGCATCACAATACACTGTGAACCTCTTGCTCTGGTCTGGCAGAGTAAGGACTTGCGTCGTAGTCAACGTCTTCTTCAGCTCCTCGAAGGCCTTCTGACGCTCATCAGTCCAAGAGAAATCCACACCCTTCTCTAGCAAGGAAGTCAAAGGCTTCGCGATCTTGGAGAAATTCTCAATGAACCTCCGATAATATGCTGCTAAGCCCAGAAAAGAGCGGACTTCCTTCACTGTCTGCGGTACCACCCAGTCAATCACATCTTTCACTTTCCCGGGGTCCACAGCAATACCTCCCTTGGAGATGACATGACCGAGGAATGGGACCTCGTCAATCCAGAATTCGCACTTGCTGAGCTTGGCATACAGCTTGTGCTCTCTGAGTCTCTGCAACACAAGTCTCAAATGATTCTCATGCTCTGCTTCTGACTTGGAATATATCAGGATGTCATCAATGAATATCACCACTAAGGTGTCCAGTTAATCCATGAAAACCTTGTTCATCAGATGCATGAAGAAAGCCGGGGCATTGGTCAAGCCGAAGGACATGACCGTATACTCGTATAGCCCATACTTGCATGTGAATGCCGTCTTCGGAATATCCTCGGGACGAATCTTCAGCTGGTGATAACCCGAACGCAGATCAATCTTCGAGAATACACAAGCACCCTGAAGCTGATCAAAGAGATCCTCAATACGGGGCAATGGATGCTTGTTCTTGATAGTGACTGCATTCAGATCCTGATAATCGACTCACATTCTTTTCGCTCCATCCTTCCCTTTCTTCTCCGACGCACAACGCCTCCCCGAGATCCCTGGCGAGCTTCTCTTCCCTGGGCCCGCACGCCAATGTGACCCACCGCCCTACAAAAAGGAAACCCCTGCGCCCTAGAACCCTAACCCTAGCCGCAGCATCCACCGGAGACCCTCGGCGCCGCCACCCCCTTTCATCCGCCGTGCCAGCCTCCTCAGCCTTGCCGTGGTTAGGCCGCTCCGCCACGCCCCGACCCCGATAAGGCCCGCGTCCGCTCCGCCGCATCGCCTGGAAGCTTCCCAAGCCCAGCAATTATGCCCCGATCCTCTACAGCATTGGGATTTTGCGAGGTAACCGCCGCCGGTGAGATGAGCCGCCGCCTCAATTTCCTCGTCGCCGGCAGGTTTCGGGCTGCCCTAACCTCCTGGTCACCTCTGCAGGAGCTTCCCGGACCAATTCCCGCAACCCAGAGGGCTCGGCCACCTCGGTATCTCCTTCCTCCGCGAGCACCGCCCATCCCCGCCGCCTGTCCTCGCCGCCGGCCATCTTCCGCTGCAGCTCCGACCACCGCAAGCCTCTGGTGAGCATCATATCAACCCCCCGAAGTGTATGCGCTAGCTGTCGTAGCTTCTGGCTGGCTGTAGCATCCGGAACGCGCGCACGCCAGCGTTGTCCGCCACCCCGAGCCACCCTAGCCGTCGTATGCCCTATGTGTGCCCTAATCCACCACCACAGGTGCACAGGTGTGTTCGCCGTGCCAGCACTAGCTCCCAGGCTTGATCTCGTTCAAATCCGAGCCCGGACGGCCAAGATAGGCCAAGTCCGGCATGTTTCCGGCGAGCCGCCGCCACGGGGATGTTCTCCGGCGAGCAATCGCCACCGCCAGTGCCGACCCCCCCCCCCATCCCCTTTGTGTTACACTGCCAGATCTGGATCCAAAAACCTAGAATAGAAGATACCATTTCAGCCTGGTATTCTTGCTAAAGAGCCCCTGCCCTTTTGGGAAAACAACCCGCAGTCCACCTGTAGTTCAAAAGTATTTGCAGATGGGTCCAGTTTTTATCTTTTAGACCCCTGAGCTTCCTGGAATTAGTGCCTGCCATCCTAGCAGTGAGTTTTAGCAAGTTAGACCCCAGATCTAGCCTTTTGTTATGTTTAGGTCCCTGGTTTTTGCCCAGAACCCCCCTGGAAGTTCTGTTTTCTTGTAGAAAGGCCCCTGGACCTTGTTTTTGCCCTAGATTTCACGTCTTAGCTCCGTTTTAGGCGGTTTTTGCGCTCACGCGATCGTTGTAATGCGTAGAATAGTTCTATCATAGTTTTGTGTGCTATTTTTATGTAATGTTGTACTGTTTCTTATCTTTTTTCCTTGTTTGCATGTATGTGTATGTGCTGGACCATGTTTTGGCGTTGCTATCGTGAGTAGACGCTGAGCCTTTGGACGAGTACCAGGAGCCCCTTTCTGCAGAGCAGTTTGAGCAGCAGTAGGAGAACTTTGAGGAAGGCAAGTATAACATGAATATCCTATCACTTTTAAATACAATTTCATACTGCATTTTAATTCTGTATGCCTATAAGGACTTCGTAGCCACCTTTTATCCTTTATATATAGACCTTGGGTTGCATTTTGGTTAGTTGTGCTAGGTGCTGCGCTCTCACACATCTTGGTCCTTTTAATTAATTTGATAAATGGTTATATGCAACTTCATTCTGAGAGTGGCCCTCTGTGCTGTGTGCTTGAGCGGCTCACGTCTCCTTAAAATATGTTTTTTGTTAGATACATGGTTTAGGGGGCCAGCACGGTGCTTAGTGCTTGATTGGCCACTCTCCATAAGGACCGGTTCATAAAGCGATAACCTGGGACAACCGCGCAACCACAAGACTGGAATGGGACGGTCTTGACTTACTAATTAGGTCATTTTGGTTTGGGAGTAACTTACCTGCGTGGGCAAGAGGGGTGGTAAGCTTCAATGGTCCCTGCTCCTCCGGCTTGGTCTGTGCTGTGTGCTTGTACCCCCGTGAGGTGGGCCCCATCATTGCTGATCCAGAAACCTTAGCGGTTACACCTTACTAACGTGATCCTTTGTAACGGTCTCGTAGTGTGCTTGCTAGTCATCTCACCTAAGGAAGTGTGATGAACAACTAGCGAAGCTCACGACTTGTGGGTAAAGTTGTGCAACCTCTCGAGAGTGTAAAACTGATATATCAGCTGTGCTCACAGTCATGAGCGGCCCAGATCCTCCATCTGATTAGTGGGTTAGTACCTTGGTGGTTTGGCTTGGTTTTCAGTAGTCTCATGATTAACCTAGATTAATTATTATGTAACTTGGGTTATGGTAATTCATCCACTGGTAGTAAATAGCTTTAATAAAACTTACCAAGATTAAAAGCTAATGCAGTTGAGTTAGCTAACCTTAGAGCCTCATAATTCGTGTTATACTTGTTGAGTACAAGTTGTGTACTCACACTTGCCTTCTCTACTCTTCTGTTCTCTTTGGGATATCTTCGACTGCTGCTCAGTACCCGGCGACGTGGAGGACTACATCAGCGGACTCGACGATTTCTAGGCGTTTGTCGCCCAGCCGACGTCCCTGTGGCGCCCTATCCTTCATGTATTTTACGCTTCCGCATTCCTTGAACTGATTCTTGATTTAGTTGTAATAAAGATTTTCATTTATTATTTATACGCTTTTATTTCGAGATACATGTTGTGATATCTTGATGATTCTGTTGTATATATGCGTGACTCGATCCTGGTGCATATATGATTGCTCGATTTATGTTCTTATAAATCAGGTGTGACAAAATTGGTATCAGAGCCGTATCGATTGTAGGATGAAGCCTAGATAGAAATGGTCGAGTTTAGGGATTTCCTTTCGCTTGCCTTGATTCCACAAAACTCAACCATTCGTTTCTGCTTTCTATTCCTTGAGCTTTCAACCTCGAATTTGCCAATCCTCTCTGCATTTTCCGAGAATTAGTCGGATAGTTTCAGTAGACGTGGCCTGCAATTTTCTGACTGTCCTCATAAGTCTAGGATGCCTTTGCAAAAATACGCTAGAGCGCCTGTTTGTTTTAGTCGAGTGGAGTGATGAACTCGGCTAACGTTTGAATATTGAATGTTTGTGATTGTGCAAAATTTTTAATTTGGATTTTTGGTTGATTGCATAGTTTAGAAGTTAAACTTGCTCATGCAAATTGATTTTAATACAAACCTAAATTAAGTAACCAAAATTGAGTTAGATCGTTGGGGGTAAAACCGTACATTCTTAGCACAGGTACAACACTCAAAATCCACTCGGTATACCTACAAGGTTTGATAAATCCTACTTCTATCATTTTCTCCACTTCCTTTTTAACTTCAGCCAGGACCTCAGCCTTCATCTGTCATGCCCATTGCTGGAACGGCCGAAATCCGCTCTTGAGAGGGAGCCGATGCTCTACTATGCTTCTGTCCAACCCAGGCATCTCCGTGTAATCCCAGGCAAAGCAATCTGCGTATTCCTTTAGCAAAGCTATCATCAGCTCTCATAGACATGGGTGCAACTTTTTGCTGACAAATGTTGGCCGTGGCTTATCCCTAGGACCAATATCTATTTCTTCGAGTTCATCAGCCGATGTAAACCCATATCCTAGTTCCCATCATCTGTTAAATCAACACTGCAGATGGACAAACAAGATAATAAAAAGAATTTCGACCGATCGTCGAGATCGGCCGCTTTAATTCCTTCATTGCCTTTTGAAATATTACAGTAATAGTATGGCCGGCCGACAAAGCAGGCCTTCCTGCAAATGTTATGTTCAACACTCAAAATCAAAGGTTTACACTTTATTCCTTGGGGCCGATTGTGGGAATCAGCCTCATTAAGTGCGTCGGAGCATCTCATCCTCCGTGACTCATCTACTCTGTAAGGCCAATGGATAAGACTAGCCTCACCCTATTTTTTGTAGCTTCAATGCAGTCGCAGCCTTCCAAACTGATCCCTAAGATTGGCTCCTGGTCCTCCGCGTCCCAAATGCTCATGGTAGCATGTGAGATCTCAATCGAGTCATCTGCGGAACCACCTCTACCTCATCTCCATCCCACTGAATTAGACACTGATGCATTGTGGAAGGGATGCAGTAGTTGGTATGGATCCAATCCCTGCCAAGCAAGACATTGTATGTGCTCTTGCTGTTGACGATGAAGAAAGAAGTCGGGACAGTCTTATTCCCAACGGTCAGATCCACACTAAGAACACCTCGAGCTTCTGATGTCTATCCGTTGAAATCACTTAGTGTGACGTTGGTTTTGATCAAATCCCCAGTCGACCGCCCCAAACGATGAAGTACTGAGTATGATATTATATTAACTGCCGCTCCCGTGTCAACCAACATCTTGTTGACGGGTTGGCCGTTTATGTAACCTTTGAGATATAAGGCCTTCAAATGCTTGTAGTTCTTTGCTTGTGGTTTCTCAAATATTACTGGCCACAACCCCAAGTCAAGCTGGGCTACCGATAACTCCTCATGGGCTCGAGCATGGAACTTTGTAGGGAGCACAAATACCATATGTGTATCAGTCGATGTCCTCACATCAGCTCTTGTCGACTTCAGCCGCCACTCCTTCCTGGGAGGGCGTGACTCCCTTTTCTGCACATGGTGGACCTTATCCACCAAATCCAGGCGTGCCTTCCTTAGTGACTCAAGATATCTAGCCTCAGCTTCTTCCAGGCTGCGCAACCGCTGAACCCTGCGTTTCTGAGAACAATTGAGCCCATCAGGGCACCATCGCGGATGATGATATTTTTCTTCTTCTTCTTCAAAGTCCACCCTCCTTTGTGGTGATTGAATCTGCTCCTGCTGAGTTGGAACAGGTCCCAAATGCTGGAAAACTGAGACCCCCTTTGCATCTGGTTTCACAGGTCCGCACTCTAGGCAGTCTCTGATAGTAGATAATCGACTCATGCCAGAATCCCAACAATACCTGAAGAACGGGCAATGCCAATTGTAACACCCTAATGTAAAATTCCGTATTTTATAATGAGTTTAATTAGCTTTAATAAAGTTTCTAAGGTTTTCCTTGTTTAGCTTGCATTTAAATTAATTTTATTTCACAAGGAATTGAAATTTATTTTAGGTTCAACATGTTTGTGCATCCATGCCGGTGCATAAGTTTTTATTTGAGTGAGTGCATAGGAGTTTGAATTCAAATTTGATTTGAATTCAAATAGATTTGAGTTGGTTTGAAAAAGAAAAGAGAAAGGAAACCAGAAAATTGGAAACCCAGCTTTCAGCCCAAACCGACCCAGTCAGCCCAGCAGCAGCACGGCCTACCCCTCTCTCCCCCCTCGGGCCGGCTCCCTTCCCCGCGGCCATTCCCCTTTCCTTCTCGCATCAGCCCAGTCCATCCCCGCGCTCGGCCCAGCAGCACACGCGCTCTCTCACTCCCTCTGACCGCTTGGCCCCGTTCATCAGCACCCTTTCCCCTTCTTCCTCCTCGCTCTACCGGCCGCGCAACGACCCGCCCGAGATCTCCGACGAGCCTCTACACCGGCCCGCATGCTGAGGATGCCCCACTGGCCCACAAATAGGATCCCCAACCCCCTGCGCCCTTATCCCCTACCCCGTGGCAGATGCCCCAAACCCTAGCGCCACTCCCGCCTTGCTCCGCCGCGTAGATCCCTGCTCCGCCATGGTCTCGCTGCACCGCTGCACCCCAGTCCCGGCCAAGCCCCGCAGCGGCTCCGCCTCAATCCCGGGAAGCTTCTCGAGCCCTGCAATCAAGCCTCCGACCCGTGCCTCACCAGAATTCCACCCGGAAGCTGCCGCTGGTGAGTAGCCCCGCCATGCAATTCCTCGCTGCCGGTAACGCTCTGGCCTCCCTAACTCCTGTTGCACCATCACAGAAGCACCACGAGTCGACCCGTGGAGCACAGGAGCCCGGGGAACCCCTGCACCAACCTCCTCCGCGAGCTCCACACCAACCGGCCGCCCGGACCACGCCGCCGGCCACCTTGCGCTGTTTCTCTGACCAATTCGAGCCCTCGATGAGCACCAGTGCCCTCTCCTGCCCCTTTTGCACTAGATGTCGTAGACCACAGCCCACTCCTGCAGCCGGAACACCGCGCGCCGGCGAGCGCCGCCGCACAGAACCGCCCCCGCCGCTGAGCGCGCATGCCCAGAGCACCCCGAGCCCCGCCAAGACCCTAGGTGGATTATGCATGTCGCATAGTCCATCCTAGACCCAAGCCCCACTCGTTTTGGCCACCGGAGTGTCGGGTTTGGCGAAGTTCGGCGAGCCCGAGCCGCGCGCCACTGCGGAAACCAGTCTTCGGTGACCGGCGCCACCCTGCGCGCCCAACCGACCCTGGCCGCCCGATCCGAGATCAACGCGTGAGATTAGATCCCGCGTACCACTTCGCCCAGAGCCGCCAGATCAGAAGCCCAGGCCTAAGATTAGATCTAGGTTAAGATGGGGTCCGGCGCGTCAGATCAAGATCCGACGGCTGAGATGCGTAGATACCGGTTCGTGGATTGGTTTAGATCCGAGCCGTTAGATTTAGATCCAGTGGCCTAGATTAGAAGATACTACTTCAGCCTGGCAGTTTCATTAAAGCGCCCCCTGAGTTTCCTTGAAATCAACCCGCAGTCCACGTTAGTTCAAAAGTAATTCCAGTTAAGCCCCTATTTTTGCACCGAAGCCCTTGAGCTTTCTAGAAATAGGGTCTGCCATCCCTGGACGGGTAGTTTTGCACTCTAACCCCAAAGTCTATAGTTAATTACATTTTATTACCTGGTTTTTCCGCAAAAACCCCTGGAACTTTCAGTTTTCTCGCAGTTAAGCCCCTAGACCTTGTTTTAGCCCTAGTTTTTGCGTCTTAGCTCCGTTTTAAGTGGCTTTCATGCCCACGCGATCGTTGTAACGCGTTGGATAGTTTTAACTCAGTTTTGTGTGCTGTTTTATTATATTGTTGTACTATTTCTTATCTTTTATTATTGTTTGCATGTATGTGTATGTGTGGATGATGTTTTGACGTTACGATTGTGAGTAGACATTGAGCCACCAAAGGAGTACCAAGAGCCACCTTCTTTAGAGCCCTTTGAGTAGCAGCAGGAGAACTTTGAGGAAGGCAAGTATAATATGAACATCTTATCACTTTTAAGTACAATTTCATACTGCATTTTAATACTGTATGCCTATAAGGATCTCCTAGCCACTTTTATCCTTTATATATAAATACCTTGGTTGCATTTTGGTTAGTTGTGCTAGGTGCTACGCTCTCACACATATTGGTCCGTTTTAATTAAATTTGATTAATGGTATATGCAACTTAATTCTGAGAGTGGCCCTCTGTGCTGTGTGCTTGAGTGGCTCACATTTCGTTAAAAATATGTTTTTATAGAAACCTGGTTTAGGGGGCCAGCACGGTGCTTAGTGCTTGGTTAGCCACTCTCCATAAGGATCGATTCATAGAGCGACAACCTTGGACAACCACGCAACCACAAGACTGGAATGGGACGGTCTTGGCTTATTAATTAGGTCATTTTGGTTTGGGAGTAACTTACCTACGGGGCAAGAGGGGTGGTAAGCTTCTATGGCCCTCGCGCTACGAGGCTTGGTCTGTGCTACGTGCTTGTACCCCCTCGAGGCTTGCTCCATAGTTGCTGATCCAGAATCCTTAGCGGTTGCACGTTACCAATGTGTTCTTTGTAACGGCCTCATAGTGTGCTTACTAGTCATCTCACCTAAGGAAGTGTGATGAATAACTAGCGTAGCTCACGACTTGTGGGTAAAGATGTGCGACCTCTCGATAGTGTAAAACTGGTAAACTAGCCGTGCTCACGGTCATGAGCGGCCCAGATCCTCCATCTGATTAGTGGGGTTTATCTTTGGTGGTTTGGCTTGGATTTCAGTAGACTCATGAGTAATTTTAATTAATTATTGAGTAACTTGGGTTATGGTAATTGATCCACTTGTAGTAAATAGCTTTAATAAAATTTGCCCAGATTAAAAGCTAGTGCAGTTGAGTCAGCTAACCGTAGAGCCTCATAGTTTGTGTTATACTTGTTGAGTACAAGTTGTGTACTCACACTTGCCTTCTCTACTCTTCTATTCTTTTTGGGATATCTTCGACTGCTGCTCAGTACCAGGCGACATGGAGGACTACATCAGCGGACTCGATGATTTCTAGGCGTTTGTCTCCCAGCCAACGTCCCTGTGGCACCCTGTTCTTCATGTATTCATTTTACACTTCCGCACTGTGGCAGAACCAACCTGAATTACGCCGACTCAAGTACGCGAGTCCACTCTTGAGGGCTCCAACGTGCTTCAAACGGTATAATCCCTTGGCCTGTCGGGTAACGTCCCGATAAACCACCGAACATAGGATCAAACAAGGTACCTCACACGAAGGCGAGTCCAGAGATATAAATGCCATCACATTTTACATCACAGGCAGGTATATTACATGAGTGTTCAAAGGTGGCATTAGTTTCCAACCGATGGCAATTATTACAAAACAGTCTTATGTTTCAAGACATGCAGCGGAGTTTTAAAACACAGGCCCTGTACACGTCGTCAGTTCGGATATCATGCTAGCCCTGGCATGATATCACTCGGACCAACCATCAGGCAGAGGGTAGGGCCACGGTACATGCAGAGCTGAGTTGTCCAGGAGATTACCTGAACAAAAGTTACAAGGCAAGACTGAGTATTCTAATACTCAGCAAGGCTTACCCGTTCATGGTATACATAGCCATGTAACTAGACTTATGAAGGCTTTTCAGGTTTTGGTAGGGTTTTCAGCTGAAAAGCAACAAAGAGTAGGTCCTTAATTTTCAACTTTTAGCTTTCAAGTTCTATGTGATTATCCATTCTAGATAAGCACCTATAACTATTCTAGCATGGTAGAATCTTTAGCCAAACATCATCTTTGATAATCGCAAAGTTGCTCTTGTTACTCTATGTGGTAAAGGGATCAAGCAGTCTCAATCTCTGCGAGAAACGGACGATTCCTGAATCAAATTTCAGCCTTGCAAGGTAAACCTAACTCACACACATGGAACATCCAACGATTGTTCCGAAGCGACCGTTTGCCTTTCATTCCGACTCGTGGACAGGTCCACCACAAGCGACTGCAGGACCATACGCAGACCCAATGTGTGCAGGACGTAGGTCTGTAGCGCGACTACATGACCATACTCCTGGTTGCCCTGCAACACGTATTCCCACACTTCGAATCAAGTAACCAGAAGAACCAAATACGAGTGGTGGGAGGTATGTCCACTCCTCGGGCCGATTGGTTACTAGGCTTACCGCTTACCATATTTCGCGGCATGTGGCTAGTACTTTCAAACGCTTAACCACCGCTACCACACACTGCGACCTTATCAAAATTAACAACACAGATGGGGTATCACCTCAACCATGATACCTCACAAAAATCCCGTCCGTCATCCTTATAGTGATTACAGGAATGTAAACATTACAACTCCTATATCGCGCGAGTGACAGGAAATCACCCAACTTCTACCGGTCCTATTAGCAGAGCGGCTATTCGAACTCAAATGCTAGTATTCAATACATTGATTCCTAGGACGATGTAGCTAGGGTTTTTCATACAATTCCTATGAACATAATGCATGGATAGATATAAATAATATAAGTTGCAGTGTAGATAAAGTAGGGGTTATGTCCGGAGCTCGCCTTCTTGCATAGGGTTGGGGGCAGTAGTGTCAAAGTTTTCCGAACTTTGGTTCGGAGCTTCAGTTAGACCTTCGACGGCGCTCTCGGGATCTTCAGAAACTTCTACGGTTTGATCCGAGATCAGTTCATAATCACCGTCGGCGAGAGTAATCGGATCTACATGATATGCAAAGATGTAAATTAAGGGATGCATATTCTTTTATTTTATTTCATGATAAAGTTGTAATCCAAAAAGCTAACATACAAGAACTCCTGAAACAAAAGGGGTTTTAGCCTTGAATCATCATTTATATTTAACTTATGACTATAGCATTGAATTTACTGAAAACAGGAATTAAAATATTTAAGTTTAGATTCAAATCCCAATTTAAATTTAAATTTTAGGTAAATAAAATTATAAAGCCTTGAAAATTTAATCATAGATTAATTATTCACCTATTAGAATGTGACAAAAAGATCTAATTAATTAAGCTTTAATAGACATGCTGTCACACCCGATTTATAAGAATATAAATCGAGCAATCATATATGCGCCAGGATCAAGTCACGCATATATACAACAGAATCATCAAGATATCACAACACGTATCTCGAAATAAAAGTGTATAAATAATAAATGAATATCTTTATTACAACTGAATCAAGAATCAGTCCAAGGAATGCGGAAGCGTAAAATAAATACATGAAGGATAGGGTGCCACAGGGACGTCGGCTGGGAGACAAACGTCTATAAATCGTCGAGTCCGCTGATGTAGTCCTCCACGTCGCCTGGTACTAAGCAACAGTCGAAGATATCCCAGAAAGAACAGGAGAGTAAGAAGGCAAGTGTGAGTACACAACTTGTACTCAACAAGTATAACACGAATTATGAGGCTCTAAGGTTAGCTGACTCGACTGCATTAGCTTTTAGTCTTGGCAGATTTTATTTAAGCTATTTACTACAAGTGGATGAATTACCATAACCCCAAGTTACATAATAATTAATCTAAATTAACCATGAGATTACTGAAAAACCAAGCCAACCACCAAAGGTACCACCCACTAATCAGACGGAGGATCTGGGCCGCTCATGACTGTGAGCACAGCTGATATATCAGTTTTACACTCTCGAGAGGTTGCACAACTTTACCCACAAGTCGTGAGCTATGCTAGTTGTTCATCACACTTCCTTAGGTGAGATGACTAGCAAGCACACTACGAGACCGTTACAAAGGATCACGTTAGTAAGGTGTAACCGCTAAGGTTTCTGGATCAGCAACGATGGGGCCCACCTCACGGGGGTACAAGCACACAGCACAGACCAAGCCGGAGGAGCAGGGACCATTGAAGCTTACCACCCCTCTTGCCCCGCAGGTAAGTTACTCCCGAACCAAAATGACCTAATTAGTAGGTCAAGACCGTCCCATTCCAGTCTTGTGGTTGCGCGGTTGTTCCAGGTTGTCGCTCTATGAACCGATCCTTATGGAGAGTGGCCAACCAAGCGCTAAGCACCGTGCTGGCCCCCTAAACCATGTTTCTAACAAAAAATCTTTTAAGGAGACGTGAGCCACTCAAGCACACAGCACAGAGGGCCACTCTCAGAATTAAGTTCCATATAACCATTAATCAAATTTAATTAAAAAGGACCGAGGTGTGCGAGAGCGCAGCACCTAGTACAACTAACCAAAATGCAACCCAAGGTATTATATAAAGGATAACAATGGCTAGGAAATCCTTATAGGCATACAATATTAAAATGCAGTATGAAATTGTATTTAAAAGTGATAGGATATTCATGTTATACTTGCCTTCTTCAAAGTTCTCTTGCTGCTGCTCAAACTATTCTGCAGAGAGGGGTTCCTGGTACTCGTCCAAAGGCTCAGCGTCTACTCACGATCGCAACGCGAAAACATGGTCCAGCACATACACTTACATACAAACAAGGAAAAAAGATAAGAAACAATACAACAATACATAAAAACAGCACACAAAACTATGATAGAACTGTTCTACACATTACAACGATCGCGTGAGCGTGAAAACCGCCTAAAACGGAGCTAAGACGCGAAATCTAGGGTTAAAACAAGGTCCAGGGGCCTTTTTGTAAGAAAATAGGAAAACCAGGGGGTTCTGTGCAAAAACTAGGGACCTAAACATAATTAAAGGCTAGATCTAGGGTCTAACTTGCTAAAACTCATGGCTAGGATGGCGGGCACTAATTCTAGGAAGCTTAGGGGTCTAAAAGAATAAAACAGGACCCATCTGCAAATACTTTTGAACTACAGGTGGACTGCGGGTTGTTTTCTTAAAAGGGTAGGGGCTCTTTAGCAAGAAAACTAGGCTGAAGCGGTATCTTCTATTCTGGGTCGTTGGATCAAGATCTGGCGGCCCGTGGAGATTGGGGGCGCGGGCTGGCGGCACTGTGATGCCGGCGACGGATTCCGCGGCGGCGCGGCTCGGGGCTCGCCGGAGCTCGACGTTCCCGTCGCTCCGGTGGGCCAACCTTCATGACTTCAAGCTAGGGAGCATCAACGCGGCTCAGGGGATCGACCTAGGGCTACAGCTGGGCCAAGAGGGGCTCGGGCTTCGCGATCCACGGCTCGGGGCGGCTCGGGGCGGCGGACATCGCTGGCGAGCTGCGTTCTAGGGGCTAGGGCGGGTCCTGGGCTACGACATCTAGCGCATAAGCTTTGGGGGGTTGATGCGATGCTCACCAGAGGCTTGAGGTGGCCGGAGCTGCAGCGGAAGATGGCCGGCGGCGAGATCCTGCAGTGGAGACGGGTCGGTGTTCGTGGGGAGGGGTGTTGCCGAGGCTCTCCGGGCTCCTGGTCACCGTGGATCGACGCGTGGAGGTCCTGCGAAGGTTCCAGGGGGATTAGGGAAGTTCGGGGATCACCGGCGGTGAGGAATTGTGAGAACGGAGCGTCTCACCGGCGTCGGCTTCTGTTCCAATTCCGGCACGGGCAAGACTCAGGGGTCGATGCAGAGGCCTCGGATAGCTTCCTGATGGCGAGGTGGAGCTACTACGGCCGTTGGCTGGGGCTAAAGGGCACCGGAGCCTTGGATCCGCGGCGGAGCAGGAGTTGCGGGGCGGCGCTGAGGGGTTTAGGGTTAGGGTTTACAGGGGTTCGGGTGCCTCTATTTGTAGGGCGGTGGAGCGACCTCGGCGTGCGGGCCGGGCGCGGGGCTCGCCGGGATTCTCGGGCGGCTGGTGTGCGTCGAGGAAGAAGGGAGAAGAGGGAAGACAGGGGCGCTGGCAGGTGGGGATGGCCGGTCAAAGGGAGAGAGAGAGAGGGGGAGGCGCGCTCGGGCCGGGGGACAGGGGGAAAACTGGGCCGGCGTGGCCCACGCTGGGAGAGAGAGGAAGGGGGAAGAGGGGGAATGGGCTGCCAGGGAGGGAAAGGGGCCTGGCCAAGGGAAGGAGGGGAAGGAGAGCAGGCCGAACTGCTGTTGGGTTGGCTTATCGTCTCTCTTTCCTTTTCTTCTTTTCTTTTTCTTTCTATACTCAAACTATTCAAACACAACTATTTGAATTCAAATAAATTCGAATTCAAACCCTATAAACTCAACACAAGGAAAACAATGCTCCAGCATGAATGCACAAACATGTTGACCTTATAATAAATATTATTTTCTTGTGTTATAAAATTACTTTAAATGCAAGATAAATTAGAGAAAGCCATGGAAATTTTATTTGAGCCAAAATAAATTCATTAAAATTTGGGAAAATTACATTAGGGTGTTACACATGCTTAACTAATTCCATTTCAAATCAAATTTGATTTGCCCAAATTTAAAAGAACTCAAGTTATAAAACAATACTAAGTTTGAAAATTTTACACTTGTTCATACATAATCTATAGAAATTACATACCAAAAATCATAAGTAGCAAAGTCAATATGTAGAAGCTATGCATATTAAACTCTTTTACATTAGATTTAAAATAGATTAAAAAATACTTAGTTTCAAACCAAACTTATTTAATAAAAGTTGTAGGGTCTGAAATCTAGTTTCTAACAAAATTGGTTTGACAATTTTTGGAATTTCCTACAATTTTCTATCAATTTTACAAGTTAACTGCATGGCTCACATAAAATAACAGAAATATTTGCACAGGGGTCCCTAGTAGCACTGTTTCTTTGAGTCCTACGGTTTGCAAACAGCCCCCTGGGCTTTTTCTCCTTCTAACCTGAGGTCCTTGGCTAGAGGTGAAAGGGGGCAGTGGTCGGGCGGCCATCTCTGGCGAGAAAGGTCGCCGGCGGTGAGGTCTGAGGGGAGGGAGAGGTACCACGTGATGCTTGTACGCCTTTAGCTGCACTGGATCAGAAGAGGACGGCCTGTCATGGCAGTGCAACAGAGATCGGCGGCCGGCGGTAGGGAAGAAATGTCGGGGACTGTACTCCGACGCCCTTGGGTGGCGAAGGAGTGGTCAAAAAGTGTCCTGGCGGTGTGAGGAGGCTCGGTGCGGGGTCAATTGGAGTTGGGGAAGACCGGAAAGGGAGGTCCCACGGCAAGGCTGAGGCGGCGGCGGCGGCGCTTCATCGGTAACAAGGCTCCAACCGAAATTGGAGACCACCAAGGGGTTGGTGAGCACCAGTAGGGAACGGGGAAGCTCGCACGGGGGTCGATGGGGGCGAGGGGTGCTTGGTGGCGGCTGCCCACGGCAATGCCGAGCGCGGCCAGAGTTGAAGGGAAGGGGCGGCTGTGGGGTTTGGGTCGGGCGCTCGAGAATTGACAAAGAAATCAAAGGAACGGGATGTGGGGACTCATGCGGTGTTGGTGCGCGTGAGAGATAGAAGTCCGAGGCTTGCTTGTGGGCTCTCCATGGCGGCGGTGAGGTGGCGGCCAACGGGTGTTTTGGGAAACCGTGGCGCGCGCGGGGCAGGACAGCGAGGAGGGGCTACGGCGGCGGGCATGGCTAGGGGGATGCGTGGGGAAGAGGGGAGCAGTAGATGAACGGCGGCGATGATGGCAGAGCGGCGGCCAGGGGGGAAGCTCTGCACCGGTAGCAGAACAGGGGAGCAGAGGTGCAGAAGGGGCGCAGAGGAAGAAGAAGAGAGGGAAAAGGTCCGGTTAGTTAGTTGATCCTTATAGTGTATCTGCTGCTTAGCTAATACTTCTCGACAGCTATGCTTCAGTGTCAGGTTATCATCCCAGCCACTTAGCATCTGTTTTCTTTGAGCCTATGATGTTTCTGCGTAACAGCTGTCAGCCGATACATTTCTTTTGATATGTTTCTACCATCGGCTGGTTAGTTGATCCGGTTGTTACCCTTCTAATATCGGCTACTGCCGATACAACTCTTTTGTTCTGTCCTACATCGGCTGCACATAGTCGATGTATCGGAGATGCCCACACAATCTTAGGATTCTTGCCATCGGCCGACCCAAGCCGATTTTGGTTGCTTTTCCATGTCGGTCAAACACGGCCGATCGATCCTTAGTTTCCCCATCCTTATCCACACACTTCTATCAGTCGATTTATCGACTGAGAGGTCGGCCTTATACTTATCGGTCACATACCCTCAACCACACTCCCATCGGCTGTACGTCACTCAACAGTTGTGCTGACGTAATCGAGCCGATGCAACCACACCTAGTTACCTAGAATAACACTTAAGCACATCTCAGTCAAGACACAACTGCTTTTGGAATCATCCCTATGCTAAAGTAATCGATGCTTTCATCGATCAATTAGAAAACCGATGCACCTATCAATCGGCTACCCAGACCAAAGTACACAACCCTAGATCAGTAAGATCGCACAATAGACATGCCTCTGTTAGGCACGACCTAAGCTCATCAATCAGCTAAACCCCCGTTGTTTCCAATTGGCTCTGTTGTAATCTTCAATGAGTAGCCGATTCCAATTAGTTATCCCTCTAAAGCTCTGTCTAAGTTTAATTTAGATCTTTCTGGTTGTTACGTGAGTGGTATGTTAAATGAGTGTTGGATTGCAACTTTGTTGTGAAGTAAAATAGCCTTATGTCCACACTTTGAATGTAATGTTGCATTGCATGTAGATACGACTACTTCGGCAAACGGTACCTACGAGATCTCCCCGAAGTCTGTGGAGGATGTTCCTGAAGACCAAATGAATATCACCAAGGGATTAACTGAAGCCCCGAACCAAAGTTCGGAAGATATTGACATTTCTGGCTTCAGCCCCACCAGTAAAGGCAAGCCCCGGATATAAACCACTATTTTATTTACACTGCAATCTATATCTATTTACATATTCTATGCATTAAGTTCTTAGGAATTGCTTGAAACCCTAGTTGCATTTCCCTAGGAATCAATGTATTGAGTAGTAGCACTTGAGTCCGACTAGCTGCTATGCTAATAGGACCGGTAGAAGTCGGGTGATTTCCTATCACTTGCGCGATATAGGAGTTGTAATGTTTATATTCCTGTTATCACTATAAGGATGACGGACGGGAGTTTTGTGAGGTATCATGGTTGAGGTGATACCCCGTCTGTGTTGTTGAATCTGTTAAGGTCGCAGCGTGTGGAAGTGCGGGTTAAGTGTTTGAAAGTACTAACCACATGCCGTGAAATATGGTAAGCGGTAAGCCTAGTAGCCAATCGGCCCGAGGAGTGGACATACCTCCCACCACTCGTCTTGCTTCTTCTGGTTACTTATGTTCGACGTGTGGGAATCCGTGTTGCAAGGGCAACCAGGAGTACGGGTTTTGTAGTCGCGCTACAGACGTACGTCCTGCACTTTGGAAGTGCGTATGGTCCTGCAGTCGCTTGTGGTGGACCTGTCCACGAGTCGGAATGAAAGGCAAATGGTTGCTTCGGAATGACCCTTTGGTGTTCCAAGCGTGTGAGTTAGGTTTACCTTGCAAGGTTGAATTTTGATTCAGGAATCGTCCGCCTCTCACGATGAATGAGACTGCTTATCCCCTTTTCCACATTGAGTAATAAGAGCAATTATATGGTTATCAAAGATGATGTTTGACCAAAGATTTTACCATGCTTGAATAGCTATAGGTGCTCATCTAGATTGAATAATCACATAGAATTTGAAAGCTAAAAGTTGACATTAAGGATCTACCCTTTATTGATTTTCAGCTGAAAATAAACCCAGAACCCTTGAAAAGCTTTCATGAGTCTAGTTATGGGCTAAAGTATACCCAATTCCGGGTAAGTCTTGATGAGTATTAGTATACTCAGCCTTGCTAGTTATATGTTTTGCAGGTAGTGTCCTGAAGACCCTACTCTTCCCCTGTCTTGGCCCTGTGCTCTTCCGGAAGGTTGGTCCATGGGTTGGGAACCGTCCCCGGCCAACATTGATGATCCCAAGTGATGTCGTGCCCGGGCTTAGCATGACATCCGTCTTGACGACGTGCTGTGCATTGACACGTATGTTTTCCGCTGCTAAAAACCATAAGCTTTAACAGTTTGTAATAACTTTTCTATATTTGGAACTTAGTATTACTTTTGGAGACTTTTATAATGTAATTCTCTGTGATGTAAAATATGATGGTAACTGTATCTCTGGACTCATCTTCGTGTGAGGTAACCTTATTTGATCCTGTGTATCGGTGGTTTATCGGGACGTTACCCGACAGGCCAAGGGATTATACCGTTTGAAGCACGTTGGAGCCCCCGGAAGTGGACTCGCGTACTTGAGCCGGTATAATTCAGGTTGGTTCTGCCACAGATATCTTGATGATTCTGTTGTATATATGCGTGATTTAATCCTGACGCATATATGATTGATTTATATCCATGTAAATCGGGTGTAATAGAATTGGTATCAGAGCTATGTCGACTGTAGGACAAAGCCTAGTTAGAAATGGTCGAGCTTAAGGATTTCTTTCCTCTTGTCTTGCTTCCGCAAAATCTAAAATCGTCACTGCTTCTATTCCTTGAGTCCTAAACTTTGATCTGCTTGCTCTCTCTCTTGTCCTTCCCGAGAAATAGTTTGATCTTTTCTGTAGATGTGGACCTGTAATTTTCTATCTATCCTCATAAGCCTAGGATGTCTTTGCAAAAATATGCTAGAGCATCTGTTTGTTTTTAGTCGAGTGGTGTGATAAACTCGGCTAAAGTGTGGATATTGAATGTTTTTCATCCCGGAATTGTACAATACCGGTCACTTATAAATTTCGTTTTTGCTGCAAACAGATGGTGAACACCAGGAGAACCGGCACCGGTTCTGGCCAACAGGGGCAGAACAACCAGAGTACTGGCCAGCCGATGCCTCTACCTCTGACTCTGGAGCAGTACTTCCAGCTCCAGATGCAGATGATGGCTACCCTGAACAATACTGTTCAGGCTCTGCAGCAGGCCCACGCTCAGCCGCCGCCTCCTCCACCACAGCAGCCCCGCGACAGGTGTGCGGACTTTCTGAGGGGTCACCCGCCGACGTTCTCCCATGCGGCTGATCCACTCCAGGCAGACCACTGGCTTCGTTCGGTGGAGCGTCAGTTGGACGTCGCTCAATGCGACGACCGGGAGCGAGTTCTATACACGGCAGGGCAGCTGCGAGGCTCAGCTCTTGATTGGTGGGAGTCTTACCCAGCTCGGGACCGCGACGCCCTCACTTGGGTCCAGTTCCGGGAACGCTTTAGGAACCACCACATCCCCACTGGAGTCATGAAGATGAAGCACAAGGAGTTTCTTGCGCTTAAGCAGGTAAATTAGAGTAAAATCTTTCCGCAACTCCTTTTGAGCTCAAGCCCACCCTTGTTTAACTCCATGAAATAGGAAATGCTGAGTAATTTCCATCTTCTTTTTCTGGCACTTATCATTTCAGGGAGCAATGATGGTCCATGGGTTGGGAACCGTCCCCGGCCAACATTGATGATCCCAAGTGATGTCGTGCCCGGGCTTAGCATGACATCCGTCTTGACGACGTGCTGTGCATTGACACGTATGTTTTCCGCTGCTAAAAACCATAAGCTTTAACAGTTTGTAATAACTTTTCTATATTTGGAACTTAGTATTACTTTTGGAGACTTTTATAATGTAATTCTCTGTGATGTAAAATATGATGGTAACTGTATCTCTGGACTCACCTTCGTGTGAGGTAACCTTATTTGATCCTGTGTATCGGTGGTTTATCGGGACGTTACCCGACAGGCCAAGGGATTATACCGTTTGAAGCACGTTGGAGCCCCCGGAAGTGGACTCGCGTACTTGAGCCGGTATAATTCAGGTTGGTTCTGCCACAGATATCTTGATGATTCTGTTGTATATATGCGTGATTTAATCCTGACGCATATATGATTGATTTATATCCATGTAAATCGGGTGTAACAGAATTGGTATCAGAGCTATGTCGACTGTAGGACAAAGCCTAGTTAGAAATGGTCGAGCTTAAGGATTTCTTTCCTCTTGTCTTGCTTCCGCAAAATCTAAAATCATCACTGCTTCTATTCCTTGAGTCCTAAACTTTGATCTGCTTGCTCTCTCTCTTGTCCTTCCTGAGAAATAGTTTGATCTTTTCTGTAGATGTGGACCTGTAATTTTCTATCTATCCTCATAAGCCTAGGATGTCTTTGCAAAAATATGCTAGAGCATCTGTTTGTTTTTAGTCGAGTGGTGTGATAAACTCGGCTAAAGTGTGGATATTGAATGTTTTTCGTCCCGGAATTGTACAATACCGGTCACTTATAAATTTCATTTCTGCTGCAAACAGATGGTGAACACCAGGAGAACCGGCACCAGTTCTGGCCAACAGGGGCAGAACAACCAGAGTACTGGCCAGCCGATGCCTCTACCTCTGACTCTGGAGCAGTACTTCCAGCTCCAGATGCAGATGATGGCTACCCTGAACAATACTGTTCAGGCTCTGCAGCAGGCCCACGCTCAGCCGCCGCCTCCTCCACCACAGCAGCCCCGCGACAGGTGTGCGGACTTTCTGAGGGGTCACCCGCCGACGTTCTCCCATGCGGCTGATCCACTCCAGGCAGACCACTGGCTTCGTTCGGTGGAGCGTCAGTTGGACGTCGCTCAATGCGACGACCGGGAGCGAGTTCTATACACGGCAGGGCAGCTGCGAGGCTCAGCTCTTGATTGGTGGGAGTCTTACCCAGCTCGGGACCGCGACGCCCTCACTTGGGTCCAGTTCCGGGAACGCTTTAGGAACCACCACATCCCCACTGGAGTCATGAAGATGAAGCACAAGGAGTTTCTTGCGCTTAAGCAGGTAAATTAGAGTAAAATCTTTCCGCAACTCCTTTTGAGCTCAAGCCCACCCTTGTTTAACTCCATGAAATAGGAAATGCTGAGTAATTTCCATCTTCTTTTTCTGGCACTTATCATTTCAGGGAGCAATGATGGTCCATGGGTTGGGAACCGTCCCCGGCCAACATTGATGATCCCAAGTGATGTCGTGCCCGGGCTTAGCATGACATCCGTCTTGATGACGTGCTGTGCATTGACACGTATGTTTTCCGCTGCTAAAAACCATAAGCTTTAACAGTTTGTAATAACTTTTCTATATTTGGAACTTAGTATTACTTTTGGAGACTTTTATAATGTAATTCTCTGTGATGTAAAATATGATGGTAACTGTATCTCTAGACTCACCTTCGTGTGAGGTAACCTTATTTGATCCTGTGTATCGGTGGTTTATCGGGACGTTACCCGACAGGCCAAGGGATTATACCGTTTGAAGCACGTTGGAGCCGCCGGAAGTGGACTCGCGTACTTGAGCCGGTATAATTCAGGTTGGTTCTGCCACAGATATCTTGATGATTCTGTTGTATATATGCGTGATTTAATCCTGACGCATATATGATTGATTTATATCCATGTAAATCGGGTGTAACAGAATTGGTATCAGAGCTATGTCGACTGTAGGACAAAGCCTAGTTAGAAATGGTCGAGCTTAAGGATTTCTTTCCTCTTGTCTTGCTTCCGCAAAATCTAAAATCGTCACTGCTTCTATTCCTTGAGTCCTAAACTTTGATCTGCTTGCTCTCTCTCTTGTCCTTCCCGAGAAATAGTTTGATCTTTTCTGTAGATGTGGACCTGTAATTTTCTATCTATCCTCATAAGCCTAGGATGTCTTTGCAAAAATATGCTAGAGCATCTGTTTGTTTTTAGTCGAGTGGTGTGATAAACTCGGCTAAAGTGTGGATATTGAATGTTTTTCGTCCCGGAATTGTACAATACCGGTCACTTATAAATTTCGTTTCTGCTGCAAACAGATGGTGAACACCAGGAGAACCGGCACCGGTTCTGGCCAACAGGGGCAGAACAACCAGAGTACTGGCCAGCCGATGCCTCTACCTCTGACTCTGGAGCAGTACTTCCAGCTCCAGATGCAGATGATGGCTACCCTGAACAATACTGTTCAGGCTCTGCAGCAGGCCCACGCTCAGCCGCCGCCTCCTCCACCACAGCAGCCCCGCGACAGGTGTGCGGACTTTCTGAGGGGTCACCCGCCGACGTTCTCCCATGCGGCTGATCCACTCCAGGCAGACCACTGGCTTCGTTCGGTGGAGCGTCAGTTGGACGTCGCTCAATGCGACGACCGGGAGCGAGTTCTATACACGGCAGGGCAGCTGCGAGGCTCAGCTCTTGATTGGTGGGAGTCTTACCCAGCTCGGGACCGCGACGCCCTCACTTGGGTCCAGTTCCGGGAACGCTTTAGGAACCACCACATCCCCACTGGAGTCATGAAGATGAAGCACAAGGAGTTTCTTGCGCTTAAGCAGGTAAATTAGAGTAAAATCTTTCCGCAACTCCTTTTGAGCTCAAGCCCACCCTTGTTTAACTCCATGAAATAGGAAATGCTGAGTAATTTCCATCTTCTTTTTCTGGCACTTATCATTTCAGGGAGCAATGATGGTCCATGGGTTGGGAACCGTCCCCGGCCAACATTGATGATCCCAAGTGATGTCGTGCCCGGGCTTAGCATGACATCCGTCTTGATGACGTGCTGTGCATTGACACGTATGTTTTCCGCTGCTAAAAACCATAAGCTTTAACAGTTTGTAATAACTTTTCTATATTTGGAACTTAGTATTACTTTTGGAGACTTTTATAATGTAATTCTCTGTGATGTAAAATATGATGGTAACTGTATCTCTAGACTCACCTTCGTGTGAGGTAACCTTATTTGATCCTGTGTATCGGTGGTTTATCGGGACGTTACCCGACAGGCCAAGGGATTATACCGTTTGAAGCACGTTGGAGCCGCCGGAAGTGGACTCGCGTACTTGAGCCGGTATAATTCAGGTTGGTTCTGCCACAGATATCTTGATGATTCTGTTGTATATATGCGTGATTTAATCCTGACGCATATATGATTGATTTATATCCATGTAAATCGGGTGTAACAGAATTGGTATCAGAGCTATGTCGACTGTAGGACAAAGCCTAGTTAGAAATGGTCGAGCTTAAGGATTTCTTTCCTCTTGTCTTGCTTCCGCAAAATCTAAAATCGTCACTGCTTCTATTCCTTGAGTCCTAAACTTTGATCTGCTTGCTCTCTCTCTTGTCCTTCCCGAGAAATAGTTTGATCTTTTCTGTAGATGTGGACCTGTAATTTTCTATCTATCCTCATAAGCCTAGGATGTCTTTGCAAAAATATGCTAGAGCATCTGTTTGTTTTTAGTCGAGTGGTGTGATAAACTCGGCTAAAGTGTGGATATTGAATGTTTTTCGTCCCGGAATTGTACAATACCGGTCACTTATAAATTTCGTTTCTGCTGCAAACAGATGGTGAACACCAGGAGAACCGGCACCGGTTCTGGCCAACAGGGGCAGAACAACCAGAGTACTGGCCAGCCGATGCCTCTACCTCTGACTCTGGAGCAGTACTTCCAGCTCCAGATGCAGATGATGGCTACCCTGAACAATACTGTTCAGGCTCTGCAGCAGGCCCACGCTCAGCCGCCGCCTCCTCCACCACAGCAGCCCCACGACAGGTGTGCGGACTTTCTGAGGGGTCACCCGCCGACGTTCTCCCATGCGGCTGATCCACTCCAGGCAGACCACTGGCTTCGTTCGGTGGAGCGTCAGTTGGACGTCGCTCAATGCGACGACCGGGAGCGAGTTCTATACACGGCAAGGCAGCTGCGAGGCTCAGCTCTTGATTGGTGGGAGTCTTACCCAGCTCGGGACCGCGACGCCCTCACTTGGGTCCAGTTCCGGGAACGCTTTAGGAACCACCACATCCCCACTGGATTCATGAAGATGAAGCACAAGGTGTTTCTTGCGCTTAAGCAGGTAAATTAGAGTAAAATCTTTCCGCAACTCCTTTTGAGCTCAAGCCCACCCTTGTTTAACTCCATGAAATAGGAAATGCTGAGTAATTTCCATCTTCTTTTTCTGGCACTTATCATTTCAGGGAGCAATGATGGTGACTGAGTATCATGACCGTTTCCTCCAGCTCGCTCGCTACGCCCCCTCTGGGGTCACCAATGATGGCGATAAGCAGGAGCGCTTCAGGGAGGGACTGGATGATCACATTGAGTACACGCTCATGAACCACCGCTTCGACAACTTCAACCATCTGGTTGACTCCACCCTCAACACCGAGCGCAAGCGCCGGGAGATTGAAGACAAGAAGAGAAAGATGACTCCTTCCGCGTCTGGCAGCAACACCCGGCCTCGGTGCCAGCACCCGCAGCAGAGGCCACTTCAGTCGTACCAGCCGTGACAGCAGCAGTACCCACCTCGTTCTCAGCAGCAGCAGCAGGCAGGACAGGGCTAGAGGTTCCTAGTACCTCCAGCACACCCAGCTCCACCGGCCCCACCAGCTCCATGGCAGGGAGTGCCTACTCCTACCGGACAGCAGGTACACTACGCCAACGCTTGTCCCCAGAAGGCGCAGTCTGGACCGCAGGGGCGCCCAGCTCAGCCCAGGGCGCCATCACAGGGCAGGGTGAACCACGTGATGGCCGAGTCGGCGGCCGAGGCTCCTAACGTGGTTATTGGTACATTCATGGTTAACACCCACCCTGCTACAATTCTTTTCGATACTGGTGCTACGCATTCATTTATTACTCAGTCATTTGCTGAGAAACATCGTATACCAGTATCCTGCATGAGGACTCCTATGGTAGTTACTACACCTGGAGGGAAGATCCATACCTGCTCTATCTGTTCCAGGATTAGTGTGATCATAAGGGGGGTAGAGTTCCGCACCGGGCTTATCATCATTGACTCGGTGGGTATCGATGTGATCTTGGGGATGGAGACCCTTGCTAGATGGGGTGTCAGGATTGATTGTGCTCAGAGGACTATCCACTTGTCAGCACCGGACGGACAGGAAGTTATAGTCAGTGCTTCAGAGCCTTCTGGATTTCTTTGTTAGATGGAGGCTAGACCCACGAATGGTATTCGCGTGGTGTCTGAATTCCCGGATGTTTTTCCGGAAGATTTGCCAGGTATGCCGCCTGATCGTGATATTGAGCTTTCTATTGATCTCTTGCCTGGCACAGCTCCTATTGCTAAGCGGCCCTATCGTATGGCACCCGTTGAGCATGAGGAAGTTAAGAAGACAATCGACGAGCTGCTAGCCAAGGGCTATATCCGCCGCAGCTTCTCTCCTTGGGCTTTTCCTGTATTGCTTGTAGAGAACAAGGATGGCGCGAAGAGAATGTGCATCGATTATTGGGATCTGAATGCAGTCACCATCAAGAACAAGCATCCATTACCCCGTATTGAGGATCTCTTTGATCAGCTTCAGGGTGCTTGTGTATTCTCGAAGATTGATCTGCGTTTGGGTTATCACCAGCTGAAGATTCGTCCTGAGGATATCCCGAAGACGGCATTCACCTGCAAGTATGGGCTATACGAGTATACGGTCATATCCTTCGGCTTGACCAATGCTCCGGCTTTCTTCATGCATCTGATGAACAAGGTTTTCATGGATTATCTGGACACCTTTGTGGTGATATTCATTGATGATATCCTAGTATATTCCAAGTCAGAGGCAAAGCATGAGAAGCATCTGAAGCTCATGTTGCAGAGGTTGAGAGAGCACAAGCTGTATGCCAAGCTTAGCAAGTGCGAATTCTGGATTGATGAGGTTCCATTCCTCAGTCATGTCATCTCCAAGGGAGGTATTGCGGTGGACCCCGGCAAGGTGAAGGTGCTTGACTGGGAGGTGCCGCATACCGTGAAGGAAGTTCGTTCCTTTCTTGGCTTAGCAGGATATTATCGGAGGTTCATTGAGAATTTCTCCAAGATTGGAAGCCTTTGACTTCCTTGCTAGAGAAGGGTGTGGATTTCTCCTAGACTGATGAGCATCAGATGGCCTTCGATGAGCTGAAGAAGAGGTTAACTACGGCGCCAGTCCTTACTCTGCCAGACCAGAGCAAGAGGTTCACAGTGTATTGTGATGCTTCGATGGATGGTCTCGGTTGTGTTCTGATGCAGGAAGGCAGAGTTATAGCTTATGCTTCACTGCAGTTGCGCCGGCACGAGCTGAATTATCCCACACATGATCTGGAGTTAGCCGCAGTTGTGCATGCTTTGAAGATATGGAGACATTACTTGTTTGGGCAGAGGTGTGACATTTACACTGATCACAAGAGCCTCAAGTACATTTTCACTTAGAGTGAGCTGAACATGCGGCAGAGAAGATGGCTAGAGTTAGTCAAGGATAATGACCTGGAGATTCACTATCATCCGGGCAAGGCCAATGTTGTAGCAGATGCTCTGAGCAGGAAAAGTTATGTCAACATGGCCATGGCTTTTCAGATGCCTCAGGAGTTATGCGAGGAATTTGAGCAGTTGAGTCTGGGTTTCTTGCATCACACCTCGAGTGCATCATTCGAGGCAGAACCCACTCTAGAGGCAGAGATCAGGTAGCATCAGAAAGAAGATAAGAAGCTGTAGGAGATCCGTGAACTTCTCAAGATTGGCAAAGCACCTCATCTCAGAGAGGATGATCAGGGTACCTTGTGGTACAAGGGCCGGATATGTGTGCTAGATGTAAAGGATCTCAGGAAGCTGATTTTGAGTGAGGCTCATGATACAGCATATTCCATTCATCTGGGCAGCATGAAGATGTATTATGACCTCAAGGAACGATTCTGGTGGTATGGGATGAAGCATTCCGTTGCAGAGTACGTGGCTATTTGTGACACCTGTTGTGGCAGAACCAACCTAAATTACACCGGCTCAAGTACGCGAGTCCACTCTTGAGAGCTCTAACGTACTTCAAACGGTATAATCCCTTGGTCTGTCGGGTAACGTCCCGATAAACCACCGATTGCAGGATCAAACAAGGTACCTCGCATGAAGACGAGTCCAGAGATACAAACGCCATCACATTTTACAGCACAAGCAGATATACTACATGAGTGTTTAAAGGTAACCTCAGTTCTCAACTGATGGAAATTATTACAAAACAGTTTTAAGTTTCAAGTCATGGCAGCAGAGTTTAAAACACGGGCACTGTACACGTCGCCAGTTTAGATATCATGCTAGCCGTGGCATGATATCATTCGGAGGGCTCTGTGTTGGCTGGGGATGGGTCCCACTGCATGGACCAACCATCGGGCAGCGAGTAAGGCCATGGCATAGGCAGAGCAGGGTCGTCAGGGGGATTACTTGAATAAAAGTCACAATGCAAGACTAAGTATGCTAATACTTAGCAAGGCTTACCCGTTCATGGTATATTTAGCCATGTAACTAGACTTATGAAGGCTTTAAAGGTTATGGGTAAAGTTTTCAGCTGAAAAGCAATAAAGAGTAGATCCTTAATTTCAAATGTTAGCTTTCAAATTCTATGTGATTATCCATTCTAGATAAGCGCCTATGACTAGTCAAGCATGGTAGAATCTTTAGCCAAACATCATCTTTGATAATCACAAAGTTGCTCTTGTTACTCTATGTGGCAAAGGGATCAAGCAGTCTCAATCTCCGCGAGAAACGGATGATTCTTGAATCGAATTTCAGCCTTGCAAGGGTAAACCTAACTCACACGCTTGGAACTTTCAGAGATCATTCTGAAGCAACCGTTTGCCTTTCATTCCGACTCATGGATCAGATCCACCACAAGCGACTGCAGAACCATACGCACCTCCAATGTGCAGGACGTACGTCTGTAGAGCGACTACACGACCGTACTCCTATTGCCCTGCAACACGTATTCCCACACGTCGAAGCGAGTAATAGGAAAAACCAAATATGAGTGGTGGGAGTTATGTCCACTCCTCAGGCCGATTGGTTACTAGGCTTACCGCTTACCATATTTCGCAGCATGTGGCTAGTACTTTCACACGCTTAACCACCACTACCACACATTGCGACCTTATCAAATTCATCAACACAGACGGGTATGATCTCAACCATGATACCTCTCATAATTCCCGCCCGTCATCCTTATAGTGATTACAGGAATGTAAACATTGCAACTTCTATATCGCGCGAGTGACAGGAAATCACCCGACTTCTACCGGTCCTATTAGCATAGCGGCTATTCGAACTCAAGTGCTAATATCCAGTACATTGGTTCCTAGGAAAATGCAACTAGGGTTTTTCATACAATTCCTAAAAACTTAATGCATAGATAGGTATAAATAATATAGATTGCAGTGTAAATAAAGTAAGGGTTATGTCCGGGGCTTGCCTTCTTGAGTAGGGTTGGGGGCAGAAGTGTCAAAGTTTTCTGAACTTTGGTTCGGAGCTTCAGTTAGATCTCCGACGGCGTTCCCGGGGTCTTCAGAAACTTCCACTTCTTGATCCAGGATCAGCTCGTAGTCTCCGTCGGCGAGAGTAGTCGAGTCTACATGATATGCAAAGTTATAATTTAAGGGATGCATATACTTTTATTTTATTTCATGATAAAGTTGCAATCCAATGAAAATATAATTTACTTATTACATATATCATTTACATATCTACTGGGCAGTCATTTATCGGGTGTATGTTAACTTAGTTAGCGTCATTAGGCAACATGTCCAAATAAATTACTATAGCATTGGGTTGAAATTTCTGTCAATTATAGATTAAGTTATTATCAATTTATTAGGATTTTATTTCTATAGGAATTGTGCTTACGAGGATAATTACTAATAAAGCTTACTTATTTAGATAGTATCTAGATCTATATCCACTTGTAAGACTTTATCCTAGCTTTTTGTGTATGGGTTACACCACTCAATTACAATATTTCAAAATAATTTCATGATTTTTGAGCATTTAAAACTACACATATTAAATGCATTAAATCATTTAAGCTTTATTCAAGTTTAAACCTAAACATTACAAAATTATTATATACATAGTAGGTTAAATATTTTTCCTAAGTACTACATGTCAAAACCAGATTAACACAATTGGTTTCACATTTTTACCATTTTTCTGCTATTTACTATGTATTTCTTTAGCCTACAACTAATTAAACTTAGTATTTAAACTAGAGCACAAAATTGTAGATCTTAGAATAAGGAATCTAACAAATTTTAGTTTGCATTTTTATGATTTTTCCTTGAATTGTTATGGAATTTCAAAATCTGCAGCAGAAATAACACACGGGGGTCCTTCCGGCACTATTTATATGTGTCTTGGCTTTGCAGACAGTCCCCTGGGCTTTCAATTCTTTTAATCCTGAGGTTCTTGGCCAGAGGTGAAAGGGGAACAGGGGTTGGACGGCCGTGTTCCGGCGAGGAGGGTCACAGGCGGCGAGGTCCGAGGGGAGGGGAAGTTTCAGGGGCTCACGGCGGTTTGATTGCACCATGTGTCAAGGGTAGAGGTGCCCGGGAAGGGGGATCTCGACGGGAGCCCGGAGTGGTGGCGGAGGGGTCAACGACGACGATGATGCTCCGGCGGCCGGCGTCGGTGAAGGACCTGCGCATGAGCTCCAGTGAGTTGCGGGGAAGGTATTAGTGCAGTCAATTGGGAGCACAAGCTTCGGTTTAGGGGCAACCGGCGGGTGCAGTGACAATGGCGGCGGAGGTAAACGCCGGCAAGTGTCGGGGAGTCGATGCAGTACACTAGGGAACCAATGGAGGGGTTGTGGAGCGTCATGGGGTCGAGAGGGAGCTGACTGAGCGGTTGTCATGGTGCAAAAGGGCTTGGAGTGAGCTGCCCACGGCGAGCAGGAGACAGTGGCGGAACTCGTGCTGGCCAGAGCTGTGGAAGACGAGGCTCAGATGCGGGAGGGTGAAATTGAACAGGCTGGAGAGCACCAGTGGGCCACTGCGGTGCTCTAGCAGCGCTGGATTGGGGTTCAGAGGTAGCGAGGGTGGCTGACAACGGTGGGCAGTGGTGGCGGTGGAGGTTCGGTGAGGGAGTGAGCTCGGGAAAGAGGAAATGCGGTGGAAAAGAAGTGCGGCAACGAGTAAACAAGGTCACAGAGTGGTCGTTGAGCGCGTGTTAAGGCCAGGAGGGTGCGGTGGGTGCGAACAGGAGCTGGCAATGGCGGCGATGATGTGGCGGCCGGCGGTGGCTCGGGGAAATCGTGGCGTGTGCGGAGGAGGGCAGTGGGGAAGGGGAACAGGGCCAGGGTAGGGAGAGATGGACGCGTGGGGGTCGATCCAGCAGGAGGTGGAGCGGCGGTGGTGGCAGAGCGGCGGCCAGGGGGGAGGCTCTGCACTGACGGCAGGAGGAGCAGAGCAGGGCAGCACGTGCTCGAGGAAGTAGAAGAGAGGGGAGGGGTCCGGGGGGCCTATTTCGAAATCTCAAAATTCCAGGGACTTCTCAGTAAACTAAGATTTCCCACTGATGTAGAGGTCTAATGAAGAAATGCCTTGGAGAGTTTTTCAAGCTCTACAATATTGTTTTAGGGCTCAAGTTCAAAAACCCAAAGCTTATAGCTTTACATGTTAAATTTTGAACAAAGGTTATATTTGAATTACTTTTGTCCTTACTGGGGTAGATTTCATGTAATTTTGGACACATTTGTAAGTTTTCATGGGATGTCATGATGATTTGTATTCTTACATTTTTGCCCTTAAGTAAACTTTGAAAGTTACTCTTATACTTCAATAATTTGCATAAAAGGACCCATATTTTTACATTAATCACATCTAGGTCCCTATTTTTACACAAAGACCCATTTTTCTTAGAATTGTAACATATCTTTTGCACTTTCTTTCCTATGGTGATATAAATTTGACACCTAGTGTTATATTTTTCCTAGGTTTTGATGCTACCTCCCATTTTACCCAACTAACACTAAAGGACCTATATTTTATAGAATTACAATTATACCCCTATTCCTTTGAACTACACACATACACCATAACAAGCATACACATTTCACACTAAATCTAGTGTCTATATTTCTAATTACCTGAATGTCACAGCCTTCCCCCCTAAAAAGAATCTCATCCCGAGATTCTGAAGCAGAATAGAATCGGACGATTAGATTTGGGATTTGGCTTGAAGGAAGTTTGGGAAGTTTCGTTGAAGATAGGATTCTGTTTCCCAAGTTTCTTCTTCTTCGGTGTGATAATCCCATAAGATCTTATACATCTTAATCTTTTTTCTTCTAGTGACTCTTTCTTTGGTATCTAGGATTTGGATAGGTTGTTCGGTGTAAGTTAGATTAGGTTCAATCACAATGGCACGGGTCTCAACGATCTCTGTAGGTACTTTGATACATTTCTTGAGTTGAGAGATATGGAAGACATCATGAATGGCAGCCAATTGAGATGGAAGATGAATTCTGTAAGCCACTGGGCCATAGACTTTAAGGATCTCGAAGAGTCCGACATATCGGGGTGCTAACTTCCCTTTTATGCCGAAACGTTGAACACCTTTGGTGGAAGATACTCGGAGATAGACAAAATCCCCTACTTGGAATTGCAGAGGTTTTCTTCTTTGATCTGCATAACTCTTTTGTCTAGACTGGGCTATTTTAAGATTGGTTTGAATAACCTTGACCTTATCTTCAGCTTTGACAACTAGGTCTGGTCCAAAGATTTTGCGTTCGCCGGTCTCGGACCAACTCAAAGGAGTTCGACATCTTCGACCGTATAACGCTTCAAATGGAGCCATCTGAAGACTAGACTGATAGCTATTGTTGTAAGAAAAGTCGGCCAAGGTGAGACACTTGTCCCAGCTTGTACCATAGTGAATAATACAAGCTCGGAGCATGTCTTCAAGAATTTGGTTGACTCGCTTAGTCTGTCCATCAGTCTGGGGATGATATGCAGAGCTTCGAATTAGTTTGGTTCCAAGAGCAGACTGCAATTGTTCCCAGAAGTGTGCAATGAATTGGACCCCTTGATCAGAAATGATGGTCTTAGGGACACCATGCAACTAAACAATTTGATCAAGATAGACTTCGGCATACTTCTTAGCAGAATAAGTGGTATGCACGGGAAGAAATTGAGCAGTTTTAGTAAGTCTATCAATGATTACCCATATGGAGTCATGTTTTTGAGATGTGTTAGGAAGACTGACCATGAAATCCATACTAATGTCTTCCCACTTCCATGATGGAATGGGTAATGGTCGGAGTGTACCAGATGCTTTTAGGTGACTAGCTTTGACTCTCTAGCACATATCACACTCAGATACATATTTGGAAATTTCTCTCTTCATTCTGGTCCACTAAAAATTTTGTCAAAGATCTTGATACATTTTGGTACTACCAGGATGAATAGAGAATTTAGATAGATTTGCTTCATCAAGGATTTGTTTACGAAGTTGAGGATCTTTAGGTACAACAATACGATTGTTGAACCATAGGACTCCTTGATGATCGGTGTGAAAACACTTGTATTTGGCTTCTCCCTGAGATAGTTTTAGCTTGATAATTTTGATGCCTTCATTATGTAATTGCGACATGATAATTCTATCTTGAAGAGTAGATTCAATAGATAATAGATGTACACTACCTTGAGGAATAATTACTAGATTGAGTTTTCTCATTTGATTGCAAAGAGTGTCATTGAAAGTTTCTATGGATAAGCAATGACAATGTGCCTTGCGGCTAAGTGCATCCGCAACCACATTGGCCTTGCCAGGATGGTAGTGTACCTCAAGATCATAGTCTTTGATCAGTTCTAACCATCGCCTTTGCCTCATATTCAGGTCAGCTTGAGTAAAGATATATTTGAGGCTCTTATGGTCAGTGTAGATGTTACACTTAGCACCCATAAGATGATGTCTCCAGATCTTGAGAGCATGAATAACTGCTGCCAATTCAAGATCATGGGTTGGGTAGTTTTGCTTGTGATTTTGGAGCACTCGGGATGCATAAGCAATGACCCGGTTGTTTTGCATAAGAACACAACCAAGGCCAGTTCCAGAAGCATCACAATAGACATCAAAAGGCTGGGTTTTATCTGGCTGAGCTAGCACTGGAGCGGTTGTTAGAAGTTTTCTCAAGGTGTGGAATGCTTCTTCACACTTGTCGTCCCAATGGAACTTAACCTCTTTCTTAAGTAGCTCAGTCATGGGTTCAGCTATCTTGGAGAAGTCTGGAATAAATCGGCGATAGTATGCCGCTAATCCAAGGAAACTTCGGATTTGATGGACTGAAGTTGGAGTCTTCCAATCCATAACCTCCTGGACTTTGGTTGAATCAACCGATATGCCTTCACTAGAGATAGTATGTCACAAAAATTTCACACTATCCAACTAGAATTCACATTTCGAGAATTTGGCATAAAGGCGATGATCACGTAGTCGTTGAAGAACGACACATATATGATTGGCATGGTATTCTTTAGTTTTGGAATATATCAGAATATCGTCGATGAAGACCACGACGAATTTGTCGAGTTCCGGTATAAAGGCTGAATTCATGAGATACATGAAATATGCCGGTGCGTTAGTAAGCCCAAATGACATAACCAGATATTCATAGAGTCCATATCTGGTCAAGAAAGTTGTTTTTGGAATGTCACAAGGCTTGATTTTGATCTGATGATAACCAGAGCGTAAGTCAATCTTAGAAAAGACCTTAGCTCCAGCTGGTTGATAGAATAAGATATCAATACGGGGAAGCGGGTACTTATTTGTAATAGTGACCGCATTGAGTGGACGATAATCGACACACAACCTTAGGCTATTGTCCTTCTTCTTTACAAAGAGAGCAGGACAACCCCAAGGTGAAGCACTTGGGCATATGAAACCTTTGTCAAGAAGATCTTGGAGTTGGATTTTTAGCTCGGCCAACTCATTTGGAGGCATGCGATACGACATCTTTGAAATAGGAGTGGTGCCAGGTTGAAGTTCGATAATAAACTCGATGTCTCTGTCTGGTGGCATTCCAGGCAACTCATCTGGAAAGACATCAGGGTACTCACAGACTACGGGAATATCTTTTACCTTGATGTCTGTGATGGCATAAGTGCAAGAGTGCAGATACTCCTGCTGAGGCAGATAGAGGGTAGTGGCTCCTTGGTGTGGTGAATTAATCTCAATAACTCGGGAGGAGATGTCTAGCAGTACTCTATGTTCGGTCATCCAATTTTGTCCCAAGTATAACATCAGTACCGTCTAAGTTTAGCAAAACCAAATCAGTTTGGATTACTTTGCTACCTAACTGAATTGGCACACTTTTAACCATTTGATTAGAAGTAATCTTTCCTTCAGGGGTAGAAATCATATATGACCCCTTGGTAGGACAAAGATCAAGTTCTATTCGGGTACCACAGTTGTTACTAATGAAACTATGAGTTGCTCCTGAATCAAATAATGTAACAACTTGTTTGTGATGAATAGAGAATGTACCCGACATGACGGGAGCTCCATCCGGAAGTTCTGCTAGGGTGGTGAAGTTAATTCGCCCTTGCCAGACTTGCATCATCGGCCTCTTGCCCTTGTTCTAGTTACCCTAATTGGGACTCTGCCCTTGATTAGGTTTCTTGGGCCGCGGACAATCTCTGATGAAGTGATCCGCAATCCCGCAATTGAAATAGCGGTAATTGCTGCTTCTCTGTTGGACTTGTTGAACATTTGGCCATGGGCCCGATTGTTGTGGTTGTTGCGGAGGTACGGGAGGTCTATACCCTCCTTGTTGTTGAGGCGGCCTGAAAACCAGTCTGCCAAACGGAGCATTCCGCGGTGGCGCTCTAGGCGGTGCATTCTGAACGAATCGATACCACGAGGGTTGAACGCCCGTGGGTCCAGTGGAAATCCTTCGCTTCTTTTTGGAACAGTGTGCCGTGATGCAATCCTCCTGAGTCAGGGCCATGTTAACCAGCTCGCTGAAAGTATTTGCCTTTATAAGGTTTAGACGTTCTTTAAGCTTAGTGCTTAAGCCCCGACGGAAACGATCTTGCTTCTTGGCGTCATTGTCAGCATGATAACCCGCATACTGACATAGGTGATTAAAAGCCTGTGCATATTGTAGTACGGTTCGGGTGCCTTGAGTAAGTGCCAAGAACTCATTCAGTTTCTGCTCCATCAATCCTTCGGGTATATGATGTGCTCTGAAAGCATTCCGGAATTCTTCCCAGGAGATAACATGGCCATCAGCTTGCATGGCACAGTAGTTATCCCACCAGATACGGGCAGCTCCGCGTAATTGTTGGGCAGCGAAGTGAGCCTTGCTAGAGTCCGCACATGGAATTGTAAGAAGAGCAAACTTAGATTCAATGGTGCGAATCCAAGCATCGGCATCAAGGGGCTCCTCCACTTTGCTGAATAGTGGGGGCTGGGTACTGAAGAAATCTTGGTAGTTTGCCACGTGAGGCTCATTACGAACCCCTCATGATTGCTGGCGCTGTTGGTTCTGCTGTGCCTGTACCAGCAGATTAAGAAGTTCGGTCTGCCGAGCCATAACCTTGGCTAGATTTGGAGGTGGCGGTGGCGGTTGTTGAGAACCACTGGCTTGATCTGCCCGGAAGCCTTCCGGGGTTCCGCGCCTGGCTCCAACCATCTGAAATATAGGAGATATCCATTATTAACCACAGAGCCTTATTCCCAATTTCAGAAGGTACACCACTCAGATAAGCAATGCATATATTCCATTCAAGCATCTCATTTTAGAATATAAAGATATTGGACAAGATGATAAAACACAAGACTTATATTATAGCACATATTCTGATTGTCCTCCACATCGCACATCCGAAGGATCCATATACAGGCCATCTATATTACAACAAATGGCACAAGGTCTAAGTAAGCTACTTACTACCTAAGCCCTTACACTTTACATGAGTTACATCTAGAGAGTTGACGATTTGACAAACTAAAGATCGTCGAGATTGCCTACAGAAGACTAACTGCCTGAAGAGGAATGATGGGGACTAAGAACAAGATCCCCATGCTCAGAATCGAGGTCTAAAACTCCCTCAATTTCTTCCGGATCTTCTTCTTCGGCTTCGGGTACTGCGGGTGTAGCTGGAGGTACCGGTTGCTACTGCAGTTCTTCAATGTGAGCCTGGGCATTGTCAGCCTCAAGGATCAGATCATGGATTTGTTCCTGGAGGAACTCAATTATTGTATTACGCTGAGTGATGATAGCATCACTCTCGTTGATCTGATCTTCTCGATGAATGATGGTCTCATCCCATGCTGCGATGATCTCATCCTTTTGAGTCACCAAGGCTTGAAGTTCCACTATCTGAGTGACTTGACGGTCGGCATTCCGATAGTGACTTTGAGCCACACTAGTCAACTGACCCATGTTACGAAGCAGCAAAATCTAATAATGGTGCTGAACATTCATGAACCTGGTGATACTATGGACCGTTTCTTCAGCCAGATCTCCAAACAAGTGACCAATATGGTCTGTCTGAAAATTCCATTCTAGATCACTGGAGTCTATAGCAGGGAACAGACCAATGGGATACGCAGCAACCTCCATTGGATGCTGGTTGCAGAAGATACTGATAGCCTCCAGAGCAGCAGTCTCGATAGTATCAACAAGACATACCCCACCACATCAACTTCTATGGGATGCCACTAGGAGCATAAAGGATGTTGAGGAATCATCATCCCAACCTGGTGTCAGTACATACGGATAGGGGCACCTCCTGCTAGGGTGTTCAGACCCTTAGCATCTCACTATCCGTAATCTACCCCTCGTCTTCTGGGTGACGTGGCATACAGCCCGGGCCTGACAGCTGGGATCATGGTCTCCGGACCTTCCCCGTGCTCTTATAGGTCCGGAGCGCCAAGGCGCCAGTAGCGGCGGCAGCGCCGTACACCATGGTGGAGGCCTCCCCAGCTGAGCCAGTAGCAGAGGAGGCTGCAGCAGAGGTAGAGGTAGCAGCGCCGGAGGTCGCGGAGGTCGCCAACACCGCCACACCTCCCGCGCAGGAGGAGGAGTCGGAGGTGGTGTACGGGAGGCACCTTCTTCCGAGCCCAACGGAGGTCCCTCTCCCCCGCCTCCTGGCCAAGAGACAGCAGGCACTGGAGGAGTTGGAGGCGGGCATCCGCTGGGAGTGGGAGAAGCTGGAGGCGGAACGCCTTCGACTCTCCAACTAGGAGCGCCGCCTGGGGGACCGCATCAAGACCGTCTCTGCCCGCTACGCCAGGGAGCGCGTCCAGCTCGTGCAGGAGCACGACGACCTACAGGGGCAGCTACAGAAGGTCCTCGAGCGAGAGGCGGCAGCTGCCCAGCGGGAGAGAGCGGCCGTCCGGTGGGAGGCGAAGGCCATCGAGCGGGAGCTCACGGCGGAGGAGAGGATGAGCGCGGCGGAGGGGTGGACAAAGATTGCCCTCGAGTTGACCAACCATGCCAAGGCAGCAATGGAGCTGATCAAGGAGCAGCAAGCTGCCCTTGTGGAACGGGAGGCAGCCGTGGTGGAGGGAGAGACCAACCTTTCCGTCTACCAGGAGGAGTTGGCGGCCCGGACCCGGAGGCTCCAGGAGCAGGAGGCGGTCGTGGAGGAAGAGGAAGCCGGACTCGCCATCCAGCAGGAAGAGCTGGCGGCCGGGACCCGGAGGCTCCAGGAGCAGGAGGCGTCTCTCCAGGAGAGGGAGGCCAAGGTGGAGAAGTTCCTGGCGGAGCGGAGCACCAGCATTGACCGGATCGTGAGGTGGGTCGGTGAAGTGAACCCCTCCCTGGATACTCTCGGACTAAGTCCCATCCGGGTCACGGAGGCCCCACCCTCACTCGGCGCTGTCCTCCCAGTGCTGGACTCCGCCGCCGAGCGGCTGCGACACCTGGAGTCCGCCATCTTCGACCTCCTGGAGATAGAAGGGCGGGCGGTCACCCGAGGAATGGTGGAGTACATTCTTACCTGCCTCCGGAGCCACGACCCCACCTTCCAACTAACTCTGGTTCTAGTTGGCCCCCTCCGGGCGACGGCGGCCGCTGCGCAGGAAGGTGTGCAGGAAGCGGCGGACATGGTGGCGACCCGTGTTCGGTGCCGTCCCGGACCTACAAGGAGAGGAGACTCCTCCGGACCACCAGCACAATCGGAGTAGTATATTTTTTGTTGTTTTTGTAATATAATTTTGTGATGTAATGTATATCCTATACATTATCAGTAATGCATTTAAGTGCTTCATGCATCTATTTGTTGCGAAAAAACTTAGCTGTTTTTCCAATTGGCGATCCTGTGATGTGCTCTCAAGCATACCAAGGTCCCCTGGCCCCCTGGGAGGTAGTCGCGATGGGTCGGGACTAGCTGCCAAACCGAGGTCCTGCATACGACTTAGGATCGATGCTTAGTAAACATCCCCAAGAGGTCCCGAACTTCGCCAGCGAGGGTCCATTGAGTTGCATAGCGAGTCAGAGCGCCATGACCTGGGTTCAAGGATTAAAGGGGTCCAGGTCCCCAGGCCCATTGTTCGAGGTACTACAGTACTCATCCTAGAGGGGCAGAGCATGTAGGCTTAGGGTGCGGAACCAGGCTAAGCGGCTACACGACCCTGGACCCCAGCAAAGAACGGGCACGTTTCCCTGAAGCCAGCTCCCGGGTAGCCCGTTCCTTTTCTCCTGCGAAGCAAAGGTCCTGGAGTAGAGACACCGCGTAACAACTCAAGATAGGTCTCGGGCACATCACGGACGTGAAGGACCACATGGGGGGTTAGTGTAATGAGAAATAAGGAAAAATAAAATCGCATAAGCCTTAAGGACATACTGAGAACAAATTTTTCCTCAACGAATTGGTACAGATAGATTGTGCGATGTACGCCAGGGGCTAGGTTTACGAGGGCGGACCACCACCGCCCTGGTCCGCACAGGTATGCTACCAATTACAAAGGAAAAAATTTTCTCTCAACTAGGCCCCTAAGGGTAGAACTTACGGAGGTGCTCAATATTCCACGGATTGGGTAGCTACATGCCTTCCGCCGTAGCCAAACGAACAGACCCGGTTGACACACCTTTGTCACCTTGAAGGGCCCCTCCCAGCTGGGGGAGAGTTTGTGCAGCCCCTCTCGGTTCAGGATTAGCCTTAGGACCAAGTCCCCGACCCGGAGCTCCCTACTATGCATGAACCGTTGATGATAGTGCCGGAGCGCTTGGTTGTACCGTGCGTTTCGGACTGCTGCTCACCATCTTCGCTCGTCGACGAGGTCTATGTCTTGGCGGCGCTGCTGTTCCTGCAAGTCTTCATCAAAAGCTTGGACTCGTAGAGAGCCCATGGTGATCTCCGGGGGAAGGCATGCTTCGGCCCCGTAGACCAGGAAGAAAGGGGTTTCCCCAGTTGCCCTTGAGCCCTCTGAAGATCTCAGCATTAGCCCGCTCGACTTGGCCATTGCTCTGGGGATGTGCCACGGAGGCGAAACAGAGCTGGATTCCAATATCTTCGCAGTACTCTTGAAAGTATTGGCTCGTAAACTAAGTCCCATTATCGGTGATGATCCAGTTCAGGACCCCGAACCGACACACGATCGACTTAAGGAAGGTTGTTGCTGACGCCTTGGTAATGTTGACCACTGGGGTTGCTTCCGGCCACTTGGTGAACCTGTCAATGGTGACGTAGAGGTATCGGTACCCGCCAACAGCCCTAGGGAAGGGTCTCAAGATATCCAACCCCCATACGTCAAAGGGCCAAGAGGAAGGAATCATCTGCAGTACCTGAGCTGGAGTGTGTATCTGCTTTGCATGGAACTGGCATGCTTTGCAGGACCTTACCAACTCAGCTGCATCCTGAAGCACTGTCAGCCAGTAAAAGCCATGCCGGAAGGCTTTACCGACCAGCGTGCGGGATGAAGAATGACTTCCGCACTCGCCTCTATGGATCTCTACGAGCAAGTCGCGGCCCTCTTCCCGAGTGATGCACCGCATGAGGATGCTGTTGGTGCCACGGCGGTAGAGATCCCCTTCTACCACCGTGTATCGCTTAGCCATCCAGACTATGCGCTCAGCAGATGCTTGGTCTTCAGGAAGGAAATTATCCTTCAGGTAATCCTGGACCTTGGAGATCCATGCATCGGGACCTTCCTGAGAAACTGGGTGTGGCTCCCCGAGGTCTTCGGGACCCTCAAGGGTGCACACAACCCTTGGCGGGCTCCACGGATGGAGCGCCGCCGGGACCGCTAGCTTCAAGGTGCTAGTCCGACCCCCTTCACCCAGATCGGCAGGCTAGGCGGAAGGCTTCAGCAGACATCTTTGGAAAACGCCCTCTGGCCCGGATGCCAGAGTTGATGCCTTCATAGAGAGTGCATTAGCCGTTGAGTTGCCTTCGCGTGGAACAAGTTGCAGTTCCAGCACATCGAAGTCCTTCTCTAGCCTCCTCATGTGAATGAGGTAGGCTGCGAGCTGGGGATTGTTGCAGCAACACTCCCCCCGGACCTGCCTGATGATGAGTTGGGACTCTCCTTTGACCAGGAGCTCCCGGACCCCCAGGGACAGAGCCACCATGAGCCCAAAAATTAAGGCCTCATACTCCACCATGTTGTTGGTCGCCTCAAAGTCAAGGTGCACCATGTACTTCACTTGCTCGCCATGTGGGTTGATGAGGACCACTCCAGCACCAGCCTTCTTATTGCATGCGAACCTGTCGAAGAAGAGTATCCAGTGAGGTCCGGTGAACACCAGAGCTCTAACCTAAGGTGGGGGGTCCGATCCATGGTCCGGACCTCTTGATGCACTTGGAGTCAGAGTACATTCTGCAACGAAGTCCGCAAGGACTTGGCTCTTGATTGCGTGGCGTGGCTGAAAGTCGAGTTGAAAACCAGCAAGCTCTGCTGCCCACTTGGCGATGTTGCCCGTGGCATTGGAATTGTGGAGGATGGCCCTCAATGGGTATGAGGTCACCACCATAATCTTGTGGGCCTGAAAATAGTGACGGAGTTTCCTGGACGCAACGAGAATAGCATTAAGGAGCTTATGCGTCTCAAGATACCTGGTCTTTGCCTCATGAAGGACCTCGCTGACGTAGTAGACCGGCTTCTGGACGGTCTTGACTTTGCCTGTTGGACTGGGTCCTTCTCCCTGTGCTGGGGACTCGTCGGACCCCAGGTTACTTGGTGCTTCCCTAGGTCGGGACCCGGCCGAACCCTCTGAAGCAGAGCCGGTTGTTACACTGGTAGAGGCCGGACCTCCCTCTCCTACAGGGGGATCCATAGGGACCCCCTGCTGGAACTGCTCGGACCTCTCAGCGACCAGCACCATGCTGATCCCTTCAGTTGTCATTGTAAGGTAAAGAAACAGTGTCTCACCTGGGAGGTGAGGTACTGCTTCATCTCCTGGAAGGCTTGTTCCGCCTCTTCAGTCCATGTGAATGGACCGGACCCCCTCATCAGCTTGAAGAAGGGGAGGGCCCTCTTTGCTAGCCTTGAGATGAAGTGGCTAAGGGCTGCAAGGGACCCCGTCAACCTCTGCACATCCTTGAGATGTGCAGGGGGTCTCATTGCCTCGATCGCCCGGATCTTATCCGGGTTCGCCTCAATCCCCCGGTGGGACACCAGGAAACCAAGGAGCTTTCCCGCCGAAATGCCAAAGACGCATTTCTCGGGGTTAAGCTTTGTAGAGGTCGCGCGTAGCTTGTCAAAGACTTGAGCTAAATTTTCTAGTAAGGAATTCGATTCTCTAGTCTTGACAACGATGTCATCAACATACACCTCAACTATATCTCTAACCAAATCACCTAAAGTGATGTTCATCGCACGAGCAAAGGTGGGTAGAGCATTAAGCAGTCCATATGGCATTACAATATAGCAATAAAGACCATCCACTGTTACAAAAGCAGTATGCTTCCTATCATCTCTAGCCATTTTGATTTGATGAAAACCAGAATAGGCATCTATAAAGGATAGCAAATCACACCCGGAGGTGGACATGCCTTATTGAGATTGGTGTAGTCGATGCACATCCGAAGCTTCCCGTTAGCCTTAGGGACAATGACCGGATTGGCCAACCACACTAGGTGGTAGACCTCTTTGATGAAGCCAGCCTGCAGCAGCTTACGGACCTCTTCACGGATGAAGTTCTGCCGCTCGATAGACTGCTTCCGTGGCTTTTGTCGGACCGGTCTGGCATCGGGGTGGATCTTCAGATGGTGCTCAATCACCTCCCTAGGGATCCCGAGCATCTGTGATGGTTCCCAGGTGAACACGTCGACATTTTCCTGGAGGAAGGCGATGAGCGTGCTTTCCTATTTGTCTCCCAGGTTCCCGCCGATGCAGGTAGTCTGGGAGGCCTCCACTTTGACCTGGACGGTCTTCATGGGAACATCGTCCGTATCGGACGGTCGGACTGTGGGTGCCTTGGCTAGAGCCTTGGCACATGAGGATGCAGGGTCGGACCCCTCCGCGCCAGCTGTCGGGGCAAGCCCTGCTGCCAATGCATGGAGCTTCTCTACCGCTACAACAGCAGCAGTCCGGTCGCTCTGCACGGTGGAATGCCTGCCGGAGACGGCATCTTGAGGACCAAGTACCCGTAATGGGCAACGACCATGAACCAGTACAGGGCCGGTCTGCCTATGATGGCATTGAAGGGGAGGTTAACTTCTGCAACTTTGAACTGCACGTTCTCAGTGCGGAAGTTGACCTCAGTCCCGAATGTGACCGGTAGGGAGATGGTCCCTACCGGGTAAACAGGATCTGGGCCCACTCCGGAGAATGTGCGCGATGGAGTCAGTTTGGACTCCGGGATCTGCAGATGTTTAAACGCTGCATAGCTGATGACGCTGAGGCCAGCGCCTCCGTCGATCAGCACGTGGTCGAGGCGGACGTTGGCGATGGTGGGTGCCATGACGAGTGGCAGCACACCAGCACCCGCTATGTTCTCCGGGCAGTCGGATGGCCCGAAGGAGATGGTGGTGCTCTTCCACCACTGATGGGGCGCCGCCTTTGGCGTCCCTGGCTTCACCGAGAGGACCTCTCGGCGAAGGGTCTTGACATCCCGCCGGGAGAGAGCTCTGAGCTGCCGCCGTACATGACGTACAGCTTCTTGCGGCGCTCATCACCACCGGACTCGGAGTTGTTCTGGTGGAAGAGACCCTTGAGGTCTTTATTGGGGGTTTGATACCCCAACTCCCGCTCCGTTGTAGTTGCATCAGCGTCGGAGGCCTTCTCCTTGCCGGACCGCTGTGGAGGGGGGGAACCTTCCTTGGAGGCCTGGTCACGCCTCTTGTGAAGCCGCTTCGTGAGCTTCTGGATCTCGCGGCACTCGGTGGCACTTTGGCGAGCCCCCGGATGAACAGGGCTTGACCCGGGGTTGGTGCGCTGTTGACATGGGCTCTTGCCTCGGGAGTTCTGGCCTCCAGTTGATGCTGCTGCAGCAACCGGACCCCCGACCCGCGACTTATCGAAGCCACGATTCTTCTTGCTCTTTTTCTTGCTGCGGCTAGGGGCAGCAACACTAGGCCCACTCATCTAAGCGGGTCCTCCGTAAGTTGCAGAGTGCCACGCACGGCCCTCTGCCACCCTGGCGCATTTGTCCACCAAAGCAAACAAGGTGGTGACAGTTTCCACTTGATGGGTCGCCAGCTTCTCCAGCATCTTCTCATCACGGACCCCCTGATGGAAAGCTGTGATAATAGATGCATCTGAGATACGTGGAATAGTTCCACGTACCTTGGTGAAGCAGGAGATGAAGGCCCGGAGGGTCTCTCCGGGTTGTTGCCTCACAGCGTGAAGGTGGGCCTCCACGCCGTGCTGCTGATACTCACTGGCAAAATTTGCCATGAACTGTGCGCAAAGCTCACCCCAGGACTGGATGGATCCCGGAGTGAGGTTCATGAGCCAGGTCCGGGCTGGCCCGGTCAAGGCTACATGAAAGTAACTCGCCATAACAGCGTCGTTACCCCCAGCCACTATGATGGCGGTGATGTAGAGCTGCAGGAATTCTGACGGGTTGGTTGACCCGTCGTATTTTTCCGGCAGGTGAGGCCAAAATTTGGACGGCCAGGCGACCGCGCGAAGGTGGTCTGCGAGCGCTGCGTAGCCCACCCCGAACACTAGTGCCTGAGCGAGTCCCTGTGGCTTAGCCACAGCCGCATCAAGCTCGGGCGCAAGATCCCAACCCTCAACGTTGAGTCATCGGTTGCGCGCTCGCTCGATGGAGACACGGATGTCCTCTCCCGCGCATCTACGGTTGAGATCTGCTCGGAGATCCTCGGTCTGTGTACTCCTGACTGGTGGAGAGTGCACAGAGCCAGATGCACCGCCTTGGCGACGGCGCTGTCTGGACATAGATCCCCCCGCTGAATCTGGGGCGGCCTGTGCCAGGTTGAGGAGGCAGTCAACGTCATCATGCCAATGCCTCTGCGCGTCAGGCGAGGCTACTTCACCAGGAGGGTTGCGGAGCAACTCCCTGGCTACCATGAGTGGCCTGTTCGGTGCGGGCACCGATTGGGCCACGGAGCCCCGCTCCGCAGCACGCTGTGGAGCGGCACATGTTGCCACCCTAGATGGGGGATGGCGCATGGAGTGTGGCATGGATGATGCCACTTCCTCGCCCAAGAGAGGGTCATGTGGCCCATTTTCCCGTGCCATTACGGTTTTGGGCTTCGACCAAGCACAATCCAAACCTAAATCCCCCTACCTAGCGCGCCAAATGTCGGAGGAAATCTCCAGCCGGGTGGCGGAATGCACCTGCCTAATCCTAGTTTAGGAAGAGTTTGGGGGAGACCTAGGAGCACTTGATCGATGGGCGGATGAACACGGAAAGGACACAAGGATTTAGAGTGGTTCGGGCCGCCGGAGTGTAATACCCTACGTCCACTTGGGTGTTGTATTGATTGTGGAAGCTTGGGAGAGCTTGTGAGTCTAGTCCTTGTGTGAACCTAAGATGGAACCTATGCTCCAACGGGTGCACCCTCCCTTTTATAGTCCAAGGGAGGTGCTTACACTGAGTGGGGCCCCGACAGGTGGGCCCGACCAACAGGAGCCTGTTATATGAGAGATATGGAGATCTTCCTCTCCAGCTCCTCTCCATAGTCCTCTCGATCGAGAAGTTGATGTGCGTATCTAGAGCCAGGATATGGCCGTGTGCCATCTTGCCTGCACAGAGACTGCTGTCAGTGTTACCCAACAGTGGAGTGCTGGCACTGTTGGGTCAGGGCCCTCTGACAGGCGAAGAAGCAGCGCTGACCCGCCGCGCCGTCGCCTCCGTGCGCGCTGTTGCAGCGCACGCCTCAGCTCACCTGTTGCAGCCCATCATCACTCACGCGCGCGGCGCCGTGATGGGACTACACGTCGTCTGCCCGCGTGCAGAGCATAGTGACATGCCGCCTTTGAAATAGGCGGGCCTACCGTGGTGTCAGCATACCTGCCCCGTGTGTCAGTGGCAGGCCATACTTTTGACTTGGGTGCGCTCAGCCCACCTACCCGCATTTAATGCGCTAGTTGGGCTGGTGTCCCGTGAAGGACCTTCTACCACGGGCACGTGGTAGGGCCAGCCCTGCTCCTGCCTCCGAGGCGGCACGTGGCGGCGCTGGACCCCTTCTCGGGGGAAGGGTGTGGCAGAACCAACCTTATACAAATCAACACATGCATTACATTTCATACCTAATGTGACACAATTTGACACCTAGGGTGTCACAGCCCTCCCCCCTAAAAAGAATCTCGTCCCGAGATTCGAAGGCAGAAGGAATCAGACGATTAGGTTTGGGGATTTGCTTGAAGGAAGTTTGGGAAATTTTGTTGGAGATAGGATTCTGTTTCCCAAGTTGCTTCTTCTTCGGTGTGGTGATCCCATAAAATCTTGTACATCTTAATCGTTTTTCTTCTGGTAACTCTCTCCTTGGTATCCAAGATTTGAATAGGTTGCTCAACGTAAGATAGATCAGGTTCAATCTCAATGGCGGTGGTTTCAATGATCTCCGTAGGTACCTTAATACATTTCTTGAGTTGAGAGATATGGAAAACATCGTGAATGGCAGCCAATTGAGATGGAAGGCGGATTTTGTAAGCCACTGGGCCATAGACTTTAAGGATCTCAAAGGGTCCAACATACCGGGGTGCTAACTTTCCTTTTATGCCGAAACGCTGGACACCTTTGGTAGGAGATACTCGGAGATAGACAAAATCTCCTACTTGGAACTGCAAAGGTTTCCTCCTTTTATCTGCATAGCTTTTCTGTCTAGACGGAGCTGTTTTGAGATTGGCTTGAATAACCTTGACCTTATCTTCGACTTCAACAACTAGGTCTGGTCCAAAGATTTTGCGTTCGCCGGTCTCGGACCAACTCAAAGGAGTTCGACATCTGCGACCGTATAACGCTTCAAAAGGAGACATCTGAAGGCTAGCTTGATAACTGTTGTTGTAAGAGAATTCAGCCAAAGCAAGACATTTGTCCCAGCTTGTACCATAGTGAATAACACAAGCTCGAAGCATGTCTTCAAGAATTTGGTTAACTCGCTCAGTCTGTCCATCAGTTTGGGGATGATATGCAGAGCTTCGAATTAGTTTAGTTCCAAGAGCAGACTGCAACTGTTCCTAGAAGCGCGCGATGAATTGGGGCCCTCGATCAGAAATAATGGTCTTAGGGATACCATGCAACCGAACAATTTGATCTAGATAGACTTCAGCGTACTTCTTAGTGGTGTAGATAGTATGCACAGGAAGAAAATGAGCCGTTTTAGTAAGTCTATCAATGATTACCATTATGGAGTCATACTTTTGAGGGGTATTGGGAAGACCAATAATGAAATCCATACTGATGTCTTCCGATTTCCATGACGGAATGGGTAGTGACTGAAGTGTACCAGGTGCTTTGAGATGACTAGCTTTGACTCTCTGGCACGTATCGCACTCGGATACATATTTAGCAATTTCTCTTTTCATTCTGGTCCACCAAAAATTCTGTCGTAGATCTTGATACATTTTGGTACTACCAGGATGAATAGAGAACTTGGATAGATGTGCCTCATCAAGGATTTGCTTGCGAAGCTGATGATCTTTAGGTACAACAATTCGATTGTTGAACCATAAAGTTCCTCGATGATCAGTGTGAAAACACTTATATTTAACTTCTCCCTGAGATAACTTTGATTTGATAATTTTGATACCCTCATTATGTAGTTGAGACTTGATAATTTTATCTCGAAGGGTATTCTCGATGGATAAATGATTCAGACTACCTTGAGGAATGATTTCTAAGTTGAGTTTCCTCATCTGATTGCAGAGAGTGTCACTGATGGTTGCTATGGACAAACAGTGACAACGTGCCTTGCGGCTAAGGGCATCTGCAACCACATTGGCCTTGCCAGGATGGTAATGTACCTCAAGATCGTAGTCTTTAATCAGTTCTAACCAATGCCTTTGCCTCATATTTAGATCAGCTTGAGTGAAGATATACTTGAGGCTCTTATGGTCAGTGTAGATGTTACACTTAGCACCCATAAGATGATGTCTCCAGATCTTGAGAGCATGAATAACTGCTGCCAATTCAAGATCATGGGTTGGATAATTTTGTTCATGGCTCCGAAGTGCTCAGGATGCATATGCGATGACCCGGTTGTTTTGCATAAGAACACAACCAAAGCCAGTTCCAGAGGCATCGCAATAGACATCAAAAGGCTGAGTAATATCCGGCTGAGCTAGTACTGGGGCAGTTGTCAGAAGTCTTCTCAAAGTGTGGAATGCTTCATCACACTTAGCATCCCAGCAGAACTTAACTTCTTTCTTCAGTAGCTCAGTCATTGGTTTAGCTATCTTGGAGAAGTCTGGAATGAATCGGCGATAATATCCCGCCAATCCAAGGAAACTTCGAATTTGATGGACTGAAGTTGGAGGCTTCCAATCCATAACTTCCTGAACTTTAGTTGGATCAACCGATATGCCTTCACTGGAGATAGTGTGTCCCAAAAATTTCACACTATCTAGCCAAAATTCACATTTTGAGAATTTGGCATAAAGGCGATGATCACGTAGTCGTTGAAGCATGACACGTAGATGATTAGCATGGTCTTCTTTAGTCTTGGAATATATTAGAATATCGTCGATGAAGACCACGACGAATTTGTCAAGTTCCGGCATAAAGACTGAATTCATAAGATACATGAAATATGCCGGTGCATTGGTAAGTCCAAATGACATAACCAGATATTCATAAAGTCCATATCTAGTTGAGAAGGCCATTTATGGAATGTCGCAAGGCCTAATCTTGATCTGATGATAACCAGAGCGTAAGTCAATCTTAGAAAAGACCTTAGCTCCAGCTAACTGATCGAATAAAATATCAATGCGGGGAAGCGGGTACTTATTTTTGATAGTGACCGCATTGAGTGGACGATAATCAACACATAGCCTCAGGCTATTGTCCTTCTTTTTGATGAAAAGAGCGGGACATCCCCAAGGTGACGCACTTGGGCGTATAAAACCTTTATCAAGAAGATCTTGAAGTTGAAATTTAAGCTCGGCCAATTCGTTTGGGGGCATACGATATGGCCTCTTTGAAATAGGAGCGATGCCCGGTTGAAGTTCTATAATGAACTCAATGTATCTGTCCGGTGGCATTCCAGGCAAATCATCTGGAAAGACATCGGGGTACTCACAGACCACTGGAATATCTTTTACTTTAACGTCTGTGATGGCATAAGCGCAAGAGTGCAAATACTCCTGTTGGGGCAGATAGAGGGTAGCTGCTCCTTGATGTGGTGAGTCAATCTCGATAACTCGGGAAGAGATGTCTAGCAGTACTCTATGTTCTGTCATCCAATTTGTCCCAAGTATGACATCAATACCCTCTAAGTTTAACAAGACCAAATCAGTTTTAATTACTTTGCTGCCTAACTGAATGGGTACACTCCTAATCATTTGATTAGAAGCGATCTCGCCTCCAGGGGTGGAAATCATATATGAACCCTGGGTGGGACAAGGATCAAGTCCTATCCAGGTACTGCAGTTGTTACTGATGAAACTATGAGTTGCTCCTGAATCGAATAATGTAACAACTGGTTTGTGACATATCAAGAATGTACCCGACATGATAGGGGCTCCATCCGGAAGCTCTGCAAGGGTAGTAAAGTTGATTTGTCCTTGCCGGACTTGCATCATCGGCCTCTTACCCTTGTTCTGATCATTCTGACTGGAACTCTGCCCTTGATTAGGTTTCTTGAGTTGCGGACAATTTCTAAAGAGATGATCCGCACTTCCTGAAACACCCCGGTCTAAACAGCCGGAGCTAAACATGTATTTAAACACCAGAAAGCAGTCTCTGGCGAAAATACATTACACAAGTGGTGCCACAGTCATACATAGCTTTATTTAATACGTTCGATTACAATAATAACATAAACTAGGAATACAACAATAGCGGTGATAAACGCGAGGGTAAACTCTTCATCTGACATGGTGGCTTCTACTGCGACGGCACCACTCCAGACTTGGGTATAGGGCACGAACTACTCGCCTTCCTCAGGCACAAAATCAGGATCCTCTGCAACAAGTCATAAACGGGTGAGTACAAAAGTACTCAGCAAGTTCCACCTCACCCTACGGGAAGGGAATGATATGCACGATGCACATTAATCACAATGCATTAGTAATGCAACTTAAGTTATACAACTCTTCCCGACACAACCCACAGTAGGTAGCTCACTAGTTGTCAGGACCACACCGTAGCCTGTCCATTCCGTGGACACGGACCATTCGAATGGATTCTACACTCTGCAGAGGTCGTACACTGTACCCACAAGCTCGACTGCCCGAACGGACAACCGACATAGCTGACACCCAGCCGTGGTCACGCCCCAGCCCGGCCGCACAACCCTCGGGTCCTGACCCCAATGGTCTATACCCGTGAACCATCCCTGCGACCGCCAGGCTAACCAGTGGGATTAGGCTAAGTCCGGCCCATAACGGAACCTGTGGTCGTACTAAAGTAAGCTAGGTGAGATGTCAAAACAACTCGGTCCTTATGGTTCACCAGGGCAGCAACCATTCCTCAACATGTCAACTCGAGCCTACCTCCACGGTAGCACTCACCTGCCAGTCTACCACCACGGTAGCGCCGGCTCCAACATACCCAGCTGCCCTAGCCTCAACCAAATCCCTTCATATCCTAGTCTCAACTCTGGATATGCATAACTACTCACATGCATGTATGAGCACACTCAATCACTCAAGCATCGGTATATGTAATCGATCCTAAACCAGGACTACAACTAGACGTCCTCACATGGATGCAACCGCTCACGTAGGGGTCAATGAAACTTGCCTTCGCTTACGTACGCGTCGGCGGCGGCGGCGACTTCCTGCTCGCGGTACGGGTCTTCTAGCTCCGGCCCGCTGTACTGACCTTCGTACTCCTTGGCCGGCTCCTCCTCGGTCACTCCGTGATCTACGGCGGAAACGGCGCAACCGGCAAACAACACAAGCAAGCTATAAAATAAGCTCAAATAGAGATGAAAATAGGAGAAATAGATAGTACATGATTTGAGGAGAGGGTCAACTGTTGGAGCTTCGTCTCGTGAGTGAACTGGGCTCGGGAGAAGTGGTTCAGCTAGCAAAGTGAAGCGGCTTGGTGTGTTAGGGCTGATGGTGGAGTTCATCACGGCCTCGCTCCTTTTATAGGCAAGGAGAGCAGCAGCGGCGTCGTACAGGGACGGCGACGGCGTGGGCTGCGGCAGCTCGCCGACAGCTCCCACAGTGGCAGCACTGAAGACGCGAGCGTCGAGGCGGCAAAGCCGGCGAGGACGCTGCAGCGGCGTGGGCGAGGTGGGGACGCGGAGGTGGGCGGCACGGCGCGGTGCCGGCGGCAGTGCGCGGTCCCGTCGTGGGGCCGGTGTGTCGCGCGTGCATGAGCGAAAGCGAGCGTGGGTGGGGACGGCAGGGAGGTGCGTCGGCTTCCTTTTTTAAATGAGGTGAGGCGGTTCGCGCGGCGGAAAAATATCTCGGCCGGCGCTGTGTGCGACGACCCTGATTTATGGCGAGGTGGAGCCTACCAACAGATGAATCACAACCTATATACTAAGTACTCAAGCTTAACCAGGAGACTAACACGTACCTTATTGGAGCGACAAAGTCACGAAGGAACGCACAACCTTAAGTGGCTAGTCCAACACTAAGCTTACCACAACTTATCTGACTTGCTCATGGGTGGATGGCAAAAGAAAGGAGCGGTCCTATTTATAGATCAAGGGGGATGGTGTTGCTAGTGAAGATAAAGAAAGCACCGGAGAAGGAAAACATAGGGGAAAGGGAAATCGAATTCCCCAAGGACTTATGCGCAATTTCAGAAAACTGCAGGGGCTCATCTGTAAGGCAAAATTTCCCATCAATCCAAAACTCAAATGAAGAAATGCCCAAAACGAAAGTTGAAGAGTTTTTGGAACTCTACAACATTGCTTTAGGGCTCAAATTCAAAAACTCAAAACTTATGTTTTTACACATGAATTTTTGGAACAAAAGTCGGATTTGAATTGCTTTTGTCCTAAAGAGTAAAACTTTATAAAATTCAGGACCTAAATGCAAGCATTTATGACACATCATGATGACGGGATAGACTCATCATAAATGTTGGATAGACATGTTATTATGACGGGATAGACTTGTCATAATGGTTGGATAGACATGTCATTATGACGGGATAGACTCGTCATAAATGTTGGATAGACATATCATTATGACTCGTATTTTTACACTTTAGTCCTGAGTAAATTTAAAAGTTACTTTTTGTAAATCAATATTTGCAAAAAAAAGACTTGTACTTTTATAAAATTACGCAAACACCCTTACTTTGCATTTCTTTCAATAGTGATGAAAATTGGGATGTTACACTTCCGCACTTTAAACAGCAATGAATGTTGCTTTTCTGTCGAGCTTGTTGAACATTTGGCCGTGGGCCAATTTGTTGTGGTTGTTGTAGAGGTACAGGAGGTTGATACTCTTCTTATCGTTGAAGCGGCCTGAAAGCTAACTTGCTGATCAAGGCATTACGCTGTGGCGCCCTAGGCGGTACATTCTGAACCAATTGATACTGCGAGGGTTGAAGGCTCGCGGGTTCAGTAGAGATCCTTCGCTTCTTTTCGGCACGGTGTGCCGTAATGCAATCCTCCTGAGTTAGTGCCATGTTGACCAGCTCACTGAAAGTATTCGCCTTGACAAGATTCAGATGTTCTTTGAGCTTAGTATCCAAACCTCGACGAAAACGATCTTGCTTCTTGGCATCATTATCAGCATGGTAGCCCGCATACTGACACAGGTGATTAAAAGCCTGTGCATACTGCAGTACAGTGCGGGTGCCTTGAGTAAGTGCCAAGAACTCATTCAGTTTCCGTTCCACCAGCCCTTCAGGTATATGATGAGCCCTAAAGGCATTCCGGAATTCTTCCCAGGAGATAACATGGCCATCAGTTTGCATAGCACAAAAATTATCCCACCAAATACGGGCAGCTCCGTGCAATTGTTGGGCAGCAAAGTGAGCCTTGCTGGAATCCGCACAGGGAATCGTAAGAAGAGCAAACTTAGATTCAATGGTGCGGAGCCAAGCATCAGCATCCAAGGGCTCCTCCGCTTTGCTAAACAGCGGGGGCTGAGTACTGAGGAAATCTTGATAGGTTGCCACCAGAGGTTCATCACGACCTCGTGACTGCTGATGTTGTTGATTCTGTTGTGCTTGAACCAATAGATTGAGAAGTTCAGTTTGCCGAGCCATAACCTCGGCTAGATGTGAAAGCGATAGGGAAGATTGTTGGGAATTGCTGGATTGATCTGCCCGGAAACCTTCCGGGGTTCCACGTGTGGCTCCAACCATCTGAAACAAAAATTCAGATGATAGAATTTTATTTACCCTGCTGAAGACTTACAAGGTAAATAGGATGAAACATCTGAGTCTGATATAGCAAGGGCTGGAAAGCAGAAAGATAATTAGGATACTAGACCAACACTACCACAAGAGTCCCGTTAACCCCATCAAAGATCAACATTCTACCACACATCCTTAGAAGAACCAAAACACACATTGTATGATGATGAGTTATGCATGCACGTTCTACTCGTCCTCACAAACCAAAAATAACTGCCGAATATCTTCGGACTTACGCGGTTAGTTTCGGTGGCATTATACATACGTCTCTCACTATTAACTAGTCGATAAACCCTTATCCGTCCTAGTTTCATATTCGTGGTTAGTGTACCTGCAGAAAACCACAATATATATCCAATGAACCTTTCATGCCAGCATGTCACGAAAGCGTTCCCATTCATTACTGTTCACTATAGAAATAGCATCTGTACAATTACCGCCGTACAGACAACGTTAGCATACGTTATCGAAATAACGTATTCACGAGGTACCGCAAAATGCGGGGAGGTTGCTGTTCATACCCCCTTACCTAACTATATACTCCCAATGTAGTCAACCGAAGTTGGTACATTGGCAGCATCTCAAGTAGGCCACTGCTTGAGAAACAGCGTTCGGTTCACATCACCGACGGGAAGGCCAAGCTCCCTCAGTTGGCTGAGGATCCTTACCTTCTTACCTCACGATCGAAGGTGTCGTTACAGAAAGTAAGGTTGGGTTGTGCATGAATTTAAGTTTTGACAGAAAAGTAATGCTGGTAGTTAGAGTTTATATATAATACAGCCACCTCTATTTCCCTCATAAACATTACCCTAGGGCTTTACGTACTAAGCACGATCCTTAACGAGACCAACATAGTTTTGCCAAACCTTTGGTTGATCAAACTTTTATGCTGAAAACATTTTTAAGGTAAAATGTATCTCCAGGGTAACCTTATAGCTCTGATACCAGCTGTGGCAGAACCAACCTTATACAAATCAACACATGCATTACATTTCATACCTAATGTGACACAATTTGACACCTAGGGTGTCACAAAGGGGGTCTAGGCCCCCGAGCCTGGTTGGAGCAGTCAGACCCGTGGAGGTCTGGCCCTCACACCTGGTGGCTCCGGACCTCCCTAGGGGGTCCGGGTCTGTGGAGGCCATTCCAGAGCACCCTGCCCTTCTGGGCACATGGAGGCGCCGGACCTATAAGAGCATGGGGGAGGTCCGGAGACCACGATCCCAGCTGCCAGGCCCGGGCCGTACGCCACGTCACCCAGAGAACAAGGGAGAGGTTACGGATAACCTTACACCCATCTGGATGGTCACCCTATCAGAAGACTCACTGACGGGTTAGGCCCGTGGAGAGGCAGATCTCCTCGCAGCGGACTATTATGACCCTCTGGTCGTTGAGCAGCTCCTTGGCGATGATGGAGGATAGGCGGCCGAGCATGTGGTGGCGCGTGTCCACCATGATGCGCTTGGCGCACACGCTGGAGCCAAACACCATCGTGCCCTTACCTGTGAGGCGACAGCGAGATGCTAAGGGTCTGGACACCCTACCAGGAGGTATCCCTGTCCATATGTACCGACAGGATGGGATTAGCTACCCACTCTGGATGAATTACTTCTTTAATGAAGCAAGCTGTGAGGAGTTTACCGTTTAATTGCCTCACGCTTGTCGTGAGCTAATCTTCGAAGGTGCTGCTTTTTGGGCACAGCCTGTGGATGTACATTCAAACTATGCTCGATCAGTTCCCTGGGCACCCCTGGCATATCCGCTGGTTTCCACGCCAATATGTCTCAGTTAGCCTAGAGGAAACTGACGAGCGCGAGTTCCTATTTCTCATCTAAGCCTGCATCGATGACGGCGGTCTTGGATGAGTCACCCTCTTGGAGCTGGATCGACTTGAGGGCCACGTCGTCAGTCGACTGGATGCTTGACTTGCTGGCCTTTCTCGAAGGCATCTCCAGCCCGGCTTGGGAGAACTGCTGCATGGCGGCGAGTAATTCCCCTGAAGCATCTGGCACATGTGTAGTTGAAGCATACTGGATCGCCTCCTGGTTGCAATCATATGACTTCTTCAAGTTGCCTCAGAGAGTGAGTACTCCACTCTGACCTGGCATCTTGAGAAGCAGATAAATATAATGCGGCACTGCCATGAATTTGGCAAGTGCCGGTCAGCCCAATATGGCATGATAAGAAGATTCGAAGTTAGCAACTTTGAATTTAATGAACTCGGTGCGGTAGTTCTCCCTCGTGCCGAAGGTGACTGGTAGAACCACCGTGCCAAGCGGGTGCGCCGCATTACCTGGGATGATGCTGTAGAAAGGAGACTTGCTCGGAACCAGCATGTCCGTGATGTCCAGACCATCTTTCTCAAAGTGCTGGTGAAGATGAGGTTGAGACCACTCCCGCCGTCGATGAGCACCTTGGTGAGCTTGACCTCTGCCACCACCATATCCAGGACCAAGGCGAACTTACCGGGCTCCAAGAAGCTTGTCCACTAGTCGTTGCGGGAAAACGAGATGGGCACCTCCGACCAACGGAGTGGTCGTGGTACCGCCGGCTCGACGGACATGATCTCCCGGAGAAGCAGTTTTTGTTCCTGCCTGGAAACAAAGTCTCCATCTCCCCCGAGGATAATGTTGACGGTCTTTGAAGCATCCTGGAACTTCACGTTGTGTGCTTGGTCCCCTTGGTCATCGTCTTCGGGTTCTTTGTCCACTAGGTTCTTGTTCTTCTTGCCACCATCGGGATTGCTGAATGTCCTCCGGAGGTGGTAGCAATCGATTGCCGCATGATTGGCACCTGGATGCCATGAGCATTTCTTCTATAGGAGCTTCTCGAACTCTTCCTGCGTTGTTGACTTCTTGCCTCGTGAGGGACGATCCATAGCCGCGATGAGATCATCTGTCTTACGTTTTTGGGATGGCCTCGAATAGTCCCGCTGACTCTTGTCGTTGCGGTTGTCATTTGGACACCTCAGGTTGCTACATGGCATCTCGGGAACCGCTCCTGCATCTTCTCCTCCTGCTTGGACCAGTTGTGCATCATGTCATGAAGCCCCGCAATAGTTTTTGGTCTGTTCTGCCCAAAGTCTCTATAGATGCCTAGGTCGGTGATGCCATTGTAGAAGCAGTCAATGATGTCTTCCTCTGAGATATTCGCAATGGTAGCACGGACATCGAAGAAACAGTGTGTATAGGACCGTAGGAACTTGTTACATTCCTGTTTACATTGAGCAAGATCGTAACGAGTACCTGCACGAGTGATCGCCCCCTGGAAGTTGTCGATGAAGACCTTCTTGAGCCGCTCCCAGGAGTCAATCGAGTTGTTGCTGAGGCTCTCCAACCACGTGAGTGGCACAGGATCCAAAGCCATCGGGAAGTACACGACCTTGGTAATTTTGGAGCCCCCCGTGACTTCAATGGCGATGGAGTAGCAACATAGCCATTGTTGAGGAGCTTGCATGCCATCATACTTGGTGATGCCGATCGGCTTGAAGCCCTCAGGGTACTTGTAACTGCTAAATCGTGTGGAGAAAGCTAGAAAATGGTCGCTGCAGTCAGCACCTTCCATCTCAACTACTTCGCGCTCTCTGCGCCTGGAATCAATTTTGGACCACGCATCACAGCCTTCATTGATTCGCTGGCGCAGGTCTTCTGGAGGAGGCCGATGATTGGCCTATCACGGGTTACCCCCTGGAGGTGGCTGCTGCCTCCCGCGAGCATTGTCGTTGTTGCTGCGCTGAGGTCGAGGATGGCCGCATGCCGTTCGACTGTGAGCCTGGCTTTGGCTTTCACCCATGCGCTCTTCCCTGAGGGTAGACGTCGGGTTTTGTTGATCAAGCTAAATCCAAGCCCTCTGTGTGTAATGAAGTGCTTGACGCATGTTTGGATCATTACTGCGCTCGAGTATAGCTGTAACCCTGGCGATGTTGGCCACTGGAGTCCTGAAGCCCCGCTCGCTTACTGCAGCGAATTTGGCGTCAAGCTCGCGATGCATAGATTGCATGCGCTCATTGACCCTCCTTTGACGGGCTGCGTGAGCTCTATTCCTGGTCCTTCGTGCCTCATGATTGGCGTCATTTTCGTCACCGGCATTGGCTGTGGCCTCATCTTCAGAGACCGCATCAAATTCGACGATGGGCAAGTCGCCATCGTCCTCGCCTTCTTCCGCCATCAGCACCTGGCGTGAGATGAGCTCATCAGAGTTCACATCAACTAGCTCAGTCGACTCCTTCGCCATGGTGGTATGGCCTGCCCTCCTGAAAAGGTAAAGGCTCGAGGCGTGCGACAAGTCGGTCTTCGGCCTCGAGTAGATCAGAAAGTTCCATGCCCTTCCAATGCACGAAACGCCCCTCCGGAGTGGAGGTGATCATCAGACTGCTGGTACCAAAATAACCCGAAGCCCCCCAACGTGCGGTGGCTTCGGGCTTTCCGAATTGGAGTAGAGAGTCCAAGTCCTTCTCCAATGTGGAGAGGGACTCGAAGATGTTGGCCTCCTGAAGATCAGTGGCCAAATTGCGTAGACCGAGTCGTGATCGGCTACGCGAATCCTTAGACTGGAACGAGTCCAACCCAAGGAAGGTTGTTGCAGTGCTGGATGAAGTCGCGCCAGAAGCAGACTTCTCCTCGGTCCTTGTAGCAAATTCATGAATTGACAAGTCATCGAGATTATCAACGAACTTTTCAAGGTCGCTATGAGGACCCGCCGCGGGAGTTTTCGGCTTCATGTTGACGAGGAACCGACGGAAACTGCCCGCACCATCTACGACGCAGACTCATGAGCCAAAAACAAACATCATGCCCTGAGAGCGTACTGACCTGGTGAACTGGAAAGATGCCATCGAGCTCACCGATGGATCTTCGATGCGCTCCCCTACCTAGTGCGCCAGCTGTAGGTGTTTTACCGGCTGCCCACCGAGGGGTATACCCAAGGTGGTAAATTTAGGTGAGGAGACGCCGAGATCAGGAACTCGAAGGTGCAAGAAACACAAGACTTAGACAGGTTCGGGCCATGAGGTGCGTAATACCCTACGTCCTGTATGGTGGTTTGTATTGCCTTGGGTGTTGATGTTATGTTTTGAATGGGTCCCTGCCCCCCTTATATATCCTGAAGGACAGGGTTACAAGAATTCTAGCCCAATACTAGCCAAGGAATCGTACCCGGGTATAACTCGAGTAGTTTCCTTCTGTACCGACTAGCTTTATCTCCTACTCATATGAGTAGAAAACAATTCAAATAAAAGATAAGACAGGCTTTATCTCTTAATCCTGTTTAAACTACATTAAGTACACAGCCCCATAGTCCGGGGTCTGAAAAAGTGTACGACCTCTACAGAGTGAAACTGATATATCAGCCGTGCTCACGGTTAAGAGCGGCTTGGACCCTTACATGATAATAAAACTTAAAAATGATCTAAATCGATGTTCTTTATGTATGTCGTTGATACTTATCTCTTTTACTTATTCAAGGGTTGGTATATACTTACATTTAGTTAATGCTTGCTAAATAAAACTCGGTCAACTAAAAATGCTTATCGCAGTCAAACCGTGTCAACTTTTCCTTGATTTTGGCTTGGCATGTCATATAATTTACTGCACTTGCTGAGTACCAATCATAAGCGTACTCACGCTTACTTTATTAAAACCACTACTTCTCAGAACAAGATAATTGTCTGGAGTTCCCTGAAGATTTTGAGGAGTTCTAGGCGTATGTGTCACACCCGATTTATAAGAACATAAATTGAGCAATCATATAAGCGCTAGGATCAAGTCACGCATATATACAACAGAATCATCAAGATATCACAACACGTATCTCGAAATAAAAGTGTATAAATTATAAATGAATATCTTTATTACAACTGAATCAAGAATCAGTTCAAGGAATGCGGAAGCATAAAATGAATACATGAAAAGCAGGGCGCCACAGGGACGTCGGCTGGGAGACAACGCCTAGAAATCGTCGAGTCCGCTGATGAAGTCCTCCACATCTCCTGGTACTGAGCAGCAGTCGAAGATATCCCAGAGAGAACAGAAGAGTAGAGAAGGCAAGTGTGAGTACACAACTTGTACTCAACAAGTATAACACGAATTATGAGGCTCTAAGGTTAGCTGACTCAACTGCATTAGCTTTTAATCTTGGCAAATTTTTATTAAAGCTATTTACTACAAGTGGATGAATTACCATAGCCCAAGTTACATAAGAATTAATCAAGATTAAGCATAAGACTACTGAGAAACCAAGCCAAACCACCAAATGTAGATTCCCACTAATCAGACGGAGGATCTGGGCCGCTCATGACTGTGAGCACAGCTGATATGGGTAATCCACCTAGGGTTCAGGTCTGGGATGGCCTACGCGACATGGGTAATCCACCTAGGGTTACTGCGGGGCTCGGGGAGGTCTCAGGCGGCGCGCACGATGACGGGCGTGGATCGGCACGGCGGCGCATCGCCGGCGCGTGCGTTCCAGCTACAAGAGCGAGCCTTGGTCCTGGTCATCTAGCGCAAGATGACCAAGAGGATGATGTGGTGCTCACCGAGGGCTTGAGGTGGGTTGAGGTACGGCGGAGGGTGACCGTCGACAACAGCCGGCGGCGGAGACGGGTCGGGCTTCGCGGGAAGGTGGATGCAGATGCGCTCCGGGCTTCTGGTCACCGTGGATCGACTCGTGGAGATCCTGCGAAGGTCCTACGGGGGTTAGGGAGGTCCTGGGATCACCGGCAGCGAGGAATCGCAAGGGCGGAGCAGGATACCGGCGGCGGTCCTCGGGCTCGATTCCGGCGCGGGCAGGGCTCGGGGTCGAGAGTGGAAGCCTCGGGGAGCTTCCTGGCAGGACGGTGAAGCTGCTGCGAGCCTTGGCCGGAGCTAGGATGCACTAGAGCGGCCGGCCCACGATGGAGCAGAGGTGCTGCACGGCGGAGCAAGATGCCGGTGGTGCTGGGGATTCGGGGTGGCTGCAGTGCGGCGGTAGGGCACAAGGAGGGTTTAAGGGAAGGGTTACAGGGGCCAATTAAGGAAGAGGCCGGTGGTTCGGGCGTGCATGCCCCGGTGGGGATTGCGGTCGTGATCCGCGCGGGAGAAGCAGATCGTGCAACCACCCTGCGCGATTCAGCTCGGGGAAAGAAGCTTCTGGAAGGAGGGCGTGCACAGGAGACTGGCCGATGGGCTCGTGTTCGGGTACGGGGTGGAGCGGGGCCCCGTGCAGCGACGGCACGGCAGGGCGGAATAGAGGGAGCCGGCATGGGGAAGAAGAAGGGAAGGAAGGAGATGGTCACTGACAGGTGGGACCGGACTACCAGAAGAGAGAGCTGCGGAAATGACTGAGAAAAGCACAGGAATGACTGAGAAAAGAACGGAAATGACTGAGAAAAGAAGAAATGACTGACCTACTTTCCTGTTTCCTCCCTTTTCTTTTTCAAACCAACTCGATTCTACTTGAATTCAACTCAAATTTGAAATCAACTCCTATGCACTCAACCAAATAAAACTTATGCACCAGCATGAATACACAAACATGTTGAACCTAAAATAAATTTTAATTCTTTGTGAATTAAATTATAAATAAATGCAAGCTAGGCAAAATAAATCCTTAGAAAATTACTGGAGCCCAATTAAATTCATTATAAATCTCGAATTTTTACCTTAGGGTGTTACAAACCTACCCCCCTTACAGGAATCTCGTCCCGAGATTCAGATAGGCTAGCTAGCAAAGAGATTGGGGTATGTCTTCCTCAGCTCATCCTCTCGCTCCCAGGTAGCCTCCTCCTCGGTGTGATGACTCCACTGAACACGGCACATCTTGATCTTCTTGTTTCTAGTAACTCTCTGAGACGTCTCCAGAATCTTCACTGGATGCTCGGTGTAGGTTAGATCCTCCTGTACTTCCAACCCTTCTATCGGTGCTTGCTCTTCTGGCACCCTCAAGCACTTCTTCAGCTGAGACACATGAAACACATCATGCACTCCCAAGAGGTTGGGAGGTAACTCCAACCGATATGCCACCTCACCCTTCCGTTCCAGCACCTTGAACGGACCAATGTATCGAGGGGCTAGCTTCCTTCTCACATTAAACCTGCGGATTCCTCTCATCGGCGAGACCTTTAGGTACACATGGTCACCTACAGCAAAGGTCAGATCTTGACGACGAACATCCGCATAACTCTTCTGACGAGTCTGTGCAACCCTCAGGTTCTCTCGTACCTGCTGTACCAGCTGTTCTGCTTCCTCAACAATATCCAGACCAAATACCTGCCTCTCGCCAATCTGATCCCAATACAGTGGAGTCCTGCACTTCCGACCATACAGGGCCTCGAAAGGAGATTTCTTCAGACTGGCCTGATAGCTGTTGTTGTATGAAAACTCTGTATACGACAGGCATTTATCCCAGCTGGTACCATACTGAATAGCACAGGCTCGAAGCATATCCTCCAACACTTGGTTAGTTCTCTCTGTCTGCCCATCTATCTGAGGATGATAAGCAGTGCTGAAACGCAGCTTCGTATCCAACGAATCATGCAACTGCTCCCAGAACCGTGAAGTGAACTGAGATCGTCGGTCAGATATGATCTTCTTTGGAACACCATGTGACATCCAGGTACTTAGAAAATAGGGACACTAGGTTTTGGTACTGTATATGTATGCGTAATTGCATGTTTACTATGGAGTATGTGGGTAGTACAAAAGGCCAGGGGTATATCTGTAATTTCTATAAAATAGAGGCTCTTAAGTGTTACTGGAGTTGTATAGAAGCTAGCACTAGAACCTAGGAGAAAAATCATGCTAAGTGTTTAAGTTTATCTTGGTAGTAGGAAAAGTGAAAAAGGGAGGTTAAAACCTAAGAACAATGGGTTTATGGTAGAAAGGTAGGGATCTATGCATAGTTAGAATAAAACTATAGGGTTTTTATGTAAAGTAAATACTGTGTAAAAGTAACTTGTGTGTTTACTTGAGGACTAATGTGTAAGAATGCAAGTCATCATGACCTCCTTGAAATTTTGCAAATATGTTCAAAATTTGATCAAATTCACCTTGGTAAGGTCCAAGGTAATTCAAATTTTACCTTTATACAAAATCTATCTTGTAAAGCTGCAAACTTTGAGCTTTTGAACTTGAGCCCTAAAGCATTTTTGTAGAGTTTGAAAAACTCTACAACTTTGGTTTTGGGCACTTTTTCATTTGAATTTTGGATCAACGGAGATTTTTTTGCTTTACAATGAGGCCCCTAGATCTTTTTAGTTTTACATATGAACCCTTAGACGTTTCTTCCCTCTCTTCTTCCTCCCCGAGCACCTGCTCTGCTCTGTTTTCCCTGCCTCCCCTCTGCTCCGCCACCGGTACAGCTCCCCTGGCCGCCGCTCTGCGCCCCGATCCACGCGTCGCTCCACCCCTTCCCCCACCGCCCGTGCTAGCCTTGCTGTCCCCTCCTCCCTTTGCCACGCTAGCCCACCGGGGCTGAGCGTCCGCCACGAGACCAAGGAGGTTCGCCGGCACCGCTCACCGTCTTGCGCCCATATCCGTGACCACTCTCTCCTCCTCTCCCTCTCCCTCTCCCTTCCTTCCGTGGAATCGTGCTTGCTCCATGTGACCAAGCTGAGCTTTTCCTTTCTGTTATTTCTCCCCTTTCGTCCTCCCGGTGACCACTAACACCGAAGCGCCGCCGCACAGCTTCCGCTGGAACCCTCCCCAACCGCACCACCTCACCCCGATTCCACTGGCCCAAAGCTTCCTCACCTCCTCCCCTTGCTCCCCAGCTGGATCCAGACCAGCCCCGGCCATCTCCCTCGCCGGAATCCCCCACCCCGAGCCGCCCCTCACCGGCGCCGCCTGAGCTCGGCCTTGCCATCGATAGCCCGCACCGCCGCTTCGTCGTTCAATCCAAGTATGGAAATTGATTCTCCTCTGCCCACTGGTGCTTGTGCGCGTGTTAGTTTCCCACGTTCGCTGGCCCTTCACCGGGAACGACGGCACGCCGCCACGGCCGCCGCTCCTCCTCGCCGTCGGCAGAGTTCCACCTCTGCCCGTCGAGCCCCGTCTTGTCCAATGTGTTCCCCACCCCTTGCTAGTCATGTCCCACCGGCCCCTCCCCGCCGGCGACCTCGCCGCCGGCGAGAACACGCCGGGGCCGAGCGGCCGGGCAGTGTCGAGACTGGACAGGGATGTGTCTGTGTGAAGAGAACTCCTCCCAGGGGTCTGTGTGCAAAAAGGCCAAGACCCCCCCTAGTGGATCTATTATTTCATGTGTGTGTGTTTTCTGTCTTGCAAAATTCATAAGAAATCACAGAAAAATCCAAAAATTGCAAAATTAGTTTTTGTTGGAAACTAGATTTCAAGTCCTACAACTTTTGTTTATGAAGTTTGATATGAAACTAAATACTTTTGCATCTATTTTAAATCCAAGATTAAAGGGGTAATTGATACACAACTTCTACATGTATACTTTGTGGCTTATGAAATTTTAACATGTAACTTCTATAAGTTGTATATAACCTTGCATTAAATTTTCAAATCTAACTTTGTTTAGTAGCTTAACTTATTTTAAATTTAGGCAATTCAAATTGAATTATTAGCTAAACATGTTTTATAGACCTAACTAGTCAAGATCTTTTTTTGTCATACTCTAATATGTTAATGTTTAGTATATATCTAAGTTTTCAAAACTCTATGATCCTTTTAATCTAAAGTTCTGAATTTAAATTGGAAGTTAAATTCAAATTTCAAATGATCTAGTTCTGTGTGCATTAGATTTAGTACTAAGTTATGACTCACTTATGGAGAGTCATTCAAACCTAAACCCTTTTATTTCATGAATTCGTGTATGTTGACTTGATGAATTGCAACTTTTGTAATGTAAGATCTTAAATTTAAATCTTGTCTTACTTAACTTATTGCATCTCATATAGAATTAACGACACTCGATGATGGAGATTACGAGTTGGTCTTAGGACAAGACCAAGAGTTTCCGGAAGACCCAACGCAAGTCGTCGAAGAACTAACTGAAGCCCCGAACCAAGGTTCGGAAGCCTCTGACACTCCTGCCCCCAACCCCACTCAAAAAGGCAAGCCCCGGACATATCCCACTACTTTATTTATACTACAATCTATTGTCAGACCCGGGGCCACCGGGCTGGGCACGTTACGAAGTTTAAGAGATTAAGCCCGTCTTATCTCTTATTCATTTTGTTTATCTCTTGTTTATCCCGTTTAAATAGGAGATAGAGCTAACCAACATGGAGAGAATCTACTCGAGATGTGTTCTGGTGTGATCCCTTGACGGGGGTTGGTTAGCATCTTTGTAACTCTGGCCTCTCGCATATATAAGGGAGGTCAGGGACCCCCCTCAAAACAGAAGATCATTAGGTCACTCTACACCAAAGAGAATACAAACCACCATACAGGATGTAGGGTGTTACGCTCCGTGCGGCCCGAACCTGTCTAAAGTCTTGTGTTCTTTGCACCTTCGAGTTCCTGATCTCGGTGTCTCCTCACCCAAAACTTACCACCTTGGGTATATCCCTCGGTGGGCAGCCGGTTAAACACCGACAGCTGGCGCGCCAGGTAGGGGAGCGCGTCGAAGATCCGCCGGCGAGCTCGATGGCATCTTTCAATTTCATTAGGTCAGTTCCCTCTCAGGGTACGACGTTCGTTTTTGGCTCGTGGGTTTGCATCGCAGATGGTGCGGGCAACTTTCGGCGATTCCTCATCGACATGACGCCGAAAACCGTCGCTGCGGATCCTCGCAGCGGCCTCGACAAGTTTCTCGACGAGCTCAACAACTTGCCGCTCCATGCTTCCGCGGCATAGGTCGAGATGGAATCTGTTCCAAGCTCGACTTCTTCTGGTATCGTGACAACTTCCCCTGGTTTGGACTTGTTCCAATTTAGGGATCCGCATGGTCAGACTCAATCCGGCTTGTGCGAACCGGCCACTGATCTTCAGGAGGCCAATGCATCTGGATCCCTCTCCATGTTAGAGAAGGATCTAGACCTGCTGCTCCGGGACGGAAATCCTGAAGCCACCGCGTGTCGGGAGGCTTCGGGTTGTTCTGGTCCCGGTGATTTGGTGATCACCTCCTCGCTGAAGGGGCACATCGTGCATTGGAGGGGCATGATGCTCTCCAATTTACTCGAGGCAGAGAGCCGGCTCGTGGCTCACCTCGAGCCATTGCCTTTCCAAGAGGGCAGGCCATTGGCTACCGCGGCGGAGGGGTCGACAGAGCTAGTCGACGAAAGTTCTCATGAGCTTTCCTCCCGCCAGGTGCTGATGGCCGAAGAAGGCGAGGACGGTGGGGATCTTCCCATCAACAACTTTGACGTGATCTCCGAAGATGAGATCACGACTAACGCTGGTAACAAGAATGACGTTGATCGTGAGGCGCGGAGGGCTAGGAACAGGGCCCGCACAATCCGGCAGAGGAGAGCTAACGAGCGAAGGCGATCTATGCATCGTGAGCTCGACCCCGAGTTTGCCGCTGTAAGCGAGCGGGGCTTCAGGACTCCGGTGGCCAACATCGCCAGGGTCACGGCCATCCTCGAGTGCAGCCACGACCCGGAGGTACGTCAAGCACTCCTCTATGCGCAGAGGACTTGGATCCAGCTGGATCAACATAATCCGGCATCCATCATCCGGGAAGAGTGCGTGGACGAGAGCCGAAGCCAGGCTCGCAGTCGAACGGCTGGTGGTCGTCCTCAACACCAGATCAGCAACGACAACGCACGTGGGAGCCAGGCCCCTGGCAGGAGGCAACAGCCGCCGCAAGGGGGTCATCTGCGACTGGCCAATCGATGACCTCTGTGGCAGAACCAACCTGAATTATACCGGCTCAAGTACGCGAGTCCACTCCCGAGGGCTCCAACGTGCTTCAAACGGTATAATCCCTTGGCCTGTCGGGTAACGTCCCGATAAACCACCGATACACAGGATCAATAAGGTTACCTCACACGAAGGTGAGTCCAGAGATACAATCACCATCACAATTTACATAATAGGGAATTACATTACAAGAGTTTATAAAAGTAGAACAAAGTTTCAAACCTAGAGAACATAATACAAACCGTTTAAGCTATGATCTTTAGCAGCGGAAAACATACGCGATGATCTACAGCACATCGACAAGATGGATGTCATGCTAAGCCCAGGCACGACATCACTCGGTATCACCAATGTTGGTCGGGGACGGATCCCATTCCACGGACCAACCTTCTGGAAGAGCACAGGGCCATGACAGGGAAAGAGTAGGGTCTTCAAAGGCTTTACCTGAAAAACATAAAACTAGCAAGGCTGAGTATACTAATACTCAGCAAGGCTTACCCAGGATTGGGTATACTTTATCCCATAACTAGACTCATGAAGGCATTTCAAGGCTCTGGGTTTATTTTAGCGGAAAAGCAATAAAGAGTATGTACTACTTTCAAGTTTTAGCTTTCATCTTCTGGTTGAGTAATTATTCTAGATTAGCACCTACACTAAGCAAGCAAGGTAGTGATTATCATCCATCAAGATTATCCATCATTAGTTCCACTTCTTACTCAATGTGGTAAAAGGGATAAGCAATCTCAATCTTCGTGAGAGGCGGACGATTCGAATCGAATTTAACCTTGCAAGGTAAACCTAACACACACGCTTGGAACACCAACAGGGCATTCCGAAGCAACCGTTTCCCTCATATTCCGGGTTATGGATCAGGGCCACCACAAGCGACTGCAGGACCGTACGCACACCCAATGTGTGCAGGACATACGTCTGTAGTGCGACTACAAAACCCGTATTCCTGTCTGCCTTGCAGAACGTACTCCCACACGTCGGTGCGTGTAAACATAAAATAAAAGTCGAGTGGTGGAGACAAGTCCATTTGCCGGGCCATTCGGGTACTAGGCTTACCGCTTACCATATTTCGCGGTATGTGGCTAGTACTTTCAAAAACTTAGCCACCACTACCACATGGATCGACCTTATCAACTTTTAACAAAACAGACAGGGTAAAACTTCAGGTCATGATGTAGCACATGACCCTGTCCGTCATCCTTATAGTGGTTGCAGGAATGTAAACATGCAACTCCTATATCGCGCGAGTGACAGGAAATCACTCGACTTTTACCGATCCTATTAGCGGAGCAACTATCCGATAAGGACTCGGGAGCATTACATTGGATTCCTAGGATTCATGCATCTAGGGTTTCACTTCAATTCCTAGACTTAATGCAAGATATAATACAGATAGACATAGATTGCAATGTAAATAAAGTAGTGGGATATGTCCGGGGCTTGCCTTTACTGGTGGGACTGAAGTCAGAAATGTCAATATCTTCCGAACTTTGGTTCGGGGCTTCAGTTAATTCCTTGGTGACGTTCACTTGGTCTTCAGGAACATCCTCCGTAGACTCCGGGGAGATTTCGCAGGTACCGTTGCCGAAAGTAATCGTATCTACATGTAATGCAACGTCACATTCAAGTGTGCACACAAAACTATTTTACTTCACAACAAAGCTGCAATTCAACACTCATTTAACACACTATTCACATAACAACTAAAAAGATTTGAAACTAAACTTAAACAGAGCTTTAGGGGAACAACTAACTAGAATCGGCTACTCGTTGAAGATTACAACAGAGCCGATTGGAAACCATAGAGGTTTAGCCGATGGAAAGGTGCATCGGGTTTCTAGATGATCGATGAAAGCATCGATTACCTTGGCAGAAGGATGATTCCTAAAGCAGTTGTGTCTTAACTGAGATGTGCTTAAGTGTTATTCTAGGCAACTAAGTGTGGTTGTATCGACTCGATTACGTCAGCACCACAATTGAGTGACGTACAGCCGATTGGAGTGTGGTTAAGGGTACATGACCGATAAGTAATAAGCTGACCTCTTAGTCGATAAATCGACTGATAGAAAGGTGCGGATATGGATGGGGAAACTAAGGATTGATCGGCCATATTTGACCGATACGGAAAAGCAACCAAAATTGGCTTGGGTTGGCCGATAACAAGAATCTTAGAATCGTGTGTGCTTCTCCGATACATCGACTCTGTACAGTCAATGTAGGACAGAACAATAGACTTGTATCGACAGTAGTTGATACTAGAAAGGTATCAACCGTATCAGCTAACCAGCCGATGGTAGAAGTATCGACTGACAGCTGTTACGCAGAAACATTATAGGTTTAAAGAAAACGGATGTTAAGTGGTTGGGTTGATAACCTGACACTGAAGCATAGCTGTCGAGACGTATTAGCTAAACAGCAGATATACATGGACCAACAGGAATCCTTATATAAAAAGGGCCTTAAGAAGATTGCAATCAAGACGAGAACAATGTCTTGATGGCAGGGATATGAGCGTTTGTGTGATGTATTAACTAATTACCACACTTTTCCACTTGAAACATACATCCTATGATTTATCTTTCAGCTAAAACACATGCATACAATATATGGTACAAACAAAGCATTCATTCCCTAACATTTAACCTAGACCACAGATCAAGATTTTCAATTCAAGAGCATAACACAAACTTGTAAATGTTCCCTGATTTGAAATAAAGGAAGTTTTGAAAATTTTACAAAGGACACCCTAGAACTTTCTAAAACATAGCAATCAAGTCCCTGGTCCGGGAAAACAGATAACAGGAAGTTAATGGCGATATTCCGGCAAAGGAATTGCTGGCATTAGGAGGATTTAGTGAATCAGGGCAAACCTTGGGGTAGTTTCGGACGTGGAGGAAGAACGGGTAAAAAGTGAATTCCCGTGGCGAACAGGATCGGCGAAGAGAAAAGCTCGACGGTGACGAGATTCTGTGGATGACGAAGAAGTTTGTCGGGAATTGTAGTGGGTGGAAGATGGCCTGTTGTATGGTACACGCACGCGCTTGCAGAATCGAGTCGAGCCGGTCACTGGTAGAGCACTCTCGCTCGTATCCGCGGACGTGCTAGTCCAAATCAGTTCGGACCTTCACTTTCGCCTCGCCGCGCCACACTCGCCCTCTCTGCTTCCGCGAGGGCCATGGTCTGCTCGCACCTGATCACCTCCAAACCCTCCACGAAAAGTTCACAGTGCCGCCTGATCTCGTCCACTGCTTTCTCCTCAACGGCTTTCGACGTCTTCTACGCGCGGCTCTACTGCCCCCTGGGCGGGTCCGCTCCGAATCGTCGCGCCACAGCACCTCCCGCACTGCGCGCGACCTTCCTGCACGCTGCTGCAACATCCGCCCGATGGCGTCCTGCACGCTTGACGCCTCGCCCAACAGCAGGACCCTCGCGTTCTCCAGCACCACGCGTATCCGTATTTCGTCGAACACCTGAGCGGCGTCCTCGATACGGCCATCACGTTCCTGCATTTCGCGTAACAACTTTCCACCGCTACACCTCTTGCGCGTGCCGTTGCTCGGCACATCACACTCTAGCATCGCCTGCTCGCGCTCATGGGCTCGCTCTGCTCCGGCTGCCCAACATTTGCACACACCGCCAGCTTTCGCGCGTCACCACGCGCACGCTCGCGTCACCCGCTCGGCGTCGCTCAGGTTCGGTCCAGCACCGCCCGCGAACCGCTCCAGCGCCGCTTGGCTCACGTGCCACTCACGCGTCAGCATCATGCCTCCCGCGCGAGCAGCGTCCACACCCGCGCCTCGCGCGCACCTCCGGCCGTGCGCATGCTGCTCCTGCTCCGGCCGGGCCACCATCCTGCGCGCGCTCCGTTCTTACGCGCTCTTCTAACTCCTGTATGCCACCGTCTACTCTCCACTCCCGAGCTCGCGCGCGTGCTTGCGCGCTTGGACGTCCACCGCTCAGGGCCGCTGCGCCTACGCCAAGCCACCGAGCCTCCACTCCACCCGCGCCTCCGGCCTTGTGCCTGCGTGCTTCGCATCCGCCTGGGCCCAGCTCGCTTGCGTCGCGCGTCCTGCCGCGCGCCAGCCTCCGCGCCTACGGCCCGCCTGCTCGCGCGCGCTGCCGCTGTCTCGTGTGAGCGCGCCTGGCCCGCCAGCCGTCCGCGCCGCCTGGGCCGCGGCCGAGCCGCCGTCGCTCGCCCTCCGGTGCTCCGCTCGCCACTCGGACCCCCCTTGCTCTGGCGCTGCTGCTTACTGCTCCCGCCCCGCTTGCTCTTGGGCCCATCTCCCGCGATGCCCGCGCGTGCGCCGCCAGGACCCGGCCTCGCCGCACACGCCCACGCCTAGGCCGCCCGAGCCTGCCCACGGCCTCAGGCCTCGCGCCAGCCTCCGTCTGCCCAAGCCGCCGGCTCGCTTGCTCTGCCTGCTGCGTGTGGAAGTAAACGGAGAGAGAGAGAGAAAACAGTGGGGATAGGATGGAACCAGAACATGTGCCGCCGATGGAGATAAAAGAACAGAAGGGAAGCGTCAGGATAAGGAAGAGAAGAGGAGAAGAACAGATGGACTTTCTCAAGGACCTAAATGCAAATACAAAAAACTGCAGGGGCCTAACTGTAAAACAAAATTTCCCGTTGATTTAAAACCCTAATGAAGAAATGCCCAAAATGAAAGTTGGAGAGTTTTTCAAACTCTTCAACATTGCTTTAAGGCTCAAATTCAAAAACTCAAAATTTATATTTTTACGCATGAAGTTTTGAACAAAAGTCGGATTTGAATTACTTTTGTCCTAAAAGTGTAATTTTATAAAATACAGGACTTGAATGCAAGCATTTATGACATGTCATGATGACGGGATAGAATCGTCATAATAATTGGATAGACATGTCATGATGACTTGCACTTTTACACTTTAGTCCTGAGTAATTTTGAAAGTTACTTTTGTAAATCAAACATTTGCATAAAAGGACTTGTACTTTTATAAAATTACATAAACACCCTTAATTTTTACCATTTTACCCAAAATTTTTTACACACTTCAATATACACGTTTCCAATGAAACTTTTGTAAAAAAAAATATACCTACACACATAACTTTATACAAACAAACACATATTTCACACTAACAAAATATATCTAATTTACAAATACATGAACTGTCACAGCCCTCCCCCCTAAAAAGAATCTCGTCCCGAGATTCGGACGAAAGACTCTTTAAGGAAAGAGAAGCAAATCACCCATCACACCAGAGAAGATTGAGGTTGATGACGAGAGCATGACGAGATGAGTATAACGAGAGCATGAAGAGTTGGTACATAGATGGGTTTGACAAGAAAAGAGAGAAAAAGGTGACCAAGTTTTCCCAGAGCTAAGATCACTACATGACAATGATAAATGTCAGTGACATTCATCACAAAGCTAATGGATAGCAAGTGAGGATAACGCAAGAAGTGAATAAGTGATGTTTTAAAATATTTCTGCTCAGAGTTTATTATCTGAATGACTTTGATAATATTGATTGCAAAATATACCTATTTATACTGATGCAATCAAGGGATAATGACAAAATGCTCTACTCAGAGTGCAATGCTCGATATATATATAGCCATGAATGTGATGCTCTGTTGAGATGTATGATTGCAATGATGATGCAACATGAGGATGAGGGATCCCATGCACGATCAAGATGGTGCAATTACCATGATGCTGACCAAATGATGCATACACTATGATGCAAGGATGATGATACTTGCAATGTATGCACGTAAGAAATGCATGGGTTGATGATGCACATGACTCGCATCCTACAACCGTTTGCTCGTAACTAACACCTCTGTAGCTCTATATCCTTAAGCAAGGATCGAAAGTTAGGACACTAGTAAGGTTGCATAAGAAGAGATTGCAGTGTTGTTACGTCACATGCACCTAGTCACCAGTGCGCTCCTAATGGCTCAATCATGTGACTGCAGTGCACATGAGGCCTTAGGTTCCGACACGGCATCATGGTCATGTGATTAAACACCACCACAAAAGAGGGATAGCAACCCTGTAGTGCCAACAGCAACAAGAAAGACTTAGGAAACTCAAAACAACCCAAGGTTGTATTGAAGGCATACCCGTTAGTCAGTCTACGGATTTTCGATGACGATGCAACACCATGCGCTGACCAAGATGGTATGTGTTATGATGCATGACTTTTGCTGGGAGAATTGTATGCAAAAAGTAACTATTGTCATAAATCTTTTTAATTTATCCAAAATCATCTGAGCAAAAATTGAGGGTACAAATTTTCGGATGTTGTAACCAGAATAGCCAAGGATATAAGGTACAACATCAAGAGAGGGTAGATAGATCACTGGATGATGGATTGGAGAGTTTGATGATACTCATCAAGGATTAACCATCAAAGGAGAAATTCAATGGTTCTGTCGAAACGGATTTAAAGCAAGGTCAAGGATTTGATTTGGCTGTCTAGCTAAGATCGGTGATAGGGTTCAAACATAACCCAATCCACTTGATTCATAAAAGACTTTCTTAACTCTAAGATAACCCAGCAGATTACATTAACTCCTACAACACAAAGTCAAAACATGCATTCAAATACAAGCATATATTTCAGTACATCAACGTAACAACCAAAGCAATCAGGTCAATTCAAGATAACATGATGCATGCACGTTCTACACGTCCTCACAAACAAAAATAACTGCCAAGTAACCTTGGACTTACGTGGTTAGTTACGGTGGCATCATATAAATACGTCTCTCCCTATATATATACTAGTCGTTCTTACGTTCAAGCTTACGCAACGAGGTTAGCGTATCTGCAGAAAACCACAAGATGTATATATTGAACCTTTCATGCCAGCATATCATGAAAGCGTCCCCAATCATTACTGTTCACTATAGAAACAGCATCTGTACAATTACCGCCGTACAGACAACGTTAACATACGTCATCGAAACAACGTATGTTGTATGAATGCTGGATTGCAATTGAATTGTGAAGTAAGGTAGTTTTATGTGCATACTTTGAATAAAATATTGCATTGCATATAGATATGATTACTTCGGCGACGGTACCTACGAGATCTCCCCGGAGTCTATGGAGGATGTTACTGAAGACCAAGTGAACGTCACCAAGGATTTATCGAAAGCCCCGAACCAAAGTTCGGAAGATGTTGACTTACTGACTTCAGACCCACCAGTAAAGGCAAGCCCCGGACATATCCCACTACTTTATTTACACTGCAATCTATATCTATTTATCTATACTTATGCATTAAGTCTAGGAATTGAAATGAAACCCTAGATGCATGAATCCTAGGAATCCAATGTGATGCTTCTGAGTCCTTATCGGATAGATGCTCTGCTAATAGGACCGGTAGAAGTCAGGTGATTTCCTGTCACTCGCGCGATATAAGAGTTGCATGTTTACATTTCTGCAACCACTATAAGGATGATGGACAGGGTCACGTGTTGTATCATGACCTGGAAGTTTACCCTGTCTGTTTTGATAAAAGCTTTAAGGTCGAAATGTGTGGTAGTGGTGGCTAAGTTTTTGAAAGTACTAGCCACATGCCGCGAAATATGGTAAGCGGTAAGCCTAGTAACCAATCGGCCCGGCAAGTGGACATACCTCCCACCACTCGATTTTATGTTATGTTTACACGCACCGACGTGTGGGAGTACGTTCTGCAAGGCAGATAGGAATACGGGTTTTGTAGTCGCGCTACAGACGTATGTCCTGCACACATTGGGTGTGCGTACGGTCCTACAGTCGCTTGTGGTGGACCTGATCCACGACCCGGAATGAAAGGCAAACGGTTGCTTCGGAACGATCGTTGGATCTTCCAAGCGTGTGTGTTAGGTTTACCTTGCAAGGTTAAATTCGATTCGAATCGTCCGCCTCTCACGAAGATTGAGATTGCTTATCCCTTTTACCACATTGAGTAAGAAATGGAACTAATGATGAATAATCTTGTTGGATGATAATCACTACCTTGCTTGCTTAGTGTAGGTGCTAATCTAGAATAAATACTCAACTAGAAGATGAAAGCTAAAACTTGAAAGTAGTTCATACTCTTTGTTGCTTTTCAGCTGAAAATAAACCCAGAACCTTTACAACGCCTTCATGAGTCTAGTTATGGGCTAAAGTATACCCAATCCTGGGTAAGCCTTGCTGAGTATTAGTATACTCAGCCTTGCTAGTTTTATGTTTTTCAGGTAAAGCCTTTGAAGACCCCACTCTCTCCTTGCCTTGGCCCTGTGCTCTCCCTTTATAAAATTACACTTTTAGGACAAAAGCAATTCAAATCTGACTTTTGTTCAAAGATTTACGTGTAAATATACAAATTTTGAGTTTTCGAACTTGAGCCCTAAATCAATGTTGTAGAGTTTGAAAAACTCTCCAACTTTCATTTTGGGCATTTCTTCATTTGGGCTTTGGGTTGACGGGAAATTTTGTTTTACAAATAAGCCCCTGCAATTCTCTGATTTTGCGTATACGCCTTGGAGAAAACCATTCCTCTTTCTTTTCTGTTCTCTCTCTGACTTATCCTTCCCTGGCGTCTGTCTTATCTTCTCCACCGGCAGTGCTTATCTCTGTCTCTCTCTTCCATCTACCCTTCCTCCACCTCTCTTTCTCCTCTTCCTCTGGCTCGGACAGCTCACAGCAGCAGCGGGCCAGCGGCGCCCTGGCGGTGGCTCGGCGCGGGGCGCGGGTGAGCGAGCGCTCGGGCGAGCGGCCGCGGCGCCCAGGCGCGCGCGTGCGCGAAGCGGAGCGGGCCGGCCCTCGGCGGCTGGCAGCGGCGGGCCCGGGCAAACGCAGTAGCAGGCGCTGGGGCGCGCGCGGACGCGCGGGCTGGCGGGCGCTCGGGGCCGGCGCAGCGGCCCGAGCGGCGAGCGGCTTGGGCCGAGCGGCGCATGGCGCGTGGCAGGCGGAGGCGAGCGGTCGGCGCGAGCAGGCCCAGGCAGAAGAGGAACGGCGCGGCTGCAGCAGGCAGAGGGCGTGGAGGCCAGTAGCGCGGGAGAAACGGCGGCTCGGCTGGATGCTGGATGCTGGGCGTGCGTGAGAGCCAGTGGCGTGAGCGGCTCCAGGCGGCCGGGCGAGCTGATGCAGACGTGCGCCGCGGGCGCGAGCTGGCATGCGGGGCTGGGCAGGTGTGTGCACGGAGAGCCCAAGAGCAGAACGTCGCAGACGGCGCTGGCTCGGCCGGAGTGGCGCAAGCGCGAATGTGGAGCGCGCAGATGCGGGCGCGCGGGAGTGCGTGCACGCGGGCGAGTGAAGGCGCATGTCGCGCAGGAAGTGGACGCGAACTCGTGAGCGGCACGGCTGGCAGTGCAAGAGTGAATTGAGCGACGCTGAGCGAGTGGCGCGAGCGTGCGCGCGATGGCGTATGTGGTGCAGGTGGTGTAAGCGCGCGCAGCGCTGGAACGGGAACGCGCTGGCTCGGATGCAGAGGCAGGCAAGGCGTGCGGAACGCGCGCGAGCGCGGCAAGTGCGGGACCCGCACTCGCGCGGAGGCGAGCAGCCGGAGCAAGCAGTAGCGCGCAGAGTGGCGCGGACAGGAGCGAAAGCTGGTGGTGCGGGCGCACGGATCGAGTAGCACGTGCGCGGCGGAGCAGAGTGGGCGCTGGTGCGTGGATGCGCGGGAGTGACGCGGCAAGGCCGGGCGAACGCGGGTTCGGCAGCAAGAAGCGGAGAAGCGCTTATAGTGCGGCAAGTCGGAAGAAGAAGTTGCGGAGCGAAGGCGGTGGTCAGGCGTGACGAGCTCGGAGGAGGCACGCATGGCGAGCTCCCTTTATCCGTGTGGAGGTCGAAGCAGGAGCAACGCGACGCGGGTCCGACGCACGACGCAGGCACGTGCGTATGCAAAGCGACAGGCTACGCGCAAACAGGTGGAGAGCCAGTGATGCGGGAGCAAAAGAAGGTTTAGCTCGTGAGCGGATGGACCCTGGAGGTTCGCGGAGGAGTTGACCTAGCGAACCCATTCGGCTCCATCGTCTCGTCCCAGGAGTCCATGACATCCAGCAGTTCATGTGTTTGTAAACTAGGCATATAATTTGTTAGTGTGAAATATGTATTGTTTATAAAGCTTGTGTATGTTTATGTGAAGCTTTTGAAAATTTAAAAGTACAAGCTAAAAGGGCACTTTTGTAATTACAGAAAAACTTAGGGTTGTTTTTGGAAAATGTACCTAGATAAAGGTAATTTCAAAATGAGTAGAGGATGGTTTTGTAAATATGCTTTTCTTATTACCATCTTAGGGTAATAAGAAAAGCATATTTACAAAATTTTATAATTAAATTTTATAAAATATTAGGGAGCACGAGGAGGGCTAAAGCTACCTGTGGGCAGACGGCGCTGGCTATTATAATAGGTTAAGTGTATTTGCCGGGCCATTCGGGTACTAGGCTTACCGCTTACCACAAGATGTATATATTGAACCTTTCATACCAGCATATCATGAAAGCGTCCCCAATCATTACTGTTCACTATAGAAACAGCATCTGTACAATTACCGCCGTACAGACAACGTTAACATACGTCATCGAAACAACGTATGTTGTATGAATGCTGGATTGCAATTGAATTGTGAAGTAAGGTAGTTTTATGTGCATACTTTGAATAAAATATTGCATTGCATATAGATATGATTACTTCGGCGACGGTACCTACGAGATCTCCCCGGAGTCTATGGAGGATGTTACTGAAGACCAAGTGAACGTCACCAAGGATTTATCGAAAGCCCCGAACCAAAGTTCGGAAGATGTTGACTTACTGACTTCAGACCCACCAGTAAAGGCAAGCCCCGGACATATCCCATTACTTTATTTACACTGCAATCTATGCTTATTTATATTATATCTTGCATTAAGTCTAGGAATTGAAATGAAACCCTAGATGCATGAATCCTAGGAATCCAATGTAATGCTCCCGAGTCCTTATCGGTTAGATGCTTCGCTAATAGGACCGGTAGAAGTCGGGTGATTTCCTGTCACTCGCGCGATATAGGAGTTGCATGTTTACTTTTCTGCAACCACTATAAGGATGACGGACAGGGTCATGTGTTGTATCATGACCTGAGGTTTTACCCTGTCTGTTTTGATAAAAGTCTTAAGGTCGGAATGTGTGGTAGTGGTGGCTAAGGGAAAGAGTAGGGTCTTCAAAGGCTTTACCTGAAAAACATAAAACTAGCAAGGCTGAGTATACTAATACTCAGCAAGGCTTACCCGGGATTGGGTATACTTTAGCCCATAACTAGACTCATGAAGGCATTTCAAGGCTCTGGGTTTATTTTAGCGGAAAAGCAACAAAGAGTATGTACTACTTTCAAGTTTTAGCTTTCATCTTCTAGTTGAGTAATTATTCTAGATTAGCACCTACACTAAGCAAGCAAGGTAGTGATTATCATCCATCAAGATTATCCATCATTAGTTCCACTTCTTACTCAATGTGGTAAAAGGGATAAGCAATCTCAATCATCGTGAGAGGCGGACGATTCGAATCGAATTTAACCTTGCAAGGTAAACCTAACACACACGCTTGGAACACCAACAGGGCATTCCGAAGCAACCGTTTCCCTCATATTCCGGGTTATGGATCAGGGCCACCACAAGCGACTGCAGGACCGTACGCACACCCAATGTGTACAGGACATACGTCTGTAGCGCGACTACAAAACCCGTATTCCTGTCTGCCTTGCAGAACGTACTCCCACACGTCGGTGCGTGTAAACATAAAATAAAAGTCAAGTGGTGGAGACAAGTCCATTTGCCGGGCCATTCGGGTACTAGGCTTACCGCTTACCATATTTCGCGGTATGTGGATTTATAATATTTTATAAAATCTTTATAATAGGGAGCACGAGGAGGGCTAAAGCTAACTGTGGGCAGGTGTGTGCACGGAGAGCCCAAGAGCAGAACGTCGCAGACGGCGCTGGCTCGGCCGGAGTGGCGCAAGCGCGAATGTGGAGCGCGCAGATGCGGGCGCGCGGGAGTGCGTGCACGCGGGCGAGTGAAGGCGCATGTCGCGCAGGAAGTGGACGCGAACTCGTGAGCGGCACGGCTGGCAGTGCAAGAGTGAATTGAGCGACGCTGAGCGAGTGGCGCGAGCGTGCACGTGATGGCGTATGTGGTGCAGGCGGTGTAAGCGCGCGCAGCGCTGGAACGGGAACGCGCTGGCTCGGATGCAGAGGCAGGCAAGGCGTGCGGAACGCGCACGAGCGCGGCGAGTGCGGGACCCGCACTCGCACGGAGGCGAGCAGCCGGAGCAAGCAGTAGCGCGCAGAGTGGCGCGGACAGGAGCGAAAGCTGGTGGTGCGGGCGCACGGATCGAGTAGCACGTGCGCGGCGGAGCAGAGTGGGCGCTGGTGCGTGGATGCGCGGGAGTGACGCGGCAAGGCCGGGCGAACGCGGGTTCGGCAGCAAGAAGCGGAGAAGCGCTTATAGTGCGGCAAGTCGGAAGAAGAAGTTGCGGAGCGAAGGCGGTGGTCAGGCGTGATGAGCTCGGAGGAGGCACGCATGGCGAGCTCCCTTTATCCGTGTGGAGGTCGAAGCAGGAGCAACGCGACGCGGGTCCGACGCGCGACGCAGGCACGTGCGTATGCAAAGCGACAGGCTACGCGCGAACAGGTGGAGAGCCAGTGATGCGGGAGCAAAAGAAGGTTTAGCTCGTGAGCGGATGGACCCTGGAGGTTCGCGGAGGAGTTGACCTAGCGAACCCATTCGGCTCCATCGTCTCGTCCCAGGAGTCCATGACATCCAGCAGCTCCTATTCCTCGTCGATCGCCGAGCAAGACCGCAAATCACCGCGGGGATTACCTCTTCGGCCATTCTCTACCCACTGCAATCCCCGGCAAACTTCTTCGTCATCCATGGAATCTCGTCAACGTCGAGTTTTTCTCTTCGCCAATCCCATCGCCACGGGACTTCACTTTCCGTCCGTTCTTTTCCATAACCAAGGTTTGCCCTGTTTCTCTGAATCTTCTTAACGCCAGCGATTCCTTTGCTGGAATATCGCTGTTAACTTCCTGTTATCTGTTTTCCTAGACCAGGGACTTGATTGCTTCGCTTTAGAAAGTTCTAGGGTGTTTTCTGTAAACGTTTACAAGTTTTATGTTGTACTCTTGAATTAAAAATCTTGAGCTTTATATAAACAAACATATGTTTCACACTAACAAAATATATGCCTAGCAGTACAAGTACACGAACTGTCACAGCCCTCCCCCCTAAAAAGAATCTCGTCCCGAGATTCTGACGAAAGGCTCTGAAGGGAAGAGAAGCAAATCACCCATTAAATATGGCAAGAAGCTATCGCACTAGAGAAGATTGAGGTTGATGACGAGAGCATGGCGAGATGAGTGTAACGAAAGTAAGAAGAGATTGTACATAGGTGAGTTTGACAAGATAAGAGATTGTACATGAGGACGACAAATGTCGGTGACATTCATCACAAAACTCATGGATAAAAAAATAAGGATGGTACAAGGGTTTGACAAAGTGATGTTTGAAGTATTCTTGCTCAGAGTTTATTACTTAAATGATTTAGAGGATGTTGATTGTAAAATATGCCTATTTATATTGATGCAATCAAGAAACAGTGAATAAATGCACCAATTTAAAGTGCAATGCTCGATATATAACCATGATTGGGATGCACTGTTAAGATGTATGATTGCGATGATGGTGTACATGAGGATGGAGGACTCCATGCACGACCAAAATGGTGCATATGTCACAATGCAATTATCATGATGCTGACCAAATGATGCATACACCATGATGCAAGGATGATGATACTTGCAATGTATGCACGTATGAAATGCATGAAGTATGATGCATACCCTCATGAGTTGATGATGCATATGACTCGCACCCTACAACCGTTCTCTCGTAACTAACACCTGGGTAGTTCTATATCCTTAAGCGAGGATCAAAAGTTAGGACACTAGTAAGGTTGCATAAAAGGAGATTGCAGTGGGGTTACATCACATGGACTGTAATATGCACTGGCTAAAACTACCTGATTATAACATACGCACACCCTAAGTCGGTAAGCCTAGTACCCGAGACCACCCACAGGTAGCTTTAGCCCTCCTCGTGCTCCCCCTCTCTTTTCCCCTCACCGCCGGCGACTTCCCCGGCCGGAATTTGGCCGGACAGGAGCTTCCTCACCGCCGGCCATGGCCTTGGACTTGATTGCTCTCTGCGTTTTCTTTTCAGGGGGTTAACTGTAAAGTGCAGGGACTAGTTTGTAAGGGGTACTGTTATTTCATGTGAGAGCTTTTCCTGTCTCGTAAAATCCGTAACAATTCACAGAAAAATCCAAAAATAGCAAAACTAGTTTTGTTAGAAACTAGATTTCAAACTCTATGACTTTTGTTAATAGAGTTTAGTTTGAAATAAAATATTTCTACCTGTGTTTTGAATCCAAAGTTAAGGGGTAAAATACACTTAACCTTGTTATTTCATGTTCTTTTGTTTTTCTTAAAGTGTAGTATGAATGTTCTATGAACTCTAGTTAACTTTGTGTTAAGTTGCAAACTTAAACTTGATTTAAATTTAACTTCTTTTATTTGAACTTTCAAATTTGAAATATTAAATAAACCTATTATATAACCTCTTCTAAATTAACACTATTGTTAGTCTCTAATATGATATTTTATAATTAAATTTCTATAATCTTTTGTTTAAAAGTTTTTAATTCAAATTTTGGTTCATTTCAAAATTAATTTAAATGTTTTAGTTCTTATTACAATGAACTCGACCATATCTTTATAAATAGTGTTTTAAATCTAAAACCTCTTTATTTTATGCATGTTTGTGTGCTAATTGGATGAATTATGATATTTGAAATGGGAAATTTTAAATTTAAATTTCATCTCATTTAAATTATTGCATCTCATATAGAATCTACGACACTCGACGACGGAGATTACGAACTGGTCTTAGGACAAGACCAAGGCTTTCCAGAAGATCCAACGCAAGTCGTCGGGGACGGATCCCATTCCACGGACCAACCTTTTGAAAGAGCACAGGGCCAGGGCATGGGAAGAGTAGGGTCTTCAAGACATAACCTGCAAAACGTATAACTAGCAAGGCTGAGTATACTAATACTCAGCAAGGCTTACTCGGGATTGGGTATACTTAGCCCATAACTAGACTTATGAGAGCTTATAATGGTTCTGGGTTTAGTTTCAGCTGAAAAGCAACAAAGAGTAGATCCTTAACTTCAAATTTTAGCTTTCAGATTCTAGTTGATTATCCATTCTAGATAAGCACCTATAACTACTCAAGCAAGGTAGAGCTCTTTATTTCAACCATCAGTATTACTCATCATTTAGTTGCTCTTGTTACTCTGTGTGATAAAGGGATTAAGAGGTTATATAATAGGTTTATTTAATATTTTCCTCACGAGGATTGAGATTGCTTATCCCTTTTACCACATTGAGTAAGAAGTGGAACTAATGATGGACAATCTTGATGGATGATAATCACTATCTTGCTTGCTTAGTGTAGGTGCTAATCTAGAATAAATACTCAACTAGAAGATGAAAGCTAAAACTTGAAAGTAGTTCATACTCTTTGTTGCTTTTCAGCTGAAAATAAACCCAGGGCCCTCACAATGCCTTCATGAGTCTAGTTATGGGCTAAAGTATACCCAATCCCGGGTAAGCCTTGCTGAGTATTAGTATACTCAGCCTTGCTAGTTATATGTTTTGCAGGTAATGTTCTGGAAAACCCTACTCTTCCCTGCCTTGGCCCTGTGCTCTTCCAGAAGGTTGGAAAGCGGATGCTTAGCAGTTGAACTGATAGTCAATGCGGAAGCATAGCCGCAGAGATGTTTTGGCTAAGCAGCAGACACACGAGAACTAACGGGGATTCTTATACGACAAGGAATCTAAAGAAACAGCAATCGAGACGGGGACAATGTCTTAATGGCAGGGATATGAGCACTCATATGAAAGGTTTAACGAAACATCACATATTTCTATTTAAGATCTATATTCTATGGCTTACTTTTCAGTTATAACACAAGCATACCATATAAAGCACAATAAAACATTCATTCCCTAACATTTGACCTAGACCACACACCAAAGACTTCAACTCAAGATCATAACATAGAACTTGTAGAGTTTGACTTAAGGTTTCAAACAAAACTGACCTTACATTTTTATGAACTTCCTATGAAAATCTATGAAGTGTAGAAGCATGACATATTATAATAAACATTCTATCCCGTCATCATGACATGTCATAAATGCTTGCATTCAAGTCCTGTATTTTATAAAATTACACTTTTAGGACAAAAGTAATTCAAATCCGACTTTTGTTCAAAACTTCATGCGTAAAAATATAAATTTTGAGTTTTTGAATTTGAGCCTTAAAGCAATGTTGAAGAGTTTGAAAAACTCTCCAACTTTCGTTTTGGGCATTTCTTCATTAGGGTTTTAAATCAACGGGAAATTTTGTTTTACAGTTAGGCCCCTGCAGTTTTCTGTATTTGCATTTAGGTCCTTAAGAAAGTCCATCTGTTCTTCTCCTCTTCTCTTCCTTATCCTGACGCTTCCCTTCTGTTCTTTTATCTCCGGTCCTATTAGCATAGCAGCTAGTCGGACTCAAGTGCTAGTGTTCATCACATTGGTTCCTAGGGAAAATGCAACTAGGGTTTTCAAGCAATTCCTAAGAACTTAATGCATAGAATACATAAATAGATATAGATTGCAGTGTAATAAAATAGTAGGTTATGTCCGGGGCTTGCCTTTACTGGCGGGTCTGAAGTCAGAAATGTTAACATCTTCCGAACTTTGGTTCGGGGCTTCCGATAATCCCTTGGTGACGTTCATTTGGTCTTCAGAAACATCCTCCGCAGACTTCTGGGAGATCTCGTAGGTACCGTTTGCGGAAGTAGACATATCTACATGTAATGCAACATTCCATTCAAGGTGTGCACATAAAACTATCTTAATTCATGCTAAAGTTGCATTTCAACATTCCTTTAACATTCTACTCACATAACAATCAAAAAGATTTAAAACTAAACTTAGACAGAGCTTTAGGGGGAACAACTAATTAGAAACAGCTTCTTGTTGAGGGTTACAACGGAGTCGATTGGAAACAACGAGGGTTTAGCCAATTGAGGAATGCATCGGGTTTCTAGACGATCGATGAAAACATCGATTACTTTAGCAGAGAGATGATTCTTAAAGCAGTTGTGTCTTGATTGAGATGTGCTTAAGTGTTATCCTAGGTAACTGGGTGTGGTTGTGTCGACTCGATTACGTCAGCACAACTATTGAGTGACGTACAACCGATTGGAGTGTGGTTGAGGGTACGTGACCGATAGACAGACAGCCGATCTTTCAGTCGATAAATCGACTGATAGAAGTATGTGGATAAGGAAGCGGAAACTAAGGATCGATCGGCCGTGTTTGACCGATATGGAAAAGCAACCAAAATCGGCTTGGGTCGGCCGATGGTAATAACCCTAAGATCGTGGGTGTCTCTTATTCTAGGTCAAATATTAGGAATCGTCCGCCTCTCACGATGTATGAGACTGCTTATCCCTTTTACCACATCGAGTAAAAAGTGTAATTGTTGAAGAAATAATCTTGATGGATGATAATATCTACATTGCTTGTTTAGTATAGGTGCTTACCTAGAATGGCTAATCGAACTAGAATCTGAAAGCTAAAACTTGAAAATAGGTTATAATCTTAGTTGCTTTTCAGCTGAAACTAAACCCAGAACTATTATAAGCCTTCATAAGTCTAGTTATGGGCTAAAGTATACCCAATCCCGGGTAAGCCTTAACTTCAAATTTTAGCTTTCAGATTCTAGTTGATTATCCATTCTAGATAAGCACCTATAACTACTCAAGCAAGGTAGAGCTCTTTATTTCAACCATCAGTATTACTCATCATTTAGTTGCTCTTGTTACTCTGTGTGATAAAGGGATCAAGCAGTCTCAATCTTCGTGAGAAGTGGACGATTCGAATCGAATTTAACCTTGCAAGGTAAACCTAACACACACGCTTGGAACACCACAGGGTCATTCCGAAGCAACCGTTTACCTTTCATTCTGACTCGTGGATCAGAGCCACCACAAGCGACTGCAGGAACATACGCACACCCAATGTGTGCAGGACATACGTCTGTAGCGCGACTACAAAACCCGTATTCCTGGTTGCCCTTGCAACACGTATTTCCCCAGTCGAACATAAGTAACCAGAAGAAGCAAATCGAGTGGTGGGAGGTATGTCCACTCCTCGGGCCGAGTGGCTACTAGGCTTACCGCTTACCCATAACTCACGGCATGTGGTTAGTACTTTCAAACGCTTAACCCCGATCGGCACACACCGCGTATTCTATGCATTAAGTTCTTAGGAATTGCTTGAAAACCCTAGTTGCATTCTCCTAGAAACCAATGTGATGGATACTAGTACTTGAGTCCGACTAGCTGCTATGCTAATAGGGCCGGTAGAAGTCGGGTGATTTCCTGTCACTCGCGCGATATAGGAGTTGTAATGTTTACATTCCTGTTCTCACTATAAGGATGCCGGACGGGAGTTTTGTGCAGTATCATGGTTGAGGTGATACCCCGTCTGTGTTGTTGAATGTGATAAGGTCGCAGTGTGTGGTAGTGCGGGTTAAGCGTTTGAAAGTACTAGAACTTTCAAACGTAATCCTCATGGTTGAGGTGATACGCCAGCCTCGCGCGCACCTCCGCCGTGCGCATGCTGCTCCTGCTAACTACCTGATTATAATAGCCAGCGCCGTCTGCCCACAGGTAGCTTTAGCCCTCCTCGTGCTCCCTAATATTTTATAAAATTTAATTATAAAATTTTCAAAACTTCCTTTATTTCAAATCAGGGAACATTTACAAGTTTGTGTTATGCTCTTGAATTGAAAATCTTGATCTGTGGTCTAGGTTAAATGTTAGGGAATGAATGCTTTGTTTGTACCATATATTGTATGCATGTGTTTTAGCTGAAAGATAAATCATACGATGTATGTTTCAAGTGGAAAAGTGTGGTAATTAGTTAATACATCACACAAACGCTCATATCCCTGCCATCAAGACATTGTTCTCGTCTTGATTGCAATCTTCTTAAGGCCCTTTTTATATAAGGATTCCTGTTGGTCCATGTATATCTGCTGTTTAGCTAATACGTCTCGACAGCTATGCTTCAGTGTCAGGTTATCAACCCAACCACTTAACATCCGTTTTCTTTAAACCTATAATGTTTCTGCGTAACAGCTGTCAGTCGATACTTCTACCATCGGCTGGTTAGCTGATACGGTTGATACCTTTCTAGTATCAACTACTGTCGATACAAGTCTATTGTTCTGTCCTACATTGACTGTACAGAGTCGATGTATCGGAGAAGCACACACGATTCTAAGATTCTTGTTATCGGCCAACCCAAGCCGATTTTGGTTGCTTTTTCGTATCGGTCAAATATGGCCGATCAATCCTTAGTTTCCCCATCCATATCCGCACCTTTCTATCAGTCGATTTATCGACTGAGAGGTCAGCTTATTACTTATCGGTCACGTACCCTTAACCACACTCCAATCGGCTGTACGTCACTCAATTGTGGTGCTGATGTAATCGAGTCGATACAACCACACTTAGTTGCCCAGAATAACACTTAAGCACATCTCAGTTAAGACACAACTGCTTTAGGAATCATCCTTCTGCCAAGGTAATCGATGCTTTCATCGATCATCTAGAAACCCGATACACCTTTCCATCGGCTAAACCTCTATGGTTTCCAATCGGCTCTGTTGTAATCTTCAACGAGTAGCCGATTCTAGTTAGCTGTTCCCTAAAGCTCTGTTTAAGTTTAGTTTCAAAACAATGTTAGCATACTTTATCGAAACAACGTATTCACGGGGGTACCGCAAAATGCGGCGGTATGAACAGCGATCGCCATACCCTGCGCCGAACCATATACTCCCAATATAATCAACCTAAGTTGGTATATTGGCATATACTTTAACATTTTACTTAGCGGGTGGTGTGTGACGCAGCGAGGGTGGCTCGTGGTGCAAGCGTTCGGGCGAGGTTCCGGGCGGCAGAGCGGCGCGGTGCTAGTGCACGGGGCGAGCGGAGGTGCGCGGCTCGGGAACAGGCAATGTACTGGAACAGACGTGGCGCGCGCAGGAACGCACAGGCACGGGTGTGGACGCGGCTCGCGCGGGAGGCGTAACGCTGACGCGTGAGTGGCACGCGAGCTGAGTGGGCGCTGGAGCGGTTCGCGGGCGGTGCAGGAGCGAACATGAGCGACGCCGAGCGGGTGGCGTGGGCGTGCGCGCGATGATGCGCGGAAGCTGGCGGTGTGAGCAGGTGTTGAGCGGCCGGAGCTCAGGGCTCGCGATGCCGCGGCGCGACGACTCGGCGCGGACCCGCACAGGGAAAACAATGGAGCCGCGCGGATTGATCGGCCATAACTGATATGGAGAGCAACTAAAATCGGCCTGGGTCGGTCGATGGCAGGAACCCTAAGATTGCGGGTGCATCTTAGATATATCGACTATGTGCAGCCGATGTAGAACAGAACGAAAGAATTGTATCGGCAATAGCCGATACTAGAAAGGTAACAATCGTATCAGCTAACCAGCCGATGGTAGAAGTATCGACTGACAGCTGTTACACAGAAACACCATAGACTCAAGAAAACTGATGCTTAGTGGCTGAGCTGATAGTTTGATACTGAAGCACAGCTGTCGAGATGTAGCGGCTAAGCAGCAGTTGTACATGAACTAACAAAGATCCTTTTACGAAAAGAATCTTAAGGAAACGACAATCAAGACATGGATCACGTCTTGACGGCAAGGATATGAGCACTTTTATGAAAGGGTTAACTAAACATACACACATTTTTATTTAAGACCCATATTCTATGGTTTACTTTTCAGTGATAACACAAACATACAATATAAAGTACAATAAAACATTCATTCCCTAATATTTGACCTAGACCACACATCAAAGACTTTCACTCAAGATCACAACATGAAACTTATAGATTTTGACCTAAGCGTTCAAACAGAACTGATTTTGTGTTTTTATGAACTTCTTATGAAAAATTATGAACTGTAGAAGTTCACTGAGTTGAAATAAAGAAAGTTCTGGAAATTTTACAAAGGACACCCTAGAACTTTCTAAAACATAACAATCAAGTCCCTGGTCCGGGAAAACAGTTATCAGGAAGTTAACGACGATATTCCGGCAAAGGAATCGCCGGCATTAGAAAGGTTCAGCAGGTCAGGACAAACCTTGGTTATGGAGAAGAACAGACGGAAAGTGATTTTCCGTGGCGAACAAGATTGGTGAGGAGAAGAGCTCAACGGTGACGAAGAGTAGAAGTTGCTGGATGTCGTGGATTCTGAGACGTGACGATGGAGCCGAACTGATTCGCTAGGCTAACTCCTCCTTCTGACTTGCCGCGCCATAAGCGCTTCTCCGCCTCCGGTAGGATTAAGGGAGCTCACCGCATCCGGTCGCCACTCGATCTTTATGTTATGTTCACACGCACCGACCTGTGGGAGTACGTTCTGCAAGGCAGACAGGAATACGGGTTTTGTAGTCGCGCTACAGACGTATGTCCTGTACACATTGGGTGTGCGTACGGTCCTGCAAGTCGCTTGTGGTGGCCTGTCCACGAGTCGGAAAGAAAGGTAAACGGTTGCTTCGGAACGCCCTGTTGGTATTCCAAGCGTGTGAGTTAGGTTTACCTTGCAAGGTTAAATTCGATTCGAATCGTCCGCCTCTCACGAGGATTGAGATTGCTTATCCCTTTTACCACATTGAGTAAGAAGTGGAACTAATGATGGATAATCTTGATGGATGATAATCACTACCTTGCTTGCTTAGTGTAGGTGCTAATCTAGAATAAATACTCAACTAGAAGATGAAAGCTAAAACTTGAAAGTAGTTCATACTCTTTGTTGCTTTTCAGCCGAAAATAAACCCAGAGCCCTCACAATGCCTTCATGAGTCTAGTTATGGGCTAAAGTATACCCAATCCTGGGTAAGCCTTGCTGAGTATTAGTATACTCAGCCTTGCTAGTTATATGTTTTCCAGGTAATGCCTTTGAAGATCCTACTCTCCCCTGTCATGGCCCTGTGCTCTCCCAGATGATTGGTCCGTGGAATGGGATCCGTCCTCGGCCAACACCGATGATTCCGAGTGATGTCGTGCCTGGGCTTAGCATGACATCTGTCTTGACGACGTGCTGTAATCATCGCGTATGTTTTCCGCTGCTAGAAACCATAGCCTTAACAGTTTGTAATGTCTTTTCTAAATTTAAAACTTCGTACTTCTTTTGGAAACTCTTGTAATGTAATTTTCTGTGATGTAAAATGTGATGGTGATTGTATCTCTGGACTCACCTTCGTGTGAGGTAACCTTATTTGATCCTGTGTATCGGTGGTTTATCGGGACGTTACCCGACAGGCCAAGGGATTATACCGTTTGAAGCACGTTGGAGCCCTCGGGAGTGGACTCGCGTACTTGAGCCGGTATAATTCAGGTTGGTTCTGCCACAACCTCCTCCGGAGGACCTGCGCCAGCACATCAATGACGGTCGCGATGCGCGCACCGTGATCTCCTCCAGGCACAAGACCCGCAAAGAAGTCAAAGCTGAAGGTACTGACTGTAGCGATCGATTTCCTGCTTTCTCTGCTCGTTTCAGCAGCTACAAGTACCCGGAGGGCTTCAAGCCGATCGGCATCACCAAGTACGACGGCAAGCAGGCTCCCCAGCAGTGGCTCCGCTGCTACTCCACGGCCATTGAGGTCGCGGGGGGCTCAAATATCACCAAAGTCGTCTACGTCCCGATGCCTTTGGACCCTGCGCCGCTCACTTGGCTGGAGAGCCTCGGCAACAACTCCGTCGACTCCTGGGAACGACTTAAGAAGGTCTTCATCGACAATTTCCAGGGAGCGATTACCCGTGCAGGTACTCAACACGATCTTGCCCAGTGCAAGCAAGAACGTAACGAGCTTCTACGGTCTTACACGCGTCGCTTCTTCGACGTTCGCACCACCATCGTGAACATCTCGGAGGAGGACATCATCGACTGTTTCTACAACAGCATCACCGACCCGAGCATATACAGATATTTCGGGCGGAACAGGCCGAAAACTGTTGCGGGCCTTCATGATATGATGCACGATTGGTCCGAGCAGGAGGAGAAGATGCTGGAGCGGTTCCCGCGGCGCCATGATAGCAATCTACGGCGCCCAAACGACAACCGCAGCGACAAAGGCCAGCGGGATTTTTTCGGGCCACCCCGGAAACGAAAGCCAGATGATATCATCGCGGCTATCGATCGTCCTTCGCGGGGCAAGAAGTCGACAACTCAGGAGGAGTTCGAGAAGCTCCTACAGAAGAAGTGCCCGTGGCATCCGGGTGCCAACCACGCTGCCATCGACTGCTACCACCTTCGGAGGACGTTCAGCAACTCCAGTGGCGGCAAGAAGAACAAGAAGCCTGCTGACAAAGAACCCGAGGACGATGATCAGGAGGATCACGGGCGCAACCCGAAGTTTCTGGATGCGTCGAAGGTGGTCAACGTCATCTTCGGGGGGATGAGGATTTCTGTTCCAGGCGAGATCAGAAGCTGCTCCTCCGAGAGATTTTGTCCATCGAGCCGGCGGTACCACGGCCACTCCGTTGGTCGGAGGTCCCCATCTCATTCTCTCGTGATGACCAGTGGACGAGCTTTTCCGAGCCCGGTAAGTTTCCCTTGGTCCTGGATCCTGTGGTAGCGGAGGTCAAGCTTACCAAGGTCTTGATCGATGGCGGGAGCGGGCTCAATCTCATCTTCGTCAGCACTTTGAAGAAGATGGGTCTGGATTTCAAGGATATGCTGGTTCCCAGCAAGTCCCCTTTCTACGGCATCGTCCCAGGTAATGCGGCGCACCTGCTCGGTACGGTGGTCCTCCCAGTCACCTTCGGCACGCGGGAGAATTATCGTACTGAATTCATCAAGTTCGAAGTGGCTACTTTTGACTCTTCTTACCATGCAATACTGGGTCAACCGGCACTTGCCAAGTTCATGGCAGTGCCACATTATGTCTATCTGCTTCTTAAGATGCCAGGACTCGGTGGAGTGCTCACCCTCCGCAGCGACTTGAAGAAGTCGTACGACTGCAATCAGGAGGCGATCCAGTACGCTTCGACTACTCGCGTGCCAGATGCTTCGGGAGAAGTACTCGCGGCCGCGCAGCAGCTCTCCCAGACCGGGCTGGAGATTCCTTCCAAGAAGGCCAACAAGTCGAGCATCCAGTCGACCGATGATGTGGCCCTCAAGGCGATCCAGCTCCTGGAGGGAGATTCATCCAAAACCGCCATCATCGGTGCGGGCTTGGGTGATAAATAGGAACTCGCGCTCGTCAGCTTTCTTCGGGCTAATCGAGACATATTCGCATGGAAACCAGCGGATATGCCAGGGGTGCCTAGGGAGTTGATCGAGCATGCTTTGAATGTACACCCGAAGGCTACGCCTAAGAAGCAGCGCCTGCGGAGGTTTGCCCACGACAAGCGTGAGGCCATTAAACGGGAGATCGCTAAACTTCTCGCGGCTAGATTCATTAAAGAAGTAATCCATCCAGAGTGGGTAGCGAATCCCGTCCTTGTAAAGAAAAAGAACAATGAATGGAGAATGTGCGTCGACTACACCGATCTCAACAAGCATTGCCCAAAAGATCATTTTGGGCTGCCGCGCATTGACCAAGTCATCGATTTGACGGCTGGATGTGTCCTTTGTTTTCTTGATTGTTACTCAGGGTATCATCAGATTGCGCTCAAGGAGGAGGACCAAATCAAGACTGCATTCATCACCCCGTACGGGACCTACGCCTACAAAACAATGTCTTTCGGGTTGAAGAATGCAGGAGCGACATATCAGCGTGCGATCCAGATGTGTTTCGCGGATCAGCTGCATCGGAATGTCGAGGCCTATGTGGATGATGTGGTCATCAAGACCAGGGATTCCGATAACTTGATCGCGGATTTGGAGGAAACATTCAGCAGTCTGCACAGATTCCGATGGAAACTCAATCCCACCAAGTGCGTCTTTGGCGTACCTTCAGGGAAATTGCTCGGGTTCATCGTCAGCAACCGGGGCATTGAAGCCAACACTGTGAAGATCACGGCCATCACTGATATGGAGGCTCCGGCCACAATCAAAGATGTGCAAAAGTTAACAGGTTGTATGGCGGCTCTGAACAGGTTCATCTCCCGGCTCGGGGAGAGAGGACTACCCTTCTTCAAGCTCCTGAAACGCCAGGATAAGTTTCAATGGACGGAGGAGACTGAGCGGGCTTTGCAAGATCTGAAACATCATCTGCAGTCACCTCCAATCCTCACAGCACCATTGCCAGGGGAGGATCTACTACTTTACATCGCGGCAACAACTCATGTCGTCAGCAGTGCTATTGTAGTCGAGCGAGACGAAGAAGGCCATGCGTTTGGAGTGTAGAGGCCTGTCTACTTCGTCAGCGAGGTCCTGTCCGAATCCAAGGTACGGTATCCCGCTGTTCAAAAGCTTTTGTATGCTATCTTAATCACATCCAGAAAGCTGCGCCATTACTTCGACGAGTACAAGATCACTGTGATCACGGACTTCCCGCTGGCGGATATTCTTCATAATCAAGATGCCATGGGGCGCATATCCAAGTGGGCAGTGGAACTGGGGGCTTTGTCAATAGACTTCAAGCCACGCACTGCAATCAAGTCACAGGCTCTAGTCGACTTCATGGCCGAATGGAGGGAGAATCAAGTCCCAACTCCAGTGGACAAGCCAGAGCACTGGACCATATATTTTGATGGGTCCCTCAAGCTCGACGGCGGCGGTGCTGGGGTTCTGCTTATTTCTCCACGAGGTGAGCAGTTGAAATATGTCCTTCAGATCCTGTGGGCGGTATCCAACAATGAAGCCGAGTATGAAGCCTTGCTTCACGGGCTTCGTTTGGCGATATCACTAGGGATCAAGTGACTACTTGTATATGGCGACTCTCTTCTTGTTGTTCAGCAGGTCAACAAGGAATGGGATTGCAACAAGGAGACAATGGATGCTTATGTGCAGGAAGTGCGCAAGTTGGAAAGCAAATTCTCCGGCCTGGAGGTTCATCGTGTATTGCGGGAGCACAACGTTGGTGCAGACACCCTGTCTAAACTGGGATCCACGCGTGCCCAGGTCCCACCGGGAGTCTTCGTCCAGGAGCTCAACCAGCCATCCATCAAGTCTTCTCCGTAGGTAGCCATCGACATGGGTCCCCAACAACCCGATCGAGAGGTTATGGTGCTGGAGGAAGACTGGCGAGGGGCTTTTATCAACTTCATACGAGATCAATGGTTGCCAGCAGGAATCAACGCCAGGAGCGCTGACGCAGCTCACATCTTGCGAAGAAGCAAAGGTTTCGTCCTGGTCGACGGCAAGCTCTATCGGCGAGGCGCTCGGTCAGGGGTTCTCATGAAGTGCGTCACAAAGGAAGATGGTTACGACATACTGCGGGAGATCCACGACGGCGTCTGCGGCAACCATGCGGCTTCAAGAACGCTGGTGGGGAAAGCCTACAGAGCCGGCTTCTGGTGGCCCACTGCGGTGACCGACGCGGAGGATCTCGTGCGCAGGTGCCAAAACTGTCAATTCTTCGGCAAACAGACGCATGTTCCAGCTCACAGCCTCATCACCATACCGCCATCCTGGCCTTTCGCCTGTTGGAGTCTTGACATGATCGGGCCCTTCACGACGGCACCAGGCGGTTTCACCCATGTTCTGGTGGCTATCGACAAGTTTACTAAGTGGATCGAGTACAAGCCGATAGCCAAGCTCACACCAGATCGGGTCATCGACTTCATCTCAGATATTCTGCATCGTTTCGGCTTCCCCAACTCCATCATCACGGACTTGGGGTCAAACTTCACGGTGAACCAGTTCTGGGAGTTCTGCGAGAATGCTTGCATTGAAGTCAAATATGTTTCGGTTGCACACCCCAGGGCTAACGGACAAGTCGAACGGGCGAACGGCTTGATCATTGACGGCCTCAAGAAGAGACTTTATGATGAGAATAGCAAGAAGGGAGGCAAATGGGTGCATGAGCTACCACATGTCATCTAGGGGCTTCGGACTCAGCTGTCCAAAGCCACAGGACAAACACCTTTCTTCCTCGTGTATGGATCCGAAGCTATCCTACCAGCCGATATCATGTGGAGGTCTCCAAGGGTCGAAATGTACAATGAAGGCGAGGCGGACGAGGCGTGGCAGTTAGAGCTCGATTCCACGGAGGAAGCTCGCTGTACCGCCCTTGTTCAGTCAGCCCAGTACCTGCAGGGGATCCGGCGATACCATGATCGCAACGTCAGGGAGCGGTCCTTCAGCGTCGGCGATTTGGTCTTGCATCGTATTCAGGACGAGTCTGGCCTACACAAGCTCAATTCAAGGCGGGAAGGCCCGTTCGTCGTCAAGCAGATCACAAGGCCAGGGTCTTATCGACTACAATTCCCCGAGGGTCGCGAGGTCCCGAACTCCTGGAACGTTCAGAACCTGCACAAGTTCTACCCTTAAGTCGAGGCCCGGTGATCGCTAATTCCCCGGGGGCTCAGAAGATTTTCTTTCCCCGAATCAATTTGGAGGCCGTGAGCCACACAACTCGGGTTGTACATGCCTTTCTTACTTCCACGATGGCAGGTGTCACGTGCAAACATATATACATACAAATCGACTTCTTGTCGCGCATGACGCGGGGGCCACGACCACGGTCATCTCCTTTCGACTTCCGTTTCTAACGGAACCCTCGGCTCCGGCTAACTCCTCGGCACATGGAGTTCCGCCGCGACCTTCGATGGTCGCACGCGACAGCAGTCGCACTTTTTCCAACCCAGTCGGTCCGTTCGACTGGCCTACACCTAGTATGTTGGAACGGCTCGCATAAAGAGCTACGTCGACTACATCCTGAGTGGCTGCACTCAGAACATTCTTGCTTTTGCCAAAAAAGAATGGCAAGCTCGCGGCGCTGCCCGCACCTGCTCCTTGCAAGCCTGATCCGTCCGTCCGGGTCTTACCTAGCTTACGGAGCACGCTCACAGAGGGAGCGCTCTTCGACTACACCCTGAGGCATCGTACTCGGGGTAGTCCCTTTTTTGCTCTATGCACGGCAACCCCGCGACGATGCTCGCGTTCTCTCCTAACAAGTCTAGACCCGCTCGATCGAGTTGTGGCTACTCCGTTAGACGAGTTCTAGCTGCCCTTCGGGTCGTTGCACCCAGGGACTCGTCTACTACTTGAGTCTCGTAAGCCTGGATCCCAATTCAGCTGAGACACGCAAACAAGTAGAGATGTCGAGGGAAGCATTTACATAAGAGAATGATTAAGTGTTTCATATACCCTAATCCTGCAGTACATTATGTACAATTTGTTCTGCTACAGGTTGGGCCTCTTGCAAGTACTCTTCGAACTGCTCGTCTGTGCAGTCCGCCACCATCCCTTGCGCAAAGATGCTCAGCTGCGCATTTGGCACGAAGGACTTTACATAGGCGAGGGCATTACTCATGCACGCAATTGGAGCTTCGGATAAGAACTTGAGCATCTTCTTCGGGGCTTCGTGGAGTCGCTCCAGCAGGGGCCGCGGGCCTGCATTGCCTTCTTCTGGCGGATCCACCATGTCCACCAGCTCCTGGGCGGCCCCCCGGAGGTCCTCCAGCTCCTTGCGCTGCTGCTCGTCCTTCTCGCCCAGCGCTTTGACTTGCTGAAGGCAGTCGACGAACTGACGTTCAGTGTCGCCGATCACCTTCTGCAGCCTTTCGACATCATCTGTACGTCGATACAGCATATTCTTCACATCAGTAAGCAACTCCTCTTTGTGTTTCGTTATTTTCCTAAGCTCTATGATAAGGGTACTTCATCATCTAATGGGGAGTTACTGAGGAAAAGTACTCGAGGGGAGCGATGGCCTACCTTGGTGCGCCTTCTTCTCTGCCTTGAGCTGCTCCTGGTACTCTGCTCGTTGCTCCTTGAGCTGCTGCTGGAGCTCAGAGTTGGCCTTCTCGAGGTTCTTCAAATGATTCTTGAGCAGCCAGGTCTCTCGAGTTCTTTCGTGCTTCAGCATGTCCAGCTCTCGCTGCAGATAGCAATTCTTGGTAATCTCCTCGGAGACGCACTTGTCCAGGGCAGCCAGTTCTCGCGCGTCACTCACAACCGCGCGGAGTTTCTCCGACTTCTTCTGGGATTTGGTGATTACATGCTGCGCAAAAGGTTGAGATTGAGTCACAAGCAACTCACCAATGTGTACATCTGGAACATTACCCGAGCCCTACCATGGAGAAGTCATATAACTCCTTGAAGGTGCTCTTGAAGGTCTTCAGATTTTCGGCCGACAGCAGAAGGTCATCCACCAGGTCGGTGGTGATGACGTTCTGGTGGCCCGGCCCGGCCCTCAGCAGTTCACGGGGATTCCCCGAGGACCCGGCGGCATCCCCGGACGACGGCGGCTGGACACCTGCAAGCACACAACATGGTCAACACATTATGCCCCAGACCTCGGCAACCAGCCACGGGTGGGTAAGCACGTACCTGTGCCATCAGTATGAGCGGCATCAGGGATCTCGACTTGTTCCCCGCCACTGGGTCCGGCTCCCTCTTGTCGGGGCTCGGGAGGCGGCAAGTCGGGGAGCGCCGCATCCGCTTCAGGGGCCACCTCTACGGGTACCGGCCCCTCAGGCGCCGAGGGCTCGGGAGCTGCAGCAGCCGAGGCAGGCGCCGCAGCCGTGCCTGGTTCCAGCTGGAGTTGCACTGCGCTTGCAGCCCTGGCGATGCCGACAACATTGTTATCCACGTGGGCACGAGAAGGACCTTCAAGCGATTTAAGGAAAACTTACAGTGTCGACTTCTTCTTGGCGGCCTTCTTCACCCGCCAGGCCCGTCGGGGAATGCCCGTTGCCGATGGCGAGGCCTGGTCGGCCGATGGAGGGGTCCCCGCCACGGCGATTGTCACCGCCGCAGCGGCAGAGGGGCCTGCCTCCACCCCTTCGGGTTCAGTCCCGGGTGGCAGAGCAGGGAGACTGCAGGGGGACGCTGTCAGTATTCAGCATCATGGATACTTTGCAACTGGCCAAAACAACAACTCCGTACCTGGAGGACTCGACTTCTTGGGCCTTGCGTTTGCGCACCTGTCGCTGGCCCTTCGGCACCGGTGGCAGAGCGCCGGCCAACTCCACGCTCTGGTCAGAGGAGTGGTCCCGGCGCGGTTCTCCTTCAGTTCCTTCACTCGCCTGCGAGTCCACGCACTCAGTGGACTCGCTGCTACCTTGAACCGCAGCAAGGCGAGCCGTCTCGGTGGCAACGGCAGCAGCAGGGCGTGGTCCTCCTTCGGCTTCTTCCCCCGCCTGCGAGTCCACGCATTCGGCGGACTCGTTGCGGTTTTGAGCCGCAGCAAGGCGAGCCTTCTTGGCTGCCGTGGCTGCAGAAGGAAGGAGGTGATACGCCCGGGGGAGGTCCGGCTGCGGCGGGTAGCTGCAGTACAGCTCCGAGTGTCCCTGCAGAAAGTTCTTCAGTTCAGCACCGACTCAGTAGCCGATCTCTTCAGTGAAAGAAGTCGAATACTTACCGGCGGGGGCGGATTTCACGCGGAGTATAAGGTGGGCACGTATGGCACGGTGTTCACGTCCAGCAGCATCCGCTGAACCCGCTGGAGCGCGACTTCGTCTGGCACCTCCTCTGTGCACATGCGAGAAGGGTCAGCGGGGCTGGTGTACTCGAAGCCCAGGCAACATCGCTGTTGGATGGGTTGGACGCGGCGCTTGTAAAATGAGAACATGACGGAGGCGCCGGTCACTCCTTCCTTCTTCTGTGCCTCGATGGCCTCCAGCAGCTCTTTGACCTGTATCATCTCCATGCCGGAGGGTTCAAGGTTCCATTCCCCCCTCACCACTGGCGGTCTGCTCGACTTCGTCGGCAGGGGGGAGCATGGTTTTCGATGTAAAACCATAGGTTTTTCCATCCAGGAAGGTTGGAGGTGAATTTATATGAAAGGTATTTTTCGCCGGCCTGTTGTCGTAGTTGGATGCCGGCGCCACCCACTACGGCAAGTTTTTTCGTGGTTGGCTGTGGTTTGACGCAAAAGAGGAAGCGGAACAGATCCCAGTGGGGTTCGATTCCAAGAAATGCTTCACAGAAGTGGATGAAAATGGAAATGTGGCAGATGGAATTAGGGTTGAGGTGATGGAGCTCAAGCCCGTAGTAGTAAAGAAGGCCGCGAAAGAAAGAACAAGTGGGGAGGGCCAATCCCCGTTCAGCAAAATGGAAGAATGTAACGATTTCGTCGACATTCTCCATGGGGAAGGGCTCACGGAATGAGGGGCGCCACTTAACAAGGTTCTTCTCTTGTAGCAACCCCTCGGAAACCAGCTTTTTTAGATTGTTGAGGGAGCACTTACTGTGTGTCCACTCCGCGGTCGATGGCTCCGCATCCTTCTTCATTTCCTCAATCTCCGACTTCTTGGACGCCATCTCCGATGCGCCGGCCACGAGATACTCGGGGGCTACGGGGAGAGGGGCGGGGAGGTCGGAGTGGGAGTCTTTCTTGGGGGAAGGCGGCGGTGTTTGGGCTCGGATTGGAAAATTCGGTGGCTTTTGATGGAATGCAGATTGAAAGCGTGGTTTTTCCTACAGTTATCGCGGGGTTAAATAACCAGCGGGGTGGGGAAAAGTTACTGTTCTGAAGTTCAAGAGTCGCTTCCGAGAATATTCCGAATCTGAGGGGTCGTTTGATGGGTTATTTGGATTGGATATTCGATTAATCATGTTTTCAGGGTTTGTTCGCCCAAAAAAAGCATTTTTTCGAATTAATTATCTAATACCCATCATCTGTACCATCGTTTTGGTAGTTTGGCAAGTTATCATTTTTAGCCTGCATGCCACGGTTGTTGGATCCTTATTTCCAAATTTTGTGGATTTGGATTCAAGGCTCGGGGGCTGCGGGATATGTGGCATCGACTACTTATTTTTCAAATTTCTTTGAAGGATAAAGAGGATTACAGACAAGTGGGACCCTCAGCCTGATTCTCCGATTCAACCTAAGGCTCGGGGGCTACTCCATATGGAGTGCAATTTTAAATCGCATGCCATGACAAAAATTCGGGGCATGAGCACCTCATAGCTTCGATGCGGCCAAACAAGTACTCGAAGAAGGACTTCAAGACGGATCATCAGAGGAAGTCGAAGACTGCTTCGAAAGTACTCGATAAGCCTGCAGTACTCAGCTACGAAGAGCTCGGGGGCTTGTCAGACCCGGGGCCACCGGGCTGGGCACGTTACGAAGTTTAAGAGATTAAGCCCGTCTTATCTCTTATTCATTTTGTTTATCTCTTGTTTATCCCGTTTAAATAGGAGATAGAGCTAACCAACACGGAGAGGATCTACTCGAGATGTGTTCTGGTGTGATCCCTTGACGGGGGTTGGTTAGCATCTTTGTAACTCTGGCCTCTCGGATATATAAGGGAGGTCAGGGACCCCCCTCAAAACAGAAGATCATTAGGTCACTCTACACCAAAGAGAATACAAACCACCATACAGGATGTAGGGTGTTACGCTCCGTGCGGCCCGAACCTGTCCAAAGTCTTGTGTTCTTTGCACCTTCGAGTTCCTGATCTTGGCGTCTCCTCACCCAAAACTTACCACCTTGGGTATATCCCTTGGTGGGCAGCCGGTTAAACACCGACATCTATGTCTATCTATATTATATCTTGCATTAAGTCTAGGAGTTGAGGTGAAACCCTAGATGCATGAATCCTAGGAATCCAATGTACTGTACCCGAGTCCTTATCGGATAGATGCTCCGCTAATAGGACCGGTAGAAGTCGGGTGATTTCCTGTCACTCACGCGATATAGGAGTTGCATGTTTACATTTCTGCGACCACTATAAGGATGACGGACAGGGTCATGTGTTGTATCCTGACCTGAGGTTTTACCCTGTCTGTTTTGGTAAAAGCTGATAAGGTCGATATGTGTGGTAGTGGTGGCTAAGCGTTTGAAAGTACTAGCCACATGCCGTGAAATATGGTAAGCGGTAAGCCTAGTAACCAATCGGCCCGGCAAGTGGACATACCTCCCACCACTCGATCTTTATTTTATGTTCACACGCACCGACGTGTGGGAGTACATTCTGCATGGCAGACAGGAATACGGGTTTTGTAGTCACGCTACAGACGTATGTCATGTACACATTGGGTGTGCGTACGGTCCTGCAGTCGCTTGTGGTGGCTCTGATCCATGACCCGGAATGAAAGGCAAACGGTTGCTTCGGAACTATCGTTGGATGTTCCAATCGTGTGAGTTAGGTTTACCTTGCAAGGTTGAATTTGATTCAGAATCGTCCACTTCTCACGAAGATTGAGACTCCTTATCCCTTCTGCCACATCGAGTAAAAAGTGTAATTATTGATGGAACAAATTTGATGGATGATAATCTCTATCTTGTTTGTTTAGTGTAGATGCTAACCTAGAATGGCTAATCAAGCTAGAATCTGAAAGCTAAAACTTGAAAGTAGGTTATACTCTTAGTCGCTTTTCAGCTAAAAATAAACCCAGAGCCTCTGCAATACCTTCATAAGTCTAGTTATGGGCTAAAGTATACCCAATTCCGGGTAAGCCTTGCTGAGTATTAGAATACCTAGTCTTGCTAGTATCATTTGCAGGTATAACTTTTGAGAACCCCATGGACAACCCTACATGGCCAACTTCTATTCCTTTTGGCTGGTCCGTGGAGTGGGACCCATCCCCGGCTGGCAGTGACCCTCCGGAATGACACCAGACCTTGGGCTGAGCATGGTGTCAACCCTAGCGATGAGAGTAGTCGCGTGTTTATTTCCTTCCGCTGTGAATATGGGCAAGCCATCTTGCTTGTCAGTTTAAACACCGTTTGTATAAACTTTTATCTACAGTTGAACACGGCTTGTAATAATGTTTACATGTTTGTAAATTAAAAGTGATGAGTTGTGCTGTGATTGTAAACTCGCCTTCGTGCGAGGTAAACCTGCATCGATCCTGTTCAAACGTGGTTGTATCGGACGGAGACCCGACAGACCAATGGGTTACACCGTTTGAAGTACGTTGGAGCCCTTGAGAGAGGACTTGCGTATTTGAGCCGGTGTAATTCAGGCGGTTCTGCCACACACCATGCATACAGATGATCCTGGAGATGTACAACTCTACGAGTCTAGCGCCGGAGTAAGTAGTGTTCACCGGAAAGAAATGGGCAAGCTTCGTCAACCGATCCACTACTACCCATATGGAGTTGTACCCTTTCTGAGTACGAGGCAATCCCACAATGAAGTCCATGGTGATCTGCTCCCATTTCCACTTTGGAATCTTCAATGGCTGCAATAAACCTGCTGGCCTCTGATGCTCTGCCTTGACACGCTGACAAGTGTCACAGATAGCCACGTACTCCACAACGGAACGCTTCATTCCATACCACCAGAATCGTTCCTTGAGATCATAATATATCTTCGTGCTGCCCAGATGAATGGAATATGCCGTATCATGAGCCTCACTCAAGATCAGCTTCCTGAGATCTCCTACATCCGGCACACATATCCGGCCCTTGTACCACAAGGTACCCTGATCATCCTCTCTGAAATGAGGTGCCTTGCCAATCTTGAGCAATTCGCGGATCTCCTGCAACTTCTTATCTTCTTTCTGATGCTGCCTGATATCTGCCTCTAGAGTGGGTTCTGCCTCGAATGATGTACCCGAGGTGTGATGCAAGAATCATAGACTTGGCTGCTCAAACTCCTCGCATAACTCCTGAGGCATCTGAAAAGCCACGGCCATGTTAACATAGCTCTTCCTGCTCAGAGCATCTGCTACAACATTGGCCTTGCTCGGATGATAGTGAATCTCCAGGTCATAATCCTTGACCAACTCTAGCCATCTTCTCTGCCGCATGTTCAGCTTACTCTGAGTGAAAATATACTTGAGGCTCTTATGATCGGTGTAAATATCACATCTCTGCCCAAACAAGTAATGCCTCCATATCTTCAGAGCATGCACAACTGTGGCTAACTCCAGATCATGAGTGGGATAATTCAGCTCATGCCGGCGCAACTGCCGCGAGGCATAAGCTATCACTCTACCTTCCTGCATCAGAACGCAACCAAGACCATCCCTCGAAGCATCACAATACACTGTGAACCTCTTGCTCTGGTCTGGCAGAGTAAGGGCTGGCGCCGTAGTCAACCTCTTCTTCAGCTCCTCGAAGGCCTTCTGATGCTCATCAGTCCAGGAGAAATCCACCCCCTTCTCCAGCGAAGAAGTCAGAGGCTTCGCAATCTTGGAGAAATTCTCAATGAACCTCCGATAATATTCTGCTAAGCCCAGAAAAGAGCAGACTTCCTTCACTGTCTGCGGTACCACCCAGTCAAGCACATCCTTCACCTTTCCGGGGTCCACAGCAATACCTCCCTTGGAGATGACATGACCGAGGAATGGAACCTCGTCAATCCAGAATTCGCACTTGCTGAGCTTAGCATACAGCTTGTGCTCTCTGAGTCTCTGCAACACAAGCCTCAGATGTTTCTCATGCTCTGCCTCTGACTTGGAATATATCAGGATATCATCAATGAATATCACCACAAAAGTGTCCAGATAATCCATGAAAACCTTGTTCATCAGATGCATGAAGAAAGCCAGAGCATTGGTCAAGCCGAAGGACATGACCGTATACTCATATAGCCCATACTTGCAGGTGAATGCCGTCTTCGGAATATCCTCGGGATGAATCCTCAGCTGATGATAACCCGAACGCAGATCAATCTTCGAGAGTACACAAGCACCCTGAAGCTGATCAAAGAGATCCTCAATACGAGGCAATGGATGCTTGTTCTTGATGGTGACTGCATTCAGATCCCGATAATCGACGCACATTCTCTTCGCGCCGTCCTTCTTCTCTACAAGCAATACAGGAAAAGCCCAAGGAGAGAAACTACGACGGATATAACCCTTGGCTAGCAACTCGTCGATGGTCTTCTTAACTTCCTCATGCTCCACGGGTGCCATACGATAGCGCCGCTTAGCAATCGAAGCTGTGCCAGGCAAGAGATCAATAGAAAACTCAATGTCACGATCAGGCGGCATACCTAGCAAATCATCCGGAAAGACATCCGGGAATTCAGACACCATGCGAATACCATCCGTGGGTCTAGCCTCTATCTGACAAAGAATTCCAAGAGGCTCCGAAGCACTGACTGTGGCCTCCTGTCCATCCGGTGCCGACAAGTGGACAGTCCTCTGAGCACAATCAATCTTGACACCCCATCTAACAAGAGTCTCCATTCCCAAGATCACATCGATACCCTTGGTGTCTAGCACCATCAGATTAGCACTAAACTCTACCCCCCTTATGACAACACTGACTCTGGGATAGAAGATATGAGACCTCAACTGCCCTCCCGGTGAAGATACTAACATGCCCCTCTTTAATGTGCTAGTATGAATGCCATGATGCTCAACAAAAGACCGAGTAATGAAGGAATGCGTAGCACCAGTATCGAAAAGCACTGTAGCAGGGTGAGTATTGACCATGAACGTACCAATAACCACGTTGGGAGCCTCGGCTACTGACTCGGCCGTCACGTGGTTCACCCTGCCCTGGGCTGGCGCCTTGGGCTGAGCTGGGCACCCCTGCTGTCCCAACTGCGCCTTCTGAGGACAGATGTTGGCGTAGTGTCCCGGCTCACCACAGTGGAAGCACACTCGTGGGAGTGCGGGAGCCTGCTGCCCGACAGGAGGAGTAGGCACTCCCTGCCACGGAGCTGGTGGAGCCGGTGGAGTAGAGCGTGCCGGAGGCGCTGGAAGCCTCTGGCCCTGTCCCACCTGCTGCTGCTGCTGAGGACGCGGCGGGTACTGCTGCTGTCGCTGCTGGTACTGCTGGACCTGCCTCTGGTGCTACTACTGCGGGTACTGGTACCGAGGCCGGGTGTTGCTGCCAGACGCAGCAGGAGCCATCTTCCTCTTCTTGTCTTCAATCTCCCGGCGCTTGCGCTTGGTGTTGAGAGCAGCGTCAACCAGCTGGTTGAAGTTATCGAAGTGGTGGTTCATGAGCGCGTACTCCAGGTGGTCATCGAGTCCCTCCCTAAAGCGCTCCTGCATATCGCCATCATGGGCGACCTCAGCGGGGGCGTAGCGAGCGAGCTGGAGGAAGCGATCACGGTACTCGGTCACCGTCATAGCTCCCTGCTTAAGCGCAAGGAACTCCTTGTGCTTCATCTTCATCACTCCAGCAGGGATGTGATGGTTCCTGAAACGCTCCCGGAACTGGACCCAAGTGAAAGCATCACGTTCCCGAGCTGGATAGGACTCCCACCAGTCAAGAGCTGAGCCTCGCAGCTGCCCTGCTGCGTATATGACTCGCTCCCTGTCGTCGCACTGAGCGACATCCAACTGGCGTTCCACTGAACGAAGCCAGTCGTTAGCCTGGAGTGGATCAGCCGCATGGGAGAACGTCGGCGGGTGACCCATCAAAAAATCCACGTGCCTGTTGCGGGGCTGCTGCGGTGGAGGAGGTGGTGGCTGAGCGTGGATCTACTGCAGAGCCTAAACAGTGTTGTTCAGAGTAGCCATCATCTGCATCTGGAGTTGGAAGAACTGCTCCGGAGTCAGAGGTGGAGGCATCGGCAGCGGCTGGTCGGTACCCTGGTTGTTCTGCCCCTGCTGGCCAGGACCGGTGCCGGTGCTCCTGGTGTTCACCATCTGTTTGCAGTAGAACGAAATTTATAAGAGATAGATATTGCACAACTTCTGGAAGGAAACTCTGTCAGGGTAAAATAGGGAGTAAAGAGTGTATGGTTTTACCCCCAACGTTCTAACTCAATTCTGGTTATTTAATTCAGGTTTGTATTAAAGTCGTTTTGCATGAACAAGTTTAACTTCCAGACTACGCAATCAACCAAAAATCCAAATCAAACATTTTGCACAATCACAAATATTCAATATTCACACGTTAGTCGACTTCATCACTCCACTCGACTAAAACAAACATACGCCCTAGCATATTTTTATAAAGGCATCCTAGACTTATGAGGACAGACAGAAAATTGCAGGGCACGTCTACTGAAATTATCAGACTAATTCTCGAAACATGCAGAGAGGATTAGCAACTCGAGGTTTAGAGCTCAAGGAATAGAAGCAGAAACGAATGTTTGGATTTTGCGGAAGACAGACAAGCGAAAGTAAATCCGTAAACTCGACCATTTCTATCTAGGCTTCGTCCTACAGTCGACACGGCTCTCATACCAATTCTGTCACACCCGATTTATAAAAACATAAATCGAGCAATCATATATGCGCCAGGATCAAGTCACGCATATATACAACAGAATCATCATGATATCACAACACGTATCTCGAAATAAAAGTGTATAAATTATAAATGACTATCTTTATTACAACTGAATCAAGAATCAGTTCAAGGAATGCGGAAGCATAAAATGAATACATGAAAAGCAAGGCGCCACAGGGACGTCGGCTGGGAGACAACGCCTAGAAATCGTTGAGTCCGCTGATGAAGTCCTCCACATCTCCTGGTACTGAGCAGCAGTCGAAGATATCCCAGAGAGAACAGAAGAGTAGAGAAGGCAAGTGTGAGTACACAACTTGTACTCAACAAGTATAACACGAATTATGAGGCTCTAAGGTTAGCTGACTTAACTGCATTAGCTTTTAATCTTGGCAAATTTTTATTAAAGCTATTTACTACAAGTGGATGAATTACCATAGCCCAAGTTACATTATAATTAATCAAGATTAAGCATAAGACTACTGAGAAACCAAGCCAAACCACCAAAGGTAGATTCCCACTAATCAGACGGAGGATCTGGGCCGCTCATGACTGTGAGCACAGTTGATATATCAGTTTTACACTCTCGAGAGGTTGCACAACTTTACCCACAAGTCGTGAGCTACACTAGTTGTTCATCACACTTCCTTAGGTGAGATGGCTAGCAAGCACACTACGAGACCTTTACAAAGGATCACGTTAGTAAGGTGTAACCGCTAAGGTTTCTGGATCAGCGACAATGGGGCCCACCTCACGGGGGTACAAAACACACAGCACAGACCAAGCCGGAGGAGCAGGGACCATTGAAGCTTACCACCCCTCTTGCCCCGCAGGTAAGTTACTCCCAAACCAAAATGACCTAATTAGTAAGTCAAGACCGTCCCATTCCAGTCTTGTGGTTGCGCGGTTGTTCCAGGTTTTCGCTCTATGAACTGGTCCTTATGGAGAGTAGCCAACCAAGTACTAAGCACCGTGCTAGCCCCCTAAACCATGTTTCTAACAAAAACAACTTTTAAGAAGACGTGAGCCGCTCAAGCACACAGCACAGAGGGCCACTCTCAGAATTAAGTTGCATATAACCATTAATCAAATTAATTAAAAAGGACCGAGGTGTGTGAGAGCGCAGCACCTAGCACAACTAACCAAAATGCAACCCAAGGTATACATATAAAAGATAAGGTGGCTAGGAAGTCCTTATAAGCATACAGAATTAAAATGCAGTATGAAATTGTATTTAAAAGATGATAGGATACTCATGTTATACTTGCCATCCTCAAAGTTCTCCTGCTGCTGCTCAAACTGCTCTGCAGAAAGGGGCTCCTAGTACTCGTCCAAAGGCTCAGCGTCTACTCATGATCGCAACGCCAAAACATGGTCCAGCACATACACATTCATGCAAACAAAAACAAAAGATAAGAAACAGTACAACATTACATAAAAACAGCACACAAAACCATGGTAGAACTGTTCTACGCGTTTCAACAATCACGTGAGCACAAAAACCACCTAAAACGGAGCTAAGACGCGGCATCTAGAGCTAAAACAATGTCCAGGGGCTTTTCTACGAGAAAACAGAACTTCCAGGGGGTTTCTGGGCAAAAACTAGGGACCTAGACATAATTAAACTATAGACACAGGGTCTAATGTGTAGAACTGCGCTCCAGGGATGGCGGACCCTATTTCTGGAAAGCTCAGGTGCTTCGGTGCAAAAACAGGGCTTAACTGGAATTATCTTTGAACGGAGGTGGACTGCGGGTTGATTCCAAGGAAGCTCAGGGGCTCTTTAACAAAACTGCCACGGCTGAAGGGGTATCTTCTAATCTGGGCTATCGGATCTGGATCGAACGGTTCGGACCCAATCTACTTCGGACGGTCCAATCTGTATGGCGGGGGTTCGGACGGTCCGATCTGGATCGGACCGGTCCGATCTGGTTGGGCTCGCGGGGACAGCGGGGCAGTCGCCAGAATTTGACTCCCGCGGCGCCGCGCGGCTCGGGCTCGCCGGAGCTCCTCAAATCCGATGCTCCGAGGGTCAAAACTACTCGAGCTCGGGTTCGGGATGGCCTACGCGACATGGGTAATCCACCTAGGGTTACTGCGGGGCTCGGGGAGGTCTCAGGCGGCACGCACGACGATGGGGGTGGATCCGCACGGCGGCGCATCGCCGGCGCACGCGTTCCAGCTACAAGAGCGAGCCTTGGTCCACGACATCTAGCGCAAGATGACCAGGAGGATGATGTGGTGCTCACCGAGGGCTTGAGGTGGGTTGAGGTACGGCGGAGGGTGACCATCGACAACGGCCGGCGGTGGAGACGGGTCGGGCTTCGCGTGAAGGTCGATGCAGAGGGGCTCCGGGCTTCTGGTCACCGTGGGTCGACTCGTGGAGATCCTGCAACGGTCCTACGGGGGTTAGGGAGGTCCGGGGATCACCGGCGGCGAGGAATCGCAAGGGCGGAGCAGGATACCGGCGGCGGTCCTCGGGCTCGATTCCGGCGCGGGCAGGGCTCAGGGTCGAGAGTGGAAGCCTCGAGGAGCTTCCTGGTGGGACGGCGAAGCTGCTGCAAGCCTTGGCCAGAGCTAGGATGCACCGGAGCGGCCGACCCACGACGGAGCAGAGGTGCTGCACGGCGGAGCAAGATGCTGGTGGTGCTGGGGATTCGGGGCGGCTGCAGTGCGGCGGTAGGGCACAAGGAGGTTTTAAGGGAAGGGTTACAGGGGCCAATTAAGGAAGAGGCTGGTGGTTTGGGCATGCGTGCCCCGGTGGGGATTGCGGTCGTGATCCGCGTGGGAGAAGGGGATCGTGCAACCGCCCTGTGCGATTCGGCTCGGGGAAAGAAGCTTCTGGAAGGAGGGCGCGCACGGGAGACTGGCCGATGGGCTCGTGTTCGGGTACGGGGTGGAGCGGGGCCACGTGCAGCGATGGCATGGTGGGGTGGAACAGAGGGAGCCGGCGTGGGGAAGAAGAAGGGAAGGAAGGAGATGGTCACCGACAGGTGGGACCGGACTACCAGAAGAGAGAGCTACGGAAATGACTGAGAAAAGCACGGAAATGACTGAGAAAAGAACGGAAATGACTGAGAAAAGAAGAAATGACTGAGAGAAAGGAAGGAATGATTGACCTACTTTCCTGTTTCCTCCCTTTTCTTTTTCAAACCAACTCGATTCTACTTGAATTCAACTCAAATTTGAAATCAACTCCTATGCACTCAACCAAATAAAACTTATGCACCAGCATGAATGCACAAACATGTTGAACCTAAAATAAATTTTAATTCTTTGTGAATTAAATTATAAATAAATGCAAGCTAGGCAAAATAAATTCTTAGAAAATTACTGGAGCCCAATTAATTCATTATAAATCTCGAAATTTTACCTTAGGGTGCTACAGTATGTCTCCTAGTCATCTTCCTGTGACGTTGAAGTCCACTGCTAGTTATAAATGTTTATTTATTCACTTAAGAATTAAGACTTTTGGTTATGTAATAAAGTACTAGGATACTCTATTTCGTTATGATATTGTTTCGGATATACACTTGTATCGTCTATCATATGTGTGGAACTTGATTCTAGCGCACGTATGAGATGCATTCGGTTCCTTTCCAAAACCGGGTGTGATATTTGTAATATCCACGTAGTTAGACAACTAGATACTAAGTTTGGGTGTATTATATGTAAGCATGTTATAGTGTATACAAGTTGTACAAAACATTAGGGGTATAATTATAATTTAGGAATTGTGTGATTATTTTGGTATAAGTGTGTAAAAGTACTCTTAAGTGGTAAACCTAAATCATTGTACAGAAGAACAGTGCAAAAGTCAAATAAAACCTAAGAGAAATAGACTTGGAAAGAAACTAAGGGCTTATGTGTAATTAAAACAAATATAAGGGTTATATATGAAATGGTTGAAATATAAAAGTCAAATTCAAATTTATTTAGGGGTTAATGTGAAAAAGTACAAGTAATCATGACACATCAGAAAATTTGTAAACATGCCCAAAGTTTGATCAAATTTAGGTGGGCAAAGACAAATTTAATTTAAATTCTATCTTGTTTCAAAATGTAATCCAAATAGCTGTAAACTTTGAGTTTTTAAACCCAAGCCCAAAAGCAATATTGTAGAGTTTGAAAAACTCTACAACTTTCATGTTGAGCACTTTTTCATTTGACCTTTGTAGCAGTGGGGAAATTTTAGTTTACAGAGGGGTCCCTGAACTCTTTGGAAATTATGAATAGATCCTTCTGACTCCAGCCTGCTTCGTCTTCCTCTGACCACCGCCGCTTCCCTCACTGACCTCTGCTCTGCCACCGCCGTTCACCGCCGGTGCAGGCTCCCGAGCTCCACCTCCAGCTGCTACACCATCCACGCGTCATCTCCCCTCGATTCCGGTCGCTTTCCTCTCCCTTCCTGGCCTCACGCGCGCGCGCCACGACACCCCCGAGCCATCTCCGGCCGCCACCTCCTCGCCGTCGTGGACAGCTCGCTGCCGCGCCTTAACCTCTTCCCTCTCGCGCGCAACAGCACCACTTCAACACACACAGCCTATTCTGTTACTTCCAGAGCCCAATTCCGAGGAACCGAGCCGCATTTCCTCGCCGCCGTCTTCCTCCGTTCCGGCCGCGCACAGCACGCCCGTGGGCAGCCCACACCGGACCTCCTCCGTCTCAACCAACACCTGCACTAGCTTCCCTGTTGCTTGCTCGTGCTCGACGACCAACCATTCTCATCCAATTCTTACTGGAACTTCGCCTCCGACGAGCGCCGTCGCCGCCGCCTTCGGCCTCCACCGTGGGCAGCTCTCTCCGGGCACTCCCACGCCACCACGACCCCCTAGGCAGCACCACATCATCACCCTGAAGCTGTACAACCCATCCATTAGCTCTCTAGTGCACCACAGTTCCTTCCCGACGCTCGCCGGCGTTCTTCCTCGCCGCCGCCGCATCGGTCTCCGTCGATTACCCTTGATCCAGTGTCCATTCTTCCGATTGATTGTGTCTACATGATCCCAGTGACTCACTGGCTCTCGTGCGCAGGACCTTGGCCAACATTCACCGCCGGAACATCGTCGTCGCCTTCGACCCCTCCGCCGCCGCCTCGGGTTCCCGTCGAACTCTACCTTTCCGGCCATCCCTGTCCACGACAAGTAGTGCAACTGGACCACAGTAAGACCCTGAGTCTTTCCCTATCCTTGAACCTCGCCGCCGGTGATCACTGTCGCCGGAACACGGCCGCCCCCGCTTTGCTCTGTTCGGGTTCACGGCCAAGGACCTCGGGTTAGAAGGAAGAGAAGTCCAGGGGGTTTTGTGCAAAGGAGTAGACTCAGATAAATAGTGCCGAGGGACCTCCTTATGTAAATATTGCTGCCAACTTAGAAATGCTATATCTCCTCGAGGAAAAATTATAAAATTGTAATCTAAATTTTGTTGGAATCCTTAGATAAAGATCTGCAACTTTGCTTAAAGGGTCAACTTCAGTTTTTGAATGTTTGATGATCTAATTTAAATATCAAATTTAGTTGCTTGTAGGCTTTGAAAGTGCATAATAATTCATAGAAAAATGATAAAATGGTAAAACCAGTGATGATAATTTTCTTTTAACATATAGAATTGAAGAAAAATAATCATCATGGTATGGTAGTATTATTTTCTTATTGTATAAATTTTATTAGAAATAAGGTGTAGTTTCCTTAGTATAATTAATAAATACACTTTTAAATGTTAAAAAAAATCATGAAAATAGATTAAGGTTCTGTTTTGTAATATTGTAACATGTTATTAAATTTCCAACTAAGGGTTAGTTATTAAATAAATTGGATATAATATAATTGATCTATAAGGCAATGGTAACTTAAAATTGATATAAATAATTAGTATAGTCATTGTATAAAGCTTTTTTAATATATATAATTATTAGGAACCACACCACTTTGTTGCCCCATGCCACTAATTAAATACTTAACATAGCTACGTTGTTGTATAATGTATCTAAGTAAACTAGTTAGTGCTCGATAAATGACTGCCCAGTACCGGGTAGTTAGGAAATTTATCGAAACGAAATGTTTTATATTTTGGATTGCAACTTTATTGTGAATTAATATAAAAATATATGCAGTTTCATAACTTATAATTTTGCATCTCATATAGACTCGACCACTCTCGCTGACGGAGATTATCAGCTGATCCCGGAACAAGAAGAAGTTTATTCTGAAGATCCCGGGAATTTCATCGCAGATTTCTCTGAAGCCCCGAACCAAGGTTCGGAAGAAAATAGTTTGACTAACCCCAACCCTACCAGTGAAGGCAAGCCCCGGACATAACCCTACTTTATTATACTGCAACCTATATTATTTATATATATATATCTTTATGCATTAGGTTCTTAGGAGTTAATTGAAAACCTAGTGGCATTATCCAGGAACCAATGTATTGAACACTAGAACTTGAGTCCGACTAGCTGCTCTGCTTATAGGATCGGTAGAAGTCGAGTGATTTCTTGTCACTCGCGCGATATAGGAATTGTGATGTTTACATTCTTGTTATCATTATAAGGATGACAGACGGGAATTTATGAGGTATCATGGTCAAGATGATACCCGTCTGTGTTGATGAATTTGATAAGGTCGCAGTGTGTGGTAGCGGTGGTTAAGCGTTTGAAAGTACTAGCCACATGCCATGAAATATGGTAAGCGGTAAGCCTAGTAACCGATCGGCCCGAGGAGTGGACATACCTCCCACCACATGTATTTGCTTCTTTTTGTTACTTTGTTCAACGTGTAGGCATACGTGTTGCTGGGCAACCAGGAGTACGGGTTTTGTACTCGCGCTACAGACGTACGTCCTGCACTTTGGAAGTGCGTATGACCTGCAGTCGCTTGTGGTGGATCTGATCCACGAGTCGGAATGAAAGGTAAACGGTTGCTTCGGAACAACCCTGTGGTGTTCCAAGCGTGTGAGTTAGGTTTACCTTGCAAGGGTTGAATCTCGATTCAGAATCGTCCGCCTCTCACGATGTATGAGACTGCTTACCCCCTTTATCACATAGAGTAACAAGAGCAATTATGTGATTATCAAAGATGATGTTTGAGTAAAGATTCCACCATGTTTGAATAGTTATAGGTGCTTACCTAGAATGGTTAATCAACTAGAACCTGGAAGCTAAAAGTTGAAAATAAGGATCTACTCTTTGTTGCTTTTCAGCTGAAAACTCTTCCCAAAGCTAAAAGCCATCATGAGTCTAGTTATGGGCTAAGGTATACCCAATTCCGGGTAAGTCTTGCTGAGTATTAGTATACTCAGCCTTGCTTTTGTTGATTTACTTCAGGTAATCCTTCTGATGAGCCAGCGTTCATTACACCGTGGCCCTACCCCTTGCCTGATGGTTGGTCCGTGGAATGGGATCCGTCCCCAGCCAACACAGATTCCGCCGAGTGATGTTATGCCAGGGCTAGCATAATATCTGTAATGACGACGTGTATTATGACTACGCTTTGCAAACTCCGCTGCTTTGACAAGAAACTTAAACTTGTTTTGTAATAATCTCTCCTCTGTAGGAGCTAATGTTACTTTATATATTTTTGTAATATAACTGCCTGTGGTGTAAATTATTTTGGCATTATATCTCTGGACTCACCTTCGTGTGAGGTACCTTGTTGGATCCTGAGTTCGGTGGTTTATCGGGACGTTACCCGACAGACCAATAGTATTATACCGTTTGAAGTACGAGGTAGCCCTCCAGTGAGGACTCGCGTACTTGAGTCGGTATAATTCAGGTTGGTTCTGCCACAGCTGGTATCAGAGCTAACAAGTGTACCCTAGAGATATAATTAGCCTTAAAAAGTAATTTTTAGTATAAAAATTGATTAATCAAGTATTTGCGAACTACGTTGGTTCGTTAAGGATTATGTATAGTACGTAAGCCCTAGGGTAATGTTATTATGGGAATTAGAGGTGGCTGTAATATATATATATATGACTCTAACTTCCAGCATTACTTTTCTGTTGAAACTTAATTTCATGCACAATTCAACTTTACTTTCTGTAACGATATCTTCGATCGTGAGGTAAGAAGGTAAGGATCCTCAGCCAACTGAGGGAGCTTGGCCTTCCTGTCGGTGATGCGAACCGAACGCTGTTTCTCAAGCAGTGGCCTACTTGAGATGCTGCCAATGTATCAATTTCGGTTGATTACATTGGGAGTATATGGTTCGGCGCAGGGTATGGCGATCGCTGTTCATACCCCCGCATTTTTGCGGTACCCCCGTGAATACGTTATTCAATAACGTATGTTAACGTTGTCTGTACGGCGGTAATTGTACAGATGTTGTTTCTATAGTGAGCAATAATGAATGGGGACGCTTTCATGACATGCTGGCATGAAAGGTTCATTGGATATATATATATATGCATTGTGGTTTTCTGTAGGTACACTAACCACGATTCCGAAACTAGGACGGTTAGGACTTATCGACTAGTTAATAGAGAGAGACATATTTTTATTGTGCCACCGTAATTAACCACGTAAGACCAAGATTACTTGGCAGTTATTTTTGGTTGTGAGATCGATTAGTACGTGCATGCATAATCCATTAATCAACTAAATTGAATGCTTAAATTGATGCTTCCTAAGAAATAGGCAACATGTTGGTATTTCTTAATTTGGGTAAGTAAGAATTTTTAGTTGGGTATCTTAGGCATCCATCTGATTTTCAGCCTTTGCTGTTATCAGAATTAGCTATCTTAATCCATTTTACCTTGTAAATTTTCTCAACAGGGTAAAAATATCTTACCATTTGCATTGTTGTCGCAGATGGCTGCTCCTACTAATACCTTTTGGGATCAGGAGGGGCACTTTCACACCAATGGTTTACATTGGGAAGGGTTTCCTCGTCTTTTGTGGGAATCCTTAAGTATGTTTCATTATACAGAGCCTCCTCTGTATGATGGGGTAGAGTATAGTGAAGAAGGAGTTCCCCGTTGCAGGGTTAAGATGATAATTCCTCAACACCCTTTCCGCTCCTTATGGCCTCCCATAGAAGTGGAAGTAGTTGGATATCGTCTAGTGGATACTCTTGAAACTGCTGCTTTAGAAGCTATCAAACTTTTCTGCAATCAGCATCCGATTGAAGTTGCCGCATATCCTATTGGGTTATTTCCTACCATAGACCCGGGTAATTCGGACTGGGATTTTCGGACAGACCATCATGGTCATCTGCTAGGAGATCTGGCTGAAGAAACCGTCCGTATCGTTACCAGGTTCATGGATGTGCAATATCATTATCAAATGCTACTGCGTCATGGGGTAAGTCAGATAACTGGTGTGGCTCAAAGCCACTATCGGAATGCTAACCATCAAGTAACCCAAATAGAAGAATTACAAGCTTTGGTAACACAAAAGGATGAAATTATTGCAGCAAGAGATGAAACAATTCTTCATCGCGAAGATCAGATCAATGAGAGTGATCATATTATCACTCATTGCGACGCTGTTATAGAATTTCTACAAGAGCAAATTCATGATCTGATACTTGAAGCGGATGATGCTCAGGCTCACATTGAAGAATTGCAGCAGCAACCGATACTTCCCGCTATACCCATAGTACCTGAAGAAGAAGAAGAAGATCCAGAGGAGATTGAGGGTGTTTCAGAGATTGACTCTGAGCATGGGGACCCTGTTATTAGTCCCTATCACTCTCCTTCTGGCAGTCAGTCTTCTATAGGAAATTTCGACGATTTTTAGTAAATCATCGACTTTCGAGATGTAATCCAAGGGAATGTAATAGTTTAAGTAGTTAAATCTCGCGCCATTTGATGTAACATAGATGGCCTATGTAGTGAACTTCCGACGTGTGAAGTGGGAACAATCCGAGTCAGCGATGTAATATAATTTCCTGTTTTATCATATTGTTCATTATCTTTGAATTCTGAAATGAGATGGTTGAACGGAATGTATGCATTGTTATGTCTTCTGAAATTGGGAGTAAAGTTATATGGTTAATAATGGACATCTCTTTTATTTCAGATGGTTGGAGCTACACGGGGAACCCCGGAAGGTTTCCGGGCTGATCAGGCCAGCGGTTCTCAACAACCGCCACCACCTCCCCCCAACCTTGCCGAAGTCATGGCTCGGCAAACGGAGTTGCTTAATTTGCTGGTTCAAGCACAGCAGAATCAGCAGCATCAATTCCGAGGAGGCCGGGATGATCGCAATCCTCCTGTGGCTAGTTACCAAGATTTCCTCGGTACCCAGCCGCCTTTCTTCAGTAAGGCCGAAGAACCATTGGATGCCGATGCCTGGCTCCATATTATTGAATCGAAGTTCGCTCTCCTGACCATACCTTGTGCGGACTCTAGCAAAGCTTCCTTTGCTGCTCAACAACTTCGTGGTGCTGCTCGAATCTGGTGGGACAATTTCTATGCCATGCAACCTGCAGGGCATGTCATCACATGGGATGAATTCCGGGTCGCCTTTCGAGCGCATTATATCCCCGCAGGATTATTGGAGCGAAAGCTTAATGAGTTCCTGGCTCTTACTCAAGGTACCAGTACAGTTCTGCAGTACGCACAGAATTTCAATCATCTGTGCCAGTATGCAGGATACCATGCAGATAATGATACCAAGAAACAGGACCGCTTCCGTCGGGGCCTTAACACCAAACTCAAGGAACGCCTGAACCTTGTGAGGACTAATACTTTCAGTGAGTTGGTTAACATGGCCTTAACTCAGGAAGATTGCATTGTGGCGCATTATGCCGAGAAGAAGAGAAAGACCTCTACTGGATCCTCGAGTGCTCAACCACCGAGGTATCGGGTTGTTCCCAATACGCCGCCCAAAGCACCACAACGCAATGCTCCAACGGGTAGATTGGTTTTTAGGCCACCTCAACAACAAGGAAGGTTCAGACCTCCTGTGCCCCCGCAACAAGCACAACAATCTGGCCAACGGCCAAATATTCAGCAAGTGCCACAGAAAGGCAGCAACTATCGCTGCTACAATTGCGGAAGTGCGGACCATTTCATCCGAGATTGCCCGCGGCCTAAGAAACCTAATCAAGGGCAGAGCTCCACCCAGGGAAACCAGAATAAGGGCAAGAAGCTGGTGATGCAAGTCCGGCAAGGACGAATTAACTTCACCACTCTTGCAGAACTTCCAGATGGAGCTCCCGTCATGTCGGGTACATTTTCTATTCACCACAAACCAGTTGTTACTTTGTTTGACTCTGGAGCAACACATAGTTTTATTAGTAACAACTGTGGTACCCGACTGGGACTTGAATCTTGTCCTATCCAGGGGTCATATATGATCTCTACCCCTGGAGGAAAAATCACCTCCAACCAAATAATTAAAAGTGTGCCAATTCAGTTAGGAAGCATTGAAATCAAAACTGATTTGGTTTTATTACATTTGGTGGGTATCTATGTCATACTTGGGACAAACTGGATGACGGAACATCGAGTACGGTTAGACATATCCTCCCGAGTTATTGAAATTGATTCCCCATATCGTGGGGCCATTACCCTTTATCTGCCACAGCCAGAATGTCTGCATCCTTGTACTTATGCTATCACTGATATCAAAGTTAAGGATATTCCTATAGTATGTGAATACCCTGATGTCTTTCCAGACGATTTGCCTGGAATGCCACCAGATAGAGACATTGAGTTCATCATTGAACTTCAACCTGGCACTGCTCCTATTTCAAAAAGGCCGTATCGCATGCCTCCAAATGAATTAGCAAAATTAAAAATTCAGCTCCAAGATCTTCTTGATAAGGGTTATATACGCCCAAGTGCTTCACCTTGGGGTTGTTCTGCTCTCTTTGTCAAGAAGAAAGACGATAGCCTAAGGTTATGTGTCGATTACCGTCCACTCAATGCGGTTACCATCAAAAATAAGTATCCTCTTCCCCACATTGATATCTTGTTCGATCAACTAGCTGGAGCAAAGGTCTTTTCTAAGATTGATTTACGCTCCGGTTATCATCAGATCAAGATCAGGCCTAGTGACATTCCAAAAACGGCCTTCTCAACCAGATATGGACTTTATGAATTTCTGGTTATGTCATTTGGGCTTACCAATGCCCCGGCATACTTCATGTATCTCATGAATTCAGTATTCATGCCAGAGTTAGACAAATTTGTCGTGGTCTTCATTGACGACATTTTAATATACTCCAAAACTAAAGAAGACCATGCTAATCATCTACGAGTCGTTCTTCAACGACTACGTGATTATCGCCTTTATGCCAAATTCTCGAAATGTGAATTCTGGCTAGATAGTGTAAAATTTCTAGGACATACTATCTCTAGTCAAGGCATATCGGTTGATCCAACCAAAGTCCAAGAGGTTATGGACTGGAAACCTCCAACTTCAGTCCATCAAATCCGAAGTTTCCTTGGATTGGCAGGATATTATCGCCGATTCATTCCGGATTTCTCGAAGATAGCCAAACCAATGACTGAGCTACTTAAGAAAGAAGTTAAGTTCCGTTGGGATGATAGGTGTGAGGAAGCATTTCACACCTTGAGAAAACTTCTAACGACAGCTCCAGTACTAGCTCAGCCGGATAATACCCAGCCTTTTGATGTCTACTGTGATGCTTCTGGAATTGGCCTTGGTTGTGTTCTTATGCAAAACAACCGGGTTATTGCTTATGCATCCCGAGCACTTCGGACTCATGAGCAAAATTATCCAACACATGATCTTGAATTGGCAACAGTTATCCATGCTCTCAAGATCTGGAGACATCATCTTATGGGGGCTAAGTGTAACATTTACACTGACCATAAGAGCCTCAAGTATATTTTCACTCAAGCTGATCTAAATATGAGGCAAAGGCGTTGGTTAGAGTTGATCAAAGATTATGACCTTGAGGTACACTATCATCCGGGCAAAGCTAATGTGGTTGCGGATGCACTTAGCCGCAAGTCACATTGTCACTGCTTAACCATATCCACCTTTAATGACACTCTTTGCCATCAAATGAGGAGACTCAATCTTGAGATTATCCCCCAAGGTAGTTTAAACTTGATCTCCGTTGAGTCTACTCTGCGGGATAAAATCGTCATGTCGCAGCTACATGATGAGGGTGTCAAAATTATCAAATCCAAGCTATCCCAGGGAGAAGCTAAATATCGGTGTTTTCACACTGATCATCAAGGAGTCCTATGGTTCAACGATCGGATTGTTGTGCCTAAGGATCATCAACTTCGTAAGCAAATCCTCGACGAAGCACATTTGTCCAAATTCTCTATTCATCCTGGTAGCACCAAGATGTATCAAGATCTTCAGCAACATTTTTGGTGGACCAGAATGAAGAGAGAGATTGCTAAATATGTATCCGAGTGTGATACGTGCCAGAGAGTTAAAGCTAGCCATTTAAAAGCCTCTGGTACGCTTCAGCCATTACCCATACCGTCATGGAAATGGGAAGACATTAGCATGGATTTCATTGTCGGTCTTCCCAACACATCTCAAAAACATGACTCCATATGGGTGATCATTGATAGACTCACAAAAACAGCTCATTTCCTTCCTGTGCATACCACTTACTCTGCTAAGAAGTATGCCGAAGTCTATCTGGAACAAATCGTTCGATTGCATGGGGTTCCAAAAACCATCATCTCTGATCGAGGGCCCCAATTTATCGCACGGTTCTGGGAGCAATTGCAATCAGCTCTAGGAACCAAATTGATTCGAAGCTCTGCATATCATCCCCAGACTGATGGACAGACTGAGCGAATTAACCAAATCCTTGAAGACATGCTCCGAGCTTGTATTATTCACTATGGTACAAGTTGGGACAAGTGCCTTGCTTTAGCTGAATTTGCTTATAACAACAGTTATCAGGCTAGTCTTCAAATGGCTCCTTTCGAAGTGTTATATGGTCGCAGATGTCGAACTCCTTTGAGTTGGTCAGAGACCGGTGAACGCAAAATCTTCGGACCAGACCTAGTCGTTGAAGCCGAAGATAAGGTGAAGGTTATTCAATCTAATCTTAAAACCGCTCAGTCCAGACAGAAGAGCTATGCAGATAAGAGAAGGAAACCTCTACAATTTCAAATAGGAGATTTTGTCTATCTCCGAGTATCTCCAACCAAAGGTGTCCAACGTTTCGGCATAAAGGGGAAGTTAGCACCTCGATATATCGGACCCTTTGAAATTTTAAATGTTTGTGGCCCAGTGGCTTACAAACTTCGTCTTCCATCTCAATGGACAGCTATTCACGATGTCTTCCATGTCTCTCAACTTAAGAAGTGTGTCAAAGTACCCACGGAAATCGTTGAGACATGTGCCATTGAGATTGAACCTGATTTATCGTACATCGAACAACCTCTTCGAATCCTGGATACTAAGGAAAGATTCACCAGAAGAAGGGCAGTTAAGATGTACAAGATCTTATGGGATCATCACACCGAAGAAGAAGCGACTTGGGAAACTGAGTCTTATCTTCAACGGAATTTTCTAGACTTCCTTCAAGCCAATCCCCAACTCTAATCATTCGGTTTTACTCAGCTTCGGAATCTCGGGACGAGATTCTTTTTAAGGGGGGAAGGCTGTAATATCCAGGTAGTTAGACAACTAGATACTAAGTTTGGGTGTATTATATGTAAGCATGTTATAGTTTATACAAGTTGTACAAAACATTAGGGGTATAATTGTAATTTAGGAATTGTGTGATTATTTGGGTATAAGTGTGTAAAAGTACTCTTAATTGGTAAACCTAAATCATTGTACAGAAGAACAGTGCAAAAGTCAAATAAAACCTAAGAGAAATAGACTTGGAAAGAAACTAAGGGCTTATGTGTAATTAAAACAAATATAAGGGTTATATATGAAATGGTTGAAATATAAAAGTCAAATTCAAATTTATTTAGGGGTTAATGTGAAAAAGTACAAGTAATCATGACAGATCAGAAAATTTGTAAACATGCCCAAAGTTTGATCAAATTTAGGTGGGCAAAGACAAATTTAATTTAAATTCTATCTTGTTTCAAAATGTAATCCAAATAGCTGTAAACTTTGAGTTTTTAAACCCAAGCCCTAAAGCAATGTTGTAGAGTTTAAACTCTACAACTTTCATGTTGAGCACTTTTTCATTTGACCTTTGTAGCAGTGGGGAAATTTTAGTTTACAGAGGGGTCCCTGAACTCTTTAGAAATTACGAACAGATCCTTCTGACTCCAGCCTGCTTCGTCTTCCTCTGACCACCGCCGCTTCCCTCACTGACCTCTGCTCTACCACCGCCGTTCACCGCCGGCGCAGGCTCCCGAGCTCCACCTCCAGCTGCTACACCATCCACGTGTCATCTCCCCTCGATTCCGGCCGCTTTCCTCTCCCTTCCTGGCCTCACGCGCGCGCACCACGACACCCCCGAGCCATCTCCGGCCGCCACCTCCTCGCCGTCGTGGACAGCTCGCTGCCGCGCCTTAACCTCTTCCCTCTCGCGTGCAACAACACCACTTCAACACACACAGCCTATTCTGTTACTTCCAGAGCCCAATTCCGAGGAACCGAGCCGCATTTCCTCGCCGCCGTCTTCCTCCGTTCCGGCCGCGCACAGCACGCCCGTGGGCAGCCCACACCGGACCTCCTTCGTCTCAACCAACACCTGCACTAGCTTCCTCGTTGCTTGCTCGTGCTCGGCGACCAACCATTCTCATCCAATTCTTACTGGAACTTCGCCTCCGACGAGCGCCGTCGCCGCCGCCTTCGGCCTCCACCGTGGGCAGCTCTCTCCGGGCACTCCCACGCCACCACTGTGGCAGAACCGCTCAAATTATTTCTGCTCAAGTGCGGTATTGATCGCCGTACAATCGCAATCAGCTTAACGCACTTCAAACGGAACAATCCTTTGGTCTGTCGGGTCTCCGCCCGATACAACCACTGTTCAGCAGGATCGAAGCAGGTTTACCTCGCACGAAGGCGAGTTCACATCACAGAATAGCTCATCAACTTTTTAATTTACAACCATACATACATTATTACAAACCGAGTTCAAAGATAAGTAAATTTATACAACTCATGTTCAAACTGACAAGCATTACAGCTTGTCCAACTTACAGCGGAAGAAAAAGTTTTACGCGACTACATTCGTCGCGAAGACGAACACCAAGCTTAGCCCAGGGCTTGGTGTTACTCCGGAGGGTCAGTGCCAGCCGGGGACGGGTCCCACTCCACGGACCAGCCAAACGGAACGGACGTTGGCCACATAAGGTTGTCCGTGGAATTCTCGTAGGTTATACCTGAAACAGACATTGGCAAGGCTGAGTATTCTAATACTCAGCAAGGCTTACCCGGGATTGGGTATACTTTAGCCCATAACTAGACTCATGAAGGCTTTGCAAGGCTCTGGGTTTATTTTCAGCTGAAAAGCAACAAAGAGTATGAACTACTTTCAAGTTTTAGCTTTCATCTTCTAGTAGAGTAATTATTCTAGATTAGCACCTACACTAAGTAAGCAAGGTAGTGATTATCATCCATCAGGATTATCCATCAATAGTTCCACTTCTTACTCAATGTGGTAAAAGAGATAAGCAATCTCAAGCTTCGTGAGAGGCGGACGATTCGAATCGAATTTAACCTTGCAAGGTAAACCTAACTCACACGCTTGGAATACCAACAAGGTGTCCCAAGGCAACCGTTTCCCTCATATTCCGGGTTGTGGATCAGGGCCACCACAAGCGACTGTAGGACCGTACGCACACCCTATATGTGCAGGACATACGTCTGTAGCGCGACTACAAAACCTGTATTCCTGTCTGCCATGCAGAACGTACTCCCACACGTCGGTGCGTGAGAACAAAAATAAAAGTCAAGTGGTGGAAGCGCGTCCACTTGCCGGGCCAATCGGGTACTAGGCTTACCGCTTACCATATTTCACGGCATGTGGTTAGTACTTTCAAAAACTTAGCCACCACTACCACACATTTCGACCTTAAAACTTTTATCAAAACAGACAGGGTAAAACTTCCGGTCATGATACAACACATGACCCTGTCCGTCATCCTTATAGTGGTTGCAGAGATGTAAACATGCAACTCCTATATCGCGCGAGTGACAGGAAATCACCCGACTTCTACCGGTCCTATCAACGGAGCATCTATCCGATAAGGACTCAGAAGCATTCCATTGGATTCCTAGGGTTCATGCATCTAGGGTTTCACTTCAACTCCTAGACTTAATGCAAGATATAATATAGATAGACATAGATTGTAGTGTAAATAAAGTAGTAGGATATGTCCAGGGCTTGCCTTCTGGAGTGGGGTTGGAGGCAGTCAGAGGTTTCCGAACTCGGATTCGGAGCTTCAGTTAATCCTTCGACGACCTGTGCTGGATCTTCTGGGAAGCCTTGGTCTTGTCCTAAGACCAGTTCGTAGTCCCCGTCGTCGAGTGTCGTTGATTCTATATGAGATGCAATAAAGTAAGTAAGGTGAAATTTAAATTTAAAATTTCACATTTCAAATATTATAACTCATCCAATTAGCATACAAACATACATAAAATAAAGAGGTTTTAAATTTTAAAACACTATTTATATAGATAGGGTAGAGTTTATTGTAATAAAAACTAAAATACTTTGCATTAAATTTAAATTGAACTAAAATTTAAATTCAAAACTTTTAATTAAAAGATTATAGGTTTTTAGAAATTTGATTATAAAATATCACATTAGAGACTAACTATAGAGTTAAATTAGAAAAGGTTACATAATAAGTTTATTTAATATTTCAAATTTGAAAGTTCATATAAAAGAAGTTAAATTTAAATCAAGTTTAAGTTTAAAACTTTACACAAAGTTGACTAGAGTTCATAGAACATTCATGCTACACTTTAAGAAAAACAAAAGAACATGAAATGACAAAGTTGAGTGTATTTTACCCCTTAAGTTTAGATTCGAAATACAGGTAGAAATATTTTGTTTCAAACTAAACTCTATTAACAAAAGTCATAGAGTTTGAAATCTAGTTTCTAACAGAACTAGTTTTGCTATTTTTGGATTTTTCTGTGAATTGTTATGAATTTTACAAGACAGGAAATCATACACACATGAAATAACAGAGGCCTTAGGGGGGGGTCTCGGTAAAATTACATCAGGGCCCTCAGACTAAACTTCCTAATTGCAAAAGGGTCCCTGCCGAGCCCCGACGCCGGCCGGCCTCTCGGCCCCAACGCGTTCTCGCCGACGGCGAGGTCGCCGGCGGGGAGGAGCTAGCCAGCCACGACCTACAGAACCCAAGGGTAGGATTGGGAGGGGTGGTGCTCGATGGGCAACCACAGAACACGGTCGACGACGGAGGGACGCGGCGGCCGTGGCGGCGCAACGCCGTTCCCGGCGAAGGACCGGCGAACACGGGGGCATAGCGCGCGCATAAGCATCACTGGGTGTGGGGGAACGATTTCCATACATGGATTGAACGGAGGGGTGGCGAGACGGGCTGTCGACGGTGGAGCCGAGCTCGGCGGCGCCAATGGAGGGGCGGCACGGGGTGGAGCAAATCCGGCGAGGAGAGGGGTCGGGGCTGGTTTGGATCACGATGTGGAGCAAGGGGAGGAGATGGGGAGGCTCTGGGCCGGTGGAATCGGGGTGGGGCTGTGCGGGTAGTGAGGATTTTCGGCGGCAATAGAGCGGTGGCGCTTCGGTGATGTGGTTCACCGGGAGGAGGAGAGGGAGATTCCACAGGGGGAGGAGCACGGCTGGACCTTAAAGGGCACGCTCGGCTCCTCTAGGAGAAAGATAAGGAAGAGCGCACGGCTGAGCACAGGATGGGGAGGCGGCGCTGGCGGTTCGGCCAGAGCAGCGCGGCGGCCGTTTAGGACCCCTGCCCGACATGGAGAGAGGAGGGACGGCCAGCGCAAACACCGAGGGCGGTGGAAGGAAGAGGAGCTCAACACGTGGAGCGGGGCGCAGAAGGTGCAGAGCGGCGGCCGGGGAGGGGGAGCTGCACCGGCGAGGATCAGAGGGGGAACAGGAAAACAGAGCAGAGGAGGCAGTGGCGCCAGGAGGAAGAAAGGGGAACGAACTGAACTGGGGACTGATTTGTGAATTCAGAGAAAAGCAGGGACCTTACTGAAAAGAGCTTGCAACTTTTAAACCAATGCTCAAATGAAGATGGTCCAAAAAGCAAAAGTGCATGGTTTTTCAAACTCTACAACTTCTCTTTAAGGCTCATCTGCATTTGAGCAATAGTTTTAGAAATAAAATGGACTTAGTAATAATTTCACATTTTGTGTAAATCCTATGGTGAAAAATACTTTTACATATATACCCAAGGGTAATTTCACATATTTTGCAAAGTTAACCACAGTTTCCCCCTTTTGCAAAATAACCCTCTTACTTTTAAACTTTTCCCCCTATGTCCACCCATTTTGCATAAAAGGACCTTTAGTTAATATTAATTACATAAACATCACTTCTTCCATAATGTTGCATACATAAAATACACATTTGCCATACTTTGAACATACAAGCATACCTAAACTCTAATGTGTGACCAAGCTAATTACCTGAGTGTCACAGCCTTCCCCCCTAAAAGGAATCTCGTCCCGAGATTCCGAAGCAGGATAGGATAAGAAGATCAAGCTCGAAGATTGGTTTGGAAGAAATCGGGAAAGTTGTGTTGAAGATAAGATTGGGTTTACCAGGTTGCCTCTTCCTCTGTGTGATGGTTCCATTGAATCTTGTACATTTTGGTGGTCTCTCTTCTGGTACTTCTTTCTTTCGTGTCGAGAATTCTGATGGGATGTTCTATATAGGTCAGATCTGGTTCGATTTCGATAGCTTGGGAATCGATGATTTCGGTGGGGATCTTAACACACTTTCTGAGTTGGGATACATGAAAGATGTTATGGATGGCCGCTAGTTGAGGAGGAAGTTGGAGACGGTAAGCTACAGGTCCACAGATTTCAAGGATTTCAAAGGGTCCGATGTATCGAGGAGCTAGTTTCCCTTTTACACCGAATCTTTGAACACCTCGGATAGGAGATACTTGAAGATATACGAAGTCTCCAACTTGAAACTGCAATGGTCTTCTTCGTATATCCGCATAGCTTTTCTGTCGGGATTGGGCGGCCTTTAGATTGTTTTGGATAAGCCTGACTTTTTCCTCTGCTTCCATAACTAGATCGGGTCCAAAAATTTTACGCTCGCCGGTTTGCGACCAACTTAAAGGAGTTCGACATCGGCGACCGTATAATGCTTCAAAGGGAGCCATCTTAATACTTGCCTGATAGCTATTATTGTAAGAGAATTCTGCTAGTGACAAGTACTTATCCCAATTTTTGTCGAATTGGAGTACACAGGCTCTGAGCATATCTTCTAAAATCTGGTTTATTCGCTCAGTTTGCCCATCTGTCTGAGGATGATAGGCGGAGCTTCGAATTAGTTTAGTTCCAAGAGCATCATGAAGCTGTTCCCAGAACCTAGCAATAAATTGCGCTCCACGATCAGAAACGATCGTTTTAGGTACTCCATGAAGTCGAACAATTTGATCCAAATAGATCTCGGCATACTTCTTAGCAATATACGTGGTATGCACGGGAAGAAAATGTGCAATCTTGGTTAATCGATCAACGATTACCCAAATGGAGTCATGCCTCCGAGATGTGTTGGGCAAACCAACAATAAAGTCCATACTGATATCCTCCCACTTCCACAAAGGAATGGGTAGAGGTTGAAGGATACCAGCAGTCTTTAGGTGACTGGCTTTGACCCTTTGGCAGATATCACATTCCGACACATATTTGGCAATTTCTCGTTTCATACGAGTCCACCAAAAGTTCTGTTTTAGATCCTGATACATCTTTGTACTGCCAGGGTGTATAGAGAATTTGGATAGATGGGCCTCATCTATGATTTGTTTTCGGAGTTTATGGTCCTTCGGTACGACAATACGCTCGTTGAACCATAATACTCCTTCAGGATCTACTCGGAAACATTTATACTTCCTTTCTCCTTGCATTAACTTCTGTTTAATGATTCTGATCCCTTTATTATGCTGTTGCGCTAGAACAATGTTATCTTTAATTGTGGCTTCAACCGAAAGATGGTTTAAGTCACCTTGAGAGATGATCTCTAGGTTGAGCTTACTCATTTCCCAACAAAGAGTTTCATCGAATGTTTCAATGGATAGGCAAGAACAGTGTGCCTTGCGACTAAGGGCATCTGCAATGACATTGGCCTTGCCTGGATGATAATGCACTTCCAAATCATAATCCTTGATAAGTTCTAGCCAGCGCCTTTGCCTCATATTCAGATCTGCCTGGGTAAAGATATATTTGAGGCTTTTATGATCAGTATAAATGTGACATTTCGTACCCATCAGATGATGTCTCCAGATCTTTAGGGCATGAATAACTGCTGCAAGTTCAAGATCATGGGTGGGGTAATTTTGTTCATGAACCCTAAGTGCTCGTGATGCATATGCAATCACTCGGTTGTCTTGCATAAGTACACAACCAAGTCCAGTTCCAGATGCATCACAGTAGATGTCAAAAGGTTTTGAGACATCTGGTTGAGCTAAGACTGGTGCAGTCGTAAGATGATTTCTGAGGATATGAAATGCATCTTCGCATTTTTGATCCTAGGAAAATTTCACACCTTTCTTTAGTAGTTCGGTCATAGGTTTGGCTATTCTGGAAAAGTCAGGAATGAAACGGTGATAATAGCCAGTTAGACCGAGAAAACTACGAATTTGATGGACGGAGGTTGGGGGTTTCCAATCCATCACTTCTTGTACTTTACTGGGATTGACGGATATTCCGTCACTAGAAATGGTATGGCCCAGAAATTTGACTGTATCTAGCCAAAACTCACATTTAGAGAATTTGGCATACAGATGGTGGTCTCTTAATCGCTGAAGGATGACATGGAGATGCTTAGCATGATCTTCTGGAGTTTTAGAATAGATCAAGATGTCATCAATGAAGACCACGACAAACTTGTCGAGCTCTTGCATGAAGACAGAGTTCATAAGGTACATGAAATATGCTGGGGCATTGGTGAGACCAAACGACATAACCAGATACTCATATAGACCATATCTGGTAGAGAAAGCTGTTTTGGGAATATCGCTGGGCCGAATCTTAATTTGGTGGTAGCCGGAACGAAGATCTATTTTAGAAAACACCTTAGCTCCGGCTAACTGATCGAAGAGGATATCAATGCGGGGTAGAGGATACTTATTTTTGATAGTTACCGCATTGAGAGGACGGTAATCGACACACAGCCTTAAGCTATTGTCTTTCTTCTTCACAAATAAGGCTGGACAACCCCATGGTGATGCACTTGGATGAATGAAGCCTTTGTCTAAGAGATCTTGGAGTTGGGTTTTTAATTCAGCCAACTCATTAGGAGGCATACGGTAAGGTCTCTTAGAGATAGGGGCTGTACCAGGTTGGAGTTCTATAATAAACTCGATATCTCGGTCTGGGGGCATTCCAGGTAAGTCATCCGGAAAAACATCTGGGTATTCACAGACGACTGGAATGTCCTTTAGTTTGACCCCAGACGTAGCATAGGTGCAAGAATAGAATGACTTTGATGGTGGAAGATAAAGAATGGTAGGTTCATTTCTTGGTGAACCTATTTCCACGGTTCGAGAAAAGGTATCTATAGATACATGGTATTGAGTCATCCAATTCATTCCTAAGAGAACATCCATCCCTTTTAGGTCCATTAATAGTAGGTCTGACTTTATCAGGGTGTTGCCCATTTGAATTGGCACACCCCTACAGACATGATTTGAAGAGATGCTACCACCAGGAGTTGTTATCACATATATCCCATTAACAGGACAGATTTCCAAGCCTATCTTAGCCCCTAGCTTTGTATTGATAAAACTATGGGTAGCACCAGTATCAAAAAGAACAATAACGGGATAATGGTTAATAGAAAATGTACCCGTCATTATCGGTGCCCCTTCAGGAAGTTCGGAGAGTGTGGTGAGATTCACCCTCCCTTGTCGGATCTGCACCACTTGTCTCTTGCCCTTTCCTTGCTGTTTTGGATTGGAGGCCTGCCCTTGGAAAGATTTCCTAGGTTGAGGGCAGTCCTTGATGAAATGGGACGGGCTTCCGCAGTTGAAACAACGATAATTGTTGTTTCCTGGAGTAGCTGGCGAAAAGCTCGGCCGTGGACCTTGTTGGGGTTGTTGCTGATTTTGTGGCAGAGGTGGTCGATTGAATTGTGCTTGTTGGGGAGGTCGAGCTACCCATCTGCCAGGCAAGGTAGTACGAGGCGGAGCTCGAGGGGCGTTGCTTGGAATCAACCGATACCGCGACGACTGTGAAGTTGCAGGCCCTGTAGATATCTTTCGTTTCTTTTCAGCTCTGTGGGCGGAAATGCAGTCTTCTTGAGTTATGGCCATGTTGACCAACTCATTGAAATTGTTGGCCTTCACTAAATTCAGCCATTCCTTGAGCTTGGTATTTAAGCCTCGACGGAAGCGATCACATTTGCGGGCATCTGTGTCCGCATGTGATCCCGGATATTGGCACAGGTGATTGAAAACCTGTGCATACTGTGTAACCGTACGGGTACCTTGGGTCAGACTGAGAAATTCATTGAGCTTTCGCTCAATGAGTCCTGCTGGTATATGATGTGCTCGGAATGCAGTCCGAAACTCATCCCAGATAACCACATGTTCGGCGGGTTGCATTGCATGAAACTGATCCCACCAAAGACGTGCAGGGCCTCGGAGTTGCTGGGCGGCAAAAAGCACTTTGTTCTCCTCTGAACATGGAGCTGATAGTAAAGCGAACTTGGACTCAATAGTCCGCAACCAGGCATCCGCATCTAAAGGCTCCTCGGCCCTATGGAATAAAGGAGGTTGGGTGCTGAGGAAATCCTGATAGTTGGCCGACAAAGGTTCACCTCGGCCTCGAGGTTGCTGCTGGAAATGGCCCATCTGAGCTTGCACAAGTTGATTTAGAAGCTCGGTTTGCCGGGCCATAACCTCGGCCAAGTTTGGAGGTGGCGGTGGTGGTTGCTGGGAACTACCAGGTTGTCCTGCCCGGAATCCTTCCGAGGTTCCACGAGTGGCTCCAACCATCTGAAATAAAGGAGACATCCATTATCAACCATAATCTTACTCCAATTTCAGATAACATACATTTAATCAAGTTGAAATGTGATGCATATGCTCCATTCAATCTACTTATAACAGATACACAGATGTTGAGCAGGATAACCAAAATTCAGGATTTGAATTACTATAAAGATACTACTATCTTACATCAGCACACTCAAATGGTTACAAGCTTTTACCCAAAAGTACATGCCACATATACAACAAGTGGCTTTATAACTAGTTATTCTACACACTACTATGTTACATCTTATACATTTATTACATCTAGACCACCACCCTGTCAATCATGACTAAAAGTCATCAAAATTGCCCACTGATGACTGGCTTCCAGAGGAGGAATGATGGGAACTGACGACAGGATCCCCATGCTCAGAATCAAGTTCGGAGACCCCTTCAATCTCCTCGGGATCTTCCTCTTCAGCTTCAGGTGCTGCCGGTGCAACTGGAGGATTCGGAAGCTGCTGCAATTCCTCGATCTGGGCTTGAGCGTCATCCACCGCAAGAATCAGATCTTGGACTTGTGTCTGTAGAAATTCGATAACCGTATTCCGCTGAGTGATTATATGATCACTCTCATTAATCTGATCCTCCCTATGGTGGATGGTCTCGTTTTGAGTAGCAATTATTCCATTCTTCTCAATTACCACTGCTCGAAGTTGATCTGCCTGGGTAAAGTATCTGGCGGCTTCCCCGTGGAGACTTCGCGCAGCAGTAATCAGATGGCCTATCTCACGGCGTAGCAGCATGTGATAGTGGTACTGCACGCCCGTGTAACGCCTCATCCCTTGCACTACTTCTTCTGGTGGACCTTCTAGTCTATGACTTTCAGCAATTGCCCCGAGGTCCCGCTCTGCTTCACCAGGATCTGTTGTAGCAAACAAACCAATAGGTTGTCCTACAACTTCCTCGGGGTGTTGACTGCAAAAGGCATAAATGGCTTCTAGGGCCGCTGCTTCGATAGTGTCCACAATTCTGTAGCCCATCGCGCTGATCTCAATAGGCTGCCATTGTGAATGAAAAGGATGCTGAGGTATAATCATCCTGACATGGGCCCTATGGATTCCGTCTTCCAAATGTTCAACAGCGTCATACTGAGGAGGTTCTGTATAATGGAAGGTCTGCAAAGATTCCCATAGCAAGCGGGGAAAACCCTCCCAATGAAGGGCATTGGTGTGGAGATGCCCTTTCGGATCCCAGAAAATATTGGAAGGTTCTGCCATCTGCAACCAGGATGCAAATGGTAAAACTTGTTATCTTGTTAGGAAAGTACAAGATAAACAGATCAAGATAACCAATTCAGTTAACAGCAAAGGCTGGAAATCAGATGGAAAACTAAGAATTTATATAAGATACCCAACCTAAAGCTATCCTTAACACTTCATTAGCACATTCCTAAGGCAAACAACATATCCATTATACATGAAAATCCTTTTATTATCAAATGATGCATGCACGCACTACTCGTCCTCACAACCAAAACAATTGCCGAATATGTTCGGACTTACGTAGTTAATTCCGGTAGCATAACCATACGTCTCTCACTATATATAACTAATCGGTAAACCCTACGCATCCTAATAGCGTAAACGTGGTTAGTGTACCTGCAGATGAATACACACATATATATATATATATATCTCATGAACCTTTCATGGCAGCACGACATGAAAGCGTCCCTAAACATTACCGTTCACTATAGAAACAGCATCTGTACAATTACCGCCGTACAGACAACGTTAACATACGTTATCGAAACAACGTATTCACGGGGGTACCGCAAAATGCGGGGGTATGAACAGCGATCGCCATACCCTGCGCCGAACCATATACTCCCAATATAATCAACCTAAGTTGGTATATTGGCAGCATCTCAAGTAGGCCACTGCTTGAGAAACAGCGTTCGGTTCGCATCACCGACAGGAAGGCCAAGCTCCCTCAGTTGGCTGAGGATCCTTACCTTCTTACCTCCGTTCGTAGATGTCGTTACAGAAAGTAAAGTTGAATTGTACAGGAATTTAAGTTTTGACAAAAAGTAGTGCTGCAAGTCAGATTTACATATATATATACTCTTATTGCCACCTGATATTCTTCCCATATAAACCCCTAGGGCTTTACGTTCTAATCACCAACCTTAACGGATCCAACGTATTTTGTAAACTCATTTTGTTGGCAACTTTCATCCAGAAAATACTTTTTAAGAGCTTTTCTAGATGTAAAGATAAACCTACAGCTCTGATACCAGCTGTGGCAGAACTGCTCGAATTATTTCGGCTCAAGTGCGGTATTGATCGCCGTACAATCGCAATCAGCTTAACGCACTTCAAACGGAACAATCCTTTGGTCTGTCGGGTCTCCGCCCGATACAACCACGGTTCAGCAGGATCGAAGCAGGTTTACCTCGCACGAAGGCGAGTTCACATCACAGAATAGCTCATCAACTTTTTAATTTACAACCATACATACATTATTACAAACCGAGTTCAAAGATAAGTAAATTTATACAACTCATGTTCAAACTGACAAGCATTACATCTTGTCCAACTTACAGCGGAAGAAAAAGTTTTACGCGACTACATTCGTCGCGAAGACGAACACCAAGCTTAGCCCAGGGCTTGGTGTTACTCCGAAGGGTCAGTGCCGGCCGGGGACGGGTCCCACTCCACGGACCAGCCAAACGGAACGGACGTTGGCCACATAAGGTTGTCCGTGGAATTCTCGTAGGTTATACCTGAAACAGACATTGGCAAGGCTGAGTATTCTAATACTCAGCAAGGCTTACCCGGGATTGGGTATACTTTAGCCCATAACTAGACTCATGAAGGCTTTGCAAGGCTCTGGGTTTATTTTCAGCTGAAAAGCAACAAAGAGTATGAACTACTTTCAAGTTTTAGCTTTCAACTTCTAGTAGAGTAATTATTCTAGATTAGCACCTACACTAAGTAAGCAAGGTAGTGATTATCATCCATCAGGATTATCCATCAATAGTTCCACTTCTTACTCAATGTGGTAAAAGGGATAAGCAATCTCAAGCTTCGTGAGAGGCGGACGATTCGAATCGAATTTAACCTTACAAGGTAAACCTAACTCACACGCTTGGAATACCAACAAGGTGTCCCAAGGCAACCGTTTCCCTCATATTCCGGGTTGTGGATCAGGGCCACCACAAGCGACTGCAGGACCGTACGCACACCCTATATGTGCAGGACATACGTCTGTAGCGCGACTACAAAACCTGTATTCCTGTCTGCCATGCAGAACGTACTCCCACACGTCGGTGCATGAGAACAAAAATAAAAGTCGAGTGGTGGAAGCGCGTCCACTTGCCGGGCCAATCGGGTACTAGGCTTACCGCTTACCATATTTCGCGGCATGTGGTTAGTACTTTCAAAAACTTAGCCACCACTACCACACATTTCGACCTTAAAACTTTTATCAAAACAGACAGGGTAAAACTTCCGGTCATGATACAACACATGACCCTGTCCATCATCCTTATAGTGGTTGCAGAGATGTAAACATGCAACTCCTATATCGCGCGAGTGACAGGAAATCACCCGACTTCTACCGGTCCTATCAACGGAGCATCTATCCGATAAGGACTCGGAAGCATTCCATTGGATTCCTAGGGTTCATGCATCTAGGGTTTCACTTCAACTCCTAGACTTAATGCAAGATATAATATAGATAGACATAGATTGTAGTGTAAATAAAGTAGTAGGATATGTCCGGGGCTTGCCTTCTGGAGTGGGGTTGGAGGCAGGAGTGTCAGAGGTTTCCGAACTCGGGTTCGGAGCTTCAGTTAATCCTTCGACGACCTGTGCTGGATCTTCTGGGAAGCCTTGGTCTTGTCCTAAGACCAGTTCGTAGTCCCCGTCGTCGAGTGTCGTTCATTCTACATGAGATGCAATAAAGTAAGTAAGGTGAAATTTAAATTTAAAATTTCACATTTCAAATATTATAACTCATCCAATTAGCATACAAACATACATAAAATAAAGAGGTTTTAAATTTTAAAACACTATTTATATAGATAGGGTAGAGTTTATTGTAATAAAAACTAAAATACTTTGCATTAAATTTAAATTGAACTAAAATTTAAATTCAAAACTTTTAATTAAAAGATTATAGGTTTTTAGAAATTTGATTATAAAATATCACATTAGAGACTAACTATAGAGTTAAATTAGAAAAGGTTACATAATAAGTTTATTTAATATTTCAAATTTGAAAGTTCATATAAAAGAAGTTAAATTTAAATCAAGTTTAAGTTTACAACTTTACACAAAGTTGACTAGAGTTCATAGAACATTCATGCTACACTTTAAGAAAAACAAAAGAACATGAAATGACAAAGTTGAGTGTATTTTACCCCTTAAGTTTAGATTCGAAATACAGGTAGAAATATTTTGTTTCAAACTAAACTCTATTAACAAAAGTCATAGAGTTTGAAATCTAGTTTCTAACAGAACTAGTTTTGCTATTTTTGGATTTTTCTGTGAATTGTTATGAATTTTACAAGACAGGAAATCATACACAGATGAAATAACACAGGCCTTAGGGGGGGGGTCTCGGTAAAATTACATCAGGGCCCTCAGACTAAACTTCCTAATTGCAAAAGGGTCCCTGCCGAGCCCCGACGCCGGCCGGCCTCTCGGCCCCAACGCGTTCTCGCCGACGGCGAGGTCACCGGCGGGGAGGAGCTAGCCAGCCACGACCTACAGAACCCAAGGGTAGGATTGGGAGGGGTGGTGCTCGACGGGCAACCACAGAACACGGTCGACGACGGAGGGACGCAGCGGCCGTGGCGGCACAACGCCGTTCCCGGCGAAGGACCGGCGAACACGGGGGCATAGCGCGCGCATAAGCATCACTGGGGTGTGGGGGAACGATTTCCATACATGGATTGAACAGAGGGGTGGCAAGACGGGCTGTCGACGGTGGAGCCGAGCTCGGCGGCGCCAATGGAGGGGCGGCACGGGGTGGAGCAAATCCAGCGAGGAGAGGGGTCGAGGCTGGTTTGGATCACGATGTGGAGCAAGGGGAGGAGATGGGGAGGCTCTGGACCGGTGGAATCGGGGTGGGGCTGTGCGGGTAGTGAGGATTTCCGGCGGCAATAGAGCGGTGGCGCTTCGGTGATGTGGTTCACCGGGAGGAGGAGAGGGAGATTCCACAGGGGGAGGAGCACGGCTGGACCTTAAAGGGCACGCTCGGCTCCTCTAGGAGAAAGATAAGGAAGAGCGCACGGCTGAGCACAGGATGGGGAGGCGGCGCCGGCAGTTTGGCCAGAGCGGCGCGGCGGCCGTTCAGGACCCTTGCCCGACGTGGAGAGAGGAGGGACGGCCAGCGCAAACACCGAGGGCGGTGGAAGGAAGAGGAGCTCAACACGTGGAGCGGGGCGCAGAAGGTGCAGAGCGGCGGCCGGGGAGGGGGAGCTGCACCGGTGAGGATCAGAGGGGGAACAGGAAAACAGAGCAGAGGAGGCAGTGGCGCCAGGAGGAAGAAAGGGGAACGAACTGAACTGGGGACTGATTTGTGAATTCAGAGAAAAGCAGGGACCTTACTGAAAAGAGCTTGCAACTTTTAAACCAATGCTCAAATGAAGATGGTCCAAAAAGTAAAAGTGCATGGTTTTTCAAACTCTACAACTTCTCTTTAAGGCTCATCTGCATTTGAGCAATAGTTTTAGAAATAAAATGGACTTAGTAATAATTTCACATTTTGTGTAAATCCTATGGTGAAAAATACTTTTACATATATACCCAAGGGTAATTTCACATATTTTGCAAAGTTAACCACAGTTTCCCCCTTTTGCAAAATAACCCTCTTACTTTTAAACTTTTCCCCCTATGTCCACCCATTTTGCATAAAAGGACCTTTAGTTAATATTAATTACATAAACATCACTTCTTCCATAATGTTGCATACATAAAATACACATTTGCCATACTTTGAACATACAAGCATACCTAAACTCTAATGTGTGACCAAGCTAATTACCTGAGTGTCACAACCACGACCCCCTAGCCAGCACCACATCATCACCCTGAAGCTGTACGACCCATCCATTGGCTCTCTAGTGCACCACAGTGCCTTCCCGACGCTCGCCGGCGTTCTTCCTCGCCGCCGCCGCATCGGTCTCCGTCGATTACCCTTGATCCAGTGTCCATTCTTCCGATTGATTGTGTCTACATGATCCCAGTGACTCACTGGCTCTCGTGCGCAGGACCTTGGCCAACATTCACCGCCGGAACATCGTCGTCGCCGTCGACCCCTCCGCCGCCGCCTCGGGTTCCCATCGAACTCTACCTTTCCGGCCATCCCTATCCACGACAAGTAGTGCAACTGGACCACAGTAAGACCCTGAGCCTTTCCCTGTCCTTGAACCTCGCCGCCGGTGATCACCGTCGCCGGAACACGGCCGCCCCCGCTTTGCTCTGTTCGGGTTCACGGCCAAGGACCTCGGGTTAGAAGGAAGAGAAGTCCAGGGGGTTTTGTGCAAAGGAGTAGACTCAGATAAATAGTGCCGAGGGACCTCCTTATGTAAATATTGCTGCCAACTTAGAAATGCTATATCTCCTCGAGGAAAAATTATAAAATTGTAAACTAAATTTTGTTGGAATCCTTAGATAAAGATCTGCAACTTTGCTTAAAGGGTCAACTTCAGTTTTTGAATGTTTGATGATCTAATTTAAATATCAAATTTTGTTGCTTGTAGGTTTTGAAAGTGCATAATAATTCATAGAAAAATGATAAAATGGTAAAACCAGTGATGATAATTTTCTTTTAACATATAGAATTGAAGAAAAATAATCATCATGGTATGGTAGTATTATTTTCTTATTGTATAAATTTTATTAGAAATAAGGTGTAGTTTCCTTAGTATAATTAATAAATACACTTTTAAATGTTAAAAAAATCATGAAAATAGATTAAGGTTCTGTTTTGTAATATTGTAACATGTTATTAAATTTCCAACCAAGGGTTAGTTATTAAATAAATTGGATATAATATAATTGATCTATAAGGCAATGGTAACTTAAAATTGATATAAATAATTAGTATAGTCATTGTATAAAGCTTTTTTAATATATATAATTATTAGGAACCAAACCACTTTGTTGCCCCATGCCACTAATTAAATACTTAACATAGCTACGTTGTTGTATAATGTATCTAAGTAAACTAGTTAGTGCTCGATAAATGACTGCCCAGTACCGGGTAGTTAGGAAATTTATCGAAACGAAATGTTTTATATTTTGGATTGCAACTTTATTGTGAATTAATATAAAAATATATGCAGTTTCATAACTTATAATTTTGCATCTCATATAGACTCGACCACTCTCGCTGACGGAGATTATCAGCTGATCCCGGAACAAGAAGAAGTTTATTCTGAAGATCCCGGGAATTTCATCGCAGATTTCTCTGAAGCCCCGAACCAAGGTTCGGAAGAAAATAGTTTGACTAACCCCAACCCTACCAGTGAAGGCAAGCCCCGGACATAACCCCTACTTTATTATACTGCAACCTATATTATTTATATATATATATATATCTTTATGCATTAGGTTCTTAGGAGTTAATTGAAAACCTAGTGGCATTATCCAGGAACCAATGTATTGAACACTAGAACTTGAGTCCGACTAGCTGCTCTGCTTATAGGACCGGTAGAAGTCGAGTGATTTCCTGTCACTCGCGCGATATAGGAATTGTGATGTTTACATTCTTGTTATCATTATAAGGATGACAGACGGGAATTTATGAGGTATCATGGTCAAGATGATACCCGTCTGTGTTGATGAATTTGATAAGGTCGCAGTGTGTGGTAGCGGTGGTTAAGCGTTTGAAAGTACTAGCCACATGCCGTGAAATATGGTAAGCGGTAAGCCTAGTAACCGATCGGCCCGAGGAGTGGACATACCTCCCACCACATGTATTTGCTTCTTTTTGTTACTTTGTTCGACGTGTAGGCATACGTGTTGCTGGGCAACCAGGAGTACGGGTTTTGTAGTCGCGCTACAGACGTACGTCCTGCACTTTGGAAGTGCGTATGACCTGCAGTCACTTGTGGTGGATCTGATCCACGAGTCGGAATGAAAGGTAAACGGTTGCTTCGGAACAACCCTGTGGTGTTCCAAGCGTGTGAGTTAGGTTTACCTTGCAAGGGTTGAATCTCGATTCAGAATCGTCCGCCTCTCACGATGTATGAGACTGCTTACCCCCTTTATCACATAGAGTAACAAGAGCAATTATGTGATTATCAAAGATGATGTTTGAGTAAAGATTCCACCATGTTTGAATGGTTAATCAACTAGAACCTGGAAGCTAAAAGTTGAAAATAAGGATCTACTCTTTGTTGCTTTTCAGCTGAAAACTCTTCCCAAAGCTAAAAGCCATCATGAGTCTAGTTATGGGCTAAGGTATACCCAATTCCGGGTAAGTCTTGCTGAGTATTAGTATACTCAGCCTTGCTTTTGTTGATTTACTTCAGGTAATCCTTCTGATGAGCCAGCGTTCATTACACCGTGGCCCTACCCCTTGCCTGATGGTTGGTCCGTGGAATGGGATCCGTTCCCGGCCAACACAGATTCCGCCGAGTGATGTTATGCCAGGGCTAGCATAATATCTGTAATGACGACGTGTATTATGACTACGCTTTGCAAACTCCGCTGCTTTGACAAGAAACTTAAACTTGTTTTGTAATAATCTCTCCTCTGTAGGAGCTAATGTTACTTTATATATTTTTGTAATATAACTGCCTGTGGTGTAAATTATTTTGGCATTATATCTCTGAACTCACCTTCGTGTGAGGTACCTTGTTGGATCCTGAGTTCGGTGGTTTATCGGGACGTTACCCGACAGACCAATAGTATTATACCGTTTGAAGTACGAGGTAGCCCTCCAGTGAGGACTCGCGTACTTGAGTCGGTATAATTCAGGTTGGTTCTGCCACAATATTTGCACACCACATCAAAGGATCGAAACTCAAAAACCAGTCAAAATTCAGTCTGTAAAATAGCCACAACATATGAAACAAACCATTTTGTTAATCAGAAGAGCTAATATAGTTGAGAGAGCTATACACAGTCTGATATTCTTCGTCACTACAAAGCTATTTCATCAGCACTATCGTTCAGCCCAATATCTCCTCCCTCCTCCCCCCCACCCCAACCAAAAATGTACAGAAAAAATCTAACTACAACAATCACAAAGAGCGTGCTGAATTAAGAAACGGGGGAATCGATTTGCTCACCTTTGTACAGACAAATAATCTAACTACAACAATCATAGAGAGCTGCTGAATTAAGAAAGGGGGGAATCCATTTGGCTCACCTTTGCGTGGCTTTTCCTCTGTAGGGAGCCTTCCGCTTGTCAACAAACTTCACACACTTGATTCTGAAGAAAAAACCAAATAAAAAAGGACCAAAACCCAAAATCCAGAGAAAATCCAGTCCCGCGATAGAGGGGGAGCAGAGGTTGCTCACCAGATTCCAAAGAGCGAAAAAAAAATCACCCGCGGATTAGTTCAGGTGTCTGCACCTGGATGAACATCTCCGCACAAAAACCACCCCAAAGTCAAAATCAAACTCAGGATGAGCAGACAAAATGAACAGGTGAAAGCATCTAGACCTCTAATTCAAATTTTGGTAATTAATGATCATATTTGTGGATTAACAATTTTTTGAGAAGTGATGTTGAAAGGATATGCTCAAGGCAAAGGTATACGATAGGGTTTTTTCTATTTTTGCCGGTCATAAGGTGATTAGTGGATGAGAAATAACCGAATTAATAGGAAGAGAGATCGTTGTGCCTTTGCTTCACGATTCCTTAGGACCATTTTGCTCACACAATTGCATTGCATGCATAAGGGTTAGGTTCATTTGAATCATGGCAAAGTAAGAAGTTCAAAATGTGTGCTGACTTGCTGAGACGGACGGTCTGGTCCAGATGGACGGACGGTCCGCCATCTACACAGAAGGTTTTGGAGAGAAACTTGAGTTTCCGTTGAGCATCAAAAGATGAACGGCAGATGGTCCGCCCAGGGGTTAGCAGACGGTCCGCCACCTAACACAGATTGGTTCTGAAATGAACCGGATTCCCGGATCGGGGAATCCGACTCCCTGTATCATCGTGATAGTCCCTGGATCAAGCGCTATCACATACAGAACTCATTTCAGGCATAATATCACAGTCATACTCATTAAGAGGTCAATCACGGGTTTAATTATTACATAAATCCAGAGGATCTGTAGTACAAAATTTATTACAAGCCTCTCGGCTAGCTCGAACAAGCAGAAGGCGCATAGCGGTAGCTAGGTCTTCGGCCGTCCTCCATCCTCGGGATCCACCTCCACAGGCGACTTGAGCGTAGCTCGGGTCTCAGTCGTACCATCCGTCGTCGTTGGGGTCGAATTCCGGATCGGATCCTGCATCGCACCAGGCTATCCCCAAGGAATGGGATAGGTTCACGTCACCATCCGTATGCAAGCTTTATGTGGTTTATACTATGGATATAACAGAGTTCAAACGGTAAAGCTGGGGGTTTTCCTATGCATGCAATATATATATAAGATTACACATCTCCTTTCATTCCTGACTCGGGCCCTTTCGGCATTCCGGACTCCCGGTCACACACACCTTCCAAAGCCACCAAGTCGATGCGAGGACTCCCTCTCCTCGCATCTCAACTACCCCCTGGCAGGACAATATTCTAGAGGGAGGTAGAAATCATGAGTAACACTAACTAATAAGAGCAACAGAGGAGTAGGGATGTCCATAACCGAGGATGCGGCTATACGTATAGTTTTCACCCTGCAGGGGTTGTACACCTGGACCCACTCGAATCGACACTAGCCGGAGATCAACCGACAAATATACGAAACACCGGTCTACTGAAACGGAAATAGGAGCCACGGCACCATCCGGCTTTCCCGGGTCTTGGGCGCATCCTCCCACGAGAGGTCGCCCCGGGACTGTGAAGCCTCCCATGCGTCTCGGGGAACGTGAGGTCAGCACCCCCTTCCCCTGCACCGATACTCGATCCTCCTACCGGCTTGGTACCACGCTTGCTAAATCCGGACCGGGCCCACCCTCATAATGGGTAAGTGGTGTGCACGCTTACAAAGTCCCACAAGTCATGGTTACTCTCACCCGGTCCTTATCTGCCGGAGCGGGCATCTTTGTCAAAAGCGTATCCACCACGGTGGTCCACAACCGCACCCTTAACGGGTGCCCCAAACACCTCAATCGCGTAACAAAACTGTACCCGCCACAGGTACTCCGTAGGGTGTGCGAAGATACACACCCCAAGCCCTCGATCCACGATCGAGTTAGGTTGCCCACTCCCGGCTAAACCCTATTCACCAACTCCTAAAGAGAATCACTTCACACACGCCAAGACTATCCATCCATATCCCACACATACACATTCAAGGATTTACAAGGCGTTTCATATAATAAACGAGTAAGATAGGTTGGCAAGGAGTAGGGTACATAAAGGAGGCCATGCAGGTTTATCTCGATATATATATACATATATATATATACACATACAGCGGTAGCATATCTATAAGCAAATGCCTAATAGGAATTCAAATCGTAGATGGGCGTGAACTTGGTGTCTCCTCGAACTCCTCCTGAGTCTCCGGGTAGTCCTGGTCGTCGGTCAGCTCCTCGCGGACGGGTCCTATTCGTAAATACGAGTAAGAGTAGGGACCAAAGTGCAAAAGTGCACAAAAGGTTGCAAATAAGATCCAAATCACCACCATACCTATTCTAACAGGTGGTTCATGATTTTAGAAGAATTATGAAACTGGTTTCATAATTTTCGGAGGTCCGGAAAATTTATTATGAATTTTCTAAGGAAAAACCTATTTCTGAAATTAATAAAAGAGTTTCAGAAAAGAAGGCCTGAAAACAGGGACACGTGGCAGCACCCGGGCGTGCCACGTGTCATGTTGACGTCAGCATGACGTCATCAGGGGGGTCCAGGATGATGACGTCAGCAGTGGGCCCTGCTAATGTCAGCATTGACCGGTCAACGTTGACCGGTCAACGGTCAACGGTCAAGGGTCGGTCAGCGGTCGTCGGGCCCCACAGGTCAGCCTCAGCACGAGGCTGACAGGTGGGCCCCTCGGGTCAGGTCTGGGAAAGGAAAAAGGAAAAAGAAAAAGGCTCGGTGTTCTATTGGGCTCAAAGGGGGTTGGGCCGGCTCGAGGCCCAGTTAAGCTCGGCTAGGCTCGCGGTGCAGCTCGGCCTGCGGCTCAGCAGGCCGGCTCGGGCAGGGGCTGGCTGGGCGCGTCATGGGCTGGCTCGGCTTGGCTCCTTCGCGGGCCGGCTTCCTCTCCTCCATGGGCTGGGCCTTCTCTTCTCCTCTTCTCCACGCTGGGCTGACCTTCTCTCTTCTCCTCCACGCTGGGCTGGGCCTTCTCCTCCTCGCGGCTGGCTGCGTCTGCTCCTCTCCCCCTCTCACTGTCAGCTTGGGCCCAGGCGTCAGCGTCCGCGAGATCCGGTGTGGCGGCCCGGATCTGGTGCAGCAGGAGCGAGTGCGTGTGTGCGTGTGTGTGGCGCCCGAAGGCGCGTGCGGTGTGAGCGCCCGGAGGGTGCTCGGGGAAATGCCTCAACAGCATGGCCGCGACACGAACGCGATGTCGCGGTCGCGTCGCGGGGGTGATCGCGCACGGCGAGGCCGTGGCGTGGGCATGGCTAGGCTGTGGGGCGGTTAGGGAAGAGACGGGCTCGGCCGTTGGGCAGTGCGGGGGTGTGCGTGCGCGCGGCACGGTGAATGCGACGGCGGCTGCGGGGTGCGACGGCGGCGCGTCGGGCTCCTGCACAAAGAGGCGGCACGGCGGCCGGAAAGGGAAAGGGGATCCTAGGGTTCTCTACAGAAGGTTCCTCGGCGGCGCATGGCTCACGCCGGCAGCAGGGGGAAACGGAGGGAAGGGTGGCGGCGGCGGCGCTCACCGGCGGGACTGGAGCAGAGGGTGCTCGGGGCAGCGGTGAGGCGAAGCCGGTGGGTCGATGCCGTGCAGGGTGAGCAGCAGCGTCGACGTAGACGATCGGGGCGCCGGCTTGGTGAAGACGCTCCGGCGTGGTGGCGGTGTCCTCCTCCTCGGGCGCTCCTCCTCCTCCATCTTCTCCCTCGGTTGCGGCGGTAGAGAGGCGAAGTGGGTTGTGACACCCTAGGTGTCAAATTGTACCACAATATGTATGAAATGTAATGCATGTGTTGATTTGTATAAGGTTGGATGTATTTGTAGCAATAAGACCCCATGTGTAATTTTATAAAAATATGAGTCCTTTTGTGCAAAATGCATGAGTTACAAAAGTAATTTTCAAAAGTTACTAGGGGCCAAATTGTAAGGATGCGAGTAATCATGACAGTTCGGAAAACTTGCATTTAGGCCCAAGTTGTGTGTAAAATATGTAACAAGGACAAATCTTTATAAAATTTAAAGTTTGTTCCAAGTTTCAAAATAAATTTGCATACTTCGAGTTTTTGAATTCAAACCCTAAAGCAAAGTTGTAGAGCTTGAAAAGTTTTACAACTTTCATTTTGAACACTTTTCCTTTTGAGCTCTAGTTTAAAAGTTATCGCTGGTTTACAGACAGGTCCCTGGAATGTTGAAAAATTACATTTTGGTCCAGTCGTCCCCAACCTTCTTTCTTCTTCCTCTGGTTAATCTCCTCTGCTTCCCTGTTTTCACTGTTCCGGCACCGCAATTTCTTGGAATTCAAGCCGGCAGTGCAGCCCCCCTTCCCCCCCCTCTCTCCTAGGCGCGCCCTAGGCCTGCTCCTTGCCCTAGCCCGCCCCGTGGCCGTTCCTCGCACTCCTACGTGTCTGCCGTTGTCGCCCGAGCTGTTACGTGGCCGGTCTCCCCACGCCACCTCCCTCCAGTGCGCCTCCTGCCTATCCCTGCCGCGGCCCTCTCCTTCCTGAGCTGCTTCGCCACAGAGGACCGCCTCCACTAGCAATTCCCCACCTCCTGATGCCTTCAATTTCCTTCCCTCGTTCTGTTTGCTGCCGCTCCCCTTGCGCCAGACTACCATCTCCTTCCTCCTCCCTGCCGTGCGCCGCCCCTTTGTCCAGGCCGCCCCAACCCTCGCCTCTGGATCCTTGCGCCGCCCCTGCCCTTCCCCAGGACAGAACTGCATCGCCGCCTTGCCCTCCCCGGCCGGAGCAGTCTGCTCCACCGAGCTCCACCTCCCTACCGCCGAGGACTCACTTTTGGCCCTCCTGCTCACCTTGCGACCCCCAAAATGGGCTCCTGATGTGCTGCTCGACACCCCCCCGGCGACCATCTGGTGAGGCGCCTCCCTGCGCTCTTTCCCCTGTACGGGATTCTCTTTTCCCCTATAGAATCGACCCCAGCGCCTCCTCTGTTTTGTTTGCAGATAAGGGACCTCGTGCAGCAATTAAGGCAAACTCAGGGGGTTTTCTGCGAAGTGTAGACCCATAGGAACAGTACAGTTCGAGGACCTGTGTGTAAAGGTGCATGTTATTTCATGTGAAGTGATGCTGCTGACTTGTAAAATCCCTAGAAAATGGTAGAAAATTCAAACAAATATGACACCAGTTGTACTTGAATCTCCATTTCAAATTCTATCACTTTTGTTTTATGACCATGCTGTGAAAATAGATAGTTTGTACTGTGTTTAGAATAAAAGTAAATGGATGTTTGTTATTTCATGTGAGTGGTATTTTTGACTTGTAAATTCAATAGAGAGTTGTAGAAAATTCCAAAAATTACAAAACTAGTTTTGTTTGAAACTAGGTTTTGAACTCTACAACTTCTATTAAGTAACTTTGATATGAAACAAAATATTTTTGAATCTAAATTGAATCTAAGACATGGGAATGTAATATCCTATCCGTAATTCCAATTTTAAACCTATAAGTTAACTATGTGATCATGATTTTTGTTATGCAACATCCATTGTTTAAATATAAAGTGATATGGAAATTTCAAACTTAATCTTGATTTATAATTTAATTTGTGTGAGTGGTTTAATTCAATTCGTTTTATATGAAAATTAGTTAAGTCTATTTAGTAAAACCTATCTAATTAGATCTTTTAGTCAAAATCTTTTAAGTATGCAATAAAATTGTGTTTAAGTTTTCAAACTTTATAACCCTAATTATCTAGGGTTTACATTCAATTTTAAATTTAAATTTAAATACTTTAATTCTTGTTTCCAATTAAATTAATGCTTAGTCATGAGTTAATGCCTATGATTCAAGGCTTAGATTCCTTTTTATACCATGAGTTCTTAAGTATTAGCTTTTGAATTGCAACTTTACCATGAATTGAGATGAAAGTGTGTGCATCCATTGAACTTTATCTTGCATATCATGTAGACTCATCTCTCCCGCCGATGGAAATTATCAGCTAATCCCGGAACCAGAAGGAGGTTGTTCTGAAGATCCCGAGAACTTCGTCAGGGAATTTTCTGAAGGCCCGAACCAAAGTTCGGACGTTATTAACTTGACTAACCCCAGCCCCACCAGTAAAGGCAAGCCCCGGACATAACCCACTATTTTAATTATACTGCAATCTATATCTACTTACATATTCTTTGCATTAAGTTCTTAGGAATTGCTTGAAACCCTAGTTGCATTCTCCTAGGAACCAATGTGATGGATACTAGTACTTGAGTCCGACGAGCTGCTATACTAATAGGGCCGGTAGAAGTCGGGTGATTTCCTGTCACTCGCGCGATATAGGAGTTGTAATGTTTACATTCCTGTTCTCACTATAAGGATGCCGGACGGGAGTTTTGTGCGGTATCATGGTTGAGGTGATACCCTGTCTGTGTTGTTGAATTTGATAAGGTCGCGGTGTGTGCCGATCGGGGTTAAGCGTTTGAAAGTACTAACCACATGCCGTGAGTTATGGGTAAGCGGTAAGCCTAGTAGCCAATCGGCCCGAGGAGTGGACATACCTCCCACCACTCGATTTGCTTCTTCTGGTTACTTATGTTCGACTGGGGAAATACGTGTTGCAAGGGCAACCAGGAATACGGGTTTTATAGTCGCGCTACAGACGTATGTCCTGCACACATTGGGTGTGCGTATGTTCCTGCAGTCGCTTGTGGTGGCTCTGATCCACGAGTCGGAATGAAAGGTAAACGGTTGCTTCGGAATGACCCTGTGGTGTTCCAAGCGTGTGTGTTAGGTTTACCTTGCAAGGTTAAATTCAATTCGAATCGTCCGCCTCTCACGATGATTGAGACTACTTAATCCCTTTATCACACAGAGTAACAAGAGCAACTATATGATGAGTAATACTGATGATTGAGATAAAGATCCTACCATGCTTGAGTAGTTATAGGTGCTCACCTAGAAAGGATAATCAACTAGAACCTGAAAGGTAAAAGTTGAAATTAAGGATCTACTCTTTGTTGCTTTTCAACTGAAACTAAACCCAGAACCATTATAAGCTTTCATAAGTCTAGTTATGGGCTAAGTATACCCAATCCTGGGTAAGCCTTGCTGAGTATTAGTATACTCAGCCTGTGTATCGGTGGTTTATCGGGACGTTACCCGACAGGCCAAGGGATTATACCGTTTGAAGCACGCTGGAGCCCTCTGGAGTGGACTCGCGTACTTGAGCCGGTATAATTCAGGTTGGTTCTGCCACATGGGTGCGGGCGGCTAGGGCTCCAGCGGCGGCCGTGGGGTTTTTAAGGGACGGTCCTAGGGCTCGGGGCCGGCGGCAGCTGGGGCTTTTTGGCGTCCGCGCTGGGACGCGTGGCGGCATCGCGGCGCTGCTAGGGTTAGGGTTCGCGGCGTGGGCTGCCGAGGCGCGGGGGAAGGGAGGCCGGGCGGTTACGGCGAGCTGTCGCGGAGCGGGGACAAGGGCGCGCGGCTGGCAGGTGACGCAAGGGAGCGGGGGCCGCGGCGGGGAAGGAAAAGAGAAAAGGGGAGCGGGCGGTTGGAGGCTCTGTCGCGGAGCGGCGGCGAACGGCGACGCGGGCGACGCGAGCCGGGAGAGGGCGCGGGCGAGAGGAAGGGGAAAGCTGACGGGTGGGTCCCGCCCGTCAGCTACCCCGGGTGGAAAGGAGGCGGAGCGTCGCGACGGGTCGCGAAGCTGGGCTGGGCCGGCTTGCGCGGGCTGGCGCGCGTGCGGGGGAGGAAGGGAGAAGGGAAGGAGCGCCTGGGCTCGGGTAGCGTGGGCCGGTGGACTGGTGGCCTACTAGGGGTGTTAGGGGTTAAAGATTGGACTTGAATTTGATTGGCCTAATCAAATTCAAATCCCACACATTTGAATTAGCAAATGGAAAATTCCAATCAAGAGAAACCCAACAACAATTCCAATTCAAGTTAATCCGCAAAAAGTTTTTGAAATTCACAATTTTGCTAAACAACCCTCTATGGCGAACATGGAATGTTACAGACTCCCCCCCTCACAAGAATCTCGTCCCCGAGATTAAAGGTTTACCTGGTCCTCGAAAAGGTGTGGGTATTTCTCCTTCAGATCGGACTCTTTCTCCCAAGTGGCTTCCCGTTCAGTGTGATTACTCCAAAGAACCTTGCAGTAGGGAATGGAGGTCCTTCTAGTCTCCTTATCTGCCCGGGCCAGAATCTTCACGGGATACTCTACATACTCGAGCGTTTCCTGCAAGTCCACTGCCTCTGGGGGTATTGTCTCATCCGGTACCCGCAAGCATTTGCGTAACTGGGATACGTGGAAAACCGGATGTACCCCAGCAAGTCCTTCTGGTAGCTTCAGTTTATACGCCAATCCTCCGATCCTTTGAATGATCGGATACTGTGGCAGAACCGCTCGAATTATTCCGGCTCAAGTGCGCTAATGATCGCCGCACATCTGCAATCAGCTTAACGCACTTCAAACGGAACAATCCTTTGGTCTGTCGGGTCTCCGCCCGATGCAACCACGGTTCAGCAGGATCGAAGCAGGTTTATCTCGCACGAAGGCGAGTTCACATCACAGAATAGCTCATCAACTTTTTAATTTACAACCATACATACATTATTACAAACCGAGTTCAAAGGTAAGTAAATTTATACAACTCATGTTCAAACCGACAAGCATTACAGCTTGTCCAACTCACAGCGGAAGGAAAAGTTTGACACGACTACATGCGTCGCGAAGACGAACACCAAGCTTAGCCCAGGGCTTGGTGTTACTCCGGAGGGTTAGAGCTGGCCGGGGACGGGTCCCACTCCACGGACCAGCCAAACGGAACGGACGTTGGCCACACAAGGTTGTCCGTGGGATTCTCGTAGGTTATACCTGAAATAGACATTGGCAAGGCTGAGTATTCTAATACTCAGCAAGGCTTACCCGGGATTGGGTATACTTTAGCCCGTAACTAGACTCATGAAGGCAATGTAAAGGCTTTGGGTTTATTTTCAGCTGAAAAGCAACGGAGAGTATGAACTATTTTCAAGTTTTAGCTTTCAGATTCTAGCTTGATTAGCCATTCTAGGTTAGCACCTATACTAAACAAGCATGATTGATATTATCATTCACCAAGATTATCTCATTAACAGTTACACTTCTTACTCAATGTGGCAGAAGGGATAAGCAGTCTCAAGCATCGTGAGAGGCAGATGATTCGAATCGAATTTAACCTTGCAAGGTAAACCTAACACACACGCTTGGAACATCCACAAGTTGTCCCGAAGCAGCCGTTTGCCTTTCTTTCCGACTCGTGGACAGGCCACCACAAGCGACTTGCAGGACCGTACGCACACCCTATATGTGCAGGACATACGTCTGTAGCGCGACTACAAAACCCGTATTCCTGTCTGCCATGCAGAACGTACTCCCACAGGTCGGTGCGTGTGAACATAACATAAAGATCGAGTGGTGGAAGGTATGTCCACTCACCGGGTCGATTGGTTACTAGGTTTACCGCTTACCGTATTTCGCGGCATGTGGCTAGTACTTTCAAAAACTTAGCCACCACTACCATACATTTCGGCCTTAAAACTTTTAACGAAACAGACAGGGTAAAACCTCCGATCATGATAACACACATGACCCTGTCCATCATCCTTATAGTGGTTGCAGAAATATAAACATGCAACTCCTATATCGCGCGAGTGACAGGAAATCACCCGACTTCTACCGGTCCTATTAGCGAAGCATCTAACCGATAAGGACTCGGGAGCATTACATTGGATTCCTAGAATTTCATGCACCTAGGGTTTCATTTCAATTCCTAGACTTAATGCAAGATATAATATAGATAGATATAGATTGCAGTGTAAAATTAAATAGAGGGATATGTCCGGGGCTTGCCTTCTGGAGTGGGGGTGGGGGCAGGAGAGTCAGAGGTTTCCGAACTCGGGTTCGGGGCTTCAGTTAATCCTTCGACGACTTGTGCTGGATTTTCTGGAAAGCCTTGGTCTTGTCCTAAGACCAGTTCGTAGTCCCCGTCGTCGAGTGTCGTTGATTCTATATGAGATGCAATAAATTAAATAAGGTGAAATTTAAATTTAAAAACTCACATTTCAAATATTATAACTCATCCAATTAACACACAAACATGCATAAAATAAAGAGGTTTTAGATTTAAAACACAATTTATAAAGATATGGTAGAGTTTATTGCAATAAGAGCTAAAATATTTAAATTAAATTTGAAATGAACCAAAATTTGAATTAAAAACTTTTAAATAAAAGATTATAGAAACTTGTTTATATATTAAACATTATAAAATATTACATTAGTGAATGATAAAAGATTCCAATTAAAGAAGGCTATACATTAGGTTTATTTCAAATTTGAAAGTTCAAATAAATAAAGTTAAATTTTAAAACAAGTTTAAGTTTGCAACTTTGTACAAGGTTATCTAGAGCTCAAAGCACATTTATGCCAAACTTCATAAGTAACCAAACATGAAAAGACAAGGTTAAGTGTACATTACCCCCTTAACCTTAGATTTAAAATACAGGTAAAAATATTTTGTTTCAAACTAAACTCTATTAACAAAAGTCATAGAGTTTGGAATCTAGTTCCTAACAAAACTGGTTTTGCTATTTTTGGATTTTTCTATGAATTACTACGAATTTTACAAGACAGGAAATGCTTTCACATGAAATAACAGGCATCCTTTACAAACTAGTCCCTGCATTTTACAACTAACCCCCTGGAAAGAAAACACAGAGAGCAATCAGGTCCAGGGCCATGGCCGGCGGTGGGGGAGCACATGTCCGGCCAAATTCCGGCCGGGGAAGTCGCCGGCGGCGAGGGGGAAAGGGAGGGGGAGCACGAGGAGGTCTTGGGCTACCTGTGGGTGGTCTTGGGAAGGCTCGGGGTGGCCGGAGTCGGGCTGCCCACGGAGGGCCGGAGGCGCACGGCGGGGATGGAATTCCGGCGTGCGGAGGAGGAAAAGGATTGGCTGGGGAGGTGCGGTAGGGCACGGGGAAGCTGGTGGCGCTACTGGTTTGGGAAGGGGGAGGGCGGAGGGGAAGGTTCCACGATGGACCGAGCTTGGCGGCGCAATGGTGGGGCGGCGGGGCACTGGGCGCGCGCGAGGAGGTCCCGGCGGCCCTTTATAGTCAATTGGGAAGAGAGGAGGGGGCACGGGCGAGCAGGGCCTCATCTGGGAGTTGCTACGGGGGGGGAAAGAACTTGGAGAACACGGCGAGCGGCCGAGACACCGGCGGCGGCGCGGCAGTGTTGCAGGCGCCGTGGCGCGCGGGCAGGACGCCAGCAGGGGAAAGCTAGAGCGGTGAGAGGGTGGGGCGGCAACGCGTGGCAAGGGGGGCACGGGAGGTGGCCGGCGGCGGCCGGAATTCAAAGTACTGTGCCGGCGGCAGAGAACTCAGAAACAGAACAGGGGAGTAGAGGCGCCAGGAGGAAGAAAGGGGGAGGAATGTAGCTGAGGACTGATTTGCAAAATCAGAGAAAAGCAGGGACCTTACTGAAAAGAGCTTGCAACTTTTAAACCAGTGCTCAAATGAAGATGGTCCAAAAAGCAAAAGTGCATGGTTTTTCAAACTCTACAACTTCTCTTTAAGGTTCATCTGCATTTGAGCAATAGTTTTGGAAATAAAATAGACTTAGTAATACTTTCACTTTTTATGTAAATCCCATGGGTAAAATTACTTTTACATATATACCCAAGGGTAATTTCACTTATTTTTGCCACTTAACCACAGATATCACTTTTTGCAAAACAACCCTCATGCTTTTGAACTTTTCCCTCTATTTCTACCCATTTGCATAAAAGGACCTTTAGTTAAAATTAATTATATAAACATCACCTTTTTTTCATAACATTGCACATATTAAACACACATTTGCCATACTTTGGACATAAAAGCATAGCAAAACTCTAGGGTGTGACCAAGCTAATTACCTGAGTGTCACATATACAGTCCAACGAACCTTGGAGCTTGCTTCCCGTTGACATGGAACCTCTTGGTGCCTCGGAGTGGTGACACCTTCAGGTATACGTGGTCTCCGACTTCAAACGAGAGGTCTCTCCTCCTCTTGTCGGCGTAGCTCTTCTGTCTGCTCTGTACTATCTTCAGGTTCTCCCTGATCTTGGCAACATTCTCCTCAGCCTCTACGATAGAGTCTGGTCCAAAATACAATCTCTCTCCGGTTTCTGACCACATCAGCGGTGTTCTACATTTTCTGCCATAAAGTGCCTCGAAGGGTGACATTCGCAAACTGGCCTGATGGCTGTTGTTGTACGTGAACTCTGCATAGGACAAACTCTTCTCCCAATCACTCCCGTAGGCTAGCACACATGCTCTAAGCAAGTCCTCGAGTATCTGGTTCACTCTCTCGGTCTGCCCATCGGTTTGGGGGTGAAAGGCGGTGCTGTAATCTAGCTGAGTCCCTAGGGACTTGTGCAAGCTCTCCCAGAATTTTGCGATGAATTGAGGGCCTCAATCTGATACTATGCTTCGTGGTGCCCCGTGGAGTTTCAGAATGTTCTCTATGTACAGTTCGGATAGTCGGCTCACGGGGTACGTGGTCTTGACGGGGATGAAATGTGCCACTTTGGTTAGGTGGTCAACGATTACCCAAATGGAGTCATTGCCCTTCAGAGTCCAGGGTAACCCTGTTATGAAGTCCATGCAAATGTCGTCCCACTTCCATATGGGAATATCAAGTGGTTTCAGCAGACCGGCAGGGCGCTGGTGTTCTGCCTTGATCCTTCTACAAATGTCGCACTTAGCCACGAACTCGGCTATGTCCGTTCTCATGTCGTTCCACCAGAAACGGTCCTTCAGGTCTTGGTACATCTTCGTACATCCTGGGTGTATGGCGTACTTGGAGTTATGCGCTTCATCCAGAATCTCGGCACGGATCCCTTGATCCTGGGGTACACATATGCGATCTTTCAGCCATATGGTCCCTTGGTCGTCGACCCGGTAGTCGGTCGCTTTTCCGTCTCGCATTGCTCGCTTGAGCTTCTGAAGTTCCGGGCATCGTCGCTGTGCTTGCCTGATTCGATCTTCCAGATCGTACTTGACTATCATTGTATTCAGGTGCCCTTGTTCTACTATTTCTAACTTCAGTCTCTCGAGTTCATCGCACAGAGCAGGCTGTTCCTCTCGAACCAGCAGATTGCTGCAATAGTGCTTCCTGCTCAAGGCGTCCGCTACGACGTTAGCTTTGCCGGGGTGATACTGAATATTCAGGTCGTAGTCCTTGATCAGCTCTAACCATCTCCTCTGCCTCATATTCAGCTCTGCCTGAGTAAAGAAATACTTTAGGCTCTTGTGGTCGGTATAGATGTCGCACTTGTTGCCAATGAGGTAGTGCCTCCAAATCTTCAAGGTGTGCACTACCGCTGCGAGTTCAAGGTCGTGGGTAGGGTAGTTTTCTTCGTGTTTCCTCAACTGTCGGGAGGCATACGCTACCACTTTGCCATCTTGCATCAGCACACAACCCAAGCCTTGACGAGAAGCGTCACAATAGACGACGAAGTCCTTCCGGATGTCCGGAAGAGTGAGGACTGGAGTAGTAGTGAGTCGGGACTTGAGCTCTTGAAAGCTGGCTTCGCACTTGGATGACCATACGAACGGCACGTTGTTCTTGAGTAGCTCGGTCATAGGTTTGGCGATCTTGGAAAAGTTCTCAATAAATCGCCGGTAGTAGCCTGCCAAACCCAAAAAGCTTCGGATGTCGGTAACGCTCTTCGGCTGCTGCCACTCGGACACTGCTTCGATCTTCTCGGGATCCACAGCAACCCCGTCTGCAGTCAACACGTGTCCTAGGAAGGCAACCTTCTCTAGCCAAAACTCGCATTTACTGAACTTGGCATACAGCTGGTTCTGTCTCAACCTCTCGAGTACTATCCTCAGATGCTCAGCGTGTTCTTCGGCTGTCTCGGAGTAGATCAAGATGTCGTCGATGAAGACTATGACGAACTTGTCCAGTTCTTCCATGAACACCTTGTTCATCATATTCATGAAGTAGGCGGGTGCGTTGGTCAGTCCGAAAGATACTACGGTGAACTCGTACTGGCCATATCTGGTCACGAACGCTGTCTTCGGGATATCGCTTTCCCGGATCTTCATCTGATGGTATCCGGATCTCAGATCAATCTTGCTGAAGAATTTGGCCTTCTGCAACTGGTCAAGCAGATCGTCGATTCTGGGCAACGGATACTTGTTCTTGATGGTCACGGCGTTCAGCGATCGTTAGTCAATGCATAGCCTCATGGTTCCATCCTTCTTCCTCACGAACAACACGGGTGATCCCCATGGTGATGCACTAGGTCTGATGTACTGTTTATCCAGCAGGTCCTTCAGCTGATTCTTCAACTCGGTGAGTTCTTCTGCGGACATGCGGTAGGGTCGCTTCGCGATCGGTGCCGTCCCTGGCAAAAGGTCAATCACGAACTCGACATCCCTGTCCGGTGGTAGTCCCGGCAGCTCCTCGGGAAACACATCAGGATACTCGCAAACCACTGGCACATCTTCGAGTGTCCTTTTCTCCAAGCTGTTTAGATTGTACACCTGAGGTACATCTCGGGACTTCAACGGTTCTACCTCGATCTTCTTCCCACTAGGGTGTTCCAGGGTCACTAACCTGGGTGAGCAAGATATGACACCCTTGTGTGCAGTCAACCAGTCCATCCCCAAAATAACATCTATCCCTTCTAACGGCAGCACAGTCAGGTCAGCTGTGAAAGGCAGTCCTTGAATCACGATTTTCACACCTTTACATGCTAATGTGCACCTATGATCCCCCAGTGGGGAGCTAGTGATGATAGGATGGCTTCTCGGGGTCATCGGAAGGGATTTTTGTGCAACACACTTGGAAGAGATGTAGGAGCAAGTGGCTCCAGAGTCAAACAACACCAAGGCTTTAGAGCCGTTGATAAGATACTCACCTGTCACGACGTCGGGGGCATCCCGGGCCTCCTCCTCAGTCAGGTGGGTGAGGCGGCCACGGTCTACGGAGCGCGGAGCTTGAGAGGGCCTGCCGGCGGAGCCAGGCGCGCGAGCTGGGGTCGAGGTCTTCTTCTCGGGGCACTCGTAGGACTTGTGGCCCGGTTTGTTGCAGGTGAAGCAAACAAACGGCGTCGAGCCACTGCTGGTCCTCTATGCCGGTTGCTGGCGGTGGTAGTTGCCTCCTCCCTGGTTCTGTCCTCCATGGGTCCTGTTGCCGGAGTAGTGGTTGCCTCCCCCACCATAGTTCCTGCTCGGCTGACTGGAGCCGGAACGGAAACCGCTCCTTGGTGGCAGAGGTGGCGCGTTCCTTGCCTTCTGGAAGGGTCGGTCTCGTACCTAGTGGTCGGTCTGGCGCTTCTTGTTGCGCTGACGGTCTTCCCATCCCATTCTCTCCCTCTCCACAGCAATGGCACGGTTGACCAGGCTGCGGAGGGATGGGTACTCGCATCCCGTCATGATCTGACGGATGCCGTGGTGTAATCCTCGGAGAAACCAGAACTGCTTCTTCTCCTCGGTGTTGGTGTCATCTGCAGCGTACCTCATCATCTTGGTGAAGTGACGCTCGTACTCCTCCACCCTCATCGTACCCTGAGTCATGGTACGAAACTCCTGGGCCTTCTGAATCATCACTTGCCGGGGCACGTGCTGCTCACGGAATGCCCTGGCAAACTCCTCCCACGAGATGTGTGCTGGGTCATGGTGGGAGTCACAGTAACTGTCCCACCACGACTTGGCGGTACCCTCAAGCTGGTGGACGGCGAGTGCGATGCACTCCTCGTCGGTGCAGTTGGTGAGGTCCAACTTGGTCTCGATCACCCTCAGCCAGTCATCGGCTTCCAAGGGGTCCTCGGCGTAGCTGAAAGTCGGGGCCTTCAGGCGGATGAACCTCTCGATCTTGCGCTGGAGGTCCTCTTCAGGCGGGCCATGGCGGTTGGCCCCGTGGTTCCTCTGGTCAACTGACTCGGCCAGACGCTGAAGTAGCTGTGTCTGCCTATCCATGATCTCCGCGAGTGTCGGCGGTGGTGGCGGTGGCTGCTGTGCTGGCTCAGCGTCGATCTCCTCATCGACCTCCTCCTCATCAGCTTCGTCTCCACGGCGTGCCTCCCCAAAGGCATGGGGGGCGGCACCCGCGGCAGGTCCTCTGCCTCTTCCACGCCCTGCTGCCGGGGCACATGCTGGGGCGGCACGTCCGCGCCCACGGCCAAACGGGCGGCCTCGTCCGCGTGCCTCGGCTGCGGCTTCCTCCTGGGCGGCTTGCTCGAAACGGGCCATCAAGCGATCGGATCTCCGGATCGACATTTCCTGTATAGGGTGAAGGGGGAAGTCCCCTCTTGTAAACGTCAGCACTCACCACCCAAAGTAAAAGAATACACACATGGGCAAACATGCCAATTATCCGAGAAAATGCAAGAATAAAGGCAATAATATTTTAAAATGAAAGCAGTTATCGAATAAAATAATGCGAAAATAAAGAGTCATAACATCCATCCATTTAGACATCAATCAGGCAGTACAAGGAATCACCGGTGTTATCTCGAGGTCAACACAAAAGCCTTCAAGATAACACCCTCAACTCACACTCTAAGAATACCTCGTGAATGTTTACAAAAGAGTGGTGACTCCTATCGTGTCTACCTAGACTCGTGATGTCATAGGATGCTAGCCGGAAACATGTTATCGGCCCAAAACAAGACTCATAAGAACTCTCGCCGGAATGGACCATCGGCGGCTACTCACCCTACACCTACCCCTACCTAAGACACTGACTCACGCCCTAATAGAAGGTGATGCACGGCTTCTTGTAGGACAGCACGCGCTTGTACGCCTCCGGGTAGTCCTCCGGAAAGATGGCGTCGATGGCTGCGACGGCCTCCACCACCTCCTCGGTCTCGATCGCGGGCGGCATCTCCTCGTGGGGGCACAGGTGTAGGCGAAGCTCCATGGGAATGAGCTTGAAATCCTCCTTCCTCACCAGGGGCTGACTCTCCTCGGGTAGCTGATTCCTCAGCTCGTGGATCTCGTCGACGCGGATGGAGTCAGAAATCTCCCATGTCTGCAAGGCGCGTGCGGCCTTGTCGCTGAGGTACACGGCGGTGCGGGTCAGCAAGGTGATGTTCTTCTTGTTCCTCTCCAGCCGGGTCTCCAGTTCCTTCACCCGGTCCTCTACCTTGGCCTCGAAGTAGCCGTGCAGGGTCATGAAGTCCTGCTGGTCGTCCACCTGAGTCTGCAGCTGGCGGCACTCGGCCTCACTGTCGGTGGCCCGGTCCTTGAGCTTGCTGATGGTGTTGAGGTAGTCCTTCTCCTTGAGCTTCCACTCGGCCTTCTCCTCCCGGAGCTTCTGGAGCTCGGTCTCGGTCTGGAGTAGCTTGGCTTCGGCAGCCGTCCTTAGCTGGGTCTCTGTCTGACGCATCAAATGCGCCTCCATGTAGTTCCTTTGGTTGCGGCGGGCCTCTCTCTGGGCTGTGGTGTAGAGCTGGTTCCACCCCTGGATCTCGTGCTGCAGAACGTGGATGTGCCTCACACTGTCGTAGAAGCCCAGGTGTAGCTGATCGCTCTCCGAGGAGAGGTTCACATCTAGGTGGTCCAGATCGTAGAGGTAAGAACCGGTGGTGTGGATCATGGACTGGTCCCCTCCGGTTTCCTGAACCGGGGCAGAGTACATCTCCAGGTAGACGGCCTCGGGATCCTCATTGGGCAGGACAGCCCGAGGTAGCAGGCGGAAAGAAGAGTCGGCGAACTTGGTCTGCCAGAACTGGGCGAGCAGCTCCATCGTCATCTTCCGAGCGGCTGACTAGACAGCGGTCTCGGTGAGTACGCCGAAGCTGTGGACCATCTTGCCCTCGAAGGCGGGCACTGCGGGGTCGGGCAAGATGACGAGTGTGGCCATCTTGGAGTAGTATGGGGGAGCGGTGGTCGACTTCAGGGCGAGCTTGATGTAGGCCAGGTCGATGCCGATGTGCTCCACCACGCGCTCGAACCACCTGAAGACGCCTCTCTGGTGGTACTCCTCGTACAACTCGAGGTCGTGGGTCACGCTCTCCATTGCGGTTGCCATCACGGTTGCTACCCTGCGTAGGAACGCGAGAATTGAGTCAGCGTAGGTAAGAGAGTAACTCAAGAGTGGAGGAAAACTGAGTCAAGGTGTTGACGAAAAATAGTCCAAGGTATTATAATGAGTGGATGGAATCGTATAGATTTCCCTAAGTCTACCGACCATATCTAAGGCTCGTGCTACGGTCAAGCATGGCTCTGATACCAACTGAAATGAACCGGATTCCCGGATCAGGGAATCCGACTCCCTGTATCGTCGTGATAGTCCCTGGATCAAGCGCTATAACATACAGAACTCATTTCAGGCATAATATCACAGTCATACTCATTAAGAGGTCAATCACGGGTTTAATTATTACATAAATCCAGAGGATCTGTAGTATGAAATTTATTACAAGCCTCTCGGCTAGCTCGAACAAGCAGAAGGCGCATAGCGGTAGCTAGGTCTTCGGCCGTCCTCCATCCTCGGGATCCACCTCCACAGGCGACTTGAGCGTAGCTCGGGTCTCAGTCGTACCATCCGTCGTCGTTGGGGTCGAATTCCGGATCGGATCCTGCATCGCACCAGGCTATCCCCAAGGAATGGGATAGGTTCACGTCACCATCCGTATGCAAGCTTTATGTGGTCTATACTATGGATATAACAGAGTTCAAACGGTAAAGCTGGGGGTTTTCCTATGCATGCAATATATATATAAGATTACACATCTCCTTTCATTCCTGACTCGGGCCCTTCCGGCATTCCGGACTCCCGGTCACACACACCTTCCAAAGCCACCAAGTCGATGCGAGGACTCCCTCTCCTCGCATCTCAACTGCCCCCTGGCAGGACAATATTCTAGAGAGAGGTAGAAATCATGAGTAACACTAACTAATAAGAGCAACAGAGGAGTAGGGATGTCCATAACCGAGGATGCGGCTATACGTATAGTTTTCACCCTACAGGGGTTGTACACCTGGACCCACTCGAATCGACACTAGCCGGAGATCAGCCGACTAATATACGAAACACCGGTCTACTGAAACGGAAATAGAAGCCACGGCACCATCCGGCTTTCCCGGGTCTTGGGCGCATCCTCCCACGAGAGGTCACCCCGGGACTGTGAAGCCTCCCATGCGTCTCGGGGAACGTGAGGTCAGCACCCCCTTCCCCTGCACCGATACTCGATCCTCCTACCGGCTTGGTACCGCGCTTGCTAAATCCGGACCGGGCCCACCCTCATAATGGGTAAGTGGTGTGCACGCTTACAAAGTCCCACAAGTCATGGTTACTCTCACCCGGTCCTTATCTGCCGGAGCGGGCATCTTCGTCAAAAGCGTATCCACCACGGTGGTCCGCAACCGCACCCTTAACGGGTGCCCCAAACACCTCAATCGCGTAACAAAACTGTACCCGCCACAGGTACTCCGTAGGGTGTGCGAAGATACACACCCCAAGCCCTCGATCCACGATCGAGTTAGGTTGCCCACTCCCGGCTAAACCCTATTCACCAACTCCTAAAGAGAATCACTTCACACACGCCAAGACTATCCATCCATATCCCACACATACACATTCAAAGATTTACAAGGCGTTTCATATAATAAACGAGTAAGATAGGTTGGCAAGGAGTAGGGTACATAAAGGAGGCCATGCAGGTTTATCTCGATATATATATACATATATATATACACATACAGCGGTAGCATATCTATAAGCAAATGCCTAATAGGAATTCAAATCGTAGATGGGTGTGAACCTGGCGTCTCCTCGAAGTCCTCCTGAGTCTCCGGGTAGTCCTGGTCGTCGGTCAGCTCCTCGCGGACGGGTCCTATTCGTAAATACGAGTAAGAGTAGGGACCAAAGTGCAAAAGTGCACAAAAGGTTGCAAATAAGATCCAAATCACCACCATACCTATTCTAACAGGTGGTTCATGATTTTAGAAGAATTATGAAACTGGTTTCATAATTTTCGGAGGTCCGGAAAATTTATTATGAATTTTCTAAGGAAAAACCTATTTCTGAAATTAATAAAAGAGTTTCAGAAAAGAAGGCCTGAAAACAGGGACACGTGGCAGCACCCGGGCGTGCCACGTGGCATGCTGACGTCAGCATGACGTCATCAGGGGGGGTCCAGGATGATGACGTCAGCAGTGGGCCCTGCTGACGTTAGCGTTGACCGGTCAACGTTGACCGGTCAACGGTCAACGGTCAAGGGTCGGTCAGCGGTCGTCGGGCCCCACTGGTCAGCCTCAGCACGAGGCTGACAGGTGGGCCCCTCGGGTCAGGTCTGGGAAAGGAAAAAGGAAAAAGAAAAAGGCTCGGTGTTCTATTGGGCTCAAAGGGGGTTGGGCCGGCTCGAGGCCCAGTTAAGCTCGGCTAGGCTCGCGGTGCAGCTCGGCCTGCGGCTCAGTAGGCCGGCTCGGGCAGGGGCTGGCTGGGCGCGTCATGGGCTGGCTCGGCTTGGCTCCTTCGCGGGCCGGCTTCCTCTCCTCCATGGGCTGGGCCTTCTCTTCTCCTCTTCTCCACGCTGGGCTGGCCTTCTCTCTTCTCCTCCACGCTGGGCTGGGCCTTCTCCTCCTTGCGGCTGGCTGCGTCTGCTCCTCTCCCCCTCTCACTGTCAGCTTGGGCCCAGGCGTCAGCGTCCACGGGATCCGGTGTGGCGGCCCGGATCTGGTGCAGCAGGAGCGAGTGCGTGTGTGCGTGTGTGTGGCGCCCGAAGGCGCGTGCGGTGTGAGCGCCCGGAGGGTGCTCGAGGAAATGCCTCAACGGCATGGCCGCGACGCGAACGCGACGTCGCGGTCGCGTCGCGGGGGTGATCGCGCACGGCGAGGCCGTGGCGTGGGCATGGCTAGGCTGTGGGCGGTTAGGGAAGAGACGGGCTCGGCCGTTGGGCAGTGCGGGGGTGTGCGTGCGCGCGGCACGGTGAATGCGACGGCGGCTGCGGGGTGCGACGGCGGCGCGTCGGGCTCCTGCACAAAGAGGCGGCACGGCGGCCGGAAAGGGAAAGGGGATCCTAGGGTTCTCTACAGAAGGTTCCTCGGCGGCGCATGGCTCACGCCGGCAGCAGGGGGAAACGGAGGGAAGGGTGGCGGCGGCGGCGCTCACCGGCGGGACTGGAGCAGAGGGTGCTCGGGGCAGCGGTGAGGCGAAGCCGGTGGGTCGATGCCATGCAGGGTGAGCAGCAGCGTCGACGTAGACGATCGGGGCGCCGGCTTGGTGAAGACGCTCCAGTGTGGTGGCGGTGTCCTCCTCCTCGGGCGCTCCTCCTCCTCCTTCTTCTCCCTCGGTTGCGGCGGCAGAGAGGCGAAGTGGGTGCGGGCGGCTAGGGCTCCAGCGGCGGCCGTGGGGTTTTTAAGGGACGGTCCTAGGGCTCGGGGCCGGCGGCAGCTGGGGCTTTTTGGCGTCCGCGCTGGGACACGTGGCGGCATCACGGCGCGGCTAGGGTTAGGGTTCGCGGCGTGGGCTGCCGAGGCGCGGGGGAAGGGAGGCCGGGCGGTTACGGCGAGCTATCACGGAGCGGGGACAAGGGCGCGCGGCTGGCAGGTGACGCAAGGGAGCGGGGGCCGCGGCGGGGAAGGAAAAGAGAAAAGGGGAGCGGGCGGTTGGAGGCTCTATCGCGGAGCGGCGGCGAACGGCGACGCGGGCGACGCGAGCCGGGAGAGGGCACGGGCGAGAGGAAGGGGAAAGCTGACGGGTCGGTCCCGCCCGTCAGCTACCCCGGGTGGAAAGGAGGCGGAGCGTCGCGACGGGTCGTGAAGCTGGGCTGGGCCGGCTTGCGCGGGCTGGCGCGCGTGCGGGGGAGGAAGGGAGAAGGGAAGGAGCGCCTGGGCTCGGGTAGCGTGGGCCGGTGGACTGGTGGCCCACTAGGGGTGTTAGGGGTTAAAGATTGGACTTGAATTTGATTGGCCTAATCAAATTCAAATCCCACACATTTGAATTAGCAAATGGAAAATTCCAATCAAGAGAAACCCAACAACAATTCCAATTCAAGTTAATCCGCAAAAAGTTTTTGAAATTCACAATTTTGCTAAACAACCCTCTATGGCGAACATGGAATGTTACAGGTTCGGTCGTAATGTTCGTGGTAGACCCATTTAATCGGTCAAGTCCGTTGTATCCAAACTTAGCGAATGGTCGACGGTCCGGCCCAGATGGGAGGATCATCCCCCAACAACATAGAGATGTTTCTCTATTCTGGCTATATTTTTCAAGCTGAACGGCGGACGGTCCGCCAGTAGGGTGCGAACGGTCCGCCATGGCTCTTACAGTTGTCTCTGACATGCATTTATTGCACTTCTAGCCGTTGCGTTTGAACGGCGCACTGTCCAATTTTTGGAGGCGGATTGTCCACGATTACTCTCTTTTGACGGTTTTTAGTGTAATGGCTAGATTCCTGATGGGTTTTGAGTGTAATGGCTAGATTCCGAGGGGTGGCTATGAATACCTGGTGCCGGCTGTGGGTGAGCTCTCTTGGTACATTTGAAAGCTTCCTTGACATAATAGAGCCAGCTCCCTCCTCTCTCTCTCACTCACTTTGCTCGGTGGTTGCATTTTTGAGAGTGTGAGAGTTTGAGTTTTGTGGCACCAGGGAGTCTTCAAGCAGGCGTCATCGACTTGTTACTCTTGGGGGTTACCACCTCCTAGACATCTTGGAGAAAGTGAAACCATTGAGCCCTTCAAAAAGATTGTGAAGGTTCTTGTGAGAGGTTCTTGTACTCATATCACCGGAGTGGTGAAAAGCAACTCTAGTGGAATCGGGCTCATTTATTCAAGCTAGCTCAGGATCAAGAAGAGTTCTTGGTAGAGGAGCGGTTGAAGTTTTGAATCCATCTCAACGTGGGTTATAGGTGACCGGCAAGTCATGGACACCACGGAAAAAATTCTTGTCTCGTACCTGGTTATTTCTTTGCTCATTTAGTTCTTGCAATTTATTTTGAGCACTTTACTGTACTAGAGTTTAAATTGCTACTTGTCACCCTAGGTTGTCCAACCCCACTAGTGATAGGAGTTAGTAGAAACAGGGGCTCTCTTGTATCACTAACTAAATTTGCCTAGTATTTATAATTTAAGTTAAAACCGCCCATTAATCCCCCCCTCTAGCCAGTATTTTTGATCGTACAAGAGGCGGCCCCCGGTGTTCTGAATAAATTTCTCCACCTCGCTCTCTCTCTCTCTCCAGTTGCTGAAATGTGGGACCGGCCGGTCAGCTGCACATGGTCGGCGGAGCGTCAGATTCGTTTGATGAAGACGGGTGGTGGATCGAAAAGGCCATTCAACTGGACAAAGATACGGATAAAAATACGGCCCGCTATTATAGAGTCATTACCATTTTTTTATTATATCAATCTCAAGACTCCAAGTTTGATGTATTCCTAAAAATTGTAATACATGTATTGATGTCTTATGGTTGAATGAAAATATACTTTGATTATTCTGTATTTTTCATATTTTGGAACCTCCAGTTTCTAGGTACGGCTCTGATTTCTGTGTGTATAGACTTTTACTATGTGAGACACGGATTTGCACGTAATAGCCACTTCCCGGGACTACCATGAAGGTGCAAGGCTTAAATTCTCTCTTTTGTCAATGCAGGTCGTTTCAACTCAGTGGGGAAAATTAGATGACACGGCAAAAATATGTAGTCTGATCCCCTATAAAAAAACTGAGATCTAGTTTCTCAGGTTTGCATACCATTACCAAACCACAATTTGTTACCTGTATTCTCTCGAGTTCTCGCACGTACAGCGACTCATCTGTTTACTGCTGAAGGCTGGCCTTTGGGTGAGATGTGAATTAAGTTGATCCAAGCCTCCAAGGTCCAGTGCGAGCAGCATGGCCGAACTGTACGAGAACTGTTCAAAACTGCAGATTATACCGAAAACAGTTGCTAATAAGACTGGCAACCATTTCTATAATTTCCCCAGGCAGAGCAAGAAGAATTCGAGATAAGCAGACTCAGGGTCCCTTTGGTTCTGATTCTTGGTACCGATTCGCGTCCAAAAATCTGCGATCCGAACCAAAGACCTCCGATGCACGAAGCGCTTCCGAGAAATCACCCGATTTCCGCAGTTCACTTTAGAATCGGATGAGACACCAGATTTTTACCGATTCCCGTATATTTACCCGCCTGCCATCGATTACACATCGTACCGGTTCGGTTTCTTCCCCCCTGCAGCGAACGTTTCCCCGTGACCTTCTCTTTCGTTATCCACGAGCTCCTCCCGCCGCCAACCCCCCCCCCCCAACGCCCTCCCGCCCCCCCTCCCCCCCCCCCGACGCGGGCCCCCACGCGCCGCCCGCCGGCCCCGCCGCGCCACCCGGCGCCCCTCCCTACCGACGTCCTCCTGCCGCAGCCCCCGACGCACCCCCGCCGCCGCTCCCCCCGACGCGCCCCCGCCGCCCCCGACACGGCCCCGCCGCCCGCCCTGACGCACCCCCGCCGCGCCCCCCGACGCACCGCCCGCCGCCCCCCGGGCCGGCCCCGACACGCCCCCCGCTGCGCCCCCCAACGCGCCGCCCGCCGCCGCCCGCCCCCGACGCCCCCCCCCCACCCCGCGGGCCCCAACGCACGGCCCGCCGCTCTCGCCGCCCGCCCCCATGCTGGTACGCACCGCTTGCTCACCTCGCGTTGCTCCAGCTAACTCGTTCGCGTATGCACCTCTTGCTCACCTTCTCATTTGATTCCAGGGTGTTGATCCATCGATGAGCTTACTTCAGAGGATACAAATCAAGTAAGGGATCTTTGACTTGCGGATGTTGTTCTTTTTCTGCATATTTGTTGCGATGAGGTGATAGATTATGCAACTTTGTGTATTTGATAGGCTGTGATGCCGGTTTTTCTTTCTCTTAGCATGCAGCTGATAATGTAGCATAAAGTAGGCACAGACATTAGACCCCATTGATGAGCATTCTCACGGAATGATCCTTGTTGCCAATTTTGCTTGATAGTGGTTTTGACTTTGGGTGGAAAAAAAACATTATATGCTAGTAGACTAGTATTACTTGCTTCCAACTACTAATGCCAGGCTAGCGTACTACCACAGCACATATCGTCTGATTTGGCCCCTGCTTTTTGGGCTCGAGTGTTAATATTAGATATAGTTTGGATTACTAGGAAGCATTTTGGGTGCTATGTAGCAGGAATGCCCTGTATAGAATAAGGTAGGAGCTCGTGAATCTACTTTGCATAGATGTTATGGCAGTGCAAATTGCTGATGTCCTTGTTAAGTTAAGGTCCCCATCAAGATTCTATTGTCTTTGGGTACCCCTGATAACAACAGGATACATAGGTGAGCAGGTCCTGCACAAGTCAGCTTAAATCACTTTTACAATAGAATTTTTTAAGTGTTTTGTTTTCCAGCTATACAATTTATACCAGCATTTGAAATTCAGTTAAGGAGTATTCAAGTTAGCAGCAAAAACAACAACGCGACTAATACATCGAAGTGGCACATACCAGCCAAGATGGCGTACTCGAAGGTCATTGCGGCCGGAGATCCATTCCAGACACAGCGGAACATGCGGCAAGTAACTATCTATTGGGTCGAAGACATACCTGAAACCATATACTAGCAAGCTGAGTTACTAATATAGCAAAGCTTACCCGACATTTGGTATCTTAGCCATAACTAGACCATTATAGGTTGAACAGCTCTATTTTCTTTTGCTGAAAGCAAAAAGATATTCTACTTCAATGATAGCTTTCAGATTCAGTTTTTTTAACCTTCAGGTAAGCACCTAAACTAGTGAGCAAGTAGATATTAGCATCCATCAAAATATCCATTAACTTTACGTTATTACTCTATGTGGCGAAGTATCAAGCAGTTCATCTCGCAGAAATGGATGATTCTGAATTGATTCATAACCTTGCAAGGATCTAACCACAGTGGAACTTAACTTTCGGCAACCGTCCATCTTATTCCAGGGCTGGATCAGACCACCACAAGGACTCAGACATAGCAATTCTCTATGTAGGACGTTAGCTATAGCGCGACTGTATGGCGTACTCCGTCGCTACAGAATGTATCACATGTTGGTGCGTGTGTGTGAAAAAACAAAATTCGAGTGGTGGGGTAAGTCACTTGCGGGCCATCAGGTAAAGGCTTAGCGTACCATATTTACGGTATGTGGCTAGTATTTCAAAACTTGACACACTACACAAACTGCATCTTATACACTGCGTTTATCAAACTTAAATAAAACAGACGGGTATTTTTCAATCATGATATGTACATAACCCGTCCGTTATCCTTATAGTGATTGCAAATGGTAAACAATCAATTCCTATATGCCAATGACAGAAATACTCGACTTTGCATCTATTAGCAGAGATCTATTCGGTAAAGACTCGGAAAACATTAATAGTGTCGGAGGATTTCTCCAGCCGGGTGGCGGAAAGCACCCGCCTAATCCTAGTTAAGGATGGGTTTGGAAGAGACTTAGGAGTGCTCGATCGGCGAACAGATGAACGCTGGAAGGCCACAGAGATTTAGAGTGGTTCGGGCCGCCGAAGCGTAACACCCTACGTCCACTTTGGTGTTGTTTTGCTTGAAGACTGGATGAAGCTTAGCATACAGCTTGTGCTTATGCAGCCTGGAACTTAGAACGTCTAGCGTGAGTGTTTTTGATCCCCTGTTCTAGCGAGTGCATTCTCCCTTTTATAGTCCAAGGGGATGCTTACACTGAGCGGGACCCCGACATGTGGGTCCGGCCAACAGGAGCTTGTTCTACGAGAGATATGGAGGTCATCTCCTCGAGCTCCTCTCTGTAGTCCTCTCGATCGGGGAGTTGATGTGCGTATCCATAGTCGGGATACGGCCGTGTACAGCCTTTCTTGTACAGTGTTCGGTGTCAGCGTTGCCCAACAGTGAAGCCGTGCTGTCACTGTTGGGATCGAACCTCCAGTCAGGGGGCGAGCCAGCGCTGACTCGTGCCATGCGCACTGTTACATCGCAAGCCTTAGCACGCCTATTACAGACCATCGTCACACGCGCAGCGCCGTGACGGGACTGCACACAGTCCGCGCACTGTGCGCGGTGATACGACGCGCCGCTTTCAGATCAGGCGGGCTTACCGTGGTGTCAGCTTACCTGCCCCGTGTGTCAGTGGCAGGCCGCACCTTTTGACCTTGGCGCGCCCAGCTCACCTACCGCATTGAATGCTGGTAGGTGGAGAGGCGACCCGTAAGGGGCCTCCGGCCGCAGGCACGCGGCGGGGTCAGCCCCGCTCCTCCCGCCGGGCAGCACATGGCGGCTCCGGACCCCTTCCCGGGGGAAAGAGGGGTCCGGGGCCCCCGTGGCCGGCCGGAGCGGGCTGACCTGTGATGGTCTGGCCATCACACGTGGCGGCCCCGGACCTCCCAGGGGAGGCCGGGTCCGCAGGGATTACCCGAGAGCTCTCCCGCCCACGTGGGTGTGCAAAGGCCCCGGACCTCACGGAGCACGGGGAGGGTCCGGAGACCGTGGTCCCAGCAGTCAGGCCCGGAGGCCGTATGCCACGTGGCCCAGAGGCGAGGGGGAGCGTGGATTATGAGAAGTCCCAGGGCCTGGACACCCTAGCAGGAGGTACCCCTATCTGTATGTACCGACAGAGGCCCCCGGGCCCACCTCGGGAGAGGGATGAACCCGCAGGTGGGGCCAAATCCCAACATCGCGCCGGGTGTACAGCTCGTTCCCGCCAGGTGAGGGCACGGATGTCCTTTCGCCCGTAGCGGGAACCCCGAGGGACCCGTCCTCCGCGCGCATCGGGCGCGTCAGACGGTTCAGATTTTTGTCTCATTCGAACCCGCCGCGCGGCTCGGGCGGTTCAGATTCCGCCCTTCCCACGATCCTCCAGCGCCCACGCCAATGACTGGTGGACCCGAGCCCACCGGTCATTGAGTGTGAGGGTAGGGGAAGGCGGCGCTGGCGACCGCTCGGCTTCCCCTCGGTCGCCGCGGGACACAAAGGGAGGAGCAGTCTTTTGCATAAAAGGTATGCGCCGAAGGGAACGGCTACCTTTTCGCTCTCGCCAACAACAGACGCCGTAGCGCCCCTTCGTCTCCGCATCCTTTTCCGCGATCAGCTTCCTTGCGCCCGGCACCTCTCTCTACCTTGCTCCTTCGCGATCCACCCCAACAATTTCCATGGCTTCACTTCCTTTCCCGCGCCGCTTCCAGACCCAGGATCAGCTGGACGCGGTGCGACGCCTTCTAGGGTGGACTGCGCCGGCGAATGTCGGGAAGGTCAAGGCCGGCGAGGTCCCCCTCCGCGAGCTTGCCGCGGGGGAGTTCGTCCTCTTCAACTCGTACATTATGTGCGGGTTGGTTCCTCCGATCTCCTCCTTCTTCCTCCTGCTCCTGGAGGAGTTCGGCCTCCAACTTCATCATCTCACCCCCCACTCCGTTCTCCTCGCGGCGGTCTTCGCCCATTTCATGGAGATGTTCGTGGGGGTGCGCCCCTGCACCACCATCTTCAAGCACTTCTACTCCCTGGTCGGGACCGGGAAGAAGCGCGGCGAGATCGGCGCTTACTACTTCCAACTCCGGCACGGGATGTCGGGCGCCTACATCGCCGCCTTCTCCAGCTCCAAGTGGGAGGACTGGCGTGAAGGCTGGGTCATTGCGGTGACGGACCCCCACGACCGCCTAGAACTGCCGAAGGGGGCCCCCAGAGCGACCGGAGCACCTGGAAGGCCAGGCCGTCAATTCCGGCAGAGCTCGACCCAGTCCTGAACCGGATCAAGAAGCTGGCAAGGAGCGGCCTGACTTCTATGATGGTGCTGGGCGACTTCCTGAAGCGACGAATCGCCCCCCTGCAGCATCGGTCCCGGATGGCCTACGTGTACACGGGGCTAAACGACTGCTGCAGGATCGCGCGGGGGCCCGGCGGCGACTTCACCCGGGCGGAGCTGGAGGCGGCGATCCGGGCGATGACCGGCGAGGCGTTCGTTCCAGAGTCCCTGGTCCTCCCGAGCGGGGTGAAGGCCCTGTGCGAGGACCAGGCTCTGCGGTCAACGGTCCTGGCGTCGATGCCGACCCTGGACGAGGGCGGCCTGGCGGTCCGGCAACTGGGGGGGGACCCCAACCGCGGGCTCCAGATCCCTGGCGCCACACCGGACCGCCAGCAACGCCCCAGCGGAGGTGCCGGGGAGCCGGGACCCAGAGGTCCGGCCCCCGGCGGGAAGGGAAAAGAGAAAGCGCCGGTGCCAGAGCACCGGCAGAAAGACTGTGCGGGTGCTGCCCCGGCCCAAAGGAGCGGCGAGGCTCAGGGGGCGGCACCCGAGCGGCGCAGCCAAGCCGAAGGGAGCAAGTCCCGGAGGCTCCAGCGAGGCGACGGCTCCTTGGTGGGGGAGCCGGCGCCTAAGCGCCAGAAAACCACGGGAGTGGAGGAGCAGAGCGGTGCTGTTCCTCCTCTCCCACAGCACCGGCCTCCACCGGGACGACAGACTCCACCGCCACCACCGTCAGGGCCGCGCCCAGCGACACCACCACCGCCGCCCGAGAACAGACCTCCGTCCCCAACGCCGCCGCCAGGGTCCTCGGCAGGGAGGAAGGTCCCCCCGGCCGCCCGGGGCAGATGGGAGTGGTACGACTTCCCGTAAGTGGTCTTATCAAGGTTTTTCATTTTCTTCCTCAGCTTCTGGTGCTTAACCAAACAGGTGGTACGGCAGGCCGCAACCTTCAGATGCTCCAACTGGGGGACCCGGCCCCCAGCCAGCGCCGGAGTCCTCGGCAACGGCCCCAGCAGGGCCTCCGCCAGGAGCAGCCCCTGAAGCCTCCGGTCCCAGTGGTCCGGAGCTGGAGGCTACCATGCTGCCATGTCCAGAAGCCGCCCCCCAGGAGGAGGCGATCAGGCCCACTGCGACGGCAGATGCCCCGGCCACAGCGCCGGGCGCCGAGGTCGGGCCTTCCCCAGCCGAACCGGCAGCTGAGGGAGTCGCTGCTACGGCGGAGGCTGCTAGGCCAGAGGCAGCGGCGACGGCGGCACCGGAGGCAGCGGAGGTGGCGGCTCCGGAGGCAGCAGAGGCTGCGGCTCCGGAGCCGCCGAAGTCGCCAGTAGCGCCGCCCCACCAGCGGAGGAGGAGGAACCGGAGGTGGTGCTGGGGAGGCCTCTCCTCCCGAGCACAGCGGAGGTCCCACTCCCCGGCTCATAGCCAAATGCCAACAAGCTCAACTGGAGCTAGAGGCTGGCATGCGACGGGAGTGGGAGAAGCTGGAGGCGGAGCGCCAGCGGCTCTCCGACTGGGAGGTCCGCCTGGGGGACCGCATCAACACTGTCTCCGCCCGCTACGCCGAAGAGCGCGCCAAGCTCGCACAGGGACGCGAGCTCCTGCGGGAGGAGCTGGAGCAGGCGCGCTATCGAGAGGCAGCAGCGCTCGAGCGGGAGAAAGCAGCCAACCGGCGGGAAAAGGAGGCCCTCGAGGCGCAAATCGTCGCGGAGAGGCTGAAGGAGGCGGCGACGGCCAGGGAGCGGGCCGCCCGGGAGCTGGCGGAGGCGGCGAGGGAGGCGTTTACAACGGCCGAGGCGCAACAGGCCTCCCTTGCAGAACAGGTGGCGGCGGCAGCGAAGAAAGAAGAAGAGCTGGCCGCCCGAGAGGCAGAGGAGGTGGCCCGGCTGCAGGAGCTCCAGAAGCGGGAAGAGGCCGTAAAGAGGAGCTGGCAGCCGGGTACCAGAGGCTCCAGGAGCGCGAGGCAGCGCTCCAGGAGAGGGAGGCCAAGGTGGAGGGGCTCCTGGCAGAGCAGCACGCCGGCGCCAACCGATTGACAAGATGGGTTGGCACGGTGAACCCTCTGCTAGAGGCGCCGGGGCCAACCCATCTGGGTGCCGGAGGCCCCTTCACCTTACGGCGCCGCACTCCAGCTGCTGGACTCCACCGCCAGGCGGCTACAAGATGCGGAGGCCGGCCTACAGGAGCTCCTGGAGGCAGAAGGACGAGCAGTTGCCCGGGCGATGGCGGAGTACATCCTCACCAGCTTCCGGAGCCATGATCCTGCCGTCCAGCTGACTCCCGTCCTGGTCGGGCCCCTCCAGGCAACGGTAGCCGCTGCGCGGGAAGGAGTCCAGGAGGCAGTGGACCTGGTCGCGGCCCGCCTCCGGCGACGTCCCGAACCTGCAGAGAGTGGGAGTGCCTCCGGACCACCAGAGCAGTAGTGCTAGTATCTTTTTGTTATTTCTTTTGTAATATAATTTTTGTTATTGTAAAATGACTTCGTAATGCTGTACATATTATCAGTGATGCATTTAAACATTTCGTGCGTCTACTTTTTTGAAAAACTTAGCTGTTTTCGAGTACACCGAGGTCCCCTGGCCCCCTGGGAGGTAGTCGCGATAAGTCGGGACTAGCTGCCATAGAACCGAGGTCCTGCACATAACTTATGATCGACGTTTAGTAGACATCCCCACAGGTTCTCGGTCTGGCCAGCAGAGGCCTCTTAAGTTGCGAAGCGAGTCAGAGCTCTAGGACCCATGTTTAAGGGCTAAAAGGGGTCCCGGTCCCCTGGTACATGGTTCAAGGTGCAACGGCGCTTACCCTAGGAGGGCAGGGCGTGTAGGTTTAGGGTGCGGAACCAGGCTAAGCGGCTACACAGCCCTGGACCCTAGCAAAGGGCGAGCGCGTTTCCCTGGAGCCAGTTAACAGGGGTCCGGTTCCTTTTTTCCTTTGAGACAGAGGTCCGGGGCTGGGACGGAGCCACGCAACTTAAGAAGCCGCCATGACACAGACGCGGAAAACATGTGAGGGGTTAGCGTAATTCAAGAAGCGAAAAGATGTAGACTTGTATAGACTTCAAGGACACATTCGAGAACAAACTTTCCCTTAATGAATTGTACAGAAGAGTTGTGCGATGTACGCCAGGGGCCGGTTTACGAGGGCGGACCTCCACCGCCCTGGTCCGCACGTTAATGCTACCAATTACAAGGGAAAAATTCTTCCTCAATCGGGTACTAGGGATAGAACTTACGGAGGTGTTCAATGTTCCACGGATTGGGTAGTTGCATTCCATCCTCCGCAGCCAAACGAACAGATCCGGGACGGCACACCTTTGTAACCTTGAAGGGCCCCTCCCAGCTGGGGAGAGTTTGTGCATACCCTCTCGGTTCAGGATCCGCCTTAGGACTAGGTCCCCGACCCGGAGCTCCCTGTAACGCACAAACCGTTGGTGGTAGCGCCGGAGCGCTTGGTTGTACCGTGCGTTTCGGACTGCTGCTCGCCATCTGCGTTCGTCGACGAGGTCCACATCCTGGCGACGCTCCTGTTCCTGCATTTCCTCATCAAAAGACCGGACTCGCAGAGAGCCCATGGTGATCTCCGGGGGAAGGCACGCCTCGGCCCCGTAAACCAAGAAGAAAGGGGTTTCCCCTGTTGCCCGGCTAGGTGTGGTCCGGTTCCCCCATAACACACTTGGGAGTTCTTCAATCCACCTTGCGCCATGCTTCTCAAGGTCACAGTAGGTCCGGATCTTGAGCCCTCTGAGGATCTCAGCGTTGGCCCGCTCAACCTGGCCATTACTTCTGGGGTGCGCCACTGAGGCGAAACAGAGCTGAATGCCCATATCCTCACAGTACTCCTGGAAGTACTGGCTCGTGAACTGGGTCCCATTGTCTGTGATGACGCGGTTCGGGACCCCGAACCGGCACACAATTGACCTGAGAAAAGCAGTTGCTGACGCCTTGGTGATATTGACCACTGGGGTTGCCTCCGGCCACTTAGTGAATTTGTCAATGGCAACATAGAGGTACCGGTACCCGCCAACGGCCCTAGGGAAAGGTCCCAAGATATCCAACCCCCACACCGCAAAGGGCCAAGAGGGAGGAATCATCTGCAGAGCCTGAGCTGGAGTGTGTATTTGCTTTGCGTGGAACTGACACGCTTTGCAGGACCTTACCAACTCAGCTGCATCCTGGAGTGCTGTCGGCCAGTAAAAGCCATGCCGGAAAGCTTTTCCAACCAGCGTGCGGGATGAAGAATGACTTCCGCAATCGCCTCCATGGATCTCCGCAAGCAAGTCACGGCCCTCTTCCTGGGTGATGCACCGCATGAGGACGCCGTTGGCGCCACGGCGATAGAGATCCCCTTCTACCACCGTGTATCGCTTAGCCATCCGGACAATGCGCTCAGCGGATGCTTGATCTTCAGGAAGGTAATTATCTTTCAGGTAGTCCCGGACCTTAGAGATCCATGCATCGGGACCTTCCTGAGGAGCTGGGCGTGGCTCCCTGAGGTCTCCGGGTCCCTCAAGGGAGCACACGACCCTTGGCGGGCACCACGGATGGAGCGCCGCCGGGACCGCCAGCTTCGAGGTGCTAGTCCGACCCCCTTCGCCCAGGTCGGCAGGCTGGGCGGAAGGCTTCAGCAGACGTCTTTGGAAGACGCCCTCTGGCACGGGTGCCTGGGTCGATGCGCTCGCGGAGAGTGCATCAGCTGCTGTGTTGCCTTCGCGTGGAACATGTTGCAGTTCCAGCACATCGAAGTCCTTCTCCAGCCTCTTCACATAAATGAGGTAAGCTGCGAGCTGGGGGTTGTTGCAGCAACACTCCCCCCGGACCTGTCTGATGATGAGTTGGGAGTCCCCTTTGACCAGGAGCGCTCGGACCCCCAGGGACAGAGCCGCCGTAAGTCCGAAGATTAAGGCCTCATACTCCGCCATGTTGTTGGTGGCCTCAAAATCAAGGTGCACCATGTACTTTAGCTGCTCGCCACGTGGGTCGATGAGGACCACACCAGCCCCGGCCCTCTTGCTGCGGGCGGACCCGTCAAAGAAGAGGGTCCAGTGAGGCCTGGTGAAGACCGGAGCCCTGTCCTCCGGACGCGGGGGGTCCGTCCCTTGGTCCGGACCCCCGGAGGCGCTCGGTGCCGGCGTCCATTCCGCGATGAAGTCAGCCAGGATCTGGCTCTTGACGGCGTGACGCGGCTGGAAGTCGAGCTGGAACCCCGCGAGCTCTGCAGCCCACTTGGCAATGTTGCCTGTGGCGTTGGAGTTGTGGAGGATGGCCCTCAATGGATAGGCGGTCACCACCACAATCCTGTGGGCCTGAAAGTAGTGGCGGAGCTTCCTGGACGCAACAAGTATAGCATAAAGGAGCTTATGTGTTTCAGTATACCTGGCCTTTGTCTCATGAAGGACCTCACTGACGTAGTAGACCGGCCTCTGGACGGTCCTGACTCTGCCAGGTGGACTGGATCCTTCAATTTGGGCTGGGGACCCTTCGGCCCCCAAGCTGCTCAGTGCTTCTCCGGGTCGGAGCCCGGCCGGACCCTCCGAAGCAGAGCCGGTTGCTGGAGTGTAGGAGGCCGGACCTCCTTCTCCCGCAGGGGGTCCACAGGGGCCCCCTGCGAGAGAAACTCGGACCTCTCGGTGACCAGCACCATGCTGATCACTTCGGTTGTTGCTGCAAGATAAAGAAACAGTGTCTCACCTAGGTCCGGAGCGACCAGGACCGGTAAGGAGGTAAGGTACTGCTTCATCTCTTGGAAGGCACGTTGTGCCTCTTCAGTCCATACAAACGGGCCGGACCCCCTCATCAACTTGAAGAAGGGAAGCGCCCTCTCCGCCAGCCTCGAAATGAAACGGCTGAGGGCTGCAAGGGACCCCGCCAACCTCTGTACATCTTTGAGGCATGTAGGAGGCCTCATTGCCTCGATCGCCCGGACCTTATCCGGGTTGGCCTCGATCCCCCGGTGGGAGACCAGGAAACCAAGGAGCCTTCCCGCCGATACGCCGAAGACGCACTTCTCGGGGTTAAGCTTGGTGGAAGTCGCCCGTAACTTGTCGAAGACTTGAGCTAAGTTTTCTAAGAGGGAATTCGACTCTCTAGTCTTGACAATGATGTCATCAACATACACCTCGACTATATCTCTAACCAAATCACCTAGAGTGATGTTCATCGCTCGAGCAAAGGTGGGTAGAGCATTAAGCAACCCATAAGGCATCACTATATAACAATAAAGACCATCCACTGTTACAAAAGCTGTATGCTTCCTAGCATCCTCTCCCGCATGCCTGCGGTTGAGCTCTGCCCGGAGGTCCTCAGTCCGTGCACTCCTCACTGATGGTGAGTGCACAGAACAGGATGCGCCGCCTTGACGACGGCGCTGCCTGGACACAGATCTCCCCGCTGAGCCTGGGGAAGCCTGTGCCAGGTAGAGGAGGCGGTCGACATCGTCACGCCATTGTCTGTGCGCGTCTGGCGACGCCGCCTCTCCAGGGGGGTTGCGGAGCAACTCCCTGGCTGCCATGAGGGGCCCGCTCGGTGGGAGCACCGATTGGGCCACGGAGTCCCGCTCCGCTGCGCGTGGTGGAGCAGCACGCGGAGCCACCCTGGAGGCGGGATGGCGCGAGGCGCGTGGCGCCGTTGACGCCACTTCTTCACCGATCAGGAGGTCATGGTGACCATTTTCCTGCGCCATCAAGGTCACGGTGGTCGACCAAACGCAAACCAAACCTAAGTCCCCTACCTGGCGCGCCAAATGTCGGAGGATTTCTCCAGCCGGGTGGCGGAAAGCACCCGCCTAATCCTAGTTAAGGATGGGTTTGGAAGAGACTTAGGAGTGCTCGATCGGCGAACAGATGAACGCTGGAAGGCCACAGAGATTTAGAGTGGTTCGGGCCGCCGAAGCGTAACACCCTACGTCCACTTTGGTGTTGTTTTGCTTGAAGACTGGATGAAGCTTAGCATACAGCTTGTGCTTATGCAGCCTGGAACTTAGAACGTCTAGCGTGAGTGTTTTTGATCCCCTGTTCTAGCGAGTGCATTCTCCCTTTTATAGTCCAAGGGGGATGCTTACACTGAGCGGGACCCCGACATGTGGGTCCGGCCAACAGGAGCTTGTTCTACGAGAGATATGGAGGTCATCTCCTCGAGCTCCTCTCTGTAGTCCTCTCGATCGGGGAGTTGATGTGCGTATCCATAGTCGGGATACGGCCGTGTACAGCCTTGTCTTGTACAGTGTTCGGTGTCAGCGTTGCCCAACAGTGAAGCCGTGCTGTCACTGTTGGGATCGAACCTCCAGTCAGGGGGCGAGCCAGCGCTGACTCGTGCCATGCGCACTGTTACATCGCAAGCCTTAGCACGCCTATTACAGACCATCGTCACACGCGCAGCGCCGTGACGGGACTGCACACAGTCCGCGCACTGTGCGTGGTGATACGACGCGCCGCTTTCAGATCAGGCGGGCTTACCGTGGTGTCAGCTTACCTGCCCCGTGTGTCAGTGGCAGGCCGCACCTTTTGACCTTAGCGCGCCCAGCTCACCTACCGCATTGAATGCTGGTAGGTGGAGAGGCGACCCGTAAGGGGCCTCCGGCCGCAGGCACGCGGCGGGGTCAGCCCCGCTCCTCCCGCCGGGCAGCACATGGCGGCTCCGGACCCCTTCCCGGGGGAAAGAGGGGTCCGGGGCCCCCGTGGCCGGCCGGAGCGGGCTGACCTGTGATGGTCTGGCCATCACACGTGGCGGCCCCGGACCTCCCAGGGGAGGCCGGGTCCGCAGGGATTACCCGAGAGCTCTCCCGCCCACGTGGGTGTGCAAAGGCCCCGGACCTCACGGAGCACGGGGAGGGTCCGGAGACCGTGGTCCCAGCAGTCAGGCCCGGAGGCCGTATGCCACGTGGCCCAGAGGCGAGGGGGAGCGTGGATTATGAGAAGTCCCAGGGCCTGGACACCCTAGCAGGAGGTACCCCTATCTGTATGTACCGACATGTAGTTTTCACAAATTCAGAAAAACTGCTTTTTCAAAGCAGCTGCAGAAAAGTTGAACCCCTTTGGTTCAGCTTCTGCTTTCTGAAAGCTGCAGCAAAGCTGAACCCCTTTGGTTCAGCTTGTGCTTTCTGAAAGCAAGGTTCAGAATGCTGAACCAAACGCAGCCTAAGTACGACTATAGGTGGTAAAGTATCTTAAATTTTAGACTAGATAATCTACACAGCTAGAAAATGAGCTTTCGTCCACTTGATTAGAACCGATTAACTTTTGGTCCATTACTAAAGTTGTTCCAAAGCTATTTTAGTACTCCGTCCAAATTTGAAAGCTCCCGGATCTATTTTAGTACCGAGCTAAGACACCGGCCGGTACTAAATATCGTATTTTAGTACCGGCTGGTGTTTTGGCCCGGTACTAAAATGGCACGGCCATTTAGTACCGGTCAATGACACCATCCGACCGGTGTCTTGGCCTGGTACTAAAGGTACTCTACGGATTACTTCAAAAGGAAAGCATCTCCCGCCCAGTCACATATGATGCATAGGTGGGATGGTAAGCAAGCTACGCGCGAGGCCAGAGGTCATGGGTTTGAATCCTCGCGACCGTACACGTGCATTCACGCAAGAAAAATTCGTGTCACTTGTGATATCGTTGCGCGTGTACGGCCTCCTGGTGGTTTGTAATATTTTTTCTTTATTTTTTGGCATGAAATTATTTAGTACCGGATGGTGTTACCAGCCGGTACTAAATGCGCCATTTAGTATCGGGCACCGTGATCGGTACTAAATGCACGCCCATTTAGCACCGGCCAATCTGTACCGGGCGGGAAACCGGTACTAACCGGAGGTTTTCCCCAGTATTAATGCTAGGATTCCTAGCTGTGCTAAGGGCGGGGTCCTAAAAGGGCCGAGCTTTAATCTTATACAATTTAGAGCTAAAAACTTAAGGATCAATTTGGATTGTGAAGGGAGCATTACGGCCATGATCCATTACCACCCCTAAGTATGACACACTTTTCTACACTGAACAACGATTAAGATGCGGGCTCTAAATGATAAACATGACAAGCAAGGAAGGGAGCACTTCCATATGCGCTCACGCAGAAAGAGCTATCGCGTGATACTGTTTCCATATTTGACCGCATCAATAGATAGTCAAAAGAGAAATGAATACTATGCAAAAATATAGATAGGTATAATCATGCTATATATACTTCTACTATAACTATTATTTTTAAATATCATATTTACTACACACATAAGTTATTATTTCTACAGATAAGCTACTCTCTCCGTTTTAATTATAGCTCATTTAGTTTTTTAGATACATAGTTTTTACTTAGGTATTAGATATTGTGTACATCCAGGTACATGGCAAAAGTTATGTATTTAGAAGCTAAAATGACCTGTATCCCGAAGAGTTCATTCAAGTAAAACTAAGAGTTCGGTCTAAATGATCAGAAGTTCTAATTGCAACAAAAAATAAGATCTAAATAATTATTAATTAGCTTAAATGATCAATAGTTAAGTAAGTTAGATTTTATTTACATGAATCGTTAGGGGGCCATGTGGCCCCGCGGCTCCGCCAGTGTTTTGAGCCACGAGCAGATAGGCAGGTAGCAATATGAGTGGATATTGTGCTGCTTTTGTTGGGATATAACTAAGGAAACTGTAGTAACCGCATACTAATCCATTTTTATCTCTCACGATCAACCCCTACTGGCCAGTTATAAATATGCCCTCATGTACTGTGTAGCCCTTTAATTAATGCAACATTTTCCTAAATCAAACAAAATGAATGCGAAGAATGTAATTCTCTGCAACCTTCTTTTGTCGTGTTCGTGCTGCACACAGATCATGCTTTAGCCGGTTGGTTCTCCTAAGTCCTATAATATCTCGTTTTCATTATGTTCTAATTTATCAGCTCGGAGATTAATTTGCATGATCTTTATTTGCTTTTTCACTAGGTTTGTATTCAGTCTTCTGATTTTCTTTTAATTTTATTCGAGAAACTAAAGATTCCTCCGAATTCTGTCCCTTCTTCCCAAACAAACTAATAGAAATGTATATTATTGTACGTATTGTTAATCAAGAACATTTCCATGCGATTGACAACGCATGCGAATGTACATTATTAGCAGCATGTGGATTTGTTTACATGTTTCATTTTTTTTTTTGGCAGAGTGCGGCTATACATCTCCTATGATGCCATTCTGTAAAGGATGGATGTGCAAGGCCGAGTGCTGGACGGAGGCAAAATTACTTGTAGCTAAAGTCATGGAACACAAGTGCATGAAAGGGGGGATCAAGGGCTGGTGCTACTGCCGTTTTTGTCGTTAACTAATTTGGATGCCATAATCGTCTAGAAGAAGAATCAGTCGAATAATTCGTCATGTCTCTTGTTAGTTTTGCTTTGCAAATTGACAGGAATAAGTAGTCCGATACACGTCCAAAAACCATTGAGATCTAAATCATCTAAATCCGATACATAAAAACCGTTTATCCAGAGGTAATTCAAAACCATTCCTACCTCTAGGCGTGGCCGCTGAGGCCAACAACATGCAGCGGTGACAGAAATTTTGTTTCTTCATTGACTTAAAAGGAGCAGAATTGAATAGTTCCTTGTCACGACCAAAAATTTAAACCACATGGTTAAAAATTTAAAACATCATCATGAGCATCATCCAAGCATAATCAAGCATCATGTGCATGTTTTGACTTGAGTTACTTAATTTTTCTTGTTATTGTTGAGTGTAGCTTGTGAAGAAAGTTCAAGATTTGCTATGTGGCTGTGCCCCCCAAAGATTTTATTCAAATACTAGATTTCAAATGGTGATTTGTAGATATTTTTCCTCAATTTTTGATGTCTCTTCCGAGCCATAAAATTCTTGGAAATCTCAAAAACTGCAGTTTTGGATGAATTACTGTGGGAAATTTTTTATGGCTTTTTGAGTGTTATTATTGCATTATGTTTTTCGTAGTGAGATATAGCTCTGGTAAAATTTTGGTGAATTTTGGAGCACGGGAAGTACCATTTTTAGATTTTTGATTTTCGCCCTTTCCTTTTCGGGTATTTTCCTTCCCCGGCCCCACCCGTCAGCCTCCCCTCTCTCTCCCGCGCGCCCGGGCCCGCGCGTCAGCAGCCTCCTCCGCATCCCTCGGCCTTCCGCGCCCGCCCGTTGGGCGCCCACGCGGTGGCGCACGCCGGCAGCCGTTGGCTGGGCTAGCGTGGCCGCCGCCCCTTCTTTTCCCGTGCCGCGCGCTCGCCTTCTCCTCTATCCCCATTCAAGCGCGTCCTCTCCCCTCCCCCGGCCAAACCCGCACGCCTCCGCCTCTTCCTCTTCCTCCCACCGCCACTTCCCCTCCTGCCGCCACAATCCACCGCCGCCGGTAAGCCCACACCGCCCCCTCCTCCTCCTCGCTCGGTTCTGGCCGCCCGCCGCCCTTCCCTTCGACCGCAGCACCCTCCCCGGCGCAAGCCCCCCTTCATCGCCGCTGTTTTCCGCCGCGCCGCCGCTTGCCACCTCGCTCCGCCTGCCGGCGCTGCAGGTGGGTTTCCCTGTCGCGCCGCGCCCCTCGTGCGCATGTGCCCTACCCCCGTTCGCACCCCCTGCCGCTCCTCCGCTTGCTGGCCGCCACCGCGTCACGCCGCGCGCGCGCTTTCGCGCGCGGGTCGCGCCGCGGGCGTATGCTGGCCGCGCCCGTGGTGAGTCAAGGCCACGGCTGGCCTTGACCTCGCCTGGGTCGGCGCCCGGCCGCCTGGGCCCCCCTGTCAGCGCCCAGGGGCGCTAGGTCCGGGTGGATCTAGCGCTGCCGCCTCGTTTTTCTTTTGTCATTTCATGTGTGATCTTGTAAATTCCATAGAAATTGTTGTAGGTCTCCAAAAATTGTGAAACTTGTTTTGTTTATCTCCTCTGTGATAGATCTACTTAGAGAAATTAATTTTAGACTTGTTAATGCTCTGTACACTTAGTTATAATTTATTATTTCTAAACCTAGTTAAATAATTAACTTATCTTGTGGTGCTCTAAAAATGTTAAATCAAGTTTTGTTAGAGTCCTTTCTGTAAGTACTAGATGATGATACAGTTGGTGCAAGTGTTTTCATGCTGTTTGCTAGAGTTTTAATGTGTTTACTTAAATTCTGCCTGCAAAATTGTTTAATGTGTAACTTTTGATAGAAAATTGATAAAATGATAAAACCACTTCTGTTACTTTTATTACCATGTCCTCTAACTCCAATAATTCTTTAAGAATTTATAGAGATGCTTTGAGTATCCTTTAAGATTTGTCTTGATTATAGCAGCTGAAAGTCATAAATAACATAAGTAATTCCACAAAAACAATTTTGATGCAAACTCAACTCTCCTGAGTTTATCTTGAGATCCCCTGTACGCAGAAATAAAATCATGATTTATTCTTGCTATTTTTTTGTGTGAGCAAGTTCGCCTTCGGGCTTAGAATTTAATTTATTGATCAAGCTTCGTGTACATTACTTGCGTGCCTCCTTGTGTTGAGTGGTACTTCATTTCCATTTCATATCATGCCATCTCATTTCATGTGATCTGCATCATTCTAATGCACACATCTCATTCGTGCATTATAGTGACCGAGACTCCGGAGGACGAACCCGTTGAGCCCTCCGCAACCGTCGAAGCCGAGTCGGGAGCCGAGTTTGCGGTCGAACCCGAAGAGAACCAAGGCAAGCAGCTAAGCATGATCCCTTGACCCTTTTTAACTTGATTAGTTAGTTATCTCAATGGGGTATACATGTATATATGTTTATCTATTGCATTGTTGATCCTACTTTCGTGTTATGACCTTTCTTGATTTTACTTCCATGTCCTTGTCACGTGTAGTTAACAATTAAATGATCTAGCGAACGCTTAGTCATGCTTAGACTTGGTCTTCGTTTGCAAGAAACATCGGAATAAGGATCACTTTACTCACTACACACCTTTTAGTATATTTGTGCTTATCCATTGTTGTCGGAAGTTCGGAAAAGGGGTTAGCGTGATGGTTATGTCTTAATTCGAGCGGAAGGTAGGGCCTAGGGAAAGGAGTCTCGGGGGCATAGTCCGCTCGAATTGGTTAAGAACCGTCCGTGGATGACCTCGGAAATTGAGCACTTATCGCACTACCACATATCCATTCATGGGGTGGATAAACCGATTACCCTCTAGTTCTAATTGTTGATGCACGGTCCTAGATGCGTGGCCATAGGGCTTTGTAGAGAGGCTTAGGGGTGTCCCCGGTGGACCTAGATCACTCTCCGCGCTAGCTAGGCGTGATGTTCAACGGTTACAACTTGTCGGGAAAGGTTGATGCAAGTACCCCCCCTTGCCCAACGTGATCTGTTGGGTGAGTCGCATGGTCCTTGTGTCGTGTGGGTAAAGATGTACATCTTTGCAAGGTTAATGAATCAATTCAAATTGTCGCGCTCTCGGTTACGAGCAAACTCTTTATCCTACGAAATCTTCGTAGAAGTTTCGGTCGTGTGGTTGGTTACATGTTACCTCTTGATGATGTTTGGGGATTGGTTAATTTAATTAACTAAAACTTGAGGTGGGTTGGGCAAGTTAATTATAAATGCTAGGAGGCTAGATGGTGGAACTAGGGAGCTCATGCTTATTTAATATTACTTAACCTTAAAGCCTTTTTGTGAGTCTTCATATGCATATTTCTTGATTTAATTATTCACGTAAGTCTTGCGAGTACCTTTGTACTCATGTTGCTTTATTATACTAAGTTGCAGGTGAGCCGGAAGTGGTGTTTGGCCATTTCTACCCCGCCGAACCTAGCGCGGGCAAGGAATAGGCCAATATGATCAATGGTGTCCTTGAGCAAGACGCCATTATTATTTATCGTTATATTTTCCGCTGCGTATCGTACTTGGGATTATCATGATAAACATTAAACTCTATGGTTTATCTCTTCTATGTTATTTGTGAGCCCGAGGCTTATATCCCTTATTGAACCTTAAATTTCAGATTCGGAACCTTTCCTTAAATTAATATTGTAATGGTTAGTGGCTTAACTTTTTTATTAAAATTTGCTCTTTGTGGATCATTGGTGATGTATGAGCTTGTGACGGTATGTGCATGTGCATGATCTTGGGCATATGTTGGAGCACATACCGGGACTACCGGGTTTAATATTATTTTCACCGAAAAGTTAAGTTGGTCCTTGATAGTTTAGATATGGGTTAACCTGCGGCACACGATTGGTACGAGCATATGTTAATTCTCTCATCTTCATGATAAGTACCGACGGTTTCGCTTAAAATAATATTAAATTAGACGATTCTCGCACCCTTCACCTCTCCCTGGTGACCCAACACTGGAAACACACTCCACCTACTCGTCAACACTTCTATTCTCGACTTTAACTGCATGTAATCCAGAATTACGCCCATACAGACACAGATGAATACACGATACATCCACAAACACCGATGCAGGTGAAACTAGACAAGTATAATAATTTGCACAAAATACGTACGGCAACACAGTAATATATCTCCAGTCAGTCCAAATCAGTGCGAACAGTTTCAAAAAATTAGACCAAACTGTTTATGAATCAATAGAAAATCAGGGGGGAAATCAGGCTGATAATTTAACATATACCAACTCGATCAGATTTGATTAGGAACCATCAAGCTCCCGTATCAGATGATCAACAGGAACGAACAGACACGTTACTATTTTTAGACTGACTAAACAAGTCATACACGTTACTATTTTTAGAACGACTACACAAGTCATCTATTGCAACAATAATAATTAACGAACTTTTTACAGCTTACACGGAGAATAGAATACACACAGGGAGCCATGGAGGTTCCCCTCGGGACACATGAATGACCTCTTCTTGTCTTCTAGACTATAAACATAGATATGCGACGGTACGTGATGAAAGACTCATGTGAACGAAAAATTACAAACACCAAATGGCTAGCCTACGATTTGTCATGTTGAAAAGGAAGACTTCACATAAGTTTCTCAATGACAAGCAGAGTCTACAACACGAACAACACCACTACATTCAGAATACTAACTACTATATACTCTCAGCTCCATCCCACTCTGGAGAAATACAACAAAGGAGCCTATAGCATGCTACTGACAACTATACTTACCGGATACGAAGAAGCTAATGGTTCATAAGGAGGGAATAAACTAAGAAAAGAACATATACACAAGATACCCTCAAGGAAGAACTAACAATAACACTGTCAAATCATTGCATTTCTCACTTCTGGATATACATCCATGTAAGTGCTCATTGACAGGGCCACCTGACTTCCCTATCAGAACTGAGATTCAAATTCGATGTCGGATCAGGCTCCAATTCATATACTGATGTTGTAAGTAACTGTTCTAATGCTTGGCTTGTAGCATCTCATGTGCACTGTCAGCAATGTAACTAAATCATTGAGAAGAACATCATCTGCTCAGTCTCCAACAGGGAGGAAAGTGAATTAACACCAGACCTCAACTGGCTTAATAAAATACAATCAGCAACTAGTCATCCAGATCCATAGAGTGTGTATTTTCAATGCAGATGGTGTGCTTGGTATTGTGATACTTAGCTGCACCATGACCAAGACGATTACCCAAGAATCTAAATTCAGTCTCTTCCTCATCATCACTATCTATGTTCTTCGGAGTTATCCTGTTTTGGTAACACCTCCTTCTAAGCAGAAAACAATTAAAATAATAGCTCACAAGTTCTTTCCTTCCCTTCAATTGGAAAAATAAGTGGAGACGGTTCCAGAAATTCCTGCCCGAAGATTGAGCATTATTTTGTGCTACGGCCTTGAAACTTGCCTCCTCTTCATCTGTCCAAGAAAGTGCAATCTCCTCCCCCATACGATCAAATCCCCACGCATAGAAAGCTACACCAAGTTCACGTTTCAACTTAAACCTCCGTTCTGCTACATGAAACCTAACACATTCCACTGATCCTGGATGGTTGCAACCACAAACAACTTCTCTGCCTTTGCCAATAGGGTCACGACAAACCAATGCTTTACTGTTTTCATTTACCGGAGGCCAGACTTTTGTTCCCAACCATTTCAGAGTTTCTGGATCATCATAATTTACAGGTACTTCACATGTCCATTGTGGCACCTCTGCTTGATAGTCAGGACCAACAGGTACTTCATTCTTCTGCTGACTTGTAAAACGTGAACCATTAGAAGAGTTATGTTGAATCATACTATCATACTTCCCTTGTCCAGTTAAGTTGTTCTCCTGTTCTATGAGCATTAAAGAACTATTCAGTAATTTTGCTTTTGCACAAGCTCCAACACTGGTAGAACTCATACAGCAATCGCAAGCCATTGGAAATACTTCCTGAGATGGAAGAAAAGGAGAGTCAGTATCAGTCAGAAAGCAATATATAAGGTTCAAGAGAAAGCCATGTGTGTGCAATTACAAAAAAAAAAAGAAAGGTATGTGAATGAAAAAAATGGATTGTGAACAGAATCATAAATGATATATGATGAAGGGGGATCTGAACCCACAGATGGTACTAAAAGAAGGTACAGCAGAGCTTGCACGCAACTTCAGTTTCCATGATCCATATTCATTTTAATGTTTATCTACCAAGTACTATGGCAATCATACCAAGTACTACAACACCAATCAGATCATCAAAACTTCTTGCAAACACCCAATGGGGATAATACAAAAAAGAGCTGAGTTCAATCAATAGATATTTATGAATTTTCCCTTCATTTTAGATTTTGACTGTTCCATGTTCTATTGTCTTTATTAAACATTGAGGAGTGAATGTTACGTTCTTAATGATGCTGGGATCAAGTAAATAGTTAATGTTGAGTACGGCTGCCCAAGAGATACACCAGGTTTTGCCCTCTGATACACAGTTCGCTGCCATTCACCTAACACTCCATAAGTTAAAGTTTTCATGCCATACTGCTGGCAGCTGGAACATGTTCATATGTTCAGCTCCATAGATAAAACCTCTCCAAAATCAGTACAAAAATTTGACAAAAAACTTATTCTTTTCCATTACCAACATCCCCAGCTAGCACTATCAACATGAACAACAAACAAGGTGGGGAAGCTGCAATCAGAGGGTTTCAGATCAAACAAGAAAAAATTTAAATGTGACTTAGGCTTTAAAGCAGGCTGAAAGACTGACAAAGCATGAAGCATTAACAAGGCTACATAAGTTTGTAATTTAAAATCGCAGAAATTTTAGATCCTTAGAAAGCAATGAAGCAAAATATCAATATATTAAACCATTCAATTTGGTTCTCGCATACAAAATATTCAACTGTCTGCAAAAATATACAAGGTAGAGGATACACGATTGCATATGAGAATTATAGAGCACAATCCACCATTTGGCCATTAACTAAACACACAATTGGGCTTGTTTGGGGATTGCCTTCTGGACAAAACAAGGACCGAAGGTTACAATTGGTTTTTAGTTCAAATCGTATTTGAGCCACTAACCTCCAAAGCCAATAAGGGTAGGAGATGCTATCTGCGATTGTTTGTGTGTAGGAGAAATGGGGTCGAGGGTTATGGAAGCAAAGGACGCATCAGACTTGAATGGGGAGAAACCTCCGATGATGAGTCGTGCAAGCACCTTCGCGCCAGCACTCGAGCAGGGCTATCTGGTCACGAGGAACGCGGGGCCAATCGTGGAAGGTTCCTATTTGGAGTCACATTGGAAGTGTGACTAAGGATGGGAATTCCGACTGCATACTTCCTCTGTTGAATGACTTTTATGTCCAGAATAGAATATTCCAAGTATGTACCAAAAAGCAGGGGGGTAAAAAGCGAATGTAGACATTTCTCGCCCTACAATAAATACCCTGGCTTCTTTACTTGTAAAGTCACTTTTTTGAAAGAAGAAAATTGAATACACGAATACTTCTAAAGCAACATTCTTCGTGAACATTTGACTTGAAAACATACTGCTTGGTGATTGAACTCAGTTTGAGTACCAAAAGAGCTAGTGGGCTCTTCATTTCTCTTTCCAGCTATTCAAATAATATAAAGATAATTGAGGAAGACAAAGTTCCACGGTCATGATGAGCTTTTTGTTCCATTACCAATCAGGAGACCATGCTACCATACCAAAAAAAAAATGATCACTCCATATTAATATGAAATGTTGCATAAAAATTGGTTGGATTGATTCTGCACTGACTAGAATATCTATGATAGACATGGTTGAAAATACAGCCTGCTGAATGTGCTTCTAGTAGTTACTACGATCCACAACAAATACATTATTCTGAATTTTTGTAATTTTGCAAGTAAAAATCTGTAATCACTCATAACTCTTCGAAAAAGTATACATACTAAATCTGCTCTTTTCCAACATAAATCAACAAGCTTGCAAGGAATTTTATCTGCCCTTTCCTTGTAGCCTCCCACGTTTGTGATCAACTGGCCTAATACAGTAACTTAAATCTACAATATTATTTTATCACAGAATCCTATATAAACTGGTTTCTAACTAAGTTCCTCTGCTGCAGCATCCCCTCTAGGCAATTGCATGCAGTTCTCACCCTGTGTACTGAATTCTCATTTCGAATTGCATTGGATTCAGGTGAGCACAAGACTACAATTGAGCTCTAGCAATATGTATAGTAATTGCTATGCCGAGCAAGGTCACTATATACAGTAGCAAATAGACATTGGTGGCTTTGAGATATGTGGAACCTACAATTTTGTTCATGCTTGGTGCCTGGACCATTTGGGGACATCGCAATGATTGTGTTTTTAATTTGGCTACCCAAGCATTGATACAGCCCTGATCCTTGCTAGTATGAAATCCGCTTGTGGAGCATGGCTGAAGGTAAGGGTCTCACCATGCTTACAGCCAGAGGGGTTGGTTAGGCCTTTTGCCTCAGTGATCGGGGTCGGGTCGTCTTTGTTTTATGTAAAAGGTTCTTAGTATCATATAATTCTAGAGGGGTGGGGGGTGGGGGGGGTGTCCTTGTATCATTGTATGATGTATAACTCTTTCTTCTCCTATTCATACAATGATACACAGCTATCCTGCGTGTTCGAGAAAAACCTACAATGTTATGCCCAAAAAGAAGGCCTAGCATATTATAGCAGTATAGAATTTTAAGTGAAAAGGTATGTGAAACTGCAGATTAGAAACCATAACTGAGAGGTCTCAGTCAGGGGTCTGCCACTACCTCAATAGTGTAGAATCATAGTTCAGAAGAATGTACATGAATCCGCTCAGTGTAGCCTAGAAAACAGTTGTTATAGAAAAAGGAAACCTGGGAACAGGTCAGTGGCATGGTAGTGAGGAGTTTGCTTAATATTCGTACTCACCCATTCACTACAGACCTAGGACTAAATCGGAAGTCCATCTCCCTTTAGTGAATAACAGAGCTCCTACTTTTTCCTCAAAAAGGATATGCAAAAGAGAAACCAGGAAGTTTTATTCTTAGGCATGATCTTAGTTACAATATTCAACACTATAAAAGATTTTTTTTATCTTGCCAATAAAGTAGAAATTATGAGTACTCCATGTTCTATGTGAGCATGAAGTGATGCTAGTTATGAATACTTTACAGAGCCATTAAGGGCAATAACCAGATAATTCAACAAAAGGCTAATTCCATGACTAAATTATAACACCGAGCACATCAAAGGCTCTTATAAAAATCAGGATTTCAGTGGATGAAATTAACCTCCTAAGATATAATATAAGCCATAGAATTGGCATCTAAAAGGGGGTTCCTATGTACACATGAATTCTGATTGCCTTCTATTATTCTATAAATTTATGAAGTAACCAAAATCAAGAGAAGAGTTCATCTACACTTCTGTATCATGAAGGCCTCACCATGGAAGAAATATCAACAAGCATCAAGGAAGCAACATCTTCTAAACACAGATAAGAATCATACTAGTAAGATGAGATTCACTAATATAAGTTAATAACTTGATACAGATAACTGTGGCCCAAAACCAAAAAAAAAAAAAGAATGAATGAGACACCAGAGGGCTTTCTTGTGAACCAATAAGCTATTATGGCAGTTATATTTGATGGTTTCTTGCTATCAAATAATTTAATAACAAAACTATAAAATTGAACTGTTTCAAAATGGACCCTTAAGTATGAAAATTGCCACACCATCAGATTGATGCACTAACCTATTGTTCTTTAGCAGCATTACCAACATATTTGAGGAACCATTTGAACAATCTCAGTGGTGCTAATCCAATGCTCAATGGAGGACATCTATTTAAATGTGATGCAAATAACATCAAACTGCAAAACATTTGGCTAACAAACTCTCCGAAGGTACTGAAAATCACCTGAAAATGTGAACCATTCAACATGCTTGCTCGGCGAACCTTCTTCCTGGTCACCACCTTCCTGACCGCTAATGCCATTGAGAAGTACTCATCCGCAGACCCAGCAACCACAGTACCACCATCCCCAGCATTCTGGGCTATCTCCCTCACCCAACCCAGCATCCCGACCATGTCCCCCCTCTTCCTCTTCAACATCACATGCCGCTGTTCCCTCTTGTCGCAGCCCAAGAGCGCGTCTTCTTCCTCATCCATTCCATTGGCTCCACTGAACAGTTCTTGCCTTTTCGTCCTATCGCCGACCAAGAACGGCCCGTGCGCTTCCTCGAGCCTCTGGATCCAGCGGTCCAGGGCGCCGAGATACTTCGCGTAGAGCAGCTTGACGGGCGCTGCGAGGGTGGCGTCGACGCCGGCGGACTCTGCGGCGGCGGCCCAGCCACCGGGAGAGGAGGTCACGCCGGCGTATCCCCCTGCGGCTCGGACGGAAAGGAAGAGCCGGAGGAGGTCGACGCAGCGGCCATCGCCGAGCGCCGCCGGGATAGGCCGCGCGTCGCGCCCGCCAAGGTAGGCCTCGCGCAGGAACGCGGCGAGGACGGCGTCGAACGCCTCCGAGGGGTCGGAGGCCGCGGCGGCATCGGGGATCCGGAGATCGGCGCAGAAGCCGAGGGATTGCAGCTTACTGAGGATGGCGAGGACGGCGGCGACGTAGCCCATGGACCGGAGACCGGCGGCGAGGTCACGACGGTTGGCTGCGGCGGCGCATCTTCTCCCCCATTTTTTCCCCTTCGTTGGCCGAGTGTGGATAGAATGGAAGGTTAATCTCAGATTCACGTTGGAGAAATCGATTGCCAACCAAAGCCTACCACTAAACAAATGGATTCCGGTGAATCTACTGATTCCACTATGAAGTGAAATCAGTAGGCAGGGCAGATTTCCCAACTGCGGCGCAGTATTTACCCGCTATGCCATCGGTTAGAATGATCTAATCATTTTTCTTTTATTTCCCGTGAGCTTCTCTTTCCTCCTTATCCACGAGCTGCCCCCGCCACTGCAGATGCTCCCACCGCCGCCCCCACCCCACCCCCCGACGCCCTCCCCGGCACCCCCGCCGGCCCCGCCGCGCCCCCCGCTGCCCTCCAACACACCGCCCGCTGCCCCCGCCGCCCACCCCCGACGCGCCCCCCGCCGCCCCCGGGCCCCCTCCCTACCGACGCCCTCCCGCCGGCCCCGCCACGCCCCCCAGCGCGCCGCCCGCCGCCCGCGCAGCCCGCCCCCAACGCGCCGCACTGCCCTCGCCGCCCGCCCCGCCGCGGCCCCCGCCGGCCCCGCCGTGCCCCCCAACGCGGCGCACGCCACCCCCCGCCGCCCGGCCCCCGACGCGCCCCGTTGTGCCCCCCGCACAGGTGAACCATGATTTGGTACTGCCAAACAAGCATCTATATTTGTTTCCAAAAGAATTTATCCACCAAATTAGTAAGTCTCATATCGTTTGTTCTTTAAAAATCAAACTATTTTCAGCTGTTGCAACTACAAATCATTCAGAATTAATAAAAACTAAAATACAAAGTTGTCATAACTTAAAGTATTTGTATTGAAATCCAATATGCAATGAGAAAATAGGTATGTTCCATATGCATCAGTTCGTAAATTATGTCAATGTGCGTTGCTTTTCCTGTTAGTGTGTTCACAATTTAATTTAATACATGCCCTTTGTACTCAGGATATTGTTGTTGTGCAGTGACCTTTTTTGGGGGTTGTCATTTGTGCTATCATGCCTTTAGGTTACTTTTGCATTTGACCTCCATTTTAGTTATGGTCTTCATTTGCTTAACTGCTTCAGTGTCATTTCTTTTTTTCAGTGCATTTATTTCTCTGTGTGGGTTGCATAGGTGTGTTGGCTTCTATTTTCAATTCCTTCTAGAAGGGCAACAAATGCTCGGTCAGCTGCGTGCGCATTATCTTCTACATCAGCCCATTCTGCTTTGTCCGTCCGTCGTGTGCGTGGTAGTGCTCGGGGAAGCTGTCATGGCCGTTATGGTCATTGTGTGCGCACTGGTCTTATCGAAGGCCGACCAGCTGCATTTTTAAGTGCAGGTCCGTTCTTATTTAAGGATCATGTTGATTCAGTGTGGCTCATTTTGTGCTCGGTTGTTCCATGTTCTTCACCCTGCTTGGTGTGTGGCATTATTGACTTGCTCTTCTGTGATCTATTTGCATCTGTACCAATATGTATGGCTGTGCTTATTGGCCTTCCTGCTCTATCAGGTGCAGCCTCCTCGGCTGTTCCCTGTTGGGGCATCATCGTCAGTTAGTACCTTTTCTTCTATGTGCTATACATTAAAGCATATAGAATTTCATTCCTTTATTCAGTCTATCTATTTGATGTTGTCAACATTGGAGATCATTAATGTCCGCTGGTGCTACGTGTTGATTCTAACGAGAATCATGTTAAAAGAATGTGTTGCAATAGAGTCCAGGCGGCAGCGAGGCAAGTTCTGTGCCTTCCCTCATTGCCTGCCTATTTTCTTTGTTCTTCTTCATTTAGTGTTCGCGACATCATCTTCATTATTATTTGTAGATTATCTTTGCCGTGCTCCTTTTATTGAGCCTGTATTTCCATTTCCTAAGGAGTATATTGATATGTTGAAAGATACGTTCCTGGGATGAGCCTACGTGATTAGGTAGTACAGGGCTATTTTTTTGGCTGCATTTGCATTGTCGCATTCCTTGCTGTTTTAGCAGCTAGGTATTCTGAACGGTCTTATTACGGTGGTCCTGATTATGTGTGACAATATTGCTTTGCTGTTTTCTGGTATCATGAGAGAATACATAACCAAAGTAACCACCATCAAATTTGTTATAGTGGATGCTGTCGTGGAGGCAGGGTGTCGCTACCTAAGCATAGGGCTTTTCCTTCGCCTCTTCAAGAGTTAGTGTGTTTTGATGGAGGTCCACCTCTAATTCTTTCATGCGACTAATTAGGCAATACAATTCATTGTTTGCCTTCAGTTCTTTGGGTGTTCATGTTGACAAATCTATTAATACTGGAGATGGTCCCTATGTTTTTCGTATCAATGGTGTTGTCCACCACCGTATTGGCTCGCCGCTTCCTGCTCCTGGCAGGCGGCCAGAATATGCACAGTTTTATATTTATGACATTAAGCTGTCTGGCACTATAGATTCCCATGGTGATAGGTATTCTTTACCTGTAGTTCCTGAGTTGGCTGCCTTGCTCATAGGTGGTTTGTCACCTAATGTTTCATCCTTTGATGTTGTTGTTGAGGCTCATACATCTGAACTTAAGCAGATTTCTCCAATTCATCCAGCATTAATGTCATTGCAATATCCATTGCTTTCCCCCATGGTGATCCTGGTTTCCACACTGGGATAATGCTGAAACATATGAACGTTCAAGATAACTTATATGATAACTAACAGATTCATGAATAAAGCTATGAAGGAAATGATCTGTTTCCAGCAGATCCCATATAACCTCGAAAGTAAGAAGAAATCTATAAAATGCACTATATGTTTCTTCTTTAATTGCGAAATTTGTGTTGGATGCCATTAACAGTAAGTGATTTATGCTTGGATCGGATGAGGACCTTATCTTGAAAGCTTATCCGAATCGCTCATTGTTTAAAGCGCATCTTATCTGTTCTCCTGCAGGCACGTCCCAGTAGTTAGCTAGCTTTGCGTCATCCATTCACTGCATTGAGGAACGAACATACATTACGCACTGTAAGTTCTCTCGGCTCTCGCTGTACTCGTCTGAACTTGGGACTTGAACTAGCGCCCACTTCATATGTTGTTTTATTTTCAGCTGCCGGACTGATCTGGAGTGGTTGTAGAAGGGGTCAAGGGCCATGTCTGAACTCTGAACACATCCGTCGGTCCATCCCCTCGAAAAGAGGTGAGCTACGTTGGATTGCCTAAAATAGAAAGAATTTATGATCATATTACCAGGTCCCAATTCATGACCTACCAAACCTTTGAATGTGTAATATCATATAAATACATTAATTATGAGCTAAGCAAGAGAAAATGTGCTGTGATCTAATGAACCCAAAGCTAGTACGGCAAATATCATCTCATATGATAGCAGTGCAAGGCATGAATGGAGCAAATTAAGTACTTTTTCACTATAATGCATTCTTTGATTTTTTTTACCTTCTCTAGACAAATTAGTGAGTGCTTCTTTTACAGTTACATTGTGGCATCTTGATAATTCATGACCTAATGAGATGCAAATTATGAATATTTTTGTTTATTCTTTTTATTGACACTAGTATGGCTGAGAATGCGGTGTGGGATAAGAAAAATGTGAAGCACTTCTGTGACATATGCATGCGTGAGGTTAATGCTGGGCATAGGCCATTAGGTCATTTGAATAAAGTCGGATGGAAGAATGTTGCAGAAAAGTTTGAACAGATAACTGGTCGGAAACTAGAACATTTGCAACTCAAGAATAAATGGGATGGTCTAAAAAGAAGTTATACTATTTTTATGGAGTTAAAAAATGCTGCCACTGGACTTGGTTGGAATGATGTAAAGCAGACTGTAGATTGTTTAGATGAATGGTGGACCGAGCATCTTGCGGTGAGTGTCACAACATTTGTCATTTTTTAGTTTTCTTGGATATTTTGTAGTAGCTAATTTTACCAATGTATTGCAGAGATGCGACGATCCAAGTAATGGAAGGAAATGCAAACATGTTTACTTTAGAAGACGTGGTCCGGACAACTTGGAAGCGATGCACATCATGTTTGGAAGTGCACATGTTACTGGGGCATCTGCTTCCATACCTGGAGATTTGTCTGATAATTGCAGTGATGATGAAGTGCATGAGGTTGAGAGAAGCCCCTCAAATATCCACATGTCCACTATGCTCCAACAGAAAGGCAAAAAGCGTAAAGACCCTTCTTCTATGTGTGCGGATGATAAGGAAGACAAAAGTCCATTTTTATGTCTGTACAAACAAACCTGCAGCAAGATTGAAGATGGAGTGAACAAGATTACCAGTAGTATAGAAGCTTCATTGGCTCCTTATATGACCAGCCACATTCCTACCCTAGCGGAGGCCATGAGGACGGTCAAAGAATGTGGAGTACAGAAGAAAACTGCCCTCATGCATACAGCTGCAATATCGATAATGAGACCTGAATTTAGGGAGCTCCTCGGCTTGTTTGAGACAAATGAAGGAAGACTTGATTTGCTGTAAAGGGAGCATGAGATGAAGAACTTACCTTAATCATTATGTTCGTTCTTGTTGTTTGAATCATTATTATTTTTTGGACTATTATAGTGTTGTTCTTGTGTAAGCGAACCATTATGTTTGAGTCTTTATACGTTCAAACCCGTATTTGTATGAATAATGATTTGTTTGAGTCCTTGTATGTTCGGACCCGTAGTTCATAATCTGAAATGTACTTGTTATGCTCATGCTTGCAGAGGCCATAGAAGAATTGGCAAAGGAGGGTTACAACGGACTTCAACTTCTAGCCGAGTTGTCCAAGCAGGCTGCCAACATTGGTCATTTAGGTGACCGATACACCGAAAGGTACTTGAATAAAAATGAGTACAGAAATTCTCAACAATCTGGAATTGAGTGGGTCGAAGAGTGCCTAGCTGCACCTAGATATTTCTATAAGATGTTTAGGATGACTCCTGAGATTTTCATGGTACTTCATAATTTGCTTGTCGCTAATTATGGTTTGAAGTCAACAAGCAATGTTTCATTTGTGGAGTCAGTAACTATGTTTTTATGGATTGTTGGAGGACTTCAATCTTTTTCTCAAGCTGAAAACCGCTTCGTTCGATCCCTATGGACAGTTCACACTAAATTTAAGAAAGTCTTGAAATGTTTGCAAAAATTAGCAAAAGATAATATCACACCGAGGGATCCTACTTTTAGTACGGAGCATGCAAAGGTTAGAGAAAACCGTTTCTGGCCTCATTTTAAAGATGCAATTGGAGCTATAGATGGGTCACATGTACAAGTTTCGGTACCTACAAAGGATGTTGTCAACCACATATGTTGGCATGGGTACACATCGCAAAATATTCTAGCAGTTTGTGATTTTGATATGAGGTTTACTTTATGGTTACTGGTTGGCCGGGCTCTGCACATGACACACGGATCCTCAATCATGCCTTAACAAATTTTGGTGACAAATTTCCGAAACCAACTGCAGGTAGAAATGCTAACTTTATGTATACTTTGGTATTATTTGAAGTATAAGTCATGAAGTATATGTCATTGACTTGTGTTCTTTTTTAGGCAAATACTACCTTGTGGATTTCGGTTATCCGAACCGAACCGGATATCTTGCTCCTTACAAAGGAAGTACATATCATCTACCCGAATTTCATCTTCGCAGACAGCGAGCACCTCAAGGGAAATATGAGATGTTCAATTATTTGCATTCATCCCTTCGCAATGTAATTGAGCGTGCATTTGGAGTCCTTAAGCAAAAGTGGCGTATATTAAAGTCGATGCCAAGTTTCTCAACTCGTACGCAGGCGCATATCATTATGGCTTGCATGGTATTGCACAATTTCATTCGTGATAGCGCGTTACAAGATGATGCGTTTGACAAATGTGATGAAGATGAGAACTATATGCCGCGAGATGAGGACGACACCGAGGAACAAGAAGTGGCGCAACCAGAAGTGGATGAAATTCTTGAGGAGGAGAATAAGGTTACCATGAACACTGTTCGTGATAACATAGCTAATGTTTTGATTAGTTGAAGATAATATTTTAGTTGGATCGAGGTGGATCTATATATGTTTTGTATTAATTATATATGTCAAAAAATTCTAATTATGATAATTTTCTTTCCAAAACGGTCATCTACATATCTTTACAATTAATTAGCATATAAACAGTCCTATACAGTCTCAGGGGCAAAACTGATATTTTTACACAAATCCACAGCTGATAGCTATTTCAGCCAAACAGCTTTCAGCTTTCCCACAGCTGTCAGCTCACAGCAGCTTTCCCATAGCTGATTCCAGAAATCAGATTTTCAGGAATCCAGAGCCGAACCAAACACACCCTAAGTGTGGATTTGATTTTTCTCTTTTTGGTTTTGGTGTTTTCGAATGAAATTCGGAGGTTTGAGCTTGTCCATCTAATATAATAGCGAGGATTTTATAGAGACCCGTGCTGCCTCGTTGGGTAGATGGGTAATTTAGGCATCGGTTCCTGGGCTACCCCGTCACATTAAATTTTTTTTATCATTTATGAGTATTAAATAAAATCTATTTAATAAAATTTATGCACAGATGAGTTCTAAGGTAATAGTGATGCTACAATAACTATGCCGCTAATCATGGATTAATGTATCTTATTAGATTCGTCTGGTGTATTAGTACAGAAGTTCTGCAATTAGTTTTATAATTAGACTTTATTTAATATTTTTAAATGATAAGATTCTTTTTGATTTGATAGAGCTAAAGTTTAATCCTTGGAACCAAACATCGTCTTAACAAAAATATCTTCCACAATAATATTAAATTTCACCACCATGCCTCTACTGTCTTTCTTGCTTCCAAATTTTTCCCAAATAATTAAGACCATCTCCAAAAATAACTAATTTTCACTTTCGAAAGATAATTTTGGAAAAAAACTCGAAAACACCAACTCCAACAGTTGCCTAAACTGATGATGATATCCACGCACACACCCAAACTTGACAGAAACCCAAGCTATTTTTGCATCACTTGGGTGCTGTTTAGATTGCAAATTTTTTGCAACACGATACTGTAGCGCTTTCGTTTATACTTGACAAATTTTATCTAATCATGGACTAACTAGACTTAAAAGATTTGTCTCATGATGTACAATTAAACTGTGCAATTAGTTATTTTTTTACATACATTTACTGCTCCATGCATGTGTCCCAAAATTGATGTGATGGAGAGAGAGTGTAAAAAGTTGGAATTTTGAGGGGATCTAAACAAGGCCTTGGTCGTACTCCCTATCGCTAAAGTTGAGCTAATCCTGCGTGATTTCTTCCCCTCCTGCGCGCTTTCTTCTCCCTCAAGCCATTTTCCTCCACTCCATCTCTGCTCTCCTCCCATAATGTGCAACGGCACAAGGTCCTCCACAGGTGATGCCACGCATATCTGCTCAGGCAGCCATGGCTTGCAGGTGGAGGAATGGCTAGTGGGGGTGGCTCAAGTTACTAGCGCTGCTGGCTACCTATTTTGCTTGAGCAGAGTGAGGAAGGATGAAAGCGGTGGCGCATGATGCTCGGTCTAGTGCTGCTGATCGCTAAGATGGAGAGGAACAAAGAGAATGAGGTGGAGCTCAAGCTGCTTTGATTGGAAATAATTAAGAGGAGGGAGATAGCAGGAGTGGTTCTGGTACTTGGCTGGCTACTTGGATTTAGAAGTAGTGCATGGAGGAGATGAGATCAATGGGGAGCAAGCATAGAGGAACAGGCATGCTTGGCCTTGGTTGCTGTGGAGCTCAGATTGGAAAGAGGAATGAGGAGTGCTAGCTGACGATTGGGTGCTTCGATAGAGATAAAAGGGAGCAGGGGTTGATCGGCTAAGCTTGGAAAAGAGGATGATTAAGCTGCTGCCAATTTTGTGAAGATAGAAGAGAGGATGGCGGAGAGCGGCAGCGGAGGTTTGCTAGGAATGGAGGGGTGAGAGTTAAGTGGGTGATGTGGCAGCAACTAAATTATTTTAGAACTAAGTTTCAAGAACTGCTGGTGGAGGGGGTCTACTTTTCCCTTTCAATAATCTTTGTCAAGGCTCCAAAACTAATTGTCGGGGGCAAGTGTCCTACACCCCCAAAGAACGCTCCATAGGAGGTTGATCCCGGATTAGCTCCCTCAGAGTATTTGGCTTGGGCCAGCTGGGCCGTCAAACAACCGCGGAACGGCCCAACACGAAGTACTGGAGGAGGATATGGCCGCCTCGTCCGACCCCAAGGGTAGGGGATCGAGCGCATCTGCCTATCCAACCCCAACGATGAGGGGTCAGCTGTGTCCACCTCGCCCAACCCTAAGGGAAAGGGGTCTGGCGTGTCCGCCGTGGGCTGTGGGGCCCCTGGAGACCCCACGAAGCAACGGGCCATGCCGGGGGACATACCTCTGGCGTAGGGGTAGGTAAGGACGTGCGACGACTTGACCCCCGAAGAAGACAGCAACTACAGCACGCCCTGGATGTCCGCCGGTGAAGCGTCCCCCCATCAGGGAAGACTTAAAAGTGTTACTTTATCAGTCCCAGGAGGCTGATAACACTTTTATTACATCAGATGGTACATCACCGTACAACTCTACGCGGTAATGGGCAGTGAAGCGCCACTATCGCGAGGATTACAACGAAAACCCACACTACTACACTGGCTACGAAAAGAGAGTCATCAGAGTCTTGTGCCATGCGGAACTCCAGTGGTGGCCCAACCACAGGCAAGACTGGGTGCAGGACGGAACCCTACTCGACGTCTTCGGGGATGTAGTCTGGATCTTCTGCTGTAAGGAGTAAGAATGGGGTGAGTACAAACGTACTCAGCAAGTCCAATCACACCCACGGAGGGGGTATAACAGAAATCAATGCACAGGACAATCCAAGGATAAGGTTATGGTTCATTTGCGGAAAACTGGGTTGTATGCAAAGATTTGTTTAAAACATTTCCAAAACAAGTTTTTCAGTACCAAGGAGCACACGATGTCGATCCACACAGGATCCAAGTTTTAAGTTGCTACCGGACTCCCCGTCCGCCGTAGCATACGGCGCCACTGCCGGACACTTTCCCAAACAACTCACACCAGCCCAACCATTCCCAGAGAAAAAAAAACTAGTTATGTGACCACACCGTAACTTGCCCAATACCGTGGGCACGGCTATTCGAATAGATTTTAACTCTGCAGAGGTGTGCAACTTTACCCACAGGTGGGGTACCACAGCACGAACACCTTAGTGCCAGTGCAGATCCCATCAAAGCCATTACCCACCTTAGCTAGACCTGACTAGCCACCACGGGATCCATCAAGGGGTCATTCGACCTATCTCCAAGGTTTAACCGAGGCATAAGTCACACAGAGCTTATCCCTTCTCCTTGATCACCCGTTGCTCTCAGCACTCCTGATGGCTATCAGGCTAACTAGTGGGATTTATGTTAAGCCGTTGCCCATACAACGGTCAAGTGGTTTGCACGACAGGAAGCTAGGTGAGATGACACATCAACTCGGTCCTTAGGGGTGACAGGATGGATATCTTCCTTCCTTGCCCTACCACACAGGTATGAGCACACCGACGGCATTTTACACAGAAATGCCATCCATCTTTCAAAACCTCATTTTATCCCTTCCCACACGCACACATTTCTTTATAAAACCAGGTGGTCAAGGTATGGTTATCACAAACAAGGGTGGCTATCCTACCATGTTTTCAGCCAGCAAAACCATAAAATTTTATAAAACAGGCCACTGGGTTGTGTTTATAAAAACTAGGACAGAAACATGCATCAAAGGGCGGGATTGAACTTGCCATCATCAAACCCTTGCGGGAGGTCCTGATCGAAGCACTATCCCTCGGGCTCGGGATCGCAGAACTGGTCCTCGTTTGCTTGGTCACAGTCGGGACCTTCCTCGTTCACTCTGTGTCCTAAGGCGCAAACAAACAGACACACAATCAAGCGAAAGAACTAAAAGCTTTCATCGTTGAGCTTGAATCGGAAATAATTTAGTTACCGAGTTAGGGGTAATATTTTTGGGTGGTTTCTTAATGGCATGGCTAGAACTATACTAGAAAGGGCGTGGTAAAGTTTCAGGTCGATCGGAGGTCGTTTGGCGCATAAAATGACGAGGTGAAGGGGGTTTCAGGGGCTAAACAGGGGTCCAGGGGCTTATTCGCAACTCTCCGGAAAGAGTAAGGACCTTTTTCCGAATCCTAGAAATACTCGGGGCATACTAAAGGGTGTCAAGTGTATCTAGGTTTAAGTATTGGAGGGTTCAATTTGAATTAATAGAAAGAGCGAGGCTTCTTTTGCAAAAAGGGAGTGAATAGGGGGGTGTTCATGGGAGGGGGGGGGGGTTTGGGGAAATACAGGGAAGGGAAGGGGGCTCTGGGCAAAAAGCCCTTTCTTCCTCCTCTCCCCCGCACAGAACAGAGGAGGGGGTGGGGGTGCCGGCGCCCGGCCAATTCCGGCGGCCTGGGGCACGGTGGCGGCCGGGGATGGGGGCAAAACGGAGAGGGGGTCAAGGGGAATCGATCCCCCCACTCACCACGGGCTGGGGTGGCGTACCGCGGCCTGCCCACGGTGGCTAACGGCGGCGGGCGGAGGTGCTTGCAGCGGCGGCGCTGCGAGCTAGGGGAGGGGGGCGCGTGGTGGCGAGGGCGGAGATGGTGGTCGGGGCTGCGCGGAGGTCCTACTTATAGGCCGGGGAAAGGCGGTGGAGGGGGGGTTCGGCCGGCGGCCCCGTGAGCGGCCATTAATGGCGCTTGGCCGCTCGTGGCCGTCGTGGTGTGGTGGCGAAGGTGCCGGGGCGTCGCACGTGGGGGGAGCTGTGCGGTCACAGTGGCCGGGAGGTGACGGCGCGTGCGGCGGGGTAGAGCGCCAGCGGCGGGCGGCGCGGCGTGCCGTGCAGCCTGGGGGGCGTGTGCGCGAGCGCGTGGGCGCGGGCGTACGCGAGCCAGAGCGCGCGTGCACGGGGAAGGCGGGGAGCAGGGATGTGCGTGGGCGTGTGCGCGAGCAGTGCTAGCGGCGGATGTCACGGTGGCTCGGGCGGAGCGCGCACGGCCGGCCGGCGTGGCGAGCGACGGGCGGCACGGCGGACGGCGCGGTCACACGATGCACGCGCTAGGCGCGCGCGTGCGTGGGCCGTGCGTGCGCGCGAGGGGAAAGAGGTGGCCGTGGCTCGGGAGCCAAGTAGGAGGGGGGGGCGCGGGCAGAGCGGCGCTCAGGAGAAGAGAAGGGGAGAAGAGAAGGGAGGAGAAGAGAGGAGGGAAAAGTGAAAAAGAGAGAAAAGAAAGAGAGGAAAAAGGAAAGAAAGAAGAGAGAAGAAATGGGAGAGAGAAAAAAAAGGAAAGGAAAAAGGAGAGAGCAAGAGGGAAAAGAAAGGGAAGGGGGGGGGGGGGGGTCGCGTCGGCGCCGATCGCGGCGGCGACCGCGGTCGGTCGGCCACGCGCGTGTGTCCTCCGCGCGCTGCGTGAGACGAAAAGAATCGCGCCGGCGCTGATCGCGGAAAAGCGGTCGCCCGTGGTCGTCGGCCACCGAGCGGTGCGGGATGGGACAGCGGTCAAGTTCGGTATCATTCAGAAAGGATTAGGGCTAGGGTTTTGACGACGAACGGCTTTTAAACAAAGCACTCTAGCGCGTGATTTAATTTGGTGGATTCTCAGGGCGTCACAAACCTACCCCACTTAAATGAATCTCGTCCTCGAGATTCGGCTGGCTTCTAAACAGATGGGGAAATTCCCTCTTTAAAGCCTCTTCACGTTCCCATGTTGCTTCTTCTATTCCGTGTCTGCTCCATTGAACCCTGCATATCCGTACTTCGGAGTTCCTTGTCCTCCTAGTGACAGTGTCCAGAATTTTGACCGGTACTTCCTGGTATCACAGATTCGGCTGCAGATCTATTGTTTCCACCGGCACGTGTTCTTCCTCGGGCACTCTCAAACATCTTCTTAATTGCGAGACGTGAAACACTAGGTGTATATCTGACATTTCTTCTGGTAACTCCAGTCGGTATGCTACCGCTCTGACTCTCTTCAGAACCCGATACGGTCCAATGTATCGAGGGGCCAATTTACCTTGTACCTGAAATCTTCGTGTTCCTCGAATGGGTGAGACTTTGAGATAGACAAAATCCCCTGGGTTGAAACTTATTTCTCGCCTTTTCTTGTCTGCGTAGTTCTTTTGTCGGGATTGAGCCACTTTCAACTTCTCGCGGATCTCCGCTACTTTTTCTTCTGCTTCTTTTATAAGTGCGGGTCCTACTAGTGCACGTTCTCCAACTTCTGACCACATCAGGGGGGTTTTGCACTTCCTTCCATAGAGAGCTTCGAATGGCGACATGCCCAAGCTGGCTTGGTAACTGTTGTTGTACGAGAATTCTGCATAAGGCAGACTCTGCTCCCAATCATTTCCATAGGTCAGGACGCACGCTCTCAGCATATCTTCCATGACCTGGTTTACCCTTTTGGTTTGACCATCCGTCTGTGGGTGGTATGCGGAGCTGAAATCTAACTTAGTGCCCATGGCTTTATGCAGGCTTCTCCAAAACCTAGAGGTAAATTGGGTTCCTCTATCTGAGACAATTCTGCTAGGCACTCCGTGTAACTTTACTATGTTTTCCACATAAAGCTTTGCCAACTTTCTCCACCGTAATTAGTTCGTACGGGTATGAAATGAGCCGATTTAGTGAGTCGGTCCACTATTACCCATATGGAATCATGTCCCTTCTATGTTCTGGGTAGACCCACTACAAAGTCCATTCCTATCTCATCCCATTTCCAGACCGGGATAGGCAAGGGTTGCAATAATCCGGCCGGCCTTTGATGTTCGGCCTTGATCCTTTGGCAGGTATCACAATGAGCCACAAATCGTGCAATATCCGCCTTCATTCCATTCCACCAATATTTTTGCTTTATGTCCATATACATTTTGGTGGATCCTGGGTGGATGGAGTAGGCTGAGTTATCGGCTTCGTCCATGATTATCTGCCGGAAGTCTCCATTCTGGGGTATACAAATCCTATCCTCGTACCATAACGTTCCCTTATCGTCTACTCTGAAGCCCGGTGCTTTGTTTTCTCCAGTTTGTTTGCAGATCTTCATTAATTCCTGATCCGAGCTTTGGGCCTCTCTAATCCTATCCTCTAGTGTCGATTGGACGTTTAGCACCTGGCTAGAACCTCGCGGGACAATGTGCACATTTAATCGTGCCATCTCCTCACGCAGATGATCATCTTTGGGCCTATAGGATTTCCGACTTAAGGCATCAGCTACTACGTTTGCTTTCCCGGGTGATAATGAATTTCCAAATTGTAGTCCTTGACCAACTCCAACCATCTTCTTTGCCTTAAGTTTAAATCCGGCTAGGTAAAGATATACTTCAGACTCTTGTGGTCGGTGTAAACCTCACACTTATTTCCAATCAGGTAATGTCTCCAAATCTTAAGGGCGTGCACTACGGCTGCCAATTCCAAATCATGGGTTGGATAATTCTGCTCATGAGTCCTGAGTTGGCGGGAAGCATATGCAACGACTTTCCCGTCTTGCATCAGAACACACCCTAATCCTTGTCAGGATGCGTCACAATAAATGACAAAATCCCGATGAATGTCCGGTAGGGTCAGCACCGGGGAGGTTGTCAGCCTCTGCTTTAATTCTTGAAAACTTCTTTCACAAGATTCTGTCCAGGCGAACTTCTTCTCCTTCTTAAGAAGTTCCGTCATGGGTCGGGCTATCTTAGAGAATCCCTCAATAAATCTCCGATAGTACCCGGCTAATCCAAGAAAACTTCTAATTTCACTAACATTAGTCGGTCGCTGCCAGTTGGAAACTGTTTTGACCTTTTCTGGGTCCACTGCTACGCCTTCCGCGGTCAGAATGTGACCAAGAAAAGCTACTCTCTCCAGCCAGAATTCACACGTGCTAAACTTGGCATATAGCCTATGTGTCCTCAGCTTTTCCAATACTACCCGCAGATGTTGCTCATGTTCCTGAATACTCTTGGAGTAGATAAGTATGTTGTCGATAAAGACTACGACAAACTTGTCTAGCTCGTCCATAAATACCTTGTTCATGAGGTTCATAAAATAGGCAGGGGCATTGGTTAGTCCGAAGGACATTACGGTGAACTCAAACTGCCCGTAGCGGGTGACAAAAGCCGTCTTAGGGATGTCACTTTCCCTAATCTTGAGCTGAAAATATCCTGATCTTAGATCCATCTTGGAAAAGTACTTGGCTCCTTTTAGCTGATCGAAAAGGTCATCAATCCTGGGGAGGGGGTACTTATTTTTGATGGTAACCTCGTTCAATGCCCGGTAATCTACACACAACCTCATACTCCCATCTTTCTTCGTGACAAACAGGACTGGGGCTCCCCATGGGGACGAGCTTGGTCTGATGAAACCCATTCGTTGCAGTTCTTCTAGTTGCTTCTTTAATTCTGTCAACTCAGAGGCTGCCATCCTATAGGGTCTCTTGGCTATAGGAGAGGTTCCGGGGATAAGGTCTATGACGAACTCTATATCCCTGTCCGGCGGCATACCGAGAAGCTCTTCGGGGAATACGTCTGGGTATTCGTTTACTACCGGGACTCCTTCTAAGGGCTTGGCTTCCATGCTAAACACCATTGGGTCAGACTTACTATCCCGGGTATGGCAGATCACTTGTACCCCTTCGGGATTTGTTAGTTGTACCACTTTGTCGGTACAGCCTATGAGACCATTGTGTCGGCTTAACCAGTCCATTCCAAGGATCACGTCTATTCCCCCAGACTTAAGTACTACCAAGTCTGCTAGAAAGTCTACCCCACTTAAATTGATCCTTACCCGTGGACAATCTAATTGGCAATTGATGTCGCCTCTAGGCGTCCGGGTTAATAGGGGTGTTTTTAGTAGTACTGTAGGTATTTTGTGTTTCTCCACACAGCTTGAGGATATAAACGAGTGCGATGCTCCAGAATCAAATAATACTGTTGCCAGAGCTGAGTTGACTAGGTACTCACCGAGCACTACGCCCTGAGCTTCTTGAGCCTCCTGCGCGTCGATGTGGTTGACGCGGGCTCATCCAAATGATTGCTGGGGCTGCTTCAACTGCTAGCTGTTGTCGTTGTTGCGGATGGGCACCCGGTTGGCACCAGTTAGGGCTGGTCTGGGTCCATTCACCGTGTTGGAGAAGGCTGATGTAGCCAGCTTATTCTTGGCATAAGGGCAATTGGCGATGAAATGCCCTGTCTCACGGCAGTTGAAACAGGCCCTAACATTGCTATTGTCGGAGGCGACCAGGCTTGTATTGCTCTGCGGGGCCCTCATGGTATTCTGACTCTTAGGCTGTGCTTCAGGGGCCCGAGGTCCTGTCACTTGGGACTGAGTCCTATACTGCATTGGGGCCTGAGATCTTGATGAAGTGTAGCTGAAGTTCCTCGGCCTTTGGAATCGGTCCTGCTGGCGGGCCTTACTTTCCAGGAATTTGTGTTTGTTATCCTTCCTCTCCTCGGTTTTGGCCCTTTCTGTAAGGATAGCCTTGTTCATCAGGGTATTAAAGTCAGGATAGATCTGAGGGGTAAGCAAGGTCCGGAGTTCTGGGCTTAATCCCTTCTTGAACATGTCTTGTTTCTTATCGTCGTCGTTCACTTCCTCCGGCGCATATCGGGCCAATTCTATGAACCGGTGGGTGTACTCCTCCACCGTCATGCTTCCTTGTTGCAGTGCGCGGAATTCATCCGCCTTGCGCTTCATGGTGGCCGAAGGGATGTGATAATGGCGGAACTCCCTCACGAATTCCTCCCAAGTGATGGTAGAGGCATCTTCGGCTGCGGCACGATAGTTTTTCCACCAGGATAATGCTATTCCGGTGAGCTGGTGGGCTGCCAGAAGGACTTTGTCTCGGTCCTGGCATTCGAACGGTTCGAGTTTCCTCTGAATTACTCGTAACCAGTCGTCCGCATCCAAAGGGTTACAGGATCCGGCAAAGGTGGGCGGCTTGGTCCTTAGAAAAGCCGTCAGCTTGTCATTCATATTCTGCCCTCGTGGCTGCCGGTTAATGAGGGCATTGGCTAGTGTCTCCAGTATAAGGGTCTGGTTGTGGATTATCTGTGCCAAGTCTCCGAGGGGTGGGGGCGGTGGTAGTTGCTCTCCTCCTTGATTTTCCCCTCGGTTCTGGCTGACTTCCTGTTCTTCCTGAGGGAGGTCTTGTTCAACAGGCTGTGCTCCGGCACCAGCGGCTGCGGGGTTCCGGCTACGGGAAGCCCTCACGACGTTGCGGGGAGTCACCTGTTGATTGGATAGGTTGGGGTTACAATTATGTGATGTTTAAGTTGTTTAGTTCGTATATAAGGAAGAATCTACCTCCTGCCGGTAATCACACAAACAGCACATGACAAACCAGCACACATCAAGCGCAAACATCTTTATTACTGCAAGGGGGGTACAGCTTGGGGGTAAGACTAGGTCTCGTACTATCCGGCCAGGGTCTTGTCTAAGGGCACGTCTTAAACAGAAAAGGCTGGGGAAGGGGCATCACTGGGACGGCGTCGGTCACTCTACTCGCGAGGTGTGCCTTCTTCCGGGGTGGGGAGTGTGAGCAATCCTCGCTCGCTGTTCTCCGGGTTCCCATCTGTCAAGGGTTGCGCTGCAGCATCCCCTTCGACGGCGGCAGCAGAACTTTCAGGGTTCCCGGGTGGAGCTTGCGTGTTCGCAAAGAGCAGTCCCCATCCTATGACGGGTGTCCCGAGTAAAACATGGTCTTCCCCAATCGCCGGGACCGGGGTTCCGCCTTGGGTCCATTCTTGCATACGCCGGTCTCGGGCCTGCCTGAGGCTCTCTTGGGCGACTGCTTCGCTGCTGACCGCGGCTGCGGCCCTTGCCTCGGCTTGGGCTGCTCGGATCTGCTGCAGCCTTACTGCGAGCTCTGCTTGCTCAGCCCGGTGGGTCTGTTCCCTCAGAAGGTTGGCTTGCTCGTCGAAGAGTTGGTCCAAGGCGGCTAGATAAGTAGCCACTTGGTACAGAGGGCCCTCTTCCTGGCGACGACGTTCCAGGCTTCTCATGCATGCTTCCCAGACTGGGGTTCTGATGGCCGGCGGGAAGAACCTTACTGGTGTGGCGGCGAGGTGTCCTTCAAAAATCCGGCATAAGTAACGGAGTGCTTTTCTGACGGTCAAGGGGTAAGTGTCTTGATGCCTAAACCCTGTGGCGGTCACTCGCCAAGGCTGGATATCGGGGTAGCGGTTACTCCTGGCGATGACCAGGATCACCCTGCAGCGGAGGGTACCATGGTGTTCGTACTCTCGGCTATAGTACCTCGGGCGTTCTGTAACGCCAAGGCCTTCCAGGGCATTGATAAAAAGGCTGGGAAAGCCAGGTGCAGCTTGGCAATCGCCCTGGGTCCATCCTTCCTCAGCCATCTGAAACAGGGACAGGGTAAACAATCTTGCACAGGTACAAAAGGGAGTAGATAACATTTATTATTGCGACACGGGGGTACAGTTTTCATGGATACGGGGTCATCAGGGTAGGGTTCTAGCTTGGAGTACTAATCCTATCATGGGGATTCCTCCTCGATCCTGATAAGGCGCTTCTTTATTGGAAGACACTGATCCATCATTTCATCTTCGGTTTGAGTACCTTTATCCCAATGGGTCTCCTCGGGTTCCTCTTCTTCCTCTATCCATCCTCCCATTCCTCTACGGTTTTCATCCTCTTGCATCTGGGCTTGGAGGGCGGCTAAGGAATACTCGACGTGTGCGGCTCTTACCCGTTGTTCTTCCAGTTCCTAGGTTGCCTTTTCTACCCCATGGTTTAGCTGCTTCAGTTGTGCCGCCTGCTCGCGGTAGAGCGCATCCAGGCCGGTAAGGTAGATGGACAGGTGGGAGACCGTATCTTCTAGGTCCTCTTCTTCTCTTCCGAGTCCTCTCATCCGGGCGATCCAAGTGCGTCCCCTTCCTTCAGTAGGTGGGAAAAATCCCATAGGGGTCCGCTGAAGGTGGTGCTTGTAGATCACACACAGTCGTCGCAGGGCTTTATGGGCGGCCTTTTGGTAGGTGTCAGGGAAGCGAAAGCCAGAGGTGGAGATGAACCAAGGGTCCACATCAGGGTAACGGGTGCTTTTTCCTACAAAGATCATCATGTCGCACCGAAGGATGCCCTTGGAGGTGTATTCTCGATAAGCATACTCCGGTGGTTCCATGACTCCGATGCGTTCCAGGCTGAGTATTAATAACTTAGGAAGGCCGGGCTCTGCGTGGCAGACTCCATCAATCCATCCATTGTCAGCCATCTGGAACAGGGCAAAGACCAGTGGTGAGTGCTTGTGCAGGAAAAGAACTAAGTCAGAACAAGTCCTAGAGCCTGGAAAAAGGGTCTCATTCCTAGGGTCACATCCTACGGCCAGCCTACGGCTCTGATACCACCTGAAGCATCCTCCCATCAGGGAAGACTTAAAAGTGTTACTTTATCAGTCCCAGGAGGCTGATAACACTTTTATTACATCAGATGGTACATCACCGTACAACTCTACGCGGTAATGGGCAGTGAAGCGCCACTATCGCGAGGATTACAACGAAAACCCACACTACTACACTGGCTACGAAAAGAGAGTCATCAGAGTCTTGCGCCATGCGGAACTCCAGCGGTGGCCCAACCACAGGCAAGACTGGGTGCAGGACGGAACCCTACTCGACGTCTTCGGGATGTAGTCTGGATCTTCTGCTGTAAGGAGTAAGAATGGGGTGAGTACAAACGTACTCAGCAAGTCCAATCACACCCACGGAGGGGGTATAACAGAAATCAATGCACAGGACAATCCAAGGATAAGGTTATGGTTCATTTGCGGAAAACTGGGTTGTATGCAAAGATTTGTTTAAAACATTTCCAAAACAAGTTTTTCAGTACCAAGGAGCACACGATGTCGATCCACACAGGATCCAAGTTTTAAGTTGCTACCGGACTCCCCGTCCGCCGTAGCATACGGCGCCACTGCCGGACACTTTCCCAAACAACTCACACCAGCCTAACCATTCCCAGAGAAAAAAAACTAGTTATGTGACCACACCGTAACTTGCCCAATACCGTGGGCACGGCTATTCGAATAGATTTTAACTCTGCAGAGGTGTGCAACTTTACCCACAGGTGGGGTACCACAGCACGAACACCTTAGTGCCGGTGCAGATCCCATCAAAGCCATTACCCACCTTAGCTAGACCTGACTAGCCACCACGGGATCCATCAAGGGGTCATTCGACCTATCTCCGAGGTTTAACCGAGGCATAAGTCACACAGAGCTTATCCCTTCTCCTTGATCACCCGTTGCTCTCAGCACTCCTGATGGCTATCAGGCTAACTAGTGGGATTTATGCTAAGCCGTTGCCCATACAACGGTCAAGTGGTTTGCACGACAGGAAGCTAGGTGAGATGACACATCAACTCGGTCCTTAGGGGTGACAGGATGGATATCTTCCTTCCTTGCCCTACCACACAGGTATGAGCACACCGACGGCATTTTACACAGAAATGCCATCCATCTTTCAAAACCTCATTTTATCCCTTCCCACACGCACACATTTCTTTATAAAACCAGGTGGTCAAGGTATGGTTATCACAAACAAGGGTGGCTATCCTACCATGTTTTCAGCCAGCAAAACCATGAAATTTTATAAAACAGGCCACTGGGTTGTGTTTATAAAAACTAGGATAGAAACATGCATCAAAGGGCGGGATTGAACTTGCCATCATCAAACCCTTGCGGGAGGTCCTGATCGAAGCACTGTCCCTCGGGCTCAGGATCGCAGAACTGGTCCTCGTTCACTTGGTCATAGTCGGAACCTTCCTCGTTCACTCCGTGTCCTAAGGCGCAAACAAACAGACACACAATCAAGCGAAAGAACTAAAAGCTTTCATCATTGAGCTTGAATCGGAAATAATTTAGTTACGGAGTTAGGGGTATATTTTTGGGTGGTTTCTTAATGGCATGGCTAGAACTATACTAGAAGGGCGTGGTAAAGTTTCAGGTCAATCGGAGGTCGTTTGGCGCATAAAATGACAAGGTGAAGGGGGTTTCAGGGGCTAAACAGGGGTCCAGGGGCTTATTCGCAACTCTCCGGAAAGAGTAAGGACCTTTTTGCGAATCCTAGAAATACTCGGGGCATACTAAAGGTGTCAAGTGTATCTAGGTTTAAGTATTGGAGGGTTCAATTTGAATTAATAGAAAGAGCGAGGCTTCTTTTGCAAAAAGGGAGTGAATAGGGGGTGTTCATGGGAGGGGGGGGGTTTGGGGAAATACAGGGAAGGGAAGGGGGCTCTGGGCAAAAAAGCCCTTTCTTCCTCCTCTCCCCCGCACAGAACAGAGGAGGGGGTGGGGGTGCCGGCGCCCGGCCGATTCCGGCGGCCTGGGGCACGGTGGCGGCCGGGGATAGGGGCAAAACGGAGAGGGGGTCAAGGGGAATCGATCCCCCCACTCACCACGGGCTGGGGTGGCGTACCGCGGCCTGCCCACGGTGGCTAGCGGCGGCGGCGGAAGTACTTGCGGCGGCGGTGCTGCGAGCTAGGGGAGGGGGCGCGCGGTGGCGAGGGCGGAGATGGTGGTCGGGCTGCGCGGAGGTCCTACTTATAGGTCGGGGAAAGGCGGTGGAGGGGGGATTAGGCCGGCGGCCCCGTGAGCGGCCATTAATGGTGCTTGGCCGCTCGCGGCCGTCGTGGTGTGGTGGCGAAGGTGCCGGGGCGTCGCACGTGGGGGGAGCTGTGCGGCCACAGTGGCCGGGAGGTGCCGGCACGCGCGGCGGGGCAGAGCGCCAGCGGCGGGCAGCGCGGCGTGCCGTGCAGCCTCGGGGGCGTGTGCGCGAGC